>NC_139605.1:97355284-98555284 GCF_964270895.1 Podarcis filfolensis | reverse complement strand
ACATGGTGGCTCCATCTGCAATGAAAATGGACAGTTGGCACAGGAAAGGCAGCCTTGGCAAGGCAATTTTTATTATTTCATTTTATTTTTTTAAGGAAAGACCACCCTCACGCTCACCACCACAGTCACAAGGCAACTGAGTGGAGTCTGACAGATCAGGAAGTCACAGGCTCAGAGAGGAAATGGCTTCACATTTTGTCACTTGAATTCATTGGCCAACAAACGCATTGGGGACCACCACTGCAAATTGTTAGAAACAGCCAGTTCTTCCAACAAGTGTTCCATAATGTGGTTAACAAGAGAGAGAGAGAGAGCTAGAGAGAGAGAGAGAGAGAGAGAGAGAGAGAGAGAGAGAGAGAGAATTGTAGTTTATTTAAACACACATATACAGAGAGAGAGAGATACGTATTCTGCCAAATATATTCTGAAGAAAACATATAATGGACTTGTTGCAATATTGAATAGCTATCACGATTTCCTCGTGCCAGTTGCCAAAACCACAGGGGTAAGAGAGATTTACCTCAGAAACCTATAATTGGTAGCTTCTTACAGATGATGAATCATAGGGAGAATTCTAGGATTTCCTTCAGTTCCAGTACAGTGCAAATAGCTGTGATTCTAAAATGGAGCTAAGCTGAGTTGAATGACATCTGGCTGAAACTCAGTCGCTACTGACCTTCGTGTTAAAAAGAGCTGCTTGGCAGTCACCTAGTCCCCAATCTCAAATTTCAATTTTGTGCTCAGAGGAAGGGCAAACACTTGAGACAGCAATTTCTTGGCTCCAATCATGCCTTTGCCCTCTGAAGCACTCAAATCCATGGTCAAATACACTGGTGGCACTTCAAAAGGCATGACGACGACTGAGAACACAGCCTCCAGAGAGAGTATGCAATGGTTTGGGATACAAGTTAGCCACAGCTTCAGAATAAGAAAACCCCTGGCCCTGATCCAGCCCTGGACACATGCAACAACTAATGGGTTTGCATTCCCCTCCACATCAAAAGCTGTATCATTTAGCCACTTCAACAGAGGCTGGATGAGAACTGTGATGTGCATGTTAATGCACAACGAGATCATTCATGTTTGCATATGAACTAGCTGGATGAACAGCAGTTCGCTCCCAGCCACACTGGATTATTAAAGCTCTATCTCTGGGCTGGCCCCTTTGCACTAGCAAGTAATCTCTTGTCAAGTCATGAGCACACATGTGCAAACCAGCCTGAAGTTGTACCAAATCAAATTGTATTTGTGGTAACTTGGTAGTTGTGCATCGGTGATATTTCATCTCTACTCGCCACACACAGAATGCAGTTCTTCAGCAGCAGATGATGTGGGTGGCGCTGTGGTCTAAACCACTGAGCCTCTTGGGCTTGCCAATCGTAAGGTCGGCATTTCGAATCTGTGTGATGGGGTGAGCTCCCATTGCTTTCTCCCAGCCTCTTCCAACCTAGCAGTTCGAAAGCATACCAGTGTGAGTAGATAAATAGGTACAGCTGTGGCGGGCAGGTAAATGGTGTTTCCGTGAGCTCTGGCACTCGCCATGCCGTTCTGTGTGCCAGAAGCGGTTTGGTCATGTGGCCACATGACACATGTCTGCGGACAAATGCCGGCTCCCTCAGCCTGAAAGCGAGATGAGCGTCACAACTCCATAGTCGCCTTTGACTGGACTTAACCATCCAGGTGTCCTCTACCTTTACCTTACCTCACTTTCAGCAACACTACATGTTAACTACCGGTAGTTCTCTTTGGTGATTTCCCTTCATTGCAACATTTGTCCGCTAGAATAACCTCTTGTCCTTCAGTTCTCCATATGTGGGACACTGCAATCTGGATTGTGGGGACTGAGAACAAGTGGGGAGGTGGAGGATTCTATCTCTGCATTTCAAAAGGAAATGAGATTTGTAGAGCACTTTGTAATAATAATAATAATTTATTATTTATACCCCGCCCATCTGGCTGGGTTTCCCCAGCCACTCTGGGTGGCTCCCAACAGAACAATAAAAACACGATAAAAGATCAAACATTAAAAACTTCCCTAAACAGGGCTGCTTTCAGATGTCTTGTACAATTGCATGCTACCAAAATTAGTATATATAGGTAATAATATTGAAGAGCTGATGTTTCTGTTACTGCTGCTGCATCCTGTTCCTATGTATTCTGTCGTTCACACCTTCGCCTTCCGCAAAAGAACCAGGCCCTTAAATCAATGACTTTTAGAACACCAGAAAAGGTAAAGGTAAAGGAACCCCTGACTGTTAGGTCCAGTCACAAGCAGTGGCATAGCGTGGGTTGTCAGCACCCGGGGCAAGGCAAGTAATTTGCTCCCCCTAACCTGTGGATTTGCGCCCCCTAACCCGTGGATTTGCGCCCCCTAACCCTAACCCCCAGATGTTGCGCCCGGTGCGGCCGGCCCCCCCTGCACCCCCCACGCTACGCCACTGGTCACAAGCAACTCTGGAGTTGCGGCGCTCATCTTGCTTTACTGGTCGAGTGAACTGGCATACAGCTTCCGGGTCATGTGGCCAGCATGACTAAGCCACTTCTGGCATAACCAGAGCAGTGCATGGAAATGCTGTTTACCTTCCCGCCGGAGCGGTACCTATTTATCTACTTGCACTTTGATACGCTTTTGAACTGCTAGGTGGGCAGGATCTGGGACAGAGAAACAGAAGCTCACCCAGTCGCGGGGATTCAAACCGCCGACCTTCTGATCGACAAGTCCTAGGCTCAGTGATTTAGACCACAGCGCCACCCACATCCTCCTCTTGAAGGTGTGTGTTCATGTGTGGACTACTGTGATGCACTCTGTGTCGGGCTGCCTCTGAAGGTGATTCAGAAACTAGAATTAATCCAGAATGTGGCAGCTAGACTGGTGACTGGGAGCAGCTGCTGGGACCATATAGCACTGGTCCTAAAGGCTCCCAGTATGTTTCCAAGCACAATTCAAAGTGTTGGTGCTGACCTTAAAGCCCCAAATGGTCTCAGCTCTGTATACCTGAAGAAGCATCTCTATCCCATTGTTCATCCCAGCTCTGAGGGCCTTCTGGTGGTTCCCTCACTGCAACAAGTAACGTTACAGGGAACCAAGCAGAGGGCCTTCTCAGCAGTGGTGTCCACCCTGTGGAAAGCCCTCCCATCAGATGCCAAGGAGATAAATAACTATACAACTTTTAGAAGACATCTGAAGACAGCCCTGTATCGGGAAGTTTTTTATTTCTGTTGTTTTATTGTGTTTTTAATATTCTCTTGGGAGCTGCCCAGAGAGGCTGGGGTAACCCAGTCAGATGTATGGGGTACAAATAAAACAACAGCAACAACAACAATAGTGATAGGCTGGTATAATTTATATGCCTTTATGAGAACTATACAAATGGACCTGCTTCCTCAGTTGTCCCATCAGACAGCTGGCCACTAAAGTAATGAGAGTTGCCCATTAGTATCACACTCACAGAAAGCTCCCAGGAATATGGGCCACCAGCTATGAAAACTGAGCTGAGATGACTCCATAAACAGGTGTGTTCAACTAGTGCTGCAAATCAGGAAGACAGCACAACATGAAATCTTCTTTCTTCCTCTCTCCAGTAATCCATCCTGCTGAACAGAAAGGGGACATCAGTGGCTAGCGCAGGGAGGAAAGAAAGCTTTGATGGTGACCCTTAAGGAGAATTCCCAACTTTGATTCTCCCCCAGGGGCACAGCCTGTATTGCAACACCTGCCAATCAGCACAGCATGGAGCAACATTGTGTTCAAGCCAATAGACTCTGGTACTCTCACCTAGTCTTCTTGAGACTGCAGTATGGGACCACAAATGCCATTCCGATCATAAACCCTGCTGTATGTCACCATGTTAAGCAAAGGAACAGGCAATGTCTGCTTCTCTTTAGGTCTCTTTGTATCAGGTAACAGACGCATACTCCTCCTTTTCCCCTTTCCACTAATTCAGCAGACATCTGCTGTTGAAAAAGTGTGTGTAAAAGAAACTGAATGGGGAGATCAGGTCAGCTGGTAGCTGTTGTACACATGCCCCCTAACCTAGAAAAAGATACCATATGGATAGGATTCACTCCATGCATCACTCTTGGGTCTTTTCAAGAAGGGGAGGCCACATAGAAGAATCAGCTGTTTAGTCGTTGTCAGTTTACGGGGTGCCAACTTGAATAAAATATTGGGGACCCCCAGGTAAGCCCTGCTCCACATAATCGGTCACAAGACATCACACACACACACACACACACACACACACACACACACACACACCATTTGAATGGCAATGCTCATCAACCTTGGGGGGCATGCCCCCCTCAAATATTTTATTGGGCAGGGGGCAAAGGGACCTCAGCCCCTAAGAGTTGGCTCCTATATTCCTAGAATTTAATATGGGTAATATTTTCCATTGCGCCTCTCAAACATAACTGGGCAGCAGTTTGAATTGGGAAAGAATAATTCACGGTCATCGTTATTTTTAAAAAAGTTTCTAAAGGATCTTTAAGAAAATACCAACTGATTCTCAAATGTATCAATAACCATGTTGGCCACTTTAAGACAGTGTCCAAATAAAATGACATTAAAGTATGTTTTAGAGCCATCAACATCAGTGAAAGAATTAAACAGATGGACACTCTCCCACTGAAATCAGCAGGAACTGAAACTGCTTAACTCTTGACTGGTGTGCAAAGTTTGCAAGTGTAAGGTTATCCTTAAGGAAAATTTAAGCACTGAAATACATAGTGTACAATACAGATTGCAAATCATACCGCCTTCAGTCCTAAGGAAAAGGATCTTGGAATATGGCATGGGATAACAGCTAAGGAACCTCGTTTCTTGATGTAATACCCTTCCCCTTCCTACTACTCTTTTTAAAAATTAAAATCCAAGTAAAGAGTGAAGCTCTTTTGCAAAGATGAGGCCTGCTAAAGGTGCCATTTGTAGAATGCACAAGAGGATTCTATTAAAGTAGCTCACGTCACCCAGAAGGTTGCAATCAGGAGCTTGGATGGCCCAGTTATGGGTCACCAGAAGGGTCAGTCTCTGACTCTCTCTCTCTCTGTCAGAAGGTCTGCAGGGCAAGGCAAAGCAAACACACCGGGAAACTCCAATCAGAATCACTTTTCAACCCCCGTGGGCCCTCAATGTCCATGGTGATCACAACTTCCTGTGTTTTGCCTTGAGAGATGGCAGGGAAGAGCTAGTGGAAGAGAGGCCATGGGGACCTGGGAAACAGTGACCTATATGGACAGAGATGTTTTTTTTAAAAAAAAGAAATTAAAAAGTTGCAAGTCAGCAGGGGTTGAGGAGAGAGTCGGTTTGCTTCAAAGCAGAGCCCGTCATTTGTCATTGTTGCAGCTGAACAGCTACTGAGCGGCTATTTTTAGTAACCGTAACTAACACACGAACTGATGGATCTGTTTCCTCCGTCAGCCAATCAATTGACCAATCAATCAGCATTAAAGCACTGAGACCTCCTTAAGGTCTTTAATCCATTCAAATGACCACCCTGCTCATAAAGTGTGCCCTGGCAATCAGCTTTTGCTTAGGAAACTGGAAGCACCAATTTCCACACCTGCTTCTGCCACTGACTCTCCTCTGTGATCTTCGTCAAAACCACACCTCAGTTGACTCCTGTTCCTCCAGGAGGATGCAAGAATGACCATGATGGGTCAGTGACACAGAATGATTTAATCCTTTTAAAATTGGAAGCGATCTAACCATGACGCTGTAAGTTTTCACTATTTATATTTATTTATAAACCACAGAGCCTAGGGCTTGCCGATCAGAAGGTCAGCGGTTTGAATCCCCACGATGGGGTAAGCTTTTGTTGTTCAGTCCCAGCTCCTGCCCACCTAGCAATTTGAAAGCACATCAAGTGCAAGTAGATAAATAGGTACCGCTCTGGTGTTTCCATGTGCTGCTGTGGTTCGCCAGAAGCAGCTTAGTCATGCTGGCCACATGACCTGGAAGCTGTATGCCAGCTCCCTCAGCCAGTAAAGTGAGATGAGTGCCGCAACCCCAGAGTCATTCACGACTGGACCTAATGGTCAGGGGTACCTTTACCTTTACTATGCGACCGATCGTCCCCTGGCATTCTAAGGTTAGCAGCTTCTACCAAATGGATGCTCAGTTTCTTTGTTTTCTGCAATAGGAGTGCCAGGAAGGAGAATATGCCGTTCCCCCTATTTTACAAAAAATGTTCATTAATTTCACCTTTGGCCTTCCACTCCAGAGTGCCAGAAGGCCTGAGCTTTACAGAGGGAGCATCTTTATTTTAAAGAAAATGTCCCCTGTCCTTTGTTAAAGAGTGGAAGTACATTAGTGGTTAAAATTGTGGAAACCTTTTGGGGAAAGTGTATTTTTGAGGTCTGATGGCTCATAACACCACTTTTTTGGGGGGAGTAATACCATAAAATTATATATCAATGGAAAGATAATTTAATGAAGAATGTGACGCATTAACATTTATTCAATTATCTGTATTCTATCAAAAGTTATAGCCAAATAACCAGAAAAAAGAAGCACAACTTGCTTAGGTTGATATGCAGTAGCTTTTCTTCATTTGAATGTTGCCAATGAGCATGAGTGTTTAGAGAGCCAATCAGGTGTTATGAGCCATCATACCTCAGAAATACACTTTTCCCAAGAGGCTTCCACAATTTTGGCCACTAGTTTACACAGACTTGTTACTTCCTACTTGTTGAAGTGTTTTGCTGTGTTATATATCTTTAATGTGCATTCCAAGTACTTTTCAGTGACCATCCTTATGTTCTGGTTTGTAGTGTCCTATCCATCATGACATGTCTGAGAGCATGTCTCTTCCTTTACCTATTAACCCTTGATTCAGTTTTTCAGCCTACAGGGTCTCCTCCCATATGACCTTGCCCATCCATTGAGATTAGCTAGGGAAGCTGTCCCTGTGGTTTTGGGAAGCAACAGATGTTCTTATCTTCACCTGCAAGACCAAACAGCACATTTTTGTGGATTGCTTGCTCCCAACTCACCCACTTTGTTTTCCAATCAATGAAACAACTTCTGCTCATGTCTATGTGATCGTGTAACTACATGAGTAACCTCGGTGTTTAGTAACAGTGAACAACCCACCGTACTGTTGCCGTGTAACTGTCCCCTTGTCTGTTCCTCGCCCACATTGCAACTGTCTCTGTAAATGTGGCCACTTCAAAATATTCTTTAAGGAGAGGGTAAATCCACAGAGAGAAACTGAAGAAGGGAGTTTGGTGATTAATGATTAATCCAGAGCACCTTGCAAAGCTCCCTTAAAAGTTCCCGAGAATTACATTTCCCGTCCTTGTCTATAAACAAATACCACTGTGCTGTCGCACCTGTCGCTGCAGTGAGGCTGGTGGAAGACTTCTCAGATTAATATGTTAAATTAAAGCTAAAAAACCAAATTTCAATAAAGCTTAGGGCTTGGATCCTAAGGCAAGTTAGAATACACATTTACCTGCAATAAAGCCAGTCTGAGTAGGCAGCCATAGCATTGCACTGCTAAGGAAGAAGAAGAGGAGGAGTTTGGATTTGATATCCCGCTGTATCACTACCCTAAGGAGTCTCAAAGCGGCTAACATTCTCCTTTCCCTTCCTCCCCCACAACAAACACTCTGTGAGGTGAGTGGGGCTGAGAGACTTCAGAGAAGTGTGACTGGAAGAGAAGAAAAAGAAGAGTTTGGATTTGATATCCCGCCTTTCACTCCCTTTAAGGAGTCTCAAAGCGGCTAACATTCTCCTTTCCCTTCCTCCCCCACAACAAACACTCTGCGAGGTGAGTGGGGCTGAGAGACTTCAGAGAAGTGTGACTGAAAGAGAAGAAAAAGAAGAGTTTGGATTTGATATCCCGCCTTTCACTCCCCTTCAGGTGTCTCAAAGCGGCTAACATTCTCCTTTCCCTTCCTCCCCCACAACAAACACTCTGTGAGGTGAGTGAGGCTGAGAGACTCCAGAGAAGTGTGACTGGCCCAAGGTCACCCAGCAGCTGCATGTGGAGGAGCGGAGACGCGAACCCGGTTCCCCAGATTATGAGACTACCGCTCTTAACCACTACACCACACTGGCTCTCTATGTGGAAGGAAAGTTTTCTGTTTTGTCCTCCCCACAGCAGCCCCTCTGCCAGTGCTCCACCTCATATTCTTCAGGACTATCTGACACTCGGGAAAAGCTTTCCAAGGACTGCAGTAGGAAAGAGTGGGTGAAATTGCTTAAGTTATCTCAGGATCTTCTAAGCCACAGCGTCTCCTTAAGTTCTTCAGTGGTGCAAAATAAGGCTCACCCATGCATCTTACATTTATTAAAATGATACAAATTAATAAAGAGTATTCTTTTGAAAAGGGTAAGAGGTGTATGGGCATTTTTTTTCTGCATTTCATTTGTTGTTGTTATTTTAAAATAATATTTATAAAAGTTTCAAAAAAGTTACAAAAATGAAAAAATGAGAAAAGAAAAAAGAAAGAAACAAAAAATACAAAATACAGAAAAATAGAAACAATTAAAAACAAATCAGTCTTTCCATGTCTTGTCTTTCATTTACTTGTTTCCCTGACCTCCTCACACCTCCCTTTTTTGTATTCTAGTTCAATAGTTGTTTCAGCAAATCCTTACCATTTTTGCTTTTATCTTAATAATTTATCTTAATATATTGTAACTTTACATTCTCACCTGTTAACAATCCATTTTTACATACCCCTTTATAGCATTACTGCTAAAACCACATAACTTCATTCCAGCATCCTTCTAACATTCCTTAATTTTACAGTGTTTCAGTAGATAGTCTTTAAATTTCTTCCAATCTTCTTCTACTGACTCTTCTCCCTGGTCTCGGATTCTGCCAGTCATTTCCTGCATTTCATTTGAGCCTCTGCAAATCGGTGCACATCATACACAAGTAGTTTTGCTTGCATAATAACTCTGCAGTTTGTTGAAAGACAGTTGCCAAGAACATTACGCTCAGCAATGAAAGGGTTATGAGGTGGAAAGGATTTGGTGAGCTTCTGAAATGGCAGGTTATAAGGTGTTTCTTACCCAGGAAAGAGGAATAGGAGCAGAGAGATTTCACAAGGGGGTGCATCTTTCAAACCTGCACTGAGTCAAGACCTGAAGTGCTAAGGTTCTGCCTGTTGCATATTAAGACACTGAATATTTCGACTAAGTGGAAATTAAGAGGGCAGGTTTGGATCCGCTGTAGAATACAACACACACAAAATGTTTCTTAGCATCTGGGATGCACGACTTCATTCATAGCACTGTATACCAGTTTTCTGTTTGTTTGTTTTAATTTTTATTATAAGAACATGGTAAAAAAAACCCAGAAACATATTAATATAGGTAAAAGGTAAAGGACCCCTGGATGGTTAAGTCCAGTCAAACTTGACTATGGGGTGCGGCACTCATCTCTCTTCAGGGCAAGAAAGCCAGCGTTTGTCCACAGACAGCTTTCTATGTCATCTGGTCAGCATGACTAAACCACTTCTGGCACAACGGGACACCATGACGAATTCCAGAGCGCACGGAAACATATTAATATACAACAGCTTTATACAACCTTTCATATATACAATATAATTTATAAATAATAATTTCAAATATTCCATAAATGCAATCCAATTTATTTCTGTTAAAACTGAATTCCTCTTGTAACATCGAAAACATTTCCCAAGTCTAACTCTCCTTCATTGCCTTTTTAAAATCTTCATTAATTTAGTAAATTCAGATCAATGCCTAACATTTAATCTCCCAGTATATTATTTTGGGGAGCTTCCTCCTTTCTTGAATTTTGGGCAATTGATATTTGAGCAGCCATCAATAGGCAATGAATTAATCATTTCTAACATCTGTAATCCTAACCTTTCTTTTTTAAAACAACAACAACAACAACAAGGAACACTCTGGTAGGATTAAAGATGGGAGTTTTTAAATAAATCAGAGGAAAATAATATGGTAAAACGTAAAAGGTACAGGACCTCTGGACAGTTAAGTCCAGTCAAAGGCGCCTATGGGGTTGCAGCGCTCATCTCACTTTACAGGCTGAGGAAGCCGGCGTTTGTCCACAGACAGCTTTCTGGGTCATGTGGCCAGCATGACTAAACTGCTTCTGGTGCAACAGGACACCATGATGGAAGCCAAAGCTCACAGAAACACCATTTATCCTCCTGCCACAACGGTACCTATTTATCTACTTGCACTGGCGTGCTTTTGAACTGCTAGGTTGGCAGGAGCTGGGACAGAGCAATGGGAGTTCATGGGGCAGTCAATATGGCCCAAAGAAGCTAGGTCTATACAAGAAGAACCAAACACTGATACCTGAATCAGCAGGTGAATACGGTACACTTGCCATGCACATAGTTGTCAAAGACAGAATATTAGTAAAGCAGCCTATATGAACCAAGGGTCCAAATGAAAGACCGGCAAATATTAACAGGCTCAACTTCAGTGGGTAAAAACAAGGGAAGTAGCCTGCAAAAAAAACAACCATAAGAAGACTGGTTACTGATGGGTACTAAGACATGACAAAGCAGGTAAATTAGTGTATTGTCTACTTCAAAATATCAGAATGAACAACAGCAGCAAGAATACTTATAGCGAAGTATTGGAAGACACAAGATCTACCCACCCGGAAAGAATGGCAGATGAAAGTGATGGACTATATGGAACTGGCGGAAATGACTGGCAGAATCTGAGACCAGGGAGAAGAGTCGGTAGAAGAAGATTGGAAGAAATTTAAAGACTATCTACAGAAACATTGTAAAATTAAGGAATGTTAAAAGGATGTTGGAATGAAGTAATGTGGCTTTTGCAGTAATGTTATATAGGGTTAAGGAAGAATGGATTGTTAACAGGTCAGAATGTAAAGTTACAATATACTAAGATAAATTAATAAGATAAATACAAGAATGGAAAGGACTTGCTGAAACAATCAATTTAACTAGAATACAAAAAAGGGAGGTGCGAGGAGGTCAAGGAAATAAGTAAATGAAAGATAAGTTATGGAAAGATGGATTTCTTTTTAACTGTTTTTACTTTTTCTGTATTTTGTATTTTTTGTTTTTTCTTTTTCCTTATTTTTGTAATTTTTTTTGAAACTTTAATAAATATTTTTTTAAAAAAAGCACCAAAATATCAGAATGACTGAACTGAGAGGCAGCTGCTCAGACAAATGGGTGTTGCATCCGGGAGCCAACTGGAACACTGCTATGAGTCACCTGATCCAGCATATTTTAGCAAGAAGCTGGGCATCCCCATTGACAATGAGTTAGAAGTCATTAAGATAGTTGCTCAGAAAGCAGTCTGCGAACCTGGCCTGTTGGCCAGGGTTTGAAGTCAACAGTAATAGAGACAAACCACAGCCACAGTAAATGACTACTAATGGCTGAGTAAGTGGGGTCATGGGAACATAAGGAGAGGGATTTGATGTCATGCTGCTACAGGCTTTCTGTCAGCACTAGTCCCCAGAGCCAATCAGGGGAGGGGAGAGGGAAAAGGCCCCCATTGGACCAGCAAAATTCTTTGCACAGGCTTCTATTTGCAGGACCAGTAAGTTGAATCCATCCCAGATAATTTGCCTTATACCAATTCAGACCATTGGTCCACCCAACTCAGCTTGACCTCACCTCTAGAGGTGCGTTCCTCAACTGCCTCCTGAGATAGACGGATACCAGCAGCAATACACTGGCTGCTAGTGACTTTCTAGGGCCACAGACAGACATGTTTCACAGCCCTACTTGGAGAGGGCAGGGAATTGAACTGGGAGCTATTTGCATGCAATGTATCTGCTCAGCCACTGAATTATAGCCCCTCCTTCCTTATAGCCAAGCAAATTACCCTTCATTAGCTTTAGTGCAAGAGTAGACTCTATTTTTTAACATTGTAATAGAGGGACAGTTTTTACTTGCTACAAGCTTTGAGTGATTCTGTGAGCACAGGGACTCTGAATCGCTTTATGCTTTATCTACAATGTTTTACAGGTCAGTGATAATCTAAATTCAATGCATCCTAGCTGTCTTTCTCCTGTGTGCGTTCTCTCTCTCTCTCTTAACCTGTTTAATCCTTTTAAGTTCAAGGATTTGCAAAGCAAATATTATAAAAGATGAAAGGTAGGTCTGAGGAAATAAGCTTTGATAAGAAGCATTTTTATGGCTTGCAAACTCTGTTGTGGCCCTTCCAGCTTGAAAAGCGCTGCTAATTTAGAAATCCTTATGCAAGCATCAAGTTGAACTAATATGATAGCTGAATGCAAATGACAAGCAGCCTGTTCAGTATAACAGACCCTCCAAGTGCCCCTATTTTCCAGGGACATCCCTGATTTAGAGAAGCTGTCCCAGTTTATGATTTGATCCCAGAATGTCCTGCTTTTCCTTAGGATGTCCCTATTTTCATGGGAGAAATGTTGGATGGTATAGAGTTATCCGACCCCGAGCCATCTGAAAGCATTCCTGAATAGGGAAGGTATTTTTTAAAAAAAGTTTAATGTATTATTATGTTTTTTATATATGTTGGAAGCTGCCCAGAGTGACTGGGGCAACCCAGTAAGATGTGTAAATAGTAAAGTTATCATTATGGAATGGGATGTCCCTATTTTCATTGGAGGAATGTTGGAGGGTATGGTATAACCTGCAAAGTTCACTGTAAGATGAGATTTAGCTCCAGCATTCAGTGATATGATTCAGCTCCAGCATTTAATGGTGATATGAAATGGGGGGGGAGATGATAGAGCATTCCCCCCATAAGCTTAAATGTCAAACTTTAAATAAATTGTAATTGTAGAGCTGTATGCCTGCAAATGGGAAGAATGATGGGAATTGTAATTTGTCACAAAAGCATAAATGAAGATTTGAGTGTCAAGTGGCCCTTGGTTCGGTGCATATTCTAGGCGACATTTCTTCCCCACTTCCCTGGTTCTGACTGTGCCATGCAGGGGAGGAAACGAGCAAGAACCAAGCCAGAGACAGGCTGAGCTTTATATGCAGACCCAGACTCATGTTCCCCCCACCCCTCCAAACCGCAAGCGGTAAGCTAAGAACAAACCTTGATTTGCACTAGTGGCTTGGTTGGTGAGAAACAAAGTACGTGACCACACAAGCTAGCGTTTTCACATAATGGCCAGTCTGGTTTGTTCCTTGGCTTGCTTCCTCCACTGAAGTACAGAGCCAGGTGTGTGAGCAGGGGGCAGGGAGTGTCATGGGCGTGGCCAAGGGGGGCAACCAGGGCCGGATTTAGGTTTGATGAGGCCCTAAGCTACTGAAGGTAATGGGGCCCTTTATATGTCCAGCTGTCCTTTGTCAACAACAAATTGCCACTGGGTTTTTTGTGTTGAATATATGCTATATGGCAATTTATGGACCTAATAGGTATCTAAAGCCATTTACACTTGTTGCCGTGCAACCAGTCCATGCAGAATGTAGGCACCCTATATATAGAAATGAGCAGGCTAGCAGGCGGGGCCCATTACTTACATCATAGGAACCTACACTACACAAAACACTGTTGCTGTATGTAGGTTTTCTTTTATTTGCTTTTTATCTTATATTTTGGAAATGTACATCCAGTTGTTTTTTCCCAAGAGTGGGGCCTTAAGCTATAGCTTGTTTAGCTTATACGTAAATCCGGCACTGGGGGCAGCTGCCCCCCCCCCCCACCGCTCAACTAAAACAATAGAAATAGTTAACTAACTGACCAATCACATCAGTTCTGCCCCCCCAAGTCCTGCCCCCTGTAACAAAAATCCTGTCTACGCCCATGGGTGGAGTTGGTCTCACCCAGCTGTGTGGCCTAGCAGAAGGCTGCACTAGCCTGCATGGCACTGGGAAACATGTGTGACATCACATGCTTACAACACATCACCAGCCTCCCCACAAATCTTGGGGGCAACCTGCTGCCTCTGACCTTAGTTGAATCTGGCCCAGACTCTTGGCTATATGAGGAAGAGCCAAAACATTCAGGTTTTTCAAATGGAGGGACAGGAGCAAAAACTCGCCTTCCTTGTGCTTACAACAATCACTTTCTGAGCAAGATCTGTTTCTTCTCCGCTTCACACCTCCTCGTCCTTGCTTCGGGAGCAGGCACAGAGCACACATCAACTGTTTAACAAGTCCTGTCTGAGGAATCTCGGCTTGAGACCCATGTGCTCTAATCCTATTAAATATGCACCAGCTTCCATAACTGAGCTTCCCCGCTCTCACCCCCCTACTCCTTCATCCGTCTTATTCCGAGGCCTTTTCCAGCTTGAAAAACCATTGCTCATTTTTGGCAGGGGGCCCTGCTGCTTTCTTTTTCTTTTTGCGGGGATTTGGGCAATGAATCAGCTACCTGCAGCTGTTCTCTAGCCTGCCACCCAAGTGCAGGAATTTCTAATATTAAAGTTATAAGGTACATTTCCCGAGGTCTTGCTTAAAACAATGTAAAATCCTTTCTCCACCTCGGAACTAATTTCCAATCTGACCTGAGCCCCAATATCCCTTGCCCTGCCAGCCCTGCCCTTCTAAAAAGGCAGAGGCTTTTTCAACCTCTCGCTATAGCCTCTCAGCGCTAGAAACCCTGGGTGACCTCTCTGGGTGGAGCATGTGAAAAGAAAAAAGCCAAACTTCACCTGACTGCTTTTAAACTTAAGTGATGTGTCAAGCTCTGTCATTAACAAGGAAGTTCCTGTGGCTAGCATCTATTTCCTACCCTGCCCCTTATTCTCAGGGCTGTTAACAGGTGACAGTTTTGTTCCACTTCCCCACCCCCTCCTGACATTTGCTTCTCCTTGTCACCAACTTCACTGAAGGTTGTGCCAAGTGTGTGTTCGTATGCTTGTGGAGAGAGGGAGAAAAAGAGAGAGAGAGGGAGGGAGGGAGGGAGGGAGGGAGGGAGAGACTGTGTGCAATTCTGAGCCTCATAAACATGCAGACACATAGCCCTGGGAGTCTCAACATCCTTTGGGAAACTAATCTGTTAAATATCACCCTGGTAAACAGGAGACGCACGTGTCTTTACAGGTTGACTGCAAAGGCAAAAAGCTTTCTTGACTATACATGCACAACAGCTTCTCTGCTCTGTGCCCTGGAAATGTCACATGAGAAAGTAGGCACTGCCGTGCCATAAATACCCTCTTTTCCTTTGGGTCTGGGCAATATTAAAACCCTGGGTTCAAGTCTTCTCCCTCCAATTGTAGCACATTTTCCTGTGCTCTTCAAATCTAAACTGCCCTGATGGGCTTCACCAAATGTCCCCCTTGTCATTGGTAGGGCTGTGCCCCAAGCTTCAGATCTGTATTTACATCAGGCAGAAATTGTTCTTTTTAGGGTGTGGGAAGACAGAGATCTTAAAGAAAAAAAGTGCAACATTCTAGGTGGAAAATGACCTCCTTGGTGAGCCATCTAGTTCTTTCTTCCTATCCTGCCTTTCAGACAGTTTCTCCTCTTAGCATTGGCCTGATTCAGACACCCTAAGCTCCAGCTGCTCACATTTTGCTCTTCCAACAAAAAACGAGACGGAAGTATAAGCACCAGAACTGACGGGGAATTTAATGCAATAGCATTGTGGGCAGCAATAAACCCAATATATGGAGTGCTTAACTTATGCAGGTATGATTTTTGCATTTTTGTATGTTTGCATTGCTGTTGTTGCTATTCGGTTTTAAATTAATTATTTGTATTTTACGCATTGTGACCAATTGTGACGGTTTATAGCTTTTAGCAATAAAGATTTCATTCATTCAACCCAATATATCATGCAGATATGACCACATACCATTAGAGGTAGAACATGTCTTTAAAATGGGGAGGGGTGAGGTTTAAAAAGGTGTTGCAAAATGAAGAGCGTCTTTCATGTTTAGTGGTCTTGTGGGCACGAACGGACAAAGGGTATGCAACACTGCATAGAGGGAGGCCCCATTAGCTAAAGTGGTACCTCAGGTTAAGAACGGTTTCAGGTTAAGAACAGACCTCCAGAACGAATTAAGTTCTAAGCCCGAGGTACCACTGTACCCTCACGTCTGTGCATTTCAAAAACAGCCCAACTACTTTGAGGCTCTGTAGTTCAATTCAACTCTAAAAGAGATGGCTTAGCAATATGAGAACTTTTCAACCTTGCCTGTGGCCTGCAAAGATTTCAGGGCCTTCTTCCTCCAGCCAGACTTCCACCCCACCCCACCCCACTCCCTGCAACCCTTTCCAAATGAAAACTTCTACCCCCCACCCCCACTCCACTGCATGTCTTTCCTGAAACTGTATGTTAATGGACAGAACACATACAGTCCCAGACAGCTGTGTTGAATGCGTGCCAACCCGACCAGAATTCTAGGACAGGCACTTGATTAGCTCATTGCAGGTGGCACAAACAGCAAGACGCACATACAAAGACAAAGAAATGCAGCCCACTCTCACACCCAGTGACTAGGATAATACAAGTCTCTTTCCCCTGCCCCCCTTTTGGGGGGAAGCAGAAGAGTGGGGTGGAGGGGGAAGGAAGGGAGAGCTTCCGTCATGCATTTGGCTTTATTACTAGGTGCCCACTCCTGTTCTTACCCAAGAGGAAACACTTCAGCCAAGAGAGGATTTGCAGTAATGAAATCTTGCTGCTATAAAGTTGTTCCTTCACACGCTTGATATATTCTCTCAGACAGGACAGCCACTATCACATAAAAAAACCAACCCACTCATGCAGACCTACATGTGTCTTCTTTACAGGAAGGAAAACAGGTTTGGGGAAGAAGAAGAAGAAGAAGAAGAAGAAGAAGAAGAAGAAGAAGAAGAAGAAGAAGAAGAAGAAGAAGAAGAAGAAGAAGAAGAAGAAGAACTTTCCACCATTCATTAATCCTGAAGTTCATTTGCAGCTCCCAAACTGCAACTATAGAGCCTGATTTGCTTTTTACTACAGATTGAATTTTAAAGCAAGTTCATTCTCTACCCCCCTTTCACTGTTTTTCTTTTAAAATTTAGCTTTTCCTCTATAGCACATAGTCAAGTGGACCTGAGAAAAGGAAGAGGGATGGGAACAGGACTTTCAAAAAGGAAAAACAACAAAAACAGGGATAGCCAACCTAACGCCCTCCGGATGTTGTGCACTCCCCACCTTGTCCTAGAAGCTAAAGCCAACATTTCACCTGCTTATTTCATTTACAGAAATGCAACGTCTGTTGTGTTCTTTATCATTGTTGGCATACCAAAATTAAGATGTAAAAAACTCCCAAAAAATACATATAGGTTTGCTGCGATCTGAGGGGAGTCCATATAATCTACCACAAAGGTGACCAAGGTGGTACCTTCCAGATCCTGTGTAGACTTCTGCTCCATTATTCCTGACCATTTACCATGCTCCTTGGGGCTGATGCGAGTTGCAACCCACAACATCTGGAGGGAAATACATTTGCTAACTCTGAACTACCATATAGCACTTTCACTATTTTATCTATTTATTCATAAAAATATTGATAGGCCGCTCTTTCATTAAAAAAAAAAATCAAAACAGTTAACAATTTTAAAAAAACAACAGTAAAAACCTATTTCAAAAGTTGAAAACAGACATCAATTGACCATTGTGGAATGATGTATTCTTAGTTGCCTTCAGAGGCATGGAAGAACAGAAACATTTTCAGCAGCCATTGTTAAGTCGGCACAGAAGGTGCCTGCTGAATCTCTACTGGCAGAGTTTTCCACAATTCTGGACTGATGACGCTACAGGCTCTGTTATCAAGTGAGCCTCGCCAACTCGACGGGGGGCAGGACCGATAATGCTCCTACAGATGATCTTAGTGATCGAGCTGGGATCTAAGAGTTCGGGAGATCCCTGTAGTACCCTGGACCTAAGTTGCTCAGGGCTTTGTAAATTAATATGAGGGCCTTGAAGTTGGCTCAGAAGTATGGTCAACCTTGATGTAGCCTGTTCTTCCTTTAGGACCTCCTGTTCCAGGATCCTGTCCGGCACTTATGCAGGTGCACTCTCTGTTCTTCCTTGCTGTTCTTTCTTAACATTACTAGGTAATATGATTGAAATAAGCCTGATTTCTTTCAGCTCAGGTAAATAGTGAGTCTTTGTTTCGCATTATCTATTCAATGACCTTTAAAGGGCAATGCAAACGGAATGGGGGAGATGCATAACTCATGTGCTATTATGCTGTTATGAGTTTGGCTGTCTCGATTACCATGAACAGACTGATCCTATGGAATTTGCTTCCCAATGTTGATGGGAGATCAAGATTATAACAAAAAGGGTTTTAATAGTCCTTGGTGTCCTGGAATCCCTCACTAGCCTCAGAAATGTGACACTCATCATAAGCTGAGGGCGGGACAGAGAGAGAAAATAAAAGTGATTTGGCAGTTTTGACTCAGGAGGGAGAGTTGTGAACTTTTGGATGGAGTGAGCTGCAAGCATACAAACTGCTGCTTTGGTAATCTGATGCAGGAATAGTAGTTTTGCTGCCTGCCTGTTGTAGGAGTCTATGTGCTGCCATCATGCTCTGCTCTTTAGATCTGCAAACAAAAGACAGGATGGGAATAAAATATATCACAAAGATAAAATAAATCTTCTGTACAACACTAGACCAGGATTTCTCAGCACTCAAACAGGGACTGCTAACAGGAGTTGCATTGCATCATTGTTTCTTAAAGGGTTGGAATAAAGCTCCAAGTTATCTCTTCCTGGAAGGGAGGGGGAAATCAAAATTTGCCCCACTGCCTGCTTTGAAAACCAAATAGGTGACAGTGGAGACAGTGCCAGATTTACATATAAGCTAAACAAGCTATAGCTTTGAGCCCCACTCTCTTGGGGGGCCCCAAATAATTCAAGGGGGGGGGACCAAATGTACATTTCCAAAATATAAGATAATAAATAAATAAAATAAAACCTACATACAGCAACAGTGTTTTGTGTTGTGTAGGCTCCTATGATGTAAGTAATGGGCCCCACCTGCTAGTCTGCTCCCTAAAATATCACTGGTTTGCTCATTTCTATATATAGGGTGCCTATGTTTTGCATGTGCAAATGGCTTTAGATACCTATTAGGTCCATAAATTACCATATAGCATATATTCAACACAAAAAACAGCGACGATTTGTGGTTGACAAAGGACAGCTGGACATATAAAGGACCCCATTTCCTTCAGTAGCTTAGGGCCTCATCAAACCTAAATCCGGCCCTGAGTGGACAGGAACAGTCAAATATGAAGTAGTAAAACAACAACAACAACATTATTGAGGAGTTCCAAGGCGACGGGAAATCACCAACATTTATCACTGGTCTTTACATACTTGCTGAAAGAACCCTCTCAAGATGGAATCCCATGATGGAAGAAAGACGGGATATAAATGGAGCTAATAAATAAACTCAACCAAACACACCAGAACCATGAATTGATCCTGGCTCATCTAAGGCCAAGGGAAGCAAGCGATGCTATGAATGGTTAGTGAAGGAGCAGACTGAATTGTAGAGTTTCAAAAATATCTTCAAGTCTATATCTGAATTTTGTTTTACCCAGACCCCAATCTTCACTCTTTGTTTCCGGAGGGGCGCAGTGAACCTGCCTTCAACTGACTAATCTTTGTTGCACAGAGATTTCTAAGCTGCCTGCCTACCTTCAAAGCATATGTTGATATGACTAGCTGACCTTGGTTTTAACCCTGCCAGACATCCTTACAGTAGCTCATGTCTTTGTGCCAAGTGTGTCTGCAAAGTCTTATATAGATATTCCCTGAAGGGGAATGCCCTAATGCAGTCGATCTCAGTGGAACTTGCTGTTAGTGCCAATCAGCTGGTCGGGGTTGTCTGTTTGCAATAGAACAATTAGGAGGTCGTTTTAGGCTTCCGGTTGTTCCTTTGGAGCCATGTCCTTGTATATCACATACCTGGTGTCACATAGAATGCCAGGTGTGGAAAATGTTAGGGGAATTGTGAGGAAATTGTCCCTTCCAGCTCATGAAAAGGGGTGCCTGAAGATGCCTACTGATTTTAGATAAATTCCTCACTGTTAATCCCTCTCTCCCTCCCCAGCTTTCCTTTTCTGTTTCTGGAAGTAGAAGTATTTGTGTGCACTATTATTATTATTATTATTATTATTATTATTATTATTATTATTACCCAGTGCCAAACCAGGAATCATGTCTTAATAGCTTTAACTTCAAGATCAACAGGAACACTTCTGCGAATCCAGGCTTTAGCATGGATAAACAAGTGCATGGATAAACAAGGGCAGTGCTAGCCTCATATTGTAGCAATCTTCTGGTCACAGCCATTAATTGTATCCTGCTGTTCTTGTAATCTGACCAAATATATGTAAAACACATTTCCCTCCTCAGAACACTTGCTGAAGATGCATTTAACTCCTTCGTCTCCAAGCCTCCTGGCTCCTCCAGAGATCAGATATCGAGGGAAAGGGACGAAGGTGCCCAGGGAGAATCATCGGAAGGTCATCATGGCTTTCAAACCCCATTCTCCACCCCCCACCCAACTTCCTTCCTAAACCAAAGGCAGGGGATTTGCTGCTGTCACAAATACTGGTGGGAAGCCACTCCAGCTACTCAGTGGAAGGAGGATATTGTCCCAGCTGGGAGCTTCCTTACTTTAAAGGCAACTGACATATCTGGACCTATGCTCTTATTTTTTATTTTTATTTTGAAGGCAACATGCAGTGCATGCCTTTAATGGTGTGAAGACTGAGGCGGGGGCTGTCACCATTTTCTTCACAGCATACTTTTATTTTTTTTTTAAGGTCATTGCAAACCAGGAACAAGGATTTCCATCCATACTTTTCTTTAAAACAACAGCTCCATGCGTATGTCTGGCACAAGATGGCCAAGCCATCTTAATTTCAGCTCTTATCATTGGTTAAGCTGCTGCCTGGTTTGCTTGGCAGTCATAATGCTTAAAGAATATTATAGTTACAGGTAGGTAGCCGTGTGGGTCTGCCGTAGTCAAAACAAAATAAAAATAATCCTTTCAGTAGCACCTTAAAGGTAAAGGGTAAAGGGACCCCTGACCATTAGGTCCAGTCGTGACCGACTCTGGGGTTGCGGCGCTCATCTCACTTTATTGGCCGAGGGAGCCAGTGTATAGCTTCCGGGTCATGTGGCCAGCATGACTAAGCTGCTACTGGCGAACCAGAGCAGCGCACGGAAACGCCATTTACCTTCCCGCTGGAGCGGTACCTATTTATCTACTTGCACTTTGACGTGCTTTCGAACTGCTAGGTTGGCAGGAGCAGGGACCGAGCAACGGGAGCTCACCCCATCATGGGGATTTGAACCGCTGACCTTTTGATCGGCAAGTCCTAGGCTCTGTGGTTTAACCCACAGCACCACCCGCGTCCCTAGTAGTAGCACCTTAGAGAGCAACTAAGCTTGTTATTGGTATGAGCTTTTGTGTGCATGCACACTTCACCTATCTGAAGAAGTGTGCATGCACACGAAAGCTCATACCAATAACAAACTTAGTTGGTCTCTAAGGTGCTACTGGAAGGATTTATTTTATTTTATTTTGTAAAGAATATTATGTTTCACATGGGCAACAACACAGCAGTCCGGTCCCTTCTCTACTATCCCAGGGCTCCTGTTGCAACCATGATTAACCCTAGATCTCCAAAACCATCTCTTAAAACAACAAAACAGGCAGTTGCATCTAGCCAAATTGCTCTTCTTTGCCTTCCTTTCCCCCCGTTTATGCAAGCATAAAACTTTCTGCAGCAGCGATCATCATGTTTTCCTAAAAGGTAAAGCCTCTGGCTGACCCAGCAAGGGAGAGAGCCGTGAATCTCTGCTGCCTTTGCTCCTGCCTCTAATTACAAAACAGCTGTTGTAAAAGACACCCAGGAGTTCATCTACTCCAGAACCCTACCTTGACACAGGGATGAAATAACCCTCGGTCAACCCATCCCAGACAGGTGTTTGCCCAACCTCAAGGAGATTACCCTTACCTAGCCTTGAGGCACTCTCTGCAAACATAGGCTTAGCTTTCTGTGCCCTTGCTAATGAGCTAAGTGCCTCCCCCAGCATTTCATACAGTTTCAATTACCCACGGCTTTCACCAGCTCCTTCATTTCCTGTCCTAAAATTCTGCCCTGGACTGGGAGCTGTTAAACGGGCTGCATTTCAAGGCAAGGGAGCCCTTTCTCCACGGCTGGAAAAAAAAGCCGGTTTGCAAACAACTGTTTCTTGTAGAACCACCATGACGGGTTCTTATCTATCCACAATGAAAGTGTAATTCCTTCTCCTCTGTCCTCCCTACTCTGCTCTCAACCTTTGGGAAAGTGGAAAGGAGCCATCACATAAAGGCCAGTGGCTATAGTAAAATTCAGGTATGGATGGTATGAAGAAGGCCTACAACCAGGTGGTATATGAGAAGCCAAAGATCTTGTTTTGTTAGGCAGACAAGGGCAGAAAGGCAGGTTCTTGGTCTTTCTATAGCCTTGCCAACGCTGGGGTTTGACACAGTCCACCATTGGCAGGGGCTGTGATTCCTTCCTTCACCTGGTGGGGTGCTCCAGCCCTCCAAAGCAGATTTAAGGGGCACAAGGGAAGGAGAGAAGGGAACGTCCCTCATTCCACATATGCAACAACTTAGTTGAATGCTGCCCCTCAGGATTCCCAGTTCAAGCCCCAAACACTGACAGTTGGGCAGCTGGAGTTTATTATTTATTTCATTTATAACACTTCTATTCCCCCTTGACTCCAAGGCACTATTCGCCCACCAGTTCTTAAGCTTAATAACAAGCCTGGCAAGCATGGAGTGATTTGTCCCCAAACTGCTCGGTCAGCTTCCTAACCAAACAGAACCTTGGATTGAGCACATGATCCAGCTGCTGTATTGCACTGGCTTTTGGAAATCTCAAAGTTAATCTGTGATCCGATGGTCCATTTCCAGCAACCTGGGATAACAGCCGAGAAACAGAACACAGCGAGCTGACACAAAATATGCCACTCTGCCCAGGGCCGTCTTACCCATAGGCACTAGGGGTGCAGGGCACCTGGGCGCCGAGCTCTCAGGGGTGCCAGGCTTGAGAGTTGAGTCTGGGGAAGAGCCCGCCCATCGGTTGGAGCGCCATGACGGGCTTTTCTGCTGTGCCGCGAGTTTGGGGGCAACCAAGCCAGAGAGAAGCTGAGGTGGCCAACCTGCTCTGCCCTCCTGCACACTTGGAACCGGGCAACCGTGGTGGGCACAGGGCAGATCTTTGCACCCTGGTGCCACATATGCTTAAGACAGCACTGACTCTGCCACTGAATAGTTACGGGCCAAAAGAAAATATGCAAAAGGGAGGTTGCGTTGACTGTGTCTTTGGTGCTTTCTGCAGGATTTGTAATGCTTTTTAAAATAGGTTTGTTCAGCACAACCACAGCAACAGCAGCTGAAGTCCATCAAGCCACCATCTCCTTCCAGCAGCATCACTAGAGATCTCATAACGTGCTTAGTGGAAGATATAACTGAAGTGCTATGAAAGCCACAAAGTCCTTTCTAGCTATCTGGAGAGATCAACATTTCTTTCATGGCTCCTGTGTAATGCCTGCTGTCAAGATAATTATTTTGAAATAGCACTTCTCAAAGCCTGGTACTCAAGACTACTGGGCAATGGCATGGGTACACCTTGTGATGGCAGGATGTGCCAAATCAGTGCAGCATCAGGTCACTGAGTAGACATGGCCATAAGTCTGACTCCCGCTCCCTGACACCTTCAAAATCAAAACTAACACTATTAGGCATCTAGGCTGCAACAGAAGCCAAGGGAAATTAAAAATAAGTTCTGAATGGCTGGTGCTAGTTGGAAGGAAACTTTCTCACTATGCCCAGTTTTGTAAAATACAAGCCCGGAAGGGCAAAGCTGATTAGGATAAGTCTCATCCAAGGTTGTTCAAATGGATCGTTTTCATGTGGTCTGAATTCCCGTTATTTATTTTATATCAAGTTGCATTTCCTTATTTCTGAACTCTAGTTACATCCCAAAATACCACATTTATTATTATTATTATTATTATTATTATTATTATTATTATTATTATTATTCCCCTTCCTCATTTGTGAATTATCACCATGCTTACATGGCACAGATTCAAGCTTTAACCTAATTGTGACAGTGTATTTTTGCATAATGCCATAATAAACGTGTATATCTCTACAGTGCCCCAAGACCCTTTATTGTTTTCCTTTCTTCTGTAATACTGTTCCATATATATGCCTGTGCACAAACACACACACACAAACACACACACACAAACATATATTCCTAGCATGATTGCCCCGAGGGGGATTCCTTCATGGGGAGAGAAAGCTAATTTATTCTAGATGGGCTATTTTCACTGCAACGTGCATCTCTCTTGATTTTAAGGTCTGTCACATGTAGCAATAAACCCTTTCTGCCAACATGCAGGCCCTTCCAAGTTGCATTGCTTTTGATGAGGTCATGTCTGCTGTGTCAGAGTACTAACAGGAGCGACTGCCTGCTTTGTGCCAGAGTTTCTTGACCCTTCTCCTCCCCTCAGTGCCTGGCAGCTGAAGGGTTAATCCCCTCTGGCTGTGACTGAGCAAGAAAGGCATTCCTCTGCCCTAGCCATCAGTCAGAGCTTTAGCTCTGGTGAGTGATGACGTAGTCAAGTGGGGGGGAATCTCATTAGTCCTCCCTCCCAAAACCTTCTACTGACCTCAGCTACCAGCTGTTGGCTGGTTTAGTCAGGTTTGTCCTGCAGCACACCAGTCAAACATCATGGACAAATGACCCACAGGGAACCACACCCATCTCAGTCCCATCAGCACCTCCTCCAGCTCCATCTTGTGCTTCTGCGTTCTGGTTTTGTGGCCAGGCCAACAGTGATGCTGCTTATGCTGAGTGAGGGGAAACAGCAACAATTCCCATCTAGTTGCTCACTCCAACCTAAAGCATTCTTGCTGCACAGTAGTGTAGCGTGGGTTATTAGTGCCCGGGGCAGTACAGAGGGGGTGGGAGGAAGCAGTGGCGTAGTGTGGGTTGTCAGCACCCGGGGCAAGGCAAGTAATTTGCGCCCCCTAACCCATGGATTTGCGCCCCTAACCCCCAGATGTTGCGCCCAGTGCGGCCGGCCCCCCCCCCTGCACCCCCCACGCTACACCACTGGGAGGGAGGAAAGCAGATGGATTCAACTGCCTGATGGCATCCACATTACCCAGGAGATTGCAGCTGCGGAGATAAGAAAAAAAAAGTTGTCTCGTTGTCTGGAAAGGTCTCTTCCTGATTCGTATGGAGAAGTTGTTTCCAATGGAGCACAGCGCTGGAAGCACTGGGTGTTGAAACTTTGTGCCCCTAACAATTTTGTGCCCAGGGCAACCAACCCTATGTCCCTCCCCATGCTACACCACTGCTACTGCACAAGGTTCCTCAAGGTGACTTGACCTCCTTCCTCCTGTAAAAAGGTAAAGGTAAAGGACCCCTGACAATTAAGTCCAGTCACAGATGACTCTGGGGTTGCAGCGGTCATCTTGTTTTCAGGCTGAGGGAGTCAGCGTTTGTCCGCAGATAGTTTTTCCGGGTCATGTGGCCAGCATGACTAAGCCACTTCTGGTACAACGGAACACCAAACCAGAGCAGCGCACAGCGCCGTGTACCTTCCTGACGGGGCGGTACCTATTTATTTACTTGCACTTTTTGGTGTGCTTTCGAACTGCTAGGTTGACAGGAGCTGGGACCAAGCAATGGGAGCTCACCCTGTTGCAGGGATTCGAACCACCAACCTTCTGATCGGCAAGCCCAAGAGGCTCAGTGGTTTAGACCACAGCACCACCCATGTCCCCTCCCTTCCTCCTGTAGCCCCCCAATGTCTCACACAGGGAGGACTGTTTCACACAGAGAGACACACCAGAATGTGTATGTTGAGCCCTTCAATCTTATTTCAGCCAATATGCTCCATCATGGTAGCTATTTCTTGCAATTGGCATACTCTCAATACTCCGGACTTTAGGGTGCTAAGTTGAACAATCTGAGGGCTGTTTCCGCCAATACTTTTTAATTCAGGTGCAAACACCCAAGTGCATGGCACACACTCGAACAGGGCATGCCGTTTTCAGAGATTTTCCATTCAAAGTACAAGTAAAGTCCAGATCACGTACTGGCAAAACTCACAATGTGTATGAACAAGTGTTTATAATTTCTGCTTTTGGATTCATTTAACCATTCTAAGAAGCAGCCCCACAGTCACAATGGCTGATTCCACTCTCCCAGTCCTGCTTTTTCTCCTGGCTAAAAGCTGATTGACCAGATTTTCCTACCAACAGGAGGCCCAAGGATATGGTAGAGACAGGGCCGGTGGCTCCTCTTTGCCTCTCCTGTGACACAATCAAGTTCTTATACAAGGAGAACAAAACAGTGACAATTGGTGACAAATGGACTGTGTAGCATCCTCTGTTTCCATTACCATGGAGATGTCAGCCAAGCATGGGAGGGCAACTAGGAAATGTCAATAGGAAATGGTACAAGGGACACAGGTGCCAAAATAAATCAATATGGATCGATTTGCTAATTAGACCAGCCCAAATAATTGATGGAAGGGGAGGGGAAAACAACTTTTTTTTTTGCCCTGCAAGGCAAGACTGAGAAGTGAAGAGACTACAATTATTAAAATTATAAAACGTTTTTTCATAACATTGAATTCACTCTGTTTGTAATTCAGATCAGCTTTACAGATATACCTGGGGTGGGGGACGACATGTAGTTAACACACACACACACACAAACAAACAAACAAACACACACACACACACACACACACACACACACATATTCAACAAACAAAACATCAAGCTGAAAGAAATAATAAGAACAGTCATAAGAGAAGGGAGAATAAAATTACAAGATAATATACTCTGATTTCTCTTGAGATTGTATAAATCTTTCACCTTTTACTAAAGATAATAAAATAATCATGGTAATCATAGACAGCTTAAAAATAAATCTATTCCATAGTGAAATACAAGAGTCAAATAATCATGAACGCTGCCAAATAAACTCATATTTAGTGGGAAATATGGGAAAGTGCCAACCATGAGATTGTTTGTTCACATAAATCACATAAAAACAAAGCAGAAAGAAAGTTGGAGGGGTCCACTTCACCCCTGGCCAGGGGCAGCCCACCTTGTTTTGTCACCCTAGGTGATTCAGCACACCTGTCCATTTCTCCTGCACACCAAAACATCCCCTCCTCTCTCCAGATGTCTGGGAGGAGATAGGCATCTTCTCCTCTGCCCCCTCAAGATTGGGGGGGCTGAGGGTCTGAGCCCCATTCCAGCCTTAGCCCCACAGAGTTGGAACACCTGCCCATTTGCTACTGGGTATTCATATTAGCATATAAAGCCCTGAACAGCTTGGAACCAGTTTACTTGCAGAAACACCTTACTCAACTGCTTTGACCCACAGAACTGACACCATCGCATGACACCTTTCCTGCACCAGGAAGAAATCAATATTTTCATGTGGTAGCACCTATACTTTGGCAATCCATGCATACTGACACCAGCCTTCTCTGTACTCTTTTCAACACCTGCTTAAAACGTTTTCTGTTTAGGCACCCCTATACAGACTTGTCTTTTTTCTTTTCTTTTTAGCTATTGTTGGTTTCAATAATCTTTTGACGATTTGTACATACCTGATTTTAACTGTTTTTTCATGAATAACTTCCATGTTTCCTTTTCTATTCTTGTTAAAGCTTTTAGAGGCTTCTTACCATCAAGCAGTATGTAACTTTTGTTAAACAAATGCAAAATAAACGCATTTCACCTTTTCCTGCGGTCTTCCCTGTCGTTTAGTCATGTCCAACTCTTTGTGACCCCATGGACCAGATCACGCCAGGCACTCCTGTCTTCCACTGCCTCCCACAGTTGGCCAAACTCATGTTTGTAGCTTTGAGAACACTGTCCAGCCATCTCGTCCTCTGTCGTCCCCTTCTCCTTGTGGCCTCCATCTTTCCCAACATCAGGGTCTTTTCCAGGGAGTCTTCTCTTCTCATGAGGTGGCCGAAGTATTTGAGCCTCAACTTCAGGCTCTGTCCTTCCAGTGAGCACTCAGGGCTGATTTCCCTAAGAATGGATAGGTTTGATCTTCTTGCAGTCCATGGGACTCTCAAGAGTCTCCTCCAGCACCATAATTCAAAAGCATCAATTCTTCAGCAATCACCTTCTTTATGGTCCAGGCTCACTTCCATACATCACTACTGGGAAAACCATAGCTTTAACTATACGGACCTTTGATGGCAAGGTGATGTCTCTGCTTTTTAAGATGCTGTCTAGGTTTGTCATTGCTTTTCTCCCAAGAAGCAGGCATCTTTTAATTTTGTGACTGCTGTCACCATCTGCAGTGGTGGTCTTCACTGGTGACTTATAAACCAAACAGATCTAGGTGAGCATCTACTTGCAGCCCAATCAGCTGTGATTCCTGCATCACACACTGTTGGACTAGATGGCTCTTGGGATCCCTTCCAACTTGACAATCCTATGCCACAGCAGGTGGATGCGTGGTTCCAGTGGCATCATGCCCACATGCACATGGGCTGAGAGCCTTCTGAGTATAATGCCCACCACCATTTTTCAGCAACCTCCACAAGGGGGGCCCATGCAGTGTGGCCTGCGGTGGCAGTGAAAGGAACATTTCCAACGAGATCTTCTTGACTCTGCCTTCAGGGGCAAGATCTGGCAGGGAAATGGTGACGAGATGGCCTGGGAGGAGATAGGAAGGCACCAAGAGCCCACAAAGCTATTTCAAAGCTCAAAAGCAGCTATAAGGGCACTGGGCCAGTAGACAATTAGCTAAACTGATTATGCACACTTGCCTTGAGCGAAATCTGAATTCGATGCTACATCTGCAGGCTGCTTTATCATCATCATCCTTACATTGCATGTCACTTTTCTATATGTGGAAATGCGAAGCAGCCCCAAGCTGCAAAAGGGATATTATTCATAGTTCTTCTTTTTCTTTCTTTTCTTTTTTTCCCCTTTTGGAATTTGTTGCTGGGTAATGTGTGAAGAAAGGGACGCAGGTGGTGCTGTGGGTTAAACCACAGAGCCTAGGACTTGCCGATCAGAAGGTTGGCAGTTCAAATTCCTGCGATGGGGTGAGCTCCCATTGCTCAGTCCCTGCTCCTGCCAACCTAGCAGTTCGAAAGCAAGTGCAAGTAGATAAATAGGTACCGCTCCGGCGGGAAGGTAAATGGCGTTTCCGTGCGCTGCTCTGGTTCGCCAGAAGCACCTTAGTCATGCTGTCCACATGACCCAGAAGCTGTATGCCTGCTCCCTCGGCTTATAGAGCGAGATGAGCGTGCAACCCCAGAGTCGGTCACGACTGGACCTAATGGTCAGGGTCCCTTTACCTTTAATGTGTGAAGAACTAGATCTAATCTACTACAGGAAAACTCCGAATTGTCCA
This sequence comes from Podarcis filfolensis, assembly GCF_964270895.1. Taxonomy (NCBI): domain Eukaryota; kingdom Metazoa; phylum Chordata; class Lepidosauria; order Squamata; family Lacertidae; genus Podarcis; species Podarcis filfolensis. The sequence goes on along the minus strand of NC_139605.1, from coordinate 98,525,941 downwards.
TTTTGATTTCCGGAGGCTGGATTTTGTCCTCTGTGTCCTTTTTCTACCTCTCCCTCTTTGCCCCTTCTCTCTCTCTTTCTCTCTCTCTCTCTCTCTCTCTCTCTCACACACACACACACACACTTACGCACATACATACCCCAAATAAAAATTAGAATACCAAAGAAATACAGTGGTACCTCCGGAGGTCCATTCTTAACCTGAAACTGTTCTTAACCTGAGGTACCACTTTAGCTAATGGGGCCTCCTGCTGCTGCCGCACCGCCGGAACACGATTTCTGTTCTCATCCTGAAGCGAAGTTCTTAACCCGAGGTACTATTTCTGGGTTAGCGGAGTCTGAAACCTGAAGCGTATGTAACCTGAAGTGTATGTAACCTGAGGTACCACTGTATAGGACTCTGTATTTTGAATTTGTGAATACAAAGTGAGGAGGAGGGGGCAGTTAATAACATCACCTAATTCTATCTCCACCCTGTAGGATTCCAGCAGCAAATATTAGCTCCTTCAGTTGCATTTACCACACTTGCCCAGTTCCCAGCAAATCCTTCTTTGCCCTCTTCTCTCTTTCTTTGCATCCCAACTTACCATTTATTCATCTGGGGGGTGGGGGCTAATCCTCCCACTGAAGCATCTGAGCATCTTTCACTCCTTCCCTGCCTGTTTTTATTTTAATTGGTCTTAATTCTTCAGTGCAACAACCAGCCACCCCCCCCCCCGCAGTCTATGCCGGTGGACAAGGAAGAGTTAAGTCTGCAGCTGCCAGCTCCGGGCCTGTGTGGAGTGATGCTCAAACTGTTCCTACTGCTGCATGAAGTCAGCTGTCATTAGAGAACAAAAGCAGCCCCGGGAGCAGCTCAAGTTGTGGCTCACTCAAGGAAGGGAAGGCGCTGAGACTGCTCCCTGATTAGGATTTCTAAATCAGCCCCATCAAGACCCAGAGAGAATAAAAGCTGCAGGGGAGAACAAAAAGCTGGCTACATTCACACAATCAGCAAACCCCTTCCCCTCCCCTCCAGCACCTCCACCCATCATGGGCTCGAAGAGAACTGCTCTCCCAAGGCTCAAGAAGGACCAAAGATTGTGCTGCTGCTTAAGAGGTCAGCTTGGGTACCCTCCAACATTTCTCCAATGAAAATAGGGGCATCCTTTTCCATAATAAATAATAATAATTTTATTATTTATACCCTGCCCATCTGACTGACTTGCTCCAGGCACCCTGGGTGGCTTCCAATGTATATAAAAACATAATAGAACATTAAATGGTAAAAAAAACTTCCCTGTACAGGGCTGCCTTCAGATGTCATCCAAAGGTTGTATAGTTAGTTATCTCCTTGGCACAGGGGTCTCATAACTCTGAACTTTCTCTGATGAAAATAGAGACATCCTAAGGGAAAGCGCAGGGTGGTACTGTGGGTTAAACCACAGAGCCTAGGGCTTGCCAATCAGAAGGTTGGCGGTTCGAATCCCAGCAACGGGGTGAGCTCCCGTTGCTCGGTCCCTGCTCCTGCCAACCTAGCAGTTCGAAAGCACGTCAAAGTGCAAGTAGATAAATAGGTACCGCTCCAGCGGGAAGGTAAACGACATTTCTGTGTGCTGCTCTGGTTCGCCAGAAGTATCTTAGTCATGCTGGCCACATGACCCAGAAGCTGTACGCCGGCTCCCTCGGCCAATAAAGCAAGATGAGCGCCGCAACCCCAGAGTCGGTCACGAATGGACCTAATGGTCAGGGGTCCCTTTACCTTTAAGGGAGAGCGGGACATTCCAGGGTCAAATCAGAAACCAGGAGAGTTTCTGTAAATCCAGGACTGTCCCTGAAAAATAGGGACACTTGGAAGATCTGAGCTTGCTCCTTAGGACTTTCCTTTCAAAGCAAGTCTCCAAAGACCCCCTCCCTACCCCCAACTCTTTGGCAATTCCTACTCATATTTGTGATTATGTTTTAGGAAATGGATAGGATCAGAGCATTTCAAGCGCACTACTTATTTTTATTTTTATTTTTTTATTTCTTTATATATTTCTTTATATATATATTTTTGTATTAATTACATCCCACATTTCCTCAGAGCAGCTAAAGCTAGCACACACAATTCTCTCCTGCCTCATTTATTTTATTTTTTTAAAAAGATATTTATTGAGATTTTACAAAAACATAAGTTTACAAAATAGAAAAAAGTCACATAGAAAGAAAAAGATACAAAAAAGAAGACATAGAAAAATACATAAAAGAGAAAAAGAAGAATAAAAATACAAAATACAAAAAACAAATAAATAAAAAAGAATTAAAAACAAATCCGTTTTTAGTAACTTTAAACTCATTAGCTTGTTTCCTTGGCCTCCTCACACCTCCCCTTTTTGTATTCCCATTTAAATAATCAAATCGGCAAATCCTTACCCTCTTTCGTTTATCTTGACTCTATATCTTAACATATTATAACTCTATATTTTCATCCATTTATCAATTCATTTTTGCATATTCTTATTAACTTTGTTGCTAATGCCACTTATTTTCAATCCAACATCATTTTAACATTCATTAATTTTACAGTGTTTCTGAAGATAGTCTTTAAATTTCTTCCAGTCTTCTTCCACCAACTCTTCTCCCAGGTCTCGGATTCTGCCAGTCATTTCCGCCAATTCCATATACTCCATCACCTTCATCTGCCGCTCTTCCAGGGTGGGTAACTCTTGTGTCTTCCAATACTTTGCAATAAGTATTCTTGCTGCTGTTGTTGCATACATAAAGAAAGTTCAATCCTTCTTTGGCACCAATTGACCGACTATGCCCAGGAGAAAGGCCTCTGGTTTCTTCAGGAAGGTATATTTAAATACCTTTTTTCATTTCATTATATATCATCTCCCAGAAAGCCTTAATCTTTGGGCACGTCCACCAAAGGTGAAAGAATGTACCTTCATTTTCTTTACATTTCCAACATTTATTATCGGGCAAATGATATATTTTTGCAAGCTTGACTGGTGTCATGTACCACCTGTAAATCATTTTCATAATATTCTCTCTTAAGGCATTACATGCCATAAATTTCATACCCGTGGTCCACAACTGTTCCCAGTCAGCAAACATAATGTTGTGACCAATATCTTGTGCCCATTTGATCATAGCAGATTTAACTGTTTCATCCTGCGTATTCCATTTTAACAGCAAGTTATACATTCTTGAAAGTATCTTAGTTTTGGGATCTAACAGTTCTGTTTCCAATTTTGATTTTTCCACCTGGAAGCCAATTTTTTTATCCAAATTATAGGCCTCTCTTATTTGATAATAATGAAGCCAGTCTCGCACTTTATCTTTTAATTTCTCAAAACTCTGCAATTTCAATTTGTCTCCTTCTTGTTCCAATATTTCCCAATATTTCGGCCATTTGGCCTCCATATTGAGCTTTTTCTGAGCCTTCACTTCCATTGGTGACAACCACCTTGGGGTTTTATTTTCCAGTAAATCTTTGTATCTTATCCAGACATTGAACAATGCTTTCCTGACAATATGGTTTTTAAATGCTTTATGTGCTTTAACCTTGTCGTACCACAAATATGCATGCCATCCAAAAACGTTGTTAAAATCTTCTAGGTCCAAAATGTCCGTGTTCTCAAGAAGCAGCCAGTCTTTCAACCAGCAGAATGCTGCTGATTCATAGTAAAGTTTAAGGTCTGGCAGGGCAAATCCACCTCTTTCCTTTGCGTCAGTTAATATTTTAAATTTTATTCTAGGCTTCTTGCCCTGCCAGACAAATCTGGAAATGTCTCTCTGCCACTTCTTGAAACAGTCCATCTTGTCCAAAATTTGCAATGATTGAAACAGAAATAACCTTTTTGGCAATACATTCATCTTTATAGCTGCAATTCGACCCAACAGGGAAAGCTTCAAATTTGACCATATTTCCAAATCTTTTTTCACTTCTATCCAACATTTCTCATAGTTATCTTTAAATAAATTTAAATTCTTAGCAGTCATATTAACCCCCAAATATTTTACTTTCTTAACTAATGTTAAACCTGTCTCCTTCTGAAACCTCTCTTTCTCAATTGGTGTAAAAATTTTCTCAAGCACTTTAGTTTTTGACTTGTTCAACTTAAATCCTGCCACATGTCCAAATTCTTGAATCAATTCTAATACTCTTTTCGTACTAGATTCTGGCTCCTGTAACATCAAAACTAGGTCATCTGCAAAAGCTTTCAATTTATATTGTTTGGCTCCGACCTGAATACCTTTAATTAGACGGTCCCTTCTAATCATATTCAGCAAAACCTCCAGAACCGAAATAAAAAGCAATGGGGAAATTGGGCAGCCTTGTCGTGTCCCTTTCTCTATCTTAAATTCCTCTGTCATCACATTATTAACTATTAACTTAGCCTTTTGTTCTGAGTAAATTGCACTTATACCATTTTCAAACCCTTGGCCCACCCCCATTCCCTGAAGATTTTTCTTCATAAAATTCCAAGAAATATTATCAAAAGCTTTTTCCGCATCTATAAAAATTAAAACTGCTTTGGTATTGATGTTCACTTGCAGCTTCTCCAAAATGTTAATTATATTCCTCGTATTGTCAGATAGATGTCTACCTGGGAGAAAGCTGGCTTGATCTTTATGTATCTCTTCATCTAGTACCTTTTTTAATCTATTAGCCAAGATATCAGCAAAAATTTTGTAATCCACATTAAGCAGGGATATGGGGCGGTAGTTCTTAAGTAGTGTCTTTTCAGACTCAGTTTTCGGTATAAGTGTAATGTAAGCTTCCTTCCATGACTCTGGCGCCTTTTCCCCCTCCAAAATTTCATTACAGACCTCCTTTAGTGGCTGAATTAACCAGTCTTTCAAAGATCTATAGTATTTGGAGGTTAGACCATCCGGCCCTGGAGATTTACCCAACTGCATGTTCTGAATGGCACCTTCAACCTCCTGTTCTGTAATTTTGTGATTCAACATTATCTTATTTTCTTGAGAGATTTTTTGTAATCCATTTGTTCTTAAAAATTGGTCTAAATCAGTCTCTTTCTGTGGCCCTTGTGTATATAGTTGTTTAAAATATCTCCTGCCTCATTTAATACACACAACATCCCTGCACGGTTGTTTCTTCATAACACATAGGTCTCCGAAAGACTCTCAAGAACGAAGTTTGAACTTCTTTGCAAATTCAGTTTCTGGTCCTCCTTACAGCCAGACTAACCAATCCACCCCCAATGAGAACAATGTCTATTTAAAGGGTGTGATCAAACCAGCAGCTTTTAAAGCCACACCTCCTTATATATAGTCTTCGCAGTTAATTATGGAAAACAACAAAGCCCAAAGAGTGTAACCACACTTTGTGTCTGCGAGCTGAGAAAAAATACAAATAGAGTTTTCCCCCCAGCATATCATCACAAAATTCTAATACTGACTGCAATGTCTTTAGAGACACCACTATCAAGTAGACCCACATTCCATAGCTCAATTGGTAGAGCATGAGACTCTTAATCTCAGGGTTGTGGGTTCAAACCCCATGTGGCGCAAAAGATTCCTTCATTGCAGGGGGTTGGAACAGATGACCCTTATGGTCCCTTTCCAACTCTACGCTTTTATGGTTCTATATGAAGGGTAACGTTGCCTTAAAGGTAAAGGTAAAGGGACCCCTGACCATTAGGTCCGACTCTGGGGTTGCAGCACTCATCTCGCTTTACTGGCCGAGGGAGCCGGAGTACAGCTTCCGGGTCATGTGGCCAGCATGACTAAGCCGCTTCTAGCGAACCAGAGCAGCACACAGAAACGCTGTTTACCTTCCCGCCGGAGTGGTACCTATTTATCTACTTGCACTTTGACATGCTTTCAAACTGCTTCCTTAGCAGAGGGCAATTGGCAGGACTCTGCCATAGTATTGGCTGAAAGGAAATACAGTTAAGAACAAGGCCCAATCAGTCAACAGGACTGAGAATGAAACCAGCAAGGAAATAAAGGTGATGATGGTTTTTTTGCTCCTATCCCACTAAATTTCACACTCAAAGGCATCAGTTATATGGAAATGTAAGAGGCAGACATTGTTACTGTGCCATCGGTGGAGTATCTAAGCTTCCAAGTTTCACAGAACTCTTCATCAGGCAGCTGAAGAACTGACCAACACATCTGTGAAACCCCCAACCCTTTCAAAAAAACTACATCAGTGATGAGGAAACTGTGTCGTTCCAGATGTTGCTGGATTCCATCTCCTTCCAGCCATAGCCCCATGAGCTGTGTTTCCCAGACTTGGGTCTCCAGCTGTTTTTGGACTGCAATTCCCATCACCTGACCACTGGTCCTGCTAGCTAGGGATGATGGAACTTGTAGTCCAAAACAACCAACCTAAGTTTGGGAGACACTGCCCTAGAGCCAATGGACAGAAATGATGGGATTTTAATAATAATAATAATAATAATTTATACCCCGCCCATCTGGCTGAGTTTCCCCAGCCACTCTGGGCGGCTTCCAATCGAGTGTTAAAAACAATACAGCATTAAATATTAAAAACTTCCCTAAACAGGTCTGCCTTCAGATGTCTTTTAAAGATAAGGTAGCTACTTATTTCCTTCACATCTGAAGGGAAGGCGTTCCACAGGGCGACCGCCACTACCAAGAAGGCCCTCTGTCTGGTTCCCTGTAACCTCACTTCTCGCACTGAGGGAACCACCAGAAGGCCCTCAGCACTGGATCTCAGTGTCTGGGCTGAACGATGGGGGTGGAGACACTCCTTCAGGTATACAGGACCGAGGCCATTTTGTACTACATTTTGTAGTCCAGGAACGCCTGACAGGCAACAGGTGGCCTACTCCAAGCCTGACTGGTCCAGTAAAAATGCATTTCCTGGAACCTGTCATAGAACACTCTGTCCCTGCTGAACAGGATGGCAAGATATCCTTGTTACGCTTGCTCAAAAACCAGAGGAAAGCAATTTCTAAGCGCCCAGCCCGTTTCTAGGCTAACATTGATTAACAAAACATTTGCTGACCTGTGAGAAATCCTCTCTGCTATTTATGTCCCAGACATCGGCCACTCTTTTGGGCGCAACCACAAGAAAGATTGGGGGGGGCATTTTCAAGAGGGTGGCCTCCTCCTCTTCCTTTAGCCTCAATTGCCATGCACAGAAACTAGAAAAAGACCTCAGGAAACAGCCCCCCCCCCCAAAAAAAAGCAACACAACCCAGCCAACTAGCAGGCTTTATGAATAAACATATACTAGGTGCACACACACACACACACACACACAAATCAATACAGAAAGTGTATTGGGAGGCGGCAGACCCCACCCTCGCACCCCTAACAAACACACATTAATCCTGGGAGATTTGGCCATCATATGACATGGCCAATCAATCAGAAGAAGAGGATTTCAGGCACGCCTCTTCTTTCATGCCACTAAGGGATTTTCACCCCCTTGAGAGCACAATGCCAAGAGGGGAGAGGGGAGAAAGGTGGAGGGGGGCGGGGAGCCAATCAGCCCAGGATCAGCTGTAGGCTGGCTCGCTGTGGATCTGCTTGTCCCAGAGGGGGGCACGGAGAGACATATTGGGCCGTGTGGGAAACCGGCAGCCTCAGCTTCTCACATATTGTTCTCCCCCCTTTCCAGTGCCCCCCTTCCACCAAAGCCGTTAATGCCACAAAGGATAACTTTGCCCATTGTGTGGTAGACAGCTGAGAGGATAGAGTTAGCCATACACAAGCTAGCATTACCGACTCTCTCTCTCTCCCTCCCTCCCTCTCCCCTCCTCCGTCCCCCACCCCACCCCTGTGGAGCAATGTGGGGGCAGGGTGAAGGAGGAGGAGGGGGTGGGGTGGATGAAGAGCTGGGTGCTTACCATACAAAAGAATTAAACCCACTTAGGCCCCTCTTTCTCACTAATCTAGGACCGTGGGGGGTTAAATATGGTTACATTTTCATTAGGTGCTAATAGCGAAAGGGCAGCCCCCAAGGCAACATTGTCATGCAGATGGCCAAGCAAAGGACTTCTCCCCAGGTCCAGCGGGGCTGAGGCCTGTTTGGAGGGGGGAAATTGTGTCATTCCTCCGCATTGTTGGCTGCTGAATTCCATCAATGGGGAAGTCATGTTTCCTCTGAAGGGAAGGAAACAAGTTAAAATTGTTGGGGTGGGCTTGGTCAAGGCGGTGGCAGGGGGGAGGGGGGGAGAGCAAGGCAGGCCACAGAAGGAGCATTGTGCCTCGCGGGCGTGTGTGGTCAATTCCACCTGAATGTGTGGATGGTGAGAGTGAGGACCCCTGACGGTGCAAGAACCAGGCGAAAGGAGAGTAGGCCCAAGGGGGAATCTCTGCCCCCTTTAAACCAGTTCAGGGAAATCCGAATCAAAGATTTCCTTTGAGACTCATAGAGGGAAAAGGAGAGGGACCAGTGCTTGTCAGGATGTACACTAGGGGTTGAAAAGTGCAGAGGGCCTTGGAACAAAGGTGCAATTCTATTGGTGGGTTCCCTTTAAAAGAAAAAGGAAAAGTGAGCACCCAATCATTTAGCAGAGAGAGTAATTGATTTTTGCTTTTTTAAAAAAGAGCTGTAACTAAACTGTACTGTATAGGTTTTGAGATTCTGCCTTTTGAAGACGACGCTCAGAGCAATTTAACCTACTAATACTGATGCTTTATCTTGTTAATCTTTACAAGACAGTGGTACCTCGGGTTAAGAACTTAATTCGTTCTGGAGGTCCGTTCTTAACCGGAAACTGTTCTTAACCTGAGGTACCACTTTAGTTAATGGGGCCTCCTGCTGCTGCCGCGCCACTGGAGCACGATTTCTGTTCTCATCCTGAAGCAAAGTTCTTAACCCGAGGTACTATTTCTGGGTTAGCGGAGTCTGTAACCTGAAGCGTCTGTAACCCGAGGTAAAACTGTAGTCCTATATTGTTGTTATCAGTACATCGCATGGGGCCAGGGGAAGGCTGAACAAAACAAAAAAATAGTGACTTTTCAAAGGCTGCCTAGAGAATTCATGGCGGAAATGAGCTCTGAAGCATCTCTCTTAGTCCTTATGCTACTGCTTGTATTTGGGGTGAATTAGTGCTGAAGTTAGGGTTGCATCAGCTGTCTGTAAGTTGCAAATGCAGAAAGAAGAAAAAGGGAATTGAGATGCATCCATTCTTCAACAATGATTAATGTGGCAATCCTATAACATTTACCTGGGAATGAGTCCCACTGAACTCAGCAGGGCTTGCATCCATGCGCTGGGAAGCCTACTATACAAAATGTATGCTTCCTATTCAAATGAACATCTTAAAATGGGTGTTGTCACATCCGAAACAGTCTCAAATCGCACCACATGGATGGGAGTAAGTATGCAGTCATGTGAAGAAAAACACCAGAGACTCACAGAAGGCAAGATTTTGACATGTTAACAGCTACCACACCAATGATTGAAAGGAGCAGTGTGCCAAATATTTTTCAGCTTTTGTTTTGAAGTGAAAACCAGAAAGAAAGAAAGAAAGAAAGAAAGAAAGAAAGAAAGAAAGAAAGAAAGAAAGAAAGAAAAGCTGCTAGGATAGAAAACTTTCTTAAAAAACCACAACAGACAGTGAGTACCGAAGCGTTTCAAGGTTATTGTTATTATTCCCTTGGCTGCTACAGTTACTGCTTCAGAGCCATTACACACATAGACATACACACACAAGCACAAACACACAAACTGCCTGTCCTACTCCTTACCCTGCTTCGTTCTTCTGGGATCAGACACAGTGATTTCATCTATCCAGGCATCGCACAGTGAATGAGATGATGTCACAACATTACATATCCAATGAGACTGGCCTATGTGAGGACATCACTGAGGCCAGAAAAAAGAAGACTAAGCCGTTTCAATAAGGGCTGTTGGGGGGAGGAGGGAATGCTCTTCTAAGGCAAATTCCAAAATACATTATTAGCTCAAAGAAAAGGCCACAAAGTAGTGTGCAGGCTTTCCAGTTCCCCAGAATTCTTGATCAAGGTAAACAGTGAAAACACAGAGAAGGGGTGAAGTTGTTGATCAAGCTATCCTTGTCTGCACCTGTACAGGTAAAAAGGTAAAGGACCCCTGGACAGTTAAGTCCAGTCAAAGGCGACTATGTGGTTGCAGCTCTCATCTCGCTTTCAGGCCGAGGGAGCTGGCATTTATCCACAGACAGCATTCCAAGTCATGAGGCCAGCATGACTAAACCACTTCTGGTGCAACAGAACACCGTGATGGATGCCAGAGCACTCGGCAATGCCGTTTACCTTCCCGCCACAGCGGTACCTATTTATCTACTTGCACTGGTGTGCTTTCAAACTGCTAGGTTGGCAGGAGCTGGGACAGAGCAATGGGAGCTCACCCCGTTGTGGGGATTCGAACCGCCGACCTTCTGATCAGCAAGCCCAAGAGGCTCAGCAGTTTAGACCACAGCACCACCCGTGTCCCTAGCTGTACCATATGAAGCAGCTGCCAGGCAAATGTCATTTTACGTGGTCTTAAAACATTGGCAGTCCTTTTAGGTTCTCCGTGGCTCTGGAACTGCTGTTGTTCATTGCTTTTTGTTTTTATGCTCGGTTTTATTGAATTTGTATGTAGCCATTTAATTAATTAATTTAAAAAAGAATTCCAGTGGCACCCTGTGTGACGCTAGAATTTGGCACACACACCGCCTCTCACGCTCGATTCTACAGCGTTGTTGTGGTGCCCCCTGTAACAGGGCACCTGGTGAGGCCAAACCCGTCACGCTATACCCTAAATCTGCTTCTGCTGGGAAGAAGCAGCACACTGGATGCTAAGTTAATGGAACTATGGCTCCTATGTCCAAAGCAGCCAGTTGGATGGGACTGCAAGGCACACCCATCAGAAGAGGCTATGTCCATTAGCAGTGCTAAGGCAGGTGGTTCTGCTGCTGCTGCTGCTGCTGCTGGACAGGACGTTGCTTAAACCATCTTTTCAACTCTTTGATTTCCTTGCTAAACGAAGGGCTACATCAGATGTTGCCGTAAGCGGAGAGAAAGAAGGCCGTGTTGTTGAAACAACTGCTACTGTTGCCATTTCAAAGCAACTGACCATGAAAACATGCCACAGCAAACACAATTAGTTTCTAAGGAATCCCAGTTCTTTTGTTCTTTTTAATGCCACGCAGACTTAACGCAACTGCTCCTCTGGTTAGTAATGGTCAGTAATTTCCAACCATTCAGTTTTGTTATTTTCTAGAAAAAGAGGTGCCGGAACTCACAGTGAATGCCTCCCTTGTTCTCTTATCATGGCAATGGCGCCCACCTGAGAGGTGCCGGAACCGAGTTCTAGCAAGTTCCAGCCAGGGGAGCTGACTTGGGGCCCAGTTTATGGGTGTCCTGTGTCCGTGACGTCATGACGTCACATTGCGACGTGGTGTCATGACGTCGCACACACGCCCTGGCCTCGGAACCTGACTTCTGGTGCCACCGGAAGTCAGGTTCCGAGGTCTCAGAAGGCCTTGGACAGCATCTCTGAGGTCTTGCGAAGCCTTGGACATGAGTTCTGGTGCTTCTTGAGGCACCGGAAGTTGTGCTGGGGGCCCTGCAGAATGGTGCTGAGCACCTACAAAAAAAAAATGTGGGTGCTTGGACACCCAGAACCCCCTATAGTTGGCACCCCTCATTCCAGCTGAAATAAAGCCCTGGTTATTTCTTGTGGACTAGATGCATGCTCTACTGTTTCTTAAAGCAGACCAGAGTTTAAGCTAGGAGATCATGGAAATACAATCTTGAAGTCAAAATACCTCCCTGCTTCCAGCCAGGCTGTTGATTCATAATAACAGCTGCAAATGGAGAAGCCTGTTAACTAGGAGGTAAATCGTCATTGCTAATTAGTACCAGGAAGGTACTCACTGATGTTATGTTTACAATACAGGGGACCCATTTATGATTCTAACTTTGATTAACTGATGGGCAGCTTTGCACAAACCCGGCAGCAGGCTGAAAGAAAGTGGATTATAATTGGTCTTCCTTTGATTGTGAGCTACAGCAGAGATGTGATTGCTTTTCTGAGCACTCACATACCCCAGGTGATTTTGAAAAAACCTTAGAGGTGTTGCATCAAAATTCCACGTTATGCTTCAACATCTTATCCTAAGCTTAACATCTTCTCCCACACTGTGATTTGTTATATACTGTGCTGCAAGCCACCCAAGTGGTTGCGGTATAAATAAAATTAGTAGTAGTAGTAGTAGTATCGTTATTGTTGTTATTGTTATTATTTCACATGTAGTCAATAGATTGGTTGGACAAATTGATTTTTTAAAATGTTAAACACTAAAAAGGTGCGTCCAGTAAACTGGGTAGCAGAATTTGGTGCATCAACATGGTAAGTTAATGCTTGGTGTTAAGTTTGCTTGGTGGACCACAAGCTTAACGTGAGTCAACAGTGTGATGCAGCAACAAAAAAAAGCTACGCTGCATTAACAGAAGCATAGTGTCCAGATTGATGGAAGTAATAGTACTTGGTCAGACCACACCTGGAATACTGTGTCCAATTCTGGGCACCACAATTTAAGAAGGATGTTGACAAGCTGGAACGTGTGCAGAAGAGGGCAACCAAAATGTTCAAGGGTCTGGAAACTAAGCCTTATGAGAAGTGGTTGAAGGAGCTGGGTATGTTTACCCTGGAAAAGAGGAGACTGAGAGGAGATATGATAGCCATCTTCATGTATCTTAAGGGCTGACACATGGAGGGTGGAGCAAGCTTGTTTTCTCCTGATCTGGAAGGTAGGACTCGAGGCAATGGCTTCAAGTTACAGGAAAGGAGATTCCAACTAAACATTAGGGAAAACTTTCTGACAGTAAGAGCTGTTTGGCAGTGGAGCAGATTCCAACAAGAAGTAGTCAACTCTTCTTCCTTGGATGTTTTTAAGCAGAGGTTAGATGGCCATCTGTCATGGATGCTTTAGCTGAGATTCCTGCATTGCAGGGGGTTGGACTAAATGACCCTTGGGTCGCTTCCAACTCTAAGATTGTATGATTCAAAGTTAACTTGAATAATTTCACAAAAAGAAAGCTTCCCATATCCTTCTGCCTACTGTGGACACACACATCCTCCCTACCAGCGGTTCTCAACCTATGAGTCCCCAGATGTTGTTGGACTACAACTCCCATCATCCCTGAGCTCTGGCCTTGCTAGCTAGAGGTGATGGGAGTTGTAGTTCAACAACATCTGGGGACCCACAGGTTGAGAAAGGCTGCTCTCTACCCTAAAAGCATCTCCAGGGAACCTTTTTGAGCAACGAGAGATAGGGCATTGGGCGATTGCTGGAAAATTGCCCTAAACTGCTATAGGAGCACTTTATAGGTACAACAACCCGGCGAGGTAGATGAAACCGAGAATATACCAATAGCAATACTGTTAGCTCACTGACTGAGAGAAAATTTGATCAAAGGGTTACCATGAACAAGCCCACTACGCCAGCAACAATATCTCACTGGCTCTTGGAGCTGCAAAATGTATTATGGTAAATGATTGCTCTAACATAAAGAAAAGGATACTAGTAAAAGCATATTTTTTTCTTCTGTCCCTAAGAATCCTCGCATACTTGAGCAATGTATTAATTACATTGGACAGTTTTGCAGGAGCTGGATATTTGCTGATAACAAGCTAGGTGACATCATGAGTATTTCTCCATCTGTTGTCCCTTTTAATCTGTCGAACTGGGTGCTGGAGACCAAACAAGAAGGGGAAATGTGACCCGCAGATTTGACTCACCGCTCACATGACGGGGCTGCCCACACATTATGTGCTTGGCTCTTTGCAAAGAGTTTCTCTCTATGACTTTTGCTATAACACCCGGTCACTGCTTTAATCATTTGCTGACTCATCCCAAATGCCCTCTGCAAGAGCTGGGGGCTATTCTTTCTGTCCTTTTATCCTGCTCATGTGATAGGCAACACTGCTGTTCCATACAGCAAGGGAAACAAAGAGATTTGGATCAGGGTTTCTGGGTCTGGGACGCGAGCTTAATCCAGTCGGCATGCCACAGACTTTGGACACTCGCCTCTTTAGAGCACAGACGCTCTGCCAGCTACAGAACACGGCCTTCTTTCCAGGGTTACATTCATTTTAGCAAATGTCTGTACATAGTCCATCCGTTTTCCGTGACAGAGCTTCAACTCTGACTGCATGTTGCTGATCCTGATTAATTCGTCTTTTCTCCCCGCCACAGTTTTGTCCTGTTTTCAAACCTACCTTGAAATTATTGTCTTGGATACTGTATTTAAAACTTTAATTTCATTTGTTTTTATGGTATGTTTTGTGAGACACCTTGGGCCAGGGGTATGTAGTGGTTAGAATGTCGGACTAGGACCTTCGAGACCAAAGTTCAAATCTCCACTCGGCCATGAGAAGCTGACTGGGTGAACTTGAGCCAGTCACTGCCTCTCAGGCTCACCTACCTCACAGAGTTGTGGGATGTAAATGCGACAGACAGACAGACAGACAGACAGACAGAGTTTGATAATTAATGAAATAATAAACTAAACTGAGGGCAATATTCCACTGTCAGTGCAAGGATTTTCATGTGCCTAGCAGAACTCCCACTCTTCTCATCCTTCCCAGATTTGCTCTGGAGGGTTGGTGGGAAAACTCAGTCCAGATTTAGGAGGAAAGGAGGAATCATAGAGTCAGAAGGGATCCCAGGGCTCATCTAGTCCAACCCCCTGCAATACAGTGGTACCTCAGGTTAAAAACTTAATTTGTTCCAGAGGTCTGTTCTTAACCTGAAACTGTTCTTAACCTGAGGTACCACTTTAGCTAATGAGGCCTCCCGCTGCCGCTGCCACCATAGCTGTCAACGTTCCCGTTTTTTAAAGCGAAATTCCCTTATTCTGAATAGGTTTCCTCGCAAGAAAAGGGAAAAGTTGACAGCTATGACCGCCGCGCGATTTCTGTTCTCATCCTGAAGCAAAGTTCTTAACCCGAGGTACTATTTCTGGGTTAGCGGAGTCTGAAACCTGAAGCATCTGTAACCCGGGGTACCACTGTACAGGCATCTCTGCTAAAGCATCCGCAACAAATGGCCATCCAACCTCTGCTTAAAAACCTCCAAGGAAGGAGAGTCCACAATCTCATGAGGGAAATGATTCCACTGTTGAACAGCTCTTACTGTCAGAAAGTTCTTCCTGAAGTTTAGTCGGAATCTCCTTTCTTGTAAAAGGAGGAAGGTTCTGTTGCACAACTGGGCATCCTTGTGCTGACAGAACAAATGTCGCAGAATCATAGAGCTGGAAGGTACCCTGAGGATCATCTGGTCCAACCCCCTGCAATGCAGAAATAGGCAGCTGCTTCTTATGGACATCGAACCTGCAACCTTGGCGTTAACAGCACCATGCTCTAACCAACTGAGCTATCCCAGCTTTGTGTTGGATTCCACGCAAATATTACAATTTTGCGTCAACTTCTAATGCATGAACACGCATGGAATGGACAGGGTGTTTTCCTTGATAACCATCCCATTCATTTGGTCCTGCACAAAACAGATTAAATCTAAACAAAACCACCTTTTAAAGTGATTAGCGTAAAGGAGCTTCCAGACGTCTGGTGGGGTCGATGTGCAATATGTTAAATGAACTTCTCTGGTATAATGAAATTGTAATGAAGCACTTCTCAATGCTAGTGGGTGGGGATTTTTTTTTTTGGTTTATTGGTGTTTTATTGGTGTTTTAATATTCTGTACACCTCTTTGAGATTTTTCTTAAAAATATAAAGCGGTATAGAAATGAAATAAGTAGTATTAATAAATAATCACCTTTTCAGTGCAATCCTGTGTGATTTTACATGGAAGTTCAATGGAACTAACTCTGAGGTAAGTGTGTTTAGAATTGCAACCAAGAAAGCTTCCAAACACTTTGGTTGCAGATAGAGAATTTATCTGTCTGTCTGTTAAGTTGTAATTAAGCAGTAGTGGGGTTGGTGGTTTTCCCCCTGTGCAATCCTATGCATATTCCATAGGAAGAAAGCCTTGTTGTGTAAGCCTTCCTTACCCGCAGGCATGTGTGCATAGGATTGCCCTGTGAACAGATTAATCTCCCATCTCCTAGAGATCTACATTTCAGTGACTGTTAAAATGCACACATGCCCACACATATGAAGAGTGACAGCTGCTTTAGAAGAGAAACTGTTTTCTGAAAGTCAGGCAAATCCAAAAATTACAAACGGTTTCGGTAATTACAAGAAGTAAAACATTAAAAAACAACAACACAAGAGTTAAAGTGTGTTTGCATATTAATCACTCCCTCTGGTAGAGCTGGGAGGCTGTGTCCAACAGCAAGAAAGGGGATTTCCTGAGTTGAAAAAATATTAACTCTTGTGTTCATTGACACTTTCCCTGTTCTCAGACCTAAAATTAAAGTGGTGTTTGAACATTAGGTTTAGGAGTGCCCTTAGGGTTCCCAGTGCTTGAGGCCCTTTCCTTCAGAACCTCTGTTGGGAAGATAGGTAAAGGGACCCCTGACCATTAGGTCCAGTCGTGGCCGACTCTGAGGTTGCGGCGCTCATCTCGCTTTACTGGCCGAGGGAGCCAACGTACAGCTTCCAGGTCATGTGGCCAGCATGACTAAGCAGCTTCTGGCGAACCAGAGCAGCACACAGAAACGCTGTTTACCTTCCCACCAGAGCGGTACCTACCGTATTTTTCGCTCTATAAGACGCACCAGACTACAAGACACACCTAGTTTTTGGAGGAGGAAAACAAGAAAAAAAATATTCTGAATCTCAGAAGCCAGAACAGCAAGAGGGATCGCTGTGCAGTGAAAGCAACAATCCCTCTTGCTGTTCTGGCTTCTGGGATAGCAGCACAGCCTGCATTCGCTCCATAAGACGCACACACATTTTCCCTTACTTTTTAGGAGGGAAAAAGTGAGTCTTATAGAGCAAAAAATATGGTATTTATCTACTTGCACTTTGACGTGCTTTCGAACTGCTAGGTTGACAGGACTGTTGGGAAGATAGTTTAGAGCAACTCTAGAAAACTGCTCCAAGAATGTTCTCACTTAGGGTCAGACCAGATGCAATGTGGGAGATCTATGATCAGGATTTCCAGCAATTAGAAAAGAATAGTCAGCGCAGGGGTTGGGAATCCGATGAGGACCTCATTGCTAAGAGGTTAATCTTTTCTTCCCTGCCATTTTCATGATCAAAATATGTCATCTGAAAGTCCAAAATGGCCCACAGAGAAAACAAACTGCATAGGTATTTTTTAATAGTAGCTTACTCATATGAAGTGTGACTAATGCAGGAAGGAAACACCACGCTCACTCTGATTTAGCTGTGTTTGGCCTTACAAACAGCATCTCGGATTCTAGCCCAATCTGATTGGCCACATGAATACTCTTTCTCCTATAGGGGAAAGACCTATCCAGACAAGGAGGAGGAGGAGGAGGAATACACGCAGCTTGCAGATTTATGGTAACATATAGAACAAGAAGAACATACATTTAAAGAAGACTGGAAAATCTTTACTGAATATATGGGTGAAAATTGTGCACATGTAAAAACGCTGGTAGCATTAAGATAAATTCAATAGTGTAAATAAGTTTTGATGGATGTAACAATGGAATACTGAATGGTTTAGTTCATGTAAAATGTGCAGGGATGGAATGCAAAACGAACCATGGAAAGAGAAAAAGGGAAGTCACTGGTTTAAGGTTATTTAAATGAATCTCAGGGGCATCACTGCCCTGGCCCATTTTTATTGGCTCCATTATATACCGCCCTCAGGGTGGTTCAAAAGATAAAAACATTCTGCATTTTATTCTGTGAACCGCCCTGAGATCTTAAGATGAAGGGTGGTATATATCAATCTAATAAATAAAATAATAAATCAATAAATAGATGTGATGGCCACCAACTTGGATGGCTTTCAATGAAGATTGGACAGATTTATGGAGGACAGAAAGCTATCCATGGCTACTAGTCATGATAGTTATTCTCTTTCTTCAGGAGACATGGCTCTGAATAGTAGTTGCTGGGAACTGCAGCTGGGCAGAGTGCTGTGGTGCTTGTCAGGAGCTCAGCCTACACTCGAGTAGGACCCTGGCAGAGACACATGCCCGACTGGCACGTTCTCTCCCTCCCGGTTGATCGTTCGGGAGCTTCAAAGCTTTCTTCAGCCTGAACATCACAGCGACCGATGCCAACAGACACCGGCACACTTAGGGATCTGCAGAGTTTGCGCATCATGCATAACAGACCTCAGCAACTCAGCATTTTGGCTAATCTACTTTATTGACGTATAAACACACAAGGAGCACTGCAACATGGCTCTCTCTCTCTCTCTCTCTCTAACACCAGACAGCAAAGAGAGAAAGAACAAAGGACAATAATCCCACTTCACGGAACACAGTGACACAAACATCCTGTTTCCGTCACTTCCCACTCTGTGGAGTCAAAACATATACCATCATGTGATAGACAACAATCCCATGACTGCAATCACGGAGCAGGAATTCTAACAGTGCTCAGGTCCTGTTTGTGTGTTTACAAAGGGACCTGGTTGCCCACTTGTGAGAACAGGCTGCTAGATTGGAGAGACCTTTGGCCTTATCCACCAGGGCTCTCCTTACGTTCTTATTCTACAGCAAGTGTAAAGACAATTGGAGCAGAGATAACAGGAGGGTATGTTCTCTGTGGCTGTGTTCTCCTTCCAGTATGAGAGGAAGCATATGGCAGTTGCTAGGAATCACAAATGGGAAGAACCCAGGTGCTGCTTGTGGGCTTTACATAGGCATCCAGTTGGCCACTGCAGACCCTCCAAGTGTCCCTGTTTTCCAGGGACAGTCCTGGATTTACAGAAGCCATCCCAGTTTCTGATTTGATCCTGGAATGTCGCTATGCGGCTCAGGGCCACAATACCTCCAGGACCGCCTCTTTCCATATGAACCTACCCGGACCCTGCAATCATCTTCTGGGGCCCTTCTTTGTGTGCCTCCTCCATGAGAGGTCCGGAGGGTGGCAACATGAGAAAGGGCCTTCTCTGCAGTGGCTCCCCGTTTGTGGAATGCTCGCCCCAGGGAAGTTCGCCTGGCGCCGTCATTATACACATTTAGGCACCAGGGGAAAACGTTCCTTTTTAACCAGTCATTTGGTTGATTTGATTGACATCCTATGCCCTTTTAAAATGTGGAGTTTTTTTGGGGGGCGGGTGTTATTGGGTTGTTGTTTTTATTTTGATTATGTACTTTGTGGTTTTATATTTTGATTTTATTCTGTGAACTGCCCTGAGACCTTCAGGTGTGGGTCGGCATATAGATTATATAAATGAATATTTTCATCAGAGAAATGTTGGAGGGAAGGGAGTTATGCAACCCTCAAGCCGAGGAAATAACTAACTATACAACTTTTAGAAGACATCTGAAGGCAGCCCTGTGTAGCGAAGTTTTTTAATGTTCAATGTTTTATCATGTTTTTTTATACGTTGGAAGCCACCCAGAATGGCTGGGAAAGATGGGCAGTCAGATGGGCAGGGTATATAAATAGTAAAATTCTTGTTGTTGTTGTTGTTGTGGAATAGGATGTCCCTCTTTTCATCAGAGAAATGTTGAAGGGTAAGCCACTGCAAAAACCTGATTCTAGATTAGATGGACCTTTGGTCTGAACCAGGAGGGATTGTCCTATATTCTTAGGTACAGTGGCTGAATCCCATCTCATTGCTACAGAGGATTGAGAGAGACATACAATACCTTCAGGTTGAGATCTGGCAGCCTGTGAATGAAGTTAACCCCAGTGGGCAGTCCATTCACGAAGGGGCCCACTGCTGTTCACAGGTAAGTCAGGGTAAGCATAGTCTGTGTCTAGGCCAAACACAGTTGAGAGATGGGAGGCTTCTGCCTTGGTAGGTTTGTTTTGTCCTTCCATCTCCCATGGTTTTAAAAGCCACCTTTGCCTGATCTAGTAGCTGACCTTCTCAATTTTAAGCAGCCCATGGATGTTCAGGGGCGGTGGGAAGAGCAGTGCAGAGAAATGACAATGATTACTCAACAGGATCCTGGCAAAACATTAACTCTGAGTGCGCAGGATGGTTGATGATTAAAGCAGAGAGAAACTCGGGAGGTTTCTGTTGACAAGTGGGCAGTTGTTTTGGCTTGCAAATGGTGCCAGCGCAGATTGAAGGAGAAGTCGAGCTCTCAAAGAGGAAAACTTCTATAATGATGAACCTCTTCCCCGCCCCCGCCCCCCCAAAAAAGAGGGGGGAAGCAACTTTCAGGAAGTTATTCACATACTAAGTTGATCCTGCCATGGCACAAACTTTTTCCCTGCGATGCAGCAAGAGTCATTTGACATTGGGATGGAGCCCCTTAGAAGATGGTGGACTCTCCTTTCTTGGAGGGTTTTAAGCAGAGATTGGAGGGCTCTCTGTCCAGGATTGTTATAATTATTAGCTTTCATTAAATTTCTATACCACCCTTCATCTGAAGATCACAGGGCAGTTTACAATATACAGTGGTGCCTCGGGTTACAGACGCTTCAGGTTACAGATGCTTCAGGTTACAGACTCCGCTATCCCAGAAATAGTACCTCAGGTTAAGAACTTTGCTTCAGGATGAGAACAGAAATCATGCTCCAGCAGCAGTGGGAGGCCCCATTAGCTAAAGTGGCACGTCAGGTTAAGAACAGTTTCAGATTAAGAATGGACCTCCAGAACGAATTAAGTTCTTAACCCGAGGTACCACTGTAAAAGCAAAAAAATACATACCATAGTAACAAACAAAAACGATACCCAGCCCCAACAAACACAGCTTTTAAAAGCCATAAATTGTTTAATGAGCCCAAGGCCTGCTTGTTTCCCCACCAGCGGAAAATGTGCAAATACAATACAGCCCTCACTCACCCGCAGGCTCCTCTTGCTTTTTAAAAAATTAATAAAATTTATCTCTTGCCCTCTCATCTAGTTTGGTCCTTTGCCAATCAATAGCAGGTGCTTTGATGCACCCATTTGCAGATTATGATATTGGGAAAGATCACTGCGGAGACTGAGATGGAAAGAAAGTTGGGAAGTATCACTAAGCAATCTCTTCCCACGGCAGTATCATTCCTCACTGGGGTCAGCAATGGAAGAAATATTCCCAGGCACTTGGTGCTGGTTTCCCTGCAAGGAGAGAATTGCTGCTGGATTATCCCTGGGTGAACTGTAGCAGATGGCCTGGATGGGTGGGGCAAGGAGATAAAACAGAGAAAGAAGGCAACCCAAAATTGCACAGTTGACATAGCTGACTTGTGAGTTAGAGAACGTTGTGTGTTTTATCTGCCGGTTAGTGAACAGGAGTGTCGTTTTATTGTTAGCGTATTAGCAGCGGCGGAGCAAGTTGATCGGGCACCTGGGGTGGCGCGCATGCCCTGCACCCAGGGGTGGGCCCAGCCACTCATGGGGCAGGGCCAGCTGGGGCAGGACACTCCGCAGGGCCTCCTACCACTCAGCTGCCCTACAACTGAGGGGGAGGCGGTGAGGAGGCAGTGGGCGCCCAAGCCACCACCTCACTCCCAGGAGAGACGCATGGCTCGGGTGTGCTGCAGGCCCCGCAGTGAGTGCCGCCCGGCATTTTGTCAACCCCCTCAGTGGTGACACCCGGGGCGGCCCGCCCTCACCGCACCCCCCTTCCTCTGCCCCTACACATTGCCAAGGTTTTCTTTTTTCTTTTTTTCTTTAAAAAAGCTGCACTGGCTCCCTGTGGAGTACAGGATCAGGTTTAAGGTGCTGGTTTTAACTTTTAAAGCCCTATACGGCCTAGGACCCTCGTACCTACGGGACCACCTCTCCTGGTACATCCCACGGAGGACCTTACGGTCTTCAAACAAAAACATCTTGGAGGTCCCGGGCCACAGGGATATTAGGCTGGCCTCAACCAGAGCCAGGGCTTTTTCGGCCGTGGCCCCGATCTGGTGGAACGCTTTGTCACAAGAGACTAGGGCCCTGCGGGACCTGACATCTTTCCACAGGGCCTGCAAGACAGAGCTGTTCCACCAGGCCTTTGGCCAAGGCACAGCCTGACCCCCTCCTTTGGCAATTCTTCAGAGAACTCTAGCCCAATGGTTGCCATTAATTTGATTTGAACTGATTTTATAATGAACTGATTTTAGAATGCTGTATTATTTTACTGTTGTTAGCCTCTCTGAGCCCGGCTTCAGCTGGGGAGGGCAGGATATAAATAAAATATTATTATTATTATTATTATTATTATTATTATTATTATATACTTTCTTTACAACATAGTCCACAACAACTCATACATACAAACAAACCCATCACCACTGACAATTTAATTTTCAAAATTAAACTCCTATCCCCTTACACAAAGAAAGCATGACATAAAAATAAAAGACTTCCTTTATCCTGTAAATGGCCTCCTTATTTACTTCTTGTGTACTGTTTCTTTTATATGTGATTATCACAATTTTTCCTAATTATGACTAATGGTTGCCAAGGTTTTCTATCACAGTTATGAGAGGGGGCTGTTTTTCTGTCTTGCAGTTTTACATGTTATAAGGCAACAAGCAACTAATAAGTTTTATAAATAATAATATTGATGGTGGTGGTGGTGATTCAAGAGCTGTGGGTGGCAATGGACTTATGTTTAACTGTAGGATGAGGAAATGAGAGGTGGGACAGAGAAACTTTGCTTCTTGCGATCTGCAAACGGTTTTCTTGTTGCTGTTTTCTGGGAACATAGTGAAGATTTACTGCAATCAACACACAAGGAAGAGAAGGACTATTAACCTATGTTTCTCTGCCGAAACAGTGAGGGGGTGGAACATGAAACAAATCCAGTTCTGGGTAGTGGTTCTATTTGTAACCTTGTCCAGGAACTCTGCACTCTTGAAATCTGCAGAGCATAACTGGATTTCCCCTCCTTTTGAGAACAAACCCATCAGTTCCACTGAATTCTGTAGCACAGGCACCACTGCTGCTCTGCACTCCAAACACTCTTTAGATCTGAGTGCCTTACAGGGTGGGCAGTCAGGTCTAGATGCAATGTGTTGCTTATTCTATATTCATTTCCTTCTACTCAGTCTCCTTCCCCTTTATCCACCACAAGTTTTCCTTCTCCTCCTGTGGCTTTCTTTGAGTACGTCTGTCCCATTTCCACAGTCCACCGAAAACTATAGGGATGCTGATCTGAATGTTCCAATGCATTAAATTGGCACCCAAAAGAGCTGTGTTTGAATGTATGAAGCCGTCTTATTGAACAGCTCCACACCATACATTTAAAGCACATCCAAGGCTCATGGTTTCCTCAAAGAATGCTGGGAACTGTAGTATCCCCTTGCAGTGCTACATTTCCCAGCTTAAACAAACTACAGTTCCCAGAATTCTCTTGGGGAAGCCATGTGTTTTAAATGTGTATTGAGTGCACTTTCTTTGTATAGTGTGGCTCTGATGTTGTACCAACTTGGCAATCAGCCTGTCTATTCTGTCTGGACCATTCACATCAAGCAGATCATTAATATACAATATTTTTTCCAATGCATCTTGTGTTAAGATATGTTTTCTGCAGCTTACCTGCTTTTGTTACTTGCCCTTAAATATGCCTGTTCAGTACTACAGTGCTGGGAATTTATTTAATTTTATTGTGGGGGAGAGGGAGGGAATGTTTTGCATGTTCTAAAGCCATTGAAAACCTTTCAAGAAAATATTAAGAATTTTTTAACAACAGCAAGGGTAAAGCTACCTAATGCTATGAGACAGGGTTTAGAATAAATGGAAGTCAGGATCCCAAGAGAACCACAATCCAACACTGCAATGTCATTGGAATATGTAACCAATTCCCCTCCCCTTCTTACTGGTATAAAAGAATTGCATTTTTTGTCCCTTCAAAAGCACCTTATCATTTTCCGCTCCCGGTTTCCTGTTGCTTCAGCACGTCAGTAATTAACAACCCAATCCTTTGCATATTTATTCGGAAATGAACCAAATGTGTTCAGTGGGCTTTACTTCCAAGAAAGTGTACATAGCTACGAATAAGCGGAATTCAGTGTGACTCACTTCTGGGTTTAGGATTGGGTTACAGATCTTAATATCTCCCTTCCTGACCCCTTGCATTTTTTAAAAAAAAGAAATAGATTAATTTATTGTTGGACACATCTTTTAACTTCATAGCTCAGGCTGGGCATCTGCAGCTGCAGTGTAATAAAGCACATAAATAAAGTTTATGGCTAAACTGGCCTGACCCTGCATTGCCCTGAGGTACAGAAGCAGTGTCTTGTCATTAGTATGCAGAACACATATCCCCTTAATGTCTGCTCATTTGTTCTCAGCCCAAACTCTGCTCTATAAATCTCCACAAAAGGGCAAGGCAGGGCCCCGGGAGAAAAAGAGGTGGTGGGTGAGGCTGAGGCTGAAGGGAAACAGGGCTGGAGTTCAGCCACCGCATTCAGCTCTCTCCGCCTCCAGCCAGAGAAATTATTTGGAGGAAGAATTGGAGTGATGAGGTTTTAAGCATTTAAAAAAAAAAAAAAAAGATTTCCCATCCCCCTTCTTTTCACAGGCCAAAGCCAAAAGCCCTGTGTGCAAACGGGCCATTCTGCTTGAGAATTGCACAACTTTGTTCCAACAGCATGATGGCGATGACAGTGATAACGACAAAATTATAAGCTGTCTTGCAAGACGAAAGCTTTCTCAAGGCAGCTTTGGGTTAATATCTTAAAAGCATCTACTTACCAAGTTTTTAAAGCACTCAATAGAAGAAAACAACAACAAGAAAACGAAAACACCCCCCCCCATGCAAAACAATTAGAAAAAGGAGTTAAGGACATGTCACATAACAAAGACAACCATAAAATACCAGAAAGTAAAAGGTTCTAGGAAGAGATCATTTAAAAAAGGGGATTTAAAAGCAGCACACTTAAAAGCAATATTTATTAACTTAAAGCAGCAGCATAAAAAAATTCTAAACTGGTAAAAGCAAAGCAATGACTGTTTAAAAATTCAATTCATTGTTTCAGAAATAAATAAATATGAATTTAGAACCTGTTTAGAAGCATGCAGGGAGGGTGCTGAACATACTTCCTTGGGCAGGGAGTTCCAAAAATACAGGGGCCATATCCCTTGTCTCCACCAACCTACATAAACTTAATAGCTAATCTGTGGGAACTGACTGTTGCAAAGTATTGCAGTCCAGAGAATTAGAAAGTTCTGTGTTAGTTCATTCAAACATGAAAGCCACTGCTTGATGAGGTGACCATCGAGTGGTGGAAGTCATTAGACAATCCAATTTAAGACTGATTCACACATGCATATTCATTTGAATTCCTAAATCCATGCTATCATCAAAAAGATGTGGGCACATCACTCCCTGGGCCCCGGCAAGAGCTCGACACATCAGCATCTTCACTGAACCAATCAGTCAGGCTGTGCCAATTATTTGCCTCCTATTTGGGACAGGACCAGAAATATTTCCTGACAAAGAAGCTTAACGCTGTTGATTTTATTTTAAAAACCTGTTCGCTTCCAGCGTCTCCTCATTCTGCTGCTGCTTCAGTGCCATTTTTATGTGACTCTTCTGCTTCCTAGGAAGAGTCACATGGACAGACCCAAGGAGGACCATTGTAGTGAATGAGTTCCCAGGATTCTTTGGGGGAGGGAGCCATGACAGTCAAAGTGGCAAAATAGTGCTTTGAATGGAAACGTGGTGTGATTGTGACCACAATGGTTTTTGTAACTGGTCTTCTTGCCATATTAGCATCACAACTTACACACAATTTGGGGGATCTCTCTCCTTTTGTCTCTGACTGACCATTAACAATACCGGAAAGGAAATACGTGTGGCTTTTCCAAGGGCACAAAATGTATATTTTACTAGGAAATGGTACTAACCCGGGCAACAAACCTACGCACATTTAGATTACGACTCCTGCAAGATAGATGCTTGGTTGCTTCATAACATTATGCTGAACAAACAGGTTTTCACCGGGGAAGCAAAATATTAACAAGCCCTTTGCTGTCATCAATCTCATATGTTGTGCTTTCCCTCTGAAGGAGAGACGCCATTATTCAATTTCTTGACAAAAAGATGAGAAGGTGACTCAAATCAGATGGCAACGGAGGAGGCAAAAACATCTGGGAAACAGAGGAAGAAAACCATAAGGGTGTAACTGTCAAGGAAGAAATATCAACTCTGACTTTTTTTTAAGGATGAATTATGATTTATTTTAATATTATGCAATGCGTGCCCAGTAAATATTTTTTTTTGGGGGGGTCCATGCTATTTTTTGCCATTGGCACTCAGAACCAGCAATTCCCTTGTTCCATTTCCTTTCATGGAACGTACAGCCAACCTCCCTGCTGCAATGCGCTGACATAATTGTAGCAATTGAAAGTTTATTGTTATAACTGTTATGTGATCAAACAATGAAAAAGCACATTTTAATGGAAGTCTTTTAATGTTGTTGTGTATTTTAATTACGTTTTGATTTTATGGTTGTAAACCACTTAGAGACCATTTGGGCATATGAGCGGTATATACTGTACTTTTCTGTGTATAAGACTAGGTTTTTTCCATTAAAAATTATGCTAAAAAGTGGGGGTCGTCTTATACATGGACAGTGCGTGCGGCTGTCAGTGGCTATTGGGCGTGTTATTGGTCGCTGTGTCAAGGGCTCAAGGGCTGGTGTTGATTGGGTGACACCATGGCAATTTGGTGGGCAATTGGCAGCTTCTGCCGGCAAGGGGACAGACAAGAGGCAGATTTTGCACCACGTGTGGGGGAGCGATTTTCGGCAATCCCCCTAAAAAAGCTCCTCCCAAAAAGCTCAACAACTGTGAGCCATCTCCTCTCATTTTCTTAAATTTGAGTCCCCCAAAATAGGGAGCGTCTTATACATGGGGGCGTCTTATACACGGAAAAGTATGGTGCATTAATACATCATCATCATCATCATCATCATGTAAGGCTGTTCAGAAGAGAGGGGAAGGCACTCCAATAGCAAGGTATTTTCAGATGAGTAAAAAGATAACAACAGAAGGCTCTCTGCTCAGTAGAGTCTAATGCATATCTATCACATCTTCAGCATCATGGCTGAAAGCAAATTTTAAAACAGTACATGAAAGGGGTTGGTGTTTTTTTTTTTTTTTTTTTTGGAAAAGAGACATTTCCAATGCTATCCATGACTCGGCATTTCAGCGAAAGGTCAGCAGGGGGGGAATGATCTGTGGCTTTGCTAGGATGCCCTCTGCATCTCCCCTAATTCCCAAATCTCCTCCAGGCAATCTCTCTCCGTGTCCTGATAAACCTGATCTGACAGCCGTGTCCCCCTCTTTGGAGGGTTACCTTAATGAAGTCATCTAGAAGGTAGAGCCTTTATTAAAGGAGAAGGGCTACCTACTGAGATGGCTCTGCAGCTGGGGAATAATAATATAAGAATAACACTTTGCTATATAAATAAATCAGCTGAGTCTGCTCTTTCTAAATGTGGGACGAAGCCCCATTCTTTTCTCGGTTACCCATTGCATCCGCTGCTGGGAAATGGCATTGAGCGGAAACTATCACAGATACTGAGATGTTGAGTCAAAGGCAAGGAAAGCAAGGATTTGCTGATCAAAATCTGAAGCAGGCACAATTCAGATACCCTTTGAGATGACAACTGATTGTCAAGGCAAGACCAGTCCTCCTTTCCCATACATGTCCCTTGCCAAACTAGAGTGTCAGTTGTACTGGGCTTTGTAAAAAGGAGTATTCTCAGTCCTGTGAGATTACCATTCTTTGGTGGCTTGAGAAAAAAATAAATATTATGTTGTCAACAGAAGATAAAGGACGCAGAATGTATAAGGTGAAATGTTTATTAGATCAATTTTTCTTACTGCAAATATATGCAAGTTACACAAATTTCTTCATTTGTCAGCAGACATTATTTAATAATAAAGGTAAAGGTAAAGGACCCCTGACAGTTAAGTCCAGTCGCAAACAACTCTGGGGTTGCAGCCCTCATCTTGCTTTACTGGCCGAGGGAGCCGGCGTTTGTCCACAGACAGTTTTTCTGGGTCATGTGACCAGCATGTTGTGCTTTCAAACTGCTAGGTTGGCAGGAGCTGGGACCGAACAACAGGAGCTTACCCCATCACAGGGATTCGAACCGCCGACCTTCCGATCAGCAAGCCCTAGGCTCAGTGGTTTAGACCACAGTGCCACCTATAAATGTCCCTATTATTATTTAATAATAGTCTTTGACAATATTTTTATTGAACACCAACTGAATTTTGTGGTTTTGGATCATTTCAGAAGGAATTGGTAATGAAGATGCAATTGAATTAAAGCTAAGAAGCATTTAGGTGATCCAAATAATGCAGTCAAATGTCAGCTTCTTTAAATCTAGATAATTCGGCTACAAAAGGTGCTCTGATGTCAGAGAAATACAATTGAATCCATTTGTTTCAATTATAGTACACAAAACCAATAACCCCATTTATCTCAGATGAGAAACACCGGGAGCTACAAAGCTAGAATTCTTTAAGAACTGAATGAGCCAAGCTGTGCCACAACTTACACTTCATAACCATGAAATTAATGTAAACCATTACCCAACGTGAAGACCAATTATCTACTTAAAAATAAATTAACCAACCTTCCCTACAACCTGATTTTTATTGCAGCTTTAACGATGATGGGTGTTACACACTTGCCTGCATGTGAGATTATGAAATGTAACATCTGCAATTTGAGAGCAGAGGGTTTGGCCGGCTAGATTCTTATTATCTTCTTTGCTTGTCCATATTTCATATGTAAAGGCATTGCAATAGTGTATTGCAGCTTTTTTTCGGCTCCATATTTAGTTCTTTAATAAAACACACACAGAGATAAACACAGAGATAAACAGAGATAAAAAAATAATAAAACACACACACAGTGAACAGGGGCATATTTTCACTGATTGAGTTACTGACCTCCTGTGATCTCAGCTGGAATTCCTGATATCTCATGATCCCAATGGGAACAAAGCAGGAAAATGAAAACATAATTTTTATTTGAGAAGGAAATGGGTGTGTTGTTGAGGAGCCCTTTGTGTCAATGCTGTTATTAGATTGGTGCAAACTCCAGTTCTCACACGAACCTCTAGCTACAGTGGGGGATTGATCTGAACATATAGACCACAAAGATCAGGTGCACCTTGAAGTAGATGTGATGCAGAGCCTGTCTTCAGCTTTTTGCTGTGATGGTTGAGGTAAGCATGGTAAATTAGAAAGGTAAAAATTTGCCTACGGTGTCATCCAGCTGTAGTTTACTCCCACACTCAACAGCAAAATATTTCACTTCGGCACCGTGCACACAGCCAGCTCAATTTCATTTTAGAATTTGCACTCACCAATGTCCCAGGGATTGCAGAACCCAAAGGAAACCCACTTGGACCCAGCAGTCCTCGTGGTTGGAGCAGTGTCACTGCAGCTTATCTGGATGGTCCTGGGGCAGGTGAGGTCAAGGGTGCAGCAATGGGAGCATCGGATTGGCTCTGCCACGCACCTGCACAATCCCAAACTGGTCACTGTTACTGACCAGAGAACTAAGGGCTACAGGGTTTTGTTAGTTTGGGGTTTGAATGTGTGTGGTAGTACAATACACCCTGCAGCTGCGGAGCAAGCCAATTGGGTGCCTGGGGTGGCACGTGTGCCCTGCACCTGGGGACGGGGCCAGCCGCCTGTGGGGGCAGGGCCAGTTGGGGCAGGACGCTCTGCGGGGCCCCCAAGGAGTCTGCCTGCCTCCTCCCACTCAGCCACCCTAAAGCTGAGGGGGAGGCGGCCGGCAGACCGTTTGGGGCAGCACGGAGCCTGCGGACACCCAAGCCACCGCGTCACTCCCAGGAGAGACGTGTGGCTCAGGCATGCTGCAGGCCCCACGGTGAGTGCCATACTGTCACCCCCTCAGTGGTGACACCCGGGGTGACACACCTCCACCGCACCCCCCCTTCCTCCGCCCCTGCAACCTTGAGTATCATTCAGTTGGAAAGTGAGGTATAAGTTTTCTAAATAAATAGTAGAAGAAGAAGAGTGGGATTTGATATCCCGCTTTATCACTACCCGAAGGAGTCTCAAAGTGGCTGACATTCTCCTTTCCCTTCCTCCCCCACAACAAACACTCTGTGAGGTGAGTGGGGCTGAGAGACTTCAAAGAAGTGTGACTAGCCCAAGGTCACCCAGCAGCTGCATGTGGAGGAGCAGAGACGCGAACCCGGTTCACCAGATTACGAGTCCACCGCTCTTAACCACTACACCACACTGGCTCTTCCTATATTTCCTCTGTCAACATACAGCTAAATGGCAATGGGATTTTCACACCAATCTGTTATTACTGCTGATTTGATTAGGGGGCAGATCAACCTAACCAGCCCCATCAGCAGTAGGCTTGTGAAAGGGCTTCCACTTGCATGATGGGGCTCCCTCCTTCCATGACCCCACAACTGGCTCTGGGGGAGGGGGTCGGGAGACCCCCCCCCCCAGAACAGCACACAGAAGAAGGAGAGGGAGAATCGTTCCACCTGGCAAGCTATTGGAAGATAACCTCACAATTCCACCCTAAGGATATGCTGTATGGACCATGAACTACCAATTCAATACTACCACACATTAAAATCTACCTAGGGCTTTCATTTTAATTTCAGCACATTCTTATGTGAAGTGGTCCCTACACTGTGGAAATTGGCCTGACACACAACCCCAGCTGAGCTCCTCAAATGGTGCCACCTGAAAACTATAGAGAAACTCCAGCGGGTGCAGAATGCAGCAGCGAGGCTCCTCACGGGGTCTCTGCCATGGGAGCATATTCACCCAGTGCTTTTCCAGCTGCATTGGCACCCGGTGGAGTACAGGGTCAGATTTAAGGTGCTGGTTTTGACCTTTAAAGCTCTTCACAGCCTAGGACCCTTGTACCTACGGGACCGCCTCTCCCGGTATGCCCCACAGAGAGCCTCAAGGTCCATAAACAGCAACACCCTAGAGGTCCCGGGCCCTAAGGAAGTTAGATTAGCTTCAACCAGAGCCAGGGCCTTTTCAACACTGGCTCCGGCCTGGTGGAACACTCTGCCTCATGAGACCAGGGCCCTGCAGGATCTGATTTCTCTCCGCAGGGCCTGTAAGACAGAGTTGTTCCGCCTGGCCTTTGGCTTGGAGCCAATTTGATTCCCTCTCCCTCTTTCTTTTTTCTTTTCCTTTCTCCTGCTGCGATGAGGCTACATTTTAATATTTTAATGTTTCAATATTTTAATGTTGTATTTTAATTTTGTTTTTAACTTGTATTCATTCAACTTGTTTTTATTATTGCTTGTTAGCCGCCCTGAGCCCAGCCTTGGCTGGGGAGGGCGGGGTATAAATAAAAATTATTAATAATAATAATAATAATAATAATAATAATAATAATACATTGTTTCATGATATCTGCAGGGATGGGAGATGAGTGCAAACAGTAGTGAATGAGAAGCAAGAGGTTCAAGCTGCAATTCTATATATTTACCCGGCAGTACATTTCATTAAACTCACTGAGGCTTATTTCTGAGTAGATACTTTATTTTATTTCATTTCACAGAATTTTTAAACTACTTAAGCATCAAAACCTCTAGTCGGTTTGCTTAAAACAGACATTGAAATTTCTGAAAATGTTACAAACACACCAAGCTACAGAACAGAATAAAATACAAATAAAGTCAGCAGCTTCAAAAATATAGGCGATAAAGTAAAACTGCATATTAAAATACAGTACATGTCAAAGCTACATGTCTAGTTAGGCTATACCCCAGTCCCCCAGCAGTAAGCCCCATTGAATTCAATGGGCTTTTACTTTTGAGCAGACATGTATATAAACTTACAAGGCTCACATTACTAGGGCTTATATTACTAGAGCAGTCTTATTTGAGGCTTCTGGAGGTTCAGTAAGTGAGATCCAGCTGCAATATGTGTGTCATGTCTGCAACCAAAGGCACCATAAATGAGGCAGGCAGACAGCCCTCCCCAAATTACCCCATCGCCGGTGAACACTTTGGTGTAGCAAGCTACAGGTTTATCCCAAAGCAACCCATCAAGTTGTCATTTGCTTGCTGGTGAAGACTTGCCTCAAAGGGGCTGGTTACTTCCTCCTCTCCTCTGGGTATTAAGTGCAGTCTGCTCTGTTTGTGAAAAGAGATGCTGCCATGTCACTCTTGACACATCTCCCTAGAAGCTGCTAAGCTGCAGGGAAACCTCCCACTAAGAGAGGAAAGTCAACCTTTCAAGAGCACCTGAAGAGTGTGTCTTTCGGGGCGGAAGGTAATGAGACCTTGGTCTCTGTTCAGAACACAGATTCTGAAACCTGCAAAGCAAGGCTGTCTTGGGATAACCTCTATGGAAGTTGTCCTCAGGATGTAACATTCCTTGGGCTCTGATTTTCATTATAACTGCAGCCTGTTCTTCATTCTGCAATTGTTCCTTTAAACAACAGCCCTCTGGGGCAGACTTATTCCTTGCTGTTGCGTCTGTAAGACAAAGGATTATTATTATTATTATTCAGTCCGTTTCTCATGGTGAAGACAAGCACCAGGCATTTGGCAAAGTCCCTTTCATAACTTTATAGGCATGAATCTTGAGGAACATGCTGAATTGTGAGAAGCTTACAATTGGATAGCCATGCATAGACTGCTCTGCAGGTCTCAATGATTTCAATGAGACTGAGGCTCAAGCTCATGTATAAGACCATAGCCTCAGGAAGGCTTTTGAAAATGATGTTCAAATGGTCTTATCCTTACAGTGAACATCATGATTTTAAAAAATGTTATTTTTGCCATATATATTAAAAGTCAATCTGTCCAGGAGTCCCAATGGGAAAACAACAACATTTTCCACAGGGCTGTTTCCAAAGGTAATAAGTGAAACTTCCTCCAAAGTTTCAAAACTTTTGGCCACATCCAAGAAGTCTTCCTTCCTTCCTTCCTTCCTTCCTTCCTTCCTTCCTTCCTTCCTTCCTTCCTGGATTTTTTTTTTTTATGGAGCATTCACAACATAAGAAAAGAAAAGAAAAACACTAATCTACAGGAAATAGAGAAAAGAAAAGACTAAAGAAAGAATGAAGAGAAAAAGAAACTACAAGATCCACCCTCGTCACTATATCTTAACTTTCATCCCCAACAGAGGAAGGTGTGACTCTCCCAACTCTCACCTGGGCTCATTCCTCTCTTCTCATAACCCCTCACCCTGTGAGATCTCCCCTTAGCTGCCTCTCACATGGGGTCCAAACTTCCAAAAGAAGTTAATTTCCATGCACAAGCAGAATTTTGGGGGTTTTGACATGTTTCTGGGAACAACAGACTCCCATGGGACATCTCACAAACTTCCCTAAAACTGAAAATATGTTTGGGACAGGATATGACTGTCTGATCTATGGTAGAAGAGCAGTATACACAGTGCTTTTTTTCTAGAAAAATAAGTGTCGGTACTCACCGTGAAGTTGTTACAGCATGTGTCACACTTTTTAACAACAAAAAAGAAGTGACGGTACTGGGTACCATTGAGTACCCCCTGGGGAAAAGCCCTGAGTATACAGATTTTAATAATCATCATCATCACATCCAAACCCCAACAAATTGCAAAGATCAAATTGCAGAGTTCTCTGGCATGATGAACCGTAGGGTCCAGCAACTCATTCCTATGCACATATCCTCAAATACAAGTTGCATTGCAATGTATTGATCGAGTTTGAAGCATCGTTGTCATTCAGTGACTATTCACCTCTAAACTCTGCATACCAGCCGTGTGATCTCCAAGCCACTTATGCCACACTTCTGTGATTACTGTGTTCTGTTCTGCATCACCTGACAAGACATGCTTTTTGCGTTACGTACTGACGGCAAATAAGAATTAATAACTAGTTGCGCAGGAGGGAGTACGTGACACCGAGTGAAGATTATAGGAAATGTTGTAAGACCTTTGCAGGTTCCCAGAGTGCCAACACAGGCTGACCTTTTTATACCTCTCATTGGGAACCAATACATCCGGCCTCTGAGGCATCTCTCAGATAGTGTAGCCTCTTTAGGTTGCAGCCAAAGTTAACTGAAGTTGCTACTTAGCTATGGTAATTACCACTGAGGTGTTCATGACTAATATCATAGCATTAAAGGCGGGGCAGGGTTTCCATTACTGACTCTTGTTTGCACGAACTCTATGAGAAATCTTCTCTGCGCAATGAAACTTGGCACTTGACTACAAAGTTCTGGGTGCATGGTACAGTGGTACCTCGGGTTACATACGCTTCAGGTTACAGACTCTGCTAACCCAGAAATAGTACCTCGGGTTAAGAACTTTGCTTCAGGATGAGAACAGAAATTGGGCGGTGGTGGCGCGGCAGCAGCAGGAGGCCCCATTAGCTAAAGTGGTACCTCAGGTTAAGAACAGTTTTAGGTTAAGAAGAGACCTCCGGAACGAATTAAGTATGTAACCAGAAGTACCACTGTATATATGAACGCAAGGAGGAGTTGAGACAGTCTTCATCCAAACAAATAATTTATAAAGAGGCTTACAATACAATCCTGTACTTGTCTATGCAGAAATAAACCCCATTAACCTCATTGGGACTTTCTCCCGGATATAGGATTGCATGACTGTTAATGGTAAGATGTATCATCAATGGTCATTATAAAGGAAGCTGCCTTATAGTTGTCTGAATGCTGGCTCATCTAGCTCAGTATTAGCTATCTGCACAGACTGGCAGCTGTGAAAATGGGCTCACTATGTTTTGTTTAGAACAGGGGTCTGCAACCCGCGGCTCCGGAGCCGCATGTGGCTCTTTTATACCTTTGCCGTGGCTCCGGGGCGGATACTAGTGAGGGGAGGAGGCGCATTGTGCGCCCCGACACTCCCCACTGTGACGGGCGCTGTACTGGCTGTGACGTCGCATGGGGGTGGTGCGTGCGTTAGTCACGCACCGTCCCGACATCACCTTCCCGCCCGCCCGCCCGCCCGCTACATTGTAAGGGGCATGTACGCTGGTCACTGCATTGAAAGGGGGCATGTACGCTGGTCACTGCATTGAAAGGGGGCATGTACGCTGGTCACTGTTTTGAAGGGGAGTGAAGAACACACACACAAAAAAAAGGTAACTTGTTAATTTAACGTTTATTTCTATGAGGAGGAGTAATTCTGAGGGGTCAAACAAAGAAATAATAAAAAAGTGACAAAAAAGTTATTTTTATAACGACGAGTTTTGTGGCTCCCAGTTTTTCTTTTCTTCGGAAACGGGTCCAAGTGGCTCTTTTTGTCTTAAAGGTTGCAGACCCCTGGTTTAGAAGTACAGTCTTGTCGTCCAGACTGAATTCAAGGAAAACAAGTTATCTGTGGTCACAGTTTATAGTAAGCTGTGCATAGCACTGATTGGTAGCAAACCAACAACATCACTAACCCCTCCCCTCTAAAGCAGTTTTTCATTGGGGTTTTTTTTAAAAAAAAAAAAACATTATGCTTTCTTTTCTGTCTTCCTTTTTCATGTGATGGGACAACTGTAATTTAAATGGCAAACTATATGCACAGCTTTTACACTTTCCTTTAAAAATAAAAATAAATAAAAGGCAGACAAGCATACCTGAAGGCTAGGTTAGGGCAAAAACACATAAACACCAGACTATTGAATTCATGTTTCAGTCACTGACCACTACAGTGGTACATAGGGTTACAGACATTTCAGGTTACATACGCTTCAGGTTACACACCCCGCTAACCCAGAAATAGTACCTCGGATTAAGAACTTTGCTTCAGGATGAGAACAGAAATTGCGCAGCAGCGATGCAGCAGCAGCAGGAGGCCCCATTAGCTAAAGTGGTGCTTCAGGTTAAGAACAGTTTCAGGTTAAGAACGGACCTCCAGAACGAATTAAGTTCTTAACCCAAGGTACCACTGTATACCTATCAAATGCATTGCTATGATGATGAGATGTTGGCCTTCAGCTGTAAAAGTGGGGGGGGGGGACAACACAGTGAGACCCACTTGGAATGCCTACTTGTATGCATACTCATACAATTACAGTGATTGTACTACATGGAGTTTGAGAGGTTAAAAGGCATCAACACAGCTGAGATATGTGAGCTCCTGGCTCAGTTGGTTAGAGCACAGTGCTAATAATGCCAAGGTCACAGGTTCAATCCCTGTATGGGACAAGTGCATATTCCTGCATTGCAGGGGGTTGAATTAGATGATCCTCAAGGTCCCTTCCAACTCTACAATTCTATGGTTCACAAAAGTAGAAAACACTTAAAGTAGAGGATATGGACCAAAATACAACTTTCTTTGGTAGCAACCTACTTCACCTGCACACATTTTTACAATCTTTACAGTCTTGCCCTACACTGATTTGTTTTCTTAGTAGCCCATCATTCCTTCTTACAAAGGCAGTGTCCCTCTGCTTCAGAACCACAATTCTGCACTCTCCAGTCTCAGGAAGAAAAAGAAAAAAACCAGTACTATGAAAATTAGGAATTTTTCGTATTGACAAGAATGTCTCACATCAGCGCTCATCAATTATAACACGTCCTGGAGGCCTCTTTCACCCATGAAACCCTTCAAAAGGATTGTGGGTCTTTGCCAGAAAGAGTGCAAAGGGCAAGGAGGAAAGAGACACAAAGAAGACACAAAGAAGACTAGATCCTCATCTCACGGCTTTGTCTGTTTTTCAGCCATTGTTTTGTTGTACAGGTATTTCAGCTCATACTGTAGCAGAGAACAGGATTAGACAGGTCACTGTGGAATTGGATTACAGACATTTTCTACTTTTATAAACTTTTTTTTTTAAGCAGATAAAGTGGAGAGCTGGCACAAAGGCATGGGTGGAGAAAGAAAAGGAGGAGAGAAAAAAATCCAGGCCATAATCCTGCCTAAGTTACATATACATTAAAATCCATTTACTTAAATTCTATTCTTTATGTAGGTGCTTAATTTCCCCCTGATTAAAATAAATGGGTCTTAAAACAGCTTCGTTTTTGCTTGATGAGTGTTTAGAACATAATTTCCCAGATAGCTGAGGCTTATTTTTTCCTCCCTACTGGCTCAGGCATTAATATGCCCAAATCTGTCTAGGATCAGGTCCATTATAGGGTTGTCATACGTCTGGAATTTTCCGGACATATCCCGAATACTGCAGTCAGAAACAGTGTCTTGGCAGAAATCCCCCCAAAACACGTCCAGGAAAATCCAGATGTATGGCAACAACTTTGCCAAAAAAAAAATCTCATCTCAACAACTTTTCTGTCTGGATTTTCACTGTTTGAAATATGGCAACCTTACTAAGGTAAAGGTAAAGGTAAAGGTAAAGGTAAAGGTAAAAGACCCTGGATGGTTAAGTTCAGTCAAAGGCGACTATGAGGTGCAGCGCTCATCTCGCTTCAGGCCAAGGGAGCCGGTGTTTGCCCATAGACAGCTTTCCGAGTCATGCAGCCAGTATGACTAAACCACTACTGGCTCATGGAGGACCATGATGAGTGCCAGAGTGCACAGAAAAGCTGTTTACCTTTCCGCCACAGTGGTACCTATTTATCTACTTCCACTGGTGTGCTTTTGAACTGCTAGGTTGGCAGAAGCTGGGACAGAGCAACGGGAGCTCATTCCATCACATAGATTCGAACCGCCAACCTTCCAATCGGCAAGCCCAAGAGGCTCAGTGGTTTAGACCACAGCACCACCTGCGTCCCCCCAGCAACCCTGCTAATGTATCCCCAAACTTTATGTTCTATGTATGCAATCATTCCTCCTCAGTATTTTTAAAGATAGACGTTCCTTTTCAATACTCCTAAGCTCTGGTATCTGGTACACAGATACATTGCTATTATTATTGGTATTGTACTGGACAAAGTGACCAGTGACTAAACTAGGTGAATTCAGGCAACCATATATAAGCTTAAGTGCCTGATATATGAACAAGCCATTTGATTGCACATGTAGCCCCTTCACCAGGAAGTCTTCCATTCCGTATAGCTTCATCATTTCATCAAAAATAGGGAACTGTGGTTAACAGCTTTGTTACAAGTCAGGATATTAAACAGCCTCAATCATATGAATATCCTGGCTTGTTTCAAAGTTCTTAACCATGGTTTCCTGGTTTGGATAAATTGGGAAACTGTAGTTAATGGAATATTACCATCTAAACAGAGGCACTGCAACAACATGACTAATAACTGTCAGTCACTAGAATATCTTGATGTTGATCCAAATTTATTGAAACCTCAATGCCCGCTAGAGCTGAGCATGTCTACTCACAGGTGAGTTTCTGTAAGCTCACTGGGACTTACTTGCTGGCGATTGTGTATATGATTATGGGGGTTGGGGACAGAAAGAAATTCCAGGTTCTTGAAAGAAGATTTATTTCAGGTCCAATGCATTTTGGAATAATCTTTCCTTGGAGGCACTATAAATACACAAAACATATGTGCTCATGAAATGGGATGGTAAAGAATAATGCATTTTCATAGTCTTATACTGGATAAGTATGCAACAAAATACTTATATAAATATACAAACATACTTATTGCAATGGCTTGTTGTTTCTTACTGAAACAAAATTTATAGCAATACATACTGAGAACAAAAAGTATACAGTAAATCCAAAATAAAACCCAAACTGGTTGGACTAATTTAATTTGGATTTTATGCTGTTCATCACTTTGATATCCCTTCCCCACTTTATGTTGATGGGATAAACATTTTTGCAAAAATATAATAAAGTAACCTCCCTCAGTGTCCATTTAAAAATGTTTAAGAGAGCCCAAACAACATCATTACACATCTCATCCCATGATGAACAAACTAAAGCAGATAAGCTACAGGCACTAGACTATTTCAGCATTTAAGCAAGCTGGAACACCAAGGTATTAACAATTTATATTTCTGGAACATAACCCTGAGAGTTGCAAGTCCCAACATGGAAATTTCAACTGTATTTTAATTTAATCCTGGCACTGTGTTAGACGTCCCCCATGAGAGAAACATGCACTTTTACTATACCCAAGACTGCTGCATCTGCA
Organism: Podarcis filfolensis; assembly: GCF_964270895.1. Taxonomy (NCBI): domain Eukaryota; kingdom Metazoa; phylum Chordata; class Lepidosauria; order Squamata; family Lacertidae; genus Podarcis; species Podarcis filfolensis. The sequence goes on along the minus strand of NC_139605.1, from coordinate 98,487,022 downwards.
ACGGGTCATACTATGACACCATGCACAATTAATCCAGTTATTCCTTATGTTTGTGTGGCTATTATCACATAAGCCTGTAGGAAACATGTTCATAAAAGAGGTCAACCAAGATCAAGGGTCTGGAAACTCAGCCGTGTGAGGAACGGTAGAGGGATCTGGGTATGTTTAGCCTGGTAAAGAGGAGACTGAGAGGAGATATGATAGCCATCTTCAAATATCTCAAGGGCTGTCACATGGAGGGTGCTGGTGGAGCGAGCTTGTTTTCTCCTGCTCTGAAGGCTAGAACCCAGACCAATGGTTTAAAGTTACAGGAAATGAGATTCTGACAAAACATCAAAAAGAAGAATCTGACAGTAAGAGCTGTTTGACAGTGGAACAGACTTCCACAACAGGTTGTGGACTTTCCTACTTGGAGGGTTTTTCAGCAGAGGTTGGATGGCTACCTGTCATGGATGATCTAGTTGGGATTCCTGCCATGTACCAGATGACCCTCAGGGTCCCTTACAACTCTACAGTTCTATGAACTACTGCATAATACACAGAGGAGTAAATTGTACTATATCGGGGTGGCCAACTCCCAAGGGACTGCAATATACTCACACAGTTAAAAACTGGCAGTGATCTACCCCCTTTTGGGGGGTTCAGGTCAAAGTTGTTGAGCTTTTTGGGGGGGTTGCAGGGCTGAGATGCTGAGCTTTTTTAAGAGAGCAAAACTTGTTGATCTACCTCAGGGGTAGGCAACCTGAGGCTGCCAAATTTTAATTGGTAGATCAGCCAGGTTATGGTTTCGTTGGTAAAATGGTTAATCAGTAGAGTTGGAGATGGAAGGGCATTTTCAGAAGCATTTCTGTTCTCAAGCAAAGTTGGCCCTGATTTCTAAATGTAATGGGGAAGAGGAAAAGCAAGTATTAAAAGATGGAACTTGGATAAAGACAGGCCTTGCTGAGGTGGCTACATCAGAGAACATAATTGCTTAACAGTCAGTTCCGTTGGTTAGAGCGTGGTGCTGATAATGCCAAGGTTGCAGGTTCGATCCCCATAAGGGACAGTTGCATATTCCTGCATTGCAGGGGGTTGGACTAGATGATCCTCAGGGTACCTTCCAACTCTACGATTCTATGATTAGTTTCTCTCTTCTAACTGAAACATGATGTTATGGAGAGGCATCAAAGTTGCCACCTCAACTAGGAGCTCCACATTTCCTCATCCTTCTCTCTCTGGTAATATATAGAAGCTAAGCCATGGGTGGGCAAGCTAAGGCCTGGGAGCCAGATCTGGCCCAATTGCCTTCTCAATCCAGCCCGCGGATGGTCTGGGAATCAACGTGTTTTTACATGAGTAGAATGTGCCCTTTTATTTAAAATGCATCTCTGGGTTATTTGTGGGGCCTGCCTGGTATTTCTACATGAGTAGAATGTGTGCTTTTGTTTAAAATGCATCTCTGGGTTATTTGTGGGGGATAGGAATTCATTCATTTCCTCCGCCCAAAATATAGTCCGGCCCACCACAAGGTCTGAGGGACGGTGGACCGGCCCACAGCTGAAAAAGGTTGCTGACTCCTGATCTACCTGTTGGACATGCCTGTCCAACAGGTAGATGCAAATAAACATGCCATAGCAAATAAAAATTCGGACTCAAACGAATAGAAGGAATTGTTATTGCTGTTTTGTTTGACCCCGAAAAATGATTTTTTATCTCTGATTGTATTTTACCCTGGAAATATTGAAGGCACATTCTTCAACTGTACAACTTGGATCCTGGGCAAGAAGGGCTGTGCAGGGAAACTGTAGGAAGGGACAGGATGTGCTAAGCTGCCTGAAGGGACATTGATGGATTGGAAGGAGCTGCTCAAGGAGATAAGATCAAAAGCAGAAGGGAAGACTCTCATTTGGCATAACGCTCATGTTACAGAGGTTCTAGAGTACTTCCAGGTGGGGAGAATCAATGTTCAAAGCCGAAAAGAAGTCTCACTATTTGACTGAGCAGACCGACTGGAAATGCATTTCTGTTCTGGGAGTAGATGGTAAAGATGTATTGAGTCCTTTGCTCTTTCAAAGTATTGGCCTTACTACTTCAAAAACCAGGCAATTCATTCACAACAGTGAAATCTTGGAGAAAAACTCTTTTGCATAGATAGTTACAGCTGAAGCAACATCTTAAAAGGCAGGTCCTATGGAGCTGATTCTGTTGGAGAAATCAGATCACATTTCTTAGCTGTGCAATCAACTCTACGTTCTTCTAGAGCCATCACTCTTAGCTAATCCAGCCTGGTGTTTTACCTAAAGAGTGGTTTAAAGTTTGTGACGGAAATATGGGGAGAATCAAATACTGCCCCGAGCCATCGAGTCCGTTCATGTGACCCTGAACATGACACATATATTTCCATTGCCACAATACAGAAGGAATACAGTATAGTTAGCATTAAGTATCAGACTTCCTTCCTTGGAGATTTATAAGCAGAGGGTGGATGGCCATCTGTCATGTATGATTTAGTTGATATTCCAGCATCGCAGGGGGTGGGACTAGATAACCCTTGGAGGTCCCTTCCAACTCTACAATTCTTTTATTCTAATCCCCGGCCCCATGACTCAAGTTTCGATTTACAGTTGCACAGGAGACAGGCATTCATAACAAGTTTGAGTGACGCTTGACCTCACAATCCACTTTTGCCTACAGGTTGGGAAAGAAAAGCTTCCCAAGAATTTGGCACCCAAGCAAAACATACCATTTAAATGCTCCGCATTATTATTGCCTTGGGTGCGTGAGATTTTTTTAAAAAGACACCCTCTAACCTTCCGAAAGCTCGATGTTCACATACTTGCTCGCTAAAAAGGCACGCCTGCTCTTACCTAGGTTCAGAGTTCAGTTGCTCATCCCAAACGTGGGTTCGCCAGCTAATTGTCCACTCTTTGGTGGCATTGGGAATACCATATTTTTCACTCTATAAGACGCACCAGACCACAAGACGCACCTAGTTTTTGGAGGAGGAAAACAAGAAATTTTTTTTCTGAATCTTAGAAGCCAGAACAGCAAGAGGGATCGCTGCGCAGTGAAAGCAGCAATCCCTCTTGCTGTTCTGGCATCTGGGATAGCTGCGCAGCCTGCATTTGCTCCATAAGACACACACACATTTCCCCTTACTTTTTAGGAGGGAAAAAGTGAGTCTTATACAGCAAAAAATACGGTATAGGGATTGGCAGCCTAATCAGGCAAGGACTGAGACAGAAACAGTGTATGCTGTCTCCTACCCCACCATAGAAGCATTTATCCCATACACTCTGTTGCACATGGGGATTATGGGACAAAGCTGTAAAAAAAAAAAAAAGGAGAAGCAGCTTTTTAATACCACTGCAAACTAGAAGGATGAAACATTCCAAACCCGACTTCTGCACTCCCTCCTTCTCCTCCTCTCTTTCCGTCTTTCCCCACGAGCAACATGCTTGTGGGTGGCACTTCTGTATGGCAGCTGGTGGAATTAATGAGCGCCGCCAGAATTGTTTCCAGGCAAGCAGTTGCTCTGAGTACATTTCATCATATAACACCAATTGTCAAGTGCTTGGAGGCAAGAGGCTTAAATCAGCCCAGCCCTAGATCCTAGGAGCTGATAAGCCACTTAGCTCATCCAAAAACTTTCTGTTTCATACTTCGCTTGGGTAGATAAATACTGACGCTTAATATATTCAGTACAACCTTATCTGTTCGAGTGGCCTAGGAAACAGCCAAGAAAATTAGGATGATCAGAAATTTGGACAAATGAGAGTGCTTCCTGTTTGTGTGTGTGTGTGCATGAATGTATTTGCAAGCTTTTAAAACAGTTTTTCATGTTGTATTTTAAATACTGTGGCGTTTTCTTTTGATATGTGGGTGCCACTTTGCAAGCAGTTTCCTACAATGTAGGTTTGGAATTAATGGGAGTCTGCTATTCCATCATATGTCTTTGAAAATTATTTCTTATTTTATGCTTTGACAAGGATCAGAGCATAAAAATCCTCCAGCTAATCGGCTTCTGTTGGGTGTTTTAGCCAAATGTGAAATATTTGTGCAAATGTCTTATTAAATGTGGCAAAGCCATTGTCGAAGAACCCCATAACTGGCAATGTGAAACTAGTAGCAATGATCATATGGGTCATGCAGTGAGGTTCTATCCATGCACATGACCAATGCACAGAAAAGGGAATGATGTATGTGAGACTAGCATCCCACAGGCTGCTTTTTTTTTTTTTTTTTTTTTTGCCCCGGACCTCACACATGTCAACCAACATTGCTATTGCTGCATTGTTACCAACTTTCAGAAGCCACAGGCTACAAGGAGATATCACACAGGATTCATGTCTCTGCTCCTCCACATGCAGCTGCTGGGTGACCTTGGGCTAGTCACAGTTCTCTGAAGTCTGTCAGCCCCACACACCTCACAGAGTGTTTGTTGTGGGGGAGGAAGGGAAAGGAGAATGTTAGCCACTTTGAGACTCCTTTGGGTAGTGATAAAGTAGGATATCAAATCCAAACTCCTCCTCTTCTTCTTCTTCATCATCATCATCATCATCATCATCTGTACTGCCATGTAAGGAAGAGCAGGAAGATCTGCTTTGGGGGTAATGATATCAACGGGACCCCTCTAAGTCTCCAGGGGAATGTAAAGAAACGGGAAAATTCCAGCTAGGCTCCAGTAGGCTGGAGCCTCACCATGGAAGGTCAACAGCTTCTCGCTGCATCACAATCACTTCCAGAGAGGTTGAGTCACCACACTTTACCCTCTCCCCCCAGCCCCAGAGGCCTGTTTTTTTAAACTGTGAGGAGGCTGTTTCCACCCAAGCTAGTCCTTATAACTTGATAGCTAGCCTCCCAGAGAAGACAACATTTTACAACCCCCTTCGTGGGGAGTGTGGGGAGGCAGGAAGACTGTTGAGTGCTATAGTCACCTACCAACAATAAGGTAAATTCAGTCAAGCCATCACCTAAATTATGTAGACATGCCTGAGAATAAGAGAGAAAAGCAGAAGCCTATTTCACAGGAAAAGGAAGCTTTTGAGAAATTGAAGGACTTTTTTGAGGAGAACACTAACGCAAACACACCAAAAACTAGAGCTACGCAGCAGCAATCAGCTGTATGAAAAATGGTTTCTCTTCAGATACAAGCCCATGAGGTCATAACCCCATCAAAACTACCATTTTTAAAAAAATATCTATTTAAAACCTTCACAGCTGTTTCCCTCCAAGACCTAGCCTTTACCAGGAGTTTGCTCAGAGAACTTTGAGTTGATGACATTATTGTTTATTTTCCAGATTAAACCATGGTATCTTTGATGCCATCGGAGTGCAGCTTGTTGAAATGCTCTCATACTCAGCGCTGCAGGTGAAACAAGTTATTTTGTCTCTCATCCACTGTGTGACAAATTCTCCTCCGTGATGTTTCTGCTCCGGGGATTGAAAAGAGTCTCTGTTGAAAGACAAAGGGGGAAACACTTACTTCTGGGGAGACATAGTGCTCTGAGCTGTGTAGATACAATAGAGAGTATGTCTGAAAGCCCAAGGTCCATCATATCACTTCTCACATATAATATGATGGACCTTGATGAAAAGCTTTTGTCGCTTGACTTTTAAATGAGCATTGGGTGTACTTTAAAAGTACTGTGTAAATTTGCCCTCTGTGGGGTGAATTAGGCTAAGAAACAGTGACTACTACCCCAAGGACACCTAGAAAGCTTCCTGGCTGAGTGGGGATTTGAACTCTAGTGTCCCAGGCCTTAAGTCAGGCTTCCTCAAACTTGGCCCTCCAGATGTTTTGAGACTACAATTCCCATCATCCCTGACCACTGGTCCTGCTAGCTAGGGATCATGGGAGTTGTAGGCCAAAAACATCTGGAGGGCTGAATTTGAGGAAGCCTGCCCTAGGCCACCACTCTAATCCAGGGTTTCCCAAACTTGTGTCCAGCTGTTTTGGGGACTACAATTCCAATCATCCCTGACCACTGGTCCTGCTAGCTAGGGATGATGGGAGTTGCAGTTGAAAAAACATTGGAGACCCAGGTTTGGGGAGCACTGAGAGTCTAACCACTACAACAAACTGAAATTGTCACTTCAATTTGTAGTGACTCTACAAACCACCTTTTCCCACTTCATTGACCTTACCCAGAAGATGGAGTTGTGCCACTCACCAGTCAGTGACTGTTCAAAACTAGTAGACTCCATGCCAAACTGTGTTCAAATGCTGCTTAAGAATAGCGGAAGCTGTATCCTTTACTAATGTACGTATATGTGAGTTTTGCACATGTATATGTGAGTTTTGTACAAAGTACATTGTTTGTTTGAATTAATTTGCACAAGGGTGTAGGTGCAGCCAATTCAGTGGTCCTGCCAGCAAGTTTGCACCACACTGACCTCACCACCATAGTTTCCACCCTCTTTGTCCTAGCATGCTGCAATGACTCTGCCTGATGGAGGCAAAAAGTGCTGCCTAAAAAGACACCTAATACGGGCCATTTCTGTTGACAAAGTTTGCTGTGCCTTTGATTATCAGCAGGTTGTACATGGACTGCGCACCCAGCACTGGCTCTGCCCCACCAATGCTCTCAGAGATGCCACAGATTGGCTCATTTGAATAGGGGTTTGGCGGGAACCCCAACGATTCACGGTGCCAGCTCCGGCCAACCCAGTGTGTCTCAAGGGAGATCGGGGGTGCTGCGTGCCGGTCCGCAAATGGCACCCACTATCAGATGGGTGAGCAGTTATTATGAGCAGGTTGTATATGGACAAGAACGGGAAGGACTTGGGTCTTCAAATTTCAGCAGTGCCCTGTGCAAGGCAAAACTTTAGCACACCAACCTTCTCTTGCCTTCTGTTCTGCATGTGCACAGCAACAAAGTTGTGGTGCCCTGCGGCGACCCCGCCAGCTTGGCGCCCAATGTGTGGAACTGGTCGTGCTGCCCTAAATCTGCCTCTGACAAGAACCACTGCAGTTAATGGTAGGGACATTACCATGCATGGCAGACGTGTTTTCTTTACCTAGACCTCAACAAATGAATACATAAACCAATATATATTATAATTATATGGAGAGAGAACTAGAAGTCTCTTTTCACATCCAGAAAAAAAGTTAACTACTAATAGTTTTATTCTGCTGTCCAAACTATTGCTACTGAAGGAGTGTCTCCATCCCCATCGTTCAACCCGGACACTGAGGCCCAGCACTGAGGGCCTTCTGGCAGTTCCCTCACTGCAGGAAGCGAAGTTACAGGGAACCAGGCAGAGGGCCTCCTCGGTAGTGGTGCTCACCCTGTGGAATGACCTCCCATCAGATGTCAAAGAAATAAACAACTATCTCACATTTAGAAGACATCTGAAGGCAGCCCTGCTTAGGGAAGTTTTTAATGACTGATGTTTTAATGAATTTTTAACCTTTTGCTGGAAGCCACCCAGAGTGGCTGGAGAAACCCAGCCAGATGGGCAGGGTATAAATATATTATTATTATTATTATTATTATTATTATTATTATTATCAGGAGCAAGAAATAGCTACTCACAAAATACAGACACACCTGCAGCTAAAGGTACTCCCTTCTTATTACTTGCACTCAGGCACGCATAAGATTCGTTGCTAACTTAAAATAATATTTATTAATCGAGGGGAAAGTAGAGGGAAAGACAATGGAGTCTTACTCCTGGTTTACCTTTGCCTCCTAGTTAAGATATATTTTCTTGTCTATCTGGGAAGGTGGGTTTAGCTAACCTAAGCCAGCATCTCCCTTCTTCGCACAAGGCAGTTTTACGCAACAGCCTTTGCCCTTGGAAATGTGAATTCACACCCTCTGACTCCTCTAGGAAAACATTCAGCTGTTGTGGGCTGAAGGACAAAAGAGAACTCACGTGACAGGGATTATTATTTTTATTTTTAACTTGAAATATACATTATAATGTTTCTACCTCTATGTAATTAATTCTGAGTGATGGATTTCTAATTACCTGGTATGGAGCTTGCTAAGAGAGATTTCTTTAGTCTTTCATCTCGTAAATTTTATTAATGAAAGTCATGTGCTTTAGTAAAAAGTGGGCCTCTCATGTTTTGATGTATTGCTATAAGTTTGTGGGTGGGGGTTGTATGTATGTAACATCAGATAACCTCCCTAATATCCATGCTTAGTCTGGGTGCCATCAAATTATTGTTGTGCAACCCATGTACCATCAGTGGGAGAAATTTCTGTCTTAGGGTGTGTCTGTGGGTTGAATCCCTTAGCCAAAATCTTCAGGAGAAAATGTCCGGGAGGCTTTAGAACAAGCTTGATGCAGTTAAGAAGCACCAGACATTCCCTACATCAACATTCTCCAAGGTACCGTATTTTTCGCTCTATAAGACGCACCAGACCACAAGACGCACCTAGTTTTCGGAGGAGGAAAACAAGAAAAAAAATATTCTGAATCTCAGAAGCCAGAACAGCAAGAGAGATCGCTGCGCAGTGAAAGCAGCAATCCCTCCTGCTGTTCTGGCTTCTGTGATAGCTGCGCAGCCTGCATTCACTTCATAAGACACACACACATTCTCCCTTACTTTTTAGAAGGGAAAAAGTGAGTCTTATAGAGCAAAAAATACTACTTTTTCAACTACTGCTTTTCATCAAGTTAAAGAATCAAGTACCTCTAGTATCTTAATTCTAGGACTACCATCCATAAATATTCACCCTCCTTCCTTAGCTGCAAACTGTTGCCTGATTAAAACACACAAACACATAGTTCATTCTTTTTTTCTTTTTTCTTTTCTTTTCACCTTTTCATTCATTCCTTCACCAACTAATTAATTAATTAATAGCACAATGCTATAACGTTTCCTTGGAAATATGAACCACTGAATTCAATGAGACTTAATCTCACGTATGTACAAGACTGGTCTTAATCTGCATACATCTGAACATGAGAAAATCAATAATTCTAAAATCGGGGAGCAAGTATCATGGCACGTAACCATCATCTGAAAAGAAACTTTCCCACCACTTGTCTCACACAGGAGGGACCACCTCTTCTAAGATGGCACTTGTAGGTTTGTAGGAAAGACAAAAAGTGTTTTCTTAAAAAAAAAAATCAAAAAAATTGCTGCCTATTTAATAGAGAATGCCTTTTTAGTCAATTAAGATGTTTTATGTTATTACTCTGACAGATTAATTAGCTAAATTGCTGTTCCATCCTCCTTGATGTTTTCTTTGAGCATCATTTCATAGGGTTGCCATATTTCAAAACATGAAAATCCGAACAGAAAAGTTGTTGACTTTTGGAGCTTTCTTTTAGGAAAATTGTCAAAATCTACACTTCCGACATGGGTTGCCATACCCATGAGAGAGCTCATTCTGAAGTGAGGTGGCTGCAAGGGGAATTACTAAGTTCAGAGTCCCTGCACCTGCACTATTGTAAAACAGAGTTGGGGGTCCTCAAGGTATTGTTGGTCTCCAACTCCTATCAGCCCCAGACAGCTGGGCCAATGGTCAGGGTTGATGGGAGTTGCAGTACAACATCATCAGCTGGAGCAGAGGTTCCTAAACTTATTTGGCCTACCTCCTCCCCTTTTCAGAAAAAAAAATCACTCAATGCCCCCCTGGGCTCAGTCCAATCTGCCCCAGGAGCAGGACAAAGCTAGGGCTGTGGCCCGCCTGCCATTGGCCAAATAGACAGGTAAACTGCAATCCACTTCCTGGGCCTGGATGAAGCTGAAAAGGGTTCACTCAAGCCAGAGGAAACCTCTCAGTTCCCGCATGACTGCTGGATCCAAGGGAGGTGTTGTCGCCATAAACATGTACGAACGGTTTTCAAAATTTTCTTCTCTTCTTTCTTTCTGCTTCCACTGCCCCCTTATTTTTATTCAACACCACCCAATTGCACCCAAGGCTGCTACTGCCCCCCAGATCATTCCAGAGCCGCCCAGGGAGCGGTATCACCCACTTTGGGAAAAACTGATTTGGAGGAGTATATCCCTGCAGTATATGTCCAGGACTCCTCAGTGCAAGGCTCTATCCTGGAGAATTGTGTAGAATTAGAACAGGTTAAAAATAGGGAAGATATATAGCTGGTGACCTACCAAGGTATACTGCATGCCTCTTGAGTTCTGCCATGGGGCAAAGTAAGTTCACCCATTGGATGTGTTGCTACACAGAATTGTGAAGGTGCAGAGTTCACCAGAGGGGTTATTGTTTGTGGTGTGTATTTTTGTGCTTTTATATTGTAAACCACCCTGCAATCTTCAGATGAAAATTATTAAACAACTTAATAAATAATAATAAGAAAGAATAATAAGGAGGAGGAGGAGGAGGCAATGCCAAACATAAGTCTGTGCAGAGCAGAGCACTGCAATTCCATCCAACCAAATTGGGTTGTTGGCTGAGGTTCTAAAGTTTGTTTGGAAGCAAACCTATAGACACAGTGAGAAGGTAAGACACAACACTTAGGCAAGAAGGAGATTTTCAAAACACATTCACAAGAAGCCAATTAAACTAGCTCAGGTGTTCCCATCACCTTAGGCGAGTGTCAGCAAAGAAAGAAAGAAAAGACAAACAGCCGATAATATGCAACTCTTCAGCTTTCCACTGCTGCTGCTGCAGCTGCTGCTGCTGCTGCTGCTCTCCTTTTACCTAAACGTCTCCATGACAATGTATATATAAGTCTGTCCTCACTCTGAACTACGATACCTGACTTGACAAAGAACACTCATTTTGGATCCAAGGACAGGTAATCATCACGGATTCACACAAGGGCCTGCGTTGTTTTAGGCTGAAATCTGAGATGGCTCACTTTCTCTGGAGTATTTCTTACATGCCATCCTCTCCCCTACCCCACCCACCCACACAACAAAGAAATACTGGAAAACCACAGAGAGGGGGAAAGCCTGGAGGGGGGCAGCAACAGAGCCCTCCTGGTTATACATCAATCCTCCAAGCTCACGGTGAAAACAATGAGAAGGAAGAGCATATGAACAAATTCCGAAGTATTGTTGTGTGAAGGTGACCTCTGGCCAGTCACTTACTCTTAGCCAAGTCTACCTCACAGGTTTGTTAAGATGACAGAATGGGATGGACACTGGACAATGCATGCCACCTTGAGCTCCTTGGAGAAAGGATGGGGTGTCAATGTCGAAATAAAATTAATAAATTTACAAGCTTCTTTTTTGTTTACATTTTCCCCCAACCATAAAAATAATCATTTTCTTTTTCTTACTTTTACCACCGGCCTGATCTCTGTCAATTTTAGGGGGCAATAAAATGCAAGTGCTGTTGAAACTTCGAAGGGCTTCTGTGCCTTTAATCAAAAGCTTCCTGTTGCAGGTGAACTTATTTCAGTGCTCTCTGATCAGCATAGCTGGTGGAGTCACGAAGAATTGGTGTCTATTTAATTATTAATTTTCTTTCATTATTGCTGCTTTTTCTTTTACAGCAAAATTGGGTTATTTCACTGCAAAAGACAAGGAAATTAAAGCAAATCAGTAATTAGCCCTTCACTTTTGTGGGAAATAGAAGGTGAATAATTAAGGGGCAATTACTAATCCCCCAGCCAGTCCAAGAAAAGCAATAACATGAGCTTCACCTCATCTAGGGAAACGAGGAAGGTTTCACAGGAATAAGGACAAACACTGAATCTATCGAACAGTCAGTTTTATTAAATCATCATCATCATCACAATCAGGGAAACCTACCAAGTGATGGGACAACTACATTGTCTTTCATGATTGCTGGAACAAGCAGTGGGGGTTTAACTAGAGCTGAGGTAAAACTACTCACCATTTTTCCTGAACGTTTAAGCAATGCTGGGGGGGGGGGAATGAACATGTTTCTACACACTTTGTAAAAAAAAGTTCACTTTACTTCTTAACATTGCCTTCCTGTGCTATCAGTAAAGTCACCACATATCCAAATATGATTCTCTACATGATGAGTGCTTTCAGGAAAAATATGCTTCTGATCAGGGTGCAAAACAAAAGAAAATAAAAGATGCAAAGAGAGAAAATAAACGACAAGGGGATGGGAGAACAATAAGTACTGTTCAATTTTTGTTCTCTAAAAAAAAGTATAATTAACCATAACTGTGAAATCATGGAGCATTGGAGCTAGATGTTACAAGAAGAGGAGTAGTCCAGTTGCTGCAGTTCCATATCTTTTTCTCTCACTCACCACTGCAACATTTGCAGTAAAAACTATGTCATGGGATGTCATCACACTTTGAATTTTCTTGCCCTGCAGACAACAGGCAATGAAGTAGAGCAAAGGCAGGGAAAGAGCCTAGGGCTTGCCGATCAGAAGGTCGGCGGTTCGAATCCCTGCAACGGGGTGAGCTCCCGTTGCTCGGTCCCTGCTCCTGCCCACCTAACAGTTCGAAAGCACGTCAAAGTGCAAGTAGATAAATAGGTACTGCTCCAGCGGGAAGGTAAACGGCGTTTCCATGCACTGCTCTGGTTCGCCAGAAGCGGCTTAGTCATGCTGGCCACATGACCTGGAAGCTGTACACCGGCTCCCTCGGCCAATAAAGCGAGATGAGCGCTGCAACCCCAGAGTCGGCCACGACTGGACCAAATGGTCAGGGGTCCCTTTACCTTTTTAATGTCACAATCACGTATTTTTGCTCACTCAGTATAAGAAGGACTGTTGAGAAACTGGTGCCTGTGTTTTGATTTTGATTTTCCTCTTCCCTCCTTATCCCCTTTCCATACCCTCCACCATTTCTCTGGTGAAAATAGGGATGCCCTATTTAATAATAATAATAATAATAATAATAATAATAATAATAATAATAATAACAACCAACCACCCATCTAACTGGGTTGCTCCAGCCATTCTGAGCAGCTTCCAACATATGAATGAATCAATTAATTCCGGTCACTGACCAGAGTACAACATATACCGGTACAACAACAGAGTGCATACAGACATAAACAGATTAAAATTCAGATACAAAACAGCTAAAATATGTAAGTGAAAACCTTAATCACTAATTTAAAACATATTAAGGCATTGGCCACTGGATTCATTTTTATATTGATATATGAAAACATCAAAGATTAAAATAACATCCCTATACAGGGCTGACTTCAGATGTCTTCTAAAGGTTGGATAGCTACTTATCTCCTTGGCTTCGGGGTCGCATAACTCCATACCTTCCAACCTTCCTCCGATGAAAATAGGGACATTCCAGGGTCAAATCAGAAACTGGGACAGCTTCTGTAAATCCAGGACTGTCCCTGGAAAACAGAGACACTTGGGGGGGGGTCTGCCTTTCCCTTGTGTGTTGGGGGGAGGTGTTAGATTGCAAGCCTGGGGGTAGGGAATGTCTTGTTTTGATTTTATGGGAGCCTTTATGGCTGAAGAGTGGGGTAAATGTAAGGTAAAGGGACCCCTGACCATTAGGTCCAGTTGTGACCGACTCTGGGGTTGCAGAGCTCATCTCGCTTTATTGGCCAAGGGAGCCGGCGTACAGCTTCCGGATCATATGGCCAGCATGACTAAGCCACTTCTGGCGAACCAGAGCAGTGCATGGAAACGCCGTTTTCCTTCCCGCCGGAGCGGTACCTATTTATCTACTTGCACTTTGACATGCTTTTGAACTGCTAGGTTGGCAGAAGCAGGGACCGAGCAATGGGAGCTCACCTCGTCGCGGGGATTCGAGCCGCCGACCTTCTGATCGGCAAGTCCTAGGGCTCTGTGGTTTAACCCACAGCACCACCCACGTCCCTTGAAGAGTGGGGTACAAATGCTATAAATACCATAAACATTGGCCTATTTGGGGGTTTCAGGTGGTTTAGTATTGGGCTCCCCCTTCTAATGGGGCCGTGAAGAGATTGGAAGCCTCCATTTTCAATTAACCGCAGGTAAGCATTGCATCTGAACCCCAAACTGTGGTCATTCTTAAGTATAATTTAGGCCCGAGTGATAAGCCAGCTTCAGAAACCAAAGCTGGACTTTGAGGTTTCTATAAAAATCATAGTTACAATTATGACTCACCACAGTCTGTCTTTGGATACAAACCACACAGATTTAAAGAATGAAAGCAAAAGCTTCCTATCTCATGATCAGGCTGGGAGAGGAGAGTCCTCAAGCCTGAGGCCCATTCATTCACATAATGCCAGTGGCGTAGCGTGGGTTGTCAGCACCCGGGGCAAGGCAAGTAATTTGCTCCCCCTAACCCGTGGATTTTAGCAGGGGGCAGAGAGCTGCGAGTGCGAGCGCCCCCCCCCATGTTGCGCCTGGTGCGGCCGGGCCCCCTGCACCCCCCACGCTACGCCACTGCATAATGCTAAGCCATAATTTAACGTTATGCCTGAATGAGGCCATTATGTGGGAGAGGAGCAGAAAGAAATACACGGCTGTTTTCAATGGCAGCCTCATGTCTCATTGAGCAGTCTAAGGAAGTGACAACCATAATTTTTGCTGTATAGTGGTTTACGAACTTAATCCGTTCCGGAAGTCCGTTCTTAAACCAAAGCATTCTTAAACCAAGGTGTGCTTTCCCATAGCAGCGGGGGACTCAGTTTACAAATGGAACACACTCAACAAGAAGCGAAACATGTTCTTATTCCAAGGCAAAGTTCACAAACCAAAATACCTACTTCCGGGTTTGCAGCGTTCTTAATCCAAGTTGTTCATAAACTAAGCTGTTCTTAAACCAAGGTACCTCTGTACTGGTCAGTGAGTCCTTAAGGAGTCGCCATATAGACCACTGTGCCTCATACCATGGAGAGATGGTGTTTAATTTTTCAGTTTCAGATAGGAGCCCACAGGGGACCCAATTCAAACCAGTGAGGGTTCTTACCCACCCCTTACCTATTGCTGCAATTCCAACAAGTTGCTGTTTGTGTTGGGAGGGAAGCAAAGAACAGCTTTGTGGATGGGTGGGGTGGTAAGACTTTTTATAGGATTCCTAAGCAGGCATACGGGACGCAGGTGGCGCTGTGGGTAAAACCTCAGTGCCTAGGACTTGCTGATCGTAAGGTCGGCGGTTCGAATCCCTGCGGCAGGGTGAGCTCCCATCGTTCGGTCCCAGCTCCTGCCCACCTAGCAATTTGAAAGCACCCCTAAGTGCAAGTAGATAAATAGGTACCGCTTTATAGCGGGAAGGTAAACGGCGTTTCCGTGTGCGGCACTGGTGCTGGCTCGCCAGTTGCAGCTTCGTCATGCTGGCCACGTGACCCGGAAGTGTCTTAAGATGGCGCCGGCTCCCGGCCTCTTGAGCGAGATGAGCGCGCAACCCTAGAGTCGGTCACGACTGGCCCGTACGGGCAGGGGTACCTTTACCTTTACCTTTAAGCAGGCATACGGGGTTTAAAAAAGAAAAACAACTTTGTTGCAGTCCTGGTCACACACACAACTCCAAAGGTGCTACTTAAAGAGGAAAAAATAAATTTGGCCAACAGACAAGACGCTCCATCTTTTTCATTTTAAGATTAGAGTGTTATGTTCCATCAAATCAAAAGTACATATGGCAGTGGAATTGTGTACAGCTAATATTATTTGGAATATCTTCTGCACTTCAAATGAAATTTATATTTTTCTACACCACATACAGATTTATTTTTTAATGAAGTATTTTTTTTCTTTTTTAAAAAATGTTTAACTACCGGTATATATTTTTCTTCTGGGGTTTTTTGCACATTTTTCTGGTTGCTGTTTTTTCCCTATGAAGAACATTAGCCTGTTTTTGAGAAACAGCCAAAGCAGTTGCCACACAAGATCTACACTGCATTCACAGAGGTTCTGAATGAAGTTTTGTTGAAACTGGCATTTTAATTAGCAAAAATGCAAGGTATAATTTAAGGAGAAATGGTATCTCAAACTTAATAAGAGAAAGATTTTAATTGTGGCATTTAGCAAGTTCTGACCACATGGTAATGTTCCCTTGTGAAGAATTTGTATTGTTCTTCCAAAATGTGGAGACAAAGGGGGGGGCAAGAGAGGATGTCACAGTACTAGAAAACCCATGTCTGACTTACAGTATCTCAGGAAGAAAATAGGAAGCACTGGAGATTCAAGGAAGGCAATGGGGTCCCCTTCACTTAGCTGCTTTTATTTGAATTTTTGGTACTAAATACTAAATGGTGTGAGAGATCACTACTGGACCCAGGTGTTGATTTCAGAATTTAAGCAAGGGAACGGGAAATATTTAAACTGCCAATGAGCACTAACAAAGAGCAGATGCCAGAAAAATTGAAGTACAGTGGTACCTCGGGTTACAGATGCTTCCCGTACAGACGCTTCAGATTACAGACTCCACTAACCCAGAAATAGGACCTCGGGTTAAGAACTTTACCTCAGGATGAGAACGGAAATAGTGTGTTGGCGGCGCGGCGGCAGCAGGGGGCCCCATTAGCTAAAATGGTACCTCCGGTTAAGAACAGTTTCAGGTTAAGAACGGACCTCCAGAACGAATTAAGTTCATAACCTGAGGTACCACTGTAGAAAGAAATGGAAGTCTGGCCTAAACATACCTGAAAATGAGCCCCATTGAAGCACTTCTGAGTACTCATGGTTATGACTGTGCTGTAAAAGCATGCAAGCAAAACTAGGGGTCTACCTGAGATCCAGTCCATAGCTCACCGGAAGATGTCTTCGATAACCTTCTCCAAAGCCCCATGCAGACCTTGCACTCTTTACAGTGAACATGTCCTGGAAGGAACAATGCCCCTGGGTTCAGTGTGCTGTCTGTACAGACCCTATGCGCATACAAACTGTACATTAGTAGTGTTGCCCTCATGAGTAGGAATTTATATCCCACCTTTTCCTACAAGGATCTCAAGGTGGCGTACATGGCTCTCCCCCTCCTCATTTAATTACCCACAACAACCCTGTGAGGTAGCTTAGGCTGAGAGGAAGTTCAGTCCAACGTCATCCAGTGAGCTTCATGGCTGAATGGGGATTTGAACCCTGATCTGCCAGGCCCTAGTCTGACACTCTAAACACTGTACCACACTGGTTCATTTTTTTTGTAATGTTCCCTGCATGCATACAATTCATCTATGCATAAAGTATCATAGGGGTCCCTGCTTCCAATCAGGACCATAGTGGGAAGAGGGGTACACCTGAAGGAGCATCTCAATCCCTGACGTTCATCCCAGACACTGAGGTCCACCTCCGAGGGCCTTCTGGCAGTTCGCTCACTGTGAGAAGTGAGGTTACAGGGAACCAGGCAGAGGGCCTTCTCGGTAGTGGCACCTGCCCCATGGAACACTGTCCCATCAAGGAGAGATAAGTAACTGTACAACCTTTAGAAGACATCTGAAGGCAGCTCTGTATAGGGATGTTTTTAATGTTTAATGTTTTGATATGTTTTTGTATATGCTGGTAGCTTCCCAGAGTGACTGGGGCAACCCAGTCAGATGGGTAGGATACAAAAACGACAACAGCAACAACAGCCCCCCACTCCCCATGGAACAGTTCCATTCCAACTCCCCTCCCATCAGCTATGCAAAGGACAAACTACGTGACAAACATCACATCTTTTTTCGCCTCCAGGGGAAATTACTGACCATCTATGAAATGCCAGTTTTTGAAAGTCTCACCCTCACTTCTTTTTTTTTTTGCAAGCAGACTCAGGATAGCATTGCAAATTCCTATTCCAACACTGCTAATTAACACAGCAGAGGGTAGAAGCAGACAAAGTGAGTCAGGCAAGCTGGTTATTTTTTCAACTGGATTTCCCCCCAAAAGGGAAGCATGCAGAAAATGTTCTGTTTTGCATATCCCAACATGCCACAAGAAGTGGCAACGCTGGTCACTGCCACATAACATCTTCCAGGCATCGTACAGAAAATGGCACACTGACAAGTCAAACACCGTTTAAAGTTTACAACCTGTCCCAGAAAAGAAATCGAGAAAGGAAGCAACCAACTAACCAACCCTGAAAGACAATAGGCACCCGGATTAGGCTGGGTTTTTGGTTTTTGTGTGTGTATGTGTGTTTGCTTAAAAAAGAAAAAGAATTATATATTTTTTAAAAAAAACTTGGCTCATCTTTCAAAGACTGTTTTATTGCTCTGTCTGCTTTTATAGAAGCACACAAAAGAGTCTGCAGATGGCATTTTCACATATAGTCTCCAGACGATTTGTATGCCTCTGACACCGTGTTTACCACAACATCCTACATTCCTTTATGCATTCACACAGTGATTTAAAATATATTGTTGCCTCACTTAAAAAAAATAAAAAAGCTAAGGTTGTGTTTGCATGAACAATTTCTTCAGTTTAATAATCTCTGCTAATATTATTTGATCTCTTCTGTTCCCACTGATGGAAGAGATAAAAAAAAAAAGCAGCGCTGGCTCTCCACCTCTTAAATATCCCTTTACCTGTTTTCTGACACTTGTCTATGCTAAATCAGTACCCCATTTTTGTCTTTCGGAGATAATTTAAAAATGAAATATGAACAAATTTATTTCTTACATTCATATATTTTCAGTTTTCAGTGAGAAATCTCTATATGCACCAGCCTATTTGGGGGGGGGGGGAGCTGTCTGGCGATGGGAATGCCTCAACACATTATATTAACAGAAAAGCACATTGGCTGCAAAAATCAGTACATTTCTTGGGATATGTTTTGTCCCAGAAAGAAAACTGTAAATGGTAAATGGCTGAAATCTGGGGGCAAAAGCCCAAATTCGGGTAACCTGGTGGAAGCCAGTGCAAGGATTCCTGCTAGCACAATGGGGCTTTCCCCCCCTTTTCCTTCCCCTCCCTCAAAACCACTCTCAAATGTCAGGAGAACCCCCAGAACAGGGGGATGGAGAGAGGAGAATGTTCCATCTTGTGCCCATGAAGCCATTTCCTTAGCACTACATTGAATTCCTCCCATTTGTTTACCAATGACCATTGAATATACTGGGCAAATGGAAGCTCAAGTTCAACAACATGTGGAGGGCTACAGGTTCCCATCCCTGGTGGAGAAGGACTATGTTATAGGTCTACTTCTGTGTAAATTCTGCAATGGAAAGTCAACTTATCAGTTGGGAAAATCTGGAAATGATCATCCAAAGCAACCTTTTACTGTAATGTCACAACTTTTGTTGCTAACCAAGGCTAGCAAACATATACTAGGTAGAATGCCTTCAGGGCAGGCCCACTATCAGGAAAAATAAAACCATACACTGACCAGTGCATTAAAATCACTTTAAATGAACATTCTGCTTGTCTAAATTGGTTTGAATTCATTATAGAAAACTGGAAGGAGAAGCCAAGATGGAAGCACTGATAGCAGGAGGAAAGGAAGGTACAGAAGAGGAGTTCTGGATAGGGTTGCAAACCTCCTGAAGGAAGAAGTATTCAGTCTGGGATTCCTCCTGGAGTGAGCTGGGTGGACAAGTGGTAGCTTTGGCCAGGCATGCTTTTGTTCCACTTTATCTGATGTGCCTGCCGATTGCAACATTTTCCAAAGAAATCAGATCTTCCCTCCAATTAACAGCTTGGGCAACTTAAAAATTAGATTGCTGTAAAGTGCTCGACTTGTGGCTCTCCTTGAAGAGTATCCAGAACCTTCTGCTGGCAAAATTTATTTATCTTGTATATTTATTTAATAAATGACGCCTTTCGAGAACAAAATCCTCCTTTTCTGGTATTATTGCTGCTGAATTAGTTTTACTGTTGTAAATAAAACCACCTCTCCATTCCATACTCCTCTTTTCCGGTTGAAAGAAGCCAGCCTCCTGAAAGCCTTTCGAAACCTTAGGAGTACTAAGGGGTTAACGCAAGCTCATGGTTGAGGGATTTCTCCCTAATCTGTACACATGTCATGGGGATCAGGGCTGTGGGTGGTAGTGCTAGCCTGTGGCAGTTGTTCAGGCCCACAGTCCATCGCCTGACTGGCTCGGAAAGCCCTCTTATCCAGCCAGTTTTCAAATTTAATTAAGAGGGACCCATCACAGGCTTAGCTCGTTGCTGTGCCCTTCCAAAGGTCTTTCAGCAGCTGTACACAAAGGAAAAGTGAGGAGTGTTGTGGTGTCACGACAACGCGAGCGCTTATTAGCGAAGCAAGCCTGAGAGAGGCTGCGTTCGGCCCTCCAGGATCCCTCGAAAATGACATCGCAACTGCTCCGTTCCATAAAATGCAGTTTGTTCCATTCTGCAAAACATGCAGTGTCTCAAGCGACGGGGAAATGCAGAAGATGTGCCATGGACAAAGAGTGCTTCCCGGTAGGCGACCCTGCTCAGTCTTACCCGCCACCCACCCACCCCAGCCACCGTGTCCTCCACTCCATGCCTAATCGGATCTCGCTCTGCTAGCAAACTGACATGCGAGATGCAAGGCAGACAGCATGGGCCAGACAAAAGCAGGGAGCTGTCGACAAAACCCACCCACTACCCAGAAAAGAAACAAAAACAACCTGTTGAGGCAGCCTGCTGAATTAGAGCAGAGGAGGAGCGCTGGGCAGGATGGTAGAAGGCAGCTTTTGGAGGTTGCTGCTTTCTGATTAGACAGGTGCCTGAGCTTTAAAATGTCTGAGCTTTTGAAGAATGTCAAAGGCGGCTGGTGCAGCTCTGTGCCTAGGTGAACCTTCACAAGGGGGTTTAGATGCCTGAGGTTTTGCTTTGATCTTTAGAGGAAGAGGGATTGGGGAGGGTTGAGGAGGTCCTAAAGTAGCTTCCCCACAAAACTTTCCTGAAAACATCAGTACTGCAATACCATAAGCCCTGCCCTTCCATGCATTGCTTTTTCAGGTTGCCAAATGTCGTTTTGGACATATGTAGCAAATCAACCAGTGTGGTGTGGTGGTTAAGAGTGGTTCGCTTCCCTGCTCCTCCACATGCAGCTGCTGGGTGACCTTGGGCCAGTCACACTTCTTTGAAGTCTCTCAGCCCCCCTCACCTCACAGAGTGTTTGTTGTGGGGGAGGAAGGGAAAGGAGAATGTTAGCCGCTTTGAGACTCCTTCAGGTAGTGATAAAGCGGGATTTCAAATCCAAACTACTCTTCTTCTTCTTCTTCTTCTTCTTCTTCTTCTTCTTCTTCTTCTTCTTCTTCTTCTTCACAGTGTTGAAACAAGATCAGAACTGAAATCCACAAAGCTCACAGTCATAAAGCTTCACTGCAGCTCCTCGAGCCAGTGGTTCAGTGGTTAGAGTGTTGGACTAGCGACGGGATGCAAATCCCCACTCAGCCATGGAGCTCATTGGGTGCCATTGGGCCAATCACTGCCTCTCTATCTAACCCAGCTGTGTAGAACCTTTGGCCATCCAGATGTTGATGAACAACACCCATTGGCCCCCATAAGCATGGCTAACGACCAGGGATGATGGGAGTTCAGTAACATCTGGAGGGCCATATGTTTAGCTGCAGCAGATCTACCTTACCATACAGAGTTATTGCAAGGAAAAACTGGGTAGAAGCCTTTCCAAAAAGAACAAAGTGCCTTTTCAAGGTTGGAACTCACCTATTTGGTTGAGCATTGAATTGCCATTGCATAGTTCCTTTTTGAACCAACCAGAAGAAGATTTACAAGAGACTGAAATCCAGTTATCTTTTTTCTTCCTGCTCATATTGAAATACTGCCCCTCAATGAGGCCAAACTTAGATTTACAAAATGTTTAGGGGTATGCGTACCCCTGCGTCCCCCCAGGACAAAAAGAGCACTGGTTATCTCATTGCCAGAGTTCTGTCAGAATCACACAAGAAACAAGTATACACATATAGAAAGTTGTTCTCTTGAACTTATTGCAGGAATATGTGGACTGTTTGGCTTTGAGATATTAAGTTGCATATGCCCTTATTATTTAGGCATTGTAATGATCATTTAAGACCTTAAGTATCATAAGGTGTCGAATTTTGGTACATTACTGTTAAATTAAAACCACATACAGAATTATTTAGTTTGTAGTCATCTGTCACAGCAGTGGCCAGAAGAGGAATGACTGCTAGGAGCAGCACAGAAAGAAGAAGCACCATGATATACCTACATCAGTACAACCAGACATATTCATCTGCCGCAGCTGCAACGGAACACGATTCTCCCATATCAGCCTCTACAGCCACAGCAGACACTGTAACTTTCTAATGATTCAGCCCCAAAGGCACACTCTTCCATTGTCTCCCAAGACAGATGGATGCAACCAAGTGCCCAAAGTCTTGGACAGAGATCTTTGGCACTGCATCCCTGATACTTAGGTGATTTTAATGAAGAGAAACTGGAGCAGGTTTTCTGTGTACAAAGACAGCGCACAATCACTGAGCTATGCAGCCCTTCCCCGTTTATCACAGTAGCAATGTCCCATTCCCCCTGACTCCTAATAGCCCCACTTTTGCGCCATCTTAAAATAATGGGAATTCACCTTTGGGCAATTCCACAGCCATAATGTGCGCCCTGTCAGTGTTTTCACTCTGGTTTTGCTTTTGCCTGGAGGACTTCGCTCATTCAGCTAGGAAATTAGGAAGGGAATCACTGGCTTAGACAAAATGGCTGTGTTTGATGTTTCTAAATAGCTGCCATAATCATAAATGAAATTCCATTTTCACAAGGGGGAAACCAAGCACTGAATGATTACTGCCCAAGCTGCTTGAAAAGAGAAATGAGTTGCAAAGTGTGGCTTAACAAACATGCATAGGTTTGCGTGGAACACAGGGGACAGGTTGATTTGAGGTGCATATTATGTGTTATAATAAAACAGGAACCCTATACAGCCGGTCTGGGGAAGCTTTTGCCCTCCACATGTTGCTGAACTACAACTCCCACCATTGCTGTGCCTCAGTCATGCTTGCTGGGGCTGATGGGAGTTGTAGTTTGTTTTTAATATGATTTTTATTAAATTTTCTGTTTTACAATTTCAAATAAACATTTTACATCCTTAAGATATCAGTGACTTCCCTTCTTCTCTTTCCATGGTTCATTTTACATATCTTATATCCCTGCATATTTTACAAAAACGATACCAATCGGTTTTCCATTATTACATCCATCAAAACCTATTTACTCTGTTGAATTTATCTTATTGCTTCCAGCGTTTTCAGCTGTACACCATTATTTCCCATATATTCAATAAACGCTTTCCAATCTTCTTTAAACATATATTCTCCTTGTTCCCTTATTCTATATGTTAAGTCTGCAAGTCGTGCATATTCAGCCAAGTTAAGTTGACTGATGGGAGTTGTAGTGTGGCAACATCTGGAGAGTCAGCGGCTCTCTGCACCTGCTGAATGTGTATACTTATTCCAAAACAGTTGCCATTTCCAGTGGCATTTGAAAGTAAGTTTCGAAGCTGATGACGTTCACATGTCAAAAATTTGTCCCATAAGCAACCCAAAATGCAGGGGGCGAGGCACTAAATAGAGGAAGCAGCCCTTGGTCACATGTGTATAGCTACCATGTACTCTAAGGACGCGGGTGGTGCTGTGGGTTAAACCACAGAGCCTAGGGTTGAGAAGGTTGTCGGTTCGAATCCCTGCGACAGGGTGAGTTCCTGCACCTGCCAACCTAGCAGTTCAAAAGCACAAAGTGCAAGTAGATAAATAAGTACTGCTCCGGCAGGAAAGTAAACGGTGTTTCCATGCGCTGCTCTGGTTCACCAGAAGTGGCTTAGTCATGCTGGCCACATGACCCGGAGCCTGTCCGCCAGCTCCCTTGGCCAATAAAGCAAGATGAGCGCCGCAACCCCAGAGTTGGTCACGACTGGACCTAATGGTCAGGGGTCCCTTTACCTTTTACTATGTACTCTAGACTCAAACAAGTTACCACAGGAAAGAAGCTGCTGCCCCTATGCACACAACTGTTTTTTCCCCTCCATGTTTTATTATTAATATTATTATTACGGTATTATTAGTGGTAGGAGTCTACCACGCTTCATCTAACTCAGGGCGGTTCACAGCATAAAAATACAAGATAAAAATGCCTCAGCCAACTCAAAGAAATTACAAGCATGTTGAAATCCTGCCATTTGATCTCAAAGAATGAAAATTCTGGCCCCCAGTTCAAGATATTTGTCAGGCCTTATTTTACTCTTCCAAAAATGCAGCTTCCCTTACGATGATGGCATGGCAACTATTTAGAATCACTGGCTTAGACAAAATGGCTGTGTTTGATGTTTCTAAATAGCTGCCATAATCATAAATGAAATTCCATTTTCACAAGGGGGAAACCAAGCACTGAATGATTACTGCCCAAGCTGCTTGAAAAGAGAAATGAGAAAACTGAAAGGGAAACAGCATTTATTCCTATTCTTATGGCTATTTTCTTCAACCATTATCTCAAATTTCTAATAAGCAGATTGAAGTTTAAATTACAAGCTCTCTGTTAACCAAGTCGGGATCCAAACAGTTCAGAAGCCTTTAGATAACAATCACCTTCCTCCAGATAAGTTTCAGATCATTTCTTGACAAAGACAAAGGTCCCATTCAGAAGCAAGGAGGAACCTCAGAGATTTTCATTATCCTAATCATTGTAGCGGTGAAGAAAAGGAAGGAGGGGAACAGAAGGCTGCATAGCTTGAGATGACAGCGTGGAACGCTATGTGCCCAGTAAACTCCCCATGTTTGTGCGCTGATAAGGCAAAGAGACGAGCAGGAAGGTGGAAGGGCCTCAGCTGGTCAGGATAGTGGCTGGCAAACATGTTACATCACCAAGGCAGAGAGAAATGTGGCCTAACTCAACCAAGTGCTGCCAACCTGCAAGGAAAAATAGCTGCAATCTGCTTGGAGTGACAAAAATGATGCCAAGACAAAACCCAGAAGGCTTCCGGAGTATTTTCAGGTGAGATTCACTCACATGCCAGCAAATTCAGCTTGTGCAGTTTACATACCCTCCATTGAAAATGGGGACGCCCTATTCCATAATAATAATAGTAATGATTTTATTATTTCTACCCTGCCCATCTGACTGGGTTGCCCCAGCCACTCTGGGCAGCTTCCAACATATATAAAAACAGAATAAAACATTCAACATTAACATATTTCCCTATACAGGGCTGCCTTCAGATGTCTTCTAAAGGTTGTATAGTTACTTATCTCCTTGGCTCGGGGATGGCATAACTCCATACCCTCCGACATTTCTCCAGTGAAAATAGAAATATCCTAAGGCAGGGGTAGGCAACCTAAGGCCCGGGGGCCAGATGCGGCCCCATCGCCTTCTCAATCCGGCCCGCGGATGGTCTGGGAATCAGCGTGTTTTTACATGAGTAGAATGTGTCCTTTTATTTAAAATGCATCTCTGGGTTATTTGTGGGGCATAGGAATTCATTCATTCCCCCCCCCCAAAAAAAAAAATTGTCCGGCCCACCACATTCTCTGAGGGATGGTGGACCGGACCACGGCTGAAAAAGGTTGATGACCCCTGTCCTAAGGAAAAGCGGGACATTCTGGGATCAAATCAGAAACTCAAACAACTTCTGTAAATCCAGGACTGTCCCTGGAAAACAGGGACACTTGGAGGGTATGCAGTTACAGATGATTTGAAGTTCTTGTATAGCAAACCCACTTCTCCAAAATATCTGATTATTTTTATTTATTTTTTTGGCAATGAGGGAAGAGATAGGGAAGTGTGGGGTAACACTTAGACACCATGTGGCCTAGCCTTCCGCAGACAAATCAGAGTGAATGCTCATTCATTAGCCAAGGTTCTCTGCTTTCCCTGCAAACGAATCAGGATGAAATGCCAGGAAAAAAAGTCGTTTGAAAGTGCCTCCCAGTGATGCCATGACACTCCAAATCTGTATCCAGCCTTCACTCTTACATCCCCAATGGTGAAGGAGTTAATTGTCCATCTGCACACCATATTACGTATATATGAATGTAAAACTATACAGTGATAGGACTGATCCCTGATTTTTCAGCGGGATGCAGGCAAAGTGCCCTCTGGGACCCCCAAAATGTTACTTGGGTACATTCCCCAGAGCACTGGCTTAGTAGATCCCCTACGCTGGCAAGCTTACCAGGTACCCAGGGCAAGCGGCAGGGACAAGATGAGATGCAGAGAGAGAATGCTGTACATGCCTAGCCTGGTGTTTCTGTCTGCTTCAGGGTCTTAAAGTTAAAAAAAAAAAAGTCAGGTCATGCCTACTAAGATTGCAGAAAGGGTTTGTGAATGAGCCAGCATTCCAAAAATCAGATCCCCATCTGTAGTCTGAGGTGGTACAGTCCTCTCCGGATTTGACTGCCTCATCCACAATATGTGAAGGTCAGGACTTTGAACAGCTCCAGCAGATTCTACTTCCAAGTCATCATTAGAAGGCAGTGGAATCCCCTACAACAAGAAACACATTTCAATATGTATTTAGATAGAAGTCCCAGTTCAGTGGGTTTTGCTCCCTTTAGGATTATAGCCTCCTCAACCCACCAACAGTCCCAATGAACCTAAGATAACCTCCAGCTACAGATGCATTTTTTCCCAATTTTTTCTAATTGAGTTTCCAAAAGTTTTTAAAACAGACAAACAAACAAACAAACAAAAATCCTAGCCATAATTAAACCTATCTTAATAACATTGTTAAGTGACTTCCTCAAATCCCCCTGGTTGAAAGGAAGAAGACAAGACCTTATATTTATACGCAACAGTAGCTGCAAGGCTATTGATTGCGAAAAACTGGAAAAGTGGTATTGTACCGACAAAAATAGAGTGGCTTGCCAAATTATTGGAGTACTACAATATATCCAAAACAATGGGAGAAATTGGAAAGATCTCAAAAGAGAAGATAGATAGGGACTGGAAGGTGTTTAAAAGATACTTGCAAAACCATATCGAAAAATCAGAACTCCTATTAGGATAAACAAGTTCCGTTTCAAACACTGAAATACTGAATAAGATGGATAACAATGTGTAATAGAAAAAGAAGTATGAAATTAGGCTAAAGGTGTGTGAAAGAAAGTAATAGAAGTGGAAAGAAATTGCAATTGAGTAGATTGGAAGTCTAACACAAAGGTGGGGTGAGGGGTGGTGGATGGTGGATGGTGATGGGAAAAGGAATTATTTGTGGGATAGAGTGTAAGTATGTTTGAACACTTTTAAGGACTGTATGAAATGTATGTTTGTATGCTTGTATATCTGTAATATATGTGTATAAATGATGAACTATTTTAACAATAAAAAATTAATTAAAAAAATTTTAAAAAGAAATTTCAGTGTATATTATTTTAACAGCTTTCCAAAATCAATTTTCTCAAAAAATTAACTTAATCACCAGCTACAGATGCATTTTACAGCCGGGGTTTCCTCCTCTTAATTTTAATTTGTGTATTTTAAAAAAGCACATGCATATAACTGCATGGTGCACCCATAACCAGAGTCCCATTGTGAGGAAAAGGATGCAGACAGGGAGGAAGCAGCAAGCAGACTGGCACACTTTTCAAATATGTGCACCAGTAATTTTGGGCCCTGTCTTGGGGCACACCTTGGAATGTGAGGTGTGCCTGCCTGCCTGCCTTTCAAGCAATTTGGGTTTCAATGCACCAGTCCTGGGATTGGGGTGTGGGAAAGCCCCCTTTTCTGTGTTATTTCAGGTGTGCCAAGCCCAGCTCTGAAAATATTCCAACCTCACTGTGCAACAAGGAAACTCCTCTTCTGTCCTCTTTGAGCTGGAACCTACCCCAATGGGCTGTTCTAATACAGGTATTCCATTTCATCCAGCTCTCTCATACCTCTCCATCATGCTCTCCTTGAAGACCTGAAGAACATGGGCCCCAAATATCCTTCCTTACAGACCCACTTGGGTGTCAAGATCAGCAGAGGAAACCAGTAAAGCAGGTGGCCTGGGATAGAGCATTCTGTGTGGCAGCTCTTTAGTTGTGGGGTTTCCTCCACACAGGGTTGTGTCTAGCATCCTAATTATGCAGTTTCAGTCATAAGCTGAAGGCATACCTCTTTGACAGCTGGTACACACACACAGGGGACATGGGTGGTGCTGTGGGTTAAACCACAGAACCTAGGACTTGCCGATCAGAAGGTCGGCGGTTCGAATCCTCGTGACGGGGTGAGCTCCCGTTGCTCGGTCCAAGCTCCTGCCCACCTAGCAGTTCAAAAGCAGGTCAAGTGCAAGTAGATAAATAGGTACCACTCCAGCAGGAAGGTAAACGGCATTTACATGCACTGCTCTGGTTTGCCAGAAGTGGCTTAGTCATGCTGGCCACATGACCTGGAAGCTGTATGCCGGCTCCCTCAGCCAATAAAGTGAGATGAGCGCCGCAACCCCAGAGTCGGTCACAACTGGACCTAATGGTCAGGGGTCCCTTTACCTTTTACCTTTACTTATACACACACACACACACACACAGAGAGAGAGAGAGAGAGAGAGAGAGAGAGAGAGAGAGAGAGTTTCCAGTCATTTATATACAGATAAGTAGAAGTGCACTTGGGCTGCAACCTAAGCAGACTTTGGTGACCATGGGAGAACATTTCAGGGGTCAGAAGATATAATGGAGCGTCCATTCCAATGTCAGAGAATGAGCTCAGATGTTGGAGAGCAAATCCAGCATCAGATCCCCCACTGCTCGCATCTGTGGAAATTTCAAACATCCTGATCCAATGAACATCAGTAGAGCCAATGGGGCTGCCTCAGGAGCAGTTCGGGGGCGTGCCAAGACTGGGAATCTGCTTGCTTCCAAAGGATCCAACCCCATGCTCCAAAAACAGACAGGCATGAGGGGATAAGTTTTAAGGGGTGTGTGGATGCAATATGAAAGAAGATTGTAGGAGTAATAATAATAATAATAATAATAATAATAATAATAATAATAATTTATTTATACCCTGCCCATCTGGCTGGGCTTTCCCAGCCACTCTGGGCGGCTCCTGTAACGTCCTGTACTCCTGTAACGTCACTTCTGCCCCACTGTCAAGAACCAGCAATTCAACACTCTTTGGTTCCTCCCACCAACAACCACCACCTTGGGATTTGAGCCTTAGATTGGAGCCTGTCCCTCCATCCCGCTTGCACAAGGCCTTGTGTAGACTATTACACAGCAGATTGGCGATTTCAGTCATCCAGTATTTAGAAATGCAGTCTTTGCGACAAACCCTTATCTTTCTCCATCAGGAAACTGTCAATCACTTAATTCCATCCCTCCCTCTGCCTTCGTCAATCCGGAGGACACAGAGATGCCTGGCAAGAGTCTGAGCACACCCTCCCCCCCCCTTTTTATGCTGTTAATTATATATTGTATAAGCCCATCGCGTAAGGGATTGTGACTCAAAGCTGCAATTTTCACAGTAAGTCCCCGCTGGGCAAAAGCTTCATTCCATAGGACAGGTACAAGCAGTACTGGGAAATGAATATACCAGGCAACCATCCATGGGAAACAGAAGGGACTAATCCCACCTGCGAGGCCTCCCTCTTGCTTCACACATGGCAGAGGTCAGAAAGGCACAGGGAGTGCTTCTTCTGAGCTACCAGCTTTGCAATATTCTGCTCCACAGTCCGGATGCAACTGGGTGAGCAATGATCCGAGTGTGAGAAGTCTCTTCCAAAAGCTGTATCCTATTATTCCTATAATCAGACTAGCCTTCCTTTCTGGCTGAATCACACAAGGAAGACTCCATGAGGAAGAGCTGTCTAGGCATCTCTCCTCTTTGTTCACTTTGTTCAGAGCCCATGTCGTGTAGTGGTTAAGAGCGGTAGACTCGTAATCTAGTGAACCGGGTTCGCTTCCCTGCTCCTCCACAGGCAGCTGCTGGGTGACCTTGGGCTAGTCACACTTCTCTGAAGTCTCTCAGCCCCACTCACCTCACAGAGTGTTTGTTGTGGGGGAGGAAGGGAAAGGAGAATGTTAGCCGCTTTGAGACTCCTTCGGGTCCTTTGGGATAAAGCAGGATATCAAATCCAAACTCCCTTCTTCTTCTTCTTCTTCTTCTTCTTCTTCTTCTTCTTCTTCTTCACTGCTTCCATCAGTGGGGAAGGGCTGTGGAGCTCAGTAGCAGACTTCCAACTGGCTCTACCTTGCTTGAACATCACTTCATCCCTTTGCTTCACAATGGGCAAGTCCTCATCTTGGGTTGTTTGTCATCTTCAGCGATTTGAGGGAGGGGGGGAGCTCTGTTCTTCCACTGGATCTGCCACAGCCATCTATCCACATGGGCTTTCCCCTCTCTCCCGGCCCCCAGCTTTGCTCCATATTGAGGCCAATAATTACTGCTGAATAGATTTCCAGATTCCCATGCTTGTCAGCCTGCCCTCTCTACCCACCCACCCCCTTTCCACTTTGTTCTAACAGGGGGGGGAGGTTGAGTGAGGATTAACCGCTAGCACCAAATCTCTGAGGCGAGAAAGAGACAGAGAGGAAGTTTGCAACAGCCCCTTAGCTCAAGAAAAGTGTATAAAATGCAGGTGAATAATTCCTCCTGCACTACCACCTCAGTCCATCCCCTCTTATTAGGATGTTCCCATTTCATCCTTCAGTTACGGTATTGGTTGCCAAACTAAGCATTTACACACACACACACACACACACACCTCTCTCTCACTGTCTTCAGCTGTCTGCTGTAATTATATAGAGTTCTGGAATAAACAACTCTTGAGAGTCCCATGGACTGCAAGAAGGTCAAGCCTATCCATTCTGAAGGAAATCAGTCCTGAGTGCTCACTGGAAGGACAGATCCTGAAGCTGAGGCTCCAATACTTTGGCCACCTCATGAGAAGAAAAGACTCCCTGGAAAAGACTCTGGTGTTGGGAAAGATGGAGGGCACAAGGAGAAGGGGACGACAGAGGACGAGATGGTTGGACAGTGTTCTTGAAGCTACGGACATGAGTTTGACCAAACTGCGGGAGAGCAGTGGAAGACAGGAGTGCCTGGCGTGCTCTGGTCCATGGGAACACGAAGAGTTGGACACAACTGAACGACTAAACAACAACAACAAGTATCACTATTGAACTAGGATACAGAGTCAGACCTTTAGTCCATCTAGCTCCATGCTGACTACTCAGACCGGCAGCCACTCGCCACAGTTTCAGGTGGGAGATTTCCCCCAATGTGCATGGAGACACCAGGGATTGAGCATGGCACCTTCTGCCCCTGTGACCTACCACAGAGTTACAGTTCTTTCCCACTTGGGGTGTGTATATTAAAGATTGACACCTTTGTATTACAGACTGGTTCAAACTAGCAGTCCTCCCTTCCCAGTTCTGAGTATGAAATCACCTGCACCCCTCAGGTTGGGTTGACACATGGACCAGAATGACGTTACAGGATGAGAGAAGGGACTGTACCTTTTTTCTCTATTAGTGTACGGTTGAAGTAGTGATGCCCTTATTTGTGTGCCTCCTACCCGAGAGGTCCAAAGGGTGGCAACATGAGAACGGGCCTTCTCTGCAGTTACTCCCCATCTGTGGAATGCTCTCCCCAGGGAAGTTCACCTGGCGCCTTCATTATACACCTTTAGGCACCACACAAAAATGTTCCTTTTTAACCCTTTGGTTGATTTGATTGGCATCCTATGCCCTTTTGAAATGTGGTGTTTTTTTTCAGTGGGGGAGGTTATTGGGTTGTTGTTTTTTAATTTTGATTATATATTCTGTGGTTTTATATTTTGATTTTGTTCTGGAAACTGCCCCGAGACCTCCTGGTATAGGGCAGTATATAAATTCTAATAATAATAACAAATAATAATAATAATAATAATAATAATAATAATAATGCCTTCACATACAGCAGAATGAGGCAATAAAATCTTGACGTGGTAGAGTGAGCTATACTATTTCAGACTACAAGTGTGGGGTGCCATTTAAAACAAAAGCAATTTTTTACCACCACATATAAACTTCCTACAAATAAAACAAAAACCAATGCCTTGTGGATAAAGATTGTCACTCGGCTTTCTCCTTGACATATTAGCTTAGTACTTTCGGAGAGGTTTTGTTTTTGTTTGCACAAATGAGCACAGTATTCCAAAAATGTTAACTCTCCCCCTCCATTGCAAAATTAGCGCAGTCCAATCTGCCATCTTGGAAACACTTCTGCATTGTTCTCACTTCCTTCTGCCGGAGATCCAGTCTCCACAGTTACACAGGAATGATAGACTGAGGCGGAAGAATTCTGGAGCATACCATTTCATTCTGAAGGCAGGGTGTGGGGCACATTTTAGAATGCTGCCCCCACATAAACATGTTTTGTCATGCAGCAAAAAAT
This sequence comes from Podarcis filfolensis, assembly GCF_964270895.1. Taxonomy (NCBI): domain Eukaryota; kingdom Metazoa; phylum Chordata; class Lepidosauria; order Squamata; family Lacertidae; genus Podarcis; species Podarcis filfolensis. Next base: position 98,454,983 of record NC_139605.1, on the reverse strand, counting down.
GTAGTGAAAAGGGGTCTTCACAAAACCCACACAGTACAAATAGCAGGAGTGCCATCTGTTTCCGGTTGCTTGGATGAGTTCCTGTAATTGTGGCCCAAGGACGTGGACAAGGCATGTGGTGGTGGGCAGCCAATCATGTGTCCCCTGAACCCTTGCCCTTTTTCATTGATAACATATCAAAGGAGATGGCTAGCTGGATTCAAGAAGTAATCATACTTGGCTAGGAGAGGAGGAGATCCCAGCTACCTTAAAGGAGGGGGTCATGAATTAAAAAGCCTGCCTTGGATCCAGGCATAATAATTAACAGCTGGTTGTGAATCTTCCCCTCCATCCCCCCCCCCTTTTTTGAGCAAGGGCTTCAGCAGTTAAACTAACTTTATTTTGCAATTGTGCATGAAAAAGACCCTAGAATCTCTGGTTTAAATGGCCAGCTAAGAGATGGTGGAAAAGACTCCTGCCAGAAATCCCAGAAAACGCAATATAAGGCTAAATAGACCTGGTGTAAGGCCAACTTCCTGTGCACCTCATTTTTATTTTTTCAAGAGAGAGATTAAAACCCACTAAGATGTGATAATATAGAGGTGACTGTGGTTTAAAACACAGTTCCTACCGCCTGTCACAAATAACCTCCCTAAACGCACATAAAAATTAGTCTGAGCATGAGCAGAACACTCTAGTGCACGGGTAGGCAAACTAAAGCCCGGGGGCCAGATCCAGCCCAATCGCCTTCTAAATTCGGCCCGTGGACAGTCCGGGAATCAGCGTGTTTTTACAAGAGTAGAATGTGTCCTTTTATTTAAAATGCATCTCTGGGTTATTTGTGGGGGTAGGAATTTGTTCTCCCCCCCAAAAAAAAATATAGTCCGCCCCCCCAAGGTCTGAGGGACAGTGGACCGGCCCCCTGCTGAAAAAGTTTTGCTGACCCCAGCTCTAGTGACTAGGTCAATCTTGTGGCAGTTCTAGCAGTAAACTACTGGTAAATAACAAGCAAACTAAATTTAAAATTAACTTCTTTCAATGAAGCTGGGAGTTGTGGTTTCTTGTTTAAATCAGGGCTGGTCAACTCCCAGTTTTTGCTGATGGATCTGACTGCTCCCCAACACATTTTTCTGTCCCAATTTATTTTGGTGGCAGAAGCAAAAAGAAGAGTGTGTGTGTGTGTGTGTGTGTGTGTGTGTGTGTGTGTGTGTGTGTGACATAGTGCTGGGACGAGCAAAACCCAGCATCCTAATAGGGATGCAAAATTGGCTCTCCCCCGCTTATCAGAATACTCGTTTGCTGTACAGTGGTACCTCGGGTTAAGATCTTAATTTGTTCTGGAGGTCCGTTCTTAACCTGAAACTGTTCTTAACCTGAGGTACCACTTTAGCCAATGGGGCCTCCCGCTGCTGCCGTGCCGCCGCCGCATGATTTCTGTTCTTATCCTGAAGCAAAGTTCTTAACCCGAGGTACTATTTCTGGGTTAGCGAAGTCTGTAAGCTGAAGCGTCTGTAACCCGAGGTACCACTGTATACAGAGTGATCAATAACTCCCCTTCTCAGCCAATTTGTGCAGATCAGTTGATGAGAAGTGCCTCTATGTGTGTGCCCATGTTATGGGCACATGAGAGTGTGGCTGCCACTATGCTTCAAGGCTCAGTTCAAGGTTTTGTTTTTAGTGTTTGAAGTCCCAATACAAATTGGGGCCAGGTTATCCAAGGGACTGCCTTGCCCCATATAACCCTGCCCGTAGCACTCTTCATACAGGGCATTGTTAAGAGGTCCTCATGCCCCAGAGGTATGCCTGGCATCAGTTAGAAAGCAGCCCCAATTAGAAACCAGAAGCCTGACCTCAGTTAGAAATCAGTGTTGGAGCTCTAGATCTATGAGGATCAGCTTCAAGTGAACTTTGTCAAGTGCTATTTTGCTTTTAGGCTGCAATTGTTTAGGGAAGCTTTTAATGTTTAATAGGTTCTTGTATTTTAATATTCTGTTGGAAGCCGCCCAGAGTGGCTGGAGAAACCCAGCCAGATGGGCGGGGTATAAACATTATTATTATTATTATTATTATTATTATTATTATTATTATTATTCAATTGAAAACATCTCTTTTTTAAAAAAAGAGAGCTTTTCCTTAAGAGCTTAGCTCTTTAATACTGTACAGTATATGAAATCTTGTGATTAGAATGTTTTTGAGATCTGGGGTGTTTTTGTAGACTGATATAGGCAATGTAGGTATTTTTCTTATATACCTGCTTCAAAAACGTCCATTGGGAGGCTGTTTATAAATAAATGAAGCAATATATTTGAAGGCGATTTTGGTGAAGATGTGAAAATTCCTTTGCAACAAGTGTAAATAAATGAAGCAAAATATTTGATGGTGGTTTTGGTGAAGATGTGAAAATTCCTTTGCAACAAGTGTAAATGTGGGCCCTGCAGTGTGCTGCCTTGCTTTTGAGTTACCACAATAGAACTGGACTCCCTTGAATGTATTCAGAGAATGAGCGAGGCTACAGTCTCCACTGTAACTGAGGGACATCTTAATGAGGTGCATCATGGAAGATTGCTTTTTTTCTTCTTCCTTTTTTTACTGGTTTCGTCTGGGAGTCTAAAAATATTGATCAGTGCAGTTGATAATGTCAAGGCTTAGTTTAAGTGGCTGAATTCTTTAAAACCATTATGTTTGGGTCCCAAGTAGCTCACAGCTGCTGAGCAAATGCATTGCCCTAACTTTTTTTTTTTCTTGGCTAAGTCAGCTCAGCCAGGGTTTGGCAACCCGAGAGACAGGAAATCATTTAGATACATTATCATCCTCTTCAGGCAGCTCAGAGGAGCTTTTATGGAAAGGTTCACACAAACATCCAGACTAATTATTTGTTAGTCATGCTCGCCCATTATATAACAAATGAGAAATGCTTCAGCTTTGTTGGGAGCTCAGCCAGAAACCACAGCTCAAGAGGTGAGAACAAACTGCTCTATACTGCCTGCTCTCCATTAAAGTCCTGGCTTCTTAAACAAGAGTCACACCTATTTGTTAAGGGTTTTTTTATTTTTGTTCACATTAAACTACTGCCACTGGAGCAGCTGGTACTACAGAGGACTTGCCAAAATAATCTGGGGTGGTGGTGGGAGATTTAGAGTTTGGGGGTGAACAGAGAAACTGTGTCCCTCCATTGCAACATTCCGTACAGCAATTGCTCATATTTTGTATTTATCGTGTGCTTTCCCCCCTGAATCTTTCTGTACTTGCAAGCTTTGTTTGCCTAGCATGCACATCTAAACATGCTACAAAATAAATGAGGGCCTTTGTTTGTTTCTAAAGTTTCCAAGCAACAACAGAGAATAAAAACCCAGTCACATAGAAAAGTAACCAAACTGATCATTTGTATTCAGAGTGGTGACTTAAAACCCATGCAAATTCAAAAATCGATGTGAAGATTTGAGAATAGTGTTTGAGAACACACTGGCTATAATCAGAATGTGTTGCGAAATCTCTTATCTGAAAAGTAGACATTTAAAGCAACAAGGTTTCTAAAGTTTTGCTACATATTACTTATTTAATACCCAAATAGATGAAAGGAATGTTAACAGAACTCAGAGTTCTATTCTATTGGTGAATATTTGTCAAAGGAAGTGAAGTATCAAATTTTACTGTCAAAGTTGGAAAAGTATGATGCAGTTTAGCTCTAGGTCCCTCTGCCCCAACCCAGCTAGATTCCCTTAAAAACAGCCAGTTAATGTACACTTCAAACATATCCCAAACTTCTGAGATGTGGGCATGTAGCTTAAACTTTCACCTGCGTGCATTAGATCTTGATTTTTTTGAAGCGTCAATATATTTGCCATTAGAACAAAAATTGTTCAGGGAGCAGGAGTGACTTGTGTCACTTGAAAAGAGCTGGAGAGCTTCTCAATTTGCTGTAGTGGGAATGAGTAGTAATTCTATTAATTTCTCTTCCCAACCCTGGAACACATAGTTCATTAGCACCCCTCCCAGTCATATTTATTTGACAGGATTTTGCAAAACATAAAGACAACGGGGAATTTACTGTTATTGTTGTTAACTGTATGTTGTTCCCTCTCACCCTCACGCTGCTTGTGTCAGGCATATAATGAACTGCCTTTCCTTTGGACAAGCTACAAGACTTGCTGTCACCTTGGCAACAGCATCCCACAGGGAAGCAGGGAGAGATGGGGAGATGGGAGTGGGAAAAACAAAGAAGGGGTGATGTCACCCCAAGGGGAGCGGAGCAGCCAATCAGCTGCAGCAAATATGAGGTCATTCCTCTCTCTCCCGCCCCCTCCCCTCTCTTTCTTCTGGGCCATTCCATTCAAAACTACAGAAGTGTGGTGAATTAAATGAAGCAGTAGCAAGGTCACACTCTCCCAGCCTATGCCAAAAGAGAAAGATGAAGCAGGAGAGGGATATGGGAGTGAGCGACAAACAAGGGGAAAACAAGGATGGGAGGGGGAGGGAAGAGGAGAAGAAGGAAGGGGGGGGGAATCCCTTCCAACCAACTGAATAGATGCTAATAGTCTTGACCAGCAGCCTCATAAAGATGTCATCAACTTTGGCTCTTCGTGTTTAGAGCACAATGTGTGTATCTGGGGAGGAAGGGACATTGGGGTGGAAGTAGGGGGGAGAGATTTACATCCGTTTCTTTCCTCCCCATCTACAGGAGGGGGGGAGTCCTTGTGAATGAAGTGTCAGAAAGGTACCTCCCAAAGAATCAAACAAGACAGTAAAGGCAAAGTGGGAGAAAAATGGAAAAAAGAAGTAGGGCCTCACATCCTTTTTTTCCCTTTTCGTTTGCCCTTGTTTGCTTTCTGGAGCACAGACAATCCCCTCCCCTCGCTCGGAGCATGTTTTCTGTGAAGTGGGACAATGCTGTTGCCTAAACGTTGTGGACGACAAAAAGAAACCCTCTTTTCTTCTGAGGGGAAAGAGACAACAAGGAGTTCCACCAGCTTCTTGCACAGTTTGCCTGGAAAAATAGGGAAAGGGATGTGGCTTAAAAATAAATAAATGAGCCTAACCTACCTTTACAATTCCTGGTAGAAAGGAATTGCAGCATCCAAATGGCCCCACTTGTTCCAACAATAATGGTGTGGTGGAAATAAATACCCCAATAAATGACAAAATGACCAAACACAGGAAAATGACTTGGCTGTCCTCCCTGGGCATTCCCAGCAAACAGGCCTTTTCTATAGATTGTGGAACCTCGTTTAGGTCACTTTCCTGGAAGAAAGAGCTTTTCCAGCAGAAAGGTTAATGGGACAGCAACAGAGGGATTTGGGAACGGAAAAAGCACCCAGGAAGCTAGTCAGAAAAGTAAGCAGAGAATAGAGAGGGGGCAAAACCACGTAAGCAGCACTGCTTTTTTCAGTTTCAACCCTTGCTGGTTGTTTCATGCAATTGTTGTTGCAGCAGCAGCTTTGAATTGCTTATTATTTCTTTGACAACAATTAACAAAACTCTAATGCAGAATATTTGCTTCACATCGTGATACCACACGATCAGATAAATGTAATATTAACATAAAGTAAATGTAAAGGGACCCCTGACCATTAGGTCCAGTTGCGGACGACTCTGGGGTTGCGGCGCTCATCTCGCTTTATTGGCCGAGGGAGCCAGCATACAGCTTCCAGGTCATGTGGCCAGCATGACTAAGCTGCTTTCTGGCAAACCAGAGCAGCGCACGGAAACACCTTTACCTTCCCGCCGGAGTGGTACCTATTTATCTACTTGCACTTTGACGTGCTTTCAAACTGCTAGGTTGGCAGGAGCAGGAACCGAGCAACAGGTGCTCACCCCGCCGCGGGGATTCAAACCACCGACCTTCTGATTGGCAAGCTCTAGGCTCTGTGGTTTAACCCACAGCGCCACCCACGTCCCGAATATTAACATAAGATGACGATATTTTCCCTTTGTTAAAAAAAGAAAACCAAAACCTACTTGAGTTTGCTGTTACAGGAGGCAATGATTTTCTTGGGAGTGCTATTGTTTTTAACTGTTTTATAGTGCGCTGCTTTGTGCACTAGTGGAAAAGTGGCTTACACATTCTCAAAATAAAGGGTGTGATAAAGCAACAGCAAGGGATGGAATACGCTCAAGAAGGGCCATAGCTCAGTGGTACAGCATCTGCTGTGGATACAGAAGGTCCCAGATAGGGCTGGAGAAAGACTCCTGGTCTGAAACCTTGGAGAGTCGCTGCCACTTGGTATAGACAATACTGAGGTAGAGGGACCATTGGTCTGATTCAGTATAAGACCGCTTCCTATGTTCCTAAGATTCAGCACTAAAAACATGTCTTGGGTTAAACATATCTCACAGAGAACTCTCAGTTCACCAGAACTGTATTCTGGGCTTCCACAGACATGCTGCATTAAGAAACCACGAGGAAAGTCAGTTTTGTGCCTTCCAAAGAAAGAAGAAGTCTGTATTCCTAACAGCAGCAGCAGAACAAATTATTAGTTCCTTGAGAATTAGGGGTTTTCGGTTTGTTTTTTACTCATTTAGACCATGCTGCATTTCCACACAAGCGGCAGTGTCAGGAGAGCATGTTTTCCCCTTGCTCCACCATCTCGTTGTTAAGCAGGGCAAAACCCAGCCTGACAAAACTGCCCTGATGAAACCTCCTTTGGGGAAGGAGAAAGAACTTGCCCGTGTGAAGACCACCTGGTGGAAACCCTTACACATATGGTTCTTCATTGTAAACTATATGCTGATCTCCGCCAGCAATTTCTAGATCAACTCTGTATCCCCAAATGGAAACCAGAGTTGGAGGTCGTACATTTTCTATTACTGGGGCATGAACAGGAGCTCACCAAGTTAGTGGCTAAATATCTCTATTTGGTTTTTTGTCGTCAAAATACACTGCAGACATCTGATCTCCCTGGAGACCAAGAGATGTGACGATAGACTACTCTGCCTCCTTTCTTTTAGCAAATGTTTTGTGCCACTGGGGAAGTGGTAATTCTGTATTGATTTGTTTTGGATGTTTGGGTGTGATGCCAATAAAAGGTTTGATGATGATGAATTGCCATGATGGGAGAGGGGCAGGAAGAAGTTCAAGGATAACCAAACACAAAATAGGTGTTCAGTGAACCACGGGGGGGACCCCAGTCCCACCTTAAACCAGGTGTCTCTGCATCACCTCTGTCGCAAAGGATTAGTCCAAAACATTATGAAGTGCAGAGCCCTGACGTATCTCTTTATATCTGAAAACTGACTACTGCCAAGGCTGTTTCCCGTCGCACTTGCTCTTCTGAGAAGACATGTTAAGCACCATCTACAAATTCAGAACTGTAAGGGAAAGCCATTGGCTTGGCTTCAGTGATAGCTTTGGGGCCACTTTGCTTCCTGGAAAGAGGGCTCAATGCATCATTTGCTACTTGAGGCTTGAAGACCTATGGATTGGTTGATGCGGCACCTCCTTCAAAAGGCTTAATATATATTTATATTATATTAATATATATTATATTATAAATACGGTGGTACCTTGGGTTAAGAACTTAATTCGTTCTGGAGGTCCATTCTTAACCTGAAACTGTTCTTAAAATGAGGTACCACTTTAGCTAATGGGGCCTCCCGCTGCCGCCACCCTGCCGCCACACGATTTCTGTTCTCATCTCAAAGCAAAGTTCTTAATCCAAGGTACTATTTCTGGGTTAGCAGAGTCTGTAACCTGAAGAGTCTGTAACCTGAAATGTCTGTAACCCAAGGTACCACTGTATACGTACAAAAAGCCTATAAAGTAAGTTAGGCTGAGATAAGTGACTGTCGTTTGAGCTTTGAGACTGAGTGGGGATTTGCATCCTGGGATTTGCTTAATGTAGCAATAGGTAGCACTTCTTGGTGCAAGTGGACAACTTCCACTTGCACCATGGGACTTCCCACCCTCTCTTCCCTCTGTGCCCTCCCACAATCTGTTCTGGGAATTCCCCCAAAGCTCTGGAGCAGATTTGGTGATAGTGGAGAGGTGCATGCAAGGGGCAGGAGGGATGTTGTGTTGCACAAGTGGATGCCGGTTCCACTTGCAGATTTATTGAGTTGAAGACCTCCCCATCATTCATGCACACCAAACATTTAAATCACATGGCTTCCCCTCAAAGGGCACTGGGAGTTGTAGCTCTGTGAGGGGGTCAGCTACAAGTCCCAGGATTCTTTGCAGGGGGGGGAGAGACACACGCTAACTCATTCGGTAGAGCATGAGACTCTTGATTTCAGGGTTGTGGGTTCGAGACCTACGTTGGGCGAAGGATTCCTGGACTGCAGGGGGTTGGACTGGATGACCCTTGTGGTCCCTTCCAATGCTACAATTCTAAGATGTTCTTTAAATGTATGGTGTGTACACAGCTGCTGTCTGCTATGTTAACTACCACACCAGTTTCGATATACAGTGGTACCTCTAGTTATGTACTTAATTCATTCTGGAGGTCCGTTCTTAACCTGAAACAGTTCTTAACCTGAGGTACCGCTTTAGCTAATGGGGCCTCCCACTGCCACCAGCACGCAATTTCTGTTCTCATCCTGAGGTAAAATTCTTAACCCGAGGTACTACTTCCCGGTTAGCGGAGTCTGTTTATATCCGAAGTGTTTATATCCTGAGGTGTTTGTAACCCGAGGTACCACTGTACCACACTGGTGCTGCAAGCAGTGGCGTAGCGTGGGGGGTGCAGGGGGGGCCGGCCGCACCGGGCGCAACATCTGGGGTTAGGGCAAATCCATGGGTTAGGGGGCGCAAATCCATGGGTTAGGGGGCGCAAATCCACGGGTTAGGGGGCGCAAATTACTTGCCTTGCCCCGGGTGCTGACAACCCACGCTACACCACTGGCTGCAAGCACAATGCACTGACTGAAATTTATAAGCATCTACTCACAATCTTGCTACACTTTAAACTTCTTTTCATGTGTAACTTCACTGGCAAGTCAAAACTGCTTTCAGCCTGACCATGTAAATCCTTAATGTCAATCAAAGAGGTCACACCCCGTGGATTATTACCTCAGAATTCCATTCAGAAAATAAATAGGAGACTGTGGAAAAGAGCTTCTTAGCGCTATTCCTGCCAAGCAGGTTTGCTCTCCTGGCTCTATTTCATTACTATAACAATGCAACCCACCCACCCCCCTTCTTTCCCCCAAACCGCAGGCATACTGAGGCATGTCCGGAAATTATCCGTGTTATCTACAATAACGTGAATATTAGCCAAGCAGTGAAAAACAACACATTGTTCCTGCATTTTATATATGGGTAAACTCTTATGCTTTCTATAAATGTCAAGTTATATTGGCCTTTGGGCATTCCCCTTCAGAACACAAAACAACTCATTCAGTGCAACTCCAGTCCAAAATAAATATCAGCTGAAGCTGCTTTTCCTTCTCTAGGAAATAAAATGATGATGACTAGACCAGTGGTATTCGACATATTGCCTACTGCCTACACAACACAGTTCTCTCGGGACTGCAGTACTCCTCCCCATGCCAGCCAAATTTTGCACATTACTGCTCTGTATACAGTGGCGTAGCGTGGGGGGTGCAGGGGGGGCCGGCCGCACCGGGCGCAACATCTGGGGGTTAGGGTTAGGGGGCACAAATCCACGGGTTAGGGGGCGCAAATCCACGGGTTAGGGGGGCGCAAATTACTTGCCTTGCCCCGGGTGCTGACAACCCATGCTACGCCACTGTCTGTATAGCACTAGCAACACAGTGTTCCTCCTTCGGCTTGGGTTTGAGGAGATCAAATATTCAGTGCAAACGAGCCTTGCCACTGATGTTTCGCCTAAAGCAAATGTCAACGCGAATTTGGAGGGTTCGGAAGCCAACAGAATTCCTACAAAGTGAGCAAAATTTCTCTTGGGGCTAATCTCACACATCTCTGATCAACATGAAACACGTATTTATGTTAAGGGGAAAAGGCAGGGGAACTAAAGTAAGCTCCGTTTTATAAACAACACATGCACGCTTAAGAACATGGCTAATGGGTTGCTCAGTTCTAGGAGCTGCTGCTATGAACACTGCAGAAAATAAACAAATAATAGTTTCCCATCCAGGTGGAGAGACATATTGAAATTGCATTTTGAATTTAATTTACATTTTAAAAAACCAGAAATTATGTCTTAAAACCACCCGAATGCAATGGTTTAGCAATGACATTTCCGGTATAAAAAAAGAATGTAGATGCGTGTTGATTTCAAAGAAAAGGCTTGCATGGAATCAATCTAAGATTCCTTCGTGGTTTTCACAGCAGCAGAAGCCTACTGACTAGCTTGTGTCCAATTTACACAATGAAGTGATGTATATTCGATATGTTCTTGGTTACAGGCTATGTTGTAATCTGTTGCCCTATATTCTGGCATTGCCGCTTTCTATTAATTACTAAATCAGTGGCTATGAAAATAGGGACGTCCCAAGAAAAAGCGGGACATTCAGGGATCAAATCAGAAACTGGGACGGCTTCTCTAAATCAGGGATGTCCCTGGAAAATAGGGACACTTGGAGGGTCTGTGCCATGGCTACCCACCCAGTGGATAAGGCCTGCAGTCCATTCACAGCCTCCCTCAGCACCTCTACCTTGTAGAGTTCAGCTGTGATGGTCACAGAGCTGACAGTCACAGGTGTGCATTGCTTATTGAACACAAACACACACACGCCAAAGGACTGCAGCCAGAAAGGGGAACCTGAGCAGATGCTTGGCTCCTTAAGTGCTGGATGGCCCAGCTGTGCCCCGCCGCATTATGCAAAGCGAGACGAGAGCCAATTTCCGGATCATTTCAACAAGATCTACCCAAGGTGTGCAATCTTGGGACTCCACCTGCAATGTAGCACGTTCAACTGGTTCCTGGTGGTTTATTTCCCATGCCCCTTCTCTCAACTGAGACGTTTTCTGGCTTTCTTGGCTTCCCCTTTCAGGCCCTAACTTGTCAGGCAGGCTTGCTTTGGTACCGCTGCTTATCCAAACATCTTCATCTCTTTCATAAATCCAATTCTTCCTTATCAGGCGCAACCATCAGGAGGAAATGCAAGAGTTTTAGCCACTGAACTGTGGGGAAGAGTAGAGCTTTGATTAGCCCACTTACTCCTAAAGGGGTCACGCATAGTTCACTTAAGAGGGGATTCACATATTAGGAACCCGGTTTCCAGCAGTGCTGGGAATGAAAACCCAGCCCCCTCCCCAAATAGACACTAGACCAGGGGTCAGCAACCTTTTTCAGCCATGGGCCGGTCCACTGTCCCTCAGACCACGTGGTGGGCCGGACTATATTTTTTTTGGGGGGGGGGGGAATGAACGTATTCCTATGCCCCACATATAACCCAGAGATGCATTTTAAATAAAAGTACACCTTCTGCTCAAACGGACGTGGGTGGCGCTGTGGGTTAAATCACAGAGCCTAGGACTTGCCGATCAGAAGGTCGAATCCTTCTGCGAATCCCCGCGATGGGGTGAGCTTCCATTGCTTGGTCCCTGCTCCTGCCAACCTAGCAGTTCAAAAGCACGTCAAAGTACAAGTAGATAAATAGGTACCGCTCTGGCGGGAAGGTAAACAATGTTTCCATACGCTGCTCTGGTTCGCCAGAAGTGGCTTAGTTATGCTGGCCACATGACCCAGAAGCTGTACACCGGTTCCCTCGGCCAATAAAGCGAGATGAGCACCACAACCCCAGAGTCGGTCACGACTGGACCTAATGGTCAGGGGTCCCTTTACCTTTACCTTTTATTACACCTTCTACTCATGTAAAAACACCAGGCAGGCCCCACAAATAACCCAGAGATGCATTTTAAATAAAATGACACATTCTACTCATGTAAAAACATGCTGATTCCTGGACCACTTGTGGGTCAGATTGAGAAGGCGATTTGGGCCGCATCCGGCCCCCGGGCCTTAGGTTGCCTACCCCTGCACATTCAGTTGAATTGCCTTATTGAGATTCTTGAGTCAAGAAAACAGCCAAAGCTCAAAACAAGTAGAAGGTAAATGTCATATATATTAGCAGCCTAATATATTGGAGCCTAATGTTTATTTGGAGGTATATTCGACTCAACAGTGGGAAAATCAGTCACCGGACAACTTGTGTGGCAGGATTCTGCCAAACACAGTCAGAGGGCACCTCCAGGCTGTCACTCTCCCAGCACATACCAGGAAATTGAGGCTATGCAATTGAAGTGGATTAAAAGCGCTTTGTCACCCTGGCGCTAGAAAGCGTCTTTTAAAAAAATGAACTGGATTTTTGGGAGTTTGGGAAGTGAATGAATAGGAAAGTGTGGAATGAATGAAAGATTAATGGGAAAATGTGTAAATAACCGGTAAGCAGGAGGAATGGTCATTGTCATATAACCACCTTGTAAACAAAGCAGAATGAATGTGTGATAAAGAATGGATAAACTACCGAACCACTGCATAAGCTTTGTGCAAGCGAATCAGGGTGAATGCCCAATAAATAAGTCATCTGGAGGGGTCCAGAGGCTTTCTCATCACTGTTGCAGCCATATTTTTTATTTACATCCATGCCTAGAGAATATCTGAGCAAAGCCCATTTTTCTCTGATATTGGACTAGCTTTCAACAGGTGCTTCTTGGGTTCCTTTTGCAGTTTATTTTATTTTCTATGCTCAAGTGCAGAAAACTACTGACTGACAATGTGACTTGATTTATTTCTTCAGGTTTTTGACAGTTCAGAGTCAAGAGAACACGTCCATTGAAAATGATACTCTATGTCACCATCAGCTGTCATATCCGCCAATATTTCTCTGATGAAAATAGGGATGTCCTATTCCATCATCATCATTACTATTGTTATTATCTATTCTTCTTCTTCTTCATCATCACCATTTTACTATTCACTATCTGACTTGGTTGCCCCTGCCACTCTGGGCAGCTTCTAACATATATGAAAACATTAAACATTTTTAAAAATCCTTATATAGGGCTACCTTCAGATGGCTCAGAGGGTCAGATAACGCCATACCCTCCAATGAAAATAGGGTTGTCCCCAGGAAAAGCAGAACATTCTGGGATCAAATCAGAAACCAGGAAGGCTTCTGTAAATCCAGGACTGTCCCTGGAAAATATGGACACTTGGAGGGTCTGATCTTCCTTAGTAGTAGCTGCCTTCACATCATAAGTGAGACACTTCACGTTGCCCTTCTAGTCTCATTGATTTTTCTTAAAGACCTCTGTGATTGCCACACTGTCTTGAAGCACTGATGCAATGGAATTTCAGAAGCTCTTTTTAAATTTGCAAACTTTGGATTTTATCTTCAAAACCTGACCTCCTTTATGAATAGGGTTTATTTCCCTTTGTTCACGTCAATGGCACCTAGAAATCTCTCTTTGTGAGTCTTTCTAAATTCTTTACCTCAACCACATTGCATGCAAATGATCCTTACAATTTGGTTATGAACCCCGTTTGAATATCCACTACAGGATAAGGAAGGATACATAGCTGCAGAAGTGTAGCATGGGGGGGCGTTGCCCCAAGAACATTTTTTTAGGGGGCGCCTGGTTGCATCCCCATGACAGGCTCCCTCCTCTAGCCAAGAGCTGCGGGGTGGGAAGCCCAACAGGGATCTGCTTGTTTCAAAACTCCCTTGCTTAGAACATTAATTATTTTGAGTGCACTCCTCTGATTCATTTCTGTACCACATGTTCAGGCTTTGAAAACAAAAGGGAGTTTCTTAATGCTTGTAATCATTACCTGAAGCAACGTATAGATCACTGTTGTACCGAAGTGACTGGAGAGCAAGTTTTGGAAAATCAGTAAAAGGCTTGATGTAGCAAAGACCGGATACTGGAAAAGCAGGATGACTCAAGTACACCGACAGGTTTGTGGGCATCCCTTGTCTGGACCGCTGAGAATTTCTACATGTCAGGGCTGGGTTGCTGTAAGAGTACTATGTGTGGGTGATGTTGGACCAGAACATTGGGGCCTTTAGAGGTCACGTTTGAGGTGTGGGGACGTTTTTAAGGCAGCGCTTGACATGAGGCTTTATCTAAAGACCTTTCAAAACCTACAGACAATTTTTGAATTACTTGCACGTGAAGTCTGTGCACAAACACCATGCTTGCGTCAGGGCTATCCCATCTTAGAACTTGGGATGGGGCTGGACTTTGAGTTGTCTTAGGGTTGCAGATTTTGGAAATAAGCAAAAACAGGTCCAGCGCAGTTTGGGTCCCAGAATCAAGGGACTGCTGCTTGTGGCGAGGCGAAAAGGAAAGAGAGAGAGAGAAGGTGAGAGGAGACACTGCAATACTACCATTGCCTACAGCTACCCACACCCTCCATCTAGCCTTGCACCTGCTGAGCCTCTTACCATCAGGCAAGTCACCTCCAGCAGCTGAGAGCAGTCTTGTGACCTCTGCCAGACCCTCCAAGTGTCCCTATTTTCCAGGGACAGTCCCAGATTTACAGAAGCCATCCCAGTTTCTGATTTTGAAGGGTATGTTCTGCATCTGCATCCAATCTACATCTCTTGGCTGCAGCAACTACCAAGCAGAGAAAGGCCTGCTGTTACATTTTTTAATGTTTTAAGTCAGGGGTCAGCAACCTTTTTCAGCAGGGGGCCAGACCACCATCTCTCAGACCTTGTGGGGGCCGGACTATATTTTTTGAGGGGGAAATGAACGAATTCCTATGCCCCACAAATAACCCAGAGATGCATTTTAAATAAAAGGACACATTCTACTCATGTAAAAACATGCTGATTCCCGGACCATCCATTGGTCAGATTTAGAAGGCGATTGGGCTGGATCCTGCCCCCGGACCTTAGTTTGTCTACCCCTGTTTTAAGTGTTTAAAAGATATGTGGGCGGTTGGTTTTATTGAGGGACGGGAGGGATAGCAGGGGGGATACCTAATCACAGTGGTTCAGGGTAGGGAAAGACATGGTGTGGGATGTCCAGAGGACTGCAGCATGAGAACGAGCCTTTTCTGCTGGGGCTCCCTAGTTGTGGAAAGCTCTCCCCGGAGAGGCTCGCCTGACACCGTTGTAACATATCTTCAGGTGTCAGGCAAAAACATTCCTCTTCTCCCAGGTCTATGGCCTTTAAAACTGTGTGAGGTACATTGTTTTTGTTTGTTTTTGTGGTATGTGTTTTTGTATTGTAATCTGCCCTGTGTGATCTTCGAATGAATGCCAGTATAGAAATTTAATCATGATAATTATTATTTATTGCACATCATTTGAAGAGTGCCTGTCTTCAAACCAATGAAATGGAACATAAGAGCCTGCTGGATCAGGCCAATGGCTCACCTAGTCCAGCAACCCTAAAGCAGGACCTGAGCACAATATAACTCTCCTGGTCTATGGTTTCCAGCACCTGACATTGAGAGGCATCCTGTCTCCAACTGAGGAGGCAGAGCATAGCCATCACGACCAGCTCTGTGAGGTCATTACCCATAATTCCTGCATTGCAGGGGGTTGGACTAGATGCTTCTTGGCGTCCCTTCCAACTCTCCCATTCTATGACTCTATAACAAACTACAGTCCCCAGAATTCTACATGGCTGTTAAAGTGGCGCAATTGTGTGTGGATGTGACTAAATCACTGTTCTCCCTCTGGCCATTCCAACCAGGGGACTGTTTATTTTGTTCCCTGAATTTATGATACCTTGTAAAAAGTTCTCCAGGTGTCATACAGAAGAATAAAACATAACAATAAAACCATGGTACAATAAAAATCCACAATAAGCTTTAAAAAATAAGGCACAAAAGCCAAATAGAAAATACATTTAAAAAGCACAGAAGCTACGATCACCACCACATCACGTACAGGAGCTAAAAACCACCAACCACACCAGAGACCAGAAGGCGAGGCTCTAAAATACCTGGGAGAACAGGAAAAGTCTCAGCCCTTGCTGAAAGGAAAGATTATTATTAAGTGGCCCAAGACAAAGTGTTGCCCGAGGTGAACATGGCACCCCTCTCAAGCCCACTGTATTTTACATTCAGAAGCCGACCAAGCAAGCAGTTGACTCTTCAACACAGGTGACAAGCTGGCCCATGTGTAAGATGAGGCTATTGTTTCAAGTGGCAGGGTCCACAAAAGTGGAAGATCTGGTCTCTGAGGAACACAACACCCACTGCCAGAGCCGTAGTGCCAGCAGCAGCTGCAGAGAGCTCACTGGAGATCTGCTGCCTCCTCAGCAGCCTCTCATTGAACAAAGAACAGGGTCACTCCACGTTGCAACATTTTGTGGCAGGTCCTATTTGTTCCACACTTTATAAACATTTCTCTGCAACTAGAAAACCCTAATCCCGTGCATCGGATAACACGTGCAGAATAAGCAGATTAGCAAGGAGGCTTGTTACAATTTTGTTCCAAAACATCGTGCTTACTTTTTCTTGGCTGGGTCTTTAGCTGCTTTCGTCTTTGCACTTCAGCACTAAATTGATTGCCCCCGAAAGCTGTCGTGTAAACATGTGGGCAGGGAAAGTGAGATAGGACTTGGTAAACACTGGTAGCAAACAGGTACTTGGGCTCAGGGTCTGCGATAAGATTTGCCAAGCAAAGGGCAACTCAGAAAGAAAGTGCTTTCCCCCAGCTTTGTGGTCTGGAGTTAAGAACACGGGAAGCTGCCATATACTGAGTCAGACAATTGGTCCCATTTGGCTCCCTATTATGTGTAATGACTGGCAGTGTCTCTCTAGATTTTCAGGCAAGAGACATTCTCAGCTCTACCAAGAGATGCTGTAGACAGAACTTGGATCCTTCTGCCTGCAAACAGATGCTCTGATGCTGAGCTATGGCCCAGACCAGAGAAAGGCAGTAAAAGAGGTGGCATATTGTCTGCCAGTTGGCAAACTTGAAGGGCCATTAAGCTGAAAAGCCTGGTCACACCCTCCCTTCCTTACTTTGACAGAAATACCTGAAGAATTCAGTCCAAAACAACTCTCTGACAAATCCCAATAGTCATTTGGTTTTGTGGACTACAGTGGCAAGGGATATCTTGAGGTGCCACGGCCACATCAGCACCTACCTTCATATGATAGCAGGAACATAAGGGCAGCCTGCTTGGTGAGGCCAATGGGATATCTACTCCTGTCTACACAATGTCCAACCAGATGCCTCTGGGAGCAATAGCATAGCATGGGGGGACAACACCACAGGGCAGTTGCAGTAGAAGCAAAATTGTTAGGGGCACAAAATTTCAACATTTGGTGCTGCCTCGATACAGCTGTGCCCTTCCATCACTGGGCTCCACTGAAAACAGCTTCTCAATGCAAAGCAGGAAGCGACCTCTCCAAACAATGGAACGACTCTTGTCTTATCTCTGCGTCTGCAATTTCCTGGGTGACACGAACACCATTGGAGTTGCATGTGTACTCCGTCCGTTTCTCTCCCTCTGCACAGCCCCAGGCACTGGCAACCCATGCTACACCACTGTCTGGTAAGCCCCGAAGCAGGACCTGAGCACAAGAGCACTCTCCTTGCCTGCAGTTTCCTACAGCTGGTATTCAGGAGCATCCTTACCCTAACTGTAGAGGCAGAGTATAGCCACCATGACTAGTAGTCACTGATAGCCTTATTCTCTGTGAATTTGTCTAATCCGCTTCTAAAGCCATCCAGGTTTGTGGCCATTACTGATCCTGCGGGAGCGAGTTCCATAGTCTCACTATGCACTGTGGGAAGAAGGGTGTGCCTTTTCATCATTTAGGCATACAGAGCACAAACATCCAGGAGGCACATTTACAAAAGAAGGCTTCTGCTCAAAAGTTGCTTAGGAATGGCAGTGAGCTGTTGATTCCCCCTCCCAATTTTAAAATCCCCAAGCAATATATTTCTGCGTGTTTCCATGCATTGGACAAAAGGAAGTGTCCTAACATCATGCTTCTGAGTAAACCTTGATGTGTTTGAGGCGGAAAATGAAAAGAGAGATGCTTATATTATATTATATAGAGCCAGTGTGGTGCAGTGGTTAAGAGCAGTGGATTCGTAATCTGGTGAGCTGGGTTCGTGTCTCCGCTCCTCCACAGGCAGCTGCTGGGTGACCTTGGGCCAGTCACACTTCTCTGAAGTCTCTCAGCCTCACCTCACAGAGTGTTTGGTGTGGGGGAGGAAGGGAAAGGAGATTGTTAGCCACTTTGAGACTCCTTCGAGTAGTGATGAAGTGGGATATCAAATCCAAACTCCTCCTCCTCCTCCTCCTCCTCCTCCTCTTCTTCTTCTAAGTCAGGTTTGGCACCATGGAGAGGGAATACAGATTCCCACCCAGGCCCCAGGCTGGGCTCCTCTGCCTTAAGGAGACCAGCTCCTTCCTTACTACATGTGCTTGCAAATTCTCTGAGGGGGAACTAGTGACCCCTCTTCCACCCTGTTCATACCATAAAGGTTTTTCATTCGTAACAACAGACATCGCCAAGTCATCAAGTGGGGAACAGGAAGGGTGCTTTGGAAAGTCCCTGTTGTAAAAGGACAAGGAGGGGAGAGAAAGAAATGTTCTCTCATTCTTAAAAAAAAAAAGAAGGAAGATTAATTATCCACCTTGTCCAAGCGTAAAATACCTCACTAGTGCTGTAGGCAAGTCTGAGTTATAGAGTGAGAGTTCTCTGAAGGCTGCCGCTCCCCTCCTCAGGATTACACATTGAGTGTTGCAAGTTGAAAATTAAAGAATTGCATGCTGGGAGACATGGGCTGCACAAGATGGCTTTTGTCAAAGGGGTTGAAGGTTAGGAGCTTTCGTGGCAACATGAAGCCATTAAATATATATATACATAAAATAAAAATGAGTATGATCCGCTGCCAAACAGATTGTGGTGGTTCTAGTGGGGAGAGAAATGCTGCCGCCGCCACCCCTGAACCATTGGGTAGAAACCAAGGAATTTAACATACATTCCATATCCCAGTAAGAACTGGAATTCAACCAAGCCATCAACATTGAAACTATCAGCTTAACTTTTCACCGGACCTAAGTGAAGCTCTCCACCCAGCTAAACATACATAATACCCAGGTAGTAATTTTACAAAGCAGATGGAGGTTGTGTCTTTGGGTGTTTGAGGGTTTCCCCAAATCAAAAGTTCCCTTCAGGAAGGCTAGACTACCTTTCTGACGTGTAACATTTTCACATTCAAGGATTCCAGAATGGCACGGTCCTGTGAGGGCTGTACCTCATGCTTTCTCCACCCCAGAAGTGTGAAACTGCCTTGAGGGATTCTACTGGGTTTCCAAAATGCATATTGAGGCAATGCCTTTATTAAGCCAACACAAAACACAAAATAGTGTGCAAGCTTTTGGGTTCTCCAGAACTCTACTTAAGGTTAGGTGGTAAACTGAGCAATTAAGACAGGAGTAGGTGGGAGGAAACCATATATTGGCTGGTGTTGAAGTCATGGAGTCTCCATTTGGTCATAGTCTTGAAGCAGACAGTGGGATGAGGAAGGAGACATTCAAATGAGGCTTTGTTAGATGCTATGCAGGTATCAGGTTGCACCCAGGCTGGCTGGGTAGAAGAGTCATAGCAATGGCTGACTCCCCTTCTCTGAGAATGCAAGAACAGGCTGTTACCCAAGTTTGTCTCCATCCTTAGGCAAACCACAGACCTTCCTTGATAGGTGGAAGATGGGAATCAAGAGAAACTGAGCAGCCCTTATACTGGCAAAGAAGGGAATTAAATTCGTGTGGTGCACTAGGCAAAAAGTTAACAGAAGACAAGCTGGGTAGGGTTACTTAATATTTGAAGGGAATGGTCCTCAGAAAGTAAAGCCCCATCTTCAACGATTTAGGACCCATAGCTCTATTTGGATTGACTTTTAAATGGGAATATGTGTACAGAGCAATATTTTGCTTAACTTGATTTTAAGTGACACGACAATGTGTTTGTATGTGAAAGAGGGAGTATGTGTGTGCAATCCACTCTGATCATTAGAGATGAAGCTAATCTAAGAATTCAAATAAAAACCCACGTTCACCAATGATAGAACAGCAACTTAAATGAGCAGCCCTTCAGTCTGAGGAGCAGAAACACTGGGAAGCCCATTCGAGGAGGAAGGGGAGACACCAGCCAGTGCCAAATAGAGCAAAGGCACCCATTCCTGTTGTTCTAACACCGCCAAGAACTGCCACTCACATTTCAACTCAGGCACACTGAAAGGCAGGTCTCTAGGCCCCAAGTCTCCCCACCCTAGTGAAGCATGCTGCGGCAGCCTGTGCCTGGCTCGCTCCTAAGCCTATCACGTTCAGAACGCCTTGAGGCCAGTGGCAGCAGCAACCACACCACCCTCCACTCTCCAAATCAGATTAAAGCCGCACAACTGCCAGGTCTTTGCAGGTCGCGGTGTTCCAATTAAATCAGGCTTTTCCGAGAAGGTGTTCCCCACCCCCCAACCCTTTTCCTTTCCAGACAGAAACTAAGGACCCATAGAAAAGGGAGAAGGTAGCTTATGTTGGAGGCGGGAAGAACAGCATCAATGTCTACCTAAGAGACACACCACACATCTAAAGCACAATGATACGACTTTAAACCGCCATGGATTCCTGCAAATAATTTTGGGAGCTGTGGTTTATTAAGGATAATGGGAGTGGTTAGGAGACCCTTATTCCCCTCAAAGCTCTACCGTTCTCAGACCGCCCTGTTAAAAGGAGTTTATTTTTAAACCATTATGGGAATCATGGGGGGGGGGGTAGGGATATGAAATATACTCAGAGTCGCAAAGTGATTTCATGCTCTTTATTCAGCTCATAGTGGTGAGGAGGAATGAATGAAAGTCCCCTCAAAGTATCTGCTTTATATACATTATTTACACAATGGGCTGCACATGATTGGCTAATTCCGGAATTCTACTGTAAGCCAATCAGGTTGTGGATTCACTTCTATCTGGAGCATGATTGGGTAGTTCCTGCCAACCAATCATACTGCTGCATTGTTCTAGGACCAATCAGACTGCTGCATTCTGAATCCTATTGTTCTAGGATCAATCAGACTGCTGCAGTTTGGATCCTATTCAACTCAGTACATAACAGGATATTAACAACTTTTGAATTATGGTGCTGGAAGAGACTCTTGAGAGTCCCATGGACTGCAAGAAGATCAAGCCTATCCATTCTGAAGGAAATCAGCCCTGAGTGCTCACTGGAAGGACAGATCGTGAAGCTGAGGCTCCAATGCTTTGGCCACCTCATGAGAAGAGAAGGCTCCCTGGAAAAGACCCTGAGGTTGGGAAAGATTGAGGGCACATGGAGAAGGGGACGGCAGAGGACGAGATGGTTGGACAGTGTTCTCGAAGCTACCAGCATGAGTTTGACCAAACTTCGGGAGGCAGTGGAAGACAGGAATGCCTGGAGTGCTCTGATCCATGGAGTCACGAAGAGTCGGACACGACTAAATGACTCAACGACAACAACAATTCTCAGCACCCTTAACAAACTCCTGTCAATCACCCAGCATTCAGGTCTCCTTCCTGCCAGGAAAAGCATCACCTGCCAAATATCTGCTGTTTGGGAAGCTGAGAGAGACACAGGGGTGGGGGCTGGGGCTGGCAGCCTTTACGGTTGAAGAATAAGAAGCATAAACCAAGAAACTGAAGTATTCCGACTGCCTTTCAGGAACACCATTTCAGATTATGGGGATAAGGTTCTTAGGCAGGTTCAAAGTCCCCGTTGAAGTAGGTCACATCCACTGCATACATTTAAAGCACTCTTAGACCATTTCAAAAGTCATAGTGTTCCCCCCCCCAAAAAAAAAGAATCCTAGGAACTGTAGTTTGTTAAGTGTCCTGGGAATTGTAGCTGGAAAAGTGGTATGCATGTGTTTTAAACGTATGGTGTGCACGTGACCATTATCAGTGTCAAGATAAAACTGCAAAGCAAAAGCAAACAGCATTGCATGTTAAGTGCACTTGCTGTGGTGGGGAGAAGCATTTGTTTCTTTGGCGTGCAGAACTATCACACCAACCCATTTAATTGTTTATAACTATTTCCAGGTATGTAGCTGACCCGAGATGTTAAGTGATCTTGAAGAAAAAAATTACATGCAGCCTTCCATGAATGCTATTCATGTTCCTGTTAAGCTCATTACAGAAAAAGGCACTATTTTGCAAGATGTGCAGAGAGGTTATTCAAACAGCTGAAAGAGTCACAGAACCGAGGGCTGACAGACGTCCGGAATTTCCTGGACATTCCTAGATGGATTCGTCCATCAAAAATTGCATCCAGGCGGAATTTCTGAAAATCAGTAACAATGTCCGGGGAAAACCAGGCATATGGCAACCCATGTAGGAAGTGCTGTTATTGTTGTTGTTTTTAGTAAATTAGCCAACTCAACAACGCTGCCAAAAACATAAAGCTCGGATTTTCACTTTTTGAAATATGGCAACCCTACAGAACCGAAGATAGTAGACACACACATACAGCCCACTGAAAGAGCTCCAATCCCCAGTCTGGAACTTGGTTCACAAGGCATTAAGCATGTCGCACCATCTAGTCATGCAAATCATTGCATGGATTCATGTCAACACTAGGAGGCAGCTGCTGTCCTCATGAATCTGCGAGGTCAAAAGGCAGGAGAGATGACAACTCTTTGACCTCTGCAACTTGGTCAGAGAGTACTCAGAGCATCGGAAGAGGATACCAGCCAAATCCCATCCACAGAATCTTGCTTGCAGCAAGTACTTCGACTGCCCAAAGTAACCATCAAGTACATCTGCAGCTCAAATGCAAACATGGAAAGCGTAACTTATGGTACAAGATCACCTCTGTAAAACAGCAACTCATGGCAACTCTGAACGTGGTGGTGAGCATCTCACTCATTCTGGATTTGTGCTTTTCCAGTAACATTTGAAATGGGGGCTTATGCTTGTCTACATGTGGAGTCAGCTTAGACACCTCCCCATGTTAGCAAATCAACTTGAAAGCAAAAGGCAGAAGGGATTCCACTTTCTGTTTTACCACAAAAGCTGTCGGCAGCCAAAGCCACTCCCTGGGAAGGAGAAATTGGATCTTGCTTGCAAAAAGCTTAGTCATTTTCATGCACATGGGCGAAAAGTGAGACTTGTGAAATAACAGCAACTTGGCTGGTTTCAACCAACCAAGAAGCAGTCACACACTGAAGTTTATAGCATCAAGGAAATTAAATAACCAACACCTCTCTAAAGCCTTGCAAAGTTGCAGTAAGCAACTGAATAAGTCCCAAGTCTTTACAGGCTTCTTATTTGTTCCAGAGAGTCCTTAATAAAAGCTTGGTTTGACTGTGCTGGTAGCATCCTTCTCTCTTGGCTGATGGTGCTCTGCACACACTGCTCCTAAGCTCCTTTTAAGCAGCACACACTTCAGAACAGGCTGGAGTTTGTCTCGAGAAGTTACCTGTAAACAGAGATGATGCAGCAACAGCCTGTAAGGGTGGAGAATGAGGGCTTTTCTCAACTAAGCCAAAACAGTCATCAGTAGGCCACACATACACTACTTTCCTCAGTTCGGTTTTTCCTGCACCTCCCTCCCGAAACAGAATCTGTTTCAAGTTTAGGCAGCAATCCGTTAAATGCATTGGGGCTTATTCTGCATAAACATTTAAAAGACTCCACCGTCAGTTTCTGTATGGGGTAGCCAACATGGTGACCTCCAGAAGTTGTGATGATGGGATTTTTAGTCCACTGGCATCATATTGACTCCTCCTCTGTAGTAGCTCTTCCTCCACTTTCCTCCTGCTTCTCTCTGTCTGGGAATATCTTCTCAAAATAAGTTTAACTGCAGACCCTTCAAGTGTGCCTATTTTCCAGGGACTGTCCTGGATGTACAGAAGCCATCCCAGTTTCTGATTTGATCCTAAGTTTCCTTAGGACTATTTTCCTTGGAGAAATGTTGGGGGGTATGTAACTGTAATAGAAGTATTATCTATTAAAAATCTGGCATGTGGCCCCTTTAAGAAAAACAGCTATGACCCAGGAAGCCAGTTCCTGGAGTGCTAACTCAGATGTTTGGCCTGCTTGGACAAGTGAACCTTCTAGCAGGCTCCCGGTCATGGTCAAGAGTACAACTTAATTTACCATTAACTCAGCTCATAGTGTGTTAAAACACAGACAGCAGAAGACAAGGCAACATAGGAGTCCCTTCTCTTACTTTCCAAGTATTCCAGAACTTGGCTTTCCAACTGCATTCATGTAGTCCAGAATACTGAGTGTACACAAAACCTCCTCCTATCAAACCTCTGGAATGAGGAAATGCGATTCCTGTAACCTGAATAGGCAAATCACGCCAACTCAGGCCTCTTTGCACTTAGCTGCTTACTATGCAAACCCAGTTCTGCTTCCGAGTTTGGGGGTGGAATCAAAGGGTTGCAGATTTTGGAGATGAGTAATCAGTGCATTTTTAGCTCCAAATTACTTCTAGGTATTGTACAGATAGGGCTGCCAGCCTGTTGGCCAAGGGTACCAGTGTACTTCCTATGGTGCCTGCGAAAGGTCTCTGTAAATATATACCCATTGCTGCAATCTGTGGACTACAGGAGAGTTCAAAAGATCTCAGAAGCTCACTCCACAGTAAGTCAGAGCAGGGTTTTTAGTGTGGGTGCCCCTGTTCTGTAGAACACAATCCCTGTTGAGATACAATAGGCACCCATTAACTGCAGTTTCGACAAACAGTTGAAGACATTTTTCTTCTGACAGGCTTTCCTAGTTGGATAAATGGGTCTTTGCCATTAGTGTCTGTTCTGTATGGTTTTAGTTTTGTTATGTATGTATCTGGGCTTTTGTGGTTGTGTGTTTTTAGCAGTTTTTAAACTGGTGTTTTGATTCGTTTGCAGTTTTTATTGTACATTAACATGAGATGATTGTATAGAGGATTATCAGTAATAATAAGATATCCTCTCAGAAATCCACATGGTATGAGAGACTGTTTACTCTTCCTGCTTACTGGCTTGGCCTCTTCTACATTGACCACTCACCCTTAAACACGCTCACATTTCATTGGATGCCAGGACTGTACACACACCTTTCCTTATGTTCTTGAAGAGAGAAGAGTTTTCCCCCTCTCTGTGAATGAATACAGTGGTTGCTGGTGTAGGTATCTATCTTTCCATTGGCAGGGAGAAGTGGTCACACCATTCTGTGTTTCCATCTCTTTTTCTAGATGTGGCAGCCATTTTATGTCATGCTAGGTTTAGCCATTTTGTGACTGACACCCATGGCACTCCTTCAAAATTCCAAATGTGCCCACTAACCCAAAAAAAGTGCTCTTATGTAGCAGTAATATTTCGGCTGCCCAGTGACAATTAAGTACTACACAGAGCATGGCAGCCAATTGAAGGAAAGTTGGGGGTATTTAACAGTAATGCTGGAGGAGGAAGGAGGATCAGCAATTGTTCTGTTAAGATGGTTGCTTGGGTTGTACTACTAATGGCATTCTGGCCTAGCTGTATATTTTAACAAAACAAATTCTGTTCCTCTTATTTTGTGTCATCTCTCCTGAGAAGGTAGGAAGCTTCACTGGAAGCAAATTGCAGCACCAGTCATCCCAGTAACCACCAGGAAACTGCCTGGAAGTTGTTTCTCATGTTGCAATGTATGCATTGCTTCTGCAAGACTCTTCAGACCACCAGCTGTGTGTATACTATATGCACGTTCATTTGCACTTGCAGTATACCTAGGTATATACAAACTGTGTCCACAAAGAGACCCTTGTGCCATCAGGGAATTTGCGAAACAAACCACAAGTCACACCTATGCCATACATTTAAATCACATGGCTTCTCCCAAACAACTCTGGGAATTGTAGTTTGTTAAGGGTGCTGGGAATTGTAGTTCTGTGAGGGATAAGCTACAGTTGCAAAGATCATTTGGACGGAAGCCATGTATGGTGTGGATGTGAGGACAGTCTCCACTGCTGCATATGAGTCCACACATGTAGTCCGATCACAAATCTGCAAATGAGTGTGTGTGCCACAGGGCTGGGGCTCGACATGGCAATCCCCCCCCCACAGCACAAACCCATTGCACGTACATTTAGTTGTCCATACAATTGCTTGAGTGTCTCCACCTGATGGATTTTCTCACAGGAACAGGGTCATAATGTACATGCAGGTAAATAATTCAGATATGCTCATCTCTTCAGTTTGTTAAGGATGTTTCATTGCCCTTAGCAGCACAGCATGGGATGGTATAGGCCATTGCCTGGTTGCCTTGGCAACAAAGGGTGCCTCTCCCATGCCTGTGAGATCAGTACAAGCTCATGTGCTCTCCATTATGTTACTAAACATAGCCATATAGAATTGGGGATGTGGCACCATGATGGGTCTACTGTCCTAGCCATAACCCCTCAACATCCCTGCTCCACTCTCCTATTCAGTGACTTTGCCTGGCTGGTGTGTGTCCTTGAATGGTGATAATGCTTGCTGGGATTGAGGATAGATGGATGGGTGTATGGGTGTGTGTGTGTGTGTGTGTGTGTGTGTGTGTGTGTGTGTAAGCCACTGACTTTTATATGGCTGGAATGTAGCCTCCTATACATCCATTGAGTAAACACAGCTAAGGAGCAAGCACAGTTCCTATAGGCAGAAGGACTTCATACGAGTGCAGAAAAAAATGTCCTCCCCTCTTTTTACCTGTCTTCCTGGATTTAGTTTACTTCTCTTACTGCTCCCCATGGTGCTGACGATGTAATACGCAAAACACTAAAAATGGGCTAACACCTCTTAAAAAGATATTTCCACTTTGTGGTTAGCAATCTGACTTTCTCCTCCCCTCCCGTCCCCCTCCTTTCACTTGCTACCAGACCCTGGCAACATAGTCTCTAAGTCCATTTAATTTGAAAAGCCTGATTTAGGCTAATTGATAGCAGATGAGTCCCACAGAAAATGGCGAAGTGGGATTTACTGAACATGGCATATGACAGCTTAGAAACAGGCACCCTCCTCCCTTTGACCCCTAGTTTTATTTCACACATAGTGCACTACTGCCAAAGGTGGTATTTCTCCAAAAGGGGGGGGGAATAGTGTTTAATTTTTTAACAGTTTTTAAACTTCTTTTTAATTGCTTTGCATAAACCTGTCCTACAATTTTACAACCTTCAATAGTCTAGACCTCCTTGCTGGTTTTCATTAGCCCAAGAGATGTCTGGCACATTAAATTAGAGAAGCAGAGTTTGCAGGAGGTTGGGGGCGGGGGGTGGGAAGGGCACATTATAGAAATGGTTTGCTGTTGTTGGTGTCCATCTTATTTCGTACAGGTCCAAGATGAGAAAGCACAGAACCAGGGCAGGCCACACACATCCTAGCACCCCTCATGGCAGGAATTTGGGCTCCTGGACTACAGTTTGATGACAGCCAAGCACTCCATTGTGGACCTAACTACATGTGACATTGAACATGCTTTCTTTGGGGGGGTGGGGGTGGTATCTGTGCTTAATATTGCTGCTTTTATGTTGAAGGAAGTGTAGCCCATCAAATAGTACATAGTTAATAACAGCATCTCCTCTATTTCCCGGCTCCCCAGTAGAGAATGGTCAAAAGGAGAGAGGGACCCCACCAGCCCTGACATCTCTTAACCTCACCCCATAGTGCCAGCTGTGAATAGTGAGAGCTGTGAAGCAGTGAATAGTGAGCGCAAGAGAAAAATAGATTTATTTATACTAGAAATAAATCACAAGCAGCCACCTGTGCCCTCATGGTCTCTAGGTCAGGGTAGCCAACATGGTGCCCTCCAAATCCTTTCTGTCAGAAAACCTAGTCTTACTCTGACATTATTATTATTATTATTATTATTATTATTATTATTATTATTATTGCAGTATTCTGTAACAGCTGAGGCTGCTTTTTTTTATTATGGTATTAAAGTTTTCATGGTTTACAAAAGTATGTGCAATGTCTCTTTTTTCAAGTTACATTTTCCATAGGTCAGTTTCATTTGTTGAGACATTAGGGTTACGTTAGGAAGAAAAAAGGGGAGAAGAGGTGGAGGGGGCCATGGTGGGTGAGGGTGGGGTCAGGAGGAGATATTTCTATTTTGCTTAAAGTATGTGTGGGTTTTTGTGTCAGCGTCGTTTGTGCAGGTTCTCTTTGCTATTCACTTGTGTTCCTTTGGTGGTGAGAGAAATTGTGGTTGGCCTAGGGTGCGGTGTGCCATTGCCATTATAAGAGAACAAGAGATGAGTTCATGGCAAATTCCAGCGCCTCTCTTTCTGGAAATATAGCACCGGATCTGTTGCTTTGGAACTAAGTGAAAGGATGAATTAGGTGCTAGTGTGGAGGTCTCAACACCAATCTGTTTTTCTCTCATATCCATGACACAGTGACCCAGCTGCTTCAGAAAGAACAGCCCTGTCTTTTTAGGGTCATCCGATCTAGAGAACTGGCTCTAGGCCATCACTGGCTCTAGGTCACCACAACCACCCCTCCATTTTCATAGTGGTGTGATTAAATTCTATACCTAGATTTGCAGAGATTCCAACTGAGTTTCGGTTTAGACTGCACGTAACCACGATGGGGTGAGCTCCCATTGTTCGGTCCCAGCTCCTGCCAACCTAGCAGTTCGAAAGTACATCAAAGTGCAAGCAGATAAACAGGTACCACTCCGGCAGGAAGGTAAACGTCGTTTCCGTGCGCTGCTCTGGTTTCACCAGAAGCGGCTTAGTCATGCTGGCCACATGACCTGGAAAAACTGCCTGCGGAAGCGGACAAACGCTGGCTCCCTCAGCCAGTAAAGCGAGATGAGCGCCGCAACCCCAGAGTCGACGACTGGACTTAATGGTCAGGGGTCCCTTTACCTTTACTATGAGTGACAGCTTAAAAATACTGCTTCCAATACCACTCTGAAAATGTATCACCTCTACTCAGCAATAAAAACTCAAGTTATTGCCTGTACTTGGCCTTAGATAAGGTAAGGAAATCACAGCACTGAATATGATTTTGACAGTGTACACCACCTATAAAACCTTTTGAACCTAAAAACAAAATAGCTTATTATAATTTGCCATTCAGATAACACAGCTGAGTAAATCTGGGGCTCTTGCTTGTTCATTAAGGTACTAATCCTTTGTTTTCCGCTGTGCAAATCTTTTCCAGGAATCCCAGGGTAGTGTAGCATTTAAGAGAGATTTATTTATATAAGCAGTGAACGGGGGGGAAGTCCTTCCGATGTCTTAAGGATTCCTGGTGCGTAATGTGCGTTGTGGAAAAGGAATTGATTTTGTTTTCCTCTCTTCATAACTGCAAGATACATTTCATACAGGGGAGGGCTCAAAGCAGGGAGGAAGGAACCCAAGCAAAACAAGGGAGAAACAACTTATAACAGGGACAGCAGAAGTATACCAGAGTTATGACATCATTCTCATCATGCCCTGCCCTGCTCTGCACTACCTTGTCTTTGGCATCCGTAAGGTGAAGATACAATTCTATGATCCCAAAAACACAATGGGAGAGTTCAGTTTGCTCGATGCTATTGAGATGTAGCAGAGTAGATCCAAACAAAGATTTTGATTTTTGGCCTGCTGTCAGCATTCATCTTTTAGCCAGGTAGAGAAGCATATTTTCCTTCTTACTGATTGCTGGTGGATGAATGTTATTAGTACTATGCATGGTTTTACTGCTTTCAAACATTTTGTGGTACTCTTATATTCTTAATTTGTAAGTTGCTTTGAGACTTTTCTCTAGAAAGAGATGAACATGTTTAATAATAAAAATAAAAAACCCCTCCCATTGACAAGACTTCTGTCATTGTGGTGAGTTTATTTTGCGGTTGTTAAATATTAGACCCTAGAGGTGGATGTTTTCTGGATGTGTTCTGAAGGCAGATCGGCCCATTTAGTGGTAACTTAAGAGACAATGCAAATATCAGTAGGTATTCACTTCTAAACCTTCATTTAACAGATCGGTCTCCAATGTGGTGCCCTCCAGAAGTTATTGGACTACAAGTCCTACCATCCCTGACCACTAGGGCTGATAACAAATGTATTCCTAGGGTGACTAACCTATGGCCCTATAGGTGTTGTTGAACTCCAGATCCCATCAACTCCAGCCAGCATGGCCAGTGGCCAGGGATGATGGGAGTTTTAGTTCAGCAACATCTGGAATTCAGCCACAGGTGACCCACCAGAGTTCCACAACTGGAGGACACCATGTTGGCTTTTAATATATATATATCAATCTCGAAGCCCATTTGTCATTGAGAAGCTAGAACCCAGAAGATTCCTATGTTCTTCAGAGGGGCTGGTGCCACTGATCTACTGCCAATCAATGCGCAATTTGCACAGCTCCCACTTGGCATGTAATTAGATGCCCCTTTGAATATTAATCCTTTACCTTATTTCACCTTGGTTGTGGTTTTTGGGCCCATTGATGCTCCTTTGGTTTGTCTGCAAACGGGGCCCAACCCTGCGGAATAAGCCGAGCAGGATACGCCTGGCGCCAATGAGCAGGGCAGCTTGGGGTATGGAGCTTAGCCAACCTGGCTCTTCACACATGGTAGTTAGTGCTTTTTAAAACCCAGTAGTTATTACAATTAAAAACATTACTGGGGAGCGTCTCCCTCGTTAAGCATATTAGGATTAGAATAAATGAGAGCTGTATGAAGCAGCTGGTTTATACACTGTTATTATTTTCAGCTGGAATGATGCGGGAATTGGGATGTGTTTGAAGGGGAGGGGAATATCTTGCAAATACAGTTAAGGATGTGGGATATCAGCACTTCCTGGTTAACTCTTCGTGGGCTGCCAGATGGTCACTGCATCTTCAGCAATTTCTGCTCTACTATCAATGTGAGATTCTCAAGTAAGGGATGCTGTTTTGCCACTTTCCCATTTAGCTTTTTTACCCCACAATAGGTTCAATAGTTCAGGACCCAACTTGCTTTCCATGTCTCCCAGCTGGACCAAAAATATTTCCCCTTCTGAAATGTGTCATTTGGCATTGTAGCTATTTGGCTGGTAGAGTGTCAAGTTTAACCTCTGCTTGGGTACCAGATCCAAACACCCGCTATATAGGAGCAGTGCAAAAGTTAAACCTAGCAATGTTGTGGTGAGGCAAAAATAAAAATAAAAATCGCCACCCTTGAGGTGTTTGTTGGAAGGGCAGGGTAGACATGTAACATACAACATGTTAGCTGTGATGTGCAACATTTCACTTCCCCTTACTAACTTTCCTAACATCTCTTGTAGTTTGTGAGTCTGAGGGCAGGGAATGTCTTGTCACTGATATTTGTAAGCTACTCTGGGAGCCTTTCTTTTTTTCCCTTTATTTTTCTTTTTACAAAGTAATTGTTGTTGCTGTTTAGTCATTTAGTCGTGTCCGACTTTTCGTGACCCCATGGACCAGAGCATGCCAGGCACTCCTGTTTTCCACTGCCTCCCACAGTTTGGTCAAACGCATGTTAGTAGCTTCGAGAACACTGTCCAACCATCTTGTCCTCTGTTGTCCCCTTCTCCTTGTGCCCTCAATCTTTCCCAACATCAGGGTCTTTTCCAGGGAGTCTTCTCTTCTCATGAGGTGGCCAAAGTATTGGAGTCTCAGCTTCAGGATCTGTCCTTCCAGTGAGCACTCAGGGCTGATTTCCTTAAGAATGGAATAGGTTTGATCTTCTTGCAGTCCATGGGACTCTCAAGAGTCTCCTCCAGCACCATAATTCAAAAGCATCAATTCTTCGGTGATCAGCCTTCTTTATGGTCCAGCTCTCACTTCCATACATCACTATACAAAGTAATAATCATAAATAAATAAAAATAAAAATGTGCACCCCTCCGCCGAGACCATTCCATTGTAACTCCCAATAAAACCTCTTGCGATGGTTTTGACCCTTTTCTGTTTTAACAAATTCTACAAACGCCCTCCATATCGCTTCTAAATAATTTCTCCTGCATATTCCCCGTCTTACCTTAATAGCACATGTTAATTTATCATTAATAGCTATATCCCATGCCTCTTTATACCATTCTTCCATTTTATACTCTGCTTGCCCCTTTCACTTCCTAGCTATAATAATTCATGCAGCTGTCAATAAATTTGTGAGCATGGGGAGCCTTTTTCATTTGCATAGCTGGATTAAAAATAAAATAAAAAGGAACAGTGAGCAGCAGCAAAATCTAGGGTTGTACGGCATTCTAGATGCAGAGTTGAGGTGATATAGAACCATAGAACTGTAGAGTTGGAAGGGACCCTGAGGATCATCTAGTCCAACCTCCTGCAATACAGGAATATGCAGCTGTCCCATATGGGGATCGAACCTGCAACCTTGGTGTTATTAGCACTGAGCTATCCATGCTTAGTTAATATACACCCATGCACATGTATAATACTCAGGAGATAGATATGGAGGGTTTTGTTCCAGCTGAATATGCATTAACCTGTATGTCCCCTGAATGGATTGCTTCTACTTGATCAGGCCAACAAAGCTGTCGGCAAGAGATGAGAGGGCATCTAGATTTTCCAATGTTTGAATATATATAGACTCATGTTAAGTGTTTTTAGCTTACTGAGGTAAAGGCCTGAAGAGGGTGGCTCAGTGAGAATTGCTTTCAACAGAGGGGATGCTAAAATCTTTGTAGCTTAATCAAAACCCTTGTGATTTCAAGATTTTAACTGCCACACTCAAAAGCTCTGTGACCAGATCATGAGGATTGCTAATCTTGTGTTGGAAAAATTAAGAAACACTGACCTGTTTTCCATTAATACCTATCAATGAATAGGAAAAGGGGGAAGAAACGTGAACAAAACAAGCACCATCCCCCTTCTGCACTGCAGCCAATTCAGTGTTTCCAGGTGTAACTCCTTGAAAAGGTCAGAAGCTTGACACTATGAGGCACAGGTTGTTTACAAACTGATAAGGGAAATTCAAGTCACACTCTGTTTGCTTGGCACTTGTCTGAGAAAGGTGGCTTAGCACACAGCCAGGAAGTAAGAGTGCTTTTCAGACATGAATCATATTATAAAAGAAATTAGAATTTCCTTTTCATATCTTATAGGCAAAGTTCCAAGATTGCTGAAACAAAACAGCCAAAGTTTAGGGATTGCCCGCTGACACACACATGCATTCACACACAGAAACACACTTCACCACTTTTGCAAATCTGCTAAACCAGTGATGAGGAACATGTGGACTTCTGGATATGATTGGCCTCTAGCTCCCGTTATCTGAATCCAGCATGGCCAATCATCAGCCCCAGGCAACACGTTACTGTCCAAACAACATCCAGAGGGCACCCTGTTGTGTAATCTTGCTGTGTGAGATCCTGGGGTGTTCACTGCCTAGCCAGAGGAAGCAACATTAGGTTACAGGGAATCTCTGGTATCAGCAATCAACTCAATAGAAGGCAGCTTCACATGTTCATGTAAGAGTCACATATGGGCAGGAGCTGTAATGAATCTCCCACGCATCTCTAGAGACTTATAGACAGTGGCATTTGCCAATGTATTGTAGGGTTGACATATTTCGAAGAGCAAAAAAGAGGACACATTTGCCGACTTCTGCTTTTAACTATGAATCACTATGACAACTCTCATTTTATATAGCCATGGAAAAAGAGGACATATCCTGGGGAAAAAGAGGACATATGGCAACCCTAAATATGTCTAGTCTAAGACTGCTTGCCAATTAAAGCAAATCCAAATCCTGCAGCCTTGATTATTTACGGAGCTCAGCTTTAAGGCAAACAACTGTCTGGGTTGCCATTGTGAAGGTTGAATGCCTCTTCAACTGGCACGGATCAGCCACTCAAACGGCTCTCCTGGAAAAATGTAGAGCAAACTGCCCAGGTAGGGCCAATCTGGGGATGGAGCTTCATGTTGAACATTAGAAGATTTGCCTTGGGCAACTTAGCAATTTAGCCAAGCGGTCGCTAAGGAGTGCTGGTTTTGTGATGTGCGAAAACACCTTTACAGTCTCATTTCCCCCTTACCTCAAGTGAGACTAATAAAAGGCGACCTCTCTCCCTCCCAGGGCTGCCTGTGACTGTGATGGATGAGCTAATGATTGCAAAGTGCCCCATGCACTTAAAAAGAGCTCTATTAGATGTCGTAACTTGCAGCCTGTATGTAAACACTGTAACAGGATACAGAAACCACAAAGGAGAGTCCGTGGTAAGATGGGAAACAATGGGGTAACAATCAGGGGGGCAGAGAAGGCAACCTTGGCAACCAAGCATGATGTGGTGGTTTGGCTGCTGGGGAGAGCCTTGTTCAAATCCCCAATGAGCCACAGAGCTCAATATCTCTCAGCCTGACCTCCCTCCCTCCTAAGATTGTTGTGAGCTCAAAATGTGAAAGGGGTCAGAGACAGAAACGCGTGCAATACCATGAGTTCTTTGAAATAAGAATGGAAGTGCATAAATAATTTTTCAAGATTTGGCTACCATCCTTGTGTGGCTCAGTTATTGTGTGGTCCTAGCTGCTCCTGGTGGCTGCCATATCTATGGTGCACCTTGGTGGCACAGCAATAAAACTGCTAGCACATTGGCAAAGCTAAGCAGGGTCTGGTATGGTTTCAGATTGGATGGGGAACTCCACGTTGAGAGTCCATTGCGGGAGGTTTGGACTAGATGGGATCCCTTCCAACACTACAATTCTATGATTAAGGCTTAGGTTGATGATGTCAGTGCCACAGCCCTACTTTGAAATGTGTTCTGCACATAGAATGATGGGGGTGGAGACGCTTCCCGTTTAGGAAGCTGGTAGCTGGTAGCTTTGAGAATGCTGGTAGCTTTGAGAACACTATCCAACCATCTCGTCCTCTGTCGTCCCCTTCTCCCTGGACAGTTAAGTCCAGTCAAAGGTGACTATGGGGAGTGGTGCTCATCTCGCTTCAGGCTGAGGGAACTGGCATTTGTCCACAGACAGCTTTCCATGTCATGTGACCAGCATGACTAAACCACTTCTGGTGCAATGGAAACCTAACGGAAGCCAGAGCACATAGAAATACCATTTACCTTCCCGCCGCAGCGGTACATATTTATCTACATGCACTTTGACGTGTTTTCGAACTGCTAAGTTGGCAGGAGCTGGGGCAGAGCAACAGGAGCTCACCCCGTTGTGGGGATTTGAACCGCTGACCTTTTGATCAGCAAGCCCAAGAGGCTCAGGGAGCGGGTGGCACTGTGGTCTAAACCAGGATGTAAAGCACATCACTGCTATGAAGCATCGTTAAATGAATGCACATTTTGGGAAAGTATCACTAAGGCCTACACTGAAACGTTTTCTGAGGATATTGGCTGTGGCCTTTTTTTCAGCTTTTACACACACTTCCTTTTGAGCCCATGCAGAGGCATCTCTGCGCACACCTGCAGCTGCTGAACCAGGCATTGTTAAGCTGTCAAAAC
Organism: Podarcis filfolensis; assembly: GCF_964270895.1. NCBI lineage: Eukaryota > Metazoa > Chordata > Lepidosauria > Squamata > Lacertidae > Podarcis > Podarcis filfolensis. Next base: position 98,419,783 of record NC_139605.1, on the reverse strand, counting down.
AAACAGTGTAGCAGAACACATGCTGCATCGGAATCTGCAAATCATCAGTACAAGGGACCACACCAAGGGCTGGGAATTCCCCCGGAGCCGACCAGCAGCTCCTCCAGCAGATGGACTTTATGAGCCCCAGAGGGGAAATAAGTAGAAGAGCATCTACAAGTCCCTGGTAAACATACACGCCAGATGATGCTGGAAAGAACAGAAAATAGCTGGAGGAAGAAAGCTCGGGGGTGAAACACTGCAACATAACCAGTGGGGGAAATATGCTTTGTGTGAACAGCCAGCATTGCAAATTCATTCATCTGACTTTTGTCCTTTCCTTGTCATTTACTAGTTCCAAGACTGTCAGTTTTTTGGCATTTGGAGTTTATAAACTAGTTCTGTCTTTTCTGTGGCCACAGTCCAGAGGAAAACTTTAGGAGAGTGGAATTGTTAGATCCCACAGAATATCCCCACTACCACCAGAATCGCAATGTTCTTTGACATATCATGAACTACTTTGGAAACACCCTTGAGTTTCAGAAACATTTGCCCTGATCTAGATAAGGATACCTGCTTAATAGTTTTTTTGAGTTGAGAACCATGGGCAGAAATTGGACCTATGTCTGGATGAGGACACACATCTTTCCCCAAAAATATATTTGTTTTCTGTTAGCTTCACATTTGAAGGCACATCAATTTGCACATCACCATCTTTAGTCTGGTGCAACTACAGGAGTCTAGAACAAGCCTCTTGAGCATAGGGATGTCTGTGTTTGGGTCAGATAAGACAATACACCTCACCTGAGTGAGACCATTGTGTAGAGGGGAGATGGCCATCAATACAGCATGCAAACACACACACCACTGGCACAAGCAAGCAGCAGTCATGTGCTCCTGTACAAAACTACCCTTCAGTGTTTACTGGGGCTGGCATGCAATCCAACCACAGGAAAATGACATTTGTGATGTATTAAAATAAGAGATGTAGGAACCTGCAATGTGTACAATTTCTGAGCATGAGGCACAGAGGAAAAGAAATCTGTTCACAGCATTTGGCATCAGTGATGGACATGTCCACTTCAAGCAACTAGGCTACCTGGAAAAGGTAACTATTTACTGTTACTAATAGCCTTGTAACCATACCTGGCATTGTCTTAAATGAGGTTGGGCAGGAAACTTGAGTTACCCTTCCTCTTGTGAACTCAGAGTGAACTCTTCCTTCGCTTTGGCTTCTGGAGAGCTCTTGTCACGGGCTAGAAACATGGCACAGATAGCAATACTCTTTGTTTCTCTGTTGTGGTATGTAATGCTGAAACCAGTAGTTTAATTCCGCATATTTGGGTCAAGATATTTCCGCAACAAGCCGATTTCAGGGATCAGAGAAATAAGAGCAGTTCTCTTACACACACACACACACACACACAGCAAAGGGGAGCAAGGAGGGAGCTGAGCCCTGCAACATCATCATCACCATTATTATTATTATTATTATTATTATTATTATTATTATTATTATTATCATCCAGCCTTTACTAGAGACTCTTTTAACCTGACCCAATTCACATAAAAAGCTTCAACCTATGTCAAGGGAAAGACCTGGTTAGAAAAGGTTGGGAAACAGGTTTTGCTCCACTTTCAATAGTAGTGGAATCGGGAGAAGTCTAAGGGGGACGGGAATAATTATTATTATTATTATTTATTTATTTATACCCCACCCATCTGGCTGAGTCTCCCCAGCCACTCTGGGCAGCTCCCAATCAAGTGTTAAAAACAGTACAGCATTAAATATTAAAAACTTCCCTGAACAGGGCTGCCTTCAGATGTCTTTTAAAGATAGGAAAGCTGCTTATTTCCTTCACATCTGAAGGGAGGGTGTTCCACAGGGTGGGCGCCACTACCGAGAATGAGAAGAAAAGAATAGGGACTGAGGAGCAGAGCAGTACATAGAATCATGGAATTGTAGAGATGGAAAGGACCCCAAGGGTCATGTAGTTAAACCCCTTGCAATGCTATTTGGTATGTCTAAGGTTGATAACAGGATATGGTTTTAACCCCCTACCCAATTTCAGCCTCTTTCCCTCTCTGCTACCTCAACACATCCTCAACACTCCATTATTCTTTTTTTTATAAAAGAAGTTAAGACCATGCAGAGTGTTAATGTGCTCTGATTTCCTTTCACTAGGGCAGCACTCAAGCCATCCAAGATGGCATCATTTAATACAGTCAGTGTGGTGTAGTGGTTAAGAGCGGTGGACTCGTAATCTGGTGAACCGGGTTCACTTCCCCGCTCCTCCACATGCAGCTGCCGGGTGACCTTGGAAGTCTCTCAGCCTCACTCACCTCACAGAGTGTTTGTTGTGGGGGAGGAAGGGAAAGGAGAATGTTAGCCGCTTTGAGACTCCTTCAGGCAGTGATAAAGCGGGATATCAAATCCAAACTATTCTTCTCCTTCTTCTGATTTAGAGGTTTACATTTTCGAATACGAGTTGATGTGTTTTCTAGAAAGTCTAAACCAGATTAAAAGTGGGAATCTGTGATTAAGAGCATAAAAAAGTCCCCATTTCCAATCCGGAGTCTATTTCCTCAGTGGGGATTTGAACCCAGGTCTCCCCCAGTCCTAGCCCAACACTTTTTAACCATTACACCACGCTCTGCTTTCTGCAGAACAATAAAACCTGCTACTGTTGTTCCACATAATTAAATAGAGATATGGGCACAAACTGTTTCACAGGGAAATGGGTGCTCGGGTCCCTCGAGGTTATATCTTAAAATGCATGCCACCCTCTTGGCTGTGCCATTCCTCTGAGGCCTCCCCAATGTGCCATATCCTTCATAAAAAAGAATTTAGGTGGAGAACCCCTGGAGGGCAGGGCATCCATGCCACCAATTCTTCCCAGTACCTCATAGGGCCCTAGGCAGTTTGCTCTTAGTAGAAAGCCCAACCCCAAAGCTAGGAGGAGATGCAGCCAAGGAAGGCGTTTTACAATGGGAAAGGCGAGAGCAACAACACAGCTTCCCATATGAGTCCAGCCCTACTCCTTGCCGGCCTGAGACAAGTATGTGAGAAATATGGACTCCCATCAGGAATGGTTGCAGAGGGTCCACTGGGAGGCTAAATGACAGGGGTGTATCAGTGGTTGTTAGCTATGATAGCTATATGTTCAGAGGCAGAATACTAGGAAATCACAGAAGTAACAGGCAAGCTCTATGACGAATTCCCCATAGCTGGTTGGGCAGAGCTAGGTGAGACTTCATAGCCTTATTAAAGGGATGGAGAACCCTTTGCTGCCCAAGGGCTACATTTACTTCTGGAAAACCTTCTGGAGTAAGGTTACCAGATTTTTTTCAATGAATCCGGAGACACTTTTCAACTTCAATGGATTTTCTATGGGGACTGATTTGTAAATCCGGGGACTGTCCCCGGGAAATGGGGACGTCTGGTAACCTTATTCTGGAGGCCACATGCCATCCAAAGCATGTATCAAAGTTCAAGAAAACATTTGAACCAGAGAAAGTCATTTGGAATCCTCCGGAGTGTGCAAAGGAAGGGCAGCGAGATATGTGGCTTAGGAGGGTCCCAAGGGCCTGATTGAGAGGCCTGGGGGGCCACATTTGTTTCCCAGGCCTGAGGTTCCCCATCCCTGTCTTCTGGATCGGAATCACCTGCTTAACATCCCACAGGGATGCCACATTGAGGGATCAGTTCAGAGGACAGGAAGCCTCTGCAGCTTGGCTGTCCTCTCAGCTGTCAAGAGAGTCAGTCCTTGAAAAAGTTCCACACAGACATGCCCTTGCTGGAGGCAAGGGCCACCAGACAGCCCAAGTCCTTAAGCAGACAAGAAGGTAGCTATGGGGACAGACTCTAACTGCAGGTTAATATTTGCCTTCCACAAAAGCAAACTTATAAATCCCACTGGGTTTATCTGCACTTCCAAGGTTTGTTTGCTCATTAACAAGAATATTCAGCTGCTTTTCCTCCAAGTGACACAGATAAATGGCTGTGCAGCTCCCACGTCCTCTTCTTTCCTCATCCATCCTTGATGGCTTGAGTTTGCCAGTTCTGTCCATCTCCACGTAAGCTGAGTGGTGATGCTGCTAAAAATGGACAGCAGGGCTCCTGCCCAACCCTCAGCATGGCAGAGGGCATGCTTTAGCCTCCGGTTGCCATTGGTATGGTGGCAATGCTATTGCCCGCTGCCTATTGCTTTCACTGGTGCTAACCTGCCTGCCACCTCCAACTGATTTTTGTTGCAGTACAGTGGTACCTCGGGTTAAGTACTTAATTCATCCCGGAGGTCCATTCTTAACATGAAACTGTTCTTAACCTGAAGCACCACTTTAGCTAATGAGGCCTCCTGCTGCCACCGCGCCACCAGAGCACGATTCCCAGCAGATGTCAAAGCAATAAACAACTATTTTACTTTTAAAAGACAACTGAAGGCAGCCCTCTTTAGGGAAGTTTTTAATGTCTGATGCATTACTGTATTTTAATATTCAGTTGGAAGCCGCCCAGAGTGGCTGGGGAAACCCAGCCAGATGGGCGGGGTATAAATAATAAATTATTATTATTATTATCCTGAAGCAAAGTTCTTAACCCGAGGTACTATTTCTGGGTTAGCGGAGTCTGTAACCTGAAGTGTATGTAACCTGAAGCGTCTGTAACCCGAGGTACCACTGTACTCGCATGCCAAGCTGTTTGCTATGCACTGGGAAAAGGAGGTGGGGGCCAGAGTCAGAACAGTGCATATGTGGGGGAGCTGTGGCAAGGCCAAGGGTTTATGGGAAATGATATACAATGAATTGAAAAAGATGTTTAAACTGATCATTCCCCAAAACCTGAAGCCTTGGGGGAGGGATAATAGGAATGGAGGTTCCCAAAAAGCTGTGTAGCCTTTTTCTTTGTATGCAACAACTGCAGCTAGAACTTTAGATGCTCAGGAATGGGAAGACGAAGAGACTTCCAACTAAGGAAGAACGGCTTATGAAACCGACGGACTATGCAGAAATGGCGAAACTGGGTGCTAAAATAAGAGGGCAAACTGATCTTTTAATAGAAGAATGGAGACCATTGGTGGACTACCTATCAAATTATCATTCTTATATGAAAACATATGCAGGATTGGAGATATGAGCAATAGAGGAACATAGAGAATGGACTGGGGGGTAGAAAATGTGCTTTAATACAGCTAATTAAGGGGGGATAAAAATAAACATCAGGGAAGGAGGGACAGGAAGTCAGGAAGAAAATGTATAACAAAAAAAAAGATATATATGATTGTGGAATTGTGTAATAATTTGGAAGGTTTAATAAAAATCATTATTAAAAAACCAGAAACTTCTGCCTTGCATGTGTTTGCTATGCAGCTGATGCCTCTGAGAGATATATATATTTATTTGTACTGCTGCCATTACAGTCCCTGCAGTCCTGCCAAGCATATGAACCTGGAGGAGCAGGCAGCCTGAAATAGCTGAGATTGTGCAGCTGATACGCTCTGCAAACAGCCTTTCCCTTTGTAGAAATTGTTCATTACCATGCTGTACAGGAAGGGATGCAGTCTTCTTCAATGAACGATGGGTGTTGGCAGGCCTTGACATTGAAGAGGGGAGGAAAGAAATCAAACCATACAGTGCTGTCCCTGAAGGAATCTTCCTCCGTTTCAGTTGGGTATGATGCTGCATAAAAACACCAGCTATATTGGACAAGTCTACACAGGTACAGCTTGTGTGTGCATGCCAGCAGGCTCACAGCAAAGAAGGGCTTTGAAAAAGGATCTCAGACTTCCAGAGTCACTGTAACAATTGGCGATCTCTCATCTCAAATCAAAGATGCACGTAGTGCTGGTTATCAGCACTGCTCGAAGTCGTGTTAGTTCAAATTTAACCGCAGGGATGCAAACATGGCAGGCAGTACCAGAAACTTGAGTTTTGTGCACCAAGGATCAAGTGTCCATCAAAAAGCATATTGCATGCCTCAAAGAACTCTGAAATCGACACTCTTCCGATCTTCCGATTGAAAGAACCATCGTTCTGGCAGGAACTCTCAGAATGAATTGCACAATACTTCATAAAAGGAAAAATCACTTAAAACATCATGATAATGTAATGCAGAACTGGTAACACTGCTGTATGTACCAATCATCAATAGCAGATCAGAATGGCAACCACAAATCTTTATCTCCATCTGGTCAGAACCATTACATTTCTAATCGCCTTTCTTCCATGTTGGAACTCAAGGCATCACACACAGGCAGTTTCTATCCCCAAGTACTGTTTGGAGCCAGAACTCCTTGGTTGCATCATGTAGCTTCACTCAGATGTAGTGCATACAGTGAGTGGAGGTTGCTCTGTGTTTACTTCCAATATAGTGTTTTTACTCCACTTTTTGCTAGCCCTGCCTATAGTGGATCATAGTGGAATTCACAAGGGGATTACAACCCATAAGAGGACTATCACAGCAGGAGAATACATTAAAAGGTCAGGAAAGACTTTGTCCAGCTAAGACGATGTGTCAGGAGAGAGGAAAGTCTAAGGAAAATTCACAGCCTAAAGGGAAGAGCAGACTTGACTATCAAGAGTCTCTTTCAAGGAATGCAAAAACAATGCTCCAAATATTGCTGGGAATCTGCTGGGAATATGTCTCTAATCTGACATTTAATTTCCATGTTAAACCTTGGTAAGCAATAGTTGAAACCAAAAATTGAATATTGAAACAAATTGATCACCATGGGTACTATCTAGCAGTAAAAAGGTAAAGGTAAAGGGACCCCTGACCATTAGGTCCAGTCGTGGCCGACTCTGGGGTTGCAGCGCTCATCTTGCTTTATTGGCCAAGGGAGCCGGCGTACAGCTTCCGGGTCATGTGGCCAGCATGACTAAGCCGCTTCTGGCGAACCAGAGCAGCGCACGGAAATGCTGTTTACCTATTTATCTACTTGTACTTTGATGTGCTTTTGAACTGCTAGGTTGGCAGGAGCAGGGACCGAGCAACGGGAGCTCACCCCGTCGTGGGGATTCGAACCGCTGACCTTCTGATCGGCAAGTCCTAGGCTCTGTGGTTTAACCCACAACGCCACCCACGTCCCCTATCTAGCAGTAACCAGCAACAATTTAGGCAAAACGTGGCATGTATGTGCTGAAGTGCTGATCATACTTCTGGGATTGGCATTTCCACAGTTGAGTTCAAAGCTCTATACGAGGTATGTTAAAACTGCTTTGAGCAGCATCCTAAACCCCTGGCCTACCTGGCAGCAAGTCAGTATGTCAAGTCCAAAGTTCAGGGGTCAAGCCACAGGCAGTCCAAGGTCAATCCAAGTAGCCAAGTCTGAAGTCCAGAAGTCAGGATACAGTCCAGAGTTAAACCCAGAGAACAGTCCTGTAGAGGTCCAGAAACATCCACACCAAGGTCCATCAACCTGGGCATTTGAGCAGACACAGTCCCTCAGCTCTGCTTCCCTTCTATACTTGGTCTGACTGCAGCCTCTGGGCTTGATGAGGCAGATGACCCTCACCTGTTCTGAGTCAACTACAGCTGAGGAATCACATAAAAGGTAAAGGTAAAGGGACCCCTGACCATTAGGTCCAGTTGTAGCCGACTCTGGGGTTGTGGTGCTCATCTCGCTTTACTGGCCGAGGGAGCCGGTGTACAGCTTCCAGGTCATGTGGCCAGCATGACTAAGCTGCTTCTGGCGAACCAGAGCAGCGCACAGAAACGCCGTTTACCTTCCCGCCGGAGCAGTACCTATTTATCTACTTGCACTTGACGTGCTTTCGAACTGCTAGGTTGGCAGGAGAGGAATCACATACCTCTTCCCAAAGCTAGCGAGCCCCACATGGGGGCCCTTGCCTGTCTCAGCCTCCTAGAGCATCATTCCCACAGCTCCTTACGCCTCAGAGCCTGCCATATTTGTGGCTCTAGTGATTGGTCCTGCTGCTCTGGTTCCTGTGCACTGATGCCCATCCCTCACCACCCTCTGCCATCCTGTGAGTACTTCCTTCCCCATCCCTCGCTTGCCCACCCGGTGTGTCCCAGTCCCAGCTACACCCCTCGTCGGGATCCTCTTCTGCCTTGCCTGTCATCCTGCCAGTTCATGACAACCAGATATCACGGCTGGACCCATGAAAAGTAAGCATGTGGACTGCAGACCGTGAGGCCTCTACAAGTTTTTGAAAAGCAACCATCTGCATGGAGCCCTGGTTTTGGCTTTTTTAAAGGAATGTATCATGAATAAAGAAGTGACTCAATTTTGAGCACATTAACTACCCCACATTCTTTTGAGATGTGTGGATTTGGTGTATTTTGCTGTTCGGTAGTACAGAAAACACACATTTGCAAGGGAACATTTTCATCACTGGACCTTCTGCATTTGAAAGTGTATGCTCACCAACCAGGAACTTCATATCCTTTTCCACAGAAGGGCATCATAGGAGAGATAGCACAGTATTTCTAATAGCTTGTTGCCCACCTTGCCCTTGAATATGCCACTGTCAAATGCACGATAAAACACATACTTTTGCTTCCCATAATCATTCCTCTTTCTAAACAGCTATATGATCCCTTAACAGAATCCCCAGCAAGCCACAACAGAACTTTTGGTAATCATGAAACGCTTAGGTCAACTCACTTGATGGGGAAACATATAATTCCACCAGAAATGAAACTCTTCCATGTACCCAGGAGAGCAGCCAAGAGATCTGTCAGAAAACCTGTATAAAGCCAAGAGATTATTTTGCGTTCACGCCCTTTTATAACTCAGTTACCAATTTCAACAGATATTTTGGGCTCTGCCCTGACACACAGATGTGTCTGTGGGCTTTCTCCAATGACTATTCACAGCAGACCCTCTGATATTAATGGACCTAGTCATTATGGGTATGACTAACATTGGTACGAGTCTGTATTTTGCATTTTATGGTATTTTTATTTTGAAATCACTCCCCCCTCTTTCTCTTATTTACTTTGTAGTATTTTTGTTGTTGCTGACCAGTTGTTTTAAATTCTTGCAACCTCGATGCGATCAGGCTCTCACCAACTGAGCTGGTTGGTGTTTTAGTTCTTTTTTTAGCTACTGCTGATTTTAAAATACCTGCTTTTACATTGATAATTTAAATCTTTTATTTAAACCGCTCAGAGTTTTTCCTACAATATGCATTTTGTTAAATGAATAATAATAATAATAATAATAATAATAATAATAATAATTTATTATTTATACCCCACCCATCTGGCGGGGTTTCCCTAGCCACTCTGGGCAGCTTCCAGCAGAATATTAAAATACAGTAATGCATCATACATTAAAAGCTTCCCTAAACAGGGCTGCCTTCAGATGTCTTCTAAAAGTCCGACAGTTGTTTATTTCTTTGACATCTGATGGGAGGGCATTCCACAGGGTGGGTGCCACTACCGAGAAGGTCCTCTGCCTGGTTCCCTGTAACTTCACTTCTCGTAGTGAGGGAACCACCAGAAGGCCCTCGGCGCTGGACCTCAGTGTCCGGGCAGAATGATGGAGGTGGAGACACTCCTTCAGGTATACTGGACCGAAGCCGTTTAGGGCTTTAAAGGTCAGGATCAACACTTTGAATAAAAAACCCAAATAGACTCCCTTCATCAGTGGCAGATTTTGGTCTCCCAAATGGAGCCTTTTTGTGTTCCGTTCAACATCACTGTTGAAGCGCCCCCTGTGGTGCTGGTGTCCAGTGCAACTACCCTAAAAATGCCTCTGCCCTCATGCCTGACAGCTGTCCAGAATGCCTGAGGGTGATGGGGGTTGCAGAAGGCTGCTTTCAGCTACTTTACAAGCTGAAATTTACTTTCATCTCTCTTAAAACCTCACTTAGAAAAGGTACAGTTCTAATGCATTCTCACCTTCTTCCAGTAAAATAATAATAATAATAATAATAATAATAATAATAATAATAATAATAATAATTTTATTTATATGATGCCCATCCAACTAGTATGCCCCAGCCACTCTGGGCAGCTCCCAACAACATAATTAAAACATGAAACAATAAAACTTCCCATGCTTATCCATGCTCATTTGAGGCTGTCTTTTGTATGTCAGATGGACTCTTCGGTATAAGTATATGTGACATTATAATTTCCTTTTGACAGAAGAATGACAATTTGTATTTCCTGGGTTTCCATGTGACAACTCACAGTAAAATTTGTAAAACTGACCATTAATTCCCTGGGAACAGATTTAAATTCTGTGGGCCCCCGACACTGGGTATATATAGTCGAATTTTCTTTTTTTAAAAAAATTATGATTTTATTGATACATCAGGACAACAACAACAAAACAATCTTCTTGTTCCAATCTTCCCGTTGATCATCTGGGCATCCTGAACTTCCACTGAATCATTAAATCAGCAATGAAAGAAGAGGCACAAGAGATGCAGAGGACATTGGGAAAATTTACAGCTATTTCCATTGCCATATTTGAATCTTTCAACAACAAAGGGTGGGTGGGTGGGTGTGGCATATACTCCTGTTTGGACCAAATGGCTGTTCCCTTTCCCCAAGTGGTTTTCAGGTCTCTGGTGGAGGTGACTATACAGGCACAGCGGAGAAGGAGGGAACATCTGGAAACTGTAAAACTAGGGGAAACAAACCAAAGTTAACTTGCTTCATTATGTATAGATACTGGTGAGGTAGCTTGACGTAGCATTCTGCTAGCTGAAGATCCCATACTCCACTTCTGCTGATCATGAGATGAGAGCTCCTCTCTTCACCAGACATCTGTTTCAGATCTTAGCAGCTGGTGGACTACAAGTCACAAGCATAAGCCTTCCTGACATTTCCAAAGAGGTTTCCTCCATCAGGTGAGGTCCTTTCTGCACAAGCAGTTGGGTCTTCTGCATCTTGGCCTTTCTGTCAGCATCCTCTGTGCACTGATTACCTTCTTATTTTGACATGTGATCCTACAGGAAAAGAAAAACGAAGCAATGGTCAGTTTGCTATGGAAACCATTGTGCCATTAAAAAAAAACAAAAAGCGGAACTATACATTCTTTCTCCCATTGACAAAGGCACTTAACATTTGACAGATGAAATAAATTATGTATGTGTTTCATTTTGACATGCATGGATCTTGCTTCAGCAGAACAATCCACTTCAATAGCAAGACTCTGGAGGGCTAACTCTGACCTCAGCTTGATATTGAACAGCCACCAAACATATGGTTGTGGAAATCGGGGATGGACAGCTGTATTTTCTATCCAGGGGGATCTGTTGGAGAAAATCTGTCAGAGGAAGCATTCTGGCTATGAGCAGGGCCAATGCCAGTGACTGGCAGGTCAGAGCCCTTTCTCTTTCTTTCATCCCTGTTTTCCTCCCTCCTTCTGCTACCTTAGACAGTGGTACCTCGGTTTACGAACAGCCCTCTTTACGAACTATTCGGTTTACGAACGCCGTAAAACCGGAATTAGTGTCCCAGTTTGCAAACTTTACCTCGGTCTATGAACGGAAGCTAAACGATGGAAGGGCACCGGCGGCAGGAAGCCTCATTAGGGAAAGCACACCTCGGTTTAAGAATGGATTTAGTTTAAGAACGGACTTCAGGAACGGACTAAGTTCGTAAACCGAGGTACCACTGTATTCTAAAATTGTATCCATCAATGCACCTACGTGTCTATGTTACCATGTATCCATCTATGTATCTGTATCATCTGTGTTGATTTATGTATCCATATATCTATGTATCAATGTATCAATCTATGTATCTCTGCATGTTTCTATGTATCTAGCTATCCATCTGTCTTCTTCTACTTCTTCCTTACCAAAAGGCCTGATCACTTGCAGAGGGCTTTTGAAATTAGGCTGAGGACCAGATAAAATTAGGCAGAAGGTCCCACGTAGCCCTAGGGTTGCAGGGAGCCCACCTGCGACCTAGACTATGCAGTGAACTAGACGTGAAAGTGGCAAAATTGGTGTGTTGGAAGCAAGATGCTTCTTAATTCCTATAAACTCTGTACTTTAAAGAGCAGGCAGGGGGAGCTTGCATAACCCTTTGCCCAGTTGTGATTTTCCTCCTTGGAGCTACCAGCCCTGGTCTGGCTCCAATTCTGGAAGGGAAGATGCAACTTCAAAGTGAGGGGACATGGAAAGAGAAAATCTCCCATCACTTTCTTTCGCCCTTTAAATCACCACCTTCAATTTACAGGAATCTGAATTCAAACAGATGGGTAATGTCCCTATAGTGGTTGGGTTCATAGCTTTTGGAACCAGGTATTACCATAGATTAGCACCACAGCTACAAGCTCTACCCTTGGCCTTCTCCTTGGCATTGCATGCTGGCTTGAGTGCTGAGATCCTGGCTTGAATTAAGTTAGGTCTGAACTGGGAAACTCAAGCTGAATATGGTTTAAGGAACTAGGAATATAAACCAGGATCTAAAGCACAAGTAGCATCCAAATCATGGCCAGTGTGTAGAGGGAGACTGAAACGCCCTTATGAAAATGGGGAGATGCAAGTGTATCCATAGAGCACATTTTAACTAGATTTCACAGTGAGCTGGGACTAATTAAATAGGAGAAGCAGAGCAGCACATATTATATAGGAGCATCCGTTATGCCAAAATACTTATCATGTATGATAATGGCAGACAAGCTTGTAAGCAGTAGAAGTCTCATTCTGAGCAATCCTCGTCTAACTCACAAAAGGCAGAATTTTCACAAGAGGGAGTGATTCCTTGACCGAATTGGATTCATGAGCAGTGTTTGAAATTGGCCAGGCACCAGGCGCATTTTGCACCTGGCTATCAGCCACTTGTGACCAAGTGAAGATGCCTGGGCACCAGGATGGCACCTGATGTCTCCACCATCTGGAGGGTCATGCCTGAGGATCCTTGAATCTGGCCTGTTTTCATACACGAGCAACACATGCTGTAGAATTCTATCCGTTATATTTTATCTGCACAATCAGAATGAATTTCAGGAACCAAAAAGTCATATCGGAAAATACAACTTTCGATTTGCCTGGCCCCGCAAATGGCAACAAGGCATTCTGTTTTGGCAACTGTAACCCTGGTTTAAGAAGCCATTTGGCACCTAGCTTATATGTCTGAGTTTCTAACACTGCTCATGAGGGAAGGAAATATAAGAGCAAATTAAAAAGCAGTCAGTTTCTTTAAAAAAATAGTAAAGGTAAAGGTAAAGGTACCCCTGCCCGTACGGGCCAGTCTTGACAGACTCTAGGGTTGTGCGCTCATCTCACTCTAGAGGCCGGGAGCCAGCGCTGTCCGCAGACACTTCCGGGTCACGTGGCCAGCGTGACAAGCTGCATCTGGCGAGCCAGCGCAGCACACGGAAACGCCGTTTACCTTCCCGCTGGTAAGCGGTCCCTATTTATCTACTTGCACCCGGGGGTGCTTTCGAACTGCTAGGTTGGCAGGCGCTGGGACCAAACGACGGGAGCGCACCCCGCTGCAGGGATTCGAACCGCCGACCATGCGATCGGCAAGTCCTAGGCGCTGAGGTTTTACCCACAGCGCCACCCACGTCCCCTTTAAAAAATACTTAGTTGTTAAACCCAGATACAGATGCCTATTGATAACATCCTAATGAAGAAGCAGGTCAAGGCTCCTGAATTCTCCATTTTACCTCTGAAAAATCACTGGTGTAAATGTGACCTTATACAGTGGTACCTTGGGTTACATACGCTTCAGGTTACAGACTCCGCTAACCCAGAAATTTTTCCTTGGGTTAAGAACTTTGCTTCAGGATGAGACCAGAAATCGTGCAGCGGCGGCGCAGCAGCAGCAGGAGGCCCCATTAGCTAAAGTGGTGCTTCAGGTTAAGAACAGTTTCAGGTTAAGTACAGGCCTCCGGAACGAATTAAGTACTTAACCTGAGGTACCACTGTATCTCCCCTGTCCTCTTACAGATACATGAATCATCCAGAATTAATTTTAATGCTAACTTATTTACATCCTAATGTGCTTAACAACTATTCTTCCATTTCCATTCTTTTCATTTTCTTACATCCTCGAAAATAGCATTATTAAAAGCACTCCAGTGCTGCAACACTGAAGCTCTATTCATTCATTGGGTGGGGGCGGGGGGGGGGAGATACACAGAGTAGCAGGATTGTGAGAATGAGTCCATAAATGTGGCTTGAGAAATGCCGGACTGGAGGAAGTGGGCGGGGTGGGGGGCGAGAATCTATCCTCTCCCCACCACCACCACCACCACCATTTAAAACACCATATCCAAACAAAAGGCTACTTGAAACATGTTGGGCTAAATCTGTATCAAACTATATTCCAAATGTGTTATGCAGTTTTGGAGTGGCACGTTTTATCAGTAGAACGAAATGAAAAGAACAAAGTTTATCTCGGACTAAGCTGTGTATTATTTTTTTTTAAGAAAATAAATAAAAAATTACGAAACTTAATAAATATTCAGCCAGAAACTGTAAACACAATCCTTATGAGAACTAGTTCCAAGGAAAGTAGAAACCAAGAGAGGCAGTTTTGTCTAAACTGGCACGGAGTACGGGACACGCTGACTGTGTCGTTCCCCTAGAAACATTAGATTAGAAATAAATGAGACTTTGCCCCAGGATGCTAACACGAAATGACTGGCCACAACCACGTGGCCCTAGTTGGCACTTCCTTTCCGTTGCCTGGAAACAGCATGCGCTTGACAGAAGATGATAAACAGAAGGCCAGAGGGAAGAGGTTCTGCTTTGCCACTGTGCTCAGTAGAACTAATTCTGGGAGGGAAAGCTGAATTAGGAATGGGTGGTGGTGAAAAAGGAAATTAGCTTGGACAAATAACCGTCGCGCACACTCCCTCGCAGGCGAAACAAGCGGGCTCTGTTATGCTTTTAGGGGCTAACAAGACATACCTTCCAGCATCTGGGCAATGTTTGACCAGCGTGAAGCCAGAGGCCAGAAACTTTAACTCTTGGACACAGTTGTGTCTGCCTATAAGTATACCTGGTTTCTTGTTGTACGCCTCAGTGGTAGGATTTAAGATGCTGAAAAATTATTTGGGTCCTAGTTTTAAATCGGCACTGCTTTTGCCATTTGGTTGGTGATCTGACTTAGGTTGTCCAAGACAAGGGGCTATCTCCCTTTCACTTTCCTTGTCACTTACTGGTAGAGAGTTTTGCTCTCTCTACTCCCCACCCACCTCTCTGCCTCACTCTGAGGAAAATGGATCCTTCCTCAGTGCCCGTGCTCTAGAAATTATCGTTTAAATTGCAGCTGGACTCAAAAGTCACTTTAGCAGTTTTGATTTTATTTTGCTGATTTTTTTTTTTAAAAAGGAATTCCTAGCTACTGTGGGAAAAATGGCAGTGGTGCAGACATTATTCCTGACCACCTCACCAAAAAATGTTTCATCCTGAGGAAGGACTCCCCCTGGTTATGACAGGATGAAATTGTCTCAGTGAAGAAGCGGCTCAAAGCAACCTGCCCAACTATTAACAGTGAATTACGTCTGTCCTATAACTATGAGGGGTAGCGATACATCCTGGGATTATCACCACTGCTTTATTCATTGAGCTTTTTAATGTCACTTTACACAAGCATTTCCAAATAGTGCCAGTGGTGATCTTTCCCTCCATGGCTCCTAGCTCCACAGCTGCGGCAGGGAGCGTCTATGCCAACCGAGGTGCAGGAGTGATGAAAAGATCAGTCTCCCCACCAGCATTTACTGCCTTCACAGTGAGAACTGGGCTCTCCTGCACCTTTAATTGGCTAAGGAAAAACAAGATACGGATCTGCCTATTCCATATTAAGTACATATCTAATTGGGACATGGGTGGCGCTGTGGGTTAAACCACAGAGCCTAGGACTTGCCGACCAGAAGGTCAGCAGTTCGAATCCCCGTGACGGGGTGAGCTCCCGTTGCTCGGTCCCAGCTTCTGCCAACCTAGCAGTTCGAAAGCACGTCAAAGTGCAAGTAGATAAATAGGTACCGCTCCAGCGGGAAGGTAAACGGCATTTCCATGCACTGCTCTGGTTTGCCAGAAGTGGCTTAGTCATGCTGGCCACATGACCCGGAAGCTGTACACCAGCTCCCTCGGCCAATAAAGCGAGATGAGCGCCGCAACCCCAGAGTCAGTCACAACTGGACCTAATGGTCGGGGGTCCCTTTACCTTTACCTTACATATCTAATTGGGCATAGAAAGGCTGAACCCGTATCTATCTCCATTCTCATATGGCAAATTCAGTGATAAGCCTGTTTTACTCCATGTTTCCCTAAGAATGGCAGAAGCTGAGAAATTTAAAGCCAACCTTGGCACAGCCGTTCTTTTCTTTTGTTTTCTAACTGTGCAAGCTGGAAAACAACACTCTGTTACTTCCTGCTTTAGTATTTGAGCTAGTGCAAATATTTCTCAATGAGAGTAATAAACATGCCTCTATACACATGCCCGCCCCTCTTATGGTTCTTTGCACAAGGTGGTGCAATGGCAGTGTGCGCTGCTTTTGAAGTTTCCGTGGGCTCCTAAGTATCCTGCTGCAATCAAAGCCCCATAAAGAGCAGAATTATCACAGGCCCTGCGCAGAAAGCTGTTACCTGTTATCTCACCCTCTCAGGTAATGTTGCTCCTTCTGCGGCTTGTTTGAAAGTGTGTTGCCAGGAGAGATCAAAGCTCTTTCCCGAAATGCCCCACCCAAGGCTCAGACGTAGGTGCCAAGCAGCCTTCCAACAGGGACACAGGAATGCCGCTGTGGAAGTCAGGATTTCAAATCCTTGCTCCAGAGATGGCAGTAATAAATCTTTAGCCAGTTTTTTACAAGTCAAGCGTTTTCTGCCTCGGAACGAAGTACAGTCATAGCAAAAAATGTGAGCAGATGCCAAGATCCAGGGTGGAAATGTCTGCATACCACCGTCACTACCGCTGCTGCAAAAAATGAAAGGTTGTTTGCGGCAACTTTTCACCCCAACTGTCTCCCATTTGGAGTTGTTATCGCCAGTATCCCAGCCTTGGAGACAGCAGTAGCTGCTGCTTCCCTTCCCATGAAAAGAGCGCACAATATACTGCAGCAAGGAAAGGGAAATGGTTCCTTGTCCCTACTGTAAGTTAAGAAAACTTGGAAGTCTTCTCAAGAGCCACTTGCTGCTGCCCATAAGATTCTGAATCTTTCTGGGAACCGCTTAGGGAGACGCAAGTAGCAACGAACATTAGTGCAGCACTAAACTGAAGCCAGCTAAATTATTTGTTTGCTTTGTTTCTGACGTTTGTATACCACATTCTCCTCCAAGGAGGTGTACATGGTTCTCCCCATTTATATCCACACAACAACCATGTGAGGTAGGTCAGGCTGAGATGGAGCAGCAGGCACAACATCACCCAGTGAGCTCAGTTCCGGCAATCCTCTCAGGTGGGCGCCATTGCCATTACAGTGGTACCTCGGGTTAAGAACTTAATTCGTTCTGGAGGTCCGTTCTTAACCTGAAACTGTTCTTAACCTGAAGCACCACTTTAGCTAATGGGGCCTCCCGCTGCTGCTGCTGCGTCGCCACCGCACAATTTCTGTTCTCATCCTGAAGCAAAGTTCTTAACCTGAGGTATTAATTCTGGGTTAGTAGAGTCTGTAACCTGAAGCGTCTGTAACCTGAAGCGTCTGTAACCCGAGGGAGAACAAGGGAGGCATTCATGGTGAGTCCCGACACCTCTTTTTCTAGAAAAATATCAGTAGCAGTAGTGTTTCCATGTGAACCCTTCTCCGGGGGAACTGGGTGACAGGTTCCACATCCCTGGCCAATATGAAAGGGTACCACGCACAATTATTTTATTGGATTTATAGACCAAACCTTCCTCCGTCCCATTTCAAACAGCAAGCTGAATGTGCTTGTACATTTACACACCTACATCTGGATTGAGCTGAGTAAAGAAGAGAGAGAGCCGAGAAGCACATAGCATCCTTTATCGGGGGAAATCAGGCTTATAAACCTCAAGTTACTGCTTTCTGGCAAGGAGGGAAGCTTGGTTACCCAGCAGTTGAAAACTCCCAGAAACACACAGTGAGGCTAAATGATTCAGCCAATGGCCCACACATGCAGCGAGGCAACAAGGTCTCCAGGGTCAAAGAGTCCTGGCCTCCAACCCCCACGCTCTTCTTCTCTAACCCCCAAGTCACAGAGATTCCCTCAGGCCATAAGAGGAGGCGGCATAAACTGCTAGAGTTGGAGCTGGCCTCCGTACAAGGGCACAAGCTGTAAATGTGCAAATTCCACCTCAAGCAGCGGGACAGGAAGACATCCGTATCCAGAGAAAACAGCAGAAGGACCAAGAATAAAAACAATAATAATATGGATCTAGATCTATCTGCTTGTCACAAAGTTCTCCTGTTCCTCCACATCCTTCTATTAGTTCAGCAAAGCATGCGCTCGCTCTTCAGCACAGGGTGTTTTTTTCTGATTCAGGAGGAGGGGAAAATCCTCTTGCTGGGACTTGGAATTTTGTTTATCGGCAACTGCAAAACTGTGTGGGCAGAAAAACAAAACAGGAAAGGAAACGATTCTGGCAGTTTTCACCGTACAACATCCCCCTGGCAGCAATTAAAACTGAAAAGCCCCCCTCCCCTTAGCTGCTTTATTTTAAAAAGGCACCCCTTAATCTTGGTTCTGAGTGCGGCAGAACTATTTCCCTCCCTTTTGGTGACAGAACAAGCAGGAAGCAAGCAAGCTACAGAACAAAGCTACCTCCACAAAGTAGCAATGCAAGATTTAGAGTCTATTAGTAAGTCAAAGCTTACTTTCCACCATATCTCAGGGCAGCTTTAGGGAGATTAAACCTTTGGGTTAACTCGCTTCCCTGGCATTCTGTTTGCAAGTTTGCAGTGGATTAATGTGAAGCCAGCAGAACGAAATTTCTCTCTCTCTCTCTCTCTCTCACACACACACGCTCACACACACACAACATAATTCCAGCTTGGTTCTGAATTCACCTGCTTTTAAAGGGGGTGGAGTGGAAAAACAGAACTCCAGTGCCATTTTAGAAAGGTCCAGCAACACAACACAGCACAGCACAACACAGCACAGCACAGCACACTACAATAGAATATCTTCTTCATGGCTGGAGATGTTGGAAGGAAAGTTCATGTCAAGTTCAATATCTTGTGGTGTGTGAAAAGTTTGATCCTCATGCACCCCTATCCAAGGGAATCCAAAAATATGTAGAACTCAAGGTAATGCATCACCTGGCTTAAGCACTGTGAAGTCATGGAGCAGTTCAAGCATCCACATCAAAAAGTTCACAGTAAGGGTTAGGAATAGAGGTGAAATTCAACTCAGTTCACAGCTATCTACGAACTTTGCCATTTCTGAAACAATATGAGAACCTAAACTGAGTCATCCTTTGAATTTTTCAATCAACCAAAGTTTTCAAAACAAACCCAAACATACATTAGGGGAAAGTGATGGGACGCAGGTGGCGCTGTAGTGTAAACCACTGAGCCTTGGGCTTGCCGATCAGAAGGTTGGTAGTTTGAATCCCCGCGACGGGGTGAGCTCCCATTGTTCGGTCCCAGCTCCTGCCAACCTAGCAGTTTGAAAGCACGTCAAAGTGCAAGTAGATAAATAGGTACCACTCCAGCGGGAAGGTAAACGGCATTTCCATGCGCTGCTCTGGTTTTACCAGAAGCGGCTTAGTCATGCCACATGACCCGGAAAAACTGTCTGCGGACAAACGTCGGCTCCCTCAGCCAATAAACGAGACAAGTGCCATAACCCCAGAGTCGTTTGCGACTGGACTTAACTGTCAGAGCATTAAAATTGCATATATCAGTGAAAATAGCATACAATAATGAATTATAGTAGGTGGTATAATATGTGGACATTATTCAAAATTGCATATGAAAATGTGTTTATTAGGAGGAATGCACACTAAAATGCTAGTAATTTGCTGCAGGACTGAATTTAAGATGGGAAAATTGAGAAATAGAGAGATCCAAAATTGACAGACCCTTCCATCCCTAGTCAGGAGTCTATGAAAATGGATAGTTCTCTGCTTGACTGGGATTTAAATCTCACATAGGCTATTATTGGAAAGTTGACTGACCAGAAAGTGGCTAAAGAAGTCAGGAAGAAGAAAAAGGTGAGCTGAAGGAACGGGATAGAGCAATCAGTGCACTGATGTTCATAGACCTGAGGGAAGGGTAAGCGGAGGAGACAGGAGCCTGGGGAACTGGTTTGGGGATTGCAAGCTAAGGAGCCAAGGAGATATAATTTTGGCACGTCTACCCCAAAGATGCAGAACCCGTGGCACTCCAGATGTTGTAGGATGACAACTCCCATTAGCCCCAGCCTGCTAATGTCAGGGATGACAGGAGTTGTGATTCGACAACATCTGGAGGGCCACAGTTTCCTCACCATTGGTCTGGAGACTCCTAAGATGGAATCCTGTGTCTAAGAGCAGCACTGAAGGGAGAATTCTGCCAGCTGCTACAGCATTACTGCGGCATTTCTCCTGTCAATCGCAAGAAGGGCACTGAAGGGAAGGAAGTAGAGGAGAAAGATACGGAAACCCACATGTCAGTGTGAATTTCTTCAGCTAAAGGTATCCGGCCATATTTTTATTAGGTGATAAAAATGTTTGTAGTGCCTATGTTTGCTTTTTAGGCAACAAAATCAGAATTTTGATCTCTAGAGTTGGGTAGTTGCCTCTTAGCAGATGTAGTTTTTGGCAGCTATTTTAAAACCTTATCCAGAAATCGATTGTTGGGCACTCACTGACCACTGGCTAAGTGCAAGATCATATTATATACATTGCTCAGTGTACAAATCCTATTTGACGAGCAAGGAGAGGTCATTCAAACGCCAGGCTGGAAGAAACTTAAGCAAACTCTTTATTTCCCAGGACACCTTTGGCTAGCAATTAGTTAATAAGTAACCAAGTCCCAGACAGGTGCTGTCGGCTAAGCTTTAGGAGTTCTTGTTTGGATGAAAGGTGAGTCATTTCCCTTTTATGTTGGTAAATGAATTATGTGTCATGGAAAAGACAGATCCTTTTAAGAAGGCAGCAGTAACTTTTTACACACTCATCTAATACTTTCGCATACAAATTTCACAGTGGGTGATGAATGGGAATTAAATTTTACAATAGAGCTTGGCTCCATAAGGAAGGATGAAAGGAAACATCCAGTTGGATCAGAACCCAATCTCCAGTTCATGTTTTTGGATGTCCTTTATTAACCCAACAAATAGGAACCGGGTTGTGTGCACATTTGTGACGTTTTCACAGACCCTACATATGCCACCATTGCTTTGTGATTTGCTTGGACCTTCACAGAGTCAACTATACAGTCACTGATCTGTTGCATATACCCCATGCAATAGGCAGAGATGGAGGATCCATGAAAGACCTGACCATATCTGAGCAAGAATTTAGCTCTGATGTAGGCATCCCTATATCAGCCTCTCATGAACAGCACCATGGTTTCATTACCATGTGAGCAGACTTCCCACCCACAAACAACACCGTCCCAGTACTGTAAAAGCATAGGGGTCTGCACCTACCACCATGATTATCTTGTCATACAAAATGGTGTCCCAAAAGATTTAGCTAACTTGTGCTGAAGATATGACGAATTCCCCTTCACAACTCCCCACCAAAGTGCCCGTCTCCTGCCAGTAGCTTCAAATCAAGGCAGCACCAACACCTTGCTATTCCTGGATGTGATGATGAGCCATCATTCGGGCAGCCCTCTACTTCCCACAGGTTTTTAACCTCTCAAACTCTTTGCTTGGATCTGTGCCCCTTCCCCAGCCGCCATGTAAGAGCAGGAGCAAGGAATGCCAGTCAAGCTGTCCATTTTTGTTTCCCCCCATATATGGTGGAGGAAGAGCCTGAGCAATTCTGTTATTAACCTGAGATGTACGCTGCAACCATCTCTGGAAACCCCTAATGCTCTCTAGCATGTTTATGTGCATGACTAAAATTGCCATCAGACTCTGTTTCAGAGACTACTCTGCACATTTTTCAAATGAACACCTTACTCGGTGGAGAAGCAGGATTACGGTGGCAAGCCCTGGTCCTCTTTCTAGCGTAGACATGTTCATAAGACTCTCTGCGTAGTCCCTACCTACATACAAACTGCATGCATAGCCAGGGCTGTGTTTCTTAACAGGGTTCCTTGACATGCCATACTGTGTGCAAAGTAAGCATGTAGGGATTGCATGGATGGTCCTGGCTGGGGACTTTACTGTTGCAATCCTGTCATGTTGCACACATTCACTGAATTTTATCCTGTGACCTGCCCTGAGACCTGCGGGTATAGGGCGGTATTCAAATCAAATCAATCAATCAATCAATAATGTGTAACGAACATTGGAAAGTTGATAACCTTTGGTGGAGAAGACGTTTTATTTAGCCAGCTTCCATTTTTACCCATTCCCCATAGTGAATGTTCCTTTACTCTCATATTCAAAGACAGGAAGAACAGCAGGCTTCGTTGCCGTATAGCCATTTATTATAACCCTTTGCATTTGTCTTTTTTTGACTGTAGGCATACCCAGCCTTTTCCACTGATACACATGCACGATAGATGTGAGCTTGGAACTTCATTCCTATTTTACCAACACGTATACCATTATGCGGACGCAGGTGGTGCTGTGGGTTAAACCACAGAGCCTAGGGCTTGCCAATCAGAAGGTCGATGGTTCGAATCCCCACGATGGTGATCTCCCATTGCTCGGTCCCTTCTCCTGCCAATCTAGCAGTTTGAAAGCACATCAAAGTGCAAGTAGATAAATAGGTACTGCTCCGGCAGGAAGGTAAATGGCGTTTCCATGCACTGGTTCGCCAGAAGCGGCTTAGTCATGCTGGCCACATGACCTGGAAGCTGTACCTTCCAATAAAGTGAGATGAGCGCCGCAACTCCAGAGTTGGCCACGACTGGACCTAACGGTCAGGGGTCCCTTTACCCTTTACCTTTATACCATTATGGAATCTTAATACCGTATTTACTTGAATCTAATGCTGACCTCTTTTTTTTCCAAATGACGTTGCGATAATTAAGGTGCGCATTAGATTCGACGACACATTTACATTCGCCAGCAAATACTATTTTTGGTTTTGAGGTTCTGATAACTGGGGTGTACATTAGATTCAATGGTGCATTAGACTCGAGTAAATACAGTAGACTTGAGAAGGTAGATGACTGGTATAGTGTAGCATTTAGAGTGTTTGGCTAGCGCTGAGAAAGATCATTACTTTTGTTGTAACAAATAGCTTCTTCGCCTTGCATCATTGCTAAGAAGGCTGCTGCTCCTTTAAATAGCACATACTGTATGTGTCATATCTGAACTGACAAGCTGATGAAAGAATGAAGAAAATCCCCTTCTCCTTGGTTTCTAAAACAAGATGATAAACACCAAAGTGATGTTAGCACTGTCTAAACCACAATAGGTCTGGAGACAGCTCATTCAACCTGAGCACCTGAAAGATAACCTTGGGGCTTCTCCATTAAGCCCCCTTCCCCAGCTCCAAGGAATGAGGGGGATTCTGTGACTGCTAACTTGACAGGTGTGGTAAGTTAAAATTACCTTTTTCCAGCCGTCAGCTGTCAGCCCCTGCCTTCTTCAATCCTGACCCGGTACCAACAAGATTCTCCCTCTGCCTATAGACGTCGCCTGAACAGAGGAGGCTTGCACAATCCAACCACATGTTCTTGCAGCTCTCCACATTTTAAGGAAAAGGGCCTTAGTAAGTCAGTTTCAGGTTGCTTCTGTGCTTCGTTCACATTTTGTCACCCGGATTTCCTGAAAGAAGCTGCAAGGGGCGGCAGTGGCAGCAACAGCAGCAGCAGCTCCATTTCTCTGGCCCCATAGTCTCAGCATGTACCCATCTTTTCCCAAGCAGCGTCTTCCAGGGCTCAGCAGCTTGTCAGATGAAAGCATTGGCCTAAAAACCAGGAACTGCTGGTTCTACTGCCATGACGCCAGCTAGACATCTATCCCAGGACATCAGCAGCTCCCGTTGCTCTGTCCCAGCTCCTGCCAACCTAGCAGTTCAAAAGCACGCCAGCGCAAGTAGATAAACCACTGCGACAGAAAGGTAAACGGCATTTCCGTGCGCTCCGGTTTCCGTCATGGTGTTCCGCTGAGCCAGAATTGGTTTAGTGATGTTGGCCACATGACCCGGAAAGAAGTCTGTGGACAAACGCCGGCTCCCTCAGCCTGGAAGCGAGATGAGCGCCACAACCCCATAGTCGCCTTTGACTGGACTTAACCGTCCAGGGGTCCTTTACCCAGGACATCAGGAGTGGGAAACATTTTTAGCTCTGAAGGCCACATTCACTTATAGGCTAGCTTCCAGAGGTCACATGCCAGGAGTGAGAGGGGTCAGAGGCAAAGGTGGCAGAGAAATGAATACCAATTTCATCTATGTAAAATAGGCTGCTTCCTACAAACACACACTTCTCCTTATCCTTCATCCAGGCAAGCAAGAGTCCCTTTTATTATTCAAGGACACATTCCATCCAGACAGGGGTTTTCTTTGAGCAGGAGCTCAGGGGAACTGATCTTGAAAAGGATTTCATTTCAGCAAGCCATGATGTGGCCACACCTGTAGTTTCTTTCTCTGGCAGACCAAGCCACCTGATACGCTCATGACTACCAGGAATCTCAGGCAACTTAGGCTGGTTGACTGGCTTGAAGACCCAGAAGTGCCTTGGCTGCAAAAGCAATCCAGGATTTGTTTCCTGGCCAGGCAGAATAACACAGGTGAGAGCAGAAAGAGGGAACACACTCTAACCATAAACAGCATAAATCAGTTTCACGGTTTGGCAGCTACCAAAGCAGCCCATTAGAAGTTATACAATATTTCTTCCAGGCTTTTTGGGATTAAGCTCCTTTGACTCTCAACTTCTTTTTTAGCTCTTTTCTACTCTCAGCCGAAGAGTACTCCTTCCAGTTTTATGAATGAAAACCTCCTTCTGTTGCAGAGGTCTGGATCAGGTGCCAAGGATGCTGTTTCGGTGAGGCTAATTGATGCAAAAAAATAATAGGACGTTAAGCTTTTATACCACCTGCATTTCAAACACGCCATGGCCATTAAGGTAAGGCTTCTCTTCACTAAATGATCAGGGAGATTTTTGTGGGCACAGTGGTGATGGATTGGGATGGGAGGTATCAGCTGGGAGGTAAATCATATCAGAGCCAGAACTAATGAAACCTGTTGTGTTGTTCTCGGAGTTCTGTCTGGAATTCTTCCTGAAGGCACTCCATCAAAGCCCGTTTGCTCCCACACTGCCAGCTGGAAAATCCCCAGGAGGCAGGCATCATCCCGGACAGTTTCACAATCTAAACCGAACTGTTTCACTCCTCAAATATGAGGGGGAAAGGATGTCTGGCATCCTCCGCTATCCTGGGGCTGTGCATTATACAGACGGTTCCTAATGAACTCGTCTAGTCTAACAGGTTCATATGAATCACAGACTTTGTCACAGGAATAGAGGAAGCGGCCTTATAGCATGACAGGCCACTGGTCCATCTGGCTCAGTATTCTTGACACTGACTGGCAGCAGCTCTCCAGGGTTTTAGGCAGGGAATATTCCTACCTAGATATTCTGGGCGCAGTGGTTTTCAACCTTTTTGAATCCACGGCGCCCTTGACCAACCACATTCTTTCTGTGGCTCCCCTGTGGGAGCCACTGACACTGGGGTTCCATTACAGCAGGAGTTCTCAACCTGTGGGTCCCCAGATGTTGTTGGACTACAACTCCCATCATCCCTGACCTCTGATCATGCTGGCTAGGAATGATGGGAGTTGTAGTCCAACAACATCTGGGGACCCACAGGTTGAGAAACACTGCATTACAGGATGTGTGCATGTGGGGATTCCCCTGTTCTATATATACATACAGTGGTACCTCAGGTTACAAATGCTTTGGGTTACAAATACTTCAGGTTACAGACTCCGCTAACCTGGAAGTAGTACCTTGGGTTAAGAACTTTACTTCAGAATGAGAACAGAAATTGTGCTGCGGCGGCAGCAGTGGGAGGCCCCATTAGCTAAAGTGGTACCTCAGGTTAAGAACAGTTTCAGGTTAAGAATGGACCTCCAGAACAAATTACGTTCTTAACCAGAGGTACCACTGTATACAGTTGTATCTTGGTTCTTGAACGTAATCCATTCCGGAAGTGTGTTCAACTCCCAAAACCATTCAAAAACCAAGGCACAGCTTCCGATTGGCTGCAGGAGCTCTCTGCACTCAAGTGGAAGCTGCGTCAGACGTTCGGCTTCCCAAAAACATTCAAAAACCGGAAGACTTACTTCTGGGTTTTCGGCGTCCGGGAGCCAAAGCATACGAGTGCCAAGGCATTTGAGAACCAAGGTACGACTGTATATGGTAGCATTGCAAGAGCCAGCATCCTGCTGCTTGTTTCAAACTGCAGCAATTTGGACCTCACCCTTGCAAGCAGTTTTCATCAAAGCCCGGCTGCGCAATGGGCAAGTGGTTTGGCCGAATGCACACTCATGCTGCTGCTGAGGGTACTGCCACAGCTGCCACATGGGTAGGCTATTAAGATTTTAAAAATTCCCTTTTGGGCAGGCAAGGGGAGGGTGAAGGCATGATTATGGGTTTTCTGTAAGATCTGTGGGCACAACAGAGCTATCAGGGTTGCACCCGTGGCAATACTGGACAGAGCCACAGAATACTGCCCGCCCGCCCCAGGACTGTCGCTTGGGAATTTTAACTCTGTGAGTTGTAAACTGCCCAGAATTCTTAGGAGACTGTGTGCTTTGAATGGGCACACAACCTTAGAAAGAAGAGGAATGGAGGCAAATCTACCTGCACATTTATTTATTTTTGCCAACTAATCTTATTGCTTTTCAAAAAAATTAACAAATTAACATCAAATTACATCAAATAATTAGTATAATTCAAATATCCCCACACATGTTTGTGCCAACATGCAAGTCCTCCAGTCCCATAGTTGTCCACAGGAAAGGAATTGCCAACTTTCTTTATAGCAGCTGTACTTAAGTCAACAATCTGCAGTTGACCCTCTCCCCTCCACCTCAACAGTTAGAAGACAAACCTTAATCGCATCAGCTGCATCAGTGGTGGTGGTGGGGAGCTGAGTGGAGTCATAGACAGAACAGACTTTAGTTAGCAATTGGCCTATTAACAAGAGGAATTAGTAATCCAGCTCAGACTGATTCAACAAGGATCTGAATACAGGCTACTACCCCTTACTACACAAGAAGACTCAGGTTGGATGGGGCACCATGAAAGTCTCACCAAAACCACAAGAAGTGAGAGATTTTTCCCCCCTGCACTTCACTGACTTCATACTGGTGACTTTCAAGTGAGCCCAAGGGAAATGAGCTTGGGAGAGGGAGGGGATAAATTTTGATTGCATAGACACACATTTGCACCTTTTGCAGTGTAACAGGAAAATTACGCATCACACCCAGTCCTATAAACAGCTAATTGCCCAATCTGATCCGGTAAATTAGCACCACAAAAGCCTGTCTAATGCACACAATGGACTCCCCAGAGTGGATCAGGAGGGGAAATTAATTCGCATCCTCCATGAGACAGGCCCGTAGGTAAGGATTAGAGCCAACTATGGAGGCAGGGTGGAGAAGAAATTTCACAAAACCATCCCCACCCTGAATTTGGCCTTTGGATAGAGGCAAACCTGAGCTCTCCCATTGCCCTCTCAATATGCAACATAACATGTACTAAAAAAAGAACAGAACTCTTCGCCTGGAAGCTAACTGGCTCCTTTGATTTTAAAATGTTAAAAGCAGCTACAAATATCTCATCTGCATCCACCAACCACATCAAACAAGTTCCTACTCAAGAACAGATTATCTGCAGTATTGCCATTACTAGTCTACGTTCGATAGCTGTGTGCTAGAACCGCTTCATTCTGTGTACAGCCTTTTCTTGATGGAGGGATAGAATGGACAGCGTATCAGCATTAAGCAAAGGCCATTCACATGTTGTATTCCCTTCTGAAAAATCGGGGGGAACGGTTACAAGAAGGGATGGAAGGATCTTTTGATTTTATTTCTTCCCTACATTAAATTCATTTCTCCGCATTTCTGCAGCAATTTATGATGATTATTTTTTTAACCAAGCCTCATAGAAATTCATCAGCATCTTAATAATAATAATAATAATAATAATAATAATAATAATAATAATCCTTCCAGTAGCACCTTAGAAACCAACTAAGTTTGTTATTGGTATGAGATTTCATGTGCATGCACACTTCTTCAGATGCACAAACTTAATAACAATAACAAACTTAGTTGGTCTCTAAAGTGCTACTGGAAGGAATTTTATTATTATTATAATTTTGTTTCGACTATGGCAGACTAACACGGTTACCTACCTGTAATCAGCATTTTAGTTTAACTTTCTCATAATAATCACTTCTTTTTTCTTTTCTTTTTTGCATGCAGTTTTGTCTAATCATACATTGTTTTGCAAGGACATAGGAAAATAAGGGACACGGGTGGTGCTGTGGGTTAAACCACAGAGCCTAGGACTTGCCGATCAGAAGGTCAGTGGTTCGAATCCCCGCGACGGGGTGAGCTTCCGTTGCTCGGTGCCTGCTCCTGCCAACCTAGCAGTTCAAAAGCACGTCAAAGTGCAAGTAGATAAATAGGTACCGCTCTGGCGGGAAGGTAAACGGTGTTTCCGTGTGCTGCTCTGGTTTGCCAGAAGCAGCTTAGTCATGCTGGCCACATGACCCGGAAGCTGGACGCTGGCTCCCTCGGCCAATAAAGCAAGATGAGCCCCAGAGTTGGTCACGACTGGACCTAATGGTCAGGGGTCCCTTTACCTTTATCTTTAGGAAAATAGAAAGCTGCCTAATCTGAGTCTGACCATTGGTCCATTTAGCTCAGTATTGTCTACTCATGGACTGGCAGCATCCTTCCAGGGATTCAGGCAGGGATCTCTCTCAGCCCTACCTGGAGATGCTGGGTGTTGAGCGTGGGACCTTTCGCACGCAAAGCAGATGCTCTACCGCTGAGATGCACCACCTTCTCCATTCAACACATGGGAACATTCAACACATGGCTCTGGGTCACCACGTGGTGCTTCAGCTCCACATTCCTGGCAGCTGCTGGGAGAGGTATGTGATCTACTTTCATACTGGCCCCAGTCCACATGTGGAATGCTATTGTTTCTATTTGTACCCCACTCTGTAGACCAGAAAAGAACTGCTGCTGCTGCTAAGCACTACAGAAATATTACAAAATATATTAAGTATGCCGGGGGGGGGAGCAACCCAAATTAAAACCTGTACCTAAAATTGCCACAACATTGAGATGGTACCACCTTGGCTACCCTTTCTATAATCATTAAGACTGCTGCTCTAGACCAGGGTTTCCCAAATTCATGTCTCCGGCTGTTTCAGGACTACAGTTCCCATCATCCCTGACCACTGGTCCTGCTAGCTAGGGATGATGGGAGCTGTAGTCCAAAAACAGCTGGAGACCCAAGTTTGGGAAGCCCTGCTCTAGACAGAACACAGTACAGTAGTACCTCGGGTTACAGACGCTTCAGGTTACAGATGCTTCAGGTTACAGACTCCTCTAACCCAGAAATAGTACCTCGGATTAAGAACTTTACCTCAGGATGAGAAGAGAAATTGTGTGGGGGCGGCGGGAGACCCCATTAGCTAAAGTGGTACCTCAGGTTAAGAACAGTTTCAGGTTAAGAATGGACCCCCGGAACGAATTAAGTTCTTAACCCGAGGTACCACTGTAGTTGGAATGGTCACACTTCCACAGCACTGACTTGTGTTTTCCATTTTTAAAAGGTGACCAATCCTTAAAGCATTACAGTTGCATGCACATCTACCTGTGTCCAACTGAACAAATGCTTTTCCATTTAACATAATGTGGCAGAATGACATGTTTGCCATCTTAGTTGTGTTTGTTTTAACTGACGAGAGGAGCGCGGAATGCTAGCAGCATAACCACCTTAGACCTTAGTTTCAGCTTTCAGGTGCCTTGATTTATTGATTTGGCCAATTCCCATTTAATAGGTTCTCTCACTCAGTCTCAAGTCAACGGTATTCCCGAGGGGCCTCTGCTCTCACCTCTAAAGACTCAGGGGAGGGGAGCCAAGTGAGGCAATCTGCACTTGGGGGGCCCCAGACCAGGCTCATTAAGTTTGTTTTCCTGTTTGAAAAAGAAAACACCTTTGCAGTCTCAAGGCTAGTGGGAACCAATAAAATAAAATAAAACCATACTTTCTAAAGTGAACATTTTGTCAATATTTTGGTTTGGCAAATTAGCCAGTTGTAGAAATGGGATGGAGAACTTGCCTTCCTCCAGATACTATAGGACTCAAACTTCCATTATCTCCGACCATTGGCCATGCTGGCTGGGACTGATGGGAGATGGAGTCCAGCATCACCCAGAAGATCACCCAGCTCTACATCTTCTCTTGGAGCCGAGGTGCTGAATGGCCTTTTCCTCTTGTGCTCATGAACAGTGATTCTGCTCTTGAGCCAATGTGACCAATGCTGAACTTCAAATCAGAACAGCCAGTGTCATGTGGCAATGAAAGTAGGCATCATTTCTGGGAAAGCAGGGAAGAACATTAATTTAATCTTTCTTTCTTTTTTTTTACAGGAGAGTTCCTTTAATGACTTTGCCAACTTTGCATACTCTGTTTGCATAGATTTCCTGCAATGTATTGAAATCTAGAATAACTACTTCTGTCCCCTTTCAAGTTCACGCTGGGAATCACACATCCTTCAAACTCCTTGGGAAGATGGAAGTGTGTGTGGCAATCTCAGAACATTCCTGTGTCAATCAGCCAAGTAGGGAGAACAATTCCTTCTGAAAGTGTCTGTTGCAAGATAATAGAAGCAACCAAGTATCATGCTCACCCATGCACAAACAAGCCTGACTCCCAGCCTTCAAGAAGGATGAGAAGTTCATTTGGCATCAAGATTTACATGGAATTTGTGTTCTGCTCTGGCTCAGTGGTGTTTAAACCCGTGTTCCAACCAGAACCATCTTGAGACCAGAGTGGCTTCTGCAGTTGGCCTTCCTGTTATTTCATTGGCATTCCAGGCATTTCTGGGGGAAAGACTATAAGAAGTGCCCTGCTGGACCAGGCCAAAGGCCCACCTAGTCCACCACCTTGTTCTCGCAGTACCTAGTGGTGGTTGGCACTGCTGCAAGCAACAGTGTGGGGCTGCTACAAGCAAGATCTGGGTGTAACAGCACTCTCCCCACCTGTGATACCCAGGAACCAGTTTTCAGAGGCACACTGTCTCTAACAGTGGCAGTGGAACACAGCTGTTATGGCTAGTTGCCATGGACAGACTTATCCTCCATTAAATTGTCTAACCCTCTTGTAAAGCCATTCACGTTGTTAGCCATCACTGCCTCCACTGGGAGCTCCTTCTGCGGTCCCTCCAACTGTATCATGAATTCCACACCGAGAAGACCAGAAATTAATTGCACTTCTGTATAATATGTGGGATGTGGGTGGCTCTGTGGGTTAAACCACAGAGCCTAGGACTTGCCGATCAGAAGGTCGGTGGTTTGAATCCCTGCGATGGGGTGAGCTCCCATTGCTCGGTCCCTGCTCCTGCCCACCTAGCAGTTCGAAAGCATGTCAAAGTACAAGTAGATAAATAGGTACCGCTCCGGCAGGAAGATAAACGGCGTTTCCGTGCACTGCTCTGGTTTGCCAGAAGCAGCTTAGTCCTGCTGGCCACATGACCCGGAAGCTGTACGCCGGCTCCATCGGCCAATAAAGCAAGATGAGTGCCGCAACCCCAGAGTCGGTCATGACTGGACCTAATGGTCAGGGGTCCCTTTACCTTTATAATATGCCTTAAAGGAAACTTACAGTGAATAAAATATGACTATGATGCATACACAACCCCAGCCCCCCACCAAGAAAAGTGGAAGGATGAAAACCTCAACGCTTCACAGAGACAATCATTTTAAGGAATTCTAAATGCCCAATGGATTTTGAGCTTTCCTGAGAGCAGACAGTGATGAGGGCAGGTATATCTTTCCAAAATTAAGGTGCCATAGTTGAAAAGGCCACAGGCAAGAGGAAACAGCCTAGTTCAGTTCCAAATTGTTTAGGTCAGAAACTGCACCTTGAATTGGACACAGAAATTAATTAGTAGCCAATAAATCTGGTACATGAGTGGCGTAAATATGATCTCAACAACTAGCTAGCCCCAGACAAAATGCTGGTTGTTGCTTTCTACACAAAGTCAAATTTCCAGTTGGTCTTCAAAGCTAGCCCCATGTACAGTACATTGCAGTAGTCCAACCTGGTGCTAACTAGGGCAGGGATGACTGTGGAATGTTAACTTTTCCAGGAAGGGGCACATCTGGCGAACCAGAAGTGCCATATACATAAGCATCACCAAGCTACAGACCAAGCTTCATGCCATTTGTCTATCTGGACCAGTAACATCTGACTGGTAGTGGTTCTCCAGGGGTTTCAGACAAAGGGTTTTTCATATCAGGTGCTGCTCCTTGATTCTTTTAATCTGGGATCTGCACACACATACACACACATTTACACTTTCACGGTTATAGACAAACAGGGCCAAACAATGGATGTTGGGCAGGATAGCCATTAGACCTAGGGCATTAAGCTCAAAACGAGTCTCTGATTTTGACACTTGAGGTTTTTTAAAAACTATTTGATAATTTTTGCAACTTGTTTGTATGCACATTGGACCAAAATGTGACACACACTCTCAGCTTAGAAGTGCAGATTTAAGCAAATAGGAGAGGTGATCTGGTAAAAGACATATTTTTTGTGTTAACTGGTAATAGATTTTGTCATATTAAAGAGCTAAAAATATTCACAAAAATGATTAAGAAAGTATCGGTTCTGATGGAACAAGATTAGACCATGAAGAACGTTCCCTCTCAGATCAGCTGATTCTATAAACAAGCCACTGGCTCTTTTCTGGGTGTCTTAAATAGGTTTTTGTGTGTCATGATTTTTTATTTTTTATTTTTTATCATGGCTAGGTTGCTCAGAAGCTGGAAATGGCCTGGGTCGCTCTAGACCTCTGAGAAGGCCTTTGGGCAAGAGGCTAGGTTCATAAATCCTCCTTCCATCTCAGGCAGGAGAAGACGGTCTGTGGGAACTGCCTCTTGCTTGGGAGAGTCACGTTCCACATGTGCCCTGCAGGGGTTGCTGGTGACGCTGATAGAAGCAAGTGGCTCTGAGACTTGCATTCAGACACATACAGAAACTATGCAGAATGCAGACTGACCTCTTAATCCTTAATGGGTTTCCTCCTCTACAAGCTTGGTGTGGTTTCAACCACAAAAACCACACTATAGGAGACAAAAGCAGGCAGGACCGGCCAAGCAGCCTAGTGCATTGGGACATGTTGCAAAGCAGTCGCTCCCAAACCTTGCATTCTGTGGACTAGGCAAAGAATCAATCAATCATTCTCAAGCACCACCTCGGTCTGCATTCAACGACTGCAAGACGGGTACCGGTTAGGTAGGGTCGGGTCAGCAGAAGGATCTGACTTCTACACCTCCACTAAGCCAAAAAGGGGCACCCCCATTGAAGTCCTCCTTCCTGTTTCCTTTCAGTACCTTCTGAAGAACAGCCAACTAGTGCCAATGGGAGGTTTTTCTGTGTTTCTAACTGCAGCATGGGTGCAGGTGTGCACTAAATCCATCGGGACCCCAGCTGGGAAAAGAATGGTTAAGACTCACATCCCTGCATGCTGCAGACCCAATTGAAATTGGAGGTACTCCACCAATCCCCTCACCTAGGATCAAATTTTTAAAATCCTCCAGCATGACTTATACAAGGCAATTCAGGCTATTCTCAAGGGGACACCAGATGCGCTCTCTCTCCCCCCCTTCTCTCTCTTGTTAAGAAATACCACAATTAGATTTCACTCAGGACTAGGCACTGCCAAGATGACCATGGGGACTAATTCTTCATAATCCATGGGCTGAACTCCACCCTTGCACCAGCTCAGAGCTTGCCTAGCTTCTAGAGTTACAACAGACAAAACAACTGGCATTATTTAGGATACTTGGCATGAGTTTCGGTGCAACTGTCAGTGCATCTCCCTTTCCAAATCCTTTTTCCTCAAGGCATTGGATTCAATCAAGATTCCTATCTATGGGGATTCCCTCCTTTATTCATGATTGGACACAGACATGCCCTCTGGCTGTCTGCACGCTCTCCCACTTTCAGAATGATGAAATACACTCCATGCCCACTAGAGTGGGTGTTTTCACTGAGGTAGTGCAGCAGATTGGCCAAGGAGCCAAAAACCCACCAGTTCAGGTCTCACTTCGCCCATGGCTTCACTATTCACAGCATGCCCACACCTCCACAGGCCAACAACGGAGAGGGAATAATACTGAAGGGTTGCTGGAAGAAAAACTCCAATGATTGATGTGAAGTGCTCTGGAAAACTCTCATGCCCTAGAGATAAATGAAGTATGATTTTGAGACACAGGTCCTGAAACGATCATCTGACTACAGCTAGTGATTCACTAACCAGAGCGTAATTTCAGCAGCAGTTTTGGTTCTGAAGGGACAAAAAACACAGAGCCAGGAAGACAGCATCTTCCTCAAGTGCTGAGGAATACTCTAATTAGACATACAGTGGTACCCCGGGTTACATACGCTTCAGGTTGCATACGCTTCAGGTTACAGACTCCGCTAACCCAGAAATAGTGCTTCAGGTTAAGAACTTTGCTTCGGGATAAGAACAGAAATCGTGCTCCAGTGGCACGGCAGCAGCAGGAGGCTCCATTAGCTAAAGTGGTCTTCAGGTTAAGAACAGTTTCAGGTTAAGAACGGACCTCCGGAACGAATTAAGTACTTAACCTGAGGTACCACTGTACAGTGACATGACTGCCCTCAAATGGCAGTGCACATAAAATATAAGTGTGATATCCATCTTAACTTAAGACCATTGATTTCAAGGGGGTCTCCTTTGAGTGTGGGGGCCAAGCAGGGTCAAGGATGCACGAAACACACAAGGACTCTAGGGCAGAGTTTGTATGCATACCCCTGCCCCGGCCACATGTTTGGCATTTCCTACGAGATTAACAAAAACACCAGGGGGTGGCTATACACATATCACAGCAGGGTAAGACAACAGCATTGCATCTAGGACATGCAGTGGATCCCAACCCCAAATCTCCATAATCAGGGCATCTGATTATCTGGGTGCCATCTGGACTACTACCTCTAGTAGCACGAGATGCTCATAGAAGTCGGTGGTCCAAAGTAGTGCATCAAAAACTACTTACATGTGGCCTCCAAGCACAGCATCTCCAGAAAATGGGTCTACCCAAGGCAAAAACCGTTATTGACCAGCCAATAAAGCGAGATGAGCGCCGCAACCCCATAGTCAGCCACAACTGGACCTAATGGTCAGGGGTCCCTTTACTTCTCCCCCTCACCTTTTATGCATGCAGGAAAACTTGTGAAGCAGTTCATGCTTGTCTCTCCCCCTGTACGAATCAATATGTAACATTTGTGTGTTGTCCTAGGTGGAAGGCAGTGAAAGGAAGTAGAGGCAGGTGGAAGAAAAGAAGCAGAGTCTAGCCTAGGCTCCCGACTATCCTTGAACCATCTGACCTGCTCCTCTCTCCTTTCATGCCCAATTATCATGCCATTTTATCAGCTCAAGCTCTTCTAGACCCGGCCTGCCTCCCAAAATCCATGTCCCTAATGGGTTAAAAGTAGATGCCTTCAAGCATACACCTTAAAACATACAAAGCCCACCTGGTTAAAATTCCTAAGGCAAACATACCACAAAGCGGGCCTCCTCCTTCAGCAGGCAGACCCACACAGCTGTTATAAAACAGCACGGCTGCCTGGTGGGGTTTGTGTTCCTGGCACTTTACCCTGCTTTCAATTTTATATCCTAAAAAAAAAAATTAAAAAATACATGCATGAGTTCAGCAAACTGTCATCAAGGCTGCAAAATAATAATAATGGTGAAGTATGGCTCACTGGCAAGGCTGGGAGTAAAGCAAACAGGCAGCAAAAAAGCCACTGCGTCTCAGGCTGTCTAAGAAAACTGGATAGCCCAGAGGGCTGGGCAGTACAGATGGAGAAAAAGCTCATACTTTCCCATGCCATGCTGGGCAGCAGGTACCCAAAAGACAGCAGGATAGCAGCTGCACCCGACAGCAGATGATGCATTTTCAGCCTTGCATACATTCGCAGTGGGAACAGCTTGGTGGGCAAACACACTCCTTTAAAAGAACATGTGGCCCTGGTGGCTGTGAATTGATACATCTATGCCAGAGGGGCATATGTGGCAGAGAGACCAGGGTTCTCTGCTTTTGGTCATATGAATCCTTTGCAATAATTTTTAAATTTTGCAAAACAAAAACAAAAGCAACCTCCAAAGTAATAAAGACCAGTATCTTCAAAGGCTGTCTCTTGTAGAGGAACAGGCCATCCCTCTTCAAGGTTGCTTTGCATTTGACAAACCAGCAATAAAATTTATGTTTTTTCCACCATCCATTCATGGATAACTCCAGGTCCAGAAGAACATTTGGTCTCCATTTTCTGCCCCACCCCCACCCCCTCTTTTTATGCCTTTCCATCTCTCCATAAAAAGCTAGCAAGTGCCTGCCATAGGAATGGGAGAAGGGCATTTTGCTCAGGACAGGGGTGGAGAACCTATGGTCTTCCAGTTCTTGCCAGACCCCGACTTCAACAGCTCTAGCCAATATGGCCAAGAGAACCATAAACCCATAGAATTGTAGAGTTGGAAGGGACCCTGAGGACCATCTAGTCCAAACGCCTGCAATGCAGGAATGTGCAGCTGTCCCATATGGTGGGGATCGAACCTGCAACCTTGGCATTATCAGCACCACACTCTAAAACCAACTGAGCTATCCCAAGATAAATAGTTATGGATGATGATGATGATAATAATTTATTATTTATACCCCGCCCATCTGGCTGGGTTTCCCCAGCCACTCTGGGCGGCTTCCAACAGAATATTAAAATACAATGACCAATTGAACATTAAAAGCTTCCCTAAACAGGGCTGCCCTCAGATGTCTTCTAAAAGTCTGGTAGTTGTTTTTCTCTTTGATATCTGGTGGGAGGGCATTCCACAGGGTGGGTGCCACTACCAAGTAGGCCCTCTGCCTGGTTCCCTGTAACTTGGCTTCTCGCAGTGAGGGAACCGCCAGAAGGCCCTCAGCACTGGACCTCAGTGTCTGGGCAAAATGATGGGAGTGGAGATGCTCCTTCAGGTATACTGGACCGAGGCCGTTTAGGGCTTTAAAGGTCAGCACCAAAACTTTGAATTGTGCTCGGAAATGTACTAGGAGCCAGTGTAGGTCTTTCAAGATAATGGATAATGGAGGTGTAGTCCAATAATGTCTGGGGTGGCTACAGATTTACTATCCCTGGCTTAGAAACAGCATTGTGTATCTCCTTTTATGCAGACAGGCAAAAGTGGCACATACGGCCTGTGGAATGAACACGCGGAGCCCATGGAGGGGAAAGATGAAATTCCAAGTGACATTTTAAAGAAGTGAACAGATTATGCAATTAAAACCTTACATTCTGTTTAACGTCACCACTAAAAGTAATGCCGTTTTTAGTACCAGAGAGGTATTTAAAGCAGAAGGCACAGCCATACTTTTGTGGGGAGTCTGAAACCTCAGAACGTCTTTCGGTGGCCTCTAAAAGCCATCCTGCGCACTCCCCAGCAACCTAATGAGCTACTGGCTTCTTACGCATGCCACATAGATTAAGTTTTCCATCTCTGCTACCATTAGCAATCAAATGGGCGCCAAAGAACCTTACTTCCTGCCCAGCCTCCATGTTAAAAAGAAAGTATCTCAATATTTGCCTAGGCTACGTCCAAAAAAATACGAGGCTGCTGGCTGATCTTTCGCTCTACTCCAGAGTTTGCTGGTGGCCCTAGGTAATAATCTCATGCCAAACTTCCTCACACCCCGGTGGCTGGCCCCAGGGCAGACCACAGAAACCTTCAATCGAGGCCTGCGAACAAGGGGCCCACAGTCCTCCTCCATCAACTGCCCCCTTCTGCTGCCGAATTCCCCCTAGAGAGCTATTCCACAGAGTAAATTCTATGTTCTTGGCACTCAACCCCAAAATATACTCTATTCAAGGCTCGATGGTGGTGGGGAGCCAACCAAGATTGAAAAGGAAGAAGAAATTTACAATCTGCTATTCTGGGAAGCATACACAAGCCCAGCAATACTGAAAGAACCTTGGAATCAAAAGCTACAACCTCATCCTCAGGCTTCTTGTGTCCCCCTCCCCGTTGTTGTCTAGGCAGGAATGTGAGGTGACAATGAAGGTGCAGGGGCACCAGCTCCTGGAAGCCGAGACCTTTTGGGGTCCCCTCAATATTTTGGGGGTCAGGGCCAGCCCCTCCCATGTCCCCAAAGCATGGAAGCTCCTTCTCCTGCTGCTGCCGTAGAGGGGAAAGCAGGTCAAAGCAGTCCCGCTCCGTTGGCTGCACCAGAAGGAGGCAGAGGAGGAGCCACCAGCCATTGTTTGAAACCCCACCAGATATTGAAAGGTCTTCAGGGATGAACCCAATTCCAGAAAGGTCACAGGACCCATGAAAACATGGTAGTACAAGCCACACAGATGTAGAAACCATTGAGTGAATGAAACAAATTTTCAGAGATGATGCATGCAAGCACAACATGGCCAGTTCCTTCCCCACTTCCCTATCTAATTCTGGATTCCCGGTCAAATTCCAGTCATCTGAATGCAAGTAAATCACCCTGTGGAATGCCCTCCCACCAGATGTCAAAGAGAAAAACAATTACCAGACTTTTAGAAGACATCTGAAGGCAGCCCTGTTTAGGGAAGCTTTTAATGTTTAACAGGTTATTGTATTTTAACATATATTATCTATATTAATGTATATTAATATTTTAATATTCTGTTGGAAGCTGCCCAGAGTGGCTGGAGAAACCCAGCCAGATGGGCGGGGTATAAATAATAAATTATTATAATATTATTATTAACTGATGTTTTCACAAGACTCTGTTGCAATGTCTTGCTCAGATCTTGGCATCAGTTGATTTGATAGGCCTTAGTTCTGTAGGTGTCTACAGAGCTTCAGGTCTGTGTCATGCAGAAGTGAGATTAAAAAGAGAAAGAAAAAAGAAAAGAAAAGTGCAGCTCTAATCTGACAACAAGTCAAATACAAAGACGTGGCTGGATATAGGTTACAGCATGAACTTGCAATGAAAACATAGGCAATGACACTGGGGCTTTCCTCTGTTGCATCAAGAAATGCAAGACTAGGCCAACAACATATTATGGTGCTAAGCGGTACTACAGAATATACAGACTGCTACACACATGGCATCTTTCAACAGGATGATGGGAAGATTAGCTAAAAAGCAAAGCCAAACAATCCTTCCAACACAAAAGGCTTATGTCAGGAATACACAGTTACCAAGCAGCTAGGTAGCGAATGCACCGCCATGGCTCGAAATCCTCCCATGTGGTCTTTGCTTACACTGCAGAATTCCATCTAGCACTAAAAACTGGTCAGCCAGGAAGATGCCTAGGCAAGCAACATGCACAAATGTTTGCTCAAGGGGACTCTCGTGTTCGTTACATTTGGTGAGACACCGGCCTCGCTGACCTGCTTTACTGTGCTGACTGGAAATCGGCAGAATCCTGTCCGAGGACACAAATAATCCCATCTAAACTCAACGGGAGAGGACTTGCCTATTGTTGATTAAGTGCTGCAATGCTCCCCCCC
The DNA here is from genome assembly GCF_964270895.1 of Podarcis filfolensis. Lineage (NCBI taxonomy): Eukaryota > Metazoa > Chordata > Lepidosauria > Squamata > Lacertidae > Podarcis > Podarcis filfolensis. The sequence goes on along the minus strand of NC_139605.1, from coordinate 98,380,096 downwards.
AAATCGCTGGATTCAAGCAAGTTCTAGAGCCAAGGCAGGCTCCCCACCGAGCCTCCGCTGCCCTCGCCTTGGCCTTACGCCACTTATCCCTCCCCTCCTCCAGCTACAAGCTCTCAGCCTTGCACTTTCTGTCCAACCGGTTCTACTCTTATTTTTGTTTCACTGAGGATTATCTCCATGGCAATGTCCAGGTGACAGCAAGGGGGGAGAAAACCCACCTGCACTCAAGCCTAAATCCCTTACAGTGTGTCATAAAAGCGGGTGGGGAGGGCGGCGATTCTCCTGGAGCCCCAGTGTCATCAAAGAAAGCAAAATACAGTTGCTTTGGAAAGCTGGGGGTAGGGGGAGCCTCACACAATGTAGGGGAATTTATTTTCAATCTTGAGTGTTGAGGATAATGGAGCTGATTGGGGGGGGAAAATATTCAGGCCCCAGAATCAGGGCCAAGTTTATTTTTCCTCTTCACCTCTCTCTTAAGCAAAACAACACGGCTTTTGCTTTGCACAAGTGGTGTGTGTGTGTGTGTGTGTGTGTGTGTGTGTGTGTGTGTGCGTGTGTGTGCGCGCGTTTTAGCAGTTCTCATTCCGTGAGGGGGAAGATTTGGTCAGTCACAAAAGCTCAGCATGCAGGATAAATGGGAGCAGAGCTCTTTCGCAAATAAAACCTTTATTATGGTTGCTTAGTGCTTTGAAGTATGTACTACTTTATGAAAACTGTCAGAGTCAAAGCCACAGAGGAAATTCTCAGAGTTGCAGCAAGGGGAGGGATCTTCATTCCCAGGGGTTTTTAACTCCCAAATGTAGTATTCTAGGTTTGTATGCTTTGAGGGAGATTTCAAAAACTCCTAGTTGCCCAGGCAGCTGAATACCTAGTCTATTTCCTGGTATAGTTCCATTGACAATTTATAATGCTGTCTCATACACTCACATACACAGACTTGCCTCATTATAGTGATGGTGGACATGGGATGGTCTCTATCAGGTCAGGGCCATTGGCACAGCGGAGCCAAAGACTGAAATAGTGGGATGCACACCCAGCCTCTTTCATTCATTACCTTCAGGGACCAAACAGGGATTTCTTGCCAAGTATCAATTGTGCAGATGTTGGATTCTTGGCAAGGAGTTTGCGCATGCTCCCGAGGCAACAAATAAACATCTCTTGAGTACATGCTCAAGCCAAGCTCACAACAGGGGAGTTAGTGGTGTCCATCTGCCCTCTGAAAAACGGCACTGTGCATCTTCAGAAATTCTCCTTTGGTTCTCAGCCTTGCTTCTCCTTTTGTTGGAAGTGGAAGAACAATATCAGAAGTAGGGGTGGCCAAGCACTGATGGTTTGGGAAGTGAAGAAGATGGTTCTTCAGATCATGGGTGGTCAATGTGGTGCCTCCAGATACTGCTGGATTCCAGCACCCTTCATCCCTGAACTCTGCTGGATGGGGCTGATGAAAGTTGGGAATGCCATAATGGACACCCAAATTCCACTTGTTTGACTGCTCATCTGCACAACAGAAATAAGCAAGTTGAAAAGAGCATTTAACTTTATACTAGCAACAGGAGAGTTCAGATCGATGTTCAAGGGCAAATAGCAAATAGCATCTGCCGGGGGGGGGCAGCACTATTAATTTACAAGTTCAAAGCAAGTGAGGATGGGGAGTTTAACCCTTTCCTACTGCAGTCCCAAGGAAAATCTTTCCACTGAAGCTGCTGTCCCCCATTGGGACCAGTACAGTTTGGCTCTCAGTGATGGCAAAAGAGCAGCTGAGTCCATCATCCTTTCCCCGTCAATGACCAGACGTATTTTCCCCCACACACACCCACACACAATGGTTCAGTAAACAATTCACTATTCCCTGGGCTATAATCTTCCTTGCTTCTCCCTGCACCACCCACAAAGCCACAGCCAGTGGTACTCTATAAACATTTTAGGAAGCGTATCAAATCATGGTTCCGATTTCTGATCCCACCTTTGAGGAGGGCAACACAATACAAATACCTTTACTGGCATTACATTTCAAATCAGTGGGGTAAATTTAAAAGGGACAGGAGTGAGGCTGTCGAGGGTCACAAGGCTCTCGATGGTTCAGCTTCACAGGACAGTTATTGAAATCGGATTGATGCCTCAACAAATTCTAATTTCTGTCCTGGCAAAAACAAAAACAACAACCCAATGCTCTGCAGAACTGAGCCCTCACAGAGTTTGGCAGCAGTCTTATAGGAACAGGAGCACTTCCCCTCTCCCATGAGACACAGGTGCTTAGTTCCACCTGAAAAGTGAGAGAAACAGGGAACCCAGGCTGATCCATTTTCACTTGTATAGTTTGAAAGGAATTCCTACACACTTGACCAGTTTTCTAAGTGGCAATGCTTCCCATTCCCCTCCTGGAGAAAGTGTGAAGCTATCTCTCCACCTGCTTTGCAAATATTGACCTAAGGGGGGGCGTTTGTTCCCCCCTTTAATCCACTTTTTAACACCAAAGGAAGGGAAGGGAAGGGAAGGGTAGGGTGGACTGGAGAAAACCTGAGGAAGTGGACTGAAGTTGGAGCCCAGAGGTGGAGAATCTCCAGACAGGACTGGGAGATCCTTCCCTGAACCCCCGGAGAGCTGTTGCCAGCCAGTGAAGAAAGTACTGATCTAGATGAATCAAAGGTCCGACTCAGTATGGCAACTTCCTATGTTCCTTCTAAATTGAAGACAGATTTCCACACAGAGATGTTTGTTTGCAATGGAAACTTTAGCACACCTTTAAAAAGACAACTTTAATCTTTCATCCGATATATACAGTGTCAAGGCTGTGGGGTGTTCCGGGCTTAAACATACACACACACGTACAAGTGTGCATGCATGTATGCAAAAACACACACCTCTCTTAACAAGAGAGAACTCTGTGTGTTCTACCTCCAACTTCAGAGAAGAGCTGAGGAGCTCAACCGAGCCCTGAAGCGAGAGAAGCATAACATGATCCTCTCATTATGTAAAAGCTCTTGGCAACGCTCCCCCATCTATGTATCCTCTTAGCAATTTTGTATCCGGTTTGGGAATTCCAGGAACATCTGCAATTGTCTTTTGCTTAACCACACATCTGCGAGACAAGGAGCATCATGTCCCTACCTGCAGTGCCCTGTCATTAGAAACGAAGGATGCATTCCCTTCTCACCAACGAAATGTATAAAACCCTCATGCTCAGCCGCACCTGGAGCGCTCACCTCTTAACCCTAACCTCCCCCTGCGACTGCTGACAAAATAACCCATCACATTCCTACCATGAGCTGGGAGGGTGGGGAGCCGGCAGACACTGGGAAGGTGGTTAAACATCACCACTAGGCCATGCTGAAGGACAGCTTCCACTGCAGCTCCTTACACAGTTTTACAGCAGCCCAAACTGCACTTGATCCATTGGAGAGAGGAGAAACCCAGCCAAACAAAAGACTTTTGGCGCTCATCAAGTCTGTGCATGCTGCTGTTATGATAAAACATTGCCTGAGCTCAGGGAATATTTCCCATCTCGACCGAGTGACAGCTTGGGGAAACACACAGATTTTATTAACAGCTTCGCGATAACGAACCACATCACAGATTGAACCACAGATCCCATTAGACAGACCTGGACTTACTCTCTCCATCAAAGGAAGGAACTGGAAGAAGGGTGGGGTGGGTTTAAACTGAAAACAACCAAAGGGCACCAGCAGAGGAAGGGGGCAGGGGGTGGGGGGAGGCGAGATAACCTTAAACAAATATCCAAGGGTAGTCAATTGATCAGATGAAGGACCCGGCACTTAGGAGGTAGGTTGAGAATGCAATTCTCATGAAATCCAGGAGGCCACAGAGGAAATTGTGAAATCCTTAACGCAGCAATGTGCCAGGCCTAAAGCCAAACAAGACTCACCAGTGCTTCCAGGCAGTTCCTGGAAATGAATCCAGACTTGCATGTATCAGTATTTGAACCAGTTTAATAGAGCAGGTTAGGTCCATAGCTTACAACCCAGGCACCACACTGGATCCTTCACTGGGCCATATGTTGATTGTCTGCAGTGGAAAAGAACTTATGCAGAATATGCTAAGTGTCCCAGAACTTGAGCAGCTCTTCTCCACCCCCCATTCTGGCAGTGTTTCTGTGCTTTTAGCAGCCAGAATGGCAAGCAGAAACTCAGTGAGAGACAGTTTCTCTACTGCTGTTTTTATCTGCCAGACAACAGACATATATCTATCAAAGGCCGAGGAATCCTGCCAGAAAAAAAAGAGGTGGCAACACTTCTTCCTAATGTGATGAAATGGCAAGCATCAAGTGTTGCCAACGTATCCTGAACTAATAACGAGAAGAATCCTGAAAAACAGAATAATTATTCAACCACTTTTGCAAATGTCTTTTAAGAAGCTTTCAAGGAACCGCAGCTTTACTGTTTCAGACCAGAAGTCTATTCTATGTCACAGTGGAGAATTGCCGGGGCTGCATTATAAACGTTTCCAAGTTGTAATATGATGGGGCCACAAAGAGATTCACGGTGGTTACACACTAGGTGGAATTGCTGTGCTTCGCTCATTGTTTACAGGACATCCATATGATGCTCTCATCATCTCACACTGCTGAAAATTAGACTTCCCCCGCTCTCCCAAAAGAATAGACAAGTAGTGCAGCCTCCACAGGTGCAGAAACCTTTAGATACACTCTCCCATCTTTCGAAAAGGGCAAGGTTTTGACAGGAGCAGTGACTTATCAGGAAAAGGAACCTATCACCCTTCAGCACATAATCATTATGACCTTTCTTGGTGGGTGACATATCATGGCATGCTTCTTTTTTTAAAAAAAAAATTATAATGAACACTATAATGTGTTTCCAGACACATTTTTTTATTCAATAAAGGAGAGGAATAGCAGTATAAAAGGTAAAAGGTAAAGAACCCCTGGATGGTTAAGTCCAGTGAAAGGCGACTATGGAGTTGCAGCACTCATCTCGCTTTCAGGCCGAGGGAGCTGGCATTTGTCCACAGACAGCTTTCCGGGTCATGTGCCCAGCATGACTAAACCACTTCTGGCACAATGGAACACTGTGATGGAAACCAGAGAGCACGGAAACGCCGTTTACCTTCTTGCCACAGTGATACCTATTTATCTACTTGCACTTGCATGCTTTCGAACTGCTATGTTGGCAGAAGCTGGGACAAAGCAACAGGAGCTCACTCCGTCTTGGGGATTCGAACCACCAACCTTCTGATCAGCAAGTCCAAGAGGCTCAGTGGTTTAGACCACAGCGCCACCCGTGTCCCTAACAGCACTATAGCACAATAATGCCATATTGTTAATCTCTTTAAGAAATTCTTAAAAACACAAACCTTTTCCAGTCATTGCCATTAAAATAGTCACTGGAAAGGGTATTTGTGTGTGGCTATATAATTATTTCTTTTAAAAAGATCAATGTTATAAAATAACGTTGTTGTGCTATACAGTGGTGCCTCGGGTTACAGACACTTCAGGTTACAGTTTCAGGTAAAGAATAGACCTCCAGAACAAATTAAGTTCTTAACCTGAGGTACCACTGTACCTCTCCTTCACAGATGTACATTGATAACTAGAAAAGTATAAACCCTAATGAAAACAAGAAAAAATGGACTTATAAAATAGCTCCTACGACTCAGGTTACAGTAGATGCCATGCATGCTGAACTTCAAAGTGTCTCACCTGCAGCACCTATTTTACCTGCTTTGATGTGTGTGGAACACAGCAAGATCTGCAGACAAAGAAAGTGAAATACTCTCATAATGTGGAAAGCCAATCTAATTTAGCCCTCTGCTGTCTGTCTGGACAATCCACCCCACAGAGCAACTTCCACCATCCAGACCAAATCATACTACTAGATAAGAACTGATGTATTATAAGAGGTGCTTGCTGAGCATCGGTTCCAGGTGATACATACAGTGGTACCTCAGGTTACATACGCTTCAGGTTACAGACTCCGCTAACCCAGAAATAGTACCTTGGGTTAAGAACTTTGCTTCAGGATGAGAACAGCAGGAGGCCCCATTAGCTAAAGTGGTGCTTCAGGTTAAGAACAGTTTCAGATTAAGAAGGGACCTCCGGAACGAATTAAGTACTTAACCCGAGGTACCACTGTACATGCATCTGGTTGTGAGAACAGGATGCTGAATTTTAAAGGCCATTGGCCTGGTTCTTCGGGCTCCTCTTATCCTCTAATGTTTGTCAGTGCTGAAGGGAAAGGCAGAAGCACAGTTCGCCGCCATTACTGACTTAATATGTTCGGCGGATGGGATTTCCTCTGAACGAAATGATGGCCACTTGCAAGGGTGAGCAAATCCTGTGCTTTTAACACTGAACAGGACGTGATTTGGGTAGGCGATACCACTACTCCTTGAACCTATATCCCAAAGAGAGAAATGCAAGAGGCTTGTGCTTTGACATGCAGCAAGGTTCGTTACTGGCTAATGCACACCACACAGGACCACTGGACAAATGGATTCTTTGTGTGATGTCACTTATTGTTTTAGTGTGCCAGCTGGCGACAACTGCCAGCCCCTGAGCAAGGATACAAAGCAAGCTTTTACAGATCATGGAAAGCCCATAGAAGCATAGAATTATAGAGTTATAAGTGTTATCATGCTCTACCGACTGAGCTATCCCAGGCCCAATGACAGATCTTTCACAGAAGGTCCTTAAGGCCAAACTACATATTTTCATCTCGATAGCGGAAGTTTGTCAGGTGAAATGTCCCCACTCGCTGCAAATTCAATCCCCCAATAAATAATAGCCAAAGCAGAAAGGAATAATTTGTCAATTCAAGCTTCTTGGAAGACTATAGTATTTCGGTGTTTGTTCCCCCCCCCCCACTCTCCCACCCCCAAAGATGGAACACAAACCTCTTATGTCTACTTTACTCAACTACAAAGAATGTGCCAGAAGGGTTATTTATTTTCCCTGGGGGAGCATTAGCTAGGAAATGGCAAAGATGCTGACTATTACTGAAGCCTCTATTGGTAAGGCTTGCTGGAAAGACTGTAAATTCAGTATCCTTCTCCCAGTTTAAAGGGAACCATAAACCCTGACCGGGGGGGGGGGGGGGGAGAGGTTATTGGGCTGTTTTTGTTTCTATTATGTATTCCTTGTTTTTTTTATTGAGATTTTATGTTGTAACCGCCCGGAGACCTGCGGGTATAGGGTGGCATACAAATTTAATAAATAATATTAATAAAAATAATATAACTTTCTGTTCCTAAGAGCTGTTCAACAGTGGGACAGACCACATGAGAAGGTGGTGGACTCTCTTTCCTTGGAGATTTATAAGCAGAGGTTGGATGGTCATCTCTGTCAGATTATTTATCTGTGGTTCGTGCATTGCACAAGTTTGGAGTACATGACTCTGGGGGTCTGTTGCAACCCTATGATCTATTGAATGTCCTCCCCTCCTTGCCCAAGAAACAACACACAAACCGGCAGGGGCGGGGGCTTTATGTGTTTGTGTGTGTGTGGAGAGAGAGAGAGACAATGAATGAATGGAAAGGAAGGAAACAAACCAAGGCAGGTAGATAGAAGGAGAGTAATTTATGAATATGAGCAAATAATAATAATAATAATAATAATAATAATAATAATAATAATAATTTTTATTTATACCCCAAGACTGGGCTCAGGGCAGCCAACACCAGGTATAAAAACAATTGATTAAAATACAACTTAAAAACAAGATTAAAACACATCAAAATGAAGCCTCATTTCAGTAGAAACTCAAATCAAAAACTTTTTGGGGGATGAAAACGTCAAATCTTCACCAAGGCCAACTATCCAGACTGGTCCTACGTGGGCCAGAAAATAGCCAGGGAAGTCCCTAAATAGGAGTTCCATCACAGAAGTAGAAAGGAAAAAGGAAAGAGGGAGAGGGGATCAAGTTGATTCCAAGCCAAAGGCCAGGCAGAACAACAAATGCACTTTTTATATGCACACTTGATTTTAGCTGGTGATGAGAACAAAGGGTTAAGCCCAAAAGCTTTACAGACCAGGCAGCTGTGATGGAGGGAGTTCCAAAGCCAGGAAGAGTTGACATCCACCACCATGACCACCCTCGTAGGTCCTACCTGTTCAGTGACATTTTTCACCAAGCATCTAAATAGATTCCACCCTTTCTTCCCTCTAATGTGTTTCAAAAGTTCACTCTGTATGTCTCAGATGCCTAAACCAGGAGGTGGGAGACGGAAGGACACAGAAAGAGATGATGGAGCTGAATGGAATTCATTAATTTCATCCACTTCCAATATAATTATATACTTTGGACGTAACAAAGGAGAAAAGGAACTCCCTCCTCGTCCCCAAACAGCTCTTCACACCATTCCTTCCAGAACACTGAAAACTACTCTCTGGTAACCAAGTTTCACAAGTTAATTAGTAAGCACTCTGGCCTTGGAAAGTATTGACCAAGGCATACTGGTCCCCTCAGAGAACATGGAGAGAGCCTCTTCAAAGTTCTCTTTTGCAATATAGTTTGGGATATGGGTTTCCTCTGTGTTTCCTCTCCAGTAACTTGAACAAACTTCATGCTGTGATGGCTTAAATGGCAGGTTGCAAGAATGATAGGAGGAGGAGGAGGAGGAGGAGGAGGAGGAGGAGGAGGAAGAAGAAGAAGAAGAAGAAGAAGAAGAAGAAGAAGAAGAAGAAGAAGAAGACGAAGAAGAAAAAGAAGAAGAAGAAGAAGAAGAAGAAGAAGAAGAAGAAGAAGAAGAAGAAGAAGAAGAAGAAGAAGAGATGATGGTGATGGTGTTACTATTTGTACCCTGCCCATCTGACTGGGTTGCCCCAGCCTCTCTGGGTGGCTTCCAACATATATAAAAACATAATAAAACATTACACCTTAAAACGATTCCCTTAAAGGTTGAAAAGTGCTGTTCCGAACATTGACACTTTGATTTCTCATTGAGCAAAACCAACAGGAAGGTTATTACATTCAAAAGAGAGGAGGAGGTCAGACTCTGATCAGTTATGCTGGTTACAGAGAGCTACAACACAGAACAAATGAGACAATGCCTTGATGGCCAATGATTCAAATGTTCTATGGTAATTCACTCACAGGACATGGATTTTGGACCACCCTGTAGATAAGACAACATGACTATTTGAAGCTGTATTACTTAAAACAGTTGTGGGAGTGAATGATTCCCACTCAGTCATTCCATGTGAAGAACATGTCCCTCAATAGAGGCATTGTATGTCATGAGCCTGAACAAAATCCTGTGTTAGATATATGCTTATCTGTTCCAGTATAATAATGATCACTGCATTCCTGTGCTACAACTATAAGTACTCCGAGGAGACCAACGGTGGGGAAGCTGTGGCCTGCCAGATGCTGCTGGACTCCAACTCCCATCAGCCCCAACCAACATGGCCAACAGTCATGGATGAGGGGCGTTGTAGTCAAGCAATATTTGGCGTGCCACAGGTTCCCCATCCCCTGCAGCAGAAGACGCAACAGAAACAACCATTCTACCAGAAACAGTTGAGCAAAAACCACACCCAATTGCAGCCTCCAGAGTGGGCTTTTGACTTTAAAAAATAACTTCATGATAACATTATATTCACGTGAGCAAAATCTACTTTGGCCCAATGCATGAACTTGTGCTGGGAGGTGGTGAGCCCTCAGTGAAATCCAAAAGCCCCACCTCAAACTCTCCTCATTTTGAACCGAATCATCTCCCTCTAGACCAGTAGTGAAGTAGGCTTTCAGAAACATAAGGAGACCCCTCTGTCCCTCTCCTCAGTAATGTGAGCAGTGGCCTGGCGTTGAAAACAGCTCAATATACAAGACTTTGTTATATCAGACACAGCACTGCTGCTATGGTCATCTGCAAGGAAGAATGAATTGGCTGTAGGGTTGTTATGCAGGCAGAAGGCAGCATCCCGCCCCCCACTGCGGCCTAAAGGATCACGTATGATTCCCATGATACTAGAAAATATACCACTGGGGTAGAAGGTTTTCGTATGACAAACAGTACAGCTAATTTATTTGGCTGTGTGTGTGTGTGTGTGTGTGTGTGTGTGTGTGTAGTTTTATAATGTTCTGCCACTGTTCCACTTCCCTGGATGGACCAAGTAATCAAATCCAAAGTACACAGCAGACCAGACTCACCATTTATTTACCTGGACAGGTGTTAGTTCAACTGTGCAGACATCAGAGAAGTTGGGAAAGAGCCAAGGCTGCTGATTAAGATGCCAGGGGAAATAAAACGAGATGAGAGAAACCTTGATTAATGGAGAAGCCATGCCCTGTTTGCCTAAGATTATGCTGTGGAATGTGGCTCTCCTTTTTAGTATGCTCATTCACTGGAAACAAAATGAATGGAGGCAACATCCGGGCACTGTAAGTGGAAGGTGAAACAAGGATCCATGAGAGTTGGGTCAAGATAATCTGGGACAAGGGTGTGGGGACGCAGTTTCAGCTACTGTCGCAGAATTGGCCATCAGAAGGGCTTCCACATTACATACCAAGGTGCAGCCTAGTTTGTCTGGACCAGCACAGAGTAGCTATACTCCTGTTGAAAAGGTCCCCTAATGCTTACAAAAACCTATGGCTTCAGTTGTGCTTGAATGCCTCTGAGTACCACCTGCTGGGGAACAAAAGTGGGAAGCTGCTATTGCCATCATGTCTCTTGGACTTCCCAAGAGACACCTGCTTGGCCAGTGTTGGAAAAAGGGTGACAGACTATATGGGCTTTTGGGTATGATCCAGCAGGCTCTTCTTGTGTTTAAAAGCAACATAACTACACTGCATTTTACCATCCTGTTAATTTCCACATTAACCAAAATCCACCTCTGTATGGCACACGCTTATAATACTACAATAATAATAATAATAATAATAATAATAATAATAATAATAATAATAATAATAATTTATTTATATCCCGCCCTCCCAAGCCGAAGCCAGGCTTAGAGTAGCTAACAACTATAAAAGTAAAACAGCATTCTAAAATCAATTCATTTTAAAATCAATTCAAAATCAAATAAATGGCAACCACTGGGCTAGAGTTCTGTGAGGATTACCAAAGGAGGGGGTCAGGCTGTGCCTTGGCCAAAGGCCTGCTGGAACAGCTCTGTCTTGCAGGCCCTGCAGAAAGATGTCAAGTCCTGCAGGGCCCTAGTCTCTTGTGACAGAGCGTTCCACCAGATTGGAGCCACAGCCAAAAAAGCCCTGGCTCTGGTTGAGGACAGCCTAACCTCTCTGTGGCCCGGGACCTCCAAGGTGTTTTTGTTTGAAGACCGTAAGGTCCTCTGTGGGACATACCAGGAGAGGCGGTCCCATAAGTACGAGGGTCCTAGGCAGTATAGGGCTTTAAAGGTTAAAACCAGCACCTTAAACCTGATCCTGTACTCCACCAGGAGCCAGTGCACACTATGGTCTTCCCCTTAAGTCTGCCTTAGTTTGAGTTGCCTGGGCCAGAGGTGAAATGATACGCTTCTGAAATGATTCTGCACTGGAACATGTGAATATCTCTACGAGGGCCACCCACTAGCTGCAGTTATCCTACCTTCACCCACCCACAAACCTGCAGGGTGGGTTTCCATCAAGCAAGTTTTGGGGACAGGCAGAAACCCCTCATACTTCTCATGTTAAGAAGTATGTGGCATCAGTTTAAAAGACATCATATTGTGGGGTGCAGACTGGAGAAATCCTAACACTGACAGACAACTCCTCCGCATATATAGATAGCCCAGGGCTCTGCAGAGAAAAGCAGTGGAGAATTTATGGCCCTTCAGATGCTGTTGGACTACAATTCCCATCATCCTTGACCACTGGCCATTCTGGCTGCAGATGATGAGATCTGTAGTCCAACAACATCTCGAGGGCACCACAGTGGCAACCCTTGGTTTACAATTCCTCCCACCATTTATTTGGCAGAAGCTCTGAATGGAAACCTGCAACTAGGAAAGGCAATGTCTGAAGTAATCCAACCATCTTTTCACAGCATAACCCAAGCTGTGTTTCAGCCTATATTCGGTACACAGCTTCTGCATTAAAATCGCCATACGAAACCTGCATGGAGGAGTTTGCACAGAGTCGTGGTGCCATGCTGCGTTCACAATGGCAACTTTGCCACTTCCAGACATCCCTGTTGTGGAATTACGAGCCAGAAGGCTTCTTTTTATTTTATGCTTTCCAGGAGTGCCAATTTTGTGACTGGAATCCGAGCTTGTGGGTCAGTGTAGGAGTTTCCCTTTTTCACTGTTATTGTCTGGTGGGCATAATACTGCTCGTTTCACTTGGGGAAAAGATTTCAACTATTGTACCAGGCATAATGTCCTTAAAAAAACCAGCAACAGTGTTTCAGGAATAAAATGTTTTGCAACACCAGTTTTGCCTTCTTGTTTGTAGGGAAGAGGAAATGGTGTGTTTTTTTACAGTGAAGATTGACACAGCTCTTTAGCAGGTTAGGTAACCTGACCTCATAAAAGCGGCTCATTCATTTGACAATTTTGGATTGAGGATTTGTATGTTCACCAGAGGATGCCAGTTTCTCTTAAGCGCTGAAGACTACACTGTGAACATTTGGCATTTCTACTTATAATCCTGATCCACAGCACCAAAGCGTAAGTAGATACTGGTGGAAAAAAAGAAGGCTAAAAACTTGATTTCCAAAGTGCATGTTCTACCTATGGTAACAAGGCTGGAGATCTCCTCTAACTTCAAAACAAAACAGATTTCCGTATAAGTTAAACACATAGATTGATGGGTTGACACCTCTCACAAACCCTCAGGCGTGCATATATATATATATATATATATATATATATATATATATATATATTCTGGCATTGGCAAAATCCAGCCTGACTAAATTTCCCCCTGTTTTAAGGCTGCATTAGTCAGTTAGAGCACCTGCTTCCTAATCAACATCTGATATCACACACAGTGAGTTTCAGACATCAGATAGAGGTGGAAGAATGAGCATCTGGCTTATTTAAGATCCCCATCTTGCAACAGCCTGGAGTGCCCAGAGGCAAGAAACGGTATTCACTTGCTGTGACCGAAGCTGTGGCTTGGTTTCTGCCAACATATTACAGGGACTTTGTGGGGTTCCCTGGCTGCTAGAGGCAACTATTGAAGGGAAACCTAGCCTAAAGCTAATTGAACTTCACTGTATCCCAGAGAGTGAGAAGAAGCAAGTGTGGGAAACCTCGATTTGAATCACAACTCAGCAAGAGAGTGGCCTAAGGCTATGGATACATTAGCAGCTTAAAATGCAGTGAGGTGCTGCTTGGGTGGGAAGCACCAACCGCACCCCAGATCAATCTGGGGGTGGAGCTCAGGAGTTTTGCATCCTTAAAACTCTTTTTCAAAGGTCAGGGAGCATGGCACCATGCAGAATCAGATCCTCCTGCTTAACAGCTGCTAAGCGGGAGAATCTGATATTGCATGATGTCAAGTCCTTTGCGACCATCTTCCCTGCATGCAAAGGCAGCTACTCAAGAAGGAGTTGTGGCCAGCCGAGTGCAGGATTGGATTATCCCACTTAACGGTTGCACAGTGCTGCTTTTGATTGGAGGCGTGGATCCTGTAGGGCAGGCCATCAGAGCTGCAGCATTGAGTCAACCTTCTCCTGGGTCAGGTAGGTCTTTCTGCACTCTGCCAACTTCTCTTTTCTGCCTGATGCTGACAAGTCATGGGTTGCTCTTGGCCAACCCAACCCAACTCATAGGCATCCATGGCGATGTGTTGCTGACTTGTCCGAGGGATGAAGCCCTACAAATAGGTTCAGAGCTCAGTCACTCCCCAATAGATGCAGAGAAATAAGTTTGCATAAATATCCAAAAGGATGATGTACAGTTTAGCTCCATTGTTTTCCCTCATGGCAACTGGATTGCAGCCCAGCTCTCCCTGAATCCTCAGGCCTGGGTTTCTCCCACTCACTGCCCATGTTGGGCCCTGCATTTTGTTATTAACTGAATTTTTATTGCTACCTATTTGTAGTTTTAAAATGTTTATTACATTAAATGGTTTCATGCATTTTCTACTTGTTGCAACTCGCTCAGAGTTGTTCCTTAAATCTATTTACAAAAATCTGTTACAAACCAGCTACTTTCGTGTGTATCGGAAACATGCAAAAATTCAGATGGATAGATACGGGGTTACGACGAATAAAGAAACAGTTTGAGGCTCTCTTTTTTTGTCCTAATCAACTTGACAGCAGTCTGTAAGTTTCTTCTATATGCCTCTCACAAGCACTGTGATTGGAAGCAAACTTAAACTTATTCCTTGGTTGGGACCTAGAGATATGAGCCACAAAACTAAACCCTCTCCCTTCTCTCTCCTCCCTGCCTGACACTTGCTTTATAGGGAGAATTGGGGGAGAGGGGTTCTAGTTTTCACATGCACATTGCACGCTCCAAATTGGAAAAGCCTCATTTGGTCTGGGCAACTTTTGGAGAACACCGACTTCGCTTCATATCATATTTAGGCTTGCAAACCATGGTTCACAGGAACCAAAATGCACACCCCTAATGTTCTCATTTTGGATGGGCATTTCCACCATTCTTGTCCTTTAGCAACTGTATTGCCTGAGGCTAGGCCAGGGGGTGGTTTGGGCATTCAGCATTGGCTTCATTTATTACAGCATGTTCCCTAGCAATAACTTTAAACGGCAACAATTTATGATAGCAATAATGTTCTTGGGCAGCAACTAGTCTGTAACAGTTTTAGTTTTATGGGGGGGGGGGAATTCCAATAACCTATCTAAAAGGCATCTGCAACTGCGGCATCAGAGTAAAATAAAATAAGAAACATGACCTCCTTAACCTATGTACGTATATATGGATATGTAATATTTATGCGCACATGGCACTTTCAAAATCACTACCTATGTGGGTGCAGGTGCAAAAAAAGAGAGAAATGACAAAGCACCCAAGGATACCAATTCATGGAAAACACATCTCACAGCAATGCAGCATGTGCTAGCATGAAAGGGGCTTTGTCTATTAAGGTTAAAAATAAGTCATCCCTCAACACATTTTAAAATATGGAATTTTATCACGTGGGCCTGAACCACATGGAGATTTTGAAAACGGACCCTTCTCCACCTTGACATGACTGAGCATATCAATTGCAACCAGAAGCCACACTGGACAGAAACAAGGAAATTTGGAGGGCTACCCACACACCACTTAAGAAACAACTTGTTCCACCTCTCAAAGCTCATGAGAACAAATCTCCTTTTGGAGAACCTTCCTGTCTTACAGAATGGTTGAGTGATCACTCATCTCACCAGGCTCTGCCAAAATGTTCTTGCCAAAGAGTCCATAGCTAAAAAGCATTGTTGCTAGTGGAAGAAGCTGGAAGTTTGCTGTAGGGAAAGCTACCATTCCCAGGCCACGGCTGCACTCTCATGGGAAGCCCCTCGCAGCTTGTGATACTGCAAAAGTCTTCCCCATCAGGGCTGCAGGCTGGCAGGGGAACATTTGCTAAATGCAAATTGCAATATTTTGTTATATTTATCAGTCGCCAGATGCAATGAGCCTCTTGGAGTGGAACGATGAGTTTGGGGAAAATGCATGACATTTCAAGGCAGGCAGATGACAGCACACTGGAAAGCAGAAACGCATTTTCTTTCAACAACAAACGAAAACCAAAATGGGGGGGGGGAAACCCCCGTCTCTGCTTACTTCTAACCTGGAGCCTACATGGGCTGAAGAGCTCCCTGAGTTGGCGCTCCAATAAAAGTGAGAAATAGAACAGAGTTACACGATGCTGAGGTTTGAAGCCGCCTGCAACTCGCTCAAGGTCACACAGAGAGTCTCTGTGTCGGGAGTTTAACTTGGCCAAAATGCAACACCCTTACTGCTGGAGCAGCCTTCCTTTATACATTTGTCAATACAAGAGGAGGCTGTAAGTGCCAGAACTCTGGGCGAGCTCCTATCCCACTGACATGCCTGGATAATATATGCAGCAGAAATCCCTCAGCCAAAAGGCCTGGCCAGTTCCCCCCCACCTCAACCTTTTCCTACCTAGATTCAAACGACAATCAAGGCAACAGTCTCTGAGGATGAAAAGACAGTATAGCTTAAAAGACTGACTGGTAGTGCCTTTCTTTCTGAAGAGGCATAGGCAATATCTCCTCATGCTACTCTTAAGACAAGAGGAATGAAAACGAGGAGGAGAAGGCAGGGGAAATTCACTGGAAAGCCATCTGGAATGTTTCCCTCGCAGCCAATGATAGACAACCATCTGCATCACCAGAACAGGCGGCCATTTTACAGGCCCTCGCATGCTGCCTTTTCTTACTTGTCTGGAGAGCTAAGAGTGATCCCTTGGAGGGGCATGTCAAAGTCAAAGTTTATTATTAGATTTGTGAGGTCCATGCCTTTACACAAAATACCATAAAACATTATTAAAAGATGAACAATAAAATTATAAAAATAAGCTAAAATTCATGCCATGCTGTCCCAGCAAGGAAACTACCCAAAAAACCTCGCCATTCAGGAAAGAAGATACAGCAACAGGTTAGGAGAGCAATGGGAGGAACCTCACCATTTCCTCCAGGAACCATACCCTAGTTTTCATAGCCTTCACCACAAAGACCGCTATCACGTGAGAAATCCGTGGATCAGCGTCCACCAGTAAAAACTTTACTTGGTCCTCAGAGTTAGCTATTGATTTGGGAATAGTTTGTAACATCGCATCCCTGAAGGCCGAATAGATGGGACAATACAACATGTAATGTGTGAGATCCTCTTTGGTTCTCATATGACAAGGACATATACGCTGCTCTACTGGGATTTTTGCATATCTGCCTGACAAATAGGCCGTAGGAATGGTTTGAAAACGGGCCATGGTGAAAGCTCTGGAGGGGCATGTAATTACTAGAGGTGCTGGCCTTCCTGCATGTGGCATGTCACCGTTTATGCTCACTAGCTCCACCACCACACAGGGCCACCACAGGGCCCTGTCAGGGCAAGGGAAACCATTCAACTCCCACATTCCCCACCATTTTAATTGCTCGTCCCCCGCCACACGAGCAACCATGCTCTATTTTTAAACCGCTAATTTAAAAACTGCTAATTGGTGCCTGCAGCGAGAGAGAGAAAACCAAAGCCCTCAAACAACCAAGGCAGTAGCATTCTGCTTCTTCTACCTCGTTGCCACTGTATTTGGGCAACTCACTGAACCATTGCCATAACTTATGCGTTGGCCAGTGAGCCTAGCTTTCCTTCAGAACCTAAAGTGAG
Organism: Podarcis filfolensis; assembly: GCF_964270895.1. Lineage (NCBI taxonomy): Eukaryota > Metazoa > Chordata > Lepidosauria > Squamata > Lacertidae > Podarcis > Podarcis filfolensis. The sequence continues at coordinate 98,362,884 of NC_139605.1, read as the reverse complement.
TCACAGAGTTATGGGGGGGAAAGAGCAGGATGGGGAGCAGAGAAGGAACAGAAAGTGCAAGCCTATCGAGGGCAAACAGGAGCAGGCATATTAGGGTTGGCAAGAAGTTGGTTTTTTTTACACCACCCAAGGATAGAGACATAGCCACTGAAGAACACACAATTCTGTGGTGATCTCATGACCCTATATTTCTTAATGGGTATAACTGCCACTACCTGCCTGCCTCTCCATCTCTGAGGGGCGGCAGATCTAGTGGTGGCTTAGCTTGCTTCATTTCCACGGAGCTGGCGCATTCTCTAACAGCCCTACCTAACTGCAATTCTGTAGCAACAGCCGCTCTTCTTAGCTTCAAGAGAACTACTCTCTTGCTGGTCAATGTCTATATTCCCCCAGGCCAAAAAAACCCCGTTGTCAAGGCTACATGGGCTGAGCTAGAGGCGTTCTTAGAGCCTCTCGAATCTACTTACCCGTCTGCCCTAACCATTGTGTGCGGAGACTTCAACGCTCGCATAGGAACAGATGACAACAGTCTATACACTCATTTCAACCAATTTATGGACCCCGAAGAACAGACGGATATTGGCGCGACACGACTGTCCAAAGACAGCAGAAGTAATTTCTCAGGTCTCTGCTTAGTGCAGGCTGCCAGACGGAGGGAACTGCTGATATTAAACGGCAATATAGAGGGGGACCGCCCCGGGGAATATACCCATTTCTCCAAGGCTGGGGGAAGCGTTATAGATTATATCTTAATCTCAAGATTTGCTCACAGCTTTGTAAGGAAGTTCCAAGTGGGCCACAATACTCTGAGTGATCACCTGCCTCTAATTTTAGAGCTTGCAGGTCGGCCTTTTGACTATTCTATTGCCGAGCCACAATATATACCTTCTGCAAATTTGGTTATACCTGCCCCCAAAAGACTCAAATGGTCCCCAATACTGAATGAAAACCTAACCCTCCTTCTTCAGTCAGTAGAGTTAAAGCGTATTCGCTCCGCTATCGTATCAGGCAATTCAGTAGCTGCGATCATGGAACGCTTTAAATTACTTTTGGAAAGATTGAAACCCCATTTAACAACAGTGATACATTGCTCCGCTACAAAGAGGGCAAAGGACGGAGCTAGCTGGTTTGACCTGGAGTGCAGGCAAACAAGGAGACAAACGAGAACAGCCTACCGGAGATACAGGAAATCAGGGACTGCCCTCCTACTTAACGCTTATATTTATCTGAGACGGTCTTACAAACAATTACTAAGGAGAAAGAAATTGGAAGCTGAAAGAGCCGCTTGGCACAGTTTGGTTAAGGCATCGCACGAGAAAGATACTACTTGTTTTTGGCGAACCATATCTGGTCTACTGGACCAGGAGCGTACTAATTCCATCTGTACAGTGGAACCAATGGAGTGGTTGCGCCATTTTCAATCGTTGTTCTATGACCAGGAAGCCCAACATTACAAACTATGCATCCAATCGGAGGACCTACCTCATTGGCCACCAGTAACTGCGAAGGAAGTTGAGAATTTAATCGCACAACTAAAGAACAACAAGGCCCCAGGGAATGATTACATCCCTGCCGAACTTCTGAAGTCCAACATTGGCTGGTGGGCCCCCCTGCTGGCGTCTTTATTTTCTTGGATCGACTCAACGGGTTTACTCCCAGATGGTTGGACTGAGGCAATAATTATCCCAATCTACAAAAAAGGACCCATGACAGACCCGGCGAGTTATAGACCAATCAGCCTTCTGCCTATACCCAGCAAACTATATGCCAAACATCTTTATACCAAGCTAACTAGCTGGCTGGAAACTGAAGCCATTCTAGCGGAAGAGCAAGCGGGTTTCAGGCAAGGCAGATCCACCATAGACCATTGCTTCATCTTAGCCTATTTAATTGACAAATATGCCAAAAAATCCCGTGGGGTGTTATATGCAGCCTTTATTGATCTAAAGGCTGCTTTCGATTCAATTCCACGTGTAAGACTCTGGGATAAATTGAGCACATCAAGTATAGACAAAAGACTATTATTTCTGATGAGCTGTTTGTATAAAGACACGGTGCTGCATGTAAGAACTTCGTTAAATGGCCATCTTATAGGACCAGTTCCTGTCAGTAAGGGGGTCAAGCAAGGTTGCATCCTGGCCCCAGTTCTATTCAACATCTACATCAACGATATGGTTAACTGTTTGTCATCTCCGGACTTCCACGCCCCCAAACTGGCTGACAAAGCAATATCAGTGCTTTTGTACGCCGACGATGCGATACTCCTATCCCGAACAAGAATAGGCTTAAATAGGCTCATAGGTGAATTCTCAGCATACTGTAGGAGAGAGCAACTTGCAATAAACTATCAGAAAACCAAAACTATGGTTTTTGCAAGGAAACACAGACAGTATAGCTGGAGGATGGATAACCAGACAATTGAACAAGTCAAAGCCTTCAAATATCTGGGTATCGTTTTCCAGTCGACTGGGTCCTGGGATGTCCATCAAAAATGTGCCAAAGAAAAAGCAGCTCAAAGTATCAAGATGCTGTCCCGCTTCTTCTACACGAAGGGGGGCAGATACATCCCAGCAGCCCTTGAAGTTTATCAAGCAAAACCTCTGGCGCAGTTACTGTATGGGGCGCAAATCTGGACGGGGAACCACTGCTCCAGTCTTGAATCTGTCCAGTCTAAATTTCTAAGGCAGATTTTCGGTGTCCCCTCCTGTGTTCCAAATGCAGCATTAAGACTCGAGGCCTGCCTTCCATCTGTGGAAACTCGGACTTGGCAGAGAACACTCAACTATTGGCTTCGTCTTAATCTGAATCCACCTGGTCTACTGCCTTTAGTAATGCAAGACTCTCACAAAAGCAAGTGGTTCAAAACCGTGCATCAAAAACTCCTTACATGCGGTCTGCACTCACAGTCCCTATTATCAATGGGCCTCATCAAAGCAAAGAGTCTAATAGGCCAGCGCCTGAAAGACATCGAACGACAAAACAACCTGACCATCTTAAAGAAACTGTGCCCATGGTATACCTACTTTCCCCCTTCTCATTTTGACTCTCCAGCTTCATACTTGTCTAAACTAACCATCCCGAAATACAGACGTGCCTTTACATTGGCTAGATGGGATGTTTTCCCCTCTGCTGTACTCGAAGGTCGTTACCAAAAGACTCCATTTGAAAAACGACTCTGCCCATGTGGAGATGGTAACACGGAAACAGTGTCTCACGTCCTTCTTTCTTGCCCCCTCTACAAAGACCTAAGGAATGAGATTATTACTCCACTCATTCTCTCCAACCCCGGCCGTTCATCAGACATTACACTGTATTTTCTATTATCTGATACGGAAAGTCAGATAACAGAGAAGGTCGCGAGGTACATCGAGAGAGCTGCGAAATTGAGGGCCACCATCTGAGTGACAGACTTGTTCATCCGACGGACCACCTTTTGCCTGTTCTTTTCTTCCTTTTATCTCTATTTTTTACTTTTAACTCTTGTACAGCTGTGGCCTGTTGGCTTTGCTAATAAAGTTTTGTTGTTGTTGTTGTTGTGGTGATCTCCTGAGGTCTGCCGCAAAGAAACAGCCCTATAACTTCAGTTCCTAGGGCAGGATCCCAATTTTATGGTCTTCCCCCAAGGGGATTAACCCCACAGTGAGTTATGAGTGGTGGTGGAGGCTCTGAAAAGTATTCCTGCAAAACTGCTTCTGCATGAAGCTGATATGTGAAAGAAAATAGGGGGTAGGATCTGTTAGCTTTTACTGTTCATCGTTGCATATCTCAAATTTCGTCGCTCTAGAAGATTGGCAATACTCAATGCTGATGGCACTGTACCACACTCGAGTGCAAGTGGAGCTCCAATGAAAAGTTACATTCATGGGGTGAAATCCCCAAAAAGGATGTTACTTTTTTTCTGTATGCCACAACAGCTGCGAGAATATTGTTAGCGAAGAATTGGAAGAAACAAGATTTACCAACTATTGAAGAATGGCAGATGAAGTTGATGGACTATATGAAACTTGCCGAACTGACCGGGAGACTCCAAGACCAGAAAGAAGAGACGGTGGAAGAAGACTGGAATAAGCTTAAGGAATATTTGAAAAAATATGTTAATATTTAAACCTTAGAACAGCTTTGGAAGTGGATATACAGGCTGCAGGGTTGGAAGTAGAAGATAGGGTATTTTAAAATAGTATTATTTGTAAGGGATAAAATGTGAAGTTACTTTAAGTGTGATTAAAAAAAAAAGGTGGTTAGAAATTATGATATATGTAAACTGCTAAAGATGAAGTAAAATGAAAATCAGATAGGTGAGACTTGGGGAAGCCCACTTAACAATGTTTAGAAAAATAAGGATATGACAAGAATTTGTTCGTATTGTTTGTCTTTTCTGTTTGTGTTTTTTATTTGTGTTATAAAATGAACAAAAAATTTTGGAAAGAAAAAAAAAGAAGTTACATTCATGACAATGTCTAATGTGCTTCTCCCCAATCTCAATGGCCCTCCCCACCATAAAAAGCTTGTGTTTTTATTTTACTATGTTAAAAGCAAACGTTGCGTTGTAGAAAACATTGCACAACTGAAAATAAAGGCAGATCCACACCACATGTGGGTTGCACATGCTTTAAATGTATTTTGTGGACCTGCATAAATTTTACTGCCTTCTGCCAATATACCACACTCTCTTTCATGTACATTGTGCCCTCCTGGCCAAGGCAGGTGCCCCCATCACAGCAACTTTGCTATACTTCTGCCGTACAAAATCAAACCTTCTTGCGGAAAGCTTGCTGTTTCTCCCCAAAATGGCTCTTTGCAGCAGCCTGAAAAGAACTGAGAAGTTTCAGAAAAAGGAGGGAGTGGGGGAAGAAAAAAACCAAAAGGACCATCCAACAACAAGAAAAATCTGTTGGTTTTTATTTGGAAAATTTAATAATTCTGCAACATACATAGAAAACAGACACAGTTCTGAGAGGGGAGGACTTCGTGTTGCGGGCGGGCGGGGGGGGAAATAATAATAATAATAATAACAACAACCAAAATTCCCTTTTACTTTATATCCAGAATCAAAGCAGCGTGAAAGGGAAAAAGAGCACAACATGCTGTTGATGAGTTTTCCATTAAGAATGAGAATTTAACCCCCCACCCACCACCAATGTAATCCAGCCCTTGCTCTCAGCCACAAATTTCCCCCTCCTTAATAAAAAAATAAGAATAATAAAAAAAGTTATATGACTTTAATTAAATGCACTTATTAAAAGAGTGAAATATTTGGAGAGGCTGGCTTTTTCTTTCTTTCTTTCTTTTTAATGCTAAAGGCACATTTTCCAGCATGCTGCAGAGTGTCTGCATCTGCCCGCCCCAGGCCATTTTTAATGCATAAATAAATCCCCACCTGAAGTGCTGACAGATTATTATGCAGTGTGGCAGCCAACTAAAGTAAACACTGGGGCAAAAGTTTTAACCTCTTGCAGGCACAGAGCACGCTCACACCACCTTCCTACCAGCTGTTTCTCCTACTTTTGGCTTGGATTTGACAAGGTGAGAAAGTTGCTCCCAGTTCTGCTTTGCACTCCCTGCTCCTTCTCTTGCAACCTTGCTTTCCATGCAAAATGCCCTCAAACAGCATCGCCCGTCAATGGTGCACATGTGCAAACATTATGCATACTGCATGCTTAAAGAGGCAAAAGGAAGGGTCTTGATCCTTGCCCCTCTTTGTATTTTGCCAACAAAGGCTCCAACATGCCATTCACAACTCACATGCTTTATGCATGGTGGGGTGAACTAGAAATTCCAACCTCACTTTCTCGGGGGCAACCCAGTTGTCCCAGAACAGGGGTCAGCAACCTTTTTCAGCCGTGGGCTGGTCCACTGTCCTTCAGACCATGTGGTGGAGCAGACTATATTTTTTTTGGGGGGGGGATGAACAAATTCCTTGCCCCACAAATAACCCAGAGATGCATTTTAAATAAAATCACACATTCTACTCATGTAAAAACACCAGGCAGGCCCCACAAATAACCCAGAGATGCATTTTAAATAAAAGGACACATTCCACTCATATAAAAACACACTGATTCCCGGACCATCCGTAGGCCAGATTGAGAAGGTGATTGGGCCGGATCCGGCCCCTGGGCCTTAGGTTGCCTACCCCTGTCCCATAACATCACAGCTACATACAGAAGGGATGAGATTCTGGTACAGGAGTAGAGGGAACTGATGTACCCTCCTGCTAAATATGAGCACATTCACTCCAATAAACAACTTTCTCTAAGACATTAACTAAAATGAGAGCTCAAATGTCAATGTCAATGAGCACAGGGGTGAGGGGAGGCCCTGGGGGGGAGGTGTTTAGTTAGCTAGGTAGTTTCTGACCAAAATTAATAGTTACAAAAGCCCAAGCATTTGCAAAGAATTAGGCTTTCCAGTTTAAGAGCATCACAATTTTATTACTTGTACTCCGCCAATCTGACTGGGTTGCCCCAGCCACTCTGGGCAGCTCCTAGCATATACAAAAACAAAATAGAACATCAAACATCAAAAACTTCTAAAGGTCGTGTTGTTACTTATCTCATTGACATCTAATGGAAGGACATTCCACAGGGCGGGCGCCACTACCAAGAAGGCCTTATGCCTGGTTCCCTGTAACCTTGTTTCTCTCAATGAGGGAGCCACCAGAAGGCCCTCAGAGCTAGATCTCGGTGTCTGGGCTGGACGACATCTCACAGTGAGTGCCACATATGATTAGAATTTTCAAGCTGTAAAGCACAGCTGCAGCCTTGAATGGAATAGATTGGACAAGTTTTTCCCCCAGAATCAGGGGTCCCACGGTCACTAAGGCCCATCATTTGGCACGTCTGCACCCGAGATATACGCTGATATCAACATCTCTCATCTCCCAAAAAAATGAGAAGGCCCAGACTGTGTTTTCACATTTGACAAGATGCCACATGCTTTGATAATCCTTGCAGGAGATTTGTTTTTAATGCAAGATTCCTTCCTTTTAAAAAGTGGTAATTATGAAGTTATTTTTCCCCAAGCTCCTGGCAAAAAAAAGAAGAAATTGGCTGGAGAAGTTGTGCTCGAAGCTAGACTGTTCTTTGGATTTCACAATAATGGACATCTTCATTCTTGTCGCATTGGGAATCGTTTCCCCCTCGGTGTGACGTCTCACCTGTCACCCCACCAAGAAACAGTTTCCTAATATATGCATAGAGAAAGATTTATTAACAAAACAGAAACCTGATTATTATTTGTTTGTTTTAAATAGCTTATTAGATAATGAAACCCATGAGTTTTATTTTTATTTTTTTACTCTGGCCTCAGTTCGGGGTTAACGGGACAATATCCAATTCCCAAATTAAGGGTGTTTCGGTTGACAATATGCCAACAACAGATGCACCAATAGAGGGCTAAAATTATTACCACTGGTATAAGCTCATTGTGCTCATTGCCTAAAGAACTTGCTGAATCTCCATCATCTTAGAATTTTAAAAAGGAAGTTGGCAGTGATGTTTTAAGAATAAGACTTTCTGTCTTCAGTTCAGAGTGTGGCGTCCAGGTGTCAGGGCACTCACATACAATTCTGCCGGTTGTAGGCTCAAGTCTCAAACTGAGAATCTTCTGCCTGAATTTTATCTAGCTATAAATTGGTAGCTGAACTAAAAGTAAAAGAAATATAATGGTGGTCAGACCCTAATGAAATTGACTCCATCACACTGGATTAAACCCCAAACTTCAAGAAATGGGTGTGTGTGTTGAATTCACTTAGATCATTGGCTCAGGGTCATTTTTATTTTACTTTCAATCCCTGATGCAGCAAGCGTAGAATAGTTTACACTCAAGGTCCCATACAACTTCCTTCACCCTACACAAACCTGGTTGGTTTTCTAGTCGTGGAAAACACAGCACAGCACTTTTTTTGTCAGCAACAAATCCAAGAGAACAGGAATACTTGGCAGCTCTCAGGAGACAAGGTCTCGTGGCTGATATTTTGAAAGGCTCTCCCGAAGTTATTGCTAGAGGTTTTCAATAAGGCCACTGCTTTCGTAAACACTAAAATTCAACTACATTGCTGAAATTAAATGGAAAATCCGTGTCTATGTTAATAACTCACAGAGGCATCTGAACGTATGAAGATGGAGAAGCAAAGACCAAAGCAGGCTATACACACTGGCAGATTCTTGGGAGCGGGACAAAAGGCAGCTGTTTCCACTCAACAAAGACAAGAGAGAGAGAGTAACTCCAGCAGTGCTAGATCAGTTTATATGAAACATGAGGACAGACGCCCTGGAATCTAGGAGAATGGCAGCCCTTGCTGTATATTAAAAGAAGGGGAAGGGGTACCAAGTGCCAATAACTGTCGGAAGGCATTTCTGCCGCAGCAGCTTTGGCAAGACAGACACAACTAATTTAGTGAGGCCTCGCTGAGGTATATTAAGCTGTCAGTCTGGATGATAGGAGTTTAATCACCCACAATAGATCAAAGCCCCTCTCATCCCTTTGGTGGTGGGCCAGGCTCACACACAAAGACCAAGAAAGAGGATGGTCTCCCAGAAAATACTGAGCAGGAAAACATGGGTGAAATGGAGCTGGTCCAAAATATGGGGAGTTGGCAGGGGTTGTTGTATCTCATTCTCCTCTACTGAGAGGTGAGCTCACTCTTCTCTTTCCCAACTTCCATCGGAAAGGTGTGATACTTATCAATGAAGGAAGGGACTTTAGCAGACCTGTTTTAGAAGTACAGTGGTACCTTGGGTTACAGACGCTTCAGGTTACATACGCTTCAGGTTACAGACTCCGCTAACACAGAAATAGTACCTCAGGTTAAGAACTTTGCTTCAGGATGAGAAGAGAAATCACATGGGGGCAGCATGGCGGCAGTGGGAGGCCCCATTAGCTAAAGTGGTGCTTCAGGTTAAGAACAGTTTCAGGTTAAGAACGGACCTCCAGAATGAATTAAGTACTTAACCCGAGGTACCACTGTAGTTGGTTGTGTAGAATCTTTTACTCCCGACAAGGGGTGTTTGCGTGTGTGTGTGTGTGTGTGTGTGAGAGAGAGAGAGAGAGAGAGAGAGAGAGAGAGAGAGAGAGAGAGAGAGAGATGAACGTGTGTCTATCTCTCCGGTGGCTGTTTTGAAAGAGCGGTAGAAAAATCTCCAGACTCCAATCTAACATTTCTTCCTGTTACTTCACTCCACTGACATGAGCCTCATCAACCTCCACAAGCTGAAGCTCACGGCCGCACTAGACCAGGAAGAAAAATCAGGATGCAACATGCCAACAAGTGGATAGCTCAGCTGGTTAGAGTGTGGTGTTGATAACGCCAAGGTTGCAGGTTCGATCCCCGTATGGGACAGCTGCATGTTCCTGCATTGCAGGGGGGGTTGGATGAGATGGAGCTCCTTCCATTGCTACAATTCTCTGTTCCTATGCAAACAAACAGGGACGCGGGTGGCGCTGTGGGTTAAACCACAGAACCTAGGACTTGCTGATCAGAAGGTCAGCGGTTCAGATCCCTGTGACGGGGTGAGCTCCCGTTGCTCGGTCCCTGCTCCTTCCACCCTAGCAGTTCGAAAGCACGTCAAAGTGCAAGTAGATAAATAGGTACCGCTCCGGCGGGAAGGTAAATGGCATTTCCGTACGCTGCTTTGGTTTGCCAGAAGCGGCTTAGTCATGCTGGCCACATGACCCGGAAGCTGTACGCCGGCTCCCTCAGCCAATAAAGTGAGATGAGCACCACAACCCCAGAGTCAGCCACAACTGGACCTAATGGTCAGGGGTCCCCTTTCCTTTACCTTTATGCAAACAAGATAGCATACATTATCATTACCTCCCCCTCCCCGCCCCCAATCTCACACTGCTGCACCAGGAAGATAGTGGGTGAGTGCTAATACAGGAAGGCTGGAAGGTTGTACATATTATAAACACTAGGAAGAGGTTTATGGGCAGCTGACCAAGGTTAAGAAGCAGAGAGGAGGGGAGTGGAAAGCACCTGCAGAGCGACAGGAAGATATTGCCGCTCCTCTGTCTTTTATGCACATAGGGAAGACAACAGAAAGGTAAATCAAGGAAGGAAGATCAAAAGCGCAGCTATAAAGCCAAGCACCAGCCCAATGCGTTTATGATTGCCAGTAGCCGAAAAACTTGGCAGTGCTCTGAACCAAACAGCCAATCGGATTGTCCCACAACATGCCTCTAGCAAGATTTCTTCACCCTTATTTACACAGCCTTTTCATGGTTCCTGCTCTTAAACATACTAGAAACAAAGTAATCTATTCCCTGGCTGCCACTACCACTGCCTTGCTTCCCATCCTGTTTTCCACCACCCTGGAGGTGGTGGCAAGTCCTCCCTGCCCTCCTTGTGCAGGCTCTACAACATGGGCTCCTTCTGTATCCCCACGTATCCCATATCATACTACAACAGCCAGGGGCTTTGGGGTGGGGGTTGTACAGGAGCCCATCATATAAATTCATGTTACGGGGAAATCAGTTGTTAGAGCAACAGGACAAGATGTGAAATTAGCAGCACAATGCTCTGGTATTCCAGTTTCAAAGGGCACATTGAGATATTTGCTTCCCACCTCTCTTTTAGCACATGCACATTAAAGCAGAAGGATGCAAAGGATTCAAAGACTGCACTTGCACATTACAGTAAGCCATGGTTTACCGTGAATGTGTGACTCGCTCTTAGAATCATAGAATCATAGAATCATAGAATCATAGAGTTGGAAGAGACCCCAAGGGCCATCGAGTCCAACCCCCTGCCAAGCAGGAAACTTACTTCACTTCTTCCTGCTGGTGAACAGGGACAACACGCCACGACTGGCAAGCCAAGAACAAGTGTTGGCTTCAGCTTGTGGTTACCTTGGAGTGAAACAAACCACAATCCCTGGTTCAGCTGTAAAGACTATAAACAACGGATTGTGGTTTATTGCTCCCACTCACTAGTAGGGAAGAGCAAAGTGGGAATGATTACTTCTGGTAAACTATAAACCATGGTTTACTGAGATAGGCAAATGTAGCCAAAGTTAGGAGGTGGTGTTTTTTGTGGGGAGAGTGTATTGCTGCTGCTCAGTCACCAAACAGTCCATATTTATCCTGAAACGTTTATATCTCATCTTACCTACTAGACACTCTTGGTATATATGGGCTTCCCCCTTCCAGGGCAAGAATTGTCAGCTTCCAAGATGGGAGTGCATTTGGTAACACTGTCAAGTGGAACTATAATCACCACCCTATTTCATATTCTTTTCACCATGAAGTTGTTATAATAAGTGACACACTTTTAGCCAGTGCTTTTCTTCTGGGGTGCCGGTACTGCGTACCCTTTAGTACCCCCAGGAAACAAGGACAGCAAGGACCCATACACGTACACAGGCTATCTAAACGACTGTCTCACCCCCTTCAAACACCCAACCAATCACTGTGCTCTGCAGGAAAGGCCATCCTATGGATAACATCCAATCAGGAGGTCCATTCTGCATGATGTAAGAATTTTGCCTTTAGTGTAGTGGCATCTGTATTGGATGTGAACTGTTTTTATGTACATACTAGGGCGGTTCATAGGGACGCGGGTGGTGCTGTGTTCTAAACCACTGCGCCTTGGGCTTGCTGATTGGAAGGTCGGTGGTTCGAATCCCCACGAAGGGGTGAGCTCCCGTTGCTCGATCCCAGCTCCTGCCAACCTAGCAGTTCAAAAGCACATCAAAGTGCAAGTAGATAAATAGGTACCGCTCCGGCGGGAAGGTAAGCGGCGTTTCCGTGCGCTGCTCTGGTTTTGCCAGAAGCAGCTTAGTCATGCTGGCCACATGACCCAGAAAAACTGTCTTTGGACAAACGTCGGCTCCCTTGGCCAGTAAAGCAAGAGAAGTGCCGCAACCCCAGAGTCGTTCGCAAATGGACTTAATTGTCAGGGGTCCTTTACCTTTTAGGGCAATTCATTAAAAAATATTTTTGAAAATGCCTGCTCCAAAGGTCTTATCTTACTACAATAGGGATTATATAGCTATATCTGAAATTTCATGCATATCAGTTAATATCTTGACCCTCCTCCACGAAAATAGCTCTTTACTTGGCCATTTTCCTGTGCCGTGAAGGCTGAAATTTCTATTCAGTGGAGCAGGGTCAAGATATTAACTGATATACATGAAATTTCAGATATAACAATATATTCCCTAGTGTAGTAAGATAAGACCTTTGGAGCAAGCATATATAAAAAAAAAGTTTTTTATGAACTCCCCTAGTACGTACTGTTCTGAATTACTTGTATATACGTAATTGGTGGGTTTTGTAAACAGAGACACTCTCATATCTCTATCATCTATCTATCTATCATCATATATCTGTGTGTGTGTGTGTGTGTGTGTGTGTGTGTTTATTATATTGTAAATTGCTCCAAAGAAACAACACATTGACAGACAAACGAGCAAATGAACAAACAGCACACTGCCAGTTTGTCATTTATATAAAACCGAGAGACCTGCTTACATAAATCTAACTAGCAGCGTATCACTTTCAAAATGGCAGACAACCATGCCAACCCCCTGGATATATTATGACAAAAACTTATTTAATCAGTTCCTGTGCCAACAGTCGGGGGAGGGGAGAGAGAAAGAATGCTGAAGAACAAGCTAATTCAGGATGCCATTAGCCAGTGAGGAAATAACGTGGACTCACCTATTGGTATTAGTGAACTGGAAGCAAATTGAAACCACTGGACAGTGTGATTAAAGCTTGAAACATTTTTTAAAAAATAAGAAGCTTTCCCGCAGAAAGACAACTAATGACTTATTCAAAAATCTTATTTTATCAACATTTTTCAATTATTTGAAGCTTTCCAAACTACAGTGGTACCTCGGGTTACAGACGTTTCAGGTTACAGATGCTTCAGGTTACAGACTCCGCTAACCCAGAAATAGTACCTCAGGTTAAGAACTTTGCTTCAGGATGAGAACAGAAATCATGCGGCAGCAGCACGGTGGCAGCAGGAGGCCCCATTAGCTAAAGTGGTATCTCAGGTTAAGAACAGTTTCAGGTTAAGAGCGGACCTCCAGAACGAATTAAGTTCTTAACCCGAGGTACCACTGTATGTTGATGAGATAGATATTTTATATCTGAACTTACAACTAATGACAAAGGCTGTACACACACCATACATATAAAGCAGCTTTAAAGCACATGACTTCCCCTGGAGAACTGTAGTTTATCCCTCACAGAGCTGCAATTCCCAGCACCCTTAACAAACAACTGTTCTCACAATTATTGGGGGGAAATCAGGAGCTTTCAATGTATGGGTGTGTACCCAAGCCGAATCGCCAAAGGCTGCAAGGATGACTTGGCAGTCATGTGATAAGATGACAGATCCTTATAATCGGCAACACTTTAAAAGCAGGATTCTTTGACATCACGTGACCTCTGCCACACAGGGCCAAAACAGCAAGCCCAAAGTTTCTTCTCCAGATTACTGCTGAGTCTTCTCAGCAGTACATACCAATTTCTATTCAATTCCACGCTCCAGCTCCAACCTGGACGAGGCAACTGGGGTTCTGCTCATCTCTCTCGTGAGACGGCAATGGAAGCTTCGCCATAGTGGCAAGGAAAACTTTGATCCCTGAAAAAGAAGAGCAGCGACTATTGTATATCAGACTCTACAGGGAGACCACATTGAGACAAGGGCTCTGGATTTTGAGCTACCTCCAAATTATTCAGTGTTCCAAGATTCTTCCCCCAAACAGATACAGGAACTGCCGAAGAAGAAGAAGAAGAAGAGTTTGGATTTGATATCCCGCCTTTCACTCCCTTTAAGGAGTCTCAAAGCGGCTAACATTCTCCTTTCCCTTCCTCCCCCACAACAAACACTCTGTGAGGTGAGTGGGGCTGAGAGACTTCAAAGAAGTGTGACTAGCCCAAGGTCACCCAGCAGCTGCATGTGGAGGAGCAGAGACGCGAACCCGGTTCCCCAGATTACGAGACTACCGCTCTTAACCACAACACCACACTGGCTCTTAGAACTCCCTGCAAAATTCTCTAGACTTTTACTGCCTTAAAAAGGAAGTAGCATTAGGGCTCTCTGGATTCTGGAGGTAAGCAAGCATTGGGGATTAAAACAAATCAAAACAAAACAAAAAATCTCCCCCCTCCCCCGCTGTATGATGCAGTATTCTTTCACGACACAGGTCACAGCAAAAAGAAGACTCTGGAGTCTTTCACAACACTAGTGCCCATTTACTTTCAGGGGTACAAAGCATAACCCCTCTCATTTCCTTTGCTCCAGCCTCCGCAGTGTTGATGGAGACTCCCTGAAAGAGACCCTTTCAGCAGGCTCAGGAGGTAACAAGAGCCACAGGAAGGAAAGACAAAAAGGATCTAATGCTTAGGCAGCCGAGGGTTTTCACCTAAGCGCATAGGAAGAGTTCATGTTATGGTGCCCAAAGCGGAGGGTGAGCTGCTTGCCACCCCACCCCACCCCAAAACAAGGCAACCAGATCTTTCCAACTGATAGCATCGCTTCCCCTCCCGCCCCTTGGCAGCCAGCCAGAAGCCCCTGAAAACCTAGCTGCTTAGGGATACAGGAGGCAAGGAAGTGTTTGTTGAAGGAATGGGCTGTTTCCATCCTCCCCCAGCATCTTGAAACCTGTCACTCTCATTTACTCAAGGCATTAATCTTGCCAGGAACAGGAGCTGTATGAACGAAGTGCTGTTAGCAAAATGCAATGCAGCGAATCATGGGGTTGTTATCTCTTGAGGCTCCCCAAATTGGGGGGAGGAGGAGGAAGGAAGGGTCCAGGGTGAAGGAAGGCATCCCATCTTTTGGATTCATCATGCCCACACCTTTCAAAGACCTCTTTCATGCCAAGGAACTGTGCGCATGCCCATGAGAAAGGGCATGCGCCGGCATGCATTTGTCCAGCAGAAAAAAAAATGCATCACAGTTATTCAGCAGTCAAGATCTGATACGCAGCTAACTATGATGATGCCTTCAAACAACATCCTAGCACAGAGCAGTGAATGAGATAGAACCTGAGAAAGATACCTTGAGCATCTTCTGAGAGCCCCCCTGACCGTTCTGTTGATGTAAAGCAAGCCTCACACTCTGGACTCGCACATAACATTTTCCCCAACACAGGTCACACACACCAAAAAGTCTCCTACTATTAGAGCAATGGTCTATGTGCTTTGGGTTGTCATACTGCCCATTTGGCTGGCTCTTCCCTGAATTTCAGCAATCCCACTCTGGTCCACTGAGACTAAATTCCACAAACACACATGGTGAACAGACGGACGATGGAGGGAGGCAAGCAAGGAGCAATCCCAGGTTGGCCCAGCCCGGCACACCTCTCCACAGGCATTGGGAGCATTCACCTGCCAAGGTCCACATTGACTAGCCGGGCTCCGCCATGAACGAGTGGGCAGGCAGCGCAGTGCGGCCCCACTTGGCTCTGGTGATGAGGGCTGGGCTGGCATAGCGGGCTCCATTCACACTCCGCACCGCGCCCCTGCCCATACGATGCTACACTACTGGAAAAATGGGAGGGTTCCTGAGAGAGCCCAAAGCCTGCTACAATACTTGGCTGCCATCCAGCGCCGTCTTTCCCGTAAGGCTTAGTAGTTTGTTGTGCCAGGGCACCGGCCTCTCAGGGGCACCCAGCGAGTGGGGGAGCTGCACGGCTTTGCCAGCGGCCTCCCCTTTCCCTGCAAGCCCGCCAGCTGCGCCCCACCAACTGTATGGCTGGCAGGCATGCAGCTTCCTTCCCAAGCCTCCACGGGAGGAGAGCGATCCCTGCAGAGGCTTAGGATGGAAGCTGCGCCCCGCCTAACCATATGGCTGGCCTGGGCGCAGCTTCCCCCCCAAGCCTCTGCGGGGATTACTCTCATGCAGTGGCATGGGGAAGAGTTGCGCCCCCCACATGGCTGCCAGTGTGCAGCTTTGCATGACTCCCCCATCCGTGGTAATTTGGGGGCACTGGGCAGATATTTGCACCCCAGCGCCGCATCTGCTAAAGACGGCCCTGCTGCCATTATTGGGGGATTGTCAAGGTAGAGAGTGTTTCCGTCTGCTACCACTACAAAGCGGGCGGCAGGTGAAGCCAGGGCAATGCAGGTACAGCCAACTCATACAGCTAAGGAGAAGCCTCCAGGTGTCTGCACATGGCGATGGTCACTGAATATGTTTGTTCCAGAAGCCTCTGCTCAGATGCCATGGAATTTTGCACCTTCATTCAGGCGCCCTTCCTTCTCCAGCTCCACAATGGTGGCCAGGGGCTCACCCACAACACCCACCCCTCAGCTTTGAATGCCAAATGTTGCACATGGCAGCATGACCTTCTTTGGTTATCTGTCATCATCAGGACATTTGGCTTCAGTTTCGCTCGGTGGGAAAGATTTTGGATTGACCCAGATGCAAAATCCCAACTCACCATTCAGCTTTGGACAAATTCCTTCAACCTCAGTTACAAAAAAGGGATAAGAGAGGCCTGCCTCAAGGGGAGTTTCTGCCAGGGCGAATAAGAAGGAAACACTGCTTTCACTGAGCCTTACAGGCAGGCTCCACCATAAATCTACTTTTGGCAAGTCCCCCTTGCAGGATTTATTCTGGTTAATTTTGTACACAAGCAAGAAGAGAATTTCTGTACTCAAGAGCTGCCTTTCTGTAAATCCAGCCAAACTGTGCATGTCATTTGTAATGTCACTAATGCCGCTTTTTTATATATAAAAAAAGAGACAAAAAAGTGGAGCTGTCATCTTAACACTGTTTAGAGATATGTGAAATTATATTAAAAATGTGTAGGTTGGAATCATGTGGTCATTTCTACTTTTAAAACAGCAGGGCGGAAGAATAGGGTTGCCATATCTCCATGTTTGCCTGGCCCTCTCCAGGTAGGAAGTGGAGGGCTTGAACCTCCAGGTAGCTTTAACAACAGCAGCAGCAGCAGCAGCTGTGCATCTCCACGACAAGGACCTATCCACCCCCTCCCAACACCATATGAATCAATATGGCTAATCTGACCCAACAAGCCACCTCACAGATACAAACCAACCGTACTGCAACCAACCAAGCTCTGGACCCTCCAATCTCTCACAGCGCCTATCTATCTATCTATCTATCTATCTATCTATCTATCTATGACAGCCTTTCTCAACCTGTGGGACCCCAGATGTTGTTGAACTACAACTCCCATCACCCCTAGCTAGCAAGGCCAGAGCTCAGGGATGATGGGAGTTGTAGTCCAACAACATCTGGGGACCCACAGGTTGAGAACCGCTGATTTAGAACCTACCCATGTCGGTGTTGCTGACACAAAAACTCTGCACAAATAGTACGTAACAGAACAAAAGATGGTTATCCCCCTATTTCTCTCCCTCCCTCCCCTCTCATTTTCCCCAATCGCACAATGCCTATGACAACAGCGTCTCATACCGAATGTAAACAAACTGTGAAAAAGACTCCGTGAAGTGAAAGTGGAGGCGCTGTGCGTACTTTTCATTGTTTGTTTGTTTTGTAGCAAAAGAAAATATTTAATTAAAAATAATCCAAGAAAAGGGAAAGAAAAAAGGACTGTGCACGCAGCTTACAAGCTTCAGGCAGGCAGGAACTCATTGCAAATTATGGCACAGACACGGGAGCGTGCCCTGACCGTCTCTGCTCGCCTCTTCCAATTTACCTCCGTCTCCAGGGCTTGCCACCATGACACCACCACCTTCCCCTGGGCATCACCAGGAGTTGCCTCTAGGTCTCAGATTTGGGTGTCAGAATCTTGGAGTCTGGGTGCTCCTGACCAGGCAATCCTATGGAAGAATCACAGTGCACAGGCAGGGGAGTTTAACCCAGGGGTGAGGAGCCTGATGCCTGCCACATGTTGCTAGACTACAGCTCCCATCATCCCTTGGGCTGCCGTGGGTTGCACTCCAAAACAGCTGAAAGCACAGGTTGGCAAAGGCCGACAGAAACCGAATAGTAGAGGGGAAAGACTTAGTTGCCTGGCTACAATGGGGACAGGGGAGAAGAGCCCAGTTCACTTAGTTTTCTTTCTTTCTTTCTTTCTTTCTTTCTTTCTTTCTTTCTTTCTTTCTTTCTTTCTTATTTTCAGCCACTGAATCAGGCTAACCCTCTCCCTCCCGCTCAGTCACGAGGCTAATGTGACTTTCTTCATGTCGTCTGAAAATTCGGTGGCGACCAGAGTAGCACAGGGATGCAGAACGATACAGAGGAAGACCAGCTACGCTATGCCCATAACTGAATAATCGAGCCTTTAAAAACCCTCCAGTTATTTAGAAGAACTACTGCTAAGCCCAGAAGGAACTGCTGATGATGCTGCCCAGAGAAGTCTGACCTGCTGGGAGCCTGAGGGCCCTGATCCTGCCTCTCTCCACCTGGCCTAGGGCAGGGCCTGACAGGCTCCATAAGAACTGCTGCTACAGATTGCCCAGCAAGGACTGGGGAAAAGTTTCGTTGGGAGTTTTTGCTGTTATTGAAATTAATTTTTTGTATCTTTATTTTCATGTGGATAATTGTTCAGTTCGGTTATGTAGTTTTGATGTGTTTTATTCATTTTATATGACTACTTTGCTATGTATTCCTAGTTTAAGATTTTGATTTATGTGGAAATTGTTTCCTATTTGGTTGTGTATTTTTTGATGTGGTTTATTTATTGTTTTTGACTTTTGTAATTATGTAAATCTTGTTATGTTGTAAGCCGCCTTGAGTATTGTTTTTTAACTGTGGAAATAATAATAATAATAATAGTTGTAGTAATAATAATAATAATAATAATAATAATAATAATAATAATAATATATTAGTTATACCCCGCCCATCTGGCTGGGTCTCTCCAGCCACTTTGGGCGGCTTCCAACAGAATATTAAAATACAATAACCTATTAAACATTAAAAGCTTCCCTAAACAGGGCTGCCTTCAGATGTCTTCTAAAAGTCTGGTAGTTGTTGTTCTCTTTGACATCTGGTGGAAGGGCGTTCCACAGGGTGGGTGCCACTACTGAGAAGGCCCTTTGCCTGGTTCCCTGTAACTGGGCTTCTCGCAGTGAGGGAACTGCCAGAAGGCCCTCGGTGCTGGACCTCAGTGTCCGGGTAGAACGATGGGGGTGGAGACGCTCCTTCAGGTATACAGGACTGAGGCCGTTTAGGGCTTTAAAGGTCAGCACCAACACTTTGAATTGTGCTCGAAAACGTACTGGGAGCCAATGAAGATCTTTCAGGAAAGGTGGCATACAAATAAAAATGATGATGATGATGTCTGTAACTATGTAAATATTTTCATACAGTAAGCCGCCTCGAGCACTGTTGTAATTGTGGGAAGGCGGCATACAAATAAAATGATGGTGATGATGATTTCTACAGCGCAAGAGGTCCTGAGCGTAAGAGGTGACGCAAGAAGATGTGAAGATTTGTCTGGCTTTGCCCCTTCCCGAGTGCCTTTGATTCACTTGCCTGGTCCAGAAAAGTGATTGTGTGCATGTGATGCTCACTGCACATTCAACCGAGGTTGCAGATTGGCCATTTCTCCCTAAGTTTTTGCACAATGCTCCATCGGAGCTGATCTGTGTGGGTGGCAGCCTCCTCACCAACGGAACGGCCGGGAGCGGGGGTAGAGAAGAGTAGAGGATGCTGTCAACCTTTGCCAATAGTCCTTTCGGTGCTGGACAGCCCAGTGTTGTGTAAACACAAAGTCTGCATAGAACTAATTCAGCAGAAGTTTTAACACTAGGTGGTCAGTGACAAAGGCAAACCGGCAGAAACAAATGCAGTGTGTTAACAGCCCTGAAAAGCCCCATCTCTTGCTTGTCTGTTAAGTGCAGGATAATTCACCTTATTCTAAAGGAGTTCTGTAAGAGATTTGTGCAGGTGCTTCTGGCCTCTCCCCGGTTTAATTGCTCTTTTGCTGCACTCCCGAAAAAGATAAGAGATAAGAGCACCCGAAGGGTCCAGCTGAGATTTTATCGGCTGAGATGAAGCGGTTCAAGGCACATATCTGTGATTATTGGTTCACAAACAGTGGGGAACCAGGTGGTTCTCCAGATGTTGTTTGACTCCAACTCTCATCGGTCCCAGATAGCATGGCCAGTGGTCAAGGGTGATGAGTATTAGTGCCCAACAATATCTGAAGTGCCCCAGCATCCCCACCATTTTATAAAATAAAGTGAGACTCTTCCTTTCCTAAACCTCTCTCAAACAACCACAATACAGAAATTACTAATATTTCAAGCGCTCCACGTGTCCCTATTTTCCAGGGACAGTCTCAGATTTACAGAAGCTGTCCCGGTTTCTGATTTGATCCCACAATGTCCTGCTTTTCCTTTTGTTGTTGTTATTTGGTCGTTTAGTCGTGTCTGACTCTTCGTGACCCCATGGACCAGAGCACGTCAGGCACTCCTGTCTTCCACTGCCTCCCACAGTTTGGTCAAACTCATGTTAGTAGCTTCGAGAACACTGTCCAACCATCTTGTCCTCTGTCATCCGCTTCTCCTTGTGCCCTCCATCTTTCCCAACCTCAGGGTCTTTTCCAGGGAGTCTTCTCTTCTCATGAGGTAGCCAAAGTATTGGAGCCTCAGATTCAGGATCTACCCTTCCAGTGAGCACTCAGGGCTGATTTCCTTCAGAATGGATAGGTTTTATATTCTTGCAGTCCATGGGACTCTCAAGAGTCTCCTCCAGCACCATAATTCAAAAGCATCAATTCCTCAGCGATCAGCCTTCTTTATGGTCCAGCTCTCACTTTCATACATCACTACTGGGAAACCATAGCATTAACTATACAGACATTTGCTTTTCTGTAAAGGTAAAGGGACCCCTGACCATTAGGTACTGTCACGGACGACTCTGGGGTTGCAGCGCTCATCTCGCTTTACTGGCCGAGGGAGCTGGCGTACAGCTTCCGGGTCATGTGGCCAGCATGACTAAGCAGCGCACGGAAATGCCGTTTACCTTCCCGCCGGAGCAGTACCTATTTATCTACTTGCACTTTGACATGCTTTCAAACTGCTAGGTTGGCAGGAGCAGGGACCGAGCAACGGGCGTTCACTCCGTCACGGGGATTCAAACCACCAACCTTCTGATCGGCAAGCCCTAAGCTCAGTGGTTTAGACCACAGCGCAACCCGTGTCCCTTGCTTTTCCTTAAAGGTAGAGGTAAAGGGACCCCTTTCCTTAGGACGTCCCTATTTTCAACGGGCATCACACTGTAGTTAAGTATTCTCAACCTCTTTTTACCTCATGAGTGACATTCTCACATTCACCCTCCCTCCCCTTTCAAAAGCCACCCTTTTGCTTTACAAGCTCTCCTCTGCATAGTTCACTTTGAAAAGACATGTTTTACTATAGATAAGGGGTGGAAGGTAGCCTTGCTTTTTAACTTGGCCATAAATTCACCTCAAACTTTGTTTTCAAACAGTTGTTGGGCTTCATTTTCCTCCTTCCTCCAGCCTCTCAATTGAAGGCAGGATTTATAGCTTGTCAGATTTAATCATTTTGCAGCAGGAAAAGATTCTTTTTTAAACCCCTCAGGATAAGGCGGGCTTGCCAGAAAACCATCTTTGAGAAGGAGGGATTGCTCTCTGTAAAAGGAGGCTGAGAATACTCAACTACAGTGTGATGCCCAGGCACCCACCTACGGAGAAGGCTTTGCCTTCAACAAGGCTGGGCAAGCAGTTTAAGGCTGTACACACACTATATCTTTAAAGCACATTTGAGGCACATTTCTTTCCCGCCAAAAAAATAAAATTCTGCGCACTGTCGTTTGGGGGGAGGTTATTGGGTTTTATAAACAAGAATAAGGTTATACAAATAAGTACAGTGATACCTCAGGTTAAGTACTTAATTCGTTCCGGAGGTCTGTTCTTAACCTGAAACTGTTCTTAACCTGAAGCACCACTTTAGCTAATGGGGCCTCCTGCTGCTGCCGCACCGCCAGAGCACGATTTCTGTTCTCATCCTGAAGCAAAGTTCTTAACCTGAGGTGCTATTTCTGGGTTAGCGGAGTCTGTAACCTGAAGCGTATGTAACCCAAAGTGCCACTGTTTACAGTTTTCTCATCCCGTTTGTATATCACAAAAATAGCATAATATATTTGGGAAAATATCTACAACATATATTTCATTATTAGTGGTCAATGTATGAGTTCTTGGTTTATGAATTGGTTTAAACAATAGAAGAAGAAGAAGAAGAAGAAGAAGAAGAAGAAGAGAAAGAAAGAGGGAGGGGGAGAGGGGGAAATGGGGTGGAGTGGGGTGGTTATATTTCTATTATTCTACTTAGTGTGTGTGAGGGGGTTATTCTACAGTGTGGGTCAGCGTTACTTGTATGGGTTCTCTTACTACAGTGGTACCTCGGGTACGCTTCAGGTTACAGACTCTGCTAACCCAGAAATAGTGCTTCAGGTTAAGAACTTTGCTTCAGGATAAGAACAGAAATCGTGCTCCGGCGGCACGGTGGCAGCGGGAGGCCCCATTAGCTAAAGCGGTGCTTCAGGTTAAGAACAGTTTCAGGTTAAGAACAGACCTCCAGAACGAATTAAGTACTTAACCCAAGGTACCACTGTATTCACTTGTTGTATTTTCTTGGTGGTGAGAGAGGTGTGGCTTAGGGTGTGGTTGGTTGTCTCTGGTTAGCTGTAGTGGGAATTGTTTTTGTGTGAGTGTGTATTTTTGAATCAGGTTAGCCAGACATCATAAAGAGCTCATAACACACCTCCTCTCAGCAGCCAGAAGCATCATAGCCAGACGCTGGAGAGACCTGTCAGGAGTAAGCATGGACTAATGGTATCAAACAGTATGGGAAAATGGGAAACAGCCTTATTAGAAAAACTAACCA
Organism: Podarcis filfolensis; assembly: GCF_964270895.1. Lineage (NCBI taxonomy): Eukaryota > Metazoa > Chordata > Lepidosauria > Squamata > Lacertidae > Podarcis > Podarcis filfolensis. Next base: position 98,340,078 of record NC_139605.1, on the reverse strand, counting down.
ATAAACTGAAACTGACACGGGGACAAATAGAAGACGCACTGTCGTTTGTTAAGGGTCGCTGGGACTTGTAACTCTGCGAAGGGTAAACCACAGTGCCCAGAAATCTTTGAGGGAATGAACGTGTTTCGAACGGTACCGTGTGTACACAACTTGAGTATGCATCCCACCTGTGGGCTATTTGCTCTCTGCATGTCGGACTGAAATAAAATGAAATAAGAACTAAGAGTCAATAGGTCAAATGCTTTCTCACAGCTACATATGGCAGGAGAAGGACTGCTGTGGGAGGCAAGCTGTCTTGCCAGGAGAGCTGCCCGCCATTATTGATCTTCCAGTAGAGCAGGTGCCATGCATTCAGAAAGCCCGTTTCAGTCACTGGCATTTCCAGGTACAGCTAGGAAAGGCTCCTGTCTGACACCCTGGAGAGCCACTGCCAGCCAGTGCAGACAATAAATAGCTATTTATTGATCCAATAGATGAACCAATATTTTACTTTGGATAAAGCAGTTTCCTATGTTCTCTGAATTTCGAGCTCCCTGGAGTAGTTTAAAAACAGCTGGGGTATAAACATATCACTATCTCCCCCTCCTGTGGTTTCCCACAACCGATATTCAAAAGATGTTGGCTTCATAATTGCAGATATAGGCTTAGGCAGAATGATGCCCATGAACAGATATGGATTTTCCAACGGGGGGGGAGGGGGGAGATGCAAAACAGAGCATTTTGTTATCAAGGTGTTCTTTCGATGGTTGCACCAAGAATGGGTGCTGTTACAATGAATCCAGCTGTATTACAAAAGAGGAAAAGGTGACCATTGGCTAATAATAATAATAATAATAATAATAATAATAATAATAATAATAATAATTTATTATTTATACCCTGCCCACTCTGGGCTGCTTCCAACCTAATATTAAAATACAGTAATGCATCAAACATTAAAAGCTTCCCTAAACAGGGGTGTCTTCAGATGTCTTTTAAAAGTCTGGTAGTTGTTGTTCTCTTTGAAATCTGGTGGGAGGGCGTTCCACAGGGCGGGCGCCTCTACTGAGACGGCCCTCTGCCTGGTTCCCTGTAACTTGGCTTCTCGCAGTGAGGGAACCGCCAGAAGGCCCTCAGCACTGGACCTCAGTGTCTGGGCAAAATGATGGGGGTGGAGACACTCCTTCAGATAAGCAATATAAAACTACTGACTGCAAACTGCTTGACTAACATCCCACATCCCATTCTGAGAGTCAAAAGCAGAGTCACTCACAAATATATTCTTGCACAATGTAAGGCAGCAATTCAGCCCATGGGTCATCAATACAGGACACTGGGCAACAGAGTCACAACTGCCCTGGGAAGAGCAGGAAAGATATCGAGGCTTTTCATTAAAAGGGGGTTTAAAAACACTGCTTTCCATAGTCGTAAACAGTTCATTCCGGACTAATTCAATCAAAATTAAAGGGACGTGACTTTGGGCAGTTGCTTTTATGCAGGCGTTCATCAACACTGACATCCATCCCAGTGCACTAAGGTGCCCATTTGCTTGCATCGAGGTTGATACAGTTGTACCTCGGGTTAAGAACTTAATTTGTTCCGGAGGTCCGTTCTTAACCTGAAACTGTTCTTAACCTGAGGTACCACTTTAGCTAATGGGGCCTCCCGCTGCCACCGTGCAATTTCTGTTCTCATCCTGACCTGAAGCAAAGTTCTTAACCCAAGGTACTATTTCTGGGTTAGCAGAGTCTGTAACCTGAAGCGTCTGTAACCTGAAGCGTATGTAACCCGAGGTACCACTGTATTGGGGGCAAGGGCGGGCAGAGAGCCTGATTTATTTAAAGCTGGCTAGGCATCGCCTTCGAATTGCAGCCTCCTTAACCAGGAACACTTTCAGATTCTCAAGCCTAACATCCAAGCCATGGCAGGCCTACAGCAGCTTGTAGCTATGACCTGAATGCTCCAGAGTGGGTTTTTGTTTGAGCATGTGATTGTGCCAGCTCTCCCCTTCGCCCAGTTGAACAACAACAGCCGACAAGGGGCAAGGGCTTGCAGATCAAGCCAAGTTCCTTGGAGCCGACGTGAGTTTTCCCTTCCCTTCCCTTCCCTTCCCTCTCAGCCGCTGCCGCCTACTCACTGCCCTGCGATTATTTGTTATCGTTGGGCGATTTCATAATCTTTGGTACATGATGTAAGAACAGAAACAACAAGGTTGCACATTTAAAAAACAAAATGAAAATCCCAGGCCCAGAAGTGATGTGGGAACATGCACCTTTTTCCTTTTCCTTCCTCAACAATCTATGCACATGTGGCGCAGGGATTGCTCTGCTCCCCCAAGAAACGCCCCTCGAACTTCAGCTGAAATAACAAGAAGAATCGGAACTGACTCGCGGACGTAGCAACGAACTAGTTAATTAAAGCCCACACTCTCTGGCTTGGTTTCTCGGTTCAGGATCTGATCAGGGGATAAGAGGAGATAGCAGCAGCATCTGCAATTATAAGTGTCCAATGCAAAAAAAAAAAAATGTCCCCCCCCGCACCAGTTTTTCCCTCCCAGCCCACTAGCAGTGGCCATAAGACTCGTTGTAGAAAGGAATTATTCCCAAGTGGTTGGAACCATGAGTGCAGGAAATTGTATGGAACAAAAGTACAGTGGTACTTAATTCATTCCGGAGGCCTGTTCTTAACTTGAAACTGTTCTTAACCTGAATCACCACTTTAGCTAATGGGGCCTCCCGCTGCCACCACACCGCCGGAGCATGATTTCCGTTCTCATCCTGAAGCAAAGTTCTTAACCCGAGGTACTGTTTCTGGGTTAGCGGAGTCTGTAACCTGAAGCGTATGTAACCTGAAGCGTCTGTAACACGAGGTACCACTGTAGGGGGAAGCACAAGACACCAATGTGTTGGTAGTTGACATCAATCGTTCTTTGGTCTCTGTGTGGCATATTTAAATGCTGCTGTAAAGCATATACCGAAACCACTGTGCATGGTACTCACTGTACATGGGACTTCAAAAATGTGAGGAGTTTTGCATTCGAATCCACTTATGTGAAAAGCCTCCTTGAACATGCAAAGGTATCAGAGAGAAGGCTGAGCTACAGGCCAACTCCCTGACGTTCAAGTTTAGTGCATGCTGGGGTGGGTTTCAATGTGTGTGCCAGGAGGCATTCAAACACATATATCCCTATATCCTATTTACAGCAGGTGTAGATAGCCATCCAGATGGTGCTGAACCACAATTCTCATCCTCCCTCACCATTGGCCACTCTTGCTGGGGATGCTGGGAGTTGCAGTTCAACATCCATATGGACAGAGGTTCCACAAGCCTAAGATACACGGACCCAAAACAGCCAGAGCTACTGCCTATGGCCTGTCAGTTCTCCACTTTAAGGAGGTGATCAGCTTCAGCCATCACCAAAGATGGCACAGAGTGACACAGGTGCAGTGAACTAACTGGGTTTGGCTACTCAATACTCAGCAGCCTACTTTACATGTACCAATAGGTATGTCCAGCATGTGGAGGCTTGAACTTCTTTCTCCTCCCCACGGTGGGGAGCAAAAGAGGGCCTCCGTGGCGGCAGAGAGTCCCGCCATACCTCCCCATGGCGGCGGAGGATGCGCCATACTTCCTCACAGCAGCTGAGGGCCTTGGCAAGGCTCCCTGTGGCACTGGAGTGCCTTAAAATGTAAAGAAGTAGTAGATTTAATAAAAATACAGTGGTACCTCAGGTTACAGATGCTTCAGGTTACAGACGCTTCAGGTTAAAGACTCCGCTAACCCAGAAATAGTACCTCGGGTTAAGAACTTTGCTTCAGGATGAGAACAGAAATCGCACTGCGGCAGCAGGAGGCCCCATTAGCTAAAGTGGTACCTCAAGTTAAGAACGGTTTCAGGTTAACAGACCTCCAGAACAAATTAAGTTCTTAACCCGAGGTACCACTGTATTATGGGACACGGGTGGCGCTGTGGGTTAAACGACAGAGCCTAGGACTTGCCGATCAGAAGGTTGGTAGTTCAAATCCCCACGACGGGGTGAGCTCCCGTTACTCGGTGCCTGCTCCTGCCAACCTAGCAGTTCGAAAGCACATCAAAGTGCAAGTAGATAAATAGGTACCACTCTAGCGGGAAGTTAAACAGCGTTTCCGTGCGCTGCTCTGGTTCTCCAGAAGCGAGATGAGCGCTGCAACCCCAGAGTCAGCCACGACTGGACCTAATGGTCAGGGGTCCCTTTACCTTTACCTACCACTGTATTAAATTAACTTCCATATAATACATCTAATATATTTTCAACTAATTTAAGAGTAGTTTAAGTGATTTACTAGTCAAGTTCCATCTGCTTCCCCACTCAAAGGTCTAAGTGGAATCTGTGCATGCATAAGCCTCACTTAGTTCAACTAAATTTACTTCTACTTTCCTGGGAGTATGCCACATTGAATTCAGTAGGGCTTGCTTGTGAGTAGACATGCATATGCTTGCACTGCTTACCAAAAAACACTCTCCCCATCATTCTCACATAGTACCCAACCTCCCATTTTTGCATAAGGCAGCCTGCTAAATCTTCTCCCCTCTATTCACCCCCCCCCACACACACACACAAAAGCCACCCCCCCCAAAAAAGCCCTCATCCCACCAATCTCTCCCTTTTTATCAAAGGGAGGGAGGGCAAGCAAACAAAGATAATCTCCTTTAAATAAGAAAACCCCCTTTTAAATATGGAGGAAAGCTATTTAGGGGGAACCAACAACAGGAACACCACCAGAAAATAAAAAATAAAAACTCTTCCCTCTCTTTTTTCCTAAAAGAAAGAAGTGCTTTCCAGTTCTTAGTTTACCTTCTTTCTTTACTTTGCCGCTGGACTTTTGATTGTCTTTGATGGGGTGTTCCTCCTGGATTGCTAGAAGGCTCTGCATAATTAGCTGAGCTCTAAGTGGAAAGATACCGGTGAAGATGAAAGAGTTTGCCAGCTTATGTCATTTCTTATCTGTTAGTAGGGAGGAGGAAGAGAGCAAACAAAGATGGAGACACCATGCCAGCAAATTATCTGCAAAGCATCTGTAACGTATCAGTTTAGCTGAACTACCTCCTACCCCAAGCTGTTAAGTGTCCACCTTTTGTTCACCGGTATATTGCCTTGTTGAAACACTTATCACAATGTTATTTCAATACCGGTATTCAGTGGTATGGCGACTTATTGCACAGCCCTATGTCCTACTCAGTTTTAGAAACTCAGATATATCAGCTAGTCACCAAATGGCTCCTTAAACCAGGTTTTACAGTCGCCAAAATGGAATATCTAGTTGCCATTTTGGAGTCAGACGGCTCGGAAGTTGTATTTCTCAATTCAGCTTTTTGGATCCTGAGATTTGTTCTGGTTGTGCAAGTAAAAGATCACAAATAGAACTCTACAGTTCTGGAAATAGAACTCTACAGTGTTGTTAGTGTGCGAAAGCAGTCAAGATCCAAGGATCCCCAGGCATGTACCTCCAGATGGTGGAGACGTCAGGCACCATCCTGGCGCCCAGGCATCTTCACTTGGTCGCAAATGGCCGATGGACAGGTGCAAAATGCGCCTGGCGAATTTCAAATGCTGTTCCTACTCTGTGTTTCCCATTCTCAGAATAGCATTTGAACTACGTGAAGACATACCCCTCAAAAGGAGTCTGCAGACAGTCAGCAAATGTTTGGGGCTGATATTCAGCAGAAAGTGGATCAACTGTTTCTGGACACTAACCTAAATGCGCAAATATTTGACAGGAAATATTCTACCTGTACTGTTTCAGCTGGTGAAGTTCAAAATCAACAGCCAGGGAAGAAAGCAAACTTGCATTATTAAAGTTCAGAACGCATAGGTCACAGAACAATCCAGCAACAAGCTCTTTCCTGAAAACAGTGGTCACACACAAACACCCCAGAAAAAGTTATATCTGTCTCCTGAATGGGTCCCAGGCCTTGTTTATAAGTCGGTGGGCTGCTGGTGTGGGCCTTTGCTGCTGCAAACAGTCTGAAGAGCGTGCACTGGGGTGTCAATCAATTTATTTAGAATTATGACGGAGACCCGTTCAAAGAATGGCAGGAAGGCGTGACAGGATTTCAGAGCTGGGGAAGGCCGGGGTCAGGATGCTTTGGCAGAAAGAGTCTGAGGCGAAAGCACAGCACAGATCATCATTCAAGCACAGAGACTTTTAACTGAAACTCTGAGAGCAAAGATGGAAGATAAGACGTTCAGGCATGAAGTAAATTACTGGAAATCCAGATGCTAAACACACACATGCACACACATCCCCAAGGAGTTAAGATTCAAGCCTTCTGCTTTTCTTATTTTTTTAAGCGAAGATAAAGAAGTGCAGAGAAGAAGTTTTGCGCGAGCTGTAAGAATTACAACTTGTTCCCGAAACTCAACAGCCTGAGCCCTGGCTGCTTGCAAAATACCAATCAGAGCCTGAAAGCTCAAACAATCAGAAGGGAAAGTCTCTTGGCAAGGTTTCTTCTGGTTTTGTTTACGACTTGAGAGGAAGTGGTAACGGCTCCTGTTTGTTCTTCTAGAGAAAGTTGCTGGGGGTGGTTGTTTTTTTAAAAGGAGGAGAAGAAAATCTCTTTTGATTAGAAACACCCTGGATATTTTGCCTTAGATTGCACCAGACCTGGCTTCCTCTTTTGTTTGTGGACACTTCAGCTGATTAAAAAAAAAATTAAGGGAGAAGGAGGGGGGGAAATAGCTGAAAGGAATAATGAAAGGAAGAAAACTGGGTATACGTCTAAGGCAAAGTACCTTTGAGTGAGGCCAGAGTTGATAATACATTACAGTGGTACCTCGGGTTAAGAACGTTCCGGAGGTCCGTTCTTAACCTGAAACTGTTCTTAACCTGAGGTACCACTTTAGCTAATGGGGCCTCCCGCTGCCGCCGCGTGATTTCTGTTCTCATCCTGAAGCAAAGTTCTTAACCTGAGGTACTACTTCCAGGTTAGCGGAGTCTGTAACCTGAAGCGTATGTAACCCAAGGTACCACTGTACATGTATTTTGACTCTCTGTTACGAAAGTACTAGCATTTGCTTTACAGTGCAGTTTTAATTTATTGCTGCTTGTTTTGCTGATATCGCACTTCTCCCAGCACAGCAGAAACAATGGCTCTCTGACTGGGGGCTGGGGGCCACCATCTTCTGTCACCTACAATTGCCCTCGGGATGTTGCTACATGATGAAAAACGTAGCCATCAGGCTACCTATGGGCTCAGGACATGAGCATGGGAGAAGTCGGCCCATCTGCAATTCCCAGAAACTGGCATTCAGAGGCATAGTGCCTCTGACAGTGGAGGAAGAACCACTAACAATCAGCATTCAAAATTCGGCAGGTGCATTTTGCACCTGTCCATCAGCCATGTGCGACCAAGTGAAGATGGCCGGGGGCCAGGATGGTGCCTGACGTCTCCACCATCTGGAGCTGCATGCCTGGGGATCCTTGGCTCTTGCCTGCTTTCACACACTAACAACACAAATTGTAGAGTTCTATTTGTGATATTTTACTTGCACAACCAGAACAAATTTCAGGAACTAAAAAGCTGAATTGAGAAATACAACTCTCGAGCTGCCTGACCCCAAAATGGCAACCAGATATTCCGTTTTCGCGACTGTAAACCTGGTTTAAGGAGCCATTTGGTGACTAGCTTATATATCTGAGTTTCTTACACTGCTAACATGGGACTGCCTCTCCCGGTATGCCCCGCGGAGGACCTTAAGGTCCATAAATAGCAACACCCTAGAGGTCCCAGGCCCTAAGTCAGATTAGCCTCAACCAGAGCCAGGGCCTTTTCAACACTGGCTCCAGCCTGGTGGAATGCTCTGTCTCATGAGACCAGGGCCCTGCAGGATCTGATTTCTTGCCGCAGGGCCTATAAGACAGAGTTGTTCCGCCTGGCCTTTGTCCTGGAATCAACTTGATTCCCTTCCCCTCTTTCCTTTTTCCTTTCTCCTTCTGTGATGGAACTCCTATTTGGGGACTTCCCTGGCTTTTTTCTGGCCCACGCAGGACCAGTCTGGATAGTTGGCCTTGGTGAAGATTTGACATTTTCATCCCCCAAAAGTTTTTGATTTGAGTTTCTACTGAAATGAGGCTGCATTTTAATGTTGTATTTTAATGTTGTTTTTAAGTTGTATTTTAATCAATTGTTTTTATATCTAGTGTTAGCCGCCCTGAGCCCAGTCTTGGCTGGGGAGGCCGGGGTATAAATTATTATTATTATTATTATTATTATTATTATTATTATTATTATTATTGTTATTATTATGAATTTATTCGTATTTGTGGTGATGGTGGTTTTAGTATTGATAGCCATAATAGATTTAAATTGCAACCCAGTAGTAAATATTGCCTGGGAAAGATGGTGGTCGCCAGTTGCTAAAAGGAATGCTGTGCTCACTCAAACTCCCATTTCACCCTCTCCAATTGCCCCAAAGCCACCCATTGCCTGTTAATGGAACAGCAAAGCTTTAGGAGAAAACATCAGCTCAGCCCCTAGGAAGTATGCAAGGCCAGAGCCAAGATGCGACAGGTAAGAGGACTTTTGGCTCAGAAGAAGCTTCCTCCTTTCAGCACACTTGCAATTTTGTCATGGTGCACTAGTATGTACTAGCACTGATCCAGGCACTGGGAGCTACTGCCACAGGGTCTAGGAAGATGGTTTGAAAGATTTGGGAGGGAAACATTCTTCCAAAATGCAGACACCATACATTCTCATCTTGTCAAGGTAGGCTTGCTTAAGCACAGAAGTAAAGATGTCAGGCTTCCCAAAAGGCCACGGGGCATGGCCTGGCTCGGAGGTGACATGATGCAGGGACCTTACTTGAAATTAAGCAGGTCTGGGTCTGATCAATGCCTGGCAGGAGACTACCTGGAAACCCCATTTAAGCTGCCTCGGTTTCCATGATGGAAAGCAGGTAAGATATGAATGCAATGTACTTAACAAACAATGCCATAGGAAAGCAGGTAAAGCAGACGTTTTTATTATGGAAACTCATATTGTCGCTAGAGGTAAACTCGCACACAAGGCAAGTTTTCACTGGCTTCCTCGACTGGAAAGATGCAATATCTCTACTTGGACATAATGGATGGCTAAATGACTTTGGACGTGGGTGGCGCTGTGGTCTAAACCACTGAGCCTCTTGGGCTTGCTGATCGGAAGGTCAACGGTTCGAATCCCTGTGAGGGAATGAGCTCCCGTTGCTCTGTCCCAGCTCCTGCCAAGCTAGGAGTTCAAAAGCACGCCAGTGCAAGTAGATAAATAGGTACTGCTGCAGCGGGATGGTAAACGGCATTTCCGTGTGCTCTGGCAGTTTAGTCCTGCTGGCCACATGACCCAGAAAGCTGTCTGCAGACAAACGCCGGCTCCCTCGACCTGAAAGCGAGATGAGCGCCGCAACCCCATAGTCACCTTTGGCTGGACTTAACTGTCCAGGGGTCCTTTACCTTACCTGTTTACCTATTTCAAAAGGATGGGCAGACCCCCATGACAATTCTACCTTTTATGGCATGGTCATGCTACAGGCCAGAGCGCACCATATATAATAATTAGGCTGTTTTACAAAGCAGTAGGCAGACTTGTGTCTTAACTTGCATAGATTTATGCAGTTTATATCTTTAAACAACACAAATGATCTCTCTAGGAAAAGTGGCTTCCCAGCCTTAGTTCAACAACAAGCCCCTTTTCAAGAAAACTGGAGAAAGAGGGGGAAATGCAAGTTTTCCCAGTGCTTTTTTTCTTTTCTTTTCTTTTCTTTCTTTCTTTTTTTTTTTTTAGGGCTTACTCAAGGCTACGCAGTACCGGCACCTCTTATTTTGCTTAAAAAGTGTGACACTTACTGCAACAACTTCATGGTGAGTACCAGCACCTATTTTTCCAGGAAAAAAGCCTCCAATTCACTCTTTTCTGCACCTATTTTTCCAGAAAAAAAGCCTCCAATTCACTCCTTTCTAATCAAGGTGACAGCCAACCTCCTCAACCCCTTTCTGTGTCGATCCTTATTGAGCTTGCGGAAGGCGACATTTCTGGCATTCTGGAGTCTGCAAAGCTCCAGTTCCAATACTGCCACCACATTCTCTGCCGATTAGTCCAGGCCATAGCTGTCAACTTTTCCCTTTTCTTGCAAGGAATCCTATTCGGAATAAGGGAATTTCCCTTTTAAAAAGGGAAACGTTGACAGCTATGGTCCAGGCTGCATCAGATTCTGCAGGACTTAAAAGTCTGCATTTGCTTTGGAAAAGACTCCCCAGGCCTGATTCATTCCCTGCTTCCCACCACTCAGTTCTCACCATCAAGATTTCATAGCAGGATGGCCCACTGACAAGCATGTTTAGGGTTTATTTCATTAGGTAAGTGGAACAAGGCAGCACCTTTTTGCAGTCAGTGGCTGGCAACTTTGTTTGTGGGGGGTCCATGTTTATTTGCTTGCCTTATCAGTCCTGTAATAGTCTGCGGATGGGTGTAAAGTTGAAGATTGGGGTTAGAAAGGAGTAGATTCAGGATATGTTAGAATCACATAGTCCAAAGAGGGAACATAATGTCTATGTGTGTACGGCTGCCTTTATTGGAAAACAAAGAATTAGGGAATGGGGGAGATTTTCCTGCAGCATGTCCTCAGCCAGGCACAAAACTAGAATGGGTGCCTAGCCCTAAAAGACTCACAATCTTCTCCCACCCCTCCTTTTTCTCTCTCTTTTTTTACAATGCACATAATCTGTTCTGAATGCTGGGAATAGGCCAACCTACATAAAATAGTATTGGAAGTTCCCAGCTGAGCGCTTCAAAAAAGAAAACGAAGAAGCTGCAGTCTTACCAAAAGCTTGCTTATTTCAGCCGAAGAATGTTCTGCCAATTGCACAAGAAGAACAATGAATGAGTGCCCTAGATACCATGGGACTGCATAGACGAGTGCCCAAGCAACACAGTCAAGTCCAAAAACAGCTGCTCCAGCGGTGGAGCAATACTGCCACCAAGTGACAACGGCTAGTTATTGCTTGCAGAGCGACAACCCCGAAATTCCCAGCCATGCTAATGCCTCATCAAATGAAACGGATTTGTAAAAATGTTACATGGAAGAAAAAATACGAGGAATTACACTTACACTGTAAAACAAGAAAACCCTTAATAAAATATTTTTTTAAAAAAATCGCCACTGTCCTTATTTTGCATGCATTTAAGCTTGAATTTAAATGTACCGTCAGAGGTTTTACTTTTTGCCATGTGACCCTCCTACCCCATTTCCCTCTCTGTAACCACGTAACAAGCACATCTGCCTCGGTGGCTCAGTTGGTTAGGGTGTGGTGCTGATAATGGCAAGGTTGCAGGTTCGATCCCTGTATGGGGCGGCTGCATATTCCTGGGGTAGGACTAGCTGATTCTCAGAGTCCCTTCCAACTCTATGAGTCTATGAGCTTCATCTGTTGAAACAGACTCTACTCCCTAATAACTTAAAGGTAAAGGGACCCCTGACCATTAGGTCCAGTCGTGGCTGACTCTGGGATTGTGGCGCTCATCTTGCTTTATTGGCCAAGGAAGCCGGCGTACAGCTTCCGGGTCATGTGGCCAGCATGACTAAGCCGCTTCTGGCGAACCAGAGAAGCACACGGAAACGCCGTTTACCTTCCCGCCGGAGCGGTACCTATTTATCTACTTGCACTTGGACATGCTTTTGAACTGCTAGGTTGGCAGGAGCAGGGACCGAGCAACGGGAGCTCACCCCGTCACAGGGATTCAAACCGCCGACCTTCTGATCAGCAAGTCTTAGGCTCTGTGGTTTAACCCACAGCGCCACCCGCGTCCCCCCTAATAACTTACGCAATAATAAAAAAAATTTTTTGTCTTTAAGAGGCCTTGAAGACTGCTATCTCCAAAACAAATTACACCTATAGCGCTAGTAAGCATGTGCCAATCTCAGTAATCTGTACCAAAAATCGGCCAGACAAGACAGTATTAAATTCCCACGACTGCTGAGGGCCTGGAAGACAAGAGACTTTCCATGTTAAGACCAATTCACACATCCAAAATTGGTCTTTTGTGTGTGGCAAATCTCGTGCATGTTACCACTAGCTGCATGGTAGAATCAGTCGATCCCTCAAAATGCCTGGTTGAGTTTTGGCATGAGGATCTCTTTCGGCTTTTCTCCGTTATGTAATGAAAGCGAATCTTGGCTGTGTAACAAAGAGTAATCAGATGACTGATTCACCATGCAGTCTTCTGGAATGCTACAGATTCACCCTAGCCTGAGAGTCCAATTTGGCTCAAGAGTCTGTACAAAACACCCGAGAAAACAGCACCGAGTTATCTTGCAGCACGAACTTATACACAGAATTAAACACACCAAAGCCCATTGAAATAAATGAGGTTAAACACACCGAGCTCTGCTTAGCATTACACCATTTCCATTCATTTCCTTTATCTTGGAATAACCAGAACATGAAGAAGAGGGTAGGAAGAAATGGACAGTTGAGCTGGCAATATATCATCCAAAGCCGGTTTGAAGTCCATATTGTGATATTGGTTTTTATAATTTTTGACCTGGCATTACATCGCAAACCATGATGTGTGTGTGCACGTGCGCTAAGCAAAAAACACAATGTGGGGAAAACCATGAAGCCAGCCAGTGTTTCTCTCGATTCCTGCAGCCTCTGTTAACTCTGCCACCTCAGATCTCCCCTGCTTCCTGCAGGGGGTAGCAAAAATGGATTGCAAGGAGCTGCAAAAGGATTTCCCCAAAATGGGGGAATCAGCATTAGAGAGGAAAAAGTGGCTCAGTGTAAAGTGATGCTCCATGGGGTAAATAAATGCTAACAATGCTACTTAAATGTTAAACAGATCTTTGGGTTATGGCAGATAGTTCAACAAACAATTATGTGTTTATTTAAGCCATGGGTAGGCAAACTAAGGCCTGGGGACCAGATCTGGTCCAATTGCCTTCTCAATCCAGCCCGTAGACAGTCCAGGAATCAGCATGTTTTCACATGAGTAGAATATATCCTTTTATTTAAAATGCACCTCTGGGTTATTTGTGGGGCCTGCCTGGTGTTTTTACATGAATAGAATTTGTCCTTTCATTTAAAATGCATCTCTGGGTTATTTGTGGGGCATAGGAATTCGTTCATCCCCACCAAAAAAAAAATTATAGTCCAGACCCCCCACAAGATGTGAGACCCCCTGCTGAAAAAGTTTGCTGATCCCTGATTTAAGCTATGTACCGTATGGGCCCGAATATAAGCTGCACTTTTAAAATTCCGCAGGCACTCACACCTGTTCCATTTTACCATATGTCTGTTTCAGCAGCGATGTCATATAAGCCCGTTTTTGTACGGTTGCAAATTTAAGCGTCACTTTAACTTTTCACAGTCGAAATGGGGGGGGGGGGGGGAGTGACGCTTATATTCAGGCCAATATGGTACATGTTGCTTAATTAAGATGTAACATACATAAAAATTAAAAATCATGCAACCTTGATTGTGGCAGCTTTGGAAAGAGGCAAATGCCACATTAGGGATAATAAATAAATATCTAATGCCGTTATACAAATTTAAAGTGTGAGCATACTTAGTAAACTAGATGCAGTTCGGCATCACCGGACCTCAAGATGGATATTTTAAAGCTGGAAAAAGTTCAGAAAAGTAGAACCAGAAGGAAAAGCAATATGAACAAAGAGTGGGATAACTCCTCTAGGAAGAAAAGAAACAACATTTGGGGCTTTTTTCAGTTTAGAAAAAAAAGTAAGGAGGAAACCATGATAGATGTGTTTAGATAAAAATAAAGGTAAGGTAAAGGGACCCCTGACCATTAGGTCCAGTCGTGACCGACTCTGGGGTTGCGCCGCTCATCTCGCTTTACTGGCCGAGGGAGCCGGCGTACAGCTTCCGGGTCATGTGGCCAGCATGACTAAGCCGCTTCTGGCGAACCAGAGCAGCACACAGAAACGCCGTTTACCTTCCCACCAGAGTGGTACCTATTTATCTACTTGCACTTTGACGTGCTTTCAAACTGCTAGGTTGCCAGGAGCAGGGACTGAGCAATGGGAGCTCACCCCGTTGCAGGGATTCGAACCGCCAACCTTCTGATTGGCAAGTTCTAGGCTCTGTGGTTTAACCCACAGTGCCACCTGCGTCCCTTTTAGATAAAAATAGGTTTAGGCGCTGTCAATGGCTATGAACCATGGTAGTGCTACCTAAAGTATCAGAGATGTGCTTCTGAAAGCCAGTTCAAGGGGTGACCAAGGCATGATCCAGGAGGGCTCTGGAAGACCACTAGCCAATTTTGGGCAAGCTACTGCTGTGGTCTAAACCACTGAGCCTGTGCTTGCTGATTGGAAGGTCATCAGTTTGAATCGCCACAACGGAGTGAGCTCTGGTTGTTCGGTCCCAGCTCCTGCCAACTTAGCAGTTCGAAAGAATGTCAAAGTGCAAGTAGATAAATAGGTACCACTCTGGCAGGAAGGTAAACAGCGTTTCCGTGCGCTGCTCTGGTTCGCCAGAAGCGGCTTAGTCATGCTGGCCACATGACCGGGAAGCTGTACGCCGGCTCCCTCGGCCAGTAAAGAAGCGGCTTAGTCATGCTGGCCACATGACCCAGAAGCTATCTGCGGGCAAACGCTGGCTCCCTCTGCCAGTAAAGCAAGATGAGTGTCGCAATTCCAGAGTCGTTCGCGACTGGACTTAACTGTCAGGGGTCCTTTACCTTAAAGCCCACTGGAATTCCTGTAAAGAATGCTAGAATAAGGATTCTTTGCATTCCTACAGTCATACCCTCCAATACTTTGAAGTCAAACTCATGGGTGCCATGAGCAGGGCTGCCATTTCAGTTGCTGTGATCTTGCGCAATTTTGCACCACGTTCCCCCCAAAAAGTGGGTTTTGGGGGTGCAGTGCCCCAAACACACATTTTGGGGTGCTGCACGAGAACACGGCCCTGAAAATGTGCTGGGGGGGAGTTGTGCCGCAAACTCATGTGAGATCACAGCAATCAAAATGGCCGCCGTGGTCTCATGATAAAAACTGGGATCTCCCGTTTTTTTCGGGACACTTGTGGAGTATTCCACCCTGGGAACACCCTCCCATCAGATGTCAAGGCAACAAACAACTATCTGCCCTGTTTAGGGAAGTTTTTAATGTTTGATGAATTTATTGTATTTTACTATTTTGCTGGAAGCTGCCCAGAGTGGCTGGGGAAACCCAGCCAGATGGGCGGGGTATGAATATGTTGTTGTTGTTGTTGTTGTTGTTGTTGTTGTTGTTGTTGTTGTTGTTGTTTAAGTGCAAGGATTTCCCCCCACCTCCATGAATTGTCAGAACAGAGGACCCAATCCAGAGGCTAGCATGGGCATACAATGGCTGTTAACCCTTGCCGTGCTCCCAAGTCCCATTCAGGGTGGTCCATACCTGTAACTTGCATTGGAAAGAAAACGTCCCCTTGAAATGAACAGGGCCTTCTCTCTCTCTCTCTCTTTCTTTTTTGTGGTGTAAATTAAAGGGGTGTGAGTCCTGATCTATACTGGGACTACAGCAGGAGTCAAAGTGTTAAACCCCACTTTTAAAAAATGACACACACACCCCTCTCTCTTGTCTCAGGGATAGCTCTGTTGGTCAGAGCATGGTGCTGATAAAACCAAGGTTGCAGGTTTGATCCCTGTATGCGACAGCTGCCTATTCCTGCATTGCAGGAATGATGGTCCTCACTCGGCGATTCTGTGATTCTGTGATTCTGTATTCTCGCAATCACCCACTAGGGGTCTGGCTTGGCCCTTCCCTGACTGGCAAGTGATGGCAGAAACCACCGAGCTCAAGGGTAGAACAATGAAAAACCTTGCCCTTCCTTTCTGCGGCAGACTCCACGTCACTTCACACAAGTTAGTCATGCCTCAGCAGTAAAGAACCCTTGCTCTCTAAAGTTAATACACATACAGTGGTACCTCGGGTTACATACGCTTCAGGTTACAGACTCCGCTAACCAGAAATAGTACCTCAGGTTAAGAACTTTGCTTCAGGATGAGAACAGAAATCATGCTCTGGCGGTGCGGCAGCAGCAGGAGGCCCCATTAGCTAAAGTGGTGCTTCAGGTTAAGAACAGTTTCAGGTTAAGAACAGACCTCTGGAACGAATTAAGTGCTTAACCTGAGGTACCACTGTACCTGCGGAGCACTTGCACTCCCAGTCAGATTACAGACTGCTCTGGACTTTGTGATGCTTTTTCATTCTGCAAGAAGCGTAACACACACACACACACACACACACACACACACAAAAATACTACATTACGTTTTCAAAATACACACAACATTTTATGGGGAAATGCACCGAAAACACACATTTTGCATTTTTAAAGTGTGTTTTATGTGAAATGTGTCCAGTTTAAATGGGGCAACACAGGGTCAGGCAACTCAGGGAGAATTTTTAGGGTCTCTGCAGGAAATGATGGCTATGGCAAAAATGGTGTACGGACTGGTCTGCGCTTTATCCTACTTGAAGCCGGGTTTGCAGCTCGGAGTGCTGCTTATTACATACAAAACAACAACAAACCTCTGGTTACGTGAAACATATTCAATAAACACACAAGACGTAACCGGCTGTACGTTTGAAAAAACAAGATATACTATTCATTGTATTGAACTGTAGATTTCAACAGAAGTAGTTCAACGAAAAAAGTAGAAGACCCAGTGGATCAGTTCATTCTCTAATCGATTTATGCATAAGGTCCATATATGTGAAAGTGTCTATTCCACCTGTCTGTTCATAAAGTCCAACAAACCACACGAAAGGTTGTTACAGTTCCACAGAATCCTTTCACAGAGTCTAAGACAAGGATTTCCGGAATATTAGCCTTGTTTCACCGTCCTGGGCTTCATCAGTAGTACAAACTCTCGGTAATGCAAATAAATACAATAATGTAATCTCACACATTTTTACAGCAAAAATAATATAAAAACCGTCAACAACTGTACACACCATATATGATATCACAGGACAGTGGAACTTATAGTTGCTGTAAGCGGCAACTTTTACAGAGTAGTGTTATATGGACAAGCACAATATTGATTCGAGTAACAGGTGTTGGCAATCAACAGATACAAAATTTCTTTCTTAAAGTGACCCCTATGGCACAGCAGAAGTAAAACAAACTTAATCCATATTCCTTACAAGAGGCAACAATTGTTGCGTCACATGCAGTTCTTCAGCCAAGAGCCTTTCTTGAAGAAGGCTTCAGCAAACCACTTGACCTGGGCTCCAGGGACTGCAGGCTCTCTGCCTTCCTAAGCCAGTACACTGTGTCTGGGAAACTGTTCATTCCAGCCCAGTGTGTATATTCTGCCTGATTTAGGCTGCCCGTATCCATCGGTCAGGGATCATCCATGTGGATAGGACTAGCACAAACTAGATCATACACACAGTATTCAACCCTCAAGTTCCCGACTCTGTCCTACTGGATGCTTTGCTAAAGCAGTTTCAGCAAGGCTCTCTTTTTTCCAGATGAGACTCTCCTGTTCTTCCTATAAGGTGTTTGTTACAATCTATACATCCCTTAGCAAGAGATTTCAAGAGCGGAGGAAGTTGCTTTTGAATCATGGGAGCACTAGAGGGCATGATATTCCTATTTAGTCTATCAAGAGTCACTAGGTGTCAGCAGAGACCATAATCTGCTGCAGGGCAAGTGCGTAGTAATATTCCAGTCAAATTGTAGGCAGCTATAAAAAAAAAAATGTAGACAACTCTCTAAAGGCGATCGTAAAAGTTGGCAAGCTAGAATAAGGTGGGGAAAGGCAATCCAGAAGGGGCAGCATATTATTCCCTTCCTTCCCACTTCCAGGAATTATTTGCTCCACATAAAATGGAGGTTATACACATGAACATTAAAGAACTGTACCTGAAGAAGTGGGTAGACTGTATACACACAGTCCAACAAACAGACCCTTCTTGATATACTCATTCATTTATGGTTTTTAGAATGTACTACACAGAGATCTGGGCAATATCTGGTTTTCAACATCATGATATATCAGCAGCTAATGCCATGATATGCTGATACATCATACCCTCCAACATTTCTCCAATGAAAATATGGACGTCCTAAGGAAAAGCGAGGCATTCCGGGATCAAATCAGAAACTGGTATGGCTTCTGTAAATCTGGAACGGTCCCTAGAAAATAAGGACACTTGGAGGGTCTGATATATCACAATGTCTGGAATGTATCTCAGCTGCTTCTTCCTTCCCACACAGCCCCATGAGCAAATCCTGATCCCTCTCTGGCTCACATGAGCTAGAGGAGCATAGGGGCTTCATTAAACTGCTTAGCTGAGTGAGATCCGGTCACTCTCCGGCTCGTACCTTCACCATAGCAGGTGGGCTGCATCCCTCCCCCCCCCCCCCCCGGGGCAGTCAGTTGTTCCAGGAGGAAAAAGGCAGCCTGCCTGGCTGGGCGAAAGCAAAGATCAAGAGTCTCGTGCTCTACTGACTGAACCATCCACAGAACAATAACAATAATAATAATTTATTATTTATACCCCGCCCATCTGGCTGGGCTTCCCCAGCCACTCTGGGCGGCTTCCAATAAAATATTAAAATACAGTAATGCATCAAACATTAAAAGCTTCCCTAAACAGGGCTGCCTTCAGATGTCTTCTAAGTCTGGTAGTTGTTGTTCTCTTTGACATCTGGTGGAAGGGCGTTCCACAGGGCGGGTGCCACTACCGAAAAAGCCCTCTGCCTGGTTCCATGTAACTTGGCTTCTCGCAGTGAGGGAACTGCCAGAAGGCCCTCGGAGCTGGACCTCAGTGTCTGGGCTGAACGGTGGGGGTGGAGACGCTCCTTCAGGTATACTGGGCTGAGGCCGTTTAGGGCTTTAAAGGTCAGCACCAACACTTTGAATTGTGCTCGGAAACGTAGTGGGAGCCAATGTAGCTGATGCCTTACACACAAAGATACCAAACAAGCTTTGTAGAGTTGTATTGCCACCAGGAGTCATGCAGACCAAGCCACTGGCCTTCACAGCAGTGAAATTGTATGTGTAGTAAAAAGGGAAGCAGGGATGCCATATTTTACGCCTCGATCTGCAGTTCTTTTCAGTATCCCTATCCTTCTCAGCATCACTGCCTTCCGATCCTTGCTTTTTCTCACAAAGTCAGGTCTCAGTTTGGTTAGAGTGCTCTTTTTTGCATGCCATCCATTCTCAGATCACCACTAAGGCTGCAATCCCTGTGGACAGTGACCTGGGAAGAACCCCAACCATAACAGTGGGGCTCACTTAGGAACAGGACTTTGTATTCTTCTTTTCCTTTCCTTCACTGTTTTTATTCTTTGTTCAGATAAGTTTGGCTTTTGTAATGTATTATGAAAAGTCTTAATAAAATCTTATTTTTAAAAAATTAAAAATGACCAGAATTGGGTCGTACGTCATCAGCTCTTGCCTCAGAAATTTAGTCTCTTCCATTAATTGAAAATCAGTATTTGTACTATACCTCTTCCAAGCAGCTCCAATCATTCAACATGTGGCCAAGGCATTGGCAGGGGTTTTCCAGCAGAGGTCTCTAAAGTGCTACATGTACAGGCAGAGCAACCACTTATTTTCACTTGTTAGCGCAAACCGTGACACAACTTCTCCTTGCAAGAGAGCTGGACACTAGTATCAGATGACAGAAACCCCACTTTGCCAAGACGCAGTGGCTCTCACCTATTATGGCTTAAGCATTTTGTTTAAGCAATGCCAAGCTTGCCTTCGGCTATTTAAGAAAGCACTGCTGGAACAGATCCACTTTGCACAGCCAACCAGACGGGACCTTTCCTCCTGACTATCGCTGACGGGAAAAGCTTCTCTTTCTTCCACCAGACGATGGCAGTAATGTTAACAAGAACAGTTTGAACACCCTTGGTTTTTATATCTTGCATTGAGAAACCTTCTCAAGAGACTTCTGCGTGAACAAAATATTAGGAGTGATTCCGTCAAAGCGCACATGTAAAGGTGTTGATTGGAACTGCGGGTCGACCAGGCAGAGAGGGGGTCTCTGTCAAGAGTGGATCAATGCAGCCTGCTTGTCTTAGATGGCGCCTCCACAATTTGTGAGCCACAAAGCCATTAAATGTTTCCTGTTAGTTATGCAAGATGGGCCTCAATAAACCTGCTATGGCTGTTAGCTCAGAACTGCAAAAAAGTGGCGGTGGAGGATTATTACTGATAAGCACACGGAAGGCTACAAAGCATGACTGGTGGGCTGAGTTGGTGGGTCATAAAATTTGCAGTGCTGGATTAGGAAATTACCTGCAGTGCTATTAAAGGGTAACGCCTGGAGTGGTCTTTCACCACTAGAGGTGCCAACCATATTTTTGCCCAATGGCTACACTGGCACTCAGGAACTAGAGGTGAGTGATATATCTATATATCGCCTGAAGCTGGTTTGAAGTCCATATCATGATGTCGGTTTCATAATCTTTGACCTGGCAATATATATCATGAATCATGATGTGTGTGTGCTGTGCAAAAATCTCAAGGTGGGAAAAACTGTGAAGCCAGCCAATGCCTCTATACATAGCTCCATCCTTATTTCAGACATCATGATACATCAGTATATCACGATGTTTAGCTGTTGATATATCACGATGTTGAAAACCAGGTATCACCCAGCCCTATCAGGAACCTCTCTGAGAATCAAATGTAGCCTATTGACAGCACTTGCTTGCTTTCTCTCATACACACAATTAAGGCAGGCAACTGTGTTTTTTTCTTTCTCCTAGCCCAGCACTGTGAAGGGGAGGAAAGTGTCTCCAACTCCTCTGCTGTTCATCAGAAGAACATCATGTGGGGTGGTTGGGCTCAAGAAGGAGCAAGTAAGTGCACGTACTTGAATTGGGCAGATCCACTGCCGGAATTCAGCCCTCAGGGAATTCAACCAAAGATAGGCTAGCTACCCCTGAATTAAAGTGCATGACTAGGTCTAGGAGACCTTGGCCCAGTTACACACTGAACTTCTTAGAAGAAAGGTGGGATAATATGAAGTAAAATTATTAAAATTCAAAACCAAAAAGCAATCACACAATATCAAAAACTTGTGCTAAATTATCAGGAGAAATCCAATAACAAACAAGGGCTGAAATATGCTGTGTCTCCCTGTGAATATTTGAATTTTTGAACAACCTCAGATTCATGGTACCTCAGGGATTGTCTGGAGCCTTATATCCTAGCTCGATCACAGTGAGGTCATTTGCAGAAGTGTCGATGGTCATTCCCTGAGCTGGTGAGGTTTGTATGACAACAGCCCAGTCCTTTGGAAACAAGCTGCCAAAAGAGATTCAGCGGACACCTTCTATGCCAACTTTCAAATGCCTGCTGAAAACTCTTTTTTCTGTTTTATTGTTTGGTTTTATGTCTTTATATTGCTGTAGAGCGATATATATTTTATGATACAGTGGTATATAAATAAAATAGAAATAAACATTTTTTGCACAAATAACAAAATCCATTTGTACGGCGACTTTATAGAAACTGATGTTCTGTGTTATCTCACATATAGTGACTATTTTGGCTTCTGGATACATTTTGGCTACATTTTGGCCACAGGCTAGCAGGCTCTCTCCTCTGGCATGTTCACAACTCCCAAGTCTGCTGCCTCTCACTCCTGAGAAGAGCTGTTGGGGCTCAGGAATCCAAAAGATGGGATGTGAGGCAAGTCAGAAGCTTGCAGGTAAACAGTGGAATCATGGAAGGGGGAACAGCAAGGAGCGCAGCTTAAGGATTTTCCAATTGGGCTGGAGTGTGAATGAGCCTTTCAAGTTGCACCATTGCTTGCGATGCATTAGAACACAGGAATTGTGGAAATCGCCAAGCAGTGACGAGATACTTCTTTATTTTTTTCTTTGAAAAAAGTCCCTAGCAGTTTAGACAGTGCCCAGTACGTTGCAAGACAGTTTGCATTTCTAAATTTAAAAATAAAGGCAGGTGTGAACCCAGAGGCTGCCACTCATAGTCCATCATGCTAACCACTAAGCCACTCATGTCAGCTCACTAATCTATGACCATCAAGCTGACCCTATTAACTGGGTATGAAGTACTGTGGCTCATGGGTGGGTGGAGATTCAAGCTGCCTGCAGTTGTTTTGACAACATCCATGGGTGTGTGGCTATAGTGAGGCTTCTGCACCACTTCCATTAGTTCCTGACCTACAACCCTCCCTAATTCCCTATTGCTAGGCAGTGTTAGAAATTAGCCAGACGCCAGGTGCATTTTGTGAATGGCACAGGTCCAATTGCTACCACATGCAGGTCTCTGCATGCCAGGCTGGTGGCCGGGTAAAGCAAAATGTCAAAATATTTTCTTTGAAGCTTGAATATGTTCTATTCTGGATTGTTTTATTTGATGTTTTAATGTGTTGTAAACCAGTTTGAGATTCATACTTTAAAATACAAAGAGGAAATTAATTTAAATTAAATCTATTATTATTATTATTATTATTATTATTATTATTATTATTATTTCCCACCATGGAGGGGGGTGCAATTCCAGCAACATCTCCCTAGCACCCAGTCATTCCCACTGACATTGTGTTCGGTTCATCCCTCTACATTGAGATGCAGAAAAAGAAGAGAGTAGAGATCACATGACACCAGTCATGTACATGGGAAGAAACAGATAAATCTTCAACTGCCAACTATCCATGATAGGAGTGAACAACCATGTTGGGCAAGCATAAGACCATATGGCAAGTCGTACATGCTCCCTCCATTCATGTGAAAATGGTGTACTGCAACAACAGCAGCAAGTACCTTACTAGTCAAGGTTTCTGGTGGCTTCAGGTTATGACATCATGAATCAAAAGAATCCCCATCGTTCAGCCCAGACACTGAGGTCCAGCACTGAGGGCCTTCTGGTAGTTCCCTCACTGCAAGAAGTGAAGTTACAGGGAACCAGGCAGAGGGCCTTCTCAGTGGTGGCGCCCACCCTATGGAACGCCCTCCCATCAGATGTCAAGGCAATAAGCAACTCTCTTACTTTTAGAAGACATCTGAAGGCAGCCCTGTTTAGGGAAGTTTTTAATGTTTAATGCTGTATTGTGTTTTTAATATTCTGCTGGGAGCCGCCCAGAGTGGCTAGGGAAACCCAGCCAGATGGGCAGGGTATAAATAATAAATTATTATTATTATTATTATTATTATTATTATTATTATTATTATTATTATTGGATGCCTACCTGGTTTTGGCAAATATACCTCTAGACTTGGCTATTTCACAGAGCACGAAGTCAAACAAGTGTATCAGGTACTGCCTTCTGCAGTGCAGTGCAGCTCTCAGCCAATGCAGTTTAACCAACACAAGACCCATGCGTTGCAGAGTTGGAGAACATGGCGTGTTACATCCAGACCACTGCAAGCTCAGCGCAAGTCATTTCGTGCCACCGGTTCTCTCATGGAAAGGAACGAAATGATTTGCAGCACCGTCTGGCACAATTCAGCCCTCGCTTGAAGAATCTTGGGAATAGCCACTGCCTTTGGGAAAGGTACCACATTTCAGAAATCAAAGCCCTGGAGAAACAAGGGAAGAAGGGACGTTTGCTTTTCTCCAGTGAGAGTTTCTGTCATTCTTCCCCAGCAGACTTAAAAAAAGAAGAAGGCAGCAGCCACTCCTCCCATTGCGCAAGTAAAACATGCCAGCATTGGCTGGGGCAGATGTTTCTGCTTTGGGAACAGCAGGCACAGCAGGAAACAGCCTCAGATCATCTCAGCCAGGCTTTGTAAAAGCTCCCAGCACTCAGTTTTTCCATCTGGCTTACACTGGAGCTCATCCACCTGCTGCCCACCTCAGGTAGCTCTCTTGGGGCCGTGAGAAATGAGGGGTGACTTGAGGATTTGAGGCCTAAAGACAGGCCTGACTTGAGTGTGCTTCAATGAGTGTTACTGGATGTAGGTGGTGCTGTGGTCTAAACTACTGAGCCTCTTGGGCTTGCCAATCGGAAGGTTGGCGTCCCAGCTCCTGCCAACCTAGCAGTTCAAAAGCACGCCAGTGCAAGTAGATAAATAGGTATTGCTGCGGTGGGAAGGTAAACGGCATTTCCGTGCACTCTGGTTTACGTCACTGGGTTCCATTGCGCCAGAAGCGGTTTAGTCATGACCCGGAAAGCTGTCTGTGGACAAACGCTGGCTCCCTCAGCCTGAAAAGCGAGAGGAGCGCTACACCCCATACAGTGGTACCTCAGGTTAAGAACTTAATTCGTTCTGGAGGTCTGTTCTTAACCTGAGGTACCACTTTAGCTAATGGGGCCTCCCGCTGCCACCGCGCAATTTCTGTTCTCATCCTGAAGCAAAGTTCTTAAACTGAGGTACTATTTCTCGGTTAGCGGAGTCTGTAACCTGAAGCGTCTGTAACCCAAGGTACCACTGTAGTTGCCTTTGACTGGACTTAACCATCCAGGGGTCCTTTAAGTTTACGTTTACCTTTTTACTGGGCTCATTGGACAAGTTTCTCTACCATGAAGAATCCCTTTCCTTCCTCATCCCTAGTCTTTCCAAAGGAGATTGACCCTAGGTCACAGTACCACAGAATTACAGACTTGGAGGGATCCCAAGGGTCATCTAGACCAACGCCCTGCAATGCAGGAATCACAGCTAAAGAATCCCTTGCAGGTGACCACCCGGTCTCCATTTAAAAACATCCAAGGAAGGAGAGTCCACCGTCTTCTGAGGTAATCTGGCAATCTGAGGTAGGTCAGTTCACTTAACAATGGAACTCTGGGTGTGTGGCAGCACTGTGTTCATGGACGGCTCTGCTGAGAAGAATCAATGCATGCATGTGGTATTGGATGCGGGACGATTCATTCACACATGCACCTTACCACTCAGTGCTGCTATCAAGCGATAAACATGCCCTTACAAACAGACAACCACAATCTAGCATGCTACTGCTCTGCGTATTGCTACCAGATCAAAACGGTTGCTGCTGCTGCCACCACTTCGCTGGATCACATGTAAGAAGTAGGAAAGGGGCAAACAAATAACTTAAGAAACCGGGGCGGGACACCAAAGGGGGACTGGGGCCTTGAAAGGCACCCTAAGGAGTCCTAGTTTTTTTTTTTATAAAGAGAGGGGGAGCAATGGAGCAACTGAGCGGTCTAGAGTGAGAGACTAGGGTCGCTGTGAGACTTTTGTAGGTGAACTGAGAGTTCCTTTGGAGCCTGGGTGCAAAGAGATGAATGCCTGGATAGCTCAGTTGGTTAGAGGATGGTGCTGATAATGGCAGGTTGCAGGTTCAATCCCTGTTTGGGACAGCTCCACATTCCTGCATTGCAGGGGGTTGGAATAGATGATCCTCAGGGTCCCTTCCAACTCTATGATTCTATGGTTCTGTGGATGAGAACCCGAAGGCTGAGAGTGTGCCAGAAGGAAAATGAATTGATATTGCTTGATATACAGTGGTACCTCGGGTTAAGAACTTAATTTGTTCCGGAGGTCCATTCTTAACCTGAAACTGTTCTTAACCTGAGGTACCACTTCAGCTAATGGGGCCTCCCGCTCCTGCCACGCGATTTCTGTTCTCATCCAGAAGCAAAGTTCTTAACCCGAGGTACTACTTCCAGGTTAGCAGAGTCTGTAACCTGAAGCATCTGTAAACCGAGGTACCACTGTATATTAGTAACTTGGTATTAATGTAACATTTTATACTGTATTTTTGTAATATTTTTTTTTTGTGGTTGTTACTTTTCTGCAGACCGCTTCGATATATTTTTAACATATTAACTGGTACAGAAATTAAATAATCAGTCATCAGGCTTCAACAGAGCTACTTGAAGAAAAGCGCAGGCTAAAGGAGCCGGAGTCGAGCTTCAGAACACTAAGCCAATCCTTCCTAGTCTATCTGTACAATACTTACTATTTCATGACCCAGCGAAGTTTTGGAGCAACCTCTTTGCCTTCTTCCTGGCCAGGGACTCTCTCATAAATACAACCACTTCCTACCATCACCAACTGGTTGCTGCCACCCTGACCCCTCATCTGGTGAGGGATAGTGCCCCACAACAAAGCTGTCATCATCCCCACTCTCAGCCCAATGTCACAGGGAAGCAGGGAAGGGACTCACAAACAGAGGACGCAGGAAACGAACACAAAGCATGCAGAGAGGATCAGTTATTCTCCTATCCAACCCTACCTGCTACATGCAGTGGGCCATAGAGTGGATGCAAACCTGATTCTTTCATTTCACACAGGCCTTGCTGGGTAGCGGGTAGCAGGGTGAGGTAAGAAGTGCCCTCTTTATAGTTATTATCGGATGAGCACTTATGGGAATTTTGTTCCGTTTAGATAGCATTTCCCCAGATATCTGGATTTCAAATTACCGACTTGCCGGATTTGTACTTTACGGGTTTGTAAAGTCACTTCGAGGCAGCTTCTTCTTGTGAGAAGTGAGGAACTAATATAAAAAACAAAGCCTCCTCCTTTCTCAGAGTGCCCAAATACACAGCACAAATACACACACCGGTGATATTAGCCCAGTTTATGGTACGCACAAACACCTTTCCCCCACTAAAAACTAAGAGATCACCCATACTGGAAGAAGAAATAAAGCAACCCAAGGAAGTACAGTGGTACCTCAGGTTACATACGCTTCAGGTTACATATGCTTCAGGTTACAGACTCTGCTATCCCAGAAATAGTGCTTCAGGTTAAGAACTTTGCTTCAGGATGAGAACAGAAATCGGGCTCTGGCGGCACGGCAGCAGCAGGAGGCCCCATTAGCTAAAGTGGTGCTTCAGGTTAAGAACAGTTTCAGGTTAAGTACGGACCTCTGGAACAAATTAAGTACTTAACCTGAGGTACCACTGAATTGCTATCACTCACCACATAGCATAAAGGTAAAGGGACCCCTGACCATTTGGTCCAGTCGTGGCCGACTCTGGGGTTGCAGCGCTCATCTCACTTTATTGGCCGAGGGAGCCGGCGTACAGCTTCCGGGTCATGTAGCCAGCATGACTAAGCCGCTTCTGGAGAACCAGAGCAGCACACGGAAACGCCGTTTACCTTCCCGCCGGAGCGGTACCTACTTATCTACTTGCACTTTGATGTACTTTCGAACTGCTAGGTTGGCAGGAGCAGGGACCGAGCAACGGGAGCTCACCCTGTCACGGGGATTCGAACCGCCGACCTTCTCATCGGCAAGTCCTAGGCTCTGTGGTTTAACCCACAGCGCCACCCGCGTCCCACACCATATAGCATACTTCAGTGTAAAAAGGTAGACGGCGAAATTTGACTCCAAAGTCCTTCTCTCCATCAGGTTTTGGGTGGGGTTGCCGGGGGCTAGGAGGGAAAGAAAAGACACGCTAAAGCTACAAGTCATTTTCCAGCTCCCTCTTCCCCAAATAAAACAGATAACACTCAATTCACATAACACACAAGCCACCTCTGTGGTGGCAGCCGCAATCTTTGCTCAGCCTTGCCAACAAGTTACACAAAGAAAGAAGTCTTGATTTATGGCTTGTCCGACAAATTTATCCACTGCTATCGTACAGGGGAGCGTAACCAACCATTCCATTATTGGGATACTAGTACACACACTACTCTGTTTTGTGAAGATTGCTACTCTCCAGCACAATGTCTGTATTTGTTTCCCTGCAGGGGTGAAAATAAAGGGGGTTTTGTGTGTGTTTCTCTCCCTTCCCCTCTCTTCCTCCCCCCCCCCGCCCCCCCACCCCCAGCCACCGGCACCCTCTGTCCTCTCTTTTGCAGGTCTGAACGAGTTTATTTGACACTCCAGTGAGCTTTGTGAGGAAAGTGCCCGAGGATAAATGCTCCCCTAAGAGTTACTTGGCGTTAGACAGAGGGACCCTCTTCAGAAGAGAATGGGGGCTTGTTGAGATGAGGCAGGAGGGGGGAATCTGGTGAAGAGATCCCAACCAGCCCTCACAGAAGGGTCTCTGTCCTGGACTTACAATAGAGCAAGGCCTTAAAGACACCAAATGCTGACTGGGAGTGGGGGAACACATTCCCCTCCTTTTAGAAGGATTTCTCCTCCTTTTCTTTAAGGAACAATTGAATAAGTTATAAAAGGGGCCTCCCCTCACCATACATTTTTAGGAAGCATTAAATGAGGTTCGGGTGGCCAGTGGCGGGGGGGGGGGGAGGGAGTAGGTGGAAAAGAAAGAGTTTCATTCATGACTCTAAGCAGAGGGTTTTCTACCTCCCCACCCACCCACCCAGCCCCTCTGTTTGTGTGTCCAGAAAAAACTACTTTCTTTAAAAACCGAGCCTACTTGAAATCTATAAGAAGCTGGCTGAGAGGGCTCTGGGAAAATGTTAAGAGAGAAATAATCCCACTTCCAGCTGTGGGCTAATCAAATATTGTCCTCCAATGCTAAAACAAGACAGGTGGACCCCACAACCCTTTCAGCTGAAGAAGGCACTTAGTTTCCCTAGATTACGTACGAATTTGAAGAGGAGATGGCTTGGACTCCCAGTTGGAGGTAGAAGTTTCTCCAGTTTGAGATGGTCCCTGCTTCCACAGAGAAAAAAGCTTAACCTAGCATATCTAGTTCCCAACAGCTAAATCTGTTACCATCACTCTCTCTCTTTTTCACACACAAACACAGCATTACAGTCGTACCTTGGGTTAAGAACTTAATTCGTTCTGGAGGTCCATTCTTAACCTGAAACTGTTCTTAACCTGAAGCACCACTTTAGCTAATGGGTCCTCCCGCTACTGCTGTGCAATTTCTGTTCTCATCCTGAAGCAAAGTTCTTAACGTGAGGTACTACTTCCAGGTTAGCGGAGTCTGTAACCTGACACGTCTGTAACCCGAGGTACCACTGTACAATGATAGGAATCACAGAATTATAGAGCTGCAACGGACCACTTGGGGTCATCAAGTCCAACCTCCCGCAATGCAGCAATCTTTTGCCCAACATGAGATTGAGAGTCTCATGCTCTACTGACTGATGTTGCAGCTTCTCCTACATCCCACCCAAATGTTTCCACAAAGGGTAAATGGGACATATGAGCCCTATCCTCCTAGCCTGGAGATTGATGCCAGTTAGTTCATCCATTGGCATGGCAGAGCAGGTGGGGGCATGGCTGGTGCGCATCCCAGGGGGCGTGGCATGCCACCCATGGGGGCGTGGAGCACAATTGGGGGCGTGGCCCGCATCCCAGAGGCATGGCACACCAGCCTTGGAGGCGTGGCTCCGGCACGGTTTGGGGGTGCGTGGCGCGTGTCAGGGGGGCAGCCGCGATGGTACCCCCTCCCCGATGGTGCCGGGGCAGTGCGCTCCCCCCATTCCTCCGCCAGTGTCCATTGGTCCATCTAGTTCAATAACTGACCAATGGACTGATTTTGGTATAGGGCATGTTCCTGCTTTGCTTTTCTGAGCCCTCACTGGAACTAAGGGGATTCTCTGCTTCAAAGGGCAGCAAGAAAATAATTATTATTATAGAAATGTCCCTTTTCAACCAGGCCTTTGGTTGATGAATATTATATGGCCTTTTGAATGTGTTTTCCTTTTGTTTAAATTTTTTGTGTGCTTCCCCCCTGTTTTTTAATGTTGTGAACCGCCCTGAGATCTTTGGATGAAGGGCAGTACAGTGGTACCTCGGGTTACAGATGCTTCAGGTTACAGACACTTCAGGTTACAGACTCCACTAACCCAGAAATAGTACCTCGGGTTAAGAACTTTGCTTCAGGATGAGAACAGAAATTGCACAGCGGCAGCAGCGGGAGGCTCCATTAGCTAAATTGGTGCTTCAGGTTAAGAACAGTTTCAGATTAAGAACGGACCTCCAGAATGAAGTAAGTTCTTAACCCGAGGTACCACTGTATATCAATTTTAATAAATAAATAAATAAATAAATAATGGTATATCAACACAGGTAAGGTGGAGCTGTTCCCATAATGGTGCACACATTGACTTAGTACCACATTCAGGTACATTCAGGTTCCAGATCACACTGAAGCTATTCAGACACACACAAACCTGGAGAACTGTATGCATGAAGCTCCCTCTCACTCCCTGCAGGTTTTTGCATTGTCTACACAGCACCAAGGTGGAGCTAGCTGGCACAGCTCCCCTCCTCCATTGGTTTCATCCATTAGTGTAATGCCAGAATAGGTCTATTGTGTAGCAAAGTTCCCTCTGAAATCAGGGGTGTCTAACCTTCGGGCCTCCACATGTTGCTAGACTCCAGCCCTCATCATCCCTGACCTTTGGCCACGTTGGGTGGGGGCTGATGAGAGCAAGAGTCCCGCCGACATCTGGCAAGGGACTTTGGCAATTTTCAGGGATAGAGATGGAACAGGAGCGTGGGCGTGAACAAATATATAGCAAAATCCTGTGCTGATCTGCTCAAAAAATAAGTTCTACTCCCAGGTAGAATGTGAGAGGGGAGAATAGATGAAGGCAAGAACTGCTGCTTGAATGGTACAGGGTGATGTTTCAGAGTGTTGACATTTGAACTCCACTTAAAGCAACAACATTTCTTGGGCCAGTACAGTACTTTTTTGGTAAAAAACAAAACAAAAACCCAACCATTACTGAATACATTCTGTCCTGTGGCAGTATACTGGTGATTGGCACAGTGAATGCCACTGGAAACTGACTAGGTCATGGCAAGGATTGAGATTTAGGAGTACACTGTCTAAGCCCCTTTGAACCATGATCTGCACCTAAACTTAAACTGAGATTTGACTATAAATTCCAGCTCTACCTCCTCTAAATACTTGCGCTCACTTTTATGAAGTAGCAGCCTAGATAAACTAGTTGTCCAACAGGTTAGAGAACGATTTCCCAAACTTGGGTCCCCAGCTGTTTTTGAACTACAACTCCCATCATCCCTAGCTAGCAGGGCCAGTGGTCAGGGATGATGGGAACTGTAGTCCAAAAACAGCTGGAGACCCAAGTTTGGGAAACACTAGGTTACAGCAAGGATGGTGAATCGGTGTGCCCCTTCAGTTGCTATTGGACTACAACTCCCATAAGCCTCAGCCAGCATGACCTGATGGTCAGGGATGATGGGAGTTGTAGTCCAGCAACATCTGGAGGGCAACAGGTTTCTGCCTTCCTATATTAGATGTATCATAGTCCACATATTTTTACTTTGGAAGGCCAACACACATTGTTCAGAAATATTCAATAATAATAGCCGACTGGATAGCTCAGTTGTTGATTAGAGCATGGTGTTGATAATGCCAAGGCTGCGGGTTCAATCCCCATATGAGGATGCATATTCCTGCATTGCAAGGGGTTGGACTAGATGATCCTCAGGGTCCCTTCCAACTCTACAATTATATGATTCTGTGAATTACATGCACTTAATCACAAATATGAGAGACAGTTCTTACCAGATAGTACTGACTATCGATGTCAAAGGCTACCCAAGCAAACCTTGAATAAAATGCTTATAGGTGTGTGATCTGAAGTAACCCTAACAGGTGAGTAAAGGTAACTCAAAAGATAACTGGAGAGATTATACTTTTCAGGAATAAGCCATCATCAGGTATCTTGAATAGTGTACTCAAAAGATGCACAGTTCAGGACATGCCAGGAGGCAGTCAAGAGGTCATCCCTTGCTTCCAGCTACTAGGGAAGTTGATCAACTTTGTTTAGAAGTTACAGAATGCATGGCCAACTATTTTAGGTCCTGTTATAGTACATTCATAAATGTGCTATGAAAGCTTGACAATTAAAAATTAACCTGCCAGAAAGATGAGTGTACATTGAGGGACGGTGTAATGCAGGGTTCCCCTCCAGATGTTGTTGGAGTCCAACTCCCATCAGCTTCAACCAGCATGCCCACAGATCAGGGATGATGGACACTGCACCCCACATCTGGAGGGTTGCAGATTCCCTATCCTTGGGCTAGGACCAAACAGGTTGAAATCTCCACTCAACCAGGGTGACTCTAAGATAGGTTACAGATTCAATGTTTATCTCAAAGGCTCCTTGGAAAAAAGAATCATGAATACCCCCATGGATCAGCTTGAAAAAACCATGCATAATAAATGCAATAAATAAATATATATATTATTGTAATGTAATAACTGGTGTAGTGCAATGAACAAAGTGTCCGACTTGGACCATGGAGATGTAGGTACAAATTCTCATACCAGATTTAAGTCAAGCAAGAATGAGAAAGAGGGTTATTGTGAATACTTCCCATGAACATCACTGTTCCTTCACAATTAAAAGGTACCTTTGCTTGTCTCAGACTTAAGAAAGAAACCAAACAAGGACAACAATGCTTTTCTAAAGAAACATATTGAAAGCTGAATATTTAAAGCTTCTATGTGTACATCTGAAAGCACAGTGAAAACATTGCAACGGAATGTGAAGTTCAGGTCTAAGAGATATTGCCAAAGCTGGATGATAAAACCTTTATTGTGGCACAAAATATACCAGCTGTCACAGCTGGCAAATTTAACCACTGGGGGAAAGGGAAAAAACAGTCTGTATTCCAGCTAATTCTGTCTATTGTCAGAACACATTCAGTGATGGAGGAATTACTGTGAACAAGCTATGCATTTCCTTGGAATCCGACGGCTGGATACTGGAACAGAACCAGTGTGCTGTGATTGTCTGTTTCTCCACTTCCTCTAGTTGCCCATTCCTCTTACTATGTTATACAATTTGTCCCCTGCCCCTTTGGATCCATGACTTTATTAACTTACAAATTGAATTACAGTAGTCATCTGATTTTAGTCAATTGATGCTTTGGCTAAAAGCTGCTAAGAATCCTACAACCCCAGAGGCATAAGCAGCAGCATCCAGACAATTCAAGCAAGGTCCTAAAGTAGATCACAACACACCTGCTTCCATACATGGATGAAACTCTCACCAAATTATTCTGAAAGTTTCATTTCTTTTCTAAAATTTAGACCACACACAAAGTGCACAGGCCTCCCCCCCCCCTTTGGCTGTTTCTTTCAAAATACAAGGGGGAAATGGGTGGCATTCAGCTAAGTTTTAATGTTAATGATTCAAATTAATGTCAATGGGTCTTCTATGAGTGAAACCCAGTACAAGCAACTCCCTTAATGTCTAATGTCTTATGCTAAAATTAATTAATTTACGTGATTGAGAAGTGGATTTGGAGAATGGAGCAAACTGGCAGCGATGCACAAACTCAAAGTCAGGGACTCGTTTTCCCCTTCTCATCCCCTGTGTGGGATTACCAGTACGAT
Source organism: Podarcis filfolensis (assembly GCF_964270895.1). NCBI lineage: Eukaryota > Metazoa > Chordata > Lepidosauria > Squamata > Lacertidae > Podarcis > Podarcis filfolensis. The sequence continues at coordinate 98,306,936 of NC_139605.1, read as the reverse complement.
ATTATGGCCAGAGCACCAGGGAGGCAGTATGGAATACAGGTCGCAATCCACAGCAAGCACCTTTTACGGCAAGAGAAAAGGACGTGTTCACATCACAGCACAATGAAGTTGTTTCCCCCACCTGAATTTCATATCTCTTCCTCCCCAGCTGTTCACATCAGTCTGCTTTCTGCTTCTGTACACAACAGGGGGCATTGATGGGAAGGAGATGTCTTCACACCCTTGCAAAGGTGTTCATGTCTTTACAAGAGACATACAGAAAAGGAGATGATGTTGGCATCCATGTGTATTAGGCCTGGAACCTGCCAGAAAGCAACTTTCCCTGCCAATCAACTCCCTTCTTTCCGATCCACAGCCAGGCCAGGGAAGTAATTTCTAAGGCACCTGGTTAGGATGGTCTACTCTAGACCAAGGATGACCTCTAGATGCTAACAAGAAGAGCCCTCTTGTGCTCACAGAGCTACAATTTCCATAGTTCCCTGGGAGAGGAGTTGACTATTAAACCTGGTACTGTAGCTCTGTGAGGGGAATGGGGGTCTCCAAACAGCTCTCAGCATCCTTAACAAACTACAGTCCACAGGATTATCAGGGGGAAACCCCAAAGTATGATACTGCTTTAAATGTATAGTGCAAACAGGGTTTAAAAGAAAGAGAAAGGAGCAAGAATCAGCAGAGCCAAGTTGTGGGTGTTGTTCAAAACACAGCATTCGTTTTCAGCACTGCTTGGCTAAAATGCTTCACTCCAACATCATGTGCCTGTGACAGATAGTGGCAATGACAGCACTAGCCTAACCAATGCACTACAGGCGTGCAGCATGGGAAACCCATGACAAAGGATGCTGGGATCTGTAGTCCAGCAACATCTGGATGGCTACAGGTTCCCCATCCCAGACATATGGAATCAGAAGCCAACTCCTCATGAAGCCCTCTCCCCCCCCCCCCATCAGCACTATGGATAAAAGTCAAGAACGGCAGCTATACTGTGGTGTTCAAGATTGGATGGGCAGAAGGTCTCTGGATGATCTGAAGAAGATGGGCAAGGGTTTGGCTCCCACTTAATGTCTTACGTTTAATGTATTTTTAATCTTTTGTTGGAAGCCGCCCAAGAATGGGTGGGGTATAAATAATAAATTATTATTATTACTTGTTTATCAATGACAGCAACAAAATTTTGTGTGGAAGGCCAGTGAGTTCAAATCAAGTTCTAGTGCTCAGAGCAAATCCCTGGGCTCAGGATCCTTAAATTCAGAACAGAAACCTGCCTTATGAATCTCACGGATCTAGTAAAATAAAATAAAATTGCACAACTTTGATCATCCCTGTTCTAGAATCCCAAAAGGCAAATTGGGAGAAGGACACAAGGATTGTCCACTCTTCCACAACTCCACTGAGCAGCTATACATGATGGTACTCCTTGACTTCGTTTATCTATATAATTCACACTGCAGGTCTAACATTTCTCCTTGTACTGCAGTGTGTCACTTACACTGTTAGGAATCCCTTTGCAGAGATTTCTTCTAGATGCCCATGGATGAAGAGGCAACACCCTAGAATGCTTGTACTTTGGAACAAGTTTTAGATAGGCCTAGCTTCCTATCTAGAGAACATCTGCAGCTTTCCCACAATCCGGACACAGCTCTGTTTTGTTGTGTGAATGTGATTATCAAAAGTGCCTTTTGTATAGGAAACAGTGTTTGAAGTAGCTCCAAAGACCCAAAACTTTCACAGATACAAAAAAGATCCTCCCAATAGCTTTTTTGTATTTCCTTTAACTCAACACAACTGGACACATTAAAAAGTCAATTTCTTCACAACAGGAAACAAGGGCTAAGAATTTTACTACGTTACACTGCGTTATGCATCAAAGAGACATCCAAAATCAACCAAGGATATCTGATGAGTTTTGCGATTAAAAGCACCACATAACTCAGAAGCTCCCTCTTTGTATGAAAGTTTGCTTAACAAACATTGCTTTGCTTACTTTTTATCTCTTCAGCTGCTTCACCCATAACAAGTTTTCCTAAACAGAGTTAAGAAAGGCTGTACAACTTTCCCATGACAATGTCAACATCTGTTTGGGGTTTGCTTACATAGATTTGAAAACCATACAGATCTATGAAATGCTAATGAACCATTTGCAGCTTCATGTGCGATTTGCACAAGATATACTTAACCAAATGCTGAAATTGCTCATTTCCATTTATGCAAATATTGTTAAGGGGATATATTTTAAGAAGCAGGTTAGGGCAAGGCTCTGGAACAGCCATTTCTGGCTCAAGAAGAGCATAGAATGTTAGTCAGGTCTTGTCCCAAACGGACAGAGGCTTTGTACACATGACATGAGTTAAGGACATTAATCCCTCTTCTTCTGAGCCAGTGTGGTCTAGTGGTAAAGAGCTGTAGACTCGTAATCTGGTGAACCGTGTTCGCGTCTCCGCTCCTCCACATGCAGCTGCTGGGTGACCTTGGGCCAGTCACACTTCTCTGAAGTCTCTCAGCCCCACTCACCTCACAGAGTGTTTGTTGTGGGGGAGGAAGGGAAAGGAGAATGTTAGCTGCTTTGAGATGTCTTAGGGTAGTGATAAAGTGGGATATCAAATCCAAACTCCTCCTCCTCCTCCTCTTCTTCTTCTTCATCTTCTTCTTCTGGGATAGCTTAATAGGTAGAGCATGACACTCTTAATCTCAGGGTTGCGGGTTCAAGGTCTCCACTGGGCAAAAAGATTCCTGCACTGCAGGGGTGATGGACTAGATGACCCCCGTGGTCCCTTCCAACTCTACAGTTCTATTCCCCCCATTATATTTATTGAATTCTTCATTATCTATTATTACAGTACTTTTATATTTTTCACCTTGTTATTTGCTCAAAAGAGCTATCGACTTCCCTCCCTCCCACCTCATGGTTACCCAAATTATTTCTATTTCACAGCATTTCTATTTTTTCCTGTTTACATTATATCCATCTCAATTATCAAATTTTAAATAAATATGTCAAAAAGTACATAACCTCAACATTACAAGTTTCTTAAGTCAGTCCTGCTGGTGTTGTTGAACGTTTACAATTATCCTTCAAATGTCATTTAAATTTACTCCAGTCTTTTTGGAACATTTGAACCCGCTGGTTTCAGATTTTCCAGGTCAACTTTGCCAACTCTGCATATTCAATCATCTTCATTTGCCACTCTTGAATCGCTGGGAACTCCTGTTGCTTCCATTTTTGAGCTAATAAAGTCCTTGCTGCCGTTGTTGCATACCTGAACAGCCTATGGTCTTTCTTCAGGATTTCCTCACCTATTATCCCCAATAAAAATGCTTCTGGTTTTTTAACAAATGTACTTTTGTACATTATCTTTAACTCATTATACAGTGGTACCTCGGGTTAAGAACTTAATTCGTTCTGGAGGTCCGTTCTTAACCTGAAACTGTTCTTAACCTGAGGTACCACTTTAGCTAATGGGGCCTCCCGCTGCCGCTGTGTCACCGCCACACAATTTCTGCTCTCATCCTGAAGCAAAGTTCTTAACCCGAGGTACGATTTCTGGGTTAGCGTAGTCTGTAACCTGAAGCGTCTGTAACCCGAGGTACCACTGTCCCAGTAAGCTTTTACCTTACTCCACTTCCACCACATGTGATAAAAATTCCCTTCCTTTTCTTTACATTTCCAACATTCCTCACCAACTCTACGATTCTATGACCAACAGCACTGCATATTGCATCAGCAGTGGTGTGGATGGTTTGCCTCACTCACCTCTCGGCACTACACCCTCAACGTGCTGGCACGCAAATAGCATAGGCTATTTGCAGGCTAACAGGCAGTTTGTCAAAGATGTGAGACATGGGGCAGTTATGGAAGGGTGTCCTTCTAGTCACACACATTTGTAGGCTGAATTGGGGTGGCGAGGAGATGAATGGAACTAGAACAAAGCTTGCATTGTGAGGGCTACATTAGGGAAGAAAATGAGCAATAGCAACAAAAATAAACGGAGAGAAAGTGTTTTGGGGTTTGTTTGTTTGTTTGTTTGTTTGGCTTTCTTTATTTTCTCAAGTTACCTGAATATTCATTTGGGGGGGCAGGGCTTTTTTTCAGCCGGAACTCACCTGAACTCAGTTTGGGCACCTCTCAGGTAGGCGTCATTGCCCTACAAGGAAGATGTTCATTGTGAGTGCCAGCACCTCTTTTTCTAGAAAAATAGCACTGCTTTGGGGTATATTCTCCCAAGTGCTTACAGGGCTGTTGATTACCTTTCTTAAAACTACCCCAGGCTGGTGGGATAGCAAGATATTACTGTCCAGAAATGTTGCTGAACCCAAGTGATGGTTGCTAAAGCATAACACCATAGTTTGTATGATACACCCATTTGAAAAGGGGAGAGATTAAACACAGCACCCAGGCTAAAGTCCAGAAGATTCGCTTCTTGCGGAGTTATCTCATGCGTCATTTCCAGAACATATTTTATGCTAGCTGTTTTAGAAAAGGATTTGTTCCGATCCCTTTGTAATTGTCCAACACAGGACCAGAGGGGTGTAGCCTTTATTTACAGAAGCAAAATAAGAAAGGAGATAATATATTTCGCTGAGAGTTGACGTGAGGTTATGAGCATGCACACACATGCAGAAAGGCTTCTACAATGTCAGAATGAATGCAATTCACAGACAAGGAGGAAATAAAACTGATAGCACCACTCAAATTCCCATGAGAAAGATTGCATCTATAAACCCGTGTGTGTGTGTGATATTGCTGCTACAGAACCATGTATGGATGATAAACCTTTACTGCAATATACATCTGAATGAATGCATATTTAGTAGAATATGTTTCTGAATGAATGTATATTCGGAGTTAGACATTCTGCTGTATGCTTCTGCTCAAACATAGAATTTTGTTGTTGTGTTTAACACAACAAGCTAATGGTCACATCACACAAACTGCAACAAAGTGCAACTTCCAGTGTCACCACTGGATCCTGTTGTGTTTTTTTTAATGATGTTAGCTTGCCCAAATCCCTATGCCAAGGCAAAGACCATCATAGCTCTGCCAGAAATTTCATCTCCCTCCTGCTGAAACACACAGAGATGATCCTACAGTTTCTTTAACATTGATTTCCATTGCTCATGTACTTGTGTGGGAACGTGAGCCTCATTCATTTTCACTATAAGGTTGCAGTTGAAATACAAGAAATGATGTTCCAGTCCTTCAAAAAATTAGTAGAGTGATGGAAAGGAAAGTATCATGTATTTTTTACTACATTTCTACACCACCTTTCCTTCAAGGTGTTCTACACACTTCCCAAATGAGTGCATTCCTGCAGAGGCTGAAATCTCAGACATGTGAGCTTTGGGAGTTGGATGAGCTGTCTGACATTCAAAGAAAACCATGCACTAATCTATCTACCTTGAATGATTCGGATGTTCTTCCTTGTATCTAACCTCCTATGACCTTCTTGCCAGTCAGCTCTACTGACTTCACCACCACCACTGAAAACACAAATGCTCTTGTCTTGGGGGATGACAAATGTAAAAAAACTGAGAGGATGGAAATGCATTCACGCCACTGCAAGAGACTAAAACATGTTTATGCATATCTAATGGACATTTGGCGCTGCCTTGGGAGCAAATGGCTCCTATAAGATCATTCAAATCAGGTTTCGCTAATGTGCTCCCAGAAGCAAGAACAGGCACAAGTGATGGTGAAAGGAAGGGAAGCAGTGCAAAAGAGACATTCGATCCAAGATCCTTGTCAAGCTAAGAAATGTGGTTTAAGGCATTCTTGCCATAAATAAGATTCATGGGCAACAAGATTGCACCAGTTCCCACAAGAGCTCTATAAAAAGGCTGCGGTGGCGAGGCAGTGTGTAGCATCCCAGTACAAGCGCAGGGGTCGGCAAACCTCACCGTGGAGCTAGTAGTGCTGTCAGGGAACAAGATAAACTGCCTCTGCCTCTTGGGCAGGTGAGTCACTGAAACACAGAGGAAGGCTGAGGAGGGAATTCTAGCTTTGCACACCCTGGCTAGAGGGTGCATGAAATATGTCCTAGTGGGAAGAAATTCCCGAGATCAGAGAGGCACCCAGGAAGGAAGAAAAACAAGGAGCATATTGGCTACCCTAATGAAAACAAAGGCTGATTATATAGAAGAGAGCAGCCTAAAGCAAACCATTAGAGCCCATTTACACAGATGAAGGACTCGGTGTTAAGTTACAGAGCAAGGTTAACAGCACCTGTGCCCCCAGGGACAAAATAAGGAGGCACAGGAGACTGGAAAAAAACAACCCGTGTTGGAAAAGGAGGCACAACCAAAATTTGTGTTGGGGGAACAAGCAGACAAAACATTGCATGTGTGCATCTACGGAAGAACTGCAAGGCTTTGTGATCAAGCCACTGGGCTCGCTCGCCTGCAGAGCAGGACACGACCGTTCCAACAACTCCAGTACATGCATGCTTTTTATTAGATCTCATTTTTGAAAAATAAGGAAGAAGGGAAGGAGGAAATATTATGCAAGGTTCTCCCCCCCCCCAAAAAAGATGAACACTTTTGAATTATGTGCACGGATAAGCCACACACATTGCACAGGACTTTTCCCCAAAGGACAGGTGCGTTTCATCCTCACACCCACCGCCAGGCACATAATGCACTTCCTCTCCCCAGATGCCATATCCTACATGACTCGCTCGCCTCGCCGCTTTTTCTCGACACCCCCAAGCAAAACACCCCAGAATTGCACCAGGCAGCGCGCCGCGCGCAAGGCTCGTCTGTATCCATTCGCGGCTCCATCTCACCGGATTGCGGGCTGCCTGGAGCTTCCCTGCGGTGGGTAGGCGCTGTTCCCTCGCTAATACAAGCCTTCAAGTAACGGGCCCTGAATGCAAAGCGATAATAAGGCGAAACTTCCCGGAACGCGATAGGGAGAGAAAGGGGAATGATTTTTACGCTCACCCTCATAGTGCTGGGGATTCGCCCGCTTATTATTCTCCGTTTGGCGATGTCCCCTTAAGAGCATCACGTACATCCATACACATTGGTGGTTCGTGTAAAACATTCACTGGCAGAACTGTTTAAAAACCAGTAATAACAGAAAGCGCTCCATCATCCACGTTGGAGCCGAGATGCCAAGACGAAGAGCACCAGCTGCCCCTGATCCTCAAGCCATCGCTTCCCAGAGAATCCAAAGCAATCGAGGGCAAGCAGGAAACTTACCTGGAGGGCATCCCCCATGTGGAGAGAGGCTGCTGCGAAAAGCGCAGCAAGAATTATATTCCAAATATGAAGGCGGGGACGGAGAGGGCACCAAGCAGATCAGCTCCAAAACGCACCGGATTTTGCGTCAGGCAAAGGTGTCCAAGCCTAACCGGGGTGCGCAAAAACCATCGTTGCGAGGCAGAGGTACCACAATAATCCAGGCCCGAGGGAGACCAAGGGGCCAGGTTCTCCCAGGTGTTCTTGCCAGCATCTTCCCTCCTCTCCAGCAGATGCCCTCTTCCCGGAAGGGCGATGCTTGAACATCCCGGAGGCATAAATCCAACGCAGCGGGGTCCTTCCTTGTCCAACGGGGAAGATGCTTCCAGGTCGTGGGAGCCATAATAACCCGTATCCCACCCTTTGGAGAAACTCGGGGTCTAGGGGTTCTGCCGACCTGCAGCAGCCAGCCGAGAAATGCGCACGATCCCCCGCGATTTGTGCCCGGCGAGGCGCGCGCTCTCTGTCTCTCTCCGGGCCAGCCCCAAAAGAGCCAGAGCAGCTCCCAGCGCATCCAGGCACCCGGGAGAGAAAGAGACTGGAAGAAGTAGCCAGCTCGCGGGATCCCGGAGCGGCTCGCCTCGCATCGAGGAGGCGCCGAGAGGTCCCCTCCACCAACCGCGACTTAGCTAAGCCCCTCCTGCCGGACACCGCCGGCCGAGCGTCGCCCAAGCAGCAGCTCCGGAGGAGACGCGCTCTCGCCGCGAACCAGGCAAACGCGCGCCCTGCCCACCTCCCTCCCACTGCCCGGGCTCGAGCCATGCCTGCTTTTATATACTCCGCAGCCGCAGGCTCGCTCGACTGCGGCAAGCCGAGGCAGAGAGCATCACGGGAGTCGTAGTTTTTCCTCTCCCTCCGTCCCTCCCTCTCTCGCCACTTTCCAGTTTAAACGTGATGATGATAGATAGATAGATGATAGATGATAGATAGATAGATAGATAGATAGATAGATAGATAGATAGATAGATAGATAGATAGATAGATAGATATAGATAGATAGATAGATAGATAGATAGATGATAGATAGATAGATGATGATAGATAGATAGATAGATAGATAGATAGATAGATAGATAATGAAATGCAATAATAAATTTTCATAACCACAACGGGGCTTACTTGTGAGTAAGCATGCACCTGGGCTGTGCGGCTAAGCGAATTCATGCTAAGCATGCACCTGGGCTGTGCGGCTAAGCGAATTCATGCTAAGCATGCACCTGGGCTGTGCGGCTAAGCGAATTCATGCACCGGGCACACGAAAAAAAGCTACCGCAATTCTGACGTCACGCTATGTCCTTTACGCAGCAGTACTAGCGCCGTTTTTGTACCCCATTCATGTGCGGGGCACAGCAAAGTCATTTAGAGCGGGGACTGCTGGTCCCATTTCCTGTTGGTCTTATTCCTATAATAGGAATTCATAGGAATTGGATGAATTTCTTTAGTCTTTTGGGGACTACACGAATCTAAAATAGTGCAGAATGCAAGGAGTACTTACTTTATTTGTACAAGTTAGAAATTGGCTTTAAAAAAAAAGTACATTACATAAATATGTTGAATTACAGATTCTGTTTTATTCAATGTTTTCTGGGTTCACAGTAAACCTATTGAAATTAATGGACATGACTAACTTAGGTCAATTGATTTCAATGGATCAACTGAATAGAACTTTAAGGCAATCCTCATATACTATTTTTTTTTAATGATTGTTTTGTGTGGTGCTGTCTGCTGTGATCCACCCTGAGTAATTTCACGTTGAAGGGCAGGGTTTTGGAGATAAGATAAAATAAATAAAACAAAAATAAACAAAAATATTTTAGCCTCTCTCTTATTTTAACTTCTTGACCATTATATTTAAGAATCCCTCCCCCCATTCGTGTTCTGACAGAGAAATAAAGGGATGGATGCTATTATCTTCAAACTCTTACAATTAAAGAATGAGCAAAACACTAGCATCTCTCTGAGTTTTCTTGGAGTGGGGGGGACACAAAGCTTTCCCCAAAATTTCCTCTCATCCATACAGTTTCCAATTTGGCACTCTGCAGCCTTTTGTTTTAGGGATCATTTTACACCCAGGGTCCCTCAGACCTTGTGGGGATGCATTTTAAATAAAAGGGCACATTCTACTCATGTAAAAACACGCTGATTCCTGGAAAGTCCGTGGGCCAGATTTAGACGGCGATTGGGCCAGATCCGGCACCCGGACCTTAGTTTGCCTCTCCATGTTTTACACCAAAAATGGTTTAGCTTCAAAAAATGTGGCAGCAAGCAGCACTGTAGATAAGAACAGCTATTTAAAACACACACTACCAATAAGGCAAGAAACCTTTGCAGTGACCAGTTAGCAAGGAGAAATAATGGCATCAGCTAGAGAGGTGACAGATGATAATTTGATATTTATAGTCCTCCTGCAAGGTGTTAGGTAATGCTTAGATGAGAATTCCTGTCACTCACCTGCTAAGCATTTAAATCGTTTCCAGACTTCTCAGATACACTTCCAAGATGAAAATGGAACCAGATCTCTCCCCCACCCCACCCCCCATATCTTACTGTAAAACCGCTCCAGGAAAGTTTGTAGTCCTTAGTGAACTTAAAGGCCGGCTATGCACACATGGTTGGTTATTGGATGAATTCAGAAACTAGGGAAAGAATGGCTGCGATGGCTGCAGACAAAACACACATCCATGGCATAGTTTTCAGAGATGAGGGGTCAAAAGGGGGAAATGGGTCCAGCTTACTTGCTAGGCTCCAGGTTCTTGAACCCAGCAGCAGCAGGCAGAAAGAGCTGGGTGATTTGTCACAAAGGAAGAACAGGTTTGGGGTGCCCATTGCAATGCTAGGGTTCAAACAGTTCTCAGATAACCGTACTCGCCTAACCCCACCTGGAATACCCATCAGCAGTGGACCAGAGTCCCTCCATCTTTTGAAACACTTCCTGTGAGCATCTTTCTTTCCCTGACCAACTGATTTGCATTCTGCACTGTAATATCAGCCTCTGTAGTCTCAGAAGTGAGCATGTGCCCGGTCGTCCCCACCCCCCAAAGCATGGCAGATTTGGCAGAAAGCCAAACTGCACACAACTTTTAAAAGCTGAATGATCACTATCTCAATGTCTACTTCCCGCTGCCTAAGGCAGGGATGTGGCCCTCAAGATATTGTTGGGCTCCCAATCAGCTCCAGCCAGCATGCCCAATGGTCAGGGCTGACGGGAGCTGCAGCTTGGAGGGCCATAGGCTCCTTATCCCTGGCAGCTACAGAAAGATATTCACCTGCAGTGTTTAGGACTCCGATCCCAAAGCACCATACTTGGAAGGATGTTCTATGCGTCCAATAAAACGTGTTATGGACCAGGATGAAAGTGAGTGAGAATTCTGCTAGTTCTGGAACAATGCCCTTCGGTACCTTATGCCCTGGTGTTTTTTGGCACATCATGACCTGCTTGGTAAATCCCTAGTTTTCTTTGCAAGTCCACAATCCTCTGCCAGTTGAGGCCTCTGCCTGCTTATCAGCCAGTCTGTCAAAAACATCTTTCTACTGCTCTCTTGAGACCTACGATTACCTGTGGCTCACACAGGATGGGCACTACACAAGGCTCTCATTCCCCCCCCCCCACCAAGGAGACCTCCAGGTTAAATAGAATAAAGGATGCTTTGAATTGCTCATGTGAGCCTGTGGGGAAAACGCCACTAATTCTTTGTATCTTAGCAACATCTGGTTGACATATTATTCAGCCTGCGGGCTTGCTTTTTTCTTTTCTTGGCAATCATGCTTAATTTACCTGTTTCGTACATCCTTTATCTTGCTTTTTCAGTGGGTGCCTTCACTCCTTTCCAGCCCATTTTAGTAATTAAAACATTTGCTTCCTCCAGCCCTCTCTTTCGCTCCCTCCCCAGCTTTCCCTCCCCATCTCAGCAGTGGTTAAGGAATGCGAAGGAGGAATGCTGTCCTCTTACAAGGAGGTTGGAGAAAGGGAGGAGACTATCACTTTAAAACAATGACTTTATGTTTCCAGCCAAAGCTGTAGTCACGCAAGGCGCTCTCTCTCTCTCTCTCTCTCTCTCTCTCTCTCTCTCTCTCTCTCTCTCTCTGTGTGTGTGTGTGTGTAGTATAAACAAACTTCTGAAAGCCTTTTTCAGCTCTCTGTACATATTGAAAGCATCCAGCTCTCTGGAAATGGCACAACGGACACAATGTTTAGTGCACAATTCAAATCCCTACAGATATAGCTTCTCCCTATACAACACTGCAAAAAACAACAACCTCTCGGGTTTTGTACAGCTTGCTTTGGTCAGCTCCTGGCTGCCTTTGGCTCTTCCAACTTTCCTTCTGGCAGTCTCTTCTCAGCCAGACCTTTCGTCTCTGTCCAAACCACCGGTGCAAAAGCTGTTCCCAGAACATGTGGCATCAGAGCCTGACTTTCCATCCAGCACAAAGCCCTTGCCCTCACCTGTGAAGCTTTCTGTGGCATGACCTCACCCCATATTCCCTCCCCTTATTTCTCATGATACCCTTACTGTGAACTTCGCTTCCCCAACTTGCTCAATCTCATCAGCATAGCTCCTTCTTCTTCCCATGCTTCTCCATCTGCCTTGAACTCCTTCACAGAACACTTCCTTCAAATTGCTCCTTGAAATTGGAAACTTTTGGCTTGACCCAGTGGTGAGGAACCTGTTGTTTGACGCTGAATCCCATCTGCTCCTGCCAACATGGCCAATGGTGAAGGATCATGGGATCTGCAGTCCAGCAACATCTGATGAGAAACAGGTTCTTCACCTCTGACATAGCCAGTTAATTCGCACCTCCAACTGAAACAAATCTGATGTGCATGTAACTATCAGCACCCATTTATTAATTTCTTTGTTATGAGTACAGGAACATAGGAAACTGCCTTATTCCAGACCAGTGGTCCATTTTAGCTAAGTTCTGTCCGCATTGGCCAGAAGCAGCACTCCACAGTTTTAGACTGGCCTTTTAGACTGGCCTTTCCCCCCAGCCCTACCTGGAGACGTCAGGGTTTGAACCTGTGACCTTTTGCATGAAAATCATGTGCTCTATGACTGAGCTACCTCCCCTTCCCAATACCCCACCCATCCTCCAAGGAGTTCAGGACAGCATACATGCTGCTCCCGCTTTCTCTTCACAACAACCCTGCAAAGTAGTTGAGAGAGAGAATGGCAGAATCAAGCTCACTTAATGAGCTTCACAGGTAAGTGAGGATTCAAACCTGGGGCCTCCCAGTCTGACAATCACATCTCTGCTGGATTGGACAGGTTGTTATGTTTATATAACAATAACAATAACAAGGATTCTCTCTCTTCGGACAACATGTCACTGGGTTGAAAGCATTCATTACTCTGTATAGTTAACACACTCATCCTAGTTTTCATCAGAGCTGTTCCATTCACAAAGTGCTCAATGCCAACGACACTATTAGAGTCATAGAGCAGGAACAGCTAATATGATGCCCTTCATTGATTGTTGGACTCAAACTCCCATCAATCCCAGGCCTGTGGAGCCAAAAAACTTCCCCACACCTGACTTATAGCAAAAGGGAAGGATGTGATCACATCACTGGTCAACAGTGGTCAACAAGCCAAGAGTAATTGTCAGCATCCTCCATAGTGGGATACAGAGGTCAGAACCGTCTTTCCCATAGGGCTTAGTGGTGTGTTGCGCCAGGGCACTGGCCTCTCAGGGGCGCCCCAGCAATTGGGGGAGCTGCACAGCTTTCCCACGGAGGCTTGGGAGGGGTGCAACTTCACTCCCAAGCCTCTGCGAGGTTGCAGAGACCACAAAACACCAGTCTTGAAAGATCTACATTGGCTCCCAGTACGTTTCTGAGCACAATTCAAAGTGCTGGTGTTGACCTTTAAAGCCCTAAATGGCCTTTGTCCAGTATTCCTGAAGGTGTGTCTCCACCCCCATCATTCTGCCCGGACACTGAGGTCCAGCGCCAAGGGCCTTCTGGCGGTTCCCTCACTGCGAGAAGCCAAGTTACAGGGAACCAGGCAGAGGGCCTTCTCAGTAGTGGCGCCCGCCCTGTGGAAACCCTCCCACCAGATGTCAAAGAGAACAACAACCAGACTTTTAGAAGATATCTGAAGGCAGCCCTGTTTAGGGAAGCTTTTAATGTTTAATAGACCACTGTATTTTAATACTTTGTTGGAAGCCGCCCAGGGTGGCTGGGGAGACCCAGCCAGATGGGCGGGGTATAACTAATAAATTATTATTATTATTATTATTATTATTATTATTATTATTATTATTATTATTATTAGGGAAGCTGCACTCTCCTCCCGCGAAGGCTTGGGAGAGGCAAAACTTCACTCCCAAGCCTCTGTGGGGATCACTCCAACACTATCCTTGGTAATTTGGGGGCGCTGGGCAGATATTTGCACCCCGGCGCTGCATCTGCCAAAGATGGCCCTGACAAAGGTGTCCTTACTTTCTTTTCCAGGCTGCTCTCCCTGCCTGGGGGAGAAAATAGCTTGACCATAGGGAAGAAAGAGAACTAATTACCTTGGGCACCTGTGAGGCTAAACGGTTCGCTTTTGGTCGGGCGTAGTGTGGGTTGCTGGCGCCTGGGTGAGGTAAGTGTTGTGCCCCCTGGTGGACTGGGCAGTGGTTAGTTCCCTTGGGGATTGTTTCCTTAGCTGGCTATCACCCAGTCTCTTCCTTTATATACTGTAAGCCTGCAACTTAAAAACTTTTAGCTTGTGCACATTCAACTTTACGTGCATGACTAAAATAAAATAAAATAGGCGGAAAGGGGGTGGGGTTCCAGGAGAAAATGACTTTGGCAATCCCACCCGCCATTGAACCCAGTTGGTTTTGACTATACATAATTTTGGCTTTAGGCACGACCCCAAAACATAATGCCTGCATAAGGCTTACCGTACTGGGATAGGGATGGGTGATTCCAGCCTCTGCTATTGGTATCTCTATAAATTCTGCTTTCTTCTTCTTTTGCTTTATATTATTTGAAGCAACCTTCAGAGCTGAGATGGATTTTTAAAGACCTACTCCTCAACCCTAAATGAGGAGCTTGGACTTGAAAGGCTAGGGCTATTATAAAAGGGAGATTTTTAAGCAAAAAAAAAAAGAGGGGTGCTTTTCAGGGAGTCCAGTGATTTAGTGTCTCGTTTCTCTGCCTCCCTCCACTCTTTTGCCTCCTGCACAAGGATCTATTGAGAAGCCACAGAACAAACGCTCCCTTATGAAGCTCAGAGGGAGAGAGAGAAAGAAAGAAAAAAAAATCTTCTCTTTGGTTTGTCTGAAACAGCTGCCTCCAAGCACGCTATAGTTACTCATTAACCAGGTCTCCTAAGGCGCTGGAGGGGGGGGGGCAAGGAGAGGAGGAGAAAGAAGTCGAAACCTACCCTCAATAAGCTACTCCCCCTCCCCTCCACACAAACACAAAATAAAAAATAAATCAGGTGTCCTGGGAAATAAAAGTGTGGAGAGCAGGTGGCCTCTTTGGACAATGAAATAATGTGCAAGGAAAAAAGGGGTGTCTCTGATCTCTCTCTTTCTCCTAGGCGCCTGCCTGGCAGCTCCAGAAGGCAGAGGGAATGATAACATTGCTGGGAGTGTTCAGGGAGAGGGAGACACAAAAGGCATCCGATTATTAAGAGAGGAAGGCCGGACAGAGGACCGCTTGTGTTCCGTCCCGCTTGATGAGCTCAGGATGGGATGAAGGCGTCTCTCTCTCTCTCTCTCTCTCTCTCTCTCTCTCTCTCTCTCTCTCTTCCTCTGCTGGAATTTGGCAGCCCCCCCCTCATCATTAGAGACTCTTCTCCCCCTTTATCAGAATGAGGGGAGAACCAGCATCTGGGTTTAACTAAGGAACCAAGTCGTGGGAACCGGTTGTTCCAATGCAGAGTAGCCAAATTGAATAAAATATTGAGGGGGGGCAGCTAAGCCATGCCCCACATAATTGATTACAAGATGTGGTGCATGCACACTGTTTGAATGGCAATGTGCATCAACTTGGGGGGGCAGTCCCCTCAAATATTTTATTGGGGGGGCTGAAGGGACCTCCTATGCTGCAATGGGTTGTTCTATACTTTAAAAACTGCCGTGTGATTCTCGAAGGGCGGCATGTGGATTTAATAAGTAAATAAACAAACCATTTCGGGGGGGTTCATACTCTGCAAACAGCTATTTTATTTTATTTTTTAGCATCAAGGGGTATATCAATAAATAATAACAGCAGTCAAGAGAGCAGCTGGGGTGTCCTAAAAAACAAAACACAGAATTGCAGAGTTGGACAGGGAACCCAATGGTCATCTAGAAATTCAGGTTCTCTCCACCCACCCCATATTTTACCCACCCCAAATATTTGCTTACATATTGCAGTTACATATTCTGGCTTTCCTCCCAGGAGCTCAAGGTGACGTCAGTGGTTCTTCCCCCTTCTCCGTGTTATCCTCACAATGGTTTGTCCCATGGGTAGGCAAACTAAGGCCTGGTGGCCGGATTTGGCCCAATATCCTTCTCAATCCGGGCCACAGACGGTCCGAGAATCAGCGTGTTTTTACATGAGTAGAATGTGTGCTTTTATTTAAAATGCATCTCTGGGTTATTTGTGGGGCATAGGAATTCATTTCCTCCCCCCCAAAAAAAATAGTCTGAGGGACAGTGGACCGGCCCCCTGCTGAAAAGTTTATCCTCACGACAACCCTCAGGGAGACAGTGACTTGCTCAAAGCGGCTCAGTGAGTTTTGTGGCTAAACATGGATTCCTTATCTCTAATCTTCCCTATCTCTAATCTGACACTTAAAAAAAAAGTGTCTAGCCTTAATTTATGGAGATGTGAGAGCTGTTCACTTAAAACTAAGCCCAATTTCCATTGTTATGTCCGAAGAGTGCATAATCACTGGTTGGACCTGTAAGCACTTGACAGTTATTTCCCCTCCAAATAATAATAGCATCATTAAATTGTACTGTACAGTAAACTAAGCAAATCGTACAACTAGCATTTACCTCTTTTCTGCTTCGTATTAACTCCTACTGGTGCAACTTTCCCCACCCCCCTCTTTATTAAAGAGACTTCCACCCCAATCACAAAAGAGTTTCTTGTCAGGGGTTTCTATATCGTGTCTGAGTTCCTTCAGGTGTGTTCAGAATTGCATCTGTGATATAGAAACCCCTGACAAGACTTAAAGCCATTCCCTGGGCTATATTTTCTGATGCACAGTCGTGCCAGAAAGAAACAAATTTCTTCTTTAAACTGAACTTTATTTAAAATATATATTATTTTCTATGAAAATAAGGGGTGGGGGAGAGAGAAGATCTGAAATAATATCCCCCCTGCATCAGTTTTAAAACTAAGAACTAATAAGTTGATTCTCACATCCGATTGTCCCCTGTTGTCTTGACTGAAAAAAAAATTATGATGTGGATTGATAAATAATTGTGTTACCTACTAACATTTCTATTGGGTTAGTTGGCTGCAATTTGCCTTTTTAAACTCAAGGGACAGACAGCACTGATGCCCATGGAGAAGCAGTCACCTCTCTGCACTCAAGAAGAGAAAACCACAGGGAGTAAAGAGTTAAAACCACAGGGAGGAAAGAGTTAATTCTGTGAGGGATGCAGCTGTGGGATGTTTTTGGAGCCCAGTTTTCATTGGCATTAAGGTCTGATTTATTATTGCTGATATAAGCTACATTCTGTGCATTATTCGAAGTAATAATTATGGTTCTCAGACAGCATCTGTGCAATATCACACACTAGACAATTCATCTAGAAAGGGCAGTATCCTCAAACAACTCCCTTGCTCTTTTGGTCCATGATAAATGAGCACAATTAGGGCTGTTTGCACAAGGCTCCAAAGGCAACACTAAATGAGAGCCAATTCTGAGGAGAGCCCATGTCAATTCAGCATTTGCTAAGTCAGGGTCCTGTGCCCAAACACTGTAAAAAGCGGGGTGGCAGTGGTGAGGACGTGCCAATGGCAAAAATAATGCAGGTACATAAGGACTAGGGACAACCTAAAAGCTTGTTTCTAAAACAAGGCTTTTGAATTATGGTGCTGGAGGAGACTCATGAGAGTCCCATGGACTGCAAGATCAAACCTCTCCATTCCTAAGGAAATCAGCCCTGAGTGCTCACTGGAAGGACAGATCGTGAAGCTGAGGCTCCAATACCTTGGCCACCTCATGAGAAGAGAAGACTCCCTGGAAAAGACCCTGATGTTGGGAAAGATTGAGGGCACAAGGAGAAGGGGACGACAGAGGATGAGATGGTTGGACAGTGTTCTCGAAGATACAAACATGAGTTTGACCAAACTGCGGGAGGCAGTGGAAGACAGGAGTGCCTGGCGTGCTCTGGTCCATGGGGTCACGGAGAGTCGGACACAACTAAACAACAACAACAGTCCTTATGAACTTTAAACTATGCAGCCAAGTCCCAGGAGCTACCAGAAAGCAGGGTGTGGGGACTGAGGGATGTTACATACCAGTCGGGCATGTGTCTCTGCCAGGGTCCTACTCGAGTGTAGGCTGAACTCCTGACAGTTATGAGGTGCTAGTGAGCAGGAAGCAAGTGCAGTTTTTCACTGGCATTCACACAACCTCTGCAATTATCTCTCCGCTATAATTATGCCCCACTAACATGGGTGGGATGTAACATCTCAGCAAACCTGCCCAGCTATTAAGACCATCCTCTGAGGCCCTTCTCCAAGCCTCCCTACCATGTGAGGTAAGGCACCCTACCTTTGGAATCCCTTCTCCACCCTGAAATTGTCTCTGTGGTTTTTTTATTTGTTTTTTGCTGACCAGGCACATTGGAAGCTGCCTTTTACCAGTTCCAACTATTTTCAAACTAGTCCATTACCGTCTACTCTGATTAACAGCATATCTCTGAGATCCCAGGGATTTCCCCCATTACCTGATCCCTTTTAGTGGATATGCCAGAGATTGACCCTGAGATGTTTGCCATCTAAGGTATGCATTCTATCATCGAGCTACTTGATTGTACTTCTGTTCCTCTTTTTAAAACGTATACCTCCTTTTGCTGAAGAGCAGCCAATCAATTCTCTAAACAAATAAAAGAAGGCACATTGAGCTGCAATCCCATACACACTTCCCTGGGAGTCAGATGAGCTCGGCAAAACTTAATGTTGAGTAAACAGGCATGGGATTGCACTGTCAGCCCTAAAGTCCCCCTGATAATTACACTGAGAAAACTAGAATTACATGAACACATTCTAGAAGTAAACACATCTCTTAACTCCACTTACCGTACGACCAGAAATCAAGTAAAGAGCAAGTAAAGAGGAGGGGTATTCACACACTACATTCAACAAGTGTACACAAATGTTTGAACTGTACACTCATACAGCTATTCACATGTAACACTTTTCTGCTTTGAGCAGACACACAGAACACCATGTCCAGTTCTGGGCACCACAATTTAAGAAAGATGTTGACAAGCTGAAACCTGTGCAGAGGAGAGCAACCAAGATGGTCAAGTGTCTGGAAACCAAGCCTTGTGAGGAATGGTTGAAGGAGTTGGGTATGTTTAGCCTGGTAAAGAGGAGACATCTTCAAACATCTAAAGGGCTGTCATATGGAAGATGGAGCAAGTTTGTTTTCTCTTGCTCAAACCAATGGCTTCAAGTTACAAGATAGGAGATTCTGACTAAACACTTGGAAGAACTTTCTGACAGTAAGAGCTATTTGACAGTGGAATGCTCTCCCTCGGGAGGTGGTGGACTCCCCTCCCTTGGAGGTTTTTAAGCAGAGGATGGATCTGTCATGGATGCTTTCATTGATATTCCTATATTTCAGGGGGTTGGACTAGATGACCCTCAGGATCCCTTACAACTCTACAATCCCATGATTCTATTATTCAATGCATGGGCAGTCTGCGTACACAACAGGTGAGCTGCACAACTCAACACACGTACAGCCTTTCACACAAATATTTGTATATGGTTACAGCGGGATGCTGATAACACCAAGGTTGCAGGTTCAGTTCCCGACTCGGACAGCTGCACATTCCTACAATTCTATGATTCTATGTGCAGAGACAGCTTTTACCTGCATTTGGTGTAATGCGTGAACAATCCAAAAGCCCAAGGATCTGTCGACCTACGTGAAGCAATGCCGATGTGATTGTCAAAAGGCCAAAAAAGAGCCACTTCTAAAGGAAGTTGAATAGTTATGTGCTGTATGGCACGTTTTGGTGGGGAGCAGAATAAGACACACGCATGCAGAGCAATACACAAAGCATTCCAAAATTGATTATTTTCCCCAGGTGAGATAACTGGTTCTGCTATGCCTCTGAGCTGCACTCTCACTGCTAGGCCATACTCCCCCATTGGCATTCAGTCACAATTGGCTTGAGCCTTATTGAAACAGGGCATCACCAGGTCACCCACAGTGACAGGGAGGCTTTCTCCTGCTTCCCAAACCCAGAACTTACACCAGCTGCATGAGCAGTGCAAAAATTCACTTTCTTTCTTTTTCTCCCTCCCTCCCTCCCTCCCTCCCTCTTTTGCAAAGAAGTTTGAAAATCTATGGTTTTCCTCCTCCCCAGCTGGTGTTTTCATGAGACAGGTACCTTATGATTAGATTTGCTTGAAAATGCTAAACATCTGGAGCCCAGCATTACAAAGCAGCCTTTATGCTACTGGTAAGTTATCTGCAATAAAACAGCACTTGTTGCTGAGAGTTTCAAGTGGGAGGGGTGTGTGTGTGTGTGTGTGTGGTTTTTTTTTAAAGGAGAGCAATGGCATGAAAAGGAGAAACACAACACCCTTGCCATAGCAAATTTCAGACCTCTGAGAACTTTCACAAATATTTTCCATAGTTCAGCTTCAGCAGATGACTTTTAGGAGGCAACGCAAAATAAGCTGTTGAGGCCAGCTCCCCCACCCCACCCCATTCCCCTTCCCAAACAGCAGAAAGCAAAAAATAATGGATCTGAAAGTGGGGGAAAGGTCTTTCCAAACCATGGAAGGGAAGAAAATTTGGGGTACACTCACATTACTGCTTATACGCCGCATCTGGTGTGCTCCCGCTGCAAGTTTTGGAAGCTGCATTTACACAATGTTAGCCACAATCCATATTGATGTTGACAGATGCTGCTGTTCAGTGATTCTCTCCCCTTTCAGCCTGACTAGAAAACATAAGCTGCATTCGGTACATTTTTAAGAATGATGTGTGCATTGAGACAGCCATGACACATGCACAGGTAAGCATGCATGCACAGGTGAGTGCTTTGTTCCAGGGGAGTTGCGAGGGCGAGGAAACCGAAAAGGGCATGCATGTCAGGTAAAGATATCCCTGCCCGCTTGCTGATGTGACCAAAACTGTGCAAATGTGGCTTGAAATGCAGCGGGGGGGGGGGGCGCGAATTCATGGCATTTTAAGCCAGTAATGTGAACATAGCATGCAAAACACCTTTCCCCTTAGAATGGATGAGGGACAGGCCTGCTGCAAAGAAGAGCTCCAGAGGCAAGGGGTACCCATATTGCTATTTCACTCCCCTTCCTCTTTTGGCAAATCAGAATGGAAACATTCTCCACTGCAATCTGTTTCAGTTTCACTATCAAATGATGCTCAATGCCATGGGTAGGCAAACTAAGGCCTGGGGGCAGGATCCAGCCCAATCGCCTTCTAAATCTGGCCCATGGACGGTCCGGGAATCAGCATGTTTTTACATGAATAGAATGTGTGCTTTTATTTAAAATGCATCTCTGGGTTATTTGGGGCATAGGAATTTGTTCATTTCCTCCCCCAAAAATATAGTCCGGCCCCCCACAAGGTCTGAGGGACAGTGGACCAGCCCCCTGCTGAAAAGGTTTGCTGACCCCTGGTCATTGCAGACATAGGCAGGATGAACTCACAGGGGAAGAGGTTGAAGCTCAATGGCAGACAGGCTCGGCCCACTCCATACGCTCCAACATTTATCCAGTGAAAATTGGGACTTCCTAAGGAAAAGCGGGACATTCCGTTATCAAATCAGAAACTGGGATGGCTTCTGTAAATACGGGACTGTCAGGGACACTTGGGAGGGCCTGGGTTAGCCAAGCCTGACTTGGTGGGCCACAAACCATGGAGGTCTGAAGTAAAGAAAAATGACGCCGGAAGCAGCCCTCCATGCTCCGTCTTCAAGATGAAGATAATAGGTTCCTGCCTCGCAATGCTTCAGTGGCAAATATGGAAAAGCGTAGCGAAAGAGCCTGCATGCTTTTCGAAGGAGACACATCCACACACTTCTTTAGCTTGGAAATGAAGCGTGCACCTTGCACCTTTGCTCCCTTTGCCAAAAGCAGGAGGTTTGTGAAAAGGAGAGGAAATCCACCCAGTTTTGGAGGCCTGCCATTTGTCATTCCAGTGCCTAAAGCTCTGGTTCTCCAGAGCAGAATGTCAAGTGCGGCCTGGTAATGAGGGGGAGCTGAGCAGGGTGGCTGCTGTTAACTCGGCTCCAGATGAAGTTACGACTGACATAACTTAAGAACCTTAAAAGAGAGAGACATAACCGAGCGAGGGGAAATCTTGGCTGCCGCTCTGCTCCATAGCGTGACCACAGCACGATACACCTGTCTCAAGTCTTTTAGGTAACAGGCAGAGGCTTGCCCTGCCAAACAATGACTGCCATTGTACTGGCAGCTCCCACAGTAGTTCCTATTGACTGGGAAGCACAATCCATCAGCATTTGTCAGAGCCTATAATATACACAGCCCCAGTTAATTCACACGGGCATAATATGAACCACGGGACCTCGGGGCCCTTCTGATCGGCACTTTGACACACAGTGTTGTCTATCAGAGCAACAAGAAATGACAAGGAGGGATTATTGGCAAGCTTAACAGCCAGTCAGAAGAAAAGGGGCAATATTTAAGGAGGCATTTAGAAGTCATGTTTTTTTAAAGCACTACAAATATTCTTTTTTCTTTTTTTCAAAAGGGAAAAAGGAACCACATGGTCTCAGAGCCAAGCAGGAAACTTTTAAAATTAACACACCTTGCAAGGAGACGAGTAATAAATTGTGAGTCAAGGGAAAGGCTGTATCCTGGATAGGGCCCTACTGGGCTTCCATACATAAATCAATTGAAAGGCATAGTCTCGTATCTTACACACACACACACACACACACACACACACACTTGCCCTTGTAATCCTGACAATGAAGCTGGAAAACAGAAATCACACAAGACTGATGGCTGAGCGTCATCAAGATCCCAAAAACTACACTCAGGTGCAGAGACTGGAAGAAAGAGATGAGACACAGGTATGGACTTGATGCTAGGGGCACTTTATTCATAACAATTTATGAACATATGATCTTTATACGGGGGCGGGGAGAGATATGCAGATGTGGACCAAAAGAATGCAGAGCAATATGTTTTTGGCACCAGCTTGGCTGTGGGAGTTGCCGGAAGGAGGCATACATGGCGCCATCCAACCATCTGAGGAACTCCACTCTGGATTTGTGTAGGGTTTGCTCCTTGACCTTTCCCGGGGTCATGAACCGGCAGGACAATGGGGACGGGGAAGGAAGTACTCACAGGGTGACGAGAGAGAATGGTGAGGGGATGGGGGTCGATGCACAGGAACCAGAGCAGCAGGACCCAATATCAGAGGAGCCCCTGTCTCCATGAACACGGCAGGCTTTGAGGTATAGCGAGCAGCAGTGTCAGAAATGTGTCAACAGTGGTGCAAGGTTACTTGCATCTAATTAGGAAAGACTCAGTCTGTGGTTCACTGTCCATTTTACTGTTCAGTATTTATCACTGATGCATGTGCTGAATGCTTAAAATCTATTTATGGGTGGGGGGAACCTTTGGAACCCCAGAAACGACACACTGTGTGACCGAGGGACACCAAAGAACAGACCCAGACGAGACATTTGCTTTTTCATGTTCCTAAGCCTGCAAAGGCTGATATGCATCTGCTGCTATTTGTAGCTATTCTGACCCAAGAGGAGTTTTCGGAGAGTTGGCTTGCACAATCATAATTAGATCATTCTATCTGGAGGAAGGGGAGGGGAAGGAAATTAATTTCTTGAACGGGCAATGGAGAGCAAATTGGGTGAGAAGTCAAACGGGCTGGCTGGAATCATCTTTCTTGGCAAGCCTGAACTTTAAGGGAGAGGGAGTTAAGGGGTGGGTGGAAGGATAGGGGAAGATGGCACTCTCTCTTCTCCACTCACTAACACTCTCTCTTTTTGTAACAATTGCAGACTCCCCTGGGGCACTCACACCCAATTACAGGGGCAGCCCCCGCCTTTCCTAACAACTTAATTTGCTTAATGATTCAGGAGGCCCCTAGGGGAACCCTTGAGGTCATTGTCTGGCTAGAGTTTCCATGCTTCACAGAAGCGTTTTAACAGACACGTGCAGAGCCGAGACAATGCAGGTGGGATGTGAAGGACAGCAGGGTGAAAGCGAAAATAAAAACACAATAATATAATCATAATCTCTTCCTCGCCTCTATGTATACACACCAAACAGCTGTTATAGTCAACACGGTGTCTTCTAGGTGTTAAACTGTTACTTCCCACAATCCTTTGCTGGCTGGGGCTATTGGAAGTCCAAGGTAAGTTTCAGGGTATTATACTGACCACCCTGCTTTATGGGTTAACGCACCCACACCAAAACACGTCCCTGCTGCTAGAGTAGCTTGCTTGCAATCTGAATTTTGCCGAATTTGGGAGACAAACAGGGGGAAGGGAGAACCCTCAGCACAGACAACAGTGAGCAAATGTGTTTGTATTTGAAACCTGAGGATGGAATGCTTAGTCAAAGCTGCGCAAAATAGAGTCGCCTTGAATGGGGAGTAGAAGCAGGTGGGGATAACATCCCTGTATACCTGAAGGAGTGTCTCCACCCCCATCGTTCAGCCCGAACACTGAGATCCAGCACCAAGGGCCTTCTGGCGGGTCCCTCATTGCAAGAAGTGAGGTTACAGGGAACCAGTGGCACCTGCCCTATGGAACGCCCTCCCATCAGATGTCAAGGAAATAAGCAGCTATCTTATCTTTAAAAGACATCTGAAGGCAACCTTGTTTAGGGAAGTTCTTAATATTTAATGCTGTATTGTTTCTAACATTCAATTGGGAGCCGCCCAGAGTGGCTGGGGAAACTCAGCCAGATGGGCAGGGTAGCAGGGTATAAATAAATTATTATTATTATTATTATTATTATTATTATTATTATTATTATTACTGGAAGAATGCTTTGGCATATTTTTATAGGAAACAGACTGGTGCACATACCTGCTATTTCACTAGACAAAATGCATCAGGTTTGCCAATGCATGATTTAAAATAGCGGGTATTTAAAAATATATGCATATACCTTGGAGCGGCTTATGCATTTCCAAATCTTTCTGATATGCAGCAACATGTATAACGCCCAGCATTTTATAGGTGAGCATCTCACCTGCATCCATCCCAGCGATTTAAAATTGTGGCACGGAATTGATGGAGCTGAATGCAAAACCACACAATCTGCATGATGCTTCTGCAGGGCAATTCGAAAGTGAGAGGGGCTGGGCAATGGGGGAAAGAATAGCCCTATGAAACCATTTCCGCTTTGTTTCCCAAAACACTCAGAGGATGAGCCTTTGCATAATATACAGTTGGTTCTCTTGATGTATAAGCATTAAGGTGAGCTCCCATGTTTTCAATTTCCAGTTCTAGATCCAACTGGGGCCTCTCTTTTTTTGTCCCCTTAGAAGCTGTATGCTCCAGGAAATGAGCTGTTCCATTGTTTTTCTCATTTTGGTATCTGCTTCCAGTGTCAATCCAAAGTCCCACTGTGCATGTTGAAATCCCAGAATCTTCAGACGCTACCCTCAAGCAGTTATCTAGAAAAGATACCTTTGTCTCAGGAACATTTAGGGCAATTTGGGATACTGCCTTGGTAGCTCTGAATCTGCTTCTCCCAAGATGTACAGACCATTTTCCTAAGGCTGAGCTCTGCGAAAGGAGGAGGCCCGGGCAGGCCCACAGGAGACACCCACCCGCCAGCTGACCCACGGCTGCCGCCATTTTACTGCCATGGCCAAGCAGTCGGTGGAGCCGGGAGCCAATGATACTCTGCCTTGACATATATTACACCTGTAGTAATGGAAAGTTACATTTCAGGAGGATGTTCCCAAAAGCCACATCTTCAGAACTGATACCTTGCCAATTGTTTAAAATGACATTTTTTCCTCCAGAGAACCCTTTGCTTCTTCTCTGCAACCTGATCTCTCAGTGCCTCTTGAGGATTACCGTATTTTTTGCTCTATAAGACTCACCTTTTCCCTCCTAAAAAGTAAGGGGAAATGTGTGTGCGTCTTATGGAGCGAAAGCAGGCTGCACAGCTATCACAGAAGCCAGAACAGCAAGAGGGATTGCTGCTTTCACTGCATAGCGATCCCTCTTGTTGTTCTGGCTTCTGAGATTCAGAATATTTTTTTTCTTGTTTTCCTCCTCCAAAAACTAGGTGCGTCTTGTGGTCTGGTGCGTCTTATAGAGCAAAAAATACGGTAATCTCTCCTTCTTACATACCGCCCGAATGAGTGGATCAGTCAAGGACTTCTGCAGATGGTTTCACTGCTTTGCAGGATTTGTTTTGGTTTTGTTTTTTTAAATATTTTTTACTGATTTTTCCATGTATACTTCTTCTAACAATATATCTTTAACAATTTTTCATATTTCGACCCTCCTCCCCTGGACTTCCCCCATACTCCCGTTTTGTTTTATTTCCATATTGTTCACCCTGTGTATTGTTTCCCACAAATTTTCTCAATACATATAGCCTTATTTTTTGTTGTATACAGTTGTGAGTTTACTCAAACCCTGCCAATGAGTCCATTTCTTTATGTTGCCTCTTCATATATGTTGTAAATAGTTCCCATTCTCTTTTAAAGTCTTTGTTGTCCTTTTCATGTAATTTTTCTGTTAGTTTTGCCAGTTCTGCATATTCCATAACTGCTTTGCAGGTTTTGAATCTGTTTCAAGAGCACACAATATTCCACAAGTACCAAAACCGACACAACCCTGAGGCATAAAGCACAAGCCCATTCCAGCTACCATTGGTGGTTTTGTAAGATTATGCAACAGCAATGAACCTCTGGAGCGGTTTATTAGCGTGTACCAGAGGAAGCCTACTTAAAAGGGGAAGAAAAAAAATCTAATTGTGGCTTCCTACAAGCAGCTAACCAACACAGAATGCTCAGCACTTGGTGCTCTGTTTTGGGTTGTGTCCAGATAACCGGTTTATTGAACATTCATTCTGATTTGTTTGCACAATGTTTGCAATGAGGTCATATACATGGTGCCAGGGGCTTGCTAAACATTCATTTTCACTTGTTTGCAGGGAAGTTATATGATGCCATGTTAAACAAATGCGATCCCATGCACTTTCCTGTCACTTTCCTTGTTGTTGTTGTTTAGTCGTTTAGTCGTGTCCGACTCTTCGTGACCCCATGGACCAGAGCACGCCAGGCACTCCTGTCTTCCACTGCCTCCCGCAGTTTGGTCAAACTCATGTTGGTAGCTTCGAGAACACTGTCCAACCATCTCATCCTCTGTCGTCCCCTTCTCCTTGTGCCCTCAATCTTTCCCAACATCAGGGTCTTTTCCAGGGAGTCTTCTCTTCTCATGAGGTGGCCAAGGTATTGGAGCCTCAGCTTCACGATCTGTCCTTCCAGTGAGCACTCAGGGCTGATTTCCTTAGGAATGGAGAGGTTTGATCTTGCAGTCCATGGGACTCTCATGAGTCTCCTCCAGCACCATAATTCACTGTCCAACCATCTCATCCTCTGTCGTCCCCTTCTCCTTGTGCCCTCAATCTTTCCCAACATCAGGGTCTTTTCCAGGGAGTCTTCTCTTCTCATGAGGTGGCCAAAATATTGGAGTCTCAGCTCCACTTTCCTTACTGCTAAGAAATTTGGGGTGGGGGGTGGGGACAGCAAACTTCTTGCACAAGACCAGCAAATCCGCTTTAACTGCACAAACTGAATTTACTGGTATGTCACACTGAATTCCACTGTAAAAAACTGACAGTCTGGAAGCCCTTGGTCTGGGCCTGGTAATCTATCTAGGTAGGCCAAGAATCTAGCCATGTTCCCTACCCCATTCTGCCCCCTGCTCCCTGGCAATGAGGCAAACATTTGCTCCTAACTTTGTAGACAATTGGGCATTTTACAGCGCACTACATGGGACAGAGAATATTGTAACCCAGATCCAAAGAGAGAACTGGGACGCTAGTTCTGCATGCCTAAAAATTATTTGGACTTGCATTTCTCAAATACCTGTTCCCCTTGCCATGTGGTCAACTGCTTTTGAAAGTCAAGGCAATGGAAGTTGGAAATGAGGGGGGGAGAGACGTTTCAAACACAGCTTGCTTGTGATATGGCATGCGGGCATCAGAAGCACAAGAAGAAGATGTTGAAGAAGGGGGGAATCCCTTGAGCTTCTGCCCTTCAT
The DNA here is from genome assembly GCF_964270895.1 of Podarcis filfolensis. Classification (NCBI taxonomy): domain Eukaryota; kingdom Metazoa; phylum Chordata; class Lepidosauria; order Squamata; family Lacertidae; genus Podarcis; species Podarcis filfolensis. The sequence continues at coordinate 98,279,270 of NC_139605.1, read as the reverse complement.
AAAAGGTAAAGGGACCCCTGACCGTTAGGTCCAGTTGCGGACAACTCTGGGGTTGCAGCGCTCATCGTGCTTTATTGGCCAAGAGAGCCGGCATACAGCTTCCGGGTCATGTGGCCAGCATGACTAAGCCGCTTCTGGTGAACCAGAGCAGCACACGGAAACACCGTTTACCTTCCCGCTGGAGCAGTACCTATTTATCTACTTGCACTTTGATGTGCTTTCAAACTGCTAGGTTGGCAGGAGCAGGGACCGAAAAATGGGAGCTCACCCCGTCACGGGGATTCGAACCGCTGACCTTCTGATTGGCAAGTCCTAGGCTCTGTGGTTTAACCCACAGCGCCACCCACGTCCCTCTGCCCTTCGTTAGCATGAGCCTAATTTAGGACCCAAAGCTGTTCCTGTGGACAAATGGCAGGTCAGGGTATATTCTGGCTGAAAACCCAAAATAGTGTTATAGCTGTAGGAATGCGTTTTGTTTTTTTTTTCATTCCAGCTTCCTCCCAAATTATAGAATCACAGAGTTGTGGAGCTGGAAGGAACCACGAGGGTCATCCAGTCCAACCCCCTGCGATGTAGGAATCTCTTGCCCAACATGGGAATCGAACCCATGACCTTGAGATTAAGAGTCTCATGCTCTACTGACTGAGCTATGAAACTCTCCCCTTCTTTTCCTATAGCTTAACAGTGTGATAACTGGATTGCTGCAGTTGTCTGCCTCCAACATGAAAGCCAGTGCGGTGTAATGGCTAGAGTGCTGGACTAGAACCTGGGAGACCCGAGTTCAAATCCCCACTCAGCCATGAAGCTCACTGGGTAATCTCGGGCCAGTCACTGCCTCCCAGCCTCACCTACCTCACAGGGTTGTTTTGAGGATAAAATGGGAAGGAAGAGAACTGTGTGTGCCACCTTTAGGAAAGGTGGAATGAAACTGCAATAAATAAAGCATGGTTTCCAAAGCGCCCATACAGAAATGCAAGGGGGTGTGCCATTATTTACTACCACACAGAGAAGACAGTCACAAAAGAACTCTGCAATCAAGCAGTGAAGAAGTACCTTTGCCCTCTACTTAGGAGAGACAGAAGCCTCTGTGTGTCTCCGTTTTAATTGCTATCGTGTTGCCAAGTACAACAAAGATATATATATATATAAGCATGAGATAGATGGCATTTTGTTCTTAGCTTCTCTCTCCCTGCCTCCCCCAAACACAGAGTGGGGGTTAGCAGATGAAATCAGCATGCCTTTATGAGCAGTGACTCAGGTGCTGCTGTCTATTCTAGCTTCGGCGTTGAGAGAGGGCTTTTGTGCTGCGCCGGGCTTTATGGCATCACTTGTAATAATAAGACGATTGTTTGGTTGCGTGCAAAGCTCTCGCTCAGGGATTCCTGTTGCGGCCTCCTCCCTTGAAACCGCAACCATGCGAGCTGCACCTTCCCTGCTAAACTCTGCCCCCCCCCCCGGGACTCTGCTTGCTCACAGGTAAACGTTGAGTAGTGCAATCCCTGCAGGAAGGAAGGGTCCTCGTCAGCCTCGGTTAGCCACACAGGCACTGAGAGATAACACTGGCTCCAGCATTCCTCATCTCTGACTCAGAGGCAAATGAGGACGTGAGCTCGCTCACGCTACCTAGCGAGGGTGACAGTTCACCTGGTCGGCCTTAGTCTGTCTCGTCTGCTGCACTCTCCTCTTTGCTGTCCTCACTGCTTCCTTCCTCACTGCACAACATGGGCTGGAAGTCTCTTGGAATACAGAGCTGGGACTTAACTCTAATGTTGGCTTCTATCTCAAATGGGGCCCTTTCTATCATAGCTGTCAATGTTTCCCTTTTTTAAAAGGGAAATTCCCTTATTCCGAACAGGATTTGTTATGTACCGAGTTGAATAGGATCCAAAATGCAGCAGTCTGATTGGTCCTAGAACAATAGGATTCAGAATGCAGCAGTCTGATTGGTCCACAGGAGCCACCCAATCCAGCTCCAGGTAGAAGTGAATCCGCAACCTGATTGGCCTACAGGAGAATCCAGGAATTAGCCAATCATGTGGGGCCCATAGTGTAAATAATGTATATAAAGCAGACATTCTGGGGTAACTTCCATTCCTCCTCACCACTATGAGCTGAATAAAGAGCATGAAATCCACTCTCGACTCCAAGTATATTTCAGGATTCCTTGCAAGAAAAGGGAAAAGTTGACAGCTATGCTTTCTATCAGTGCGAAGAGGTGGCACAGCGTCGCATCCACCCTTGTTTTTCCATGATGTGAGCCAAGCAGAAGAGAACATAATCCAAATTACGGATTGGTTTTGGTGGCATGGGCTCAGCATACTTCTGGGAGCATGTATGAGCCCTTCCGTCTGTTAAGATCAGCTGAAAGATGGCAAGGGTGTGTTAGGGACTGCAATTCTAGATCAATTATGAACCTTATTTGTGGGCAGGAGGAGGAGTGCAGAAGCCTGAACAAGTGGGGGTGCCCTGGACAACATGAAAATTTGCCTTTTGAGCACAAAAAAGCAATGCCCATCCCTTTGAAGCCCTCAGCATTTTAAGAAGAAGCATCAAGCCCTTCTATCTGCAAAAACAAAACGCCTCTCTAACTAAACATAGTCAAAAACGTCTGGAGAGTGGCTGTGAAACCTGTCCCATATATCACACCCAGATGCAAATGAAAATCTTTCAGATAATTTTTGGTGACTAAAAGGAAACAAAAACAGATACCAGTGACCCAACTATTAGCCCTCTTGCCCCCAGGTTTTTGTAGCACATTTCTGTCTGTGCCAGCCAGCAAACTGCTTGCCCACAAAATACTAGTTCCTTCAGTTCTGCCAAGAAATAAATGCATTACAGCCATTTGTTGATTTCCCCATTAATAGTCAATCTCATGCTTATTCACTTTGTTCCTTATAGAGAGCTCCTGCAAAGGTTTCCTCCCATTAACGTTTAGGGATCTTCCTCTTGTCTGTTTCACTTCAGACAAATCACATTGACACATACTCCAAATAAGCCTCTCTCAGCGGCTCTCTCTCTCTGCCCCTCTCTCTCACACACATACACACACAGAGAGAGAAAGAAGCAGAAAACGTTAAAAACGACAGTTACTTGAATAACAGTCACAATAGAATGGAATGCCTCTCTCATGTGACTCACAGTCAGCCAATTACATGAGAACTACTGCCAAAGGAAAAACCCCATGTTAAAAATGCACAGTAATTTAACATAAGTAAACATTCCCATTTCCATAATGGAAATTAAACCATTATCCTTTGTGGTTCAAGGTACTCCAATGCATTTAACTTGTAATATGGAAGGAGAGGTTCAGCTGTGTCCTGGGCAATTCTTTTGACATTTGCTCCTCCAGGTCACTTCCAGGAATACAGACTGGCTCGCATTCACCATCAATTGAGGAAGGAAGGCGCACTGTCTAACCAGACATTGGCTCATTATTATTGCAGTACAGCAAGGGGCTTTGAATGGTTACCAGAAGCAACAGTGTGAACGGACCAAGGATCCGATGAAGCAAACTCAACTACGTTTGAGCCCGAATAGTTGTACTTACGGACAAGCGGGTTAGAACGAACAATTAAAAAAAATAAATGGGAGAGAGATGGCAGGAGAAAGAAATTAGTCCAATGACTCAAACACAATTTTTAAAATCTCCTCTTTTATTCAGACTCACCACAGTTAAAAAGTCAGATCAATTACTAATCATCGTTATGTACTGGTCTTTGTGCATACAAACAAAACCACACACACTGAAGAAACAAGCCCATGGGCTTTCAATTACCGTATTTTTTGCTGTATAAGACTCACTTTTTCCCTCCTAAAAAGTAAGGGGAAATGTGTGTGCGTCTTATGGAGCGAATGCAGGCTGCGCAGCTATCCCAGAAGCCAGAACAGCAAGAGGGATCGCTGCTTTCACTGCGCAGCGATCCCTCTTGCTGCTCTGGCTTCTGAGATTCAGAATATTTTTTTTCTTGTTTTCCTCCTCCAAAAACTAGGTGCGTCTTATGGTCTGGTGCGTCTTATAGAGCGAAAAATACGGTAATTTAGTCCAAGAGCACCAACTGGCTGATGGTAACCACATGACCCCTGGGAAGCCTCCGGCACACACATACTCCTTATGCTCTGTCCCCCCTGGAGAAAATAGATATCACAAAGCAACCAAAGTAAATCCTGCTTTGTGAACTGGGAGAAAAGCCCTGGTGGGGATGTGTGTGGCACTGGTTATCCAGAGGCCTCTTTTGCAGAGCCCTGAGGTGACATATAGGAAGACAGATTCCAGTGACACACACACAATTCTTGAGGTTTAACCTGCAAGCACAAATGCTACAGACAAAAAGCAAGAAGCCCTTAGCTGTCAAAAGTATATGATGTACCAATGCAAGCTCTCTTACTTCTGTTTCCGCCGTTGAGCACAATGGGTGTGTCTTTTTACTCAGGGATCTCAACCCTTATAGCTGATCTGCCAATGAAGTGGTACTTATATGCTGGATGAACACAAGTTGCCAACTCGCCCCATCAGTTTACTCTGTCCCACTCTATTCTCTTGCATTCATCACAAGGAAGCGGGTGGGAACAATTCCCCAAGAAAGCCCTCTTGCTATCATAGCAAATAAAGATATTAGAAAACGCAGGTAGGGAGTGAGGGGTGGAAGTAGGTGCTAGGGCAATAGGCCTCCTAGTGTTGACACTCGGAGGCTCAGATCCGCTTTCAGTGCTGAACTCTGCTTGCTTGAGATGGTAGAAAACGCCATATTGGCATGTCAACTGAGTTAAGAGCTTAGATTAACGATTCACAGAGGCTCAACCTCCAGAAATCCTACAGCAGTAAGTCCAGAAGTAGTAACCCTCCATAACCCTAAAACTGAAGGGTGATTATTTCCTACCAGACAAGGGATATTAGGAAATGAGTGCACCTACGGGAACAGCACTATAGAAGCCCAGACACTTGACAGAAGAAGTGCAGCCTTCACTTAAGATTTGCCACAAACACTTTGCAATCTTCCCTTGCTTTCCAGGTAAACCTCCAACACTATATGTGGATAGGAAAGCTTTTGCTCCCCACCTCTAAACACAGCCCCTAAGGTCCCATTATTGATTAAAAGAAATGATCTATCCATTTCGACAAGTAGTGAAGCCGAATATTTCCACAGCTAAAAACAAAGCACTGTATGGCCTTCTCTCGTAGGTCACTCTTGTAGGCCATTTCAGCTCTTTGATGTTGCCTTGCACCACTCAGTTTATAACACACAACAAGATTTGTGAAGACACAGCAAAGACAATCACCACAGATTAGACCTGACTTCATACCAACAACCCCGCTGGAAAAGGAGTAATGGAGTGGCAGGAGGGGAAAAAAACCACAAGAATGACTTTCCCGCGCTTTCCAGAACCATCCACATTAACATTATGGCAAATTTTAAGTCTGTATAATTTAAGTCAAATCAACATTAACCCAGATCAGTATTATTATTACGTAAAAATGCATTGTTCCCATTCCAGCTTCTGCTGTGCATTTTGTCCAGAATGACATATTCTGAAGGTCAAAGATGGGGAAAGTTGGCATCGCCTGTTATCCAAGTCCAACATCCAGGGACATCATGACCACAAATCCTAAGATCGATGTCCAGGAAGCCAGCTTCCCATTGCCACTGCGAAGAGAGGGGAAGTAGGGGAAGAGAAATTAAGGTCTGCATTCCAAATGGTATTTGCTGTTGTTGTTTTGTTTGTTTCCTTATCTGACACAAAAATGTTTCTTCTTCCCCCTTTGGAGAAGCAAACAGTGCATTTAATGCCCTGTTTTATGCTGTTCGGTTGGGATGGTCATGATTTGAGGGATACTGACCAATGAGGGGAAGTGCTTGTGTAGGCAGAAGATACTGAAAACAGTGGCAGCTAACACACCAACAATTCCCCTCTAGAAGGGGAGAATTGGGATGAAGATGAGGTGCTTTTGACTTGCAGGGTTTCATGACAAGGAGTCTGCTACTCCAACCAACTCTTAAGATTGGATTCTACGACATTGGTCTGAGTAGTTTCAGGAGGTTGTGAAAGTCTGATGTCCTGGGAACCAAAATCTGATTGAGAGGAGCTTAATTTAGGTAGCGTTGCTGCTGTTGCTGCCTGAAGTGGGTTTTCCAATCTTTTCTTCTCTACAGAACAGTTAACCTGAAACAAAGCTACAGTGGACCTCACAGTCATGCTTTGGTTTTAATCTCCCCTTGATTTGGTTTGCAGAGGCTTCTCTACCTGAGAGACATTTGGTGTTAAAAACAGCATGAAAGAAACAGAATGGATGTGGCTGAATAAGGAGTTGCTCACCTGATCTGTGCCTCTGGGATGATGTCGTCCATCACCACATATACCATTGCCCCAGCAGCAAAGGCCAAGGCGTAGGGCAGAAGAGGCTCTGCTAACACTATGGCAAAGGCCCCAAAGATGCCAGCTAGTGGTTCCACCATGCCGCTTAATTGCCCATACCTGTAAAACAGCCCAAACAACATGTCACTAGATAAGGCAGAATGCTGTTCTGTCCTGTCCTGTGCATTGTGTTGTTTGTCCCTTTCAAGCTGCCACAGTTTGCGAAGTCAACACAAATCAGTTCTTCCCCTTCTCCTTGACAACTTCCCATTTGAGGCCAGGACAACAGGGATAATTATTGCCAATCATCATCATCATCATCATCTCCTCTGAAACCATTCAGGAGCAAATACTGCAGAAGACAATTCCCTTCCTTTAATCTGAAAGGTGGCAAATGGCTACCGACAAAAGAGAACATCTGGCTATAACAGTGAATTTCTCCTCCCCATGCCTTTCTCTACTCCACAGGGACCTTTTGCAGTCAAGATCTTTTGTCAATCAATTCCCTCCAAAAAATAAAAATAAATAAAAAATCTACTTCTGTTTTTTAGTCTGATAGTCAAGTTTTGTTTTGGGACAAAAACAGAGAAGTTAAAAAAGTCTTATTGGGATTGCAATTTGCAATACAGTGGTACCTCTGGATGCGAACAGGATCCGTTCCGGAGCCCCGTTTGCATCCTGAAGCAAACGCAACCTGCGTCTGTGCATGCGTGGGTCGCAATTCCCCGCTTCCGCGCATGACGTCATTTTGAGCATCTGCGCATGTGCAAGTGGTGAAACCCGGAAGTAATGCACTCCGTTACTTCCGGGTCGCCGCGGAGCATAACCTGAAAACGCTCAACCTGAAGCACATTTAACCCGAGGTATGACTTTATCTTTTGGGGGGGTTGGGGGGGAGTTGCTACATGTTTTCAGTGTAGTGCTATCAGTTTTCCTTTCAGGGCTACCCCAAGACATTCTACTGTGGTCTAAACCACTGATCCTCTTGGGCTTGCTAATCAGAAGGTCTGTGGTTCGAATCCCCGCTACTGAGTGAGCTCCCGTTGCTCTGTCCCAGCTTCTGCCAACCTAGGAGTTCAAAAAGTTCGAAAGCACACCAGTTCGAAAGCACACCAGTGCAAGTAGATAAATAAGTACTGCGGTGGCAGAAAGGTAAACGGCGTTTCTGTGCGCTCTGGTTTCTGTCATGGTGTTCCGTTGTGCCAGAAGCGGTTTAGTCATGCTGACCACATGACCCGGAAAGCTGTCTTTGGACAAACACCGGCTCCCTTGGCCTGAAAGCGAGATGAGTGCTGCAACCCCTTTGACTGGACTTAACCATCCAGGGATCCTTTACATTTACCTTTTTACTGCCAGAGGTGGAACTCAAACAGCACCTCTCCCAGAAGCAGAGCCCAAATGGTGCCCCTGTTTGGTCTCCCATTCAGACATCAATTCCAACCTTTGTCTATCCTCCTCTCAAGGTCGCTTTGCCTTGCTTTGGCCAATTCTTATAATGGTTTACTAATCAATTCCTGTTCCCAGTGAACTCTGGGAAGTGTAGCTGTGTGAGGGGAATTTCAAGTGGGTCTCCTAACAACCTTCAGCACCCTTAACAAACTAAAGCTCCCAGGATTCTTTGGTTGAAGCTATGCTTGTTTAAAGTGGTATAATACTGCTTTAACTGTGTAGTTCAGATGAGACCTACATGAGAAGGAGTAAAGGGATTTGCATTTCTAACTGATAGTTGGATTAGATAGGAGGACCTTTAGCAACCATAGAGTAGGTAGGCCCAGTTAGGAAAAGGATTGAGAACCACTGACATAAATAGCAGCAGCCTCTCCCAGTGTGCGAGAGAAAGTGTGACTCAGGGCCACTTGAACACATTTCCAGTTCCAAAGTTGCATCAGGAAATTCAAAAGAAAGGTGAGAAACAGGTTTTGAACCTTACCAGAATGCTCTCCACGTCGAAAACCCAGCTCCACGCAAGGGAAGGCTGACAGCTAGTCCTTCTGGAAAGTTCTGGATTCCAATCCCAATGGCTAAATTCCTGTGCGAATAAAATGAAATAGATCATAGGTATTATATAACAGAAATGATGGCTGTGCATGGGTGGAGCAAATAAAAGACATTAGGCTGAGATAGTCCTTTTGTTGGCGAAATATTCCTTGTTATTAAACATGTCTCTTTAATGTCAGTATTTTCAGCCCTTGGGGCCTAAGGCAATCATGCTAATGCTTGGCATCCAACTCAGGATTCTCATCTTCAAAGTGTTCTACATAAGTTACTCAACTTAACAATGCCCCTGGGAGGCAGGGAGGAACAGAGGTGGGTGGGGGAAAAGACTTGTCAAAAGGAGGCAGATAGCAAGTTTAAAATAGCTGTCTATGCGGAACTCCAAATTGCTGAAACAGACACCAGAGGCAGAAAGGTGGTTTTTTAAAAAAAACACACAAAAAAGTAGGGGAGGGGCATTGCTTTACACATTATTATTTCAGCCTGCTTCTGTTTGTTTGTTTGTTTGCTTGCTTGCTTGTCTGTAGTAGTCATAATAAAGGTAAAGGTAAAGGGACCCCTGACTGTTAGGTCCAGTTGCGGGCAACTCTGGGGTTGCGGCGCTCATCTCACTTTACTGGCCAAGGGAGCCGGCGTACAGCTTCCGGGTCATGTGGCTAGCATGATTAAGCCGCTTCTGGAGAACTAGGGCAGCACACGGAAACGCCGTTTACCTTCCCGCCGGAGCAGTACCTATCTATCTACTTGCACTTTGACGTGCTTTCGAACTGCTAGGTTGGCAGGAGCAGGGACCGAGCAATGGGAGCTCACCCTGTCACGGGGATTCAAACCGCTGACCTTCTGATCGGCAAGCCCTAGGCTCTGTGGTTTAATCCACAGCACCACCCGCGTCCCAGTAGTCATAATAGTAGTATTTTAAAGGCTTTGGTAACTTCTACACATCCTGAGCTGAAAGGGGGGTTGCAGGCACAGGGCAAAAATGTGTCGTAGAAAGGATTGTGAGTTGGCATTGGGCATGAGATGCCACAGTTAAGCAGTACACAGCTCTTTTCATGTGGGAAGCTTACACATCAGGGAGTATGCTAAGCTAGAGCCTCTCACCCTGATTACAGATTTCCCAAATCGAAGAAGATGCTAAGATGCTGACACTTTCCCATCAACCAACTCTCCCTCCTTCAAAGTGCATTCTGACTTGATGCAAAGAACAAAATCAAGCACTACTCTGAACTCTGGAATAGACATGAACAGAGGCTTGGAGGAACACATGTTCATGAAGACCCAGGTCTTGAATTCTGCAGGAGCAACTAGGAACACTGAGTTCCTTCAAAAAGCAAAAGTACCCATGGCTGCCCCATGAGAAAAGCCAACTCATTCAAACCAAAATCCGTTGTTAGTGCAGTATTTTTATTATCCTTTACCTTTACCTTTTATCTTTATTAGGCCCAACAAAATGTCACAACATAACATGCAAGCTTTCGAGTTCACCAGAGCTCTTAATCAGGCTAGATGGTAAATGATTTGGGGTGGGGGTGGGGAATTGGCAGGCACTGTAGACATTTGTATTTGTGTCTGCTGTGAGTCATTAGATGGGACAGTGGGACGAGGTAGCAGACATCAAATGGGGGGTTGATAGGTGCTACTGAGATTTCAGATTGTGTGAAGGCAAACTGAAGAAAATACACATATAACAGCTGATTCCCCCACTGGGAAATGGATAAACCAGCTATGACCCAGGTCCATGCCCTTTATAGTTTCTTATATTCCTAAAAGAACCGGGAGCACCATACCTTACATTCCCCACTTCCCAACTGCTTGCCAGAGAAGAGGCAAAGGTTATTCCATATAGGTTGCTTGTTACAGAAAAGATTTCTAAAGAACATGTTATATATAGATCTCTCTTGCACTGAGACACTCTCGTCTGTGGTTTTAATTCTAATTGCTGCAGAAACAAATGTCATTATACCAGACCCTAGCAGGACTGGAGACTGACTTGGAAGAAGGAAACAGTGATCTGAGGGATCCTGTAACAGCCAGGAGATGGGAGGCAGAGGCAGGAGAAACTGCAGGATTGGAGAGCGAAGAACAGGTGCAGGAGGATGGAGCGATAGGTCAGGCTGGTGGAAAGTCAAAAACTTCCATGCCTCCTCCTCCTGCCCCCACCTCTCCTGATCCATTGCCTCCCAGGACCAAGTGAGGATTGGAGGAGGAGGAGCAGAAGCAAGTTACACACAGATGGAGTCTGTGCCTGCTTGTGGGAGATACATAAGCTGAGGTTGGGGGCATGGCCTATTTGTTGTGGCAACTGCCTCATTGGGTGCATACCTAGGAGCAGCTGAGAGACGCAGGGCTGATAAGACATGCATTTTCCTAACTTGTAAATGCACTTTTGACAACTCCTCACTCTGGGCATTCCTTGCCTGACACATACTGTATTTTTCACTCCATAAGACGCACCTAGTTTTTAGAGGAGGAAAACAAGAAACAAGAAAGCAATGCAAAGCCTCTTGAGCAAAGAGGCAGGAGCAATCCCACTGTGCTCAAGAGGCTTTGCGTGGCTATCCCTGAAGCAAGAAGAGCAAGAGGGATCGGTGCACAATGATCCCTCTTGCTCTTCGGGCTTCTGGGATAGCTGCACAGCCTCTTCAGGGCAGCGGAATGAAGGCTCCTCGCTGCCCTGAAGAGGCTGCGCGTGGCTAAGCCAGAAGCTAGAACAGCGAGAGGGAGTGCTGCACAGCGATCCCTCTTGCTGTTCTGGCTTCTGGGATAGCTGCGCAACCTGCATTTGCTCCATAAGATGCACACACATTTCCCCTTACTTTTTAGGAGGGAAAAAGTGCATCTTATAGAGCGAAAAATACGGTAACGTCCCTGTTTTGGCCAGTGCTGAATAGTGATGCATGGATGCCTCACATCATTCATGTCACTAGGTGGAGGACATGCTACATACAGTTCAAGCAATGGCAATTTGGAGCCTGGGAGTCAAGCTCCAGCTCCCTCCATTCCCACCAGCATCTTGTGTTAGTGGCAAAGGTATTATTTCCACAACATCACTGTTCAAGTTGGGTGTTTGGGGGTGTGCATTCCACCTGATGGTGAACAGCCATTTTTTAAAGTCCAATATAGGTTTGCATTTCTGGACAGCACTAATCCCAAAAAACAAAAGAGTGCTTCACTGATGTTTCAGTATTATCCGTGGTCTAAAGCAGGGTGTAAAGGTAAAGGGACCCCTGACCATTAGGTCCAGTCGTGGACGACTCTGGGGTTGCGGCGCTCATCTCGCTTTATTGGCCGATGGAGCCGGCGTACAACATCTGGGTCATGTGGCCAGCATGACTAAGCCACTTCTGGCGAACCAGAGCAGCGCACGGAAACGCTGTTTACCTTACCGCCGGAGCGGTACCTATTTATCTACTTGCACTTGGACATGCTTTCAAACTGCTAGGTTGGCAGGAGCAGGGACCTAGCAACAGGAGCTCACCCCGTCATGGGGATCCGAACCGCTGACCTTCTGATTGGCAAGTCCTAGGCTCTGTGGTTTAACCCACAGCGCCACCCAAAAGCATGGACTGCACAACAAGCATGGGAAGTTTCACAATTGAAGGCTCAGCTATAAGTTGGTTGAAAATGGAACATATTAAAGTGTCTTTGTCAACTGAAGATAAAGCATTTGTTTACTTGGTGAGGGTTTTAAGAGGCCAAGTATGCCGATTACTCAGACATATAAAATGAGGGCCAATTTACTGTCTGGCTCAAATATTTCCAAACGGGTAAGGAACCCTGTTGCTTGGTTGGGGCAGCGAATCATCTGCTTAGCACTGCCAATATGCTGTCTAGTTTTGTCAATACTGATGAGGTGCTCAATTCTTAAGAGAAAAAAAATACAGGTCCTTGGTGTTAAACAGATGTGAATGTCTAACACTCCATCTATTCAGCCCTCAATAGCTGGTTGAGAGGGAACACAATCGTGCTAAGGGAGTGTCAAACCACACTGACATTTTATTGTCCTTAAAATAGAAACAAAGGTCACAGAGTTCCTGTCTTGCATTTAAACAGCGGGTAGATTTTACCTGCAGAGGCAGACACAGGGAAATGTGGTTAGGGAGGTACAATATTGAGCTTTAAAGTGAGAAATCGAGATTGAAATTTCTGTTAAACCACGAGCTCGCTGGGTGGGCTTGGGCAAGTCAACAATATTTTAGTTTAATGTAGGTAGCAGAGTTATCGGGAGGATAAATGAACAGAGAATTTCAAAGCAATTTATACACTGTAAAGCAGCTTTCGGCAACTTGGTGCCCGCCTGATTCCTGGGATGAAAACTTTCATCATGGTCATCATGCCGGGATAGATGAGAGCTGTAGTCAAAAACATCTGGCAAAGACTACTGTAAGATGCATTGTCCTTTCCCCATCCTGTACTTTTCTTGCTGCTTCTAGTGTTCACTAGGATTATTTGCCTTGACTGCCATGTTTGCTTACAATACCATGCATGTGTGCAAGCACACTATGTACTAAGAAAAATGGCAGCCAAGACTGGTCCACCAATGGTCACTGGTAGCAGCATATGAACATGAAGGGTTACAACTAGAGAGGACAGGAATCTGGGGGGTTGAGGTGGCCTGCCCAGTCATCTGAGTGCCACCAATACACGCACTTTCTTACAATATTGTAGTACTGCAGCACAATACTATCTGGTACCTGGCAAAGCAGCTAAAGTTCTTTCTGAGGATTTTCTAAGTAATTCTAAACCATTTTGAGCCAAACTATGCATGCGTTGTATGTATGTACAGAAGTCTATAGAAAGATAACATCTGTATTTGAAAACACAAGCAAGGAAGGAAGGAAAGAAGGAAGGAAGGAAGGAAGGAAGGAAGGAAGGAAGGAAGGACTTCTGCTCCACCCAGTTGACTGATAAGGCTCTTAGTTTCCCATAAATGGTCATGGGGTGGCTAAATACTAAAAGGATACAAAAACAGTTGAATGAATCAGCTTGATTGTTCTTATGAATGGAAGGATGAATGAACTGTGGTTTGCAAACCTGAGTTTCAGTCCATCTCAACATACAAGGCATGTGAGGCAGAGAGACTGAAGGTTACATAAAATTCTTGGCATGGGTGCTGCTGAGGTGTTGGTTTCAAAACTCAGGACTCACCTGGTGTATATTAGACTATCTGCAGGATCTACATCTGCACAAACTTGAAAATGAGGGATTCATTCTCTCATGTGAGCTTCTCCCAAAATGGAATTGAAAAGGAAACAAAAGCTTCCCTTATTGCATTTCTCTGTTTGATGACAGAATTTACTGCTCACAAACATGAAGGATTAACAACACCAGAGGGCACAGTCCGGACAAAAGCAGCACAAACCTTTATGTTGCCTCCAAAGCTCTGCCAACAAGTCCCAGCCATGCCCTGTAGTAACCCTCTTTCCTCTGCCACCTACACACTTGAGGTATAAAATCTAAAATTTCACCTGCAATCCCAGCGCAATCGTCCAACGTATAGCACAACCCTGGCAGCTGCAACTCTCAAAATGAATGCAGTTTGAATCAATGATGCTGCGGGATTTCAAAGTTCAGCATAATGGGGCTACGTGATTTTTTATTTCTTTTTAAAAAAAAAAAAAAAAAACCCTTCATCCTCCCATTGCGTAATATGACTTCAAGTTACAAGAAAGGAGATTCCAACTAAACATCAGGAAAAACTTTCTGACAGTAAGAGCTGTTACAGTGGAGACAGTGGAGTGGACACCCTCGGGAGGTTGTGGACTCTCCTTCCTTGGAGGTTTTAAAGCAGAGGTGGGATGGCCATCTGTCATGGATGCTTTAGTTGAGATTCCTGGCATTGAGGGACTTCCGGTTTGCCGCGGCCATTGGAAAGGAAGCGCAGAATAGCCCCTCAGGGAATTCCGAGCAGCGTAGGGGTTTTTAGGGGTCTCGCAAGGACTCTGCGGACCCCGGAACCTCAAGGGGCTGGACAAGATCACCTTTGGGGGTCTCTTCCAACTCTACAATTCTATGCTTCTGTGAGCACTAAATCACCACACCAGTGCTTCCTTGTGTGTAGGAGCTCCACAGACATGCAACCTGCGCACATGTGTCTTTTCCCATTCACTTCACTGAAATGCAGCCTTGCACACTAGAAGGGAAACGCCCCCTCACATTAAAGTGAGTAAGAAAATCAACACAAGCAAGAGCTCTGCATTCTCAGCCGAGCACTGGCAGCTCAGTATTGGCAAAATGGAAATGTTCTGCTTGGTGGTGCATGAATTACGGGAGAAAGAAAAGAGTGACCGTTCTTGAAGTTCAGAAGCCTCACCACACCTTGACTTACCCCCAGTTTTAGCCTAATCATGGCCCTCCTCCCGGTAGCCTTTTAAAATCTGTATCTAGGCAGACAGTTTCAGGAGTTGGGGTTCACCCCAACTCTTGGCTGAATAGTAGTGGTTGGGACACGGGTGGCACTGTGGTCTAAACCACTGAGCCTCTTGGGCTTGCCGATCGGAGGGTTGGCGGTTCGAATCCCCGCAACAGGGAGAGCTCCTGTTGCTCTGTCCCAGTTCCTGCCAACCTAGCAGTCTGAAAGCATACCAGCGCAAGTAGATAAATAGGTACCACTCCGGCGGGAAGGTAAACGGTGTTTCCGTGTGCTGCTCTGGTTTCGCCAGAAGTGGCTTAGTCATGCTGGCCACATGACCCAGACAAACTGTCTGCGGACAAACGCTGGCTCCCTCGGCCAGTAAAGCGAGATGAGCGCCGCGACCCCAGAGTTGTCCGCGACTGGACTTAGTGGTCAGAGGTCCCTTTACCTTTACCGTTTACAGCACCTAGCTCAAATGGGAGCACTTGCAGCAAAGCTTTGGAGCCACTGCTGTGAAGCCAAACAAATCCAAGTAGGGCTGGGACAAGATTTCCCCACTTTTCCAGCAAAGGTTGCTCAGCACCCACCTAAACACGAGTGCTTTTGCCCTTGAAACACAGAGCCGAGAAAGCAGGACCTCATTCTGTCCCCCCAGGTCCTCGCTCCTTAAAAAGGAGGCTCAAATCACCGCACAAAGACTGGCTTCATTCTCAGCTTCTGAGAAACCTCAGCAGCTGCAAGAAAGATCTTTTTTCCTGATACATTAAACACTTGTTTCCTCTTAGCAAAATAAGACCAGTCTTGGTGGTAGGGAAGAAGAAGAAAAAACCACTCAGAGTTGTTTAAACTTATATATATATATATATTAACAACAACAAGAAGACGGTTGAGAATGGAGAAGGAGCCGCTGCGAATTTGCTTACCCAGGACAGACTTATTTCAATAAAGGGAAGAAGGAGAGAGAGAGAGAGAGAGAGAGAGAGAGAGAGAGAGAGAGAGAGAGGTGGGGTGGGGGGAAGAGTATGGGGAAAACATCTCTTCTAGAAAACAGTAGAGCTGCTGTCTACACGCTTCCTCCCCCCCCCCTCGGGCAGCCCCCCCCCTTGCCTCTCCTTAGCACAAAGCAGCTATTACCACAGCAAATTAATGGGTGGGAGAGGAAAGTGTGAATGAAGGGGTCTGTGCAAAAAGAAACCACAAAATTGCCACTGAGCCTTCCCCCTGCAAGGAGCCAAAACCTATTCTGACCTTGCTCTACTTTGCCTGCCTTAAAGGCAATTAGGTGAGGTGTTTTTGTTGTTGTTTCTTTGCTTTGTAGGGAAAGGGTGGGTGGTCAGGTGCAGGCTGGAGAAAGAGGAAAAGAAAAGCAATTGCAGAAAATCTAGAACACACGATACCCCTTAGGAATCTTAACACTATGTGTGGAACCTGGACTATTACGCCTGCTCTTATTTTCCGTGGCATGCTTTCAAAGCCACAGGAAGTGAAAGTGCACAATTGCATGATCATTCTTGAGATTTTGTGAGTGCAATTAATAGCCCAGAAGTAAATCCTACTGAGTTCAGTGGGACTTACTCCCAAGTAAGTGTACATGGGATTAAAACCTTACAGATTTACAACACAGAGATTTGGGTACAACTGAATCCCTCTGTAAAGATAATAAATCACTGACTCATAGAGTTGGAAGGGACCACGAGGATCATCTAGTCCAGGGGTCAGCAAACTTACCGCACCTCGGGCCAGTGTCTCCAGTGCCAATTGCACGGAGGGCAGGGGAGTGTGTGCCCATACGTGTGCGCACACTCTATTTCCGGTGCACTTCCAGGTCGGAGGAGCACTGGAAATAGCTTGTGCACATGTGCATGGGCCTCCTCCGACCTGGATGTGCACCGTAAATAACGTTTTCACATGCACAAATAACGCTTGCGCATGCGCACAAGCTATTTCCGGTGCTCCTCTGACCTGGAAGTGGGCAGCCGTGCAGCGCAGTGCAGTGCTGGTAAGAGCGGGCGGTGGCAGCGGGCATTACCGTGGGCCGGATAAACGAGTCCCTCAGGCCTTATCCGGCCTGTAGGCCTTAGTTTGGGGACCCCTGATCTAGTCCAACCCCATGCAATGCAGGAATCTTTTGCCCAATATGGAGCTCAAACCCATGATCCGGAGATTAAGAGTCTCGTGCTCTACCGACTGAGCTATCAACAATGGTTTGTGCTTAACAATATATACAAAAAACTTTTCTCCTTGAGTGGCATCTGGTTGATGTCTTTCTATGGACAGAAGACATCTGTCAGAGAAAGAGAAGGCAACCCCTTCCCCTCTGGAAGTGCCCTCCCCATCTGCTCCAAGGGGAGAGGAAATCACCAAAAACTGCCTTCAATCAGAAAAGAATGCTAACTGGATACCACCCCTTGCAGCCAAGCATTCCGTAAACTTGAACATTCTCTTTTGGGGTCTCAGTTTCCAAGCTAGCCAACCTCAGGTCACACTCAAACAACCATGGCATGGGCCTTCCACAGAACTTCTCCCCCGCCCCAGAAGATGAAGGGTCACAAACAAGAACAGAATGTCTTGTCTTATTCATAAACTCAGTCTCCTTCAGTAAGCAAATACACACAACAAACAGTTTTGTTTGAATCCAGGGTAGCAGGAAGAGCTTAATGAGGTGGAATCACAGATTTTTACATCAACATTGCCTCTAAGTTCCCTCAAGGAGAGGGGTGGAAGTGGAACCCTGATGACTATCAAAACTTTCAGGAAGCTTATTTGCTTTGCATTACACACAGGGAAGCCAGATGACAGTGTTTTACACAATTCCAACACTGATACATAACGGTTCTTAACACCAACCAAGTGACTGTGGGTTCCTGCCGCGGGTTGGGATTTGATTCTGCGCAGCCTTTGTGCAAGGAACTGTGGTAGAAGTAGCCAGACTGTGGTCAGATCTAATTAGCTAATGCTTTTAGGAAATGTTGTAATAGGCAAAACAGGCATCTTGCAAGTCCTAAGAATGACTCCTCCAGTTCAAAGGTGGAAAGGGTATCTTCTGTGATGGGTGGGCATTACAGTAAAGAAAGTATCTCTTTTGTTACAATTTCTGGAGAAGAAATTTGACGTGATTGCTCCTCTATATGAGACCCATCTGTTCGTGGTTTCTCCCAAGTTTACTGGGAAAGATTATAACCCCAATAAAACTTCACTGTGATCTGGAAAAGAAAAGATGCCTTATGAAGAAACTCTTGGTGTCGTTAGGAAATGTACACTACCGAGGCAGGTGGCAGAGCTCAGCAGGAGTGCTTCAGTTGCCCCCCCCCATACAGCCCAATACTATGATGTGAGCAGCAGTGGAGTATTTAAGAGTAGAATCTGTATGGTGGGACTGCGAAGAACTGGGCAAAGGCCTTGCTCACCCTTCCAGGGCAGTGAACATTGCCTTGAAAAGCAAAATTGTTAAATTGTGAATTATGGAGGCAAACAGAACAAATATCAAGAAACAGAAGCAGACTGTGAAAACAGAACAGAACAGAAACAGAACCAGGAATCAACAAGTAACATTCAGACAGACGGGGCCATTTTGTAGTTATTCCAGGAGCAGGAACAAGGTACATCACAACTGCAACTACTATGACATCACAGACTGGGAGCTTAAATAAATTTGGCCCTCAAGATTGCCTTCAACCTTTCCTTTGCAAATTTTGACGCTGAGTCATTTCCAAGTATTTTCTGAATGCCATTATATTCTTTGAATAATGGCTATCTACATTCAACACTTAATGATATATATCTGACAACTGAATTTTTTTTTCCAGAATTCAACAGCTGACGTGCAACGGTACATAGTCAGTTACATTGCAACAGTATGTTTGTTCTTGGTGATAGCTTGTGGTTAGTGAAAAGAGAGCTTAACCAGGAACCTGGGTTTTGGGCAACAAGCCAAACCTCAGGTTAACTCAGTGTGTTGCAGGAGCAAAAATGACCAGGAAGGAGCAAAGTGGCTGTGCAGTCCCAGTGGTGAGGTATTATCAGGAAGGTGCAGGCTCATAGACCTTGCTCCCAACCTATGAAGTCTTCTTTCCCCTCTGTCCTATTAAAATTATCCTGCCCTAAATGGAAACTTATGCAACGGACCTTATACACCGTATGCCTGTGAACTGGCATGGCATCACTTTGGAACTCTCTCATTAACTTTTTTTTAATATAAAAAAAGTAAAGAAATTGGCATCTCTGCATTTTTGCAAGGTCAAGACACAGAAACCCTTCTATAAGCCTAAAACCTTGTTTTGAAGGGACTATTATTTTACAGAGCGATTATGAAAGTAGGCTACATATTCTTAACAAGCCCCTTTTCACTCCGGCTTTCAATTCCCCACAGTGTATAATATGCATGTGTATTCCTGCATGGCAGGGCCCTTAACATACTGTTTTGATTGTTATCGCCTTGCCATGAAAGGGCCGATTGTTTTGGGTTCCTACGATTACATCATGGCTTCCCACTCTGGTTGCCTGTCAAGGTGTTTGATCGGAGCTCGCAGGTGGGAAGGAGTCCTGCGGTAAGCCTTGAGCACTTCCCCATACTTGCCCTACCTGTTAAACACAGCTGCCTTAGCACGCAAAGGCTCTCTTCTCCCCCCTCCCTTCCTTTTCTTGTGAACGCTCACGTAGAGCAGGCAAAGAAAATGAATTGGAGATGGAAGATACGGGAAATAAAACTATTGAGTTTAGATTCTGGCTCTCAGGAGACAGGCAGTGCTCAGAAGAACCTGTCAAAATCTTTCTACAGTTTCTACTTTTAGTTAAATATTTTTATTTATTTACTTGATTGGCGGCGGGGGGGGGGAGCTGCTCCCCCCCCCCGGCTATGCCCATGGTCACACACACTGCTGGAATTTGAACTCTGGAGAGCTGGCCAAGGGTGAATGTAGTCTGCAGTTGGCGGGGGAAGGAAAGGTTAATCTGTCCTATACAGTGGTACCTCAGGTTATGAACTTAATTTGTTCTGGAGGGCTGTTCTTAACCTGAAACTGTTCTTAACCTGAGGTACCACTTTAGCTAATGAGGCCTCCCACTGCTGCCACTGCGCGATTTCTGTTCTCATCCTGAAGCAAAGTTCTTAACCCGAGGTACTATTTCTGGGTTAGCGGAGTCTGTAACCTGAAGCGCCTATAACCTGAAGCATCTGTAACCTGAGGTACCCCTGTACAATCATCAGGGCTTACAACTGCTGCTTGGGGGAAACACTATGGCATTTTCTTGCCTGTCTATATCTGCCTCCTCTCTGTAATACCTTGTCCTTTATACCTCTGCCCATAGGCTGCCATTTTGTGTTTGAGCTCTGCCTACCTATGAACTTCACAACTACTTGCTTTGCCTCTCCTGGTGACATACAGGTAGGTTTCTGTTCCACGATTTATTCTGAAATTGCAAGGGACTACAGAGGAAAAGCCTCATGTAAGAGAGCATACACTGGTCTAGCACAGCTGGTAAGATGCTACTCCACCAATTAATAAAGGACCCCAACATGCTTTTAAGTTGCCCCATCACTATGAACTCACTCTACTTTTCTCACAGCCTCAGCTCACCATCTGAATTATTGGGGAAATATGCACCTGCCTGAGAGAGGACCCTTGTGAGGTTTGCAACAGAATCCTGTGTTTAGAACAGTTTAAAGTTCTTTGTAAGTGCTGAATGTTATTCTCATTACCACCTAGTAGAGCAGCTGCAAAGCATGATGCTCAACTGCTTCTTTAATATGCCTTGTATACCTTATTTATTATTGTTGTCAGAGAAAACAAAAATTAGGAACAGTCACTAAGAATTTAGAAGGGCTGTTTAGATAACCTTTTATTTCACATCTAACATACCAACACAACGGTGAGCAGTGATTATTTTTACATTGTGTCTCTGAGTGACAACAAACAGAGGCTTTTACTTCCTTACTACTTACACTTTTTGGTTTGCATCAATCTCTTGCCTTTTTAGCTACAAGTGAATGTTAAGTAGTCTTCATTTTCTTCTATTTTTACTTTTTAAAAAGGAGCCTACTTTCCACTGCATCTCTGGTGGTCTTTGAGCTTTCCCAAACCCCAGCAGCCATTGGCGAGGACCAAAAAACCGAAAAGAACAAGCTATATATTGTTTTGGAGGCTTAATTGGCTAGAAGAAAATGGCTCCACCTCACAATTCCAGCCCTCATACTGGGAAGGAATCAATTGGGTCTTATTGCCAGTCAATGGATGCCAATTCTTTCCCTCCAGATTGCATATAGAATGCCAATTAACAGGGTGATAGCAGGAAAAAACCACCCCAATTGTGCTGTTAAAGTTACAGATAGGTAGCCGTGTTGGTCTGCCATAGTCAAAACAAAAAAAAAAAAAATTCCTTCCAGTAGCACCTTAAAGACCAACTAAGTTGGTTAAGAACTAACTTAGTTGGTCTTTAAGGTGCTACTGGAAGGAATTTTTTTTTTGTTTTGTGCTGTTAAAGGGGAAGTAAGGCCATTTATGAGCAGCGTAGAAACATTTATATCTGTGTCTGAGCTCAGGTATCTGTTCTCTGAGGAGAATCTCTTCAGGAAACTCAAGGACCTTTTAACTGTTCTTACAATAAGGCAGGGGTCAGCAAACTTTTTCAGCAGGGGGGCCAGTCCACCGTCCCTCAGACCTTGTGGGGAGTCGGACTATATTTTTTGGGGGGAAATGAACAAATTCCTATGCTCCACAAATAACCCAGAGATGCATTTTAAATAAAATCACACATTCTACTCCATGCTGATTCCCAGACTGTCCGCGGGCCAGATTTAGAAGGCGATTGGGCCGGATCCGTCCCCCCAGGCCTTAGTTTGCCTACCCATGCAATAAGGCCATGAAAGCATATATAGTACAGGAGGGCAGTTCTGTATAGCGAGTGGAGAACAAATGCAGTTGACACCCCAGACCCTTTCTGAAATGCTCCTCACTGTGAATCCTAATACCCTGACTGCAGGAGGATGCTAGGCAGTCAATATGCCACACTTGAGAAGGGTACACATACCCATCCCTTGTCGTATTCTTGGGAATTTTCAGTGGCAGCACCACACTAATGGAACTCTCTCCCTGGGGGAATCCTGTGTCATCATCGTCCCCCATAGAAACATTCAAGCGAAAGCGAAAGACATTTCATTTGTCCAGACTATATGTATTACAGATGACACTGGCTTTTAGTGGGTGGCACTATAGATAGCTTCCACTGCTAATCGCTATGAAAGTGTTTTTCTGTGACTTTGTGGTATTCCTTTGTATTATTTTATTTATGCTGTCAGCCACCCTGTTCCCTGGTTGGAAGAAGAGCAGGGTGGGTAAACAACCAATAAACAAAGAAATTAAAACACTGCTTTTCAAGCAGAAGGCCTCCTGTTAACATCTAAAAAGAAGAAGCCCAGGACAAGGCTAGGAGAAGGAGACGGGTCGAAGATCGCCGAGTGAGCTTCACAGGTCAAAACCAGCCAATGCATTGCAACGATTGCAATGATGCAATACAGTGGTACCTTGGGTTACAAACACCTCGGGGTTACAAACACTTCGGGTTACAGACTCCGCTAACCCAGAAGTAGTAGCTCGGGTTAAGAACTTTTCCTCAGGATGGGAACAGAAATCATGCGGTGGTGGCGCGGCGGCAGCAGGAGGCCCCATTGGCTAAAGTGGTACCTCAGGTTAAGAACAGTTTCAGGTTAAAAACGGACCTCTGGAACGAATGAAGTTCGTAACCAGAGGTACGACTGTACTGCAAAAAAAGATCAACAATTTCGCTGCCACCCCCCAAAGAAAAGCTCAACAAATCAAGGTTTTTTTTGAAATATGTAACCCTACTTTAATATGGCCCTGCTCCTGGATTCTGTATTAACCGCCATTTTGAAACACGCTTCAAGGATGGCACCCACTCAAGAGTGTCCACATGGTGGCTCATATCTTTTGATAAGGGATAGTGCACAGTAAATTGCCCCAAACCAAGAAGGAACTGTCCTAGATTACATGTGTAAAATATTATGCATTTATATTTAGAAGTGCCTGGGAGCAGAAGGAAGAAAGAGGCATCTGGGGAGAAAGTCTCCAGCAGGAAAAAGGCTGGGTATGTGGTTGAGTTCAACACAATGTATTCATTCAGGAAAGAAAAGGAGGGGGAAAGCACTTGTCTCACAGGGCTTTTCCCAGTGAAAACACCAAGATAAGTTTACCAAACACTCTTCACCCTAGACAAAGAGAGAAATTGTATCCTAGCCCTGCAGGCTGCTAGTGGCGGAATCCAAGGCCCTGAGTGTGCCTGTGGGTTCTTTGGCGAACAATATGTTTGCTCAGTTTTGTAGACACATCCTCAAGAAATCTTTATGACTGTGCTCAGGGCGAAATTCCTTCTCCCTGCCCCCCACCCCGCTGCAGTGAAAAATACAAAAAAAGAAGGGGATGGGCTTGATCAGGGGGTGCCAATTCACCCATTTTTATCTGGTGCCACTGAAAAAATGAGGCACTGCTAAATATCTTTCACCACCGGATGGCACAAGCCAAACCAACCGGTAACAACACTGGTGCAATGGTAGCCACAACAAACAAAACCTCCTTGGCTTTAAGTTACCGTATTTTTGCTCTATAAGACTCACTTTTTCCCTCCTAAAAAGTAAGGGGAAATGTGTGTGCATCTTATGGAGCAAATGTAGCTTGCGCAGCTATCCCAGAAGCCAGAACAGCAAGAGGGATTGCTGCTTTCACTGCACAGCGATCCCTCTTGCTGTTCTGGCTTCTGAGATTCAGAATATTTATTTTCTTGTTTTCCTCCTCCAAAATCTAGGTGCGTCTTGTGGTCTGGTGCGTCTTATAGAGCAAAAAATACGGTAAATCAGTCCTTGCTACTTAGCCCCATTTGGTCTCTCTCGCATGTGTACTGCTTTTAATGACTACTGGCACAATCAACCACATTTAATGATATTAGCCCCATAAAACAGGAATTCTCAGTCAATTTGTGCAACAAAGCATCTCATAACATGTCAAGTTGTGCTTTGCATGCTGCTAAAGAATGATTAACGCAAGCCTCATCCCACCTTTTAAAGGAAATATTGCAGTACAGTGGTACCTCGGGTTACATACGCTTCAGGTTACATACGCTTCAGGTTACAGACTCCACTAACCCAGAAATAGTACCTCAGGTTAAGAACTTTGCTTCAGGATGAGAACAGAAATTGTGCTCCGGCAGCACGAGGCCCCATTAGCTAAAGTGGTGCTTCAGGTTAAGAAGAGTTTCAGGTTAAGTACGGACCTCCGGAACGAATTAAGTACTTAACCCGAGGTACCACTGTATATAAAAGAACTTAGCATGTTTAATTTTTTTTGTGATGGCAGTAACAGATCTTGATAATTAAGAGAAATGGTGCCAACAAAAAAATAAAATATAGAAAGCAGCCGTGGTTGCTGATTAATTATTGTGCAAAAGTCTCCTCTATATGCAGCAGCAATATTATGAGATGCCCAGTCCAGGCATGAAACAACTTTATGGGTTAACAATAGGAGATTTCTTCTTCTTCTAGTACACCAAGAGAGAGGGAAAAAAGAGAGGTATGTGATGTATTGAGGCATTTGTTGAGACAAAGATACTGGGGTGGGGGGAAGGAACAGCACACGCCTCAAGCCAATATAGGCTCATGTCTTCAGCTGGCACCAGAACAAAGCGATTCCAAAAATAGAGCTCAAACACCTAAGTAATCGCTCATGTGTTTTTGAGGAGTCAAGTTGTACGCATTGCCAAATCTATCAGCCTTACTTAGTTTTCTATGCTTTTGTGGCCAGCTTTATGGGATGGGGGGGGGGGAGGCAGCCCTTTTAGAAGCACGGAACAATATTTCACATGCTGTGGAAGTCAAGACTGTCTTCTTTGTTCTTTGAGTGGCTGGGGAAACCCAGCCAGATGGGCGGGGTATAAATAACAAATTATTATTATTTATTAAGGAATATGAAATCTCACTGAGCTTTCCAACAGCTCGTTTTTGTAGTATCCAAATGCACATAGAAGAGATTTTAAGGGTTTCTGAAGAGAAGTGGTTGGGCTCCCTCTCTTTTAAGATTCAGGGCATACTGAAAAAGGCCCTCTTTAACCAGGCCTTTGGCTGGTCAACACCCAGTGTGTTGTGGAGGGATTGTTGGGGTGGATTGTTATTGTTTTGATTTTTATTATGTACTTGGGTGTTTTTACATTACAGACCCTCAAAATGTCCCTATTTTCCAGGGACCGGTCCCGGATTTACAGAAGCCATCTCAGTTTCCGATTTGATCCTGGAATGTCCCGCTTTTCCTTAGGATGTCCCTATTTTCATCAGACAAATGTTGGAGGGTATAGTTAGGATACCCCTGTTTTCATTGGAAAAATGTTGGAGGGTATGGAGTTATGTGACACACACACAGCTCCGAGCCCAGGAGATAAGTAGCTATACAACTTTTAAAAGATAACTGAAGGCAGCCCTGTATAGGGAAGTTTTTAATGTTTAACGTTTTATCATACTTTTATAAACGTTGGAAGCCGCTCAGAGTGGCTTGGGCAACTCAGTCAGATGAGAGGGGTATAAATTATAAAATTATTATTATTATTATTATTGAATAGGAGAAATGTTGAAGAAATGTTGGAGGGTATGACAGTGTGGTTTTATGTTTTCGAACCGCCCTGAGACCTGCGGGTATACAAGTTTAATAAATAATAATAATAAAAAACAAGGGAAGAGGCAGTAGCACAGTGCAGAATGATGTTGGAGTAGCCAAGCATACAGACCAGGAAATGCATCCTATGCAGACCCACAGGCATTCCAGTACCACAAACCTCCATTGCCTGCATCAATTGCCACATGTTGGCCACCCATGAACTGGACTTCGGTACAAAAAAAGTACCACAAGCTGCAACACCCCAGAGTGTCCATGATTTCAGAGAACAGGAAAACATATTATTAAAGCTATTTCTTCTGTTGCCCCAAACACAAATAGTCTGGGTTTTGGTTGAAAGCCCTTCTGCCCTTCCTGGTATGGTTTTTTGTTCTAAAGATATTTAATGTAGCTAGGCCACGCAGACAAAATGGGGTCAAATGTTTAGCTTGTACTATTTTTGGAAATGATTTAAGAGGGCCTTCCTTTGAGATCCCGCCAGCTTCATGTTAAAGCAGCACGCCCTCCATAGAAATGCCGACCAAAACTTTATTTTGGGGAGGAGAAATAAAAAATTGCACGTTAACACTGGCAAGGCTGCACACAAAGTACAATTTAACGATGCGGCGGCACTGATCCCAAGAAATTCTAGAGTTGGAGAGAGCTTTAAAGCCTCGTTATAAAGGTTATTAAAACATTATTATTTTTTCAATAGGGGGGGGGAAAAGCACACATGTACATTAAAACTGGGTGGTCTGAAAGGAAAACTTTCAGGCCTCTTGCCCATCTAGAACGATTCTCTGAAATGCTGATGAATGTATGTTTGTAGCCTTGTCCATTATCAACTGCACAGAGCGTGCCCACCCCCCTTGTCACACTGCCCTGCCCCAAGCAGATAAGCCACAGTGACACCAGTGACAGGAAGGGCAGTCTTACAACTCTGCCCCCCTCCCATCTTGACTACTACAGTCGTACCTTGGAAGGCAAACGGAATCTGTTCCGGAAGTCCGTACAACTTCCAAAACATTCAGAAACCAAAGTGTGGTTCTGATTGGCTGCAGTAAGCTCCTGCAGCCAATCAGAAGCCACGGAAGCCCCATCGGACGTTCAGGTTCCAAAGAACGTTCGCAAACCGGAACACTCACTTCCGGGTTTGCGGCGTTCGGGAGCCAAGGTACGACTGTACTTGTTTCAGGATCTGGGAGAAATACCCAGAATCTGAGGAAAGCCTAGGACTTTGTGCTGTATGTCAAGGCTATACACAGAACACCTGTGCATCTTCAGCAAAGGAATCAGGCAGAGGGGGAATGATATGGTGGTTGCACCCATTACTTCAATACTGAACTGAAATTCCACCTATAAATTTCCACAGAAAGATGCTCTAGGGATTCAGTTGTAACTTAAACATTGACATAGTAAAATTCATGGCACAACCGGATCGCAGTTCCCAGTTTTAAGTGCTAACATGCCACCCAGGGCAATACATTAATCTCTTTTGCAAGGAATATGCCTTGAACTATAAAGATAAATAAGATAATATTTAGTTAGCTCAGAACTGCATCACCCTGAAGCATAACTGTGCTCTGAAGAAACATGTACCAACTTAGATGCAGATTGTTAATTGATTTAAAATTTAAAAACAAATACACCAATACATACCCACAGGGATTCAAAATTCAAATGCAAAACCAAACAAGACGCCTTAAAGATGATAATCCAGTTATCTTTCTTAACCCTCTTAAACTAATGTGGACTCCAGTAAGTATTTTAAATATTTGTAGAACTTTCACCCATTTTTTTAAGCAAAACTCCCCACTTTTTCAAATTTTTTTAAAAAAGTTTAACTTACTAAAAGGGGTCTGATTTACTGCCTAAAGTCAATCCCAACATCACTTAAGCAATACTCTATTTTTAAAAGAAAGCATTATAAAGCAAGTTGAACTTCAATTCCTACAGCATTACCCTTCTCCAAATGAGTAGATTAAAATAGCTTAGAAAGGAAGAAAGAATAAATCTGCAAAATGCAGTCCTCCATCTGAAATAATATTTTTATTTGTGTTAAGCTGTTGGCCATATGAATGAATACCTTTAAGACAAAACAAATCAGTGGTATAGTCAGCTGAACTAACAGAAACCAATCAGCCTTTTTTTCTTTTTTGGTTATTGGCTTCCTCCTGCCACCGCAGTGGACAGAATAATTCTGGCTTGCAAACAGCCACTGACCTTGCCACCTGTGGCAAAGAAGAATTCCCTCCAGCCAATCAGGAATGAAAGCTTGACCAAAAAATATCCTACTTTTAACTATGATAGATAGGTGTGGGTGGGCAAACAACTTATGTCAGATATCAAGGGAATAAACAACTACCTGACTTTCAGAAGACATCTGAAGGAAGCCCTGTTTAGGGAAGTTTTTAAGGATTGATGCTTTTATTATGTTTTTAGATTATGTTGTAAGCCACCCAGAGGGGCTGGGGAAAACCAGCCAAATGGAAGGGGTATAAATAAAAAATTTGTTGTTGTTGTTGTTGTTGCTGCTGCTGCTGCTCCTGTTAACTTTTTATTTGCAATGACTGTATTAATCCTGCCTTCTCCATGTTTCTCGGTATAAGCTGGTATAACATGCAGGTGTAGGAAACATCACGGTATAGTGCTCTTGAAAGCACAGCAAACAATGAAGACAAGTTGCTCAAAAGGCAGCATGAAGCTGGAGGAGGAACTTCCATAATGCAAAATTTGGACCCGCCATTGTAAAAGAAGCCAAGCAAAGGAGCAGATGTCCCGCCTCTTTGCTTGCCACAGGCTGGTTCTGCATAACAACAACAACAACAATAATTTATTATTTATACCCCGCCCATCTGGCTAGGTTTCCCCAGCCACTCTGGGCGGCTTCCAACACAATATTAAAATACAATAATGTATCAAACATTAAAAGCTTCCCTAAACAAGGCTGCCTTCAGATGTCGTCTAAAAGTCTGGTAGTTGTGGTTCTCTTTGACATCTGGTGGGAGGGCGTTCCGCAGGGCAGGTGTCACTACCGAGAAGGCCCTCTGTCTGGTTCCCTGTAACTTGGCTTCTCACAGTTAGGGAACTGCCAGAAGGCCCTCGGTGCTGGACCTCAGTGTCCGGGCTGAACAATGGGGGTAGAGACACTCCTTCAGGTATGCTGGACTGAGGCCTTTTAGGGCTTTAAAGGTCAACACCAACACTTTGAATTGTGCTCGGAAACATACCGGGAG
This sequence comes from Podarcis filfolensis, assembly GCF_964270895.1. Lineage (NCBI taxonomy): Eukaryota > Metazoa > Chordata > Lepidosauria > Squamata > Lacertidae > Podarcis > Podarcis filfolensis. Next base: position 98,250,687 of record NC_139605.1, on the reverse strand, counting down.
CCAATGTAGGTCTTTCAAGACTGGTGTTATGCATGGTGTGTAGCCAAACTCCTTGCCCAGATTATACACTCATTGAATGTGGACACTCCTATGCAGGGTCTGAAATGATATAGTGCACACTTTTTTGTGTAGTTCTTGATATGTCTGACCGTACAAAATCATTCAGTGCACTTGTCTCTGAACGGCCCCCAGCCCTTCCTTAGATTTCTTCTTAGCAGCATCTTCCTTCTTTAAATTCTGCAGGAGCCTCAGCAAAAGTTAGAAGTGGCTTTTCTAAATCACAGAAACAGCAAGGAAGCTTTAGCTAAGCCACAAAGAAATCCAAGAAACACAGCAGCTCAGAAATATTACTGCACCCTGTACACATCTTTGGGCAACACATCTGAGGGAAGCTTTCGGAAAGCTTGAACTTGCTATTCTGCCTTTTTTAAAAAAGAGTCCAAATTATGTAGCAGACAGGATATCCCCTCCCCCTTTTAAGGAGTGATTAATCATCCTTACAGAAGAATTTACAACTCCTTTCTACACAAATTTGCCAGATTTGACCCAGCTCATTTGTTTTGGCACTGGTCACTGGGAAACATAAATGCCTGTGGGACAAAGACAGTGATCTCTAATGCAGCAGTTTTCCACCTGAATATGTCTAGCTTTAGCTATTGGATTTTGCTATGTTGAGTGCATTATGGAGCAACTGGACACCAAGCCTTTATGCAGCCTGGTGGTATTTCTGCTACTGCTGTTGCCACAACATTGCAAATCAGATTGTCATATTCTTAAAAGACAGTCTGGGCACACATGGAGAGTGAGGAACAGGTAGTAGGACTGGGGGGAAAAACTAAATGTGTAGGGGACAGAAGCCTGTGAGCTGCGCAAAGCAGGTGTTTTGTGTTTTTTCACACATACAGAGGGGCCAGGAAAAGACAGTTTATACAGGGACAGGATAGGTCAACAACCAATTGCAGTAGGGAAGGAGCAGAGGAAAGAGCCACTACAGTTTCTGTATTAGTGTGTTCCCCCAAACAATGCAAATTTGAACATTGCTAAAACCCACTCTCTTAGTTACTGGAGAAGATCAATGCATGGCTCAACATTCATTTTAAAGCGGCCGTCTCTTCTGCTTGTCAAAGCAAAGAAAACTCTAGCGAAGCAACTTTGGGGTGGGTGGAATGACAGCTGGTGGAAAACACCATCGATAGACAACCTTCAAGGCCATAGTGCACTTAGGACGATTTTCTACAGCCACCCAGTCCTTTGGTATAAGAGGTGTCTTATGCAATGAACAGGTTAGTTCTTAGCATTCAGATCACACCCACACCATATATCTAAAGCACTCTAATACCATAGATGCGGGTGGCGCTGTGGGTTAAACCACAGAGCCTAGGACTTGCCGATCAGAAGGTCGGTGGTTCGAATCCCCACGACGGAGTGAGCTCCCATTGCTCGGTCCCTGCTCCTGCCAACCTAGCAGTTCAAAAGCACGTCAAAAGTGCAAGTAGATAAATAGGTAACGCTCCGGCGGGAAGGTAAACGGCATTTCTGTGCGCTGCTCTGGTTCGCCAGAAGCGGCTTAGTCATGCTGGCCACATGACCCGGAAGCTGTATGCCAGCTCCCTCGGCCAATAAAGCGAGATGAGCGCCGCAGCCCCCGAGTCGTCCTTGACTGGACCTAATGGTCAGGGGTCCCTTTACCTTTTAATACCATAGAATCATAGAATTTTAGATTTGGAAGGGACCCCAAGCGTCATCTAGTCCAACCCCTGTAATGAAGGAACAAAACGCTACAAAAAGACAGTTAGATATAAAAATGTTACATTAGTACCAAGTTACTAAAATTAGTAACTTGCTATTAATGTAACATTTTTATATCTAACTGTAATATTTTTGTAATATTTTGTTTAAGTTGTCTGTTGGTGCTCTTCAGTGTTTTGTACACCGCTTAGAGATATTTTAAAAATATATTAAGTGGTATAGAAATAAAATAATTTATCAATCTAGGTCAGATTACTGCAACACTTTATATGTGGGGCTGCCTCTGAAGATGGTTTGGAAACTTCAGCTGGTTTATATTTCCATGGCCAGGCTGCTCAGTGGCACAAGAGTATTTGAACATATAATGACAATCCTGGCTGGACTGCATTAGCTGCCAATTGTTTCGTGGCCCAATTCAAAATGCTAGCTTTTACCTCTAAAGCCTTAAATGGCTCAAGACTGCAATACCACAAGGACCGCCTCTCTCCATATGAACCAACCTGGACCCTGGAATCATAATCAGATGCCCTTTTTCGTGTGCCTCCTCCCCAAGAGGTCCGGAGGACAATAACAGGCCTTTTCTGTCATGGCTCTCCACGTAGAATGTTCTCCCCCAGAAGGGTCACCTGGAGGCTTCATTACATATCTTTAGGCGCCAGGTGAAAACATTTCTCTTCTCTCAGGCATTTGGCTAATTGTGGTCTTTTAAACTGTGTGTCCACACACAGTATTCAGAAATCTTAGGGGGGAACCATTACTGTTAAAGCAGGGTAAGAGTGCTAGTCTCTAGAATGGTAAGTAACCAGCAGATTTGCAACCTTAATAATAATAATAATAATAATAATAATAATAATAATTTTTTATTTATACCTCGCCCTCCCCAGCCAAGGCTGGGCTCAGAGCGGCTTACAAGCAATAATAAAAACAAGATGAATGATTACAACTTAAAAGCAAAAATAAAATACAACATTAAAATAATGGAACATTAAAACATTAAAATGTAGCCTCATCGCAGGAGGAGAAGGAAAAGAAAAAAGAAAGAGAGGGAGGGAGGGAATCAAATTGGCTCCAAGCCAAAGGCCAGGCGGAACAACTCTGTCTTACAGGCCCTGCAGAAAGAAATCAGATCCTGCAGGGCCCTGGTCTCATGAGGCAGAGCGTTCCACCAAGCCGGAGCCAGAGTTGAAAAGGCCCTGGCTCTGGTTGAGGCCAATCTAACTTCCTTAGGGCCTGGGACCACTAGGGTGTTGTTATTTATGGACCTTGAGGCTCTCCGTGGGGCATACCAGGAGAGGCGGTCCCATAGGTACGAGGGTCCTAGGCCGTGAAGGGCTTTAAAGGTCAAAAGCAGCACCTTAAATCTGACCCTGTACTCCACCGGGAGCCAGTGCAGCTTGAAAAGCACTGGGTGAATATGCTCCCATGGCAGAGACCCCGTGAGGAGCCTCGCTGCAGCATTCTGTACCCGCTGGAGTTTCTGGGACAGCTTCAAGGGCAGCCCCGCGTAGAGCGAATTACAGTAGTCAAGCCTGGAGATGACCGTCGCATGGATCACTGTGGCCAGGTCGGGGCGGGAAAGGTAAGGGACCAACTGCTTGATGCGGCAAAGGTGGAAAAATGTCGCCTTGGCTGTTGCTGTAACTTGCGCCTCCATGGAAAGGGAGGATTACACCCAAACTCTTAACGGAAGGCAATGGCACTAATTGGGCCCCCGCAAGAGAAGGGAGTTGGTCCCTCATCCCCATGCCATCCCGACCTAGCCATAGGACCTCTGTCTTCGAAGGATTTAGTTTCAATCGGCTCCCACGAAACCATCCAGCCACAGCTTCCAAGCATCTGGTCAGTGTGTTCGGGGCCGGGTCGGTGTGGCCATCCATCAGCAGATAGAGCTGAGTATCATCAGCATATTGGTGACAGCCCAGCCCAAAGCTCCGGATAATCTGGGCAAGGGGGCGCATAAAGATGTTAAAAAGCATCGGGGAGAGAATTGTGCCCTGCGGCACTCCACACACCAAGGAGTGGCGCGACAACATTTCCCTCCCTAATGCCACCCTCTGTCCCCGACCAGAGATAAAAGAGCACAGTCAGTTACGGGCTATGCCCTGTATCCCCACGTCTGCGAGGTGGTGGTCCAGAAGATCATGATCAACCATGACAAAGGCTGCTGACAAATCTAAAAGGATCAGCAGTCCTGACCCGTCTCGATCCAGTTGTCTACGGAGGTCATCTGTTAAGGCAACCAGAGCCGTCTCCGTCCCAAAACCAGGACGGAAACCGGACTGAAATGGATCTAATGCTGATGTTTCCTCCAGAAACCTACCAAGCTGTTCAGCAACCGCTCTCTCAATTACCTTACCCAGGTATGGAAGATTTGAAACTGGGCGGTAATTGGATAGGTCTAAGGGATCTAATGAAGTTTTATTTAAGAGTGGACACACCACTGCTTCCTTCAGTTCCCCTGGGAATGTCCCCGTGTCAAGGGACAAATTGATAATTTCAACCAGGGCGGTCTGCGCAACATCTGGACACTCCCTAATCAGCCAAGACGGGCACGGATCTAGGAGGCAGGTGGTGGGTCTACCAACTTGGAGGAATCTATCCACATCAGTAGGGAGTATCCGATCGAAATGGTCCAACACTGGACCTGAAGTCAGTCGAGGGGCCTCCAGTTCAGTCACTGTATCTAAATTGGCAGGGAGGTCACGGTGGAGCAACAGGACTTTCTCCGCAAAAAAGCTCGTGAATGCCTCACAGGTGTGGGTCGAATTTGTGCTTAAATTTGGTTGTCCTCCTAAGGACGTTATTGACCTAATTATTCTAAAAAGTTGTGCCGGGCGAGAGCTAGCGGATGCAATGGAAGCTGCAAAGTAAGATTTCTTAGCAGCTTTCATAGCCATCTCATAGGCTTTCATAAGCGTCCTATAAGATGTTCTTGAGGCTCCGTCACGAGTCCGTCGCCATACTCGCTCTAGCTGTCTGAGATCCCGCTTCATTTTCCGGAGCTCCTCAGTAAACCAAGGTGCCCGGTTTCGACGGGGTCGCAGAGGGCGCTTAGGCACGATCTCATCAATGGCTGCCAAGAGCCGGTTATTCCAGTCCTCAACAAGGTCATCTAATGAGTCGCCAGGAGGAGCAGGGTTCCGCAAGGCTTGTCAGAATCTATCAGGATCCATCAGTTTTCGCGGACGAGCCCAAATAGGTTCGCCACCCGAGCCGGGGAGGAGCGGGAAGTCAATCTTGGCTTTCAGAGCATAGTGATCAGACCATGGCACTTCCACAGCAGGGAGCATGATCACATCTATGCCAGCCCCAAAGATCAGATCCAGCGTGTGGCCTGCTTGATGAGTGGGGCCCAAAACAAACTGGGAGAGCCCTAGTGTTGCCATGGAAGTCACTAGGTCCAGAGCCTGTGAGGAGGGAGCAGCATCGGCATGGACATTGAAGTCTCCCAAAACCAGTAGGTTTGGGAACTCCAAGGCCCAGCCCGCCACCACCTCCAGCAGGTCTGACAGGGTGGCTGCAGGTGTGCTGGGTGGTCGGTACACCAGCCAGACAGCCAAGCTCTCCTTGGTGCCCCACACAAGACCAACACATTCAATGCCGGAGATCGCCGGTGATGGCAGAGCTCTGAAAGAGCAATCCTCCCGGAATAACAACGCTACTCCTCCCACCCGACCCACAGTCCGCGATTGATGGAGGACAGAGAAACCTGGGGGTGTTATCTCATGTAGGGAGACTACTTCGCCTTCCCGTACCCAGGTCTCCGTCACGCAAGCCAGGTCAATCCCCTGCGAGACAAAAAAGTCACGCATGGTGGCGGTTTTGTTGCCTATGGACCTGGCATTGCACAGCACCAATGACGGAGGTGTGTAATCCTTGCTCTCCCTACCCTCATCCCTTGGGATGAGTAGTAATTCAAACTTTTACAGGAATAAGAGACCGGGTTAGCTCCACTGCTGAATGGAGTAACTGTGCCCCTGAAGGACCAGGTGCACAGCCGAGGAGTCATTCTGGACTCACAGCTGTCCATGGAGGCGGAGGTCAATTCTGTGTCCTGGGCAGCTGTTTATCAGCTCCATTTGGTACGCAGGCTGAGACTCTACCTGCCCGCAGACTGTCTCCCCAGAGTGGTGCATGTTCTAGTTATCTCTCGCTTGGACTACTGCAATGCGGTGTATGTGGGGCTACCTTTGAAGGTGACCCGGAAACTCCAACTAATCCAGCGTGCGGCAGCTAGACTGGTGACTGGGAGCAGCCGCCAAGACCACATAACACTGGTCTTGAAAGACCTACATTGACTCCCAGTACATTTCCGAGCACAATTCAAAGTGTTGGTGCTGACCTTTAAAGCCCTAAACGGCCTTGGTCCAGTATACCTGAAGGAGTGTCTCCACCTCCATCATTCTGCCCGGACACTGAGGTCCAGCGTTGAGGGCCTTCTGGCGGTTCCCTCTCTGCGAGAAGTGAGGTTACAGGGAACCAGGCAGAAGGCCTTCTCGGTAGTGACACCCGCCCTGTGGAATGCCCTCCCACCAGATGTCAAAGATAAAAATAACTACCAGACTTTTAGAAGACATCTGAAGGCAGCCCTATTTAGGGAAGCTTTTAATGTTTAATAGATTATTGTATTTTAATAATCTGTTTGAAGCCGCCCAGAGTGGCTGGGGAAACCCAGCCAGATGGGCGGGGTATAAATATATGATGATGATGATGATGGTGATGATGATGATGACTGTTAAAGCAGGATAAGAGTGCTAGTCTCTAGAATGGTAAGTAACCATCAGATTTGCAACCTTAATGATGAGTAGTAATTCAAACTTCTACAGGAATAAGAGACCGGTTAGCTCCACTGCTGACATACCCTCATCGGCCAGGGGTCAAAAGGTTCTCTGGTTTATTAAAAATTCTCTTATAACCTCTAGTTACGTCTAAAAATCCTTGCTTTCTCCTAAATTTATGGATTCTGAAGACTGAAGCAGCAACACAAGGCAGAGCTAAGGGAGAGGGAAGGGAAATGAAACAATATATTCTTCCATCCCCAAGAATGTGCCCGATTGTCTGCCAGTGGCAAAACAGGAGAAATGCTTAGGCCGGCCAAAGTTATGCAACCTCTAAAGACCTGGACCTAGACAATTTACTAACAGATGTAGCTATAAAAGGCCCCATTATAGCATCGTGTACAGTAACAATGCGTTCATTCAAATTCCCTCTCCTCCTCTGAAGGTTTATTTTTAAAACCTCGTTGCTGAGGAGGGGAGAGGGGTGAAAACAGGCCATAATGGCTGCAAAGGACTATAAATCTCTTGTTCAAAGAGAGCCTTGCTCAGCATTATCCTGATAAGATAAATATGGATAATGGTCTGCTATGATTTTGGTTTACTTTAAAAGGGGGTGGGGGTGGGAGAGAGCAACACAGCCAGAACAGAGGAAAGTCTCAAAGCAAGGGATAGGAAGGCATTCTTGGGAGAAGCCGTTACCAAAATAGGAGAGGTCCCTGGAGAAAAAGGAGGAATACACATGTAACAAACAAGCAGGAATTGTCAGAGATGTCGATAGCTGGGATTCACACAAAGTGCCCCTCTCTACTGCAAAGAATGGGGAAGTTCTTAATGCATGCCATGCACATAGCAGAATTCCAAAGTGACTGTGAGACAATGTTGGAATGAACTGAACTTCTGATCGATGTATCAAGTTAAATTATCCCGTTCTGTTGGATGCATTGCAGTTATCTGAAGGGAAACCTCTGTGTGATAGGTATGCATGTGTTTACATCTTTATCTTAAGCAGGGGAGGACCCTGCTTCTGAACATTTTGCCAGTATATAGAGCATTCTAGGATTCAATTTTCTACCCTCACAATTCTGTGCTGTGTTAGGTTAGAAGATTTAGTGCCAATATGCTTGCCAGCCACTCCTATGATGCCTGTGGAATGCCTCAGAAAGTATCCCTTCAAAACTCATGATGCAAGAGAGAATGATCTTTTCGTCAAGGTCCCATTTGCACCGACATGGCCTCTCCTAGGTTGAACACACCTTCTTAAACATGTCTGCATTTCATTGTCTGCCAGATCCACTCTCCCATCCATTCTGAGCAAAGGAGAAAGCCACAAGTGGCTTCTATCAGTGTGTCCAGTGGTGGCTGATGCAAACCACTTTGAGGCTGCTTCTGCAGTATATGAATTTTATGAAATAAAACAAACAAATAAATGTAGCTGCCCTCCCCGCACATCTCTTTCTCTGCATCTTTGGCATGAGGCTGCCATTCTGTGTTATGCCACATGTCATGGCACCCATTTTGAACTGGCGAGCCCCCTTGAACCAATGTTTCATTGCACCAGATGGATTCCATGTTTTACTACTTTTAATGCACCCTAAACGGTGTGAAAATATGTTGTGGTGAAACCAGTGGGACTAATTTATGACCGTTGAGATTGCTCACGTATTTTGCCAGCAATGAAAGTTACTGCCCAGTTACCAAACCCATCTCACTCTCTATGCCCTTAACTGGACCTTCCTGTCTGTTTTACAACACTTACTAACAAAAGTGTATGCAGAAGGCTTAGGGGAGCAAGTTGTGATATCCTCCTCCTCCTCCTCCTCCTCTCTCCCTCTCTCTTTTAAAAATAGTATTATTTTATTCCTTTTTCCTTATAGAAACTCACTCAACAATTCTATCCCAATCCAACAAAACTAGTGACTTCCCGATCACCCAACGTTGATGTTTATAACCCAAATTACATACACTTGCATTTTAAGGTTCTGCCTTATCTAATTTCATCCCAGCATGTTTCTTAATATTTTATATACACTAGAAATGGTTTGCAGTCTCCTTTAAAATATTCCAAATTTGTATCTTTTATCAGTGCCATCAGTTTTGCCATCAATGCGTATTCCAAGATTTCCACCAAACATTCTTCCTTTAACGGTCTTCTCTCCTCCTTCCATCTCTGAGCGAAGAGAATCCTTCCCACTGTAGTCACATACATAAATACCACCGAGGCTTTCTTTGGGATTTTGCTGTGGTATCCTCTTGTTAAAGACGTAGGCGCAAGTTCCCTCAAGGATGAACAGGTAATTTGATCTAGGGGCTGCCTAACACACACACCTCTTCCCCCATGTGATCATCAGGCAGGTTCCAAGCATATTAAGCTCTTCCCAATGTTGTTGTTGTTGTTGTTGTTGTTTAGTCGTTTAGTCATGTCCGACTCTTCGTGACCCCATGGATCGGAGCTCTGCTCTTCCCAATAAGCCTCCTCACTTATTCCCCCACAGACACCCTCCCTGTCAAATATCTCACTTGCAAATCGACTGGAAACAGAAAATGGCAAAGCTCAGCACATCCATCGTATCTGTTCTTTTCCAACCTGCTTGTTAAATTATGGCACTTGGATTGGTAAACCATCTTTCTTCAGCTGTGAGGAAATGTTAAAAAGGGAAAGTAAAACCCAAGACTGCCAAGAGAATAGGAAGGCATGAAGTCATAAAACAAGGAAAGGGAGGAAAGGGTAGGGTGGCTGGGTTAATGCCCAGTCTATATGGCTAAGTGAGGGCCCTTGGGTCAGATTGGAATTAAACTAAGAACAATCTGTTCCACAGAATTCATATTATTTTATTCTTTAAAAGTCCCGCCTTTTACCATGAGCACAAGAATGCTGCTGTGATGGAAATTGTGTGTGTGCGCGCGCACGTGCTTTCTGGCAAAAGGGGTCACTTGTGACTGGATTTAGTCCTGCACTATGACAAAGAGTTCTTTCTTAATGCAGTTTAATAGCCACACAACTGCCATAGGGGTTTGGGTTAGGAATGGACTCAGTTTTTTGCTAGATACAGTAGTTAGAAAGGCCCGTTTAAATAACGACAGAGCGCTTTTTTCTGCTGCACTGTGACTAAGCTTTGTTAATGAGAGAAATACATACCTATATTATTATAACACAAGTTTGCGTTTGTGGTGCTGGAACCACAGCACAATACTTTGTTTTCAGGAAATTAAAGTTTTGCTTTCACTTACCCACATATGACCCCCCCCCCAAAGAGGAAACAGCAGCTTTAATAAAACCTTTCAAAACCGTGGCAACAGTAAAGTTGTGTGAAGTCTTCTGTTTCTATTTAAAGCATTGCAGAAGGTATGCTAATTGATGAGTCCATCACCTGTCTGATCCCTGATAATGATCAGAACCTGGTATTTTATGATGAAGTGTAAGAGACCCTGGAAGTATGCAAGCAGAATCCAAACCTAAGAGCTGGATATTGGTTTTTAGCAGGCTATCCATCATCAAAACCGTTAGCATCCAACTTCTTCCCAGTAACCTTCTCTACCTTTGTGGCTCCACTCCAACATTTTGCTATGGCTTTGGTTCTCTTCCAAAAACTTGTCAAAAGAAATGCATGTTCCACCAAAGAACGTATTCCATGTAACATGTCTGACCCCTGTTCCAATCTAAGAGGGTGACTGAAAAACTGCCTTGAAGTGGAGAGAACACTTGTCCAAAAAGCCTCCATGTCTTTATGAGCCCTCATAAGTACTGAGGACCTAGATACAACAACAACAACAACAACAACAACAACAACAACAACAACAACAACAACAACATTAACAAAGGTAAGGGACCCCTGGATGGTTAAGCCCAGTCAAAGGCGATTATGGGGTGTGGTGCTCATCTCACCTTCAGGCCGAGGGAGCCGGCGTTTGTCCACAGACAGCTTTCCAGGTCATGTGGCCAGCATGACTAAACAGCTTCTGGTGCAACAGAACATTGTGACGGAAACCAAGGGCACGGAAACACTGTTTACCTTCCCGCTGCAGTGGTACCTATTTATCTACTTGCACTGCCATGCTTTTGAACTTATTATCTATATGCTGCCCATCTGACTGGGTTGCCCCAGCCACTCTGAGCGGCTTCCAACACAATATTAAAAACAGAATAAAACATTAAACATTAAAAACTTTCCTGAACAGGGCTGTCTTCAGATGTCTTCCAGAAGTCAGATAGTTGTTTATCTCTTTGACATCTGATGGGAGGGCGTTCCACAGGGCGGGCACCACTACCAAGAAGGCCCTCTGCCTGGTTCCCTGTAACCTCATTTCTTACAGTGAGGGAACCACCAGACGGCCCTTGGAGCTGCACCTCAGTGTCTGGGCTGAATGATACAGGTGGAGATGCTCCACAGGTATACAATCCAGTCTACTTTGCAAAGATCTTTGCAGGTACCTTCTGTTTCAACTTTTGAACACCTGCTGAAGACTCTTCTATTCTGCCAGGCCCATGCAGGCAATTAAGATTTCATCTTTTCACAACAGTTAACTGATGTCTGATTGTAACTTTTTGTATGTTTTTTTTATTGCATGATTTTACGTATTATTATTGTAATCAGCTTTGTGTGTTTTTTCACGAAATAGCAGTACAGAAATACTTTTTTATATGTAAATAAACAAGTTGAACAGCTGTTCCTTGGGTGAAGCCAGCATTGGAGAAGCCATTTGTGATAGTGGGACACTATACACGAGTTTGCCTTTAAAGGTGGTCTCAACTAGTGCATAACGCAACAGCCACACTGATGATGGAAATCCAGAAGGTCTAACCATATAGCAGCCACTTTGGCCCGACTGCACAGGCTTCCCATACATTTCCCAGTCCAATTCAAAGTGTTAGTTTAAATGTACAAAGCCTTGCACGGCTGGAAAACACTTGACAGAATGCTTCTGCTGGCACATACCTAAGTTCAACATCTTAGGCTCTCCTTCAAATACTTCCCCCGGCTCAGAAGGTGGGGACAAGGGAAAAGGCCATTTCACTTGTACACCACCACCACCCCATTTGGGGCACACTGATTTTTTCAACTTTCAAATTCCAAAAATGAGGGGTGCTAAAAAGCTGTAACATGACTTGGGGATTCAAAAAATATTTTGGTTAAATTAAAATCATTGAGTTGTGCTTAGTAAGTAAAAATGTGTGTAAGATTGCACAGAAATCATGAAAAATGATTGCCAAGTACTTGCAGTTGCTGTTGTTGTTATAGCATTACTTGACATTGTCAGAAGGCAAAATTAAAACTTCCTGGTTTTCCGAAAGCAGTTTATGAGCTTCTTCATCAAACGTATACTTACCAAGCTAAATGTTGCCCAATCACAAAAACAGCAGATTTGAATTCCTCACACCCAACAACATATTCTTAAGACCCCTCACCGAAGAAATTTGCAAAAATTAACTCCCTAAGATGACATGCCCTACCCCCCACCCCCCACATCTCCTCCCAGTGAGGCCAACATCACAGTCCTTTTGACACCAGTTTAAGATGTACCTAGACTCTCAGACATACCATGGGATGTGATTGGCAAATTTCAGAAGGCTGGCATCATGCTAATTTCTGAAGATGCCTTCTTGGGCAGAGGGTAGTGTGGTTTTAGCATATCACGGCTATTGCTGTTGCATTCTTTTTATTTTAAACTTTTGTGCATTTTCGTCTGCTGAGCCCCTCACCCTTTTTACAACAAAGGCGCCTTAAGAAATTTAAGAAACCTGGGGAAACAGTTAAAATGTGTGCGTGCCTTGAGCTTTTTTGCTTTCCATGAGGCTCCCTTTCCCCGCCAACAAAGGCGTTTTCTCTGTAGGGAAGTTCGCTTCTTCTGCACCTGTGTTTTACAGCTCTACCCGAGCACTATACAGCTCTCTTGCTCGATCCAGGGCTGATTGTACTTCTTGAGTTTTTACTGCCAATCTGTGGGGTAAGGTGTGTGTATGAGGGGGGAGAGGGGGGCTCCCTATCAAAGCAGCCCTTCCACTTCCTCCGTGTGGGCTGTTGTAGAATTCAGGAATTCAAGCTGGGGTTTGATGTAAAGCGCTCCGCCATCATATGGTTCCTTTTAATCAGTCCCACGAGGCAGAGGCATTTCAAGAAGGGTAAATCAGCTCATTTACAGACATGGCTTGTCCTTCTCTTTACCTTCCTTTCTGGAAGGCAGCCAGTGGCCGACTCATTCCCCTGTTCACATCTGGAGAGAGAACTCTGCCTGCATTCCACAGGTTAAAAGTGCTCAATTGGGCCATTCAGGGGCAGCCGCTCGGCGCGAGTGCCGTTTCTTTCCTTCACTTGTGATTGCACACTCCCGACTTCGCACGTGAAGCCGAATGCCAGAGCCTGAAGAGCAGCCAAGAGAAGAGGGGACCAGATCTTTTGGGCTACTCGAGCGCCGCACAACCATTCCTTCCAGTTCCTATGAGCAGCCCCTCAAGGACAATGAGAACATGAGCACTGCTTTTCAGTTTCATACAACTTTGTACAATTCAACACTGTAATGCACTAGGGGATTTTGTGGCGGCAAGAACGGCCCCTGCCTGCTAATCACTCATTCGTTCTGGCCTGATGCTTGTCATTGACTGAATTTCTTTTCTAATGTTGGTTTGCTACTCAGAATCCGGATCAAATTTCCTGATATACAGCGGGGGTCTAACAGATCAGTTCAATTACAGTGATACCTCGGGTTAAGAACTTAATTCGTTCTGGAGGTCTGTTCTTAACCTGAAACTGTTCTTAACCTGAGGTACCACTTTAGCTAACAGAACCTCCCACTGCCGCCACGCCACCATCACACGATTTCTGTTCTCATCCTGAAGCTAAGTTCTTAACCTGAGGTACTATTTCTGGGTTAGCAGAGTCTGTAACCTGAAGTGTCTGTAACCCGAGGTACCACTGTACTCTGGATTATTTCTAGAGAGACTTTGACAGCACTTCCTATCCCTAATGTTATTTGTTCGTCTTCCTTTATAATAGGAAACTAAGAAGTATGAGAAAAAATCAAAACCCCATTTGCGAGCATAAGAAAAGCAGCTTTGAATAAAATTATCTAATGAAATGGCATGTGATCCTCTTAGCAGGACAAGGAATGATCAAGCTAGTCTGGGGACAGCGAAGGAGAAATTCAACACAGAAATAACGCAGTGGAAAAATGTGAACACTTGGTGGCAGCAAAGAAACATCAAAGAAATACAAGATGTCAAAAGCAGCCTTTTTGGTCCATAAAGGAGTGGGAGGGGAGACCCTGCAAAATCCACAATTCAGCAATACATTTCTTGCGACAAACCCCCATGTCCCTAAAATGTGAAAAGCTTGCTACTTCAACAATCTTCATCAGGCAAGATCTGACACAAAGAGCAAGGACAAGAAAACACTTAAAAAGGAACTGCCAAAATAGAGGTTTCTGTAACTTTTCAGCCTCTAATTTCCATCTCAGAACTGAGTCTACAAACTGACCTAGTGGCTACAAGGTAGGACTAATTTTTATAATTTCTCCCCTCTCACTCGCTGCTTTGTGTAACCTCTTGTCAGATGAAGATCTAAAGCTTGCTACTCCTTTTTTATTGTTCCAGTAAAGGTGTTGCCCAACTGCGGATAAAAGTGTCAAACACCAAAACCTTCATAGAGAAACAACACTCAAACCAGGACCAAAATCCCACAAGTTCTAAAACAACAATCTCAAACAGAGTTGGTCCTTGTAAGCTTTTTATGAGCGAGTCTTAAAAGAACACACTGAAAATACTACAGGTGAGCTGAGAACTCTGGCAGCAGTGTTCTTTGGGATCCTGAATATTACATCCAGGATCAGAGGAAGGCTGAATGCCAGCTGCTGAACATCAGTCACTGGGAAACATAGGTAGAAGAAAGTAATCAGGCTCATGTCTTGTCTCTGGGCTCCCTGTGAGAGTTGGTCCCTTTTAGAACAGAATGCTAGTCTAGGTAGGTCTTTGGTTTGATCCAGCTGGGTTCTTCCTAGGTTCCTATTAGTTAACAGCTTGCTTTTGCTACTACTCCTAGGCAGCTCAGTCTCTCAGGATCAGCAGCTGTCTTTCACTATCTGCATCTGCCCTTCTCCAGTTGGTTGTGGACACTGAACTGCGAATTAAAGAGCTAGTGGACCAGAATCCTTTACAGCACTGCTCACGAAGCTGCTCCAAGGTGCCTAGTCTGCAGCCTGGAACTGCCCTGTGCTAATGGAACCAGCTGCAGAAATGCTAATGTCAACACAAGCCACAAGCAGCTTTCTTCTTCCGCAGTGGGGGGGGGGGGGGGACGAAGGCAGGTGAGCTAGCAAGAAGCTCCCTCACTGTACCCATCAGAAACATCTGGCAAAACCAAGAGGTGTGAAACCACTGCTGGGGCCCAGCAGCAGAGTGAGGAACAGGAGGACAAAGAACCTCAGACACCTAGCAGTGCCCTGGATAGGTAAGAATGACAGAACAGAGTTTTGCTCAAAGCAAATGAACGAGAGAAGGGCTGACCGGAAATTAGAATGTGTGAGCAGGATAGGAAATGTACAGACACTCCCCAAAGTGCTACTCTATGAAAATATCAGCTTTTAGTATTCAAGAAGTGCATTTTACCTCTGCATAGTTTTGCAGCTGGTTCATTCAAGATCTCTGTAAATTAGAAGATGAATACAAGTACACTATTTGTACACTTTGGGTTTCAAGCAATACATTTGAAGTCTTCCAGATTCGAAGGCAATCTCATGGTTTACAGAAAGGATTCATGCTCTTCAACAATTGGATAAGGCAAAACTGTGAGCAAGGAACTGCTCTTCAAGGTCTTCAAAGGGTATCTCCCCCCCCAAAAAAATTGTTAGTATTTAAGGGGCCACAAGGCTCTTTGCTGTTTCTTTCTTCTACAAAAGACTAACACACCTAAACCTCTGGGAATTAAATATCTTGACTGCCCCAGATGCCCAGATGATCCCAGCCAGAAGTCAGTGATTATTTATTGGTGTTTATTTATTCAGATGGATCAATGTTATATACAAATCGCAACAATGAAACCTGAGGTGGCAAGCAGGCAGCATTACTCACATAGCGTTTCCTAGGCAGCAGAAAGTTCCATTATGCATAAGATGCTTTCAGATATTTTTGCCTCATTGTGCTGCCAACTACCCTTGAGTGACAAATATAAAGTGCTGCCGTGCTTTCACATGGAGGCATAAAAGATCAGAGGCTGCAGTGCTGTTTTCTGCTTTCAGTTGTCCACAGTAACAGCTGCTGGGATGTTCATCCCTAGCTAATACTTCCGATTTCCTCTCCTGCGCAGGAACTGCCTTCAGATGCAAGCTACCCAGGTGGTAAAGGAATTACATCCGAGCAACCACTACAAATAAATTGGTGAGGTCAGAGTCCAGGGCTCTGTGAGGTACTTAAAGGATCTGGAACACAGGCCCATGACAGAAACTTGTATGCACTGATTTCCATGTATGGGTGCCTCTGGATAAATTAAGATGATGAGTGGTTGGGGTCTCAGCCACCCTGTAAGCAAAGCAAAGCAAAGCAAAGCAAAGCAAAGCAAAGCAAAGCAAAGCAAAGCAAAGCAAAGCAAAGCAAAGCAAAGCAAAACAAAACAAAACAAAACAAAACAAAACAAAACAAAACAACAACTTTAAATTGGAGGCAAAGGAGTCTCTGAACCTCCCTGCCCCACAATGCCCCTTGGTGAAGTTAGTGGAATACCACTTCTTGATCTACCAAGACTATAACATAAAGGAAATGCAGCATTTGAAAACAGAAAGAGAAATTATAAGATTCTAAAGCCACATCTGACTACTGGGACATGAGATCTAGGAGTTCTGACCTTGTGAATCCTGTCAATTCTCTGAGCTAGAACGAAAGAGAGTGCATGCGTCAAAAGCGTGGGCCCAGATAACTCTCTGACTCCTAATTTCCCCACTCCTAATATTTAGTGCTTCTCTCCCTCCTGCCCCACTCTCCTCCTCTCTTAACAATTTAAACTGGTCGGCATTTCCCTACTGCCTAGGCAAAGCTGCAGCTTCTTGTCTAGCAGCCTTTTCAGAATTTGAAGGAAATAATAGTAAGACAGGTGTCCTTCATGCCTGTATGGAAGAATGAGCCTGGAGAGTTTTGCACTTCCTCCTGCTTGACCACACGACCAAGCAGCAAGTGGAAATCTTGCTAAAACAGAGCAGGAACAAAACTAGATCGAATGAAACCTTATTACTGTTTCCCTAAAGTAAACCACAAGGGGGCAGCTCCATCATTTCTAGACTTCAAAGGATACTTCCTAGGTGAGGTGACGGGAATACTTCACTCCCTTGGTTTTACCTCTCCTCTACATCTAAAGCAAGAGTACATAGAGGCAGTCCGGCATGCTATTTGCTACTAGAAGGTAACATGATGCAGCCCATATCACCTCCCACAAGCAAGTCAAAAATGCACTTAAATGTGAATGCTTGGCTTTTGTTATAACCACATGCAGGTACAAATATTTCCAGGACTGACTGAGCCATACATACATACATAATTTTTTTGTATGCTGCCTTTCCACAGTTCAAACCATGCTCAACATGAAAAAAATGTGTAACTGCAGCATAACAAAGGCAGCCATAAACAATAAATAAAACATTAAAAATGCACAACCAAACAGAACAATTTCCACATAAATCGCAGCAAGATACAAAATACAAGATACAAAGAAAGCCATAACACCCACCCACAAAAATAAAAAACCTCAAGCAACACCCCAGTCCAAAAGCCTGTTCAGCAGCCTCAGCTATTGTAGCTGGAGTCAGTCAGACCAAGTGGAAAATGGCCTCCAAGAAAGGGTGCAGGTCTTCCAAGACTCACAGCCAAGATGGTTTCTCCCTTTCTCTCATTCTAACAGTTGTTAATTCTGATGTCAAGTTCATTCCCACCCCCCTCCAGCCAATACTCAGATCTGCTGAGGTGCATATGGGTACGATTTCACATATTCAGCATAACTTTATTAAGCTCCCTTCGTGTGTTGATCGCATGAAGAGGCAAAGTGGCCCCTAGGCCCTCGCCTCTTTTTGTTAGTGTGGAGAAGCCTTTGCACATAGACTCTCATGTGTCACAAGCAAGCCTGAATCCCAGAACTGTGGCTATGAATGGTTCTGGGCCTGGGGAAGCGAAGTTGTGTAGATGTCTGTTCCCAGTTTCCGACATCCACAATGCCTTGCCCCTTCAGACAAGCAACATTAAGATCATATAATCGTATGCAATGCAGGAATAAGCAGCTGTCCCACACAGGGATCGAACCTGCAACCTTGGCATTATCAACACCACACACTAACCAACTGTGCTATCCACATGAGTCTGCATATAGGAAATGTGTAAAGATTCACACTGCGACAGCAAGGGACACAACAATAATGAAATGAAATGCACAAGAGAACTGGAGTTGCCCTGAGAAACTAGGAGGTGAGAAGAGCTATATGCTGAACACTTGCCATTCACTCTTTTGTGCAATGACCGATTTGCATTTGGGAAACCTTAAAGAACGCTGCTGTTTCTCCCCAGCTGTTTCCCCCCAGCCTTTTCTCTTGTTCTGATGCCATGCAATGAATGAATGAATGAATGAATGAATGAATGCTGGGGTCTACTCTTTCCTTGATCTCACTGCATAAGGAAGCTCACTAGCAGAAAAGGGTAGGGACAGCAGAACCTGCAAAGGAAAGGCGAGTGAATGCTGACCAGAACAGCAATGTCTTCCAGCCCTGATGTTCCCAAAGCACTTATGGGGAACCTGTGTGGCCCTCCAGATGTTTTTGGCCTACAACTCCCATGATCTCTAGCTAGCAGGACCAGTGGTCATTGATGATGGGAATTGTAGTCCCAAAACACCTGGAGTTTGCCTATGCCTGCTTTAGGGTATTTTTCGTATATTGTACATATTCATATATTGTTTCTTCAGACACGGGTGGGTTAAACCACAGAGCCTAGGACTTGCCGATCAGAAGGTCGGTGGTTCGAATCCCCACGACGGGGTGAGCTCCTGTTGTTCGGTCCCAGCTCCTGCCCACCTAGCAGTTCGAAAGCACGTCAAAGTGCAAGTAGATAAATAGGTACTGCTCCAGCGGGAAGGTAAATGGCGTTTAAGTGCGCTGCTCTGGTTTGCCAGAAGCGGCTTAGTCATGGTCGCCACAATCCGGAAGTTGTCTGCGGACAAACGCCGGCTCCCTCGGCCAATAAAGCAAGATGAGCGCTGCAACCCCAGAGTCGGCCATGACTGGACCTAATGATCCCTTTACCCTTACCTTACACTTTTTTGTGCCTTTCTCTTTTCTTTTTCTCTTTTTCTTTACACCACTTTATTTCTTTGCAACTGAAACCCCTTTCAATAAAAAAATATTAATACAAAAAAGGTTGATAACAAGGTATGAATATCCTGCAGACTGTTCAGCACTTTGCATGGACAATCAAATAGGGCTTCCCCTCCATTTCCAGCATTATATGCTGCTGTCCCAGAGAAACCCATTTTTTCTGCTTTTCGGATCAATGCCATAAATGCACCTTACAGGCTCCTCTTTTGAAAAATGCTTCCAGAAACCAGACCCCAGGAGCTATTAAAGCAAAAGTCAGCTTTCCAGGGTACATATTTATTAACCAAGCTCCCCTTAAATTGTTTTTTATTAGAAAACCAGGTTCTTCCATTCTCCCTATCTCAACTCATTTCAGAACCAATGAATGTTAGATTAAGATAAAGTATCACACTAGGAGGGGGAAAAGTTTAAGCGCAGCTTACGCGGTGGAGGGGTGAGTGCTTTTCTTGTATTCAAATGCAAATGCAGCTGAAGAAGAGAAAAAGAAGAAGATTGATATGTATTTTATTCCACCCACCCAATTTGGCTTTAAAATGAACAAATACCAGCCCTACAGATAATGTACTTCAATGCTTGCCATCAGTTGGACCTGCTCTTGACTGGGCTCGTGAAGCCAGCCATGAATCACAGAGCTGGTTGAGGTCATTATCATATTGGGGGCTTAGCAGAAAAGCCCTGCCCACACCATGTATTAGTGACAGTCTGACAGCATCCCCCCACTCCCCCCCCAATCTATTTAAGCCAACCCCCAAGTGACAAAACCTCAACTAGCATCCTCTCTGAAATTAAGGCTAATCCTTGATGCTTCCACTGATGTTAGGCAAGGAACTGATAAGATCTGTTAATAAATTGTTATAGTGGCAGGCTTTTAGCTGTGACGTCCGTGAAGAAATTTTGCAAATAAATGCTATACATTCATGCGATGCATTGCATTAATTGTTAGAATTCCTGCTCCATGATTGCAGTCATGGGATTGTTGTCTATCACATGACGGCGTATGTTTTGACTCCACAGAGTGGGAAGTGACGGAGACAGGAGGTTTGTGTTACTGTGTTCTGTGAAGTGGGACTATTGTCCTTTGTTCTTTCTCTTTGCTGTCTGATGCTAGAGAGAGAGGGAGCCATGTTGCAGTGCTCCGTTTGTGTTTATATGTAAATAAAGTAGATTAGCCAAAATGCTGAGTTGCTGAGGTCGGTTATGCAAGCTGTGAAGACTCCGCGAATCCGTAAGTGTGCCGATGTCGGTTGGCATCGGTCGCTGTGATGTTCGGGCAGAAGAAAGCTTTTGAAGCTTCCGAACGATCGACCAGGAGGGTGGGAACATGCCAGTTGGGCATGTGTCTCTGCCAGGGTCCTACTCGAGAGTAAGACGAGCTCCTGACACTGATATCCCCCCCAGGAGCATATACAGTATGGCTCTCCTCCTCATTTAATCCCCAGAATAGCCCAGTAAGGTAGGTTAGGCTAAGAGGCAGTGACTAGCCCAGAGAGTGTAATGGTAAAGTGGGAATTTGAACTCTTGTCTTCCAGGTCCAACACTGGCTTTCAGTTTGTGTGTGCAGGCATGCACGGACACAAACACACAAATGATTAGTTGAATTGTAGAGTTGGAAGAAGCCCCAATGGGTCATTTATTCCAACTCCTTGCAATGCAGAAATCTCAACGAAGGCATCCATGACAGATGGTTATCCAACCTCTGCTTAAAAATCCCCAATGAATTGGATATTCGGCTAGTAACTTCACTTGCCCTTTAAACTGGACGGCTGCTTCCATCCTATCTTGTTCTATCTTATCCAATAAAGGTATAACAACAGCCCCACAGTGGGCAAGACTCTAAGTAGCTTGGAGTGATTTTTCATAGGGGTGTATGGAGAAATGGTGAATCCTCTCGCCTTCCTTTCCTGCACTGCAGTATGCTGAGAATTGTAATAAATCAATACATCTTTAAGGCATACGACATTTCCCTATATGCTAACCCAGAAAGACATTTGACTCCAAGTTGGCAGGCTGCTTGTCTCCTGTTTCCAAGCTCTACTTTATCCTCCCATCTATTGAAGGATCGCGGGCAAATCCAATGTTTTTATTTTATAAGGAAAAAGAGTTCTGGTACTCACCATGAAGTTGTTGCAGCAAATGCCACATTTGGGGGGGGGAATGGGGGGGAATTGTGCTGATACTGCATAGCCTTGCACACACACCCGGGGGGGGGGGGAGGAAACCACTGGGCAAATCACTTGCCTTGCTATTCTGACTCAGTGGAGCACTCAGACTGGGTTGGGAAGTTGCACATACTCTAGTTCTCAAAGTCAAGGGGCAGGTTTATTTTTATTTATTTTTTAAGCATCAGAGGCATCTGCTTTGGAGGTTTCAATCCTTGGGGAGGCAGCTCTGTGGAGCTTGTACTAGGAAAGAAATGGTACATGAACCCTCTTCAGTCCCAGGAGATAGCCCTCCTCCTCTCCGAACAGGACTCTTTCGCAGCAAATCATTGGCACTAAAATATTGAGCACTAGAAGACTGAGAAGCGGAGCATGTGGAAGTGGGCTTCCAGCAAAATTAACCAGAGTTTCTTTTGAGTCACCTGCAAAACTGGTCTCGAGGCTGTCATTCCATGAAAAACGGATGGATATAAAAATGCTGGTCCCCAGAGTTCTATCACTGTCTTCACCTGCTGAAGGAATCATCTTCGGAGGGTGACCTGGAGCTCCCCGAACCAGCAGCCAGTGTTGAGGAGCCATGAGGCAGATCTGAGGGATCTGTGGCCCTCAGAGGACATGGCAAACCAACCTCCACCTCAAGACATGGGTAGCCCCTTCATGGAATTGGAGGTGGATGCTGAATAGTTTCCAAGTCTTAGGAAGCACAGATGCTTTAAGGCAGGCATGGCCAAACTTGACCCTCCAGTTGTTTTGGGACTACAATTCCCACCATCCCTAGCTAACAGGAACAGTGGTCAGGGATGATGGGAACTGTAGTCCCAAAACAGCTGGAGGGCCAAGTTTGGCCATGCCTGCTTTAAGGTGCAGTTTCAGTTGGCTACCAAACTGCTCACCAGAGAAACAATGACTGCTCAGGAGAAATATAATTGTTGTTGTCATTTAGTCGTTTAGTCGTTTAGTCGTGTCTGACTCTTCGTGACCCCATGGACAAGAGCATGCCTACTGTCTTCCACTGCCTCCCGTAGTTTGGTCAAACTCATGCTGGTAGCTTCGAGAACACTGTCCAACCATCTCGCCCTCTGTCGTCCCCTTCTCCTTGTGCCCTCCATCTTTCCCAACATCAGGGTCTTTTCCAGGGAGTCTTCTCTTCTCATGAGGTGGCCAAAGTATTGGAGCCTCAGCTTCAGGATCTGTCCTTCCATTGAGCACTCAGGGCTGATTCCCTTCAGAATGGATAGGTTTGATCTTCTCACAGTCCATGGGACTCTCAAGAGCCTCCTCCACCACCATAATTCAAAAGCATCAATTCTCTGGCAATTAGCCTTCTTTATGGTCCAGCTCTCGCTTCCATACATCACTACTGGGAAAACCATAGCTTTAACTATACGGACCTTTGTCGGCAAGGTGATGTCTCTGCTTTTTAAGATGATACTCATAAGGAAGTAGATCAAGTATGTTCCAGGCACAGAGAGTTGGAATAACCTCTTGGCAGCAAATTCCTGATCTGTGCACTCCTGCCCAGTCACTGAAGCCCCCTAAGTTTGGACTGCCTTTAGACCAGGCATAGGCAAACTCCTGCCCTCCAGATGTTTGGGACTACGACTCCCACCATCCCTAGCTAACAGGACCAGTGGTCAGGGATGATGGGAATTGTAGTCCCAAACATCTGGAGGGCTGGAGTTTGCCTATGCCTGCTTTAGACCTTGCTTCTCATGCTGCCCCTGTGTTAGGATGTCAGACTGTGATTCTGGTACTGTCCCCTGTTCTGCCTGCCTGTCACCTGAAGCAGGACAATTGCACCAAAAAAGGCACACTGAAATATTGAATTTTAGCACATGCATGATCTCTTACCCCTGGACTGAGCTCAGGGACACCCAGTTTTGATTGGCAACAGAAGCTGGATTCACAAATCGCTTCCTGGAGTTCTGCTTGGCAGGTAAAACCGTTCTTGGCAGGGGAAGATTGTGTGAAAAAAATTCCTTCAGGTGCTGGTTTTTTGGTCATTGTGTAGCTGTTAAGGGCACAAGAGCCCTAAAAACAACCAAAAAGTTACCTAACACCCCAGAAACCTGCAGATTCCAAAGCTATTTCTCATTGCCCAGTGACCAAATCTCTTTCTCAATATGTTTGCAAGTTTGAGTATGTGAGATTAAGTGTTTGACTTGAGAGCTTTAACTAGTGTCCTCAAGGCTTTGGTATGACTTCCCAGAGGAAGTCTGATTGTGTCCCTTTTTGATGAGTTTCCAGAAAAAGTGTAAGGCTCATTCATACATAGAGACACTTTATGAGCAAAACTGAGGAGCTGAATGTGAGTCTGCTGTTCGTAATGCATTGTTTTGTGAAACTCTTGCAGTTGGATTGGAAATTTAGTGGGTTTGTTGCTATGACTTTTTATGAGCTACTTCAGATGATAGAAGAGGCTGCATTTACATTTCTGAAACAAATTAATCAACAAGGAACAAATTACGTCCCCGCATTTTGCTCTCTTGCTCATTCACAAATTAACCTAATCAGCAGATATGAACAGCGAAGGAAATGTTTGTGCCTCGGGATAACAGATGCCAATTAAGAACAGATAGTAAAAGTCATGTTAATTTTTCATTCTAAGTATCACCAGAACAATCTCACAGCCTTGATGGCAGCAAAATGAGCAATGAAGCAGGAACGAAAGTGTGGAACGGCTTTCGATGTAATGGCTCCTTTGAAGTCTACCTTGCCTAAAGTAATTATTGAAAGCTGGAGAGATCCTTGTTTGCTGTTTTAAAAGTTCTCCTGAGGAGAAAACAACCTGTCTCTATGGCTCCAAAAGATGGTTAGAGAAAGAAAGAGAAAAAGTTGTGAAGACCAATAATAAAAAAAGTGGTAACACAGAGCCTGGATTCTCAAAATGTAACAGCAAATCTCCCTTGTGGGCCACTGACAAGGAAACCAGGATGTCCTCCTAGAAGTTCCAACTCAATTTTCATGTATATATGGCCCAAGAGATGCAATGCTACCTTTTTATTTTTAACTCAGAGCAATATTTTTCTTACCTACAAGCATCGCGTAAATATCTGCTCCCTAGCCAAGATTCACTTGCCAAATGCTGCATTACACTGCATACCAAAAGGCTTTCAATAGGTAATTGGAATCAAATAACCCAACAAGGTGGAAGGATAGATCGTGAAGCGTGAAGCTGAGGCTGCAATACTTTGGCCACCTTATGAGAAGACTCCCTGGAAAAGACCCTGATGTTGGGAAAGATGGAGGGCACAAGGAGAAGGGGGTGACAGAGGATGAGATGGTTGGACAGTGTTCTCGAAGCTACCAGCAAGAGGTTGACCAAACTGCGGGAGGCAGTGGAAGACAGGAGTGCCTGGCATGCTCTGGTCCATGGGGTCACGAAGAGTCGGACACGACTAAATGACTAAACAACAACAACAACCCAACAAGGAACCAATGGTCACAAACACAGCAGTAGGGAGGGGTAACATATTTCTGGAGCTGAAGGAACAGGTTAGCAAGAGCAAGTTTTGAGTGCCTGTGCACGCGCGCACGCGCGCACACACACACACACACGCACACACACACGCACACATGTGTTAATAACTTAACAACTGTGAGAAGTTATGCAAAGGAACAAGGATGATGAAAATTGCAGCTGAAAAGCCGCTATCTATCTGTGAGAAGATATCAAACAAATATCAGGCACTAGCTCTACCAATACTGCCCTCTATGAGGCCCCACCTCTGCTATCTGAAACTGTAACATCTCACATGCTCATCTCATCAATCAACACAACATCCTGCGCCAGCATCACACAGCTCTAACATCTGTCACACCCAGTTCCAAGACATCTTGTCCCTGTAGTCAGTTTTGCAGAGGACAAAATACACTGGAAGTGAGAACACAGGTCAACCAATAACTAATAAAAATATCCATGTCAGGAGCTACGACGTTCAACATGAATTGTTTGGGCAAACTCTTCATTTATATGCACCATGTTCAACAACTGTAGTTATTTTGATACAACAAAGAATTCTGGGGAGGGGAAAAAATCAGTTTTGTTCGAAGAAAATCCTTTCTCACCCACTTTCCCTCCAACGGATGCTTTAAAACAACATTTTTAAAAAGTGGCACTTTTAGTACTTCATGTAACATTCCTTTATACACAAAACATTAAAAAAAAAGAATCCGTCCAAAAAGTATAGTGAAAGCCCCTCCATTTATGACAATTGATCTTAAGATGCCAGCAGTACAGATTTCTGAGAATTCTCTCATTTCAATAGGCAAATTAGAGTGTGGATCGTTTTTAAGGTTAGTGTCAGGGAACTGCCATCGGAACTAGAGGAGGAGGCGAGGCCCCACAACGATGCTGGAGAGGGGCCAAGCAGGGAGAGAGGCAAGTCTCCTGTAGGGGAAGAAAATCAGCGCTACACCAGGGATAGAGGGGGGCCAATGGGGGAAGCAGAGAGCAGGCTCTGGGACTCTTCACTGGACACCAGCGGGGAGAGCACAGGTCCTCCGCTACCCACGCCCTCCCTGCGCAGAAGACTTCCGCGCAGGGAGAGTAGGAGGAGACTGGGCGTCAAACAACTTTTATGTTGGAAAAGGTTTAAGAAACGCCCACTGACGGATTCTGCCAGCGACTGAACAGCCACGGAGTGGATGGCTGTCCAGCGAGAAATGGTTTAACCAGCCAACCTAGCCCAGAGCGGCAGCTATTTACGCACAAGCAACCCCTAAAGCCATTACAGTTAGACATAAACAAGGCTGAAGCAATATTACCTTGACAACACCTGGCATACTTGACTATGCTCTGTTGTTTTCCTTTTATTGATTGCTTAAAGCCCAGCATTGTGTGAGAAAGAAAGTGCATTTCAAGATATGCTTATTACCCAAAGACCGTTATACCCAGCAGACACAGACAAGAGACTCACAGCCATAAGAATTCTGCTTCCTTGGGATAACAAGGGATTACCTTTTCCTGCTCTGCAACATCCTTTCTGAGGTGATGTCAACAGAACTGCACACAATATTCATATATTCATAGCATCACATAACAGTGTTATGATATTAGCGCTTATGTGAAATTAGGATTTTTATTTTTATTTTGCACTTGGCACTTGTTTACACTGCATCACATTTGCCTGTTGACTGTCACAGCTCACCTTGTTTGCAGATATTCTTTTGAGTATCCTTGCATTCCCTTTACGTTAAAAATCACCTTGAACAATTTGGTATATAACCAGCAAACTAGACTACCTCACCGGTCAATCCTAACCCTAAACCAGTTTCCCAGCCTTGGGCCTCCAGCTGTTTTTGGACTACAACTCCCATCATCCCTAGCTAGCAAGACCAGTGGTCAGGGATGGTGGAAATTGTAGTTTGAAAACAGCTGGAGACCCAAGGTTGGAAGACACTGACCTAAACCATTTATGAACAAAAAGCACAGGTCCCTATCAGGAGGATCCATAGACCCCTGGTACCAAACTGTATGGGAAACCACTGTATGGGAAACTGTATGGGAAACCATGGGAACAAACACAGCAAGACACCTTCACTCCTGCATGGCTCCCCTTTGTCACATACACAGGCCAACAAGACAATGAACTATCCCCTGGCTACAAATCAATATGGCGAACAACCCAGCGACACTTCCCTTTCACACAATCAAAACACACTGCAACCAACCATGCTCTGGGCTCTTTGATCTCTTGCTCTGCCAGCAAAAATAAGACACCTATCCATGCGACAAAAAAGCACCACCCATATACTCTGTAAAGAAGGAAAGTTTACAGCAGTGGTGTCCAAACTTTTTTCAAAGAGGGCCAGATTTGATGAAGTGAAGGGCCGTGAGGGCCAACCAAAGGGCTGACCACAGTTGTTGACCTTTTTTCAGGATTTTACCCCAAAGTTGTTGAACTATTTTTAGGACTGAAGTTGTTGAGCTTTTTAGGGTTGAGGTCATTGAGGGTTTTTTTAGGATTTTACCCCAGGAAATAAACTGCCACAGGGGCCGGATTAAACCGGATTAGGCCCCCAAAACGGACTTTGGACATGCCTGGTTTACAGTCTCCCTCAACCCCTTCCAGTGTGGGTGAGAGCCAGTGTGGTGTAGTGGTTAAGAGCGGTAGTCACGTAATCTGGGGAACCGGGTTCGCGTCTCCGCTCCTCCACATGCAGCTGCTGGGTGACCTTAGGCTAGTCGCACTTCTCTGAAGTCTCTCAGCCCCACTCACCTCACAGAGTGTTTGTTGTGGGGGAGGAGGGGAAAGGAGAATGTTAGCCGCTTTGAGACTCCTTAAAGGGAGTGAAAGGCGGGATATCAAATCCAAACTCTTCTTCTTCTTCTTCTTCTTCTTCTTCTTCTTCTTCTTCTTCCCCTTCTCTATTTTCTCCTCTCTCTTTCCCCCCACTTTTCTTACCCTCACAACCCCACACTGACTACAACAAAAATGTCTCGAATGGACTGTAGTTGAGCTGTAAGAAAGACTCTACGATTTGAAAATAGAGACACTGAATGTACTCTTGTTACTTATGGAAAATCTTATGGAGGGAGGCCTACATTTTCTACATCCCTCCTGTCTATTTATTCCTATTTTCTGTTTCTTGTTCCTTAAGCAGTTACTGATCCCCAAGAGGACCTGAGGTGGGCCACAACATGAAAGCTGTTCGTAGCAACTTGCAGAGTGACGTTGGGGGTGGGGTCAGTGTTTCTTGGAGAGCAGCTGGAAAAACACTACTGCCTCTTGCATTTTCTTCCCCAAGGAATTTGAGGAAGCATCACTCCAAGCTCTTCAAAACACCACAAAGAAGATGTCACCTATGCATAGTGAACTTACCTGGCACTTTCAAAGGTTGCAGATGCTGACTTTCCAACAGCACCAAATCCAACGCCAACAGCCAAGCCCTCTGAAACAGAGAAAGAACATGGTAATGTAGTAACCTAGCAGGTGGCTTGGCTTATAGATGGACACCCTGCATAATTCATTCTCGCCCACTTTAGGATTCGGCCACGTAGTCTTTGAGCTGAAAAAGGCTCCCCACCCCATTTTTATACTTTATGTGTCCTGTATGAGGATATGACTTGTTGAGCTTGATTTTGAACTTGTGGGTTTAGGAAAACGAAGGATACTGAGTAACACAAGATCCATTTGCTGTTGTTTACTGTCTCTCATCTCCTATATATTTTGGAAAGTTGTTGGCCTCTGTCTGTTTTCTATGCATTTCGACACCTCTTAAGATATTGTAAACTGATATTGCAAGGTGCTTCCTGATATGAGGAACAGGTTTTTGTCCATGTATGGATACAGTTGGACACCATTTTGAATCAAGATGGCAGACTGAACCTGTCAAAACGCCACTGATTTTCATTTCACTTTTCATTTGTATGCTGCATTTCTATATTACTATACACAAGGCAGTTTACAGGAACAAAATATACAACAAAGAACACACACCTTATTATAATCTGATCCAATACAAAAAAATATTGTAATAAAAGATAACTTTAAAATGGAATGACTTGTATCAAATAAATAGTCAACAATCTTTCAGAATATAATAGTAAACAATAAAATTAACTCTCAAAATGTCAGCAAATAATAATTAAACAGAAATTTACTCTTAACAATCACAATAAATAATTACTAAACTATGATCTATAAAAAATAACTGCAAATCACAATGCATCAAATACCACAATCAGTGCTCTTTTTTTTCTTAAAAAAATGTTTAGGGGTACTCTCATTTTCCTACTCATATTGAAATACTGCCCCTCAATGAGGCCAAACTTAGATTCACAAAATGTTTAGGGGTATGTGTACCCCTGCATCCCCCCAGAAAAAAGCACTGACCACAATACATACAAAGCTATGTAAAAGGATCAAATTGATAACCGCTATTTCAAAACAGCACTGAATTGTTTTGGTTTCTTAGAATTCCACTAGTTAGTTTGCTGTCATTTGATTAACTATCTAAATATATCAACATCCCTTTGTTTTGCTTAAAAGAAAATGGCATGGCAATCTTAAAATCACTAGCTCTTCCCCTGAAGTATTGCAAAGAAATAACACCACAATCCGCAGGAAGTTAGACATATTTAAATCAAGTTATTCTAAATTTGATTGCAACTATACTCGTTCTACCGATTTCCATGAGACTTAAATGCAGCTAACTTGAACTGGACCATGGCCTGAGAATGAAAGACTTAAAAGGGGGTGGGGGCAGAAAACAAGACAAAAAGCAGTGAGCATTTTGGAACCTTAGAAGATTCTGTTGGCTTTTTTTACAATGCCTCAAGACTGTTTGTTGTTTTCGCTAACAGCGTGGTTACACTTCTATAATTAACCTTCTAAGAGTGCAGTCAGTTGCTGCCTTTACTCTAATGACTCAATTTTATCAGCTTCCACACTAGCAAACAAGCACAAATATTTAGGCTCTTTCAGTGAAACATCACTCAATACAAGATAGTCTTAGCAAGGACACTGATCCCACGGAGAAAGAAATACTGTGCAAGGCAATTCCTTTCACTGGGCCAAATAACTTTCCTTTTGGGGGGGTACTGGATAGCTCAGTTGGTAGAGCATGAGACTCTTAATCTCAGGGTTGTGAGTTTGAGTCCCACATTGGGCAAAAGATTCCTGTAGGGAACTGGATGACCTTTGGGGTCCTTTCCAACTTTCCATTGATTCTACAATTCCATGATATTCAAAGCATCACAGTAGCATAGAAATCAATGATGTAGCACTAATATGGTGGAAAAGAAGCATGTCGAGTCTGGGCAGGGCAGAGTGGAAACTATTCATGTGCCATCTTCATTGGCATTCTGCCCACCAGGAGAATCCAATGGCAGGCAAAGGAGAATATGAGCTATTAGGTTACATATCTATGGAGCCATATTTGTGTGAGTCTCTAGCTACACTGGCTATGGCTGTGTACACAGTATACATCTATATCAAATTTCAAAGTGCATTGCTACTTCTCAAAGAATCCTGGGAACTATAGTTTACCCATCTCCTACAACCCCTAGCACTCTTACCAAACTGTATTTCCCACAATTCTTTGAGGGAAGTCATGCACTCTAAATGTATGTAATTTACACTGCCTAGTCGTCTAGGACTAGCAAGCCCAACCACAGCATCAATTTTAAGATCATTATGTCACATCCCAAACGTCAACAGAAAATAAATAAGGCTCCCCATCCTCTCCCATTATATGAAAAAATATGAGTAAAATAGCATGTCCTGCTATATGCTGTGGATATAGTTTGCCTGAACCTCCTTGGTTTTTGTTAATACAGCCATCCAAAACTAGTCTTAGGTTACCAGCCTCAGAGACATGGGAAACAGGAATCCACACTAAAGTGTTAGGCCATGTTAACTAACACATATGAGACTAATTTTTGCCATGTGCCAGCTTTGTGGATGTTTTAATTATTGTAGCGTTCAGAGCTCAGCATGTTCTAATAGAAGCTTCACTAGCAGGTGCATTTACATCTCCGCAGGGCATAAATCAGAACTGCCTTAATTACAATTGCTGTAGCTGCTAATGGGGAGAAGGAAGCATTTAGCCCTCAAACAGGTGCAGGAAATCTGACAACTGACTTCATTATGTGCTTTGGGCTTTGTCCCCAGAGGTGAGTCTTGAAGCCACTCCTAGGCAATTGACTCAATTCTCTCCTTGGTTCATCCCACTTCCAGATGCTTCTGTTTCCTCCTCAAACCATCCGTCCCTTAAACTACTTGAAGCATCTTCACATCTTTCAAACAGCGGCCGTTCAGAGAAATAATTCCTAGTGACGCAACCTTTTCTACAAATATCAGTTGTTGTTTTTAAAAAGAAGTGTTTGTGTTGTTATCATTCTGCCTCCAGCACCACATGGGAGAAGGAGAGAGAATGAATGAATGAATGATAACTGTAGCACTGAGAACCTCTTGATGATGGCATGAAAAAAGAGGCTCCATTGAGACAGAGGCAATGGCCAATAAGACAGCAGACCAATGCATCTTTTCAAAAAGGCTCTAGACTTCAGCTTTTGGTGGCAAAGATATTACAAGACTGGAAGGGCGAACACGCCACCCACTGTTCTACAGTCTGAAGATCTCACTGCCCTTTCTGCATTTGAATGCATGGCTTATCACTGTCAGTCTTGTTTAGATACCTATTTGGACATATAGAACTGTGTATATTAATTTACACTTTTAAATTGGAAATGGTGGACTATTCCTATTGTAAATGTCAGCAGGAAATGGAAAAGAGACTCTTGCAAATGTCTCTTTGTAACTGCTGGACTCAAGGATATGCACAGCATTGAATTAGCATTAGGAGTTATCAGTGTTTGTAAATAAAAAAAGGTTCTGACCTCCCTTTGTCGCCTTAGAGCTGCAATGTCATATGGGCAAAATGGATAAACATGCCACAATTAGAGACTTTGGGAGAGGGTTCTCACCCGCAAATTATCTGGCTGATTTACAAATACCTAAGTACAGACACTCCTTTACCCTGGCCAGATTTAACGTTCTGCCCTCTGCCCTGCTGTTAGGCAGATATGAGGGCAAACCATATGAGTCACGTGTTTGCCCATGTGGCTCATCGGAAGTGGAAACAAGTCTGCATGTATTGCTGCACTGTAGTTACTACGAGGATCTACGCCTGACCTTTATTGCCCCAGTTCTACAAAAGCTTAAAAATGAACCAGAACTCCAACGTATGAGAGCCTTGGTAGAAGATAAGGTTCCTGAAATTACGATCAATGTTGCCAAATTCTGTGTAGCCGCTATTAGGCGCAGGAAACAAGAGCTTTCCAATGCCAATATGCAGGCGAAGGCAAATACTTAATTTTATTTATGCTGTCTAATTTTAAATTGCTGTTATGGCCTAATCTGTATTGAAATTGTCCTTTGTTTTTTCCGGTGTTATGCTTTGCTGACTAGCTGTACGAGTTAATCTGGTCTGTGACCGTTTAATAAAATTTTATTTGAACCTTTGTCGCCTCAGCCTGGTCCTTGGACCCTTGTCGGCATAAAAGAGTCCACGAGAAAAGTATCCTTGCAGAGCACTTTCTGCTTTTATTCTTAAAAGACTTTCTGCAAAAGCGACTGACCAACTGTACACAAATCAACACTACCAGCTTTCAATAACCAACCAACCCAATCCAACCTAACATTTCTCACTCAATATATATACAACCCGGTGCAGGCCACTGACTCACACTGACCCGGCTTTTTAAGCATTAAAGAAACAGTGGCCATTTTAGCCATGACAGGAGTTCCAGATACTTTAATGTCTAAAATACAGAATGGGCTCTGCAGCCTCTTCACTCCAGCCCAGTTCTATCTTTCACCCACCATCACACCTTAGCTGCTACCCTGCCTTCAAGTCCTTCTCTAAGTTTTGAAGTGTGTTAATTGCAGAGTTAACACAATTGTAGAACTAGCAGTCGCAGTGACTTCTCTTGCAATAAAATGGTGCTGACTGCAGCTTCTCCCTTCTCATGATGAAAATGCTACTGGCTAGGTCTGGTGCTCCAATATGGGGTGACAATTGATGGGAGGCACAGCTGGAGACAGCAATGCTTCTGAATACCAGTTGCTGGAAGCCCCCAAAGGGGAGAGTGCTCTTGTGTTTGGATTTTGCTTGCTGGTTTCCCACAGGCATCTGGACTAGACGGGGCACTGGCTCAATCCAGCTAAATGTTCTTAAGTTTATTCGTCTGTCCTTAAGAGATGACTCCCAAAGGGGGTTCTTCTTGAGACTCTGGAAATCTGAACAAAATGGAATTGAAGGGAAACATACACAACTGCCTCAACCAATAGCAGCAATTCCAATGGCTAAGTGCTCTCTTGAGCATCTGTCAGAAAGGAATCTTGCGACATGGCACGGTTAACAAAGTAAAATAGCTATTGCCCCTTGCGATTAAAGTAACAGACATTAATCTTGAGGCCAGTGTTAAAAACGCTGTTTTAAATTTGAATAAAGACAGCAAGCGAACATATGATCAGATAAATCTGCAAGGTGCCTGCGAGGAGAAAGAAAAGAAGCAGGCAGCCCACCTCTGCCAAGAGGAAGCGGTGTATTCCCAGCAGGGGCAGGGGTCTCTGGCCTCAGTCCTGTTCCCCCTGCCACCAATGAGTAGGAGATGTCTATCTGAACACCCCTCCAATAACCTGAAGAGCCCTACTCACTCAGGGCAAAGGCTCATCTAGTATAGCATTCTGTTCTCACAGTAGCCAACAAGATGTCTATGAGAAGCCCACAAGCAGGACGTGAGCACAACAGCACTCTTCCCACTTGAAATTCCTAGCAACTGGTTGATGGAGGTATAGTGCCTCCAGCAGTGGAGGGACAAGGTATCCATCACAGGCTAGTACATGCCGATAGCCTTATCCTCCAACCTAGAGCCTGGATAGCTCAGTTGGTTAGAGCGTGGTGCCAATAATGCCAAGGTTGCAGGTTCGATCCCCATAAGGGACAGCTGCATATTCCTGCAATGAAGGGGGTTGGACTAGATGATCCTCAAGATCCCTTCCAACTCCACAACTCTTTGATTCTAATCCTCTTTTAAAGCCATCCAAATTGGTGGCCATCACGGTCTCCCCTGTAGGAGCGACTTCCCCAGTGCACTGTGTGAAGAAGTGACACTTGAAGAACAATGGCGGTCGGGGGGAAGCCAAGTTCATCCCATGTCAAATGGGCCCATTTGCTAATATGATCGCATGCAGCTTCAGTTGCCCTAAAGGTGAACATAGGGACAAATGAAGAAGAGAGCTTAGGGTGAGAAATGGTGATTATCCAGTTGGAATTTCCAGTGAACCCAGGTAGCTAGCATTAATGAAATCAAATGCAAGCTACAGCTACATAAGATATGTAAAAAGGGGAAAACTGAGCTCAGCAGATGATGCAGGATGGGATAACTGTGTGCTGGGCAAGAGCTGCCGAGTGGAAATGGAAGCCATGACGTGTACCAGGTGTGCTACCAAAGAGCAAATTAGGGTGGTAATTGAGAGCAGAAATGGGCTGCGACAGCATACTAATTTCACTCATGAATGTGCAAAGTGAGGCTCTGGAAAGACAGGTTCCACCAATTACTGCTGCAGAGGGAGATTCCCCAGACACATGGGGAAAGAAAGGCAGAGATTGGAAGAAATGAGACTGGTGAGCCTGCATGATGCTGCATGAACAGCCTCTCCAGAAAAAGAGGGGTCTACATAATCATAGGCTTGGAAAGAACCTTGAAGACCATGTAGACCAAAAAGTCTGATGAGTACAGGGTCTGCAATGTGGCACTCAACTGCTAGCATCCCTGGGGGTTGGTTGTTCAGACTCCACTTAAATGCCTCCATGGAAAGGGATCTGATCACCTCCTGAGGAAACCTTTGTACCGTTCAACACCTCTTACCACTGGGTGCCAGAATCCCTTTTCTCTGCAATATCTATCCATTGGTTCTCACCTTGCCCTCCGAAGCAACAGAGAATGACTCTACTACATCTTCTTTCAGATATACGGAGGTCACTTTCACATTCTCCCCAGTCCATCTTCTCTTCTCCATGCTGAACACACCTGGTCCT
The DNA here is from genome assembly GCF_964270895.1 of Podarcis filfolensis. Lineage (NCBI taxonomy): Eukaryota > Metazoa > Chordata > Lepidosauria > Squamata > Lacertidae > Podarcis > Podarcis filfolensis. The sequence goes on along the minus strand of NC_139605.1, from coordinate 98,216,117 downwards.
CATTGGATTTGGTTTACAGCCTGCTCACCATCCTGGCCAGCCTCCTCTGGACTCACAACAGGGTTAGTTGAGAAGACTTCAAAACAGTTATCCACTCCCAATTAGAAGTATGATGTAACTGTTCATCTAATTAGAAAATGGGGCCAGTTCTTGACAATGCTGCTAAGATATCTAGGACAGGACTAGGGTGGTACACAAGCATCATCTGTATCCTGTATCCCATAGGACCTGGGGCTGCAGTGGAATTGGGATATAATTCGCCAAGAGAGCTGAGAAAAGAGCTTGGCAGGAATCAATTTCGCAGGCTCTCCTCTCCCTGCAGAGAAGAACAACCAAGACAAGAGGCAATGGTGCTGTGTTGCCAATGTATGCAGCCTCCTAAGAGTAGCATGCGGTTCCTTTGAAGCTCGATGGCTGTGAGCAGATGGTCTGGGACTGGCCCCAGGTAGAGAAAACTGAGCAACATCTCCAGATGAAACATGCACTTAAATGGTAGTGAAAGAAGGCATAAAGAAAGTTTATCTTTCCTCATTTCACCTTCAAAGGTATTTGGTTGAGGTGAATACACCCACATAATTTATCCTGCGGCCGTATTCAAATAATTGAATCCTTTGGAAAGAACATTACTCCACCAGAGAGAGAGGGATTGTTAAGTGGCAGAAAATATATAATCTTGGCCGACTCTCACCACTCATACTGAAATTCACGTAAGTCATTCACACGCAGCAGTTTTAAAACCTGGGGCGCACACACAAATCTTTGTAAAATGACATATTCGGGACAAAGGACATGTTATGTGGAGTTCTATGTAACTTTCCTTCCATGAGATGTGTGAATACACACACACACAAACACACAAACACACACACAATTACTGAAAAGCAGCCACAAAAGGCTGCAATCAGGAGAAGAGGAATAGTGTGTAGGTTTCTTCCTAATGTCTCAACAAATGAAACGGATCTGTAAAAAATGTCACTTGAAAAAAGAGAGAGAGAGAGACATTGCACATACTTTTGTAAACCAAGAAAATCTTTAATAAAAATACATTTTAAAAAAAGAAAAAGAAAATGGTGTTAAACCATTTCCAGGCTCTCATAATTCTCCCCTCCCTGACTGTTTTAACACACTGTGGGGTGGGGGGGAGATAAAGATTCCCATTATATTTTTTTCCCCTGCAGGGAGAAAAACCAGCTGGGAGTGGTGGTCGTGGTTTTCAGAGCACAGCAACAACTGGATTTTCATTGCCCCAGAAATATCCTTGCGTCACATTCCCCAAACGTAAAAGGGGACATATGAAGAGCCTGCTGGATCAGGCCAATGAATATCTAGTCCAGCATCCTGTTCACACAGAGGCTGCCCAGATGCCTGTGGGAAACCTGCAAGCATGACTGAAACCCAAGAACATTCTTCCCCTCTTGCGGTTTTCCAGCAACTGGTATTCAGCCCCCCCTGACCATTAGGTCCAGTCGTGGCCGACTCTGGTGTTGCAGCGCTCATCTTGCTTTATTGGCCGAGGGAGCTGGCGTACAGCTTCCGGGTCATGTGGCCAGCATGACTAACCCACTTCTGGCGAACCAGAGCAGTGCACAGAAACGCCGTTTACCTTCCCGCCGGAGCGGTACCTATTTATCTACTTGCACTTTGACGCGCTTTCAAACTGCTAGGTTGGCAGGAGCAGGGACCGAGCAACGGGAGCTGACCCCGTTGCGGGGATTCAAACCGCCGACCTTCTGATCAGCAAGTCCTAGGCTCTGTGGTTTAACCCACAACGCCACCCGCGTCCCTATTCAGAAGCATATCTGCCTACAAATGTGGATAACAACACAAACAACATAACAGGCTGTATGTAACTATATAAATTATTTTTAAATGTGATTCAACATACCATATCAAAATATATGGTTCTATAGACCAGCTTATCATATAAACGAAACATACTATGAGAAATTGAAGTCCAGCAGATAGATCAGGATCGGTGATGTGGCAGTGTTCTATTGTATTATTTGTACAAATTGATTTCCTCTGGAGTTAAAGATCTGACTGGGACAAACCTTGTTATGCTGAGCTCGTATTTTGCACAATTTGTATACGGTGTCTGTTTGATAATGTGTGGTTTGCTATGCATAATAAAGGATATTTGAATTGAGATAGATCAGGAAATACAATCTATTCAGTTCTTATATTGGCAATATCCAAGGTGTGGAATTCCAGAGCTTATTTTCTGCATGTGCCATTCTTCCAAGTTTTTCGTCTGATACCTGCATACAAGGAATGCTAGAATTCTTAAAAGCATCTTCACGTGGAACACTACACAATTGATATAAGAATTCCACACTGTGGATATTGCTAATGTTGACTTTAATTTCTCACAATATGTTTCGTTTATATAATAAGCTGGTCTATAGAACCATATATTTTGATATGATATGTTGAATCGCATTAAAAAAGAATTTATATAGTTACATACAGCCTGTTACGTTGTTTGTGAGCCAGTGTGGTGGTGTAGTGGTTAAGAGTGGTGGACTCGTATCTGGGGAACCGGGTTCGCGTCTCCGCTCCTCCACATGCAGCTGCTGGGTGACCTTGGGCCAGTCACACTTCTTTGAAGTCTCTCAGCCCCACTCACCTCACAGAGTGCTTGTTGTGGGGGAGGAAGGGAAAGGAGAATGTTAGCCGCTTTGAGACTCCTTCGGGTAGTGATAAAGTGGGATATCAAATCCAAACTCCCCTTCTTCTTCTTCTTCTTCTTCTTCTTCTTCTTCTTCTTCTCTTATGTTGTTATCAGTTTTGTATTTACGTGACAAAGGGCTTGGTAGTGTCATGAATTTGCCTACAAATGTGGAGGCAGAGCACAGCCCTTGTGGTTAAGTAGCCATGGGGATAATGCCCCCCACATAACACATGACGATTAACATTTATACACAAGAGGCTAATGCAGCACGATCAAGTAGTGAGAGCAGGTCAGGGAAATGTGGAAGCTGATAAGGTTCCAAGTAAACCAGAGACAGAGATCAAACCCTTAATTAAGAGGACCATTTCCTTCCCTACCCACACACTACGTTATTTCACAATTAGCAGAAGCATGAAATTGAATTAAGATAATTTCGGGGTGGTGGAGAAAAAGCAAAATGCACGAAAAAAGGAAAGAGGGGGGAAACAACACCCACCGCACCTTCACAACCCAACACCCTGTGATCTCACACATATTCTCTTCTCTGGACTGCTTTGAGTGCAGCTTCCCACCAGCTGTAGCACATCCTGCTGCTTTTATTCCCTTAACTGGGAACACAAAGAGCGATTGACTACAAATGCTCTTTAAGCAGAGACTACTCAAAACACATACACGCTCCCACGTCTGTGTGTAAAAATATAACAGCTTGGAGCTGCTTCACAACCAGCCTGGAGGCTTTTAATGTAGGAAATATTCATCTCCTGCATGGGTAATACAGAAATCTGCCTGTTAGTGGGCTGCCATGCATTTAATACCCCAGCAGGCTAGCAAATGTGGATGCAATAAATACATATTTTAAAAAACCACAACTCTCTACTCTAGATCGGTGAATCCTTTGGTTATAACGAGATACCCTTTAGGCTCACAACAGTTTTCTTTGGGGTTAATGAAGATGCCACATAACTTCTAGTCTTCGGCTATTTTTCATTATTGGCCTCACTCCTTTGGCCAACTCTGCTCCCATTAAGGCTGGACACTCTATCAGGAGGGCTCCCGTAACAACTTCACAGCAAGCATTAATGAAACAGGCGACGTTTTCCCTATTATCACATCTCTATTTAAGGAGTAGCTGCACCTCTTAAAGCCTGGGTTGGGGTGAGAGTGAGGACATTGCAACCCCTCTCTCCTCTTTCCTAAGCACCTACTGTATGATGACTGAATGCAGTTCTCTGCTTCACAGGAAGGAAACTGCACAAGAAATGACCACTCATGCGCCTACTAGTGACCGATTCTTCTAGTGAATTATCTCTTCTACTCGTGCTCTTTTCCCATGAAAGGCTGCATGGCCACATCCTGTACAAATTCTGTTGTCCCTTCTGCCATGAGTATCCCTATTAGTATGCAGCTGTCATTGTGATTCTAATATATCTTTATATAGATAGATATATGTAAGGCTGTCGTCACGTAGCTCCCATTGGAGGATTTGTAGTCATTACAATCCTGGATTTCAAATGGGGGGTGGCAAGGGTGGTGGTGAGTGGAGTGAGCAGGGGCGCAGCTTCTTGCGCATGCATTAAGGCAGCCAATGTAATGACAGCTGACACAATGCAACACAGACCTTGAGAATGTTAAGTGTAATGGTTGCTGTCGCGAGCTCTCAGAGAGTTCACACTGGAGAGGAGCTTCCGTTTCATTGCCAACCCAACTAGGGCTCTTTAGAGCTGCAAATACTGTTCTTGATCTTTCCCATTTCATTAACTTCAGAGCAACACACACTCATTATTAGCTCGCGAAGTACTGAAATGAACCTTCTAGGTGCACTTTCAACATCTCCGTTCTTCACGCTGTGCAGGCACCATGTTTTGAAGGGAAGAAAGAGCTTATCTGAAAGCATGTGTTCTACCTAGCAATTACTGTCACCCGAGCAAGAAAATGAAGACATCTGCTGGTTGCTAACGTTGCTGCACCCTTCCTGACCTGCTCTAGTGAATCAGTAGTCAGGAGCCTGCAAGTAACGAAGTAATCAAGGCGACTCAGTTCTTTTGTCCGTAACTTTCACCCAAGGCAAGTGAAGCAAGTTACAAAAGCATTATAAAATCCATTCTTACATTTGCCTTCTCAAGGGGAGGGAAATGCCATTTCCCCCTTTCACGAATGTGTAAAAAAAAAAAAAAAGCAACTGGCGTTAAAACAACAACAATACTCTAATGCCTTTCATATTAGTTAGAATTATTGCTACTCATTGGAGAGGAGCCAGGATCTAATACATAAAGCATTACAGATTTTCTCAGCAGTTGTTTGTGTGCACCCTGTGGCAAAAGGGCATCTCACATTTCATCAACAACATCCACTTATTTACAGTAGCTGTTAGGAGATTTTCTCCATCTTGGCGGAGAATGGCATTTTTGGACATTTCAAAACTACTAGGTAACATTCCAGAGTGTGCTCCAAATCTCTCCTAGGTCACAGAGAAGATGGAGTGGGAGCTGCTCTCTATTTTGCTGGTCTCCGTGGTGCCCCTCACATGCTTTTTAACAGCAGCTAGGTAAAGCCATTGGAGGGGGTGAGATGTTATCAGCATACTGATAAATCTATATCATCTGACTCAGGTGAAGCTGTGCAGGCACTGGGTGAGCCTTTCCCAATCTGGTACCCTCCAGATGTTTTGGGCAACTCCCATCATCCCAGACCACTGACCATGAAGTATGGGGCTGGTGGTAGTTGGACTGGTTAGGCATTGCTGTGCTAGACCAGTTATGGAGTGCATGAAGGATGAATTATGACCAAACAGAGGCTGTACTCCCCTGGAAAGAACAGATGCATGTGCTTCGTCCCCCCTCAGCTACACCACAGCCTCCAGGATGAATTCCTCAAGAACATGGCAGGATAGCCCAGCTGGTTAGTGTGCGGTGCTGATATAGCCAAGGTTGCAGGTTCAATCTCCATAAGGGACACCTGCATATTCCTACATTGCATGGAGTTGGACTAGATAATCATAATAATAATAATAATAATTCATTTCCTTTTTGTTTTTTAAAGTACAAATCTCAAATTGGTTTACAACACAGTAAAACTTCAAATAAAACAATCCAGAATAGAACATATTCAAGCTTCAAGGAAAATATTTTGACATTTTCTTTCCCCGGCCACCATTTATTTATACCCTGCCCATCTGGCTGGGTTTCCCCAGCCACTCTGGGCGGCTTCCAACAGACTATTAAAATACAATAATCTATTAAACATTAAAATCTTCCCTAAACAGGGCCGCCTTCAGATGTCTTCTAAAAGTCTGGTAGTTGTTTTCCTCTTTGACATCTGGTGGGAGGGCATTCCACAGGGTGGGTGCCACCACCGAGAAGGCCCTCTGCCTGGTTCCCTGTAACTTGGCTTCTTGCAGCAAGGGAACCGCCAGAAGACCCTCAGCACTGGACCTCAGTGTCCGGGCAGAACAATGGGGGTGGAGACGCTCCTTCAGGTAGATCAGGGGCCATCAAACTTTTTCAGCAGGGGGCCCTTGTGGGGGGGGGGCGGACTAGATTTTGGAAAAAAATCATAATAAACAAATTCCTATGCCCCACAAATAACCCAGAGATGCATTTTAAATAAAAGCACACATTCTACTCATGTAAAAACACCAGGCAGGCCCCACAAATAACCCAGAGATGCATTTTAAATAAAAGGACACATTCTAACACACTGATTCCCGGACCATCCGTGGGCCGGATTTAGAAGGCGATTGGGCCGGAGCCCGCCCCTGATCCTCAGTTTGCCTACCCATAGACTAGATGATCCTCAGGGTCCCTTTCCAACTCCACGATCCTGTGATTCTATGATATAATCTCATCAGGTGACTGGAACCGTTTTTCAGTTAGAGAAGCACTGGAAGTTGAAACTGAAGCAAAAGTTTCAGTAACTATAATCAGTATTAAAGACATATGACCTGGGTAGAGAATAAGCCCAGTGAGTAGTCCACACTAGCACATTTTAAGTGTGGTTTGCTGCCCTGAAAACAAATGTGCTGGAATGCTGTAAAGTGCCAGTGTGGTGTAGTGGTTAAGAGAGGTAGTCTCATAATCTGGGGAACCGGGTTCGATTCCCTGCTCCTCCACATGCAGCTGCTGGTCACACTTCTCTGGGCTAGTCACACTTCTCTGAAGTCTCTCAGCCCCACTCACCTCACAGAGTGTTTGTTGTGGGGGAGGAAAGGAAAGGAGAATGTTAGCCGCTTTGAGACTCTTTAAAGGGAGTGAAAGGCGGGATATCAAATCCAAACTCTTCTTCTTCTTCTTCTTTCTCTACACTTACAAAATTTTATAGCTGTCTTCACCTACAGAGAAATGCAAGCTATCACAGAGGTTACCGATAAACTCTTCCTTGACTTCAGAAGGCTTAGCTGTCAGGACACAAAAGACTTACAGAAGAACAAAGCACACAGGAGGGAGGGGAAATCAATGAGAGATTCATGGGAGAGATATCTCTTTTTTAAAAAGTCAGAGGAGCAACAGGAACAGATAACGACAGAAAGCCATTTTTACCAAAGCAATAAAGAATTACGTCTGAAAAAATAAATTGAGGTGGCAACGTAGATTGAAAGACTCTAACTGGAGATCTGTAGGCATTCAGAAGAAATGGGAAAGGTCACCTCTCCCTCTTTTTAAAAGACTTTTTCGGGAGGAGACTCTAACCAGAGCAAATACTAACATCAGCAAGTGGTGAAGAAGAAGAGCAAATTGTCATCCTGCCACAGAATTATGCAAAAAATATATTCTAACAAAGTGCTTTTATCAGTCTTCAGCTTATACAGTGATACCTCTGGTCATGTACAGTGGTACCTCAGGTTACATATGCTTCAGACTCCACTAACCCAGAAATAGTACCTCAGGTTAAGAACTTTGCTTCAGCATGAGAACAGAAATGGTGCTAAAGTGGTGCTTCAGGTTAAGAACAGTTTCAGGTTAAGAACAGACCTCTGGAACGAATTAAGTACTTAACCCGAGGTACCACTGTACTTAATTCGTTCTGGAGGTCTGTTCTTAACCTGAAACTGTTCTTAACCTGAGGTACCACTTTAGCTAATGGGGCCTCCCACTGCCGCGCAATTTGTGTTCGTATCCTGAAGCAAAGTTCTTAACCTAAGGTACTATTTCTGGGTTATCGGAGTCTGTAACCTGAAGCATCTGTAGCCTGAAGCATCTGTAACCCGAGGTACCACTGTATATCAGTAGCAACTTTACCTTGATGCAGGTAGCATGGTTACATTTAGAGTACTGCAATATGCTGTATGTGAGGTTTTCCTTAAAGGGGGGTGGGTCTGGCAGCTGCTAATTTTCTTTGCAGCAAATTGAGAGGGGAACAAAGATCACTTTCCATATATACCAACAGCGGTTCTCCATCCCACCCAGACCACCTGTGACCACCTGTGATTGCATGGGAACATGTAAGTGCAAACTAGTCTGGAACACAGTTTCAGCCAGCATAATTATTACGATCATGGGGGTGGGGCGGGGAGAACGCCGACCAGTTTGCAAAATCACTACTGAACGACTCAAGTTCTACATGGTTCATGCTAAATTTCCCTCATACAATCAGAGGGGCCATGTTGCTGATTGTATGCAGGACAACAGGCCTCTACACCAGACAGTTACATAAATCACATAAAAGGAATGGAACTACAAATAAATACGATAGATTCCAGCAAACACTGCTGCCATAGCAACCTAGCCAAATGACAGGAAAGGTGGAAAGAGTAGCCCATACTTAAGCGTCTTCCTTTCCTTCCACACTGAAGAGAGTGAGGTGGAGATGTTTCTGTTTCCCTTTCATTTGCATCCAGAGATGATATATCGTATTTGCAATCCAACAGAATTGAGAATTAATAACATCACTAGGGAGACTGACTCCTTATCATGCAAGTGGGGAAAAAAAGAAACCTACAGCAGAAGCAACTATAAACAGCAAAGCTAGGATAGGGAAGTTTTTCCAACCACATTGTTTCATGCACAACCTTCCAGGGGCCACACACCAGTGGGGAGTGGAGTTTGAGGCAAAAAACACACATGGTGCAACCTTTGAACAGTAAACTCTTTCCCTGCCACTGATGTCAAAGGTTTTGGCACCTCCATCATCCATAAAGGCAAGCAAGTAGAATAATAGAATTGTAGAGTTGGAAGAGACCCCGAAGGTCATCTAGTCCAACCCCCTGCAATGCAGGAATCTCAGCTAAATCATACATGGCAGATGGCCATCCAACCTCTGCTTAAAAACCTCCAAGGAAGGAGAGTCCACCACCCATCGCAGAAAACTGTTGCACTGTCAAGCCGCTCTTACTGTCAAGAAAGTAGCACTATCATAGTTCAAGGATATATTCTAGAAGAAAGCTGGTGTGAAAGAGGGGTTGCGAAGATCCCTAAGAGTCAGATGAATAGACCCGGAGGGTCAAATTCAGCCCCTAAGCCTTAGGTTCCCCACCTCTGGCTTGAAAGCACCAACAGGTCCATCGCCATGCACAACAACTACACAATGTTACTTCCCCACTTTCCGTGCTACGGAATGGTCATTTAGTTTATTAGCCCAATTTAGGTTGATAGGTTCCTTACTCTACTACAAGGGTAGCCACCATGGTGCCCATCAGCAGGGGCGGCCCAAGCCATTTTGGCGCCTGAGGTGAACCACAAGATGTCCCACCCACCATCACTAGAGAAGAAGGAGTGAGTGAAGAGATACATCAGGAACAAGGGGAAGCTGAATCAAATCAGCCTTACCTGGTGGCAAAAATTCCGAAATATAGATGATAAGACAAATAATAAATGTTGGAAATGTACAGGAAAAGAAGGAACATTTTATCATAGGTGGTGGGAATGTAAGAAAGTAAAGAATTTCTGGGAAATGATATATAAGATGATATATATATTCTGGGAAATGATATATAAATGATATATATAAGAATGTATATTGAAATATACATTCTTAAAAAAAACCAGAAGCATTTTTACTTAGTATTATAGGTCAAGACATTAATAGGCAAGATGTTGAATTGTTTTTATATGCAACAACAGTGGCAAGAGTACTGTTAGCCCAGAAATGGAAGCAAGAAGAAATTCTGATGAAAGAAGAATGGCAGACAAAATTAATGGACTATGCAGAATTGGACAAAATGACAGGAAAGATTCGAAACCTGCGGGACCAGAGATTTACAGAAGATTGGAAGAAGTATATGAATTATTTGAAGAGCAACTGTAATCAACAAATTACGCTAGTAGGACTACAAGAAGTTTTGTAAGGAGAAATATACGAAGTGTTACAAAATAGAAAAAGATAGAGATATTGGTTATGAGTTTGAAATGTAATAGGGAAAATAAGAAATGCATACTATGAGATTAGATTGGAAAATTTTCAGACAGGACTGATGGAAGTCAAAAAAATTGAATAAGATGTAAAAGTATGTTTAATTAGTGTTGAAAATGGTATGTTAAAAAACTAATAAAAATTTATATTAAAAAAAATATTCTGAAATATAGAACAGTGCCATTTCTAGCAAGAGGAAGAAAGTTCACCTTTAAAACACACACACACACACAACTCCCCCCCCCCGCCTATACTCTTCTCTGTCCATCAATATGAAGTCAAACATCAGCAGGAAACGTGTCAAATCTCTAAAAGGACTTGCTTTAGTACTGCCTCAATATCAATTTCAGCAGTTTTTAGCTGAACAGATGGAAATAGCCACAAGGTTATAAAAGCCTAGTCAGGGGAAACTGATTGCTATTACGTGTGGAATGGAATGGGGAGGATGTCAAATTTTCATTCCTTTCCCCCTTCGTTTATGTGAGAGCCCCACGGCAGTAAAAGATTCAGCACCATACGTCAACTAACACAAATCCCTACGGTGTGCTTTGTTATTGCAACACTAAAAGCAGAAGGTTGGGGAGAAAGCTAGCGGCCAGCACGAGCCCAACAGCTATTCAATGGCCGAGCAGCAGTTCAATGTATGGAATTCTCATCAGAGATCCATATTGCTAAGTAAATGACCGAAAAGGAGTTGAGGCTTGAAAACTGAGCTGCCAGAGAAAGCTAAGAACAAACTAAATATATTCACAGATTCTGCCAATGCCACACTTGTTAAACATGTGCGCCTTGGTTCCTTAACACTGTTCCTTCGCATGTACAGTACATCTCAGTCGAGATCAATTCAATTTCCGAATGCTTTGTGAGATCACTGTAGTCCTATTACGTATTGATTTCTTATTTATCATGGCTTCTTCAACCTCATTCATCATTCTGCATCTGATTAAGTTATACTATTTGCAGGACCATTGATTCAGGTTTGTACTATTATCCTTGCATTGTCTGGTCAAAAGGCACAACTGGCTGCTAATTCAAAAAGGAGGTACGAGTGAAGCCAAGGGAGAAGATAGCAGCTGAGCCAAGGAAGGGGGCATTGCCAGCCTCATGGGAACACAGGAAGGGGCCTGATACAGAGTCAGACCATTGGCTCATCTAGTGCAGCATTGTCTAGACTGACTGGCAGCAGCTCTCCGGGGATTTCAGACTGGGATATTCCCAGTCCTACCTGGAGATGCTGGCGACTGAACCTGGGATTATCTGCATGAAAACCAGATACTTACCACTGAGGTATGGTTCTTCTCTAGACTTGCACTCTCAAACAACAACTTAATCAATATCGAATGAGACATGTTTTTTTTCTTCTTCCTGCACTCCAGTTACAGTGCTACCTCGGGTTAAGTACTTAATTCATTAACCTGAAACTGTTCTTAACCCGAAGCACCATTTTAGCTAATGGGGCCTCCTGCGGCTGCCGCGCTGCAGGAGCCCGATTTCTGTTCTTATCCTGAAGCAAAGTTCTTAACCTGAAGCATTATTTCTGGGTTAGCGGAGTGTGTAACCTGAAGCGTATGTAACCTGAAGCGTATGTAACCTGAGGTACCACTGTATTTGGTGCTAGCTCAGTTTTTTATATGAAATGTATTTCATCCATAACATACAGCTCAGGAGAGCATCTAAGAGCTTGTTCAGACATCATGATAAACCGTGATGGAGCAAGACGGGACCAAATTGCCGTGGGCACCCTCTGCCTCTGGTGTGGCTGTGCAGAAGAGATTAACCACAGCTTGCTGTACTGTCTGAATACAACATGCGGTGGGTTAATGAAAACTATGGTTTATTCTAAATAAAGCCAAATTAAAGCCACAATCTATGAAGCTGTCTTGTTTTCACTAACCATCATTAAGAATAACCATTGTTTAGATTTTAGATGCAGTGTTAAACTGTGGCTAATGAAAAACAGAAGCATCAGCTTATTTCCTTGAGGCTGTGCCACAAAGGGAGAGAGGAGAGTGTGGCTCTTTCCCGTCGCAATAAACCATGGTTATCATGACATCTGACATCATGACCTAATCGTGTAGGTACGTAAAGAAGATTCAAATCCAGAGCTAGGATACCATCAAGGGTTGACTTGCAATGCGTATGTATCAAGCTTGGAATATGCCAAAGTATTTTAAGGTGGGTTCATCTGTCCTTGAAAAAGATCTTCTGCTTGTAGTTTAAACTGAGTCTGTTACGAGATGGTGTTGTGCACACTTTGCACCTGTGCAATCAGAGGTGCTCTGAAATATACTCAGAGTCGCAAAGTGATTTCATGCTCTTTATTCAGCTCATAGTGGTGAGGAGGAATGAATGAAAGTCCCCTCAAAGTATCTGCTTTATATACATTATTTACACAATGGGCTGCACATGATTGGCTAATTCCGGAATTCTACTGTAAGCCAATCAGGTTGTGGATTCACTTCTATCTGGAGCATGATTGGGTGGTTCCTGCCAACCAATCATACTGCTGCCTTGTTCTAGGACCAATCAGACAGCTGCATTCTGAATCCTATTGTTCTAGGACCAATCAGACTGCTGCCTCTTGGATCCTATTGTTCTAGGACCAATCAGACTGCTGCAGTTTGGATCCTATTCAACTCAGTACATAACACGCTCAAAAAGGCAGGTGCTGTTTTGGCGGCGGCTTGTCACATTTTTTCTCATTGCTAAAACTGACTTGAACTTTTTGAAAAGAGATATGTAATTTACGGAACACCATGAGCTGCTCACATACACCCGAGGGGCAGGGCATGCATCATGTAAATGTGACCTTTGCAAAGAGTAAATCACACAAATCCTGCCGGTGGGAACACAAAAACACTGCCTTGTGAGCAACAAACCACCAAACGATGTGAATATTCACAAAACCAAACCAATTTAAAACAATACTTCGAGCGCAACACAAAGAATAAAGGAAGCTTAAATGTTGGCACAAAGGACATGACCGCAGACCGCTTGTAAATTTATAACGAGCGCACAATACGGAATGGGTTTGGCACTGCAGGGGAAGAGAGAAGAACGGGAGAAAAACAAAAGTCTGATGCAATGGGAGGAACAGACATTTATTTATGTATAACGTTTCTGCCTTGCATCATGATGTCTGGATCTCCTGAAGCAAATAACACACTGAAAGCATGTAGGTCAGGGGATCATGCCAACCAACCTCGTTCCTGCCGACACTGGCCAGGCCCTTCACTAGCCACACATTCGGTGGAGTGGGAAAGGGCCCTACATGGATGCTTTAATTGAGATTCCTGCATTGCAGGGGGCTGGACAAGATGTCCTTTGGGGTCCCTTCCTAAGCTCTACATTTCTATTATTCTATGACACCACTGCTGAATGTACAGCCAACATGGCATGTGACTGGTGTACATTTCAGCAGGTGGGGCTAGTCAAAGAAACCCCCCACATGTGGTTTCAACATGCAAGGCTCATGTGAGCCCCTGATATAATGGCTCAAATGAAAATCACCAAGCTTACAAGATAGTGGAGGGGTGGGGACTACAGCTGTCAATGCTTCCCTTTTCTTGTGAGGAATCCTATTCAAAATAAGGGAATTCCCTTTTTTAAAAAAGGGAAACATTGACAGCTATGGTGGGGACAGAGGGATCTGCTTCATTTTCCTCCTTCAAAGCCTCTAGAAGTTCGTGGCTTTTATTTCCCTTTGCTGTTACTTCTTTTTTGTTTTTCCTTATTCCTTATTTCTAGGCGCCCTTTCTTAACTGCTAATTCATTTCACGCCTCCTGCGGTGTGAGAAGATGCTCACTGCCAGGTGCTGAAAATGCAAGTTATGCTTGTCCTCTGACCCATGGCTTCTGTCCACCCCAAGGAGGCCCCACAAAGAAGCAACTAAGTTATTCAAATTGAAACTGGCAGGAACAAAGAAGGATTCGGAAACTTTTGCATTTAAGGCAACAGACCTCTGAGTGCCAGGTGCTGGAATGAACAAGCAGGGATGGGCTCTCTCTGTTATGCTCAGGTGTGAACTTCCCCGGGGGGGGGGGGGGTAGACTTGCCTGGCTGCTGCTGAAGACAAACTGCTGTACTAGATGGATCTTTCAACTCATTCCAGAAAACAAACATTTACAGTGGTACCTTGGGTTAAGAACTTAATTTGATCTAGAGGTCTGTTCTTAACCTAAATCTGTTCTTAACCTGAGGTACCACTTTAGCTAATGGGGCCTCCCACTGCCACCACGATTTCTGTTCTCATCCTGAAGCAAAGTTCTTAACCCAAGGTACTATTTCTGGGTTAGCGGAGTCTGTAACCTGAAGTGTCTGTAACCTGAAGCGTCTGTAACCTGAAGTACCACTGTATTCTATTATTTATATACAGTGGAACCTCAACTTACATATGCCTCGTCTCGCAGACGTTCCAAGTTGCGTCCATGGCAAACCCAGAAGTAAACACCGGGTTTGCCGCGATTCGCGCGAAAGCAGCTTCTGCCATCCGCCGAATGCGCACAAGACGCCTCTTCTAGCATCCCATTTCAACCAACGGACGGACCTCCAGAATGGATTATGTCCGTAAGTAGAGGTTCCACTGTGGTGCTAAAGCTCACTGAACCTTAGAGAGAGAGAGACCATCAGGAGATAAACGACAAGAAAAACTAACTGAGGTCAAAGACGGAATTTATTTAAATCAGAGGTGAAGACCCCAAGCCACTGTGAGTAAGCCTGGGACACTCCACAGGGTATGCATCTTGCTGGAGGCTTAAATGAGAAATGTTAAAGTTCCATTCCGCAATACGTATGTCCTTCATTTGAAGGCAAAGGAGTAGTAGCACTTATTTTGGGCAGCAGGAATCTAATAATACACCAAACACTCTACCTGACCCCCCTTGTGTTGCATTAGTGCAAAGCTGACACCTTCTAAGCCACAATGATAAACAAGCCCTTTCCAAAGAGATTTATTTCAGTACGATTGCTCTTTTTTTATTCTCCAAATCTCAGGATAGCTAATTTAAATGGAATGTAAATGTTATTTTTAAGGTTTTATATAGACAATTATTTAGTACACATCCCAAATGCACTTTTTTCCATGGGGCAGTACTCAAGGAAATAAGCTGATGTTTTCAGCATAGGGGAAACATGATATCCCAGCAACAGAACCACTATCTTGGGTAAAGACAGTGCTATTTTTCTAGAAAAAGAGGTGCCAGAACGCACCACGAACACCTCCCTTGTTCTCTTATAGTGGCAATGGTGCCCATCTGAGAGGTGCTAGAATTGAGTTCTAGTGAGTTCCAGCTTGGGGGGGGGGGGAAGCCCTGGGTAAAGATGTTGGTACCCCTTGTACCAATAAATAACTCATCCATTACAATGCTTGCTTAAGTCAAGAAAACTGTATCAGACTAAAAAAATTACAGTCCTCCCTCCCACAAATCATTAAATAGACTGTAAATAGAACTGCACATATGTACACTGGAATCAAGCAATGTTTGTCACACCCCATGAAGAGTTATCTTGGCAATTACTTTGATTTCTATTTTTTTTTAAGCTTAAAATCATTACCTGCCTTTTTAGCACTCAAAAGCAGGCAGTAACGTTAAGAGAACTGTAAATTACATTAATCACCCTTCCCAGAAGGATTTCTTAAAGTTGTTTAGCACTGCATGAGTAAATGATCACACATTATTCTGGAAATTATTACGGAGTCTAACCTTTTGTCAATTCATTAATATATATCTCTCTCCAATTCAAATGGAAATGTATTTCCAGGACAAATCCACCTCACAATATACGGTCTTTGGCACATTTACTTACTTTTGTGATAACAAAGTGGCTGAGGTCAGGCAGCTTGGAGTCTTTTAAAGTTGGCTAATGGACAAAGAGCAAGGTGCAAATTTCCAAAACCAGCCAACTGAATTAGAAAATACACTAAAGATTCATTATCTCAGTGGCTTCAGATCATGCTATGCCTTCTTTTCTGCTGCTGGCCCTAGACAGATATGTCACCCACATGACCTGCAACAAATATATAATTGCACCAGCCTGTTAAGACAATTATGCAATGCATTAGTTGTCTGACTATGCTCCACTGTTTCTTCTAGATCTGACTAAAAAATGGACATTTGTGTTTTACACACCATTCATGTCTCTGAACCTTGTCAGTCTGGGTTTTTGTTCATTACAGAAGGAAGGGTTGACGAAGCGGCAGTCACAGAAATTGGGACTGGGTGTTACAAAAATCAACAAATACCTCACATGTGAAGTTATGCACATTCAATACAATGCCAAGTTTGGGTGTGCCTGAGGTTATTGGTATCTGATGTCGCCTTTATGGCTAATGGTTGAATCTTGTTAACTTCAACTCATTAACTGAAAAGTTATACCCTTTCCTCCCAAATAGATTCCTTTAGCTTCTAATCCAGGGGCAGTCCAAGTGGCGTCCTTCATATGTTCTTATCCTTTAACTCCCTTCATCCATGACCATTGCAGGTTGGGGCCAATGGAAGTTAAAGTTCAACAACATATGAAGGCATCATGTTGGCCAACCCCATTCTAAAGTCACCTGGTATAAGAGCTCCCATTTACCAAATGACACCATATGACTATACAAGCATTGCTGGCAAGTGCTAAACTTTCTACTGAGAGATATAGGTTACACAATCCGGCTAGACCAATGGGAAAAATTATGGAAATGCGACATTAAATTCACAGCAAGTTATACAATCAGAGATAATTTGATGAAAATGATGTACCAATGGTACTTAACTCTGGTAAAATTGGCAAAAAATTATAAATTAAAACCAGACACCTGTTGGAGATGCAAGAAAAAAATAGGAACAATGTTTCACATGTGGTGGGAATGCCAACCTATTAAACAATTATAGAATGAAATATATGAAGAAATCAAAAAGACGTTTAAAATATCTTAGTAAAAAACTGGAGGCATTCCTTTTGGGTATAATTACAAACAATATTCCAGGCAATCAAAGGAAAGTATTCCTCTATGTGACAACAGCTGCCAGGATGCTCATAGCAAAAAACTGGAAAGAGGGTGGGAATCCCATCAATAAAAGAATGGAAAATTAAACTTTGTGAATATATAAATTTGGCAAGATTTACAGCATTCTTAAGGGGACAATTGGACCCAAAATTAGCAAAAGAATGGGACTGAGTACATGAAAAAACATTGTTCTGGAGTAAGTATATTGGTATTTAATGAATGAAACTTTGTAGGGTTAAAGAAATTGAAAAAAATGGTGCAAAAGGTATAAAGATAGAGGTAATTTATATTAGACACAACAATTCAGAAAGATTAAAAATTTTGAGGTCTCAAAACAGAGGAAAGAAGTCAATGTGTATGTGTATGTGTATATGTACATAAAGTTTGTTAAGATGGTATGGTTTTCTTTGTAGGTTTGTTTTTTGTTCTTTTTTGGACTTTATGTTTGTAATTTTTGTTGTAATTTTGCACTGGGGAAAAAAATTAAGTTTCTACTGAGAGAATGGTAATATTTGTCCTTAGATACACCTGACACTGGAGAATGAGAACAAACAAAGTCACACATCTGCCACAATTTCTAGTTTGGTCTAGTGGGCAACTTACAGCTGCCAGGAACAACGCTTCAACGTCTTCCATTTGCGCTGCATCAGAAGGATTTTGATGATCACATGGCAGGACAGAGTTTCAAACCAAGATGTGCTCTCCCAAGCCCACATTCCCAGCACATTTGCACTCCTGCCTCAGCGACTGTTGGGATTTTTGACTACATGCTATCTGATGCAGCTTCCCACAGAAGCAATTAAGGAGTTGGCCGAAGGCCAAGAAGACTGAGCAGAGGGAGTTATTCTGCCTAGAGATATGGGACCTTAGATACAAGTCTGCTATTGGTTGAGGTCTCCACATAGGCATGATGACTCATGACCTTCCTTGTTGGATAGTTGGTTGGTCAGTATGTGGTCTCAGAGTTTGTTGGAGTTTGTTCAGTGAAAGAGTTAAGATCCGTGTCTATATCCTGTATATAGTAACTTGTGAGTCTGCTGTAAATAATAAACCTATAAGTAACCAAGTTACTGGTAGCAGCATCTTGTTCCTGCTTCATCCTGCCTGGACAGTCTGCATATGTTCTGCTATATTCAACAGGTTCTGGCTCAACAGCGACTTGGCCATGTCCACAGGAAGGAAAAGATGGCAGGATCCCCAAGAAAGTGCTCCACATGTTACTGGCTCCAGGCACCAAACCCTTTTGGCAGACCATCTCTGCATTACAAAGATGTC
Organism: Podarcis filfolensis; assembly: GCF_964270895.1. NCBI lineage: Eukaryota > Metazoa > Chordata > Lepidosauria > Squamata > Lacertidae > Podarcis > Podarcis filfolensis. The sequence continues at coordinate 98,197,835 of NC_139605.1, read as the reverse complement.
TGCAAAGGTGTCATGAAGGCTGGCAGCATGAACCGTCATGTGGGAATGCCTTGCAGATAACCACAGTGCCTTGAGACAATCAATCAGGTATTCACAGCAATGACCAGAGGAGCAATGATAACTGGGAGGAGTGCAGAGAGAGAAAATGCCATGGTGCTTCTGCAGCAGCACAACCAGACACTTTCATCTGCCCCAACTGCAACAAAGCATGTCTCACCCATATTGGTTTCTACAACCACAGCAGGCGTTGCAACCTTCCAACAGTTTGGCTTCACCCCCAAAGGTGAACCCCTCCATTGTCTCCTGAGACAACCAGAGGCCAACAACTAGTTTGGCCTTAAGTTCCTCTAGTTCAAGAACTGAACAAGCTGCCTTCTCAACTTTTAAGGTAAAAGTTTTTGCTGCCAATCTGATGATGGTGCCAGCAGAGCCATATAACTGAGACTTATGGTTTGAAGTGATTCAGGTTCCTTTTTAATTCCATCATCATACATCCGTTCAACTTCAATTCCCATATAGCAAATGTACAGACTTCCCTCCAGCAAGCAGAAAAGAAAGATTCTGCAGGTGACTTTTGTCATATTTCACTAGGCCCATTTCATCTGCTCTGCCTCACGGCAAAATCCATTATTCACTGAACATCTGCCCATAAATATCACTCTCCTTAGTAGGAAAGTACATGAACTCGCATGTATTATTTCATGGCCACTGTCTAGCCTTCAAAAGGGAAAGACTCCATTGATCTATGCAGCCAAAGATCAGGGTTGTTCCAATCATACAGAGCATCTATCTTTTCCAAGCTTCAGTACTTCTCATAAATAATTTTAACACTATAACTGTATTAACTCAGAGTTTTAACGCATACACATTCCAAGAGCAGGAAGCTAAATCCAATTTGGACACAGCTTGTACCCCTTCCTTAAATTACAATTACATTACTTATTTTGGTTTGCATAGGGTAACTTACATTTTTTCCTAGCATATATATAATTCTGAATACTGCAGGTTTTTTTTTGGGGGGGGGGAATGAATAGTTGTGTGACAATAACAATTTAACATCTAAATATCGGGAAATTGCTCTCTAGGTGGTAGCAAAATGTGCATATTTATTGATTCATGCTTTCTCTTTTCTGAGCTGAGCAACATTAAGGACAGCCTTTCACAGAGTAATTTTCCTTTTGCAGCCCCGATGACTCATGGTGCTTTTGCAATAGTCTATAAATTCACAGGTTAAGCGGGTACTAGGGTGGCACAAAAACAAGTGCACGCAGACAGACTAGATTTAAAGCCAAATCTATGGGACTCAAAACGGGCTTTCTCCAGCAATGTTTCTTCTGAAATTCTGCCATCCAGACCCTAACTCAAAAACACTTGCTTTCAGCCTTCCTTGACTATATATCTCACAGTTACTGGGCAAACCAGTTTTTCAAGCTCCTCATTCTCAGTGGAAGGACCCATCCAAAATGACCACGGTAATCTGCTTTCCTCATCAGCATCCATTGTTAGTTACCAAGCCACATCAAAGTTAAAGGGAAGCTTTGATTACCTGAACAATGTGGCTCTTAACAATGTCAGGCGATGTCATCCAGTCTTAAGCACAGCGATTCCAATTTTGTTTGCTCTCTATTATACAATTTCACATCATATGTGCTGTTTTGCAAAAAAAAATTGGGGGGGGGGATCTTTTTAGAATATTCTAAAAAGCTCAGTGACACCTGGAAGGAAAATGCTTATCTGAATGCACAGAGCGGGCATGCCACAGCCCACCAGGAGACGCCTAAAACAGTCCTGGTCTGATATGGCAGTGGCAGTGGCCACAGATGGCTCAGGAGGCATGCGGTCCAGCTGGCAGCCAGAGATGATGGTGACAACAAGGCTCAAGGAGGAGGAGAAGTCCAGGATGTTATTTGCAGGCAGCCGATAGGTCCAGGGTTCAGGAGAAGCAAGAGGGTCAGATAGAAGGCTTTCAAGACCATGGACAGATCATTGGTTATGAAGAACTTGCTTCCAAAGGAACTCAAGCTCCAAATGAAGCTTCAACCAGCTTCATCCTTTCAAGATCTGGCTGTCCTTCCCAGCCTCTAACCTCCCCCACCCACCGCTGCTGAACCAATAAGCAGGCATGGGGGAGCAGGAGATGGATGAGCTAGGACTTGATTCCTCAGCGGTGAGAGCAGAGAGGCATTGTACTTAGGAGGAGATGCCTATGGGAGTTCAGGGATCTCTGATTCCAGGCCCTCAGCTTCCACATATTGGAACTTACTTCCTCTGCAGGGGACGTGTACAAGCTGGACTCAACTGACTCCTCCCCTTCCATGCCCAAGTCATGCCTGCTACTTGGATAAAGGGAAGGACCAGCTTCTAGATGTGAGCCTCCCTTTCAAACATGGCATTTCAGGTCAAGAGTTGCCAAAAGAGAAGAAAAAACTTTTTTATGTATGCAACAATGGCGGCTAGGGTGCTGCAAGCCCAAAGATGGAAAAGTGAAGAAATACCAACAAAAGAAGAATGGCAAAAAAAATTGATGGCAAAATTAACTGGAAGACTACGAGTTAAGGACAACAGAGACTTTAAGAAAGATTGGCAACCATTTATGGTACAGTGGTACCTCGGGTTAAGAACTTAATTCGTTCTGGAGGTCCGTTCTTAACCCGAAACTGTTATTAACCTGAAGCACCACTTTAGCTAATGGGGCCTCCTGCTGCTGCCGCGCCGCCGGAGCACAATTTCTGTTCTCATCCTGAAGCAAAGTTCTTAACCCGAGGTATTATTTCTGGGTTAGCGGAGTCTGTAACCTGAAGCATCTGTAACCTGAAGCATCTGTAACCCAAGGTACCACGGTATACTTACAGAAACAATGTAGAAAGATGGCCTCATTGGCAGGTTTTGATTAAACATTTACCATTATCAAAACAAAAATAAAAATACAACATTGAATTTCAAACAATAAGTAAACAATAATAAATATATTAGATGCCAATTTAAGAATAATAAAATATACAGAAGAAACCTTTTAGTGAAAAACCAGAAGAGGAAGTTGGGGGAAGTTGATTGGGGGGGATTATGAGGATAATATTATTTTTATTTTCTGTTATGTGAATGATGTAAAGGTGGTAAAAATATGTAAAACCTAATAAAAATTATTTTTAAACAAACAAACAAACACGGCAGCACTCAGAATATCTGAGTGCTATGATGAAAACAAGGAGCCATATGAGGAATGAATGGCTGGGTAGCAGCTGGAAGCTATATAGGTATCACAGGAAAGAGAAGTAATGTTGAGTTTCTATGCCTATGTAGATCACAACTCCCTTTTCTATGCATCATAGAATGAGTGGACACCTGAAATGAGACAGGCTGCTTAGACAGGTTTCCTAAACAATGTTTATGCAAACAATATGAAAGCAGTCACAATCACAAGCCACAGTACAAAGTGTACCAAGACAGAAGCCCTGTGAGCGAGTAGTTCGTGTGCCTGATACACAGGTAAATTGCCTAATCTGGATGGGGTTGCACTCCCTCAGAAGAAACAGGTAGACAGGTACTCTTGGATCCATCTCCTCAATGGCTAGGAGTGCCTTTTACCAACTCCAACAGGTAAGACAACTGCAGCCATTCCTGGACCAGAGCAAGCTGGTCGCTGTGGTTCAGGAATCAGTAACCTCAAAATAGGATTACTATGTGGGCCTTCCCTTGGGCATATTCTGAAAGCTGCAGCTAGTGCAGAACACAGCATCCAGGCTGTTGACTGAGACATCCTCCAGACAGCATGTTTTGTTGTTGTTGTTGTTGTTGTTGTTTAGTCATTTAATCGTGTCCGACTCTTCGTGACCTCATGGACCAGAGCACGCCAGGCACTCCTGTCTTCCACTGCCTCCCGCAGTTTGGTCAAATTCATGCTGGTAGCTTCGAGAACACTATCCAACCATCTCGTCCTCTGTCGTCCCCTTCTCCTTGTGCCCTCCATCTTTCCCAACATCAGGGTCTCTTCTCATGAGGTGGCCAAAGTACTGGAGCCTCAGCTTCACGATCTGTCCTTCCAGTGAGCACTCAGGGCTGATTTCCTTAAGAATGGATAGGTTTGATCTTCTTGCAGTCCATGGGACTCTCAAGAGTCTCCTCCAGCACTATAATTCAAAAGCATCAAATCTTCGGCGATCAGCCTTCTTTATGGTCCAGCTCTCACTTTCATACATCACTACTGGGAAAACCATAGCTTTAACTATACGGACCCCTGTTAAGATAACTACACTGGCTGCCAATATGCCACTGGGCTCAGATCAAGCTTTTGCTTTTAGTACTTAAAGCCCTGTGCAACTTGGGTTACCGGAGAGACTGCTTGCTTCATGTGCCCCTGTCCAGTAATTGTGTTCCTCTGATGAGGAACCAAGAGTCCCAAAGAGAAACTGAGCAGGAAGAACAGTCTCTTAGGCATTGTGGACTTTTGAGAAGATGTTTACCGGGAACTTATGTGGGTGCCATAGGAGGTAATGGTGAGCACACTGGCCCCTGGAGACGCCATGTTGGTGACCTACAAAAATGTTGTTTTTTTAGGCTGGTGTTTTTTACATTCCTGGGAAATTTTGTGGAACACAAACTACTCATCACTGTACGATTCTCCAGACACAGCCAATCTCTAAACAGTGAAAGGACATAACTAAAAGAAGGGTAATCAATAACATAAGCTTTTAGACATTTCAGGAACCTTTAAAGTGATGCCAGATGCCTCTCAGCTGCATCCATTTGTTCCAATGCGTGCAGCGTTCGCCACTGATTCAGCTTCAAGGTCAACATGAGAGTGGATCTTGGCCAAAGCAATGCCATTTGCACATTAAACGGTGCGATTCTTTTAGTGGAAAATTAAAGCAGCTGTAGCAGCTACTGTTGAATGTGCCATGAACATCAGAATGTGGGCCAGATTTTAATATCCAAAATTATTAATGTTAACTGGTTGTGTGTGTGTGTGTGTGTGTGTGTGTGTGTATCCAGTTCTGAGAATCCATTAAAAATTTTAAAAGCCTAACATCCCCCCCCCCCATGTGAAGGTTTAACAAGTTCCATATAAGGATATTACAGAATCAGTGGAACAAATCCCCTAATTAAAACTTGACTTCTGCCAAGTTCATAAGAATATTGTGCGAAATATCACATGATGCACAGCTACATGTAACTAAAATGAGCAAACTGGCTGCTGCCTACTATCTCATGACCTATTTTCAATGTGACGCTCAGAGTAATGTCTAAGAATGTTTAGAGGTTCTTAGAATAAGACTCTTATGCAGATGTCATTACTCTGAAATGTAAAAAAAAAAATCACGCGTGCCATATTCTTAGAAAAATCTCATTGTTGAGAGTCAGAAACAATGCTAAACGTCTTTTATTTACTGGCATTATTTGGTGTCAGGGAACAACAAATTCTGAAACATGATTTATTGAGGAAAGCAAGGATTTCACCGTTTGAAAAGAATTGGTCACATGGCTGCAAAATTCTCAACTGCATTCTGCTCAGACTGATAATTTTGGAGCCACTCCTCACTTTTAAATAAAACAGATTGTGTTGGATGCTGAGTTGTGCTCAGCAGTGGTCTGCTGGCAACGGAGAAAGAGGATGGCAATTATTTCTGCTCAGTCCCTCTTCTGCATGCAACAAGTGCTGCTCTCTTAATGACTGCTCCCCACATTAAATGGGGGCGCCCTTTGCGTGGTCACACGCAGCCCCCTGGACCCTATGTGGCACCATTAGCACAGGCTTGGCTTCACCTTCCCCAGGTGGGATATCTGGAGGTCTCCACCTACCTCAGCCAGCTGCCCAATCCCGCCTGGGGAGGCGTTGCCAAGGTGAACAGGCCAGGTAGGGGGAGGGACTACCTGCCCACACATATGTTCTCCAGAGCCAGCCAGCCCATCCCCCCCCACACACTGGATAACCCTGATGTTCCCCAGATCCCCAGCGGGGGACTGGAAGGGATAAATGCCCAATGCCTGAGCCGAGGTCTACCCACATCTGAAACATAATAAAGTTGTGGCCAATTTTAATCCCATAGCACGTTGTCTTGAGTCGTTATTCCACACGGGGGCTGCCCAGGGTTTGGGGGACTCTGCCTGTCCACACAAAAGCTGCTTGGGGGGACTCCCGCCCACACCCAGAGCAGTCTGGGAGGTGCAGGGGTCATGGGCTAAGGACTGGGGAACTCACAAAAATCAACATCCCTCACTCTTCCTTCAGACTCTGTGGGATCCTGGCTGCCAGCACAAATGAAAGAAGTTCTTCCACGAGGGCAATAGCAAGTCTGGATCTAACCCATGGGCTTCTTTAAAAATGTAGAAATGCTTCAAGAGCTCACAAAGCAACAGGGTTGCCTGGGCAGGAAACATCCAGCAGCTATATCTGTAAATCATGAGATTCTTGATATTATACACAAACACGCACATACAAAAGCAGCATTTCAACAACAGGCCAGAGAGTTCAAGACCTGTTGCTTTCTCTTGTGTCCTTTTGCTGGGGCAAAGCAAACACCCACTTTGAGGTGTGTGGTTTTTTTCAGTATCATTTTTTATTATTATTTTCAAGCATTTTCACAATAACCTTCATACCAAATAATTGCATTGTTTCATAAATTGATTTCCCACCCCCACCTCCACAGTGTTTTTACTCAAACTTTTTCTTTTTTGAAATAATTTTTATTGGATTTCACAGGTATAGAATTATAACAATACAAAATACGTATCCATATTTAGAGACTTCTCCGAATCTCTGGACTTACCACCTTCCCCTCCATTGGTCCTATTGTCAACCTTTTCAACTGCATCTTATTCAATAATCCAAATTTTATGTCTCTCCATTTTGTCCATAATATTTGCTGCATTACAAGTGTTATTACAATCCTGCTAATGTTTTCATCTGTTTACAGTTGTCTCCCAGGTAAATTATAATTTCCCCCCATTCTTTGTTAACGTTTAAAGTCTTCTTGGTTCCTGAGCTTTCCGGTCAGTTTTGCCATTTCGGCATACTCCTACAACTTAGTTGGCATTCCTCTCTTGTAGGGGCATTGTATTCTTTCCATCTCTGGGCTAGTAACATCCATGCGGCTGTCTAATCAAACATTTTCTACTGCATTATATCTTAATATATATATATATTAAATTGTATTTTAATATTTTGTTGGAAGTCGCCCAGAGTGGCTGGAGAAACCAGCCAGATGGGCAGGGTATAAATAAATTATTATTATTATTATTATTATTATTATTATTATTATTATTATTATCTATTACCATCTTTTCACTTTGGATAAAAGAGTGCAAAACAGCTCAGCCATCCTACACTTCAGAAAAACTGGAACTGTATTTTGGTGGGAAGGGACGGGGACGTAATAGGTGATGAAATTATTAAACAAGAACAACAAAATGGATACAGAATCAAGCTCCTACTTTGCAAAAAACCTTCAACTAGTCCATCAATATTTAAAAGATGCCCAGCTAAAGCCCAGAGAAAGTTCTGAGGAATATGGTGTCACAATAATCCTCCTAAGCAGCAGCCTTTAAATTGCCTGTATAATGCCAAAAGAAGATTTAAAAAATGTAAACATAGCTGACACAGACTGATGGGGCAGAGTATTTTAATATTAAACGGCCTGTCTCAGGCATCACACTGTAGCTGTAGGTTTCCATGATGCAAACCATGCCCCTCTGCAGTTCATAAAACATTCAGCGAACAAGTCACAGCAGTTGCAAGGACCAGACTGATCGTAACATGTTAGTGTTATCAGCAAAGCAGCCAGGTTCATCCAAACAGTCTATGGATGAACCTTGTATAACGTTTCCACTAAAGCTGATCCAAAACAGGTTCCCTTGCTTCAACTCACATAAATTGTTTACATGGGGCCTCAATGATCCAGAAACAAATTGGCCACAAGTTGTGTTGGCAAGTGGACAGAAAAATAGGAAAGACAAAGGGGTTTTCAGACAACACGCCAATACTCAGCCAGGCAGATTGGAATTACTGTTCAAGTCAATGATTCAGTGTACCACCCCATATTTTTCTGTCCTAGACCTTATTGAGCCACCGATGTCATATGCAGGCAGTGACTCCTGGGTGTTCCTGACTTTTAGACACAACCTTATCTCCTTTGATGCTACATCCATCCCATCTCAACAAACTGGTGATAAAATACATTCTCCCCCTCTTACCAAAAAAAATTGCAAACAGAGTAAATACTATAAACAAATTCCTGCATATTCCATGTCAAGATCAAAGGTTGAGTTTGCTGTTAGGATCCCTTTGGACTGCTTGTTAATTAAAATAAAGCAAGCTTAAACATGCCAAAGCATTTTGAACAGTCCAACTTTGTAAAAAAAATTAAAGCAACAACAACAATAAAAGTAACGGGTTTAATTTCGAATTCTGCCTGCAACGTGCAAATGCTGTGTGACAGCCTGATCAATGTTAGCAGAATTTAATTCCAAGGGATACAGGAACATAATTATGCACAAGATCCTGTACTTTGTGTAAATCAAGGCGATTAGGTGACTGGCAACAGATTGCAATGCGAATGTAGTGAATGCGTAGGAGTCCTCAAGGCTCACAGACTCATGAATTATGATGATACATTAAGCTATGACAGACTGTTCAGCAGAGATTTGTTTAATGGCCAGAGTTTAAGCTTCAAGGACTTCACATACACCAGTGTCCTTACTGGGATGTTTCCTCTGCTTTCAGAGACAACCTTGGCTGAGTAACTTTTAGGGTTTGTTTATAAAGCACGTAAGTTTGCTGATCAACTCCACATATCGAAGCAGAATGGAGGGCTGTTTCAACACGTTACGCAGGAGCAAAACTAAGGGGGCCAACATTGCAGCCTGGCTGGAATAGGGACGGCCTATACCATAATATTAATTTTCTTATTTGTACCCCACCCATCTGACTGGGTTGCTCCAGCCACTCTGGAAGGCTTCCAAGAAATATAAAAACATAAAAAGGTAAAGGTAAAGGACCCCTGACAGTTAAGTCCAGTCGCAAACAACTCTGGGATTGTGGCGCTCATCTCACTTTACTGGCCGAGGGAGCCGGCATTTGTCCACAGACAGTTTTTCCAGGTCATGTGGCCAGCATGACTATGCCGCTTCTGGTGAAACCAGAGCAGCGCATGGAAACGCCGTTTACCTTCACGCCGGAGCGGTACCTATTTATCTACTTGCAATTTTTGGTGTGCTTTCGAACTACTAAGTTGGCAGGAGCTGGGACTGAGCAACAGGAGCTCACCCTGTAGCAGGGATTCGAACCGCTGACCTTCTGATCAGCAACCCCAAGAGGCTCAGTGGACTAACGTCCTAAGGAAAACAGGGACGTTTTAGGATCAAATCAGAAACTGGGATGGCTTCTCTAAATCCATGGCTGGAAAATAGGGACATTTGGAGGGTCTTACAATGTGCATGCTTAAAGAGCCCAGGTCCTCTATATTATATGATGCCTTCTTAACTGTGTTAAAACATAATTATTGCAAATATAGAAGAACCTGATATTGCTGTAATAGTTTTTGCAAAGTATTGGGAAATACAGCTAAGACTTACGTAATAGTACTGGATTAGTAAAACCTTGGAGCAACATAATTTAGTAAAATTATCAGTATATCAGAAACCTGGCATCAAATTTAGAGAAGTGGAAGCAAGCAACAGAAATTTATGATAGGCTTTCTGTAAGTTTCTTTTCTTTTGCAAGAAATTTCCCCTAATACCACAATTTTTGTTTATTTTCTTAATCAGTATCAGTACTTTTCTGTACACTAATATATGTTTTTTCATAAATTTGTTGTTGTTGTTGGAGAACTGTGTGTGTGTGTGTGTGTGGTGTTGTTGTTGTTTTGTATTTTAATACTGTAAACTGCTCTGTAATCCTCAGATAAAGGGCAATATATGAATTTAGTAAATAAAATAAATAACCAACTACATTGCAAAATTCAGAGAAGTGCAAATTTTGAAAGACTGCTGTGCTCCAGTTTCCATAGCAGCACTGGGAAGAGCAAATTAGGAAGGATTTCCCCACCCTTGCTCCACTAATTGGCAATTTGTATTGTGGCCGAAGTTGGTAAATTTCAAATCAACTAATTTGTTTTTGCCAAATGAAACAAAAATTAAAAAAAACCCTCTGCCACTTAATTAGCCAACACTTGTATAGAGTCAGGTGGGAAATTATTTTTAATTATCCTTTCAATTTCACTAGCAACCTTTCCCTAAATATCTTGGGCTTTGCTTGCTTTAAAAAAAAAAAAAAAGCCCTGCCAAATGTGAGGGGAAATCTGCTTTATCACAAGTTCATGTGCAACATTACTTCTGATTATTTTTACAGATGTTATTTAACAGATGCAAACATTATCTTCAAAACTATTTTGTATTGATTTACCTTCCTATTAACACAGGTAAATGATGCAGTAAAAAAAATTAATTCAGACCAGCTGTTTTCTGTATATTAGAGACCCTGTCATTCTTTTTCAGACAATCTTGGGTGCTTCCTGCTGAGTCGCCAATAAGAGATGATGTTTCAGACAATAAACCTTTTAGTACTACTTCTGCTAATTATTAAAGATTCAAAATCTGGCGAGGAATTTTCAGCATTCTCCTTTACCGCAGGAAAAACCTCTTAGCTACTGAACATAGCCAAAGATCTATTGAACATGGCCAGATTTACTTCTGAGTAAACATTGATAGGATTGTGCTGCTAACTGGAACTCTTGAAATTATTGAAGGTTTTTATTTCTAATTTTGTCCCTCATTAGTTATAAAGGCACAAAACTAAGGGTTAAATGCTACACACATTAGGACTTAACTCTGAGTAAACATGGATCGTGGTCCATATTTAACTCTGAGTAAACATGGTCTGCAAATCTGGTTATGGCACAGTTTTTTCAGCTTCCCCGTGGGAATGGCACATTTATCACTGCTAGTATAGAACAGATACAGAAGGAATTCAAGGTTTCTGACAAAGCAAAGCTTCCAGCAATACACTACCATAGGACAATAGCTGAGTTGGTTAAAGCGTGGTGTTGCTAACGCCAGGTTTGCAGGTTTGATCCCTACATGGGATAGCTGCATATTCCTGCATTGCAGGGGGTTGGACTAGTCCAGGGTTTCCCAAACTTGCGGCTCCAGTTGTTTGGGGACTACAATCCCCATCATGCTTGACCACTGGTAGAGGATGATGGGAGTTGTAGTCCAAAAACAGCTGGAGACTCAAGTTTGGGAAACTCAACAAGTCTATGATTCTATGACAAGACTACTGGAAACCTAGCGAACATACAACATGCACAAGTGTAGTTTGCAAAGCACCAGTGTTGGAGCAGAGCATAAATAGCATCAGGGACAAAGCAGCAGACATCCAGAGAAGGAGCTGGCATGTGAAAGTCCGAAAATGAGAAGCTCTGTTGGAAATAATGAATGCAAGATGGTATCTGCCTTGTGTGTCTCCCAGGCACAGGCTGTGTACACATACCCATTTGCTCTGCATTCAGTGCACTCCCATCACTGGTGTGGAAAGTAGTGAGAGACATTACATTAGCCACAATCCATGACTACCCTGTGGTTTCTTGTGAAATAATGCATTTCCCCCTAAACCAGCTTTGATCCGAGGTGATAAAAACCTCCAGCTCAGCTGCATTTTGATACAGCAATGGTAACACACATATAGATGGTATGCAGCTACTGAATTTAGGATTATACTGAGCAATAGTATATATGCTAGGACTAAGTGATCACTTAGGTGATGCATCTGCAGATGTACCAATGATTAGCAGAAATAGTCAGGGCATTTGGGAGCTTCTGATAGCAGGTGTGTGAAATTGTTCTGATGTAGCAAGGCAATTCTTATGTCTTAAACAGCACAAACTGTATTAAGGATGCACCCAAATGATGGTAAACACAATTGAGCTATAGTCAAGCTGTCAAAAATATATACTGCCCCCAATAGCATCACTGGAAACCACTTAAACAGACCTCACAGTGTTACAGCCCTCGGTATCACAAACTAACACACCTCTGAAGGATGAATTCACTGGTTTCACTTTGTTGGCAACGAGGAATGATAGCACAGGGGATGTTGCAATTCCCAGATGCATTTAAAAGGAGTGGGTTAAAGGAATCAGTAGTTTATGACTCAGTTTTGTAGCATGAGAATTCTAGTCGCACCACACCAAAAACACAGATGAGCAGAAAAATAAATAAATATTGGCTTTGCCTTATCCTCTATTGTAATGTCACAGAGAAAACAGACAAACAGAAAACTCATGAAGAGAGTCTTGAGCAGTAGAAATAGCTACCAGGACCAGTCATGTCTAGTAATGGTGAAGAATTTCCCAGCACTTGAATAGGCAAGGAAATGCTACTCTAACCTTGGGGGAAATGAGAGGGGACAGAAAAGGATCACAGATTTATTAAGTGGTGAACACCAAAAAAGCAACAATCAGCTTGAGAAATGGGTTGCAAGAACAGCACATCAACAAATGCCAACAGTCCCAATGATGCAGCCTCAGCTCAGTGTGTGTATATATATGCAGGAAATGGGCTGTTTCAAAACTGAGAGTTAAGTAACATGGTGTTCCAAAGATTCCTTGTTTAAAACAGAATTCTGAGATTTCCCCCCACCCCGGTGGAGAGGATGTTATAAAGGTAAAGGTAAAGGGACCCCTGACCATTAGGTCCAGTCGTGACCGACTCTGGGGTTGCGGTACTCATCTCGCTTTATTGGCCAAGGGAGCCGGCGTACAGCTTCCGGGTCATGTGGCCAGCATGACTGAGCTGCTTCTGGCGAACCAAAGCAGCTCACGGAAACGCCATTTACCTTCCCGCCAGAACGGTACCTATTTATCTACTTGCACTTTGACGTGCTTTTGAACTGCTAGGTGGGCAGGAGCTGGGACCGAGCAACGGGAGCTCACCCAGTCCTGGGGATTCAAACTGCCAACCTTCTGATCAGCAAGTCCTAGGCTCTGTGGTTTAACCCAAAGCGCCACCCACAGCGCCACCTGCGTCGGAGAGGATGTTATATTTGTTCCAAATTATACAAAACTGCATGGACTACTCCCTAAATGTTTCCCAAGTTTTCATTTGCAACTTTGCCATTTATCCCGCTGGTACACTCGTTACATTCTTCACATGTAACTTCATAAGATGAAATGGATAGGCAGAGATCCAGTCAAAGTGAAGCACTCGCTGAGTTCCAGAGCTGAACAGCCATTCAACTTTTCCAGCAAAATCAAGGGAAAGGGAACTGCTCGGCCTTGGATGAATCATCCCCTACTATGTCCCTGTCTTTGCAAGATGCATATAACAAGACACTGGGAATGGCTACAGATTTCATCGTCATCTCTTGCGCACAGCAATTCTCACATTTCAGTTATGATTCAGACACATAGGTGGCTCACAAAAGTGCTGCAACATGTTTAACGTGCAAAAGAACAAACTACCCCAACTTCAAAGACATCTGACAGCTGAATTATCTCCTTTGGGTCAGCTCAAATCAATTTGTCCCTGCCTTTCAGACCCAAAGAAGGGAATTTCATTTGTAGAATGTGCGTCTAACTTTCTTTACTTAAATTTTCAGTGTAAATAAAATCCAAGCACTGTTTTTTCCCCTGTTGTTGCTCTTGCTGTTCTTATTAGAGTGGCTGGAATCAGAGTATTCTAGGAGGTTTTAAGAGGCTTTCTTCAAACCATGTTAAAATGTGCAACAAACCTCACCATTTCTCAGCCCCCTTCACCATCTTTCTATGGTGCACATGCTCACATCCTGCCCCTCTGTCTTTCAAATATATATATATATATATATATATATATATATATATATATATAATTTTTGAGTCAGGCCACTGGTTCCCAAACTTTTTCAGGCCACTGCCCTCTTGGTTCCATAAACCCATCCCCAGTGGCCTACCCTATAAAAAAAATATTCAGAATGGCAATTTGCACAACCCACTAAAGAATTAATTGCACATTTATTCAAAATCCAACTAAAGCTATTTAATCAATTGATGTACTTGATCCAGTGATACCAGCTTTTCACAGTCTCATAGTCATTTACAGCTCTGCTATCCCTTGCCTCTTAATACCCCAACTAGGTATTCCCACTGCCCCACCCAGGGGGTGGTACCACCCATTTTGGGAACCACTTATCTAGGCTATAAACATATTCCACAGTCTTCACATATTGTGCTAATTTAAAACATAGCTTCCAAGTGCCAATCCATACCTTTGCTTGGTCTTTCAGCTCAAATACCCTTCTCTGCAGCTGAGCAAAGATTTTCCTTCTTAATTTACTCCATTAACTAACAGCTTTAGTTGCACAAAACAGGCTGTCAAACTTCCTTTCGCTGAAATTGTAGTGACTGTTCCTTCCATTGAAATAAATCTCATACAAATGAACAAGGGTACGAAAAGGGCAAAGGCTATGTCGACTACTGTCTCTACTACATCCTTGTTCTTTATCAGACCAAATCCAGATTAGCATCTCCCCCTGTGTGAGTGACAGCTCAGTGAAGACACTATTCATCATTTGCCACATACGGTAATTATAGACTCTGTTCAGGCTTTTGATCAGCTTTACTTCTTTTTTTTAAGAAAAAAAGAAGTAATGATGTAAGCTACACTGAGTCATCCGACAGTCCTGAGAAACTCATTTACATTTTCTGAGCAAGCTACTAGCTACAACTCTACCCCAGTCTTGCTCTTTTGACAGCTTTTTCCGGTGTCGAAGAAATAAGCTATAATCAGGTTGGCTAATGAAAGTGTAATGATCTTGGGAGATCTTTCAGCTTTCCCTATGGAAGATGAAAAACAAAACAATAATAAACAATTCACATGCCCCACAATGCAATCTGAATTTGACAGTTTGAAAATTGCATCTTGTGTCAGCATTAAAATTGCTTCTCTCTGCTTAACAAAACCTGCAGCCCCATTGCTGCTCCATATCTAAATGCTGCAGAATGAAGTTCTACCACCTAGAATTTGTTTGCTCGCTACGTTTCGTGTCTTCTTACACTGCCTCACATCAGGTCAAAATGGATTTGCACATCACAAGAGCACATTTTTACGGATCTGCAGGGGGGATATGCTAACTCTTTTTGTGGCTGCCTTTTTACGCTTTTCAAACATAGGTAACAGGCCATAGGAACAACCCTGTCTGGGACCCTGGGGAGCCACAGCCAACCAGAATAGACAGAATGGAGCTAGATGGGCCAATGATCTGACTCCACTTAAGGCAGCTTCCAAAGAGTATTCTACAAGGCAGTAAACTATTCATCCTATAGAAAAGCTCCTTTAATAGTTGTCCCTGCTTGGAACCACAGGGTTCCCCATTCCCATTGTTTCCTACATGCTGCAGTTTCTGTTCTCATCTTAGTACAGTGGCACCTCGGATTACAGACACTTCAATAGTAGCTCGGGTTAAGAACTTTGCTTCAGAATGAGAACAGAAATTGTGCGGCAGCAGCATGGCGGCAGCAGGAGGCCCCATTAGCTAAAGTGGTAGGGGTGTAAATATGTACAATTGTTTCTGGTAAAGGGAGTTGAAGGAGATAACAGAAATCACTAGGTTGAAGCTGACTGACAGTCCAGATGTAGCATTATTATCAATTTACAATGGGGTGAAAGTTTCACAGGCTATGAAGAACTTGCTCACAAATTTATTGACAGCTGCACGAACTGTTATAGCTAGGAAGTGGAAGGGGCAAGCGGAATATAAAATGGAAGAATGGTATAAAGAGGTGTGGGGTATAGCTATTAATGATAAATTAACATGTGCCATTAAGGTAAGACAAGGTCAGCGGTTCGAATCCCCGTGACGGGGTGAGATCCCGTTGCTTGTTCCCTGCTCCTGCCAACCTAGCAGTTCGAAAGCACGTCAAAGTGCAAGTAGATAAATAGGTACCGCTCCAGCGGGAAGGTAAACGGCGTTTCTGTGCGCTGCTCTGGTTCGCCATGTGGCCACATGACCCGGAAGCTGTACGCCGGCTCCCTCGGCCAATAAAGCAAGATGAGCGCCGCAACCCCAGAGTCGGCCACGACTGGACCAAATGGTCAGGGGTCCCTTTACCTTACGGTAAGACAGGGAATATGCAGGAGAAATGATTTTGAGGAGATATGGAAGGTGTTTGTAGAATTTGTAGTGTTAAAATGGAAAGGGGTCAAAACCATCGCAAGAGGTGTTGAAATTTTGGGAGGTTGGATAGTTATAATGGAATGGCCTCGATGGTGGGGTACACATTTTTATTCTTGTTTATTTATTATTATTACTTTGTCCAAAAAAAATTAAAATTAACCCTAACCCTAACCCTAACATTTATAGACATTCTTTTTAATTTTAAATGTAAATAAATGTATAATATAGAAAGAAAGAAAGAAAGAAAGAAAGAAAGAAAGAAAGAAAGGAAGGAAGGAAGGAAGGAAGGAAGGAAGGAAGGAAGGAAGGAAGGAAGGAAGGAAGGAAAATGCTAATGCTGATAAGCCAGCTTATCCTCCAAGGTGTGGGATTTTCAAAATGCCTCGGAAGACTATTTTACCACATGAAGTCACCCCGTGGAAAACTGTCCCTAACTGGAACAGAGCAGTGGTCACACAACACAAACAGCTCCCTGAGTAAAAACCCAAGAACCAGGCTGGCCAAGCTGCTTATTCCCACAGCTTGCCCGAACACCGCTCTCTGCCTGATGTAGCAGAAGAAAACACAGGGGGCTTCCTTCACTCCCCAAACCAGAACCGTCAAAGGTATTTAATGGCTCATTTGCCAGCAACTGAATTATCCCCACGCCATTGTGCGCAGATGTTTAATGCAATCAAGGCAGCGAGAGAGCATGTGCCCTGGGACCCCTGAAACCGTATTTCAATGGACATCCATTCCAGCGAAGGAAAATGCTACCTTTTAATTGACATTTATTGTTTCCTTAGCGGCTGTGCTGTTTACAAAATGAAGGTCTCTCTCCTTATGAGCAGTGCATAGGAGCCCTGAGACAATTATACGGACAAATCGTTTTTGCTGGCGAACGCACTCTCGAAATAAGATCCGCTGTCAACAGATCATTAAAAGGAATAGACAATCCCCCTCCAGTTCCTTAACATTCCAATTTTCAGCATGCCGCAATACATCATTACTGTATGTTTCCTTAGCAGCACTCCCAATGGCCGGTTATGATAGCCTGGTACAATTTATATGAAAACTGACAAAGCATGCCCATGTACTACATGAATGGCCATTTAAAGATGAGCACATGGGCCATTATTCTCGCACAGTGATTCTGTCTGTGCTCAACTGCTCATTGATGCCTGCCTAGAGATTCATCGCTAAGGAAGAGAACATATCCAGAGTTTGTGTGGAAATGGTTAAAGGTGAAGGGCGAAACGAGCAAAGCTCGAGTCAGAAATGCACTGGATGGAAATACGTACCTTTGGTTGAGAAACTAACAGGTGAGAGCAGCAAAGGGCAAACACAATCCATATTCCTTTTATAATATATGGTGAATGTTTATTAAATACATGAATTGTTCTGTGGCAGGAATCCCTCCAGCACTCATGGGAAAATGTGGGGTGATCTCTTAGAGTAATCAAATGAAACACATGGCATGATAAAAGTGTGCAATTTTATCACAAGAAGTTATTTGTTGTTTACTGTTGTAACAACTGTTTTCTCAAAATTTATCTTCTGTACCATGAAAATAAACAAAAACTCTCTCTCTATATATATAAAGGGGTTCTTTATACACACACACACACACAGAGAGAGACACTAAAGGACAACTCAAAGGCAACTATGGGGTTGTGGTGCTCATCTCGCTTTCAAGCTGAGGGAGCTGGCATTAGTCCCCAGATAGCTTTCCGGGTCATGTGGCCAGTATGACTAAACCGCTTCTGGAGCAATGGAACACTGTGACAGAAACCAGAGCGCATATAAACGCCGTTTACCTTCCCATCACAGCGGTACCTACTTATCTACTCGCGCTGGTATGCTTTCAAACTGCTAGGTTGGCAGGAGCTGGGACAGAGCAATGGGAGCTCATCCCATCGTGGGGATTCGAACCGCCAACCTTCCAATCGGCAAGCTCAAGAGGCTCAGTGGTTTAGACCACAGTGCCACCCATGTCCCTTCTATATAGAGAGAGGGGAAGGGAGAGGGAGAGGGAGGGAGGGAGGGAGGGAGGGAGGGAGAGAGAGAGAGAGAGAGAGAGAGAGAGAGAGAGAGAGAGAGAGAGAGAGAGAAGAGAGAGAGAAATGCACTGGATGGCAGCATCCAACGGCACTGATAATATCAATTCTCAGCCTCCTGGTTGAGGACCAGTGCTAGCTCATGCACTGAGCGGCTATTGCTATCCATGCACTGAGGCATGGAAACTAGGCTCCAACCCCACTGCCCTGCTTTGCATATAATCTTTTAATGAGAAATGGAGCTTTCATGTTTAAAACGGATTACTGGCTCCCGTATCATGTCGCACCATACAGAACCTAGGAGTGCAAGCCATCTATAAACCAATCCAATGATTGTACGCCAGTTAGAAATGGCTTCCCCTAAAAAAATATCTCCCCAGTGACTCTGCTGGTTCACTGGAGCCTGCACATTTACTGGTTAAATGGAGATACCTCGCCCTCTAATCACCTTTTCTCTTCTAGCGTTGAGTGTTAAGCTGGAGGCAAGCAAAAGCAGCTCACGAGAGAAGGAACTCTCTTTCAGCATTCATAAGCAGAGATGAAAGAGATAGTTGGGGATTATTAAAGCTAAAAGCTTCAGACCATCACCCTATCAGAAGAACCCAGATGCAGCTTTACCATCCTTGATGCAGCAGAAAAGGAAATGGGGAAGCTCTAGGCCATGAAATGGAGCTATCGATAGTTTTTTTTCAAAAAAAAAATCATTTAAAGTTAATTTAGTGCTTGATAAAAAGGTATTAACTGAGCCCCGGGAAATGAAACCTTCAACGTATTCACAGAAAAGGCAGAGCCCGAGAGAAGTAGCAGCAACTCAACAGGAGCCTCTGATGGAACAGTTTTTGCAATAATTTATCAGGGCTGCAAATGTCCATTTGCAGTTTCAGTGCTTGATTTCAGCATGACAACCTAAAGGCCATTTTGAAAATGAGAGAGGTGTTTTTGTTTTTTTTAATCATTATAGTACATTTCAGATAGAAGAAATATTTTGCACTGTGTTTCCACATTTGCTTTCATTGCATAAAATCAGAGTCATGGTTTAGACATCAATATGAAGAAATCATAAGGTCATAGAGTTGGAAAGGACCATGAGGGTCATCTAGACTGCTCTGAATTCCTGGCCCTGTCCCTTGAAGAGGAGAATGCTGGTTCCAGTGTCACAGCAAGTCCATTAATCCATCGAGCCCAGTCCTGCAATTTTCTAGCTACCAGTGGCTCTGTCTCAGGCAGTTATCTCCCCCAGTGTTGCTGCCTGGAATTGTTTAGCTGCAAATGGGGAAGATTGAATTTGGGACCTTCTGTGCAAAGCTGTGCTCTACCACTAAGCTACAAACCCTCAAGAGGCAATTTAGGCTGGGATTCAACTCAGTTTCACTCAAGAGTAAACCTACTGAAAGCAATGGACCTAGCTCAGTCATAGTCATCAATTTCAGTGGGTCTACTTTTGAGTAACACTTGGTTGAATACCACCCTTGGATCTGCGAACAGGCACACTTAACCTAGGAATGGGGAGAGGATGGGAATTTATTCTTCCTGCCAACAAAATACCGTGGGTTCAGTGCTGGGAAATACAAATACAGTGGTACCTCGGGTTAAGAACTTAATTTGTTCTGGAGGTCCGTTCTTAACCTGAAACTGTTCTTAACCTGAGGTACCACTTTAGCTAATAGGGCCTCCCGCTGCCGCTGCACGATTTCTGTTCTCATCCTGAAGCAAAGTTCTTAACCTGAGGTACTATTTCTGGGTTAGCGCAGTCTGTAACCTGAAGTGTCTGTAACCTGAGGTACCACTGTAGCTGGGGCTATGGGGGGGGGGAGTCATTAAAACAACTGTGTGTTATAAACAATATGGAAAGGGTCCAGGTGCCTGGGGGATATTATAGTTATCACATGCTTATGAAGGAAACAAATTTGGGCTGCAAATTCATATATGAGTGTGTGTGAGAGAGAGTGTGTATAGAAGGGGTGGGGATCATAGAATTGAAGATGGCCATCCAACCTCTGTTTGAAAACCGTGTGTGTGTGTGTGTGTGTGTGTGTGTATGGGGGGGGGGAGAGATTGAGGTGGATCCTACAAAAAGGAAAGAGCTTTCAGAAAGCTGATAATTGGCTGGCCTACCAATTTCCAGCACCATCAATGTTAGGTGCATTGTCACTTTCCTTTTAGGCTTACAGAAGAGGGTAGCAGATAACTGGCAGCTAATTAGCTGTCTGTTTTGGAGCCTGTAACAGTTCCAGCTATCTCCTTTCCAGGTAGGGAACTCGATTTAGCCAAAGGTGAGCTGACAAGAAGGACAAGCTCATGCTGATTTCTCAAGCAGCCACACCGTGTACGCTGTCATGTTGTCAGTAACTCTACCTGTCGCAGACATGCAAGAGCATTAACGCTGCGTAAAAAACATGCAGGGGGCACAAAGTCAGATTCAAAGGGTCAAAGATACAGAAAGTTCTGAATCGCAATCAACGCATAGTGCAAGTAACTGGACGGAGCCCCCTCACTCCACCTAAAATTGTGGGTCTGCGTTCTCCATCCTTCCTTCCAGCTGTTACAGATTTTGGCAAGAGGGGGAATGCATTAGGAATGTGTTAGCAAAGATTTATTGTTCAAACTGGGTTCAGAGGGACGGTAGGGTTGATACTTAGGGACCTCTTCACACAATTCATTCTCTGTGTTTGCCCTATGCCTTCTGTTGCAAATGAACCAGCTGCTTCACAGCACATTCCCATCAGACCTCAGGTTTGGCTTAGGTACCTATTTACAAAACGTAAGTATAACATAAGTTGGGATTTTTTTATTTAAAAAAAGGAGTCCCTGTCTCCATATTCTAAGAGATCGAAACTACTTTTTTTAAAAGGAAAATGCTTTCATCAGCTCTGGTTGTTTTTTTCCAGTGGCCTTCTATACTATTTTCAAGGAAACTTGTGGCGATTAACAAAGAAGAGAGAGCACAGTTATCTGGAGAGCCATCTGTCACCGCATTATAGGAGAACATTAATGATGGGTATATGTGGCTTTTTATGTAGAACAGGCACCTGAGTTATGCAGCATATCCATGCACATATTTCACTAGTGCGGGTATCTCTGTGCCTGCCAGTCATTCTGATGGAAATTAAAATTTGGGAAATAACAGGCTTTGCTCTCCAAGACCAGTGTTTCGAGTCTGCTGCATCGTCCTCAGAGGAGGATAATAGCCTATGAAAAATTCATCACTGTGATTGTTAAACATTCATCTTCAACCGCATGTGAAGAACAGCGCTTCAGCCGCGGAAATCTCAGATCGTGTAATGATCAAGGGAACTGCTATGCAAACAAAGTGAATAGCAAGATCCAATATAAAATATCTGGTCTGATTGGCTGTCTTAATTCCACTTATCCCTCCTCTCCTTGGCTCTTCAAAAAGATTTCAGCTCCCCTTAAATTCAGCTTTCCTTGCAATATTCATTAGCAAAACAAAAAACCCACTAAGCTTTCTGGAAGCAGAAACGGGACATGTTTTAAAAAGCACATCGAGAATTTCTGCAGAGGACTGAATTTTAGGATAAATTTTAAAAAAAGAGAAAGGTTTTGTTTACTTACACAGAGCACCAAAGTCACCAATGTTAAAGGGCTCGTGTTTTCACACTCATAATCAGAAGACAATAAAATGCCCCACAATGCATATTAAATGCGACAGGGGCAAATTCTCCGTGCTAATGGACTGACAGTCGGATACAATGACTGTTTTATTTCTTTTGGAAACAGACAATGCAAAATCTTTCCCTTCATCCCAACTCCCCCATTCCCCTGTAGATTCATCCACAACACTGGAAACGTAAATCTTTGGAATCAACACTTTAAGAAGCCTTATTTGGGGGAGGGGGAGAATGAATCCAGACTGTTTTTCCTAATGACAAAATAACCAGTATGTGACTAGACCTTGCAAAAAGGCAATAAAGCCTTGATTAACAGAGTAAATAAGCAGCCTCTTGCTGCATTCAGCTCTGTAGTACATTATTTTTAGAAGACATAGTCCAGGGGAGCCCTCCAGATGAACTCAAACACCCATTATTTTTGTTTACTTGTTTATAAGTATTTATATCTTGAGTACAGTACTACTTGCAGCTCTCAAGGCAGCTTATAATATGTTTAAAATACAGTAAAGTAGACAATACTACTACAATTATTAGGGACGG
Organism: Podarcis filfolensis; assembly: GCF_964270895.1. Taxonomy (NCBI): domain Eukaryota; kingdom Metazoa; phylum Chordata; class Lepidosauria; order Squamata; family Lacertidae; genus Podarcis; species Podarcis filfolensis. The sequence goes on along the minus strand of NC_139605.1, from coordinate 98,175,489 downwards.
GGGCAAATGTATATGTGTGTGTGTGTGTGTGTGTATATACAGTGGTACTCAGGTTAAGTACTTAATTTGTTCCGGAGGTCCGTTCTTAACCTGAAACTGTTCTTAACCTGAAGCACCACTTTAGCTAATGGGGCCTCCCGCTGCCACAGCACTGCCAGAGCACGATTTCTGTACACTTCTGTACACTTACATACACTTAAGCGGCGGCGCTTAAGTGGTGCTTTAGGTTAAGAACAGTTTCAGGTTAAGAACAGACCTCCAGAACGAATTAAGTTCTTAACCCGAGGTACCACTGTATTTGTATTGTTCGACCCTTGAATGGTTGGATCCCCCCTGCCCCAAATAAATAGCAGCCAGGGGTGAGCTGAGGTCAAGGGGAAGGGACTTGGGACCCCTCAGACTTGTCATTCACAATGAAAAAGAAGCTCCTATTCCTGCCAATCATATCACAGCATTCCTTCTACGTACTATAAATACAAATAACTAGCAACATCCGAGTCCAGGAAGTGTTAAAGCCATTTAAAATATATGAACAAGACTCGTGCGACGCTTCATCTCTACAAGGTAGCTCAGTGCTGATGTTACTAGCCTGAGACGGTACAAAGAGTTATGGCTGGAAAACCACTATCTCCACACTCCCTCTGCTTTTTGTTGTTGTTGTTATTTATATTTTATCACATCTTAATTGGTTTCTTTGTCAGTCATCACAAAGTACTCAACTTTTCCCTCTCTCCAAAAGTCCTCACAGCTAACTATCAACTCAGTTCACTCCCTCATTTAAAGGTTTTATAAATGTCTTAAAACACAGAGCCAATTAAACACCTGATCTTTTGACAGATACTCTCAGGTACATAAAGCACTTCCAAGCACTCCCTGTTGAACTTCCCTGGTCTGTCCCTTTACAGCTCGGCCTTTTATCCTCTATCCTGCCCCCAGCTTGCTGCAACAACCCAATCAATGCATAATCTCTGAACCCAACCAGATCACAGTTGTCTTCTTAAATTTCACAATGCAGAGGCAGTCTGTGAAAGAGCAAGAAACTAAAAACAGATCTCCCAGGTAACAAACTAATGAATCCAATCTCCTTTTTCTACCTCTGATTGCCATGTCTGATTTGCTTGAGAGAGAGGCACTGAGCTGGCGGGGGAGAGAAATTTCTGTTGCAACAATGAGAAGAATCAAAATGAACAGGAACATGAAATTTATTACAGTCAGAGACCAGTTTGAAGAATCAAAATGTTTATGGCAGATTGCATGACTGCTGCTGAAACATCAAAACGTTTGGGACAGCATGTCATCTCCTGCTAGAGCAACACTTCAAATCACCAGTGGGCAGTTCTCTCACTCCGACTGCACCTTTGCAGCTCAACACCTGGGTGAAGGCTGTTTTCACTCTCTGCTGCTTAGCTTTGGTACAGGTTCTGCTCCAAAGCTACTCTGTTCCCACAGCTGTCACCGAAAAGATCCCTTGCCCAGTGTTCAAACCTCCAAGCAAAAAACAATAAAATAAATAAAATAAAAAGGGAAATGCAGGCCTTGGTTTCCCTGGCAACACTATCTTCTTTGCAAAGTACCTCCTGTATCTAAGCAACAGGGCATTCTCCCAAGTTGCTGGCAGGCTGAATCCACTGCTTTAACCAAGAACAAAAAAGGTACCCAAGAACAAGGCACATAGACCTGGAGTAGTGCATGGAGCCGTGACCTTTTCTGGAAATTAAAGTGAAGGATGTATTTGGATGGTGGCTGCTTCCTACAGTGAGATTTTTTAGCCCAGGAGCACTCTGTCTCAAGTTGGGTCTGTGCTCCTGACATGCAAGATGAAAAGGTGTTTGCCACTCTTAATACTTTGGTCTGTGCTGATTACATTTTTAAACCCAACAGTTCTTAGATTCTTTCTTCCATTTTCTTGAGACCCACTGCCAAAGATTCCGTTTCAAATCCCAATTGCATATTTGCTTCAGAGGCAAGCCTAATCAGGCTGCCAGCCTAGCCCTGTTCTTTAAACTCAGTTAGTCCAATTAGCTGGCTACAGAAACCATCAGCTGCTGTGGAGAACTTTCAGAACTTCCCTCTGTGTTTTGCTTGAGTCATTTGAATAAGTTGGAAACAGCTCTACATTTTCCCCATTAACTTTACCAGGTTGCTTTCCCTCCCAGGCTTACTGATCCTTGAGGTGTGGCCAATCTGAGCTCACTTTATGTTCTCAAATACACCTTCCTCCTACATAGAACTCAGCCTACATAGTGGAATAATCTCTCCTGCCCAGAATACATCAGAACATGACCTAGGAGTCTTTTTTGCTCAGAAAGATAATGACAGCGTTCTCTTTACTCAGCACTGAATGACGACAAAGTACACGAGAGATGAAAATCTTCTTGGCACACAAGGTTGCACTTATAAATCCTCAGGCATGCTACTTTAATGAAAAGTCTTTAAATAATGAAAAAGTGTGATACTTTCCCCTCCCCATCAAACAACTTGCTATTTCCTGTAGAAGCTTTTGTAAAAAAAACAACAAAACCTCAACCTTGACCGGAATTTAATAGCCACTTAAATTCAGCTTCCCTTTGATAAGAAAGAAGACTCTAGAATACCACAAGTTCCCCCCAGACCCAATTAAGTCAATTGTAAAATCTCTTTCCTCAGCAAATCACATCTCTGCTAAACAAATGAGAAAGAAATTATGGAAGCGACTGACCTTCTCCTCTTAAACTGATGACACTTGGATACTAATACTCTGCAGGCCTTTGATATCATGAACCATCTATCTGAGGACATCATCATTTCCAATGGTTTCCAATGGGCTTCACAACAGTTATTGAGCAGCCTCCCAGAACTGTTTCTTTTCCAAGAGTAATCAACACCTTAGGGGGTCATGTTTCAAGGTTAGATCAATGGCTCTCACTTGGTCTGCACAAACCCTACCAACTACTCAGTATCTTCAAACTGGGGATACTTCAAGCATTTTGACTCTAGCTTTACAATGATGTTCGCTTTCAGACCACACACCCAGGTTGCAATTCCCACTTAGTTGGGAATACTTACATAGGATTGCTCTTTACTAGGCAAAACAGCAATGGGGAAGGTATCTGCTGTTTAAATTACTAAGGCTACATCGGTCAAGAAAGGAATCTCTATTTTTCAAGACTGAGTTTGTCCAGCTGGGTCCTTTATCTGTAAGTTGTTCTCCCTGAATTATCTCCTATGCCACTCAAGAATATATGGCATACATTCTATCTCCGGCACACATGTAGAAAATAAGAAAGATTGTTCTGTTACTCCCTACACTATCACAGCCAATGCTTCTAGAACAGGAAACAGAGGCAGCAGCAATTTTGATATTAACTGCATAGGTTGGGAGCTGGGAGTTCCACTTTACAGTGGCTCTGATGCTTTGTTATTGTTTAGTCGTTTAGTCATGTCTGACTCTTCGTGACCCCATGGACCAGAGGACACCAGGCACTCCTGTCTTCCACTGCCTCCCGCAGTTTGGTCAAACTCATGTTTGTAGCTTCGAGAACACTGTCCAACCATCTTGTCCTCTGTCGTCCCCTTGTGCCCTCAATCTTTCCCAACATCAGGGTCTTTTCCAGGGAGTCTTCTCTTCTCATTTGGTGGCCAAAGTATTGGAGTCTCAGCTTCAGGATCTGTCCTTCCAGTGAGCACTCAGGGCTGATTTCCTTAAGAATGGATAGGTTTGATCTTCTTACAGTCCAGTGGACTCTCAAGAGTCTCCTCCAGCACCATAATTCAAAAGCATCGATTCTTCGGTGATCAGCCTTCTTTATGGTCCAGCTCTCACTTCCATACATCACTACTGGGAAAAGAATAGATTTAACTATACGGATCTTTGTTGGCAAGGTGATGTCTCTGCTTTTTAAGATGCTGGGCTCTGATGCTAAGAGAAACTATTTCTTACACCCTGTGGGAATTATTCCCTGGGTTTCCTTAGGATTCAATATCATATTCCATGTTTTAAAAAACCCACATGAAACCACAGGTTTAAAATCATCCACATCAGTGTTTCCCAAACTTGAGTCTCCAGCTGTTTCTGGACTACAATTCTCATCATCCCTGACCACTAGTCTTGCTAGCTAGAGATGATGGGAGTTGTAGTCCAAAAACAGCTAGGGACCCAAATTTGGGAAACACTGATCTAGAGAGTTGGAATAGGTTGCAATCAGTATGCTGACTATCAGTGTTAATTCTTGTTTTCATCAGTGCCAGGTGATGTGTGATCTCTTAGACTGCCTAGATATGGATTTGACAAAGGCAAACATATTGAAGCTCAATCTTTGTAGCGATGAAGATGGTGAGATGCTCAGTCAATGCCTCCTCTTGATGGGGCCACACTCCTGCTTTATGGATCTGTTTTGTGGTCTGGAATTACACCTGGACTCACAAGTTTTGCTCCTATGTCTGACTCTTGGCATATCTGCCAATTTAAGCTACTCCTTGTGAGGTCAGATTGAGTCCTCAAGCTACCAGCAGCCTATCCCTGCGAGACCTTTGGGAGGACAAGACAATGAAGTGTTCATCCCTAATGTTTTCATTCCTAGAATTTTCTACTGCTGAGGTGTTGATGTGAAATAAGTTGTGAATATGGACAAGTGTCTCAACATTCTAATGCTCAGCTGTGAAGAGCCCAGACAGGCATTTACTAATGTGATACCAGTAAATGCTTAAAGGCAAAGAAGCAAGCCGGGGGGGGGGGTGAGAGAGAGACTTTGTCATTAACAGATACAGAAGCCCAAAATAACTGAAGACAATCTTGCCGTTTTGTTATAAATTGAACTAAATTAGCCTAATGAAACCAGAAGATTCTAATGTATTCAGTCTGAAAATCTGTTCAACAAATGTTAACTTCAAATCCAAATAACTTTCCAAAGATGTGCCATATTTCAACCCTGTATATCACAAGTCTCTCAAAAACACATTTCTCTTCCATGCCAGTGATAATGATTTAGCTGAGATTCCTGCACTGAGGGAGTTGGACAAAATGACCCTCAAGGTCCCCACCTCAACTCTACAATTCTGTGATTCTATTATCTCCTTCCTTCACAACATAAAATCAACCAATCAAGTTTGCTGTCAATACTATTAACAACAAGAAATCAGGCTACAGTATGATTCAACAAAACGAACTCACTAGAAAGTACAAATGGAGAGAGATTCAACTAAGTTTGCACTAAAAGCCAAATCTATCAAATTCACACTTTCTGAAGCAAAATGGGAACCGAAACACAGCCACCCTCCAAAAATTCACACTTACCCAAATTTAGCAATTCCAACACCAACCAATGTTCACAAAAATGAATATTCTAGGGGAAATGTGTATAAAAATGAGTATGCTGGTATAACATTAGAAAAGCATTGTATTAGGAGAATATACTTGCCAAAAAAAGTGTACATTAGTCAATTGCATTCAAAAATATGTTTATTGGGAGAAATTTGCACTAAAATGCTGAGGAATTTTTATGAGGGGTTTTTTTTTGGGGGGGGGAGAGTTGCAAATTGCTGCAGAAATGTGGAGACCTAAATTTCAGACTGGAAAACTAAGAAACCAAGCAAACTGAAATGTGTTTGTTTGTTTGACCGTTCCTTGCATCCAACTTGAAAACCAACACAATTTTTCATCAAGGTTAACTGTCTGCTATTTTGCACTCAATGTTACAGAAATTCCACATGTAGCCACTTTAGCACTTAAGAGAATTTTACCTTCGGAAACTCAATACAAAAAGAAAAAACAATTGCACAACTCAAGTTTGTGAGAAATGAGTATCTTGTTCTATTGCTCCAGTCTATTATGATATACTGTTTTCATGGCCTAAAGTGCTCATACCTGTGGCTTGTTGATGCTACAGCCTATAACTGCAGCCACTCAGAACAGCAGCCAACAATAAAGAGTGGAGGGATTCACACAACTATCCATTTGCTTAGGACTAGGCACTGATTAACGTCTTGCGGGTTATGGGTATAAAGAGAAAAAGACGACAACATGGCAAATCAGCTTGCACCTTTGGTGGCGCAAGGTGTGTGCAAGTGTAATGCAAGGCACTCAGATGTGTGATATCGAATGACCCACCACTGGCCAATAAAAGAGCCCTGCCAGTGTTCTGAGCAAGGCTTTGGAATGTACTCCATTGGTGAAAAGCTATGCTGCAAATTAAGTACCATATATACTCGAGTATAAGCCAACTTTTTCAGCACATTTTTTATGCTGAAAAAGCCCCCCTCGGCTTATACTCGAGTTAGGCAGGCAGTGGCGGCGGAGGGACGAGCGGCCCGAAAGGAGCCCTTTTTGGCTGCTTGTTCTTCCTCCGCTGCTGCTGCCGCCGCCACCAGGTTTGTGGTGTGGTGAACCGGCTTATACTCGAGTCAATAAGTTTTCCCAGTTTTTTGCACTAAAATTATGGCTTATATTCAGGTTGGCTTATACTTGAGTATATACGGTACCTTAACATCCGGACCCTAAATGTTCTATTGCACCCTTTCTCAGCCTTGGATCCCCAGATGTTGTTGGACTACAACTCTCATCATCCCTAGCTAGCAGTACCGGCGGTCAGGGATGGTGGGAATTGTCATCCACCAACATCTGTGTCGCCAAGGTTAAGAAAGGCTGTTCTAACAGGTTCATTTGCCTGCAACACCACTGCAACAGCATCAGAATCCCAGTTGATTTAACATTTAATGTTAGGTAGGTGTAGCAATCGATGCATTGCATTCCAGTCACATTATTTCTCAATGCAGCCCAGAGTTTTTTTAAAAAAACCATTCATTTTGTTACTCTGCTCCTTCTTTTTCCAGTTTCTACAGTTGTTGATCCTTCCACGCATACCAGTCATACATGTGCAGCTGATCTTATTTACTGACACTACAAGGCAGCATATTGCTAAGAGAAGCCAAAAAGCTATGGGGGGACGACGACTTCGAGTGTGCAAATTCCCTCTTCCTATCTTTAAGTCAGATTTTTAAAAGAAGAGCAGAATGGTATTTAGACTTTTCTTTTACACCTTGCTAATTGTTGTTTGCAGTAGATCCGTAACATTTTAATTCATTTCAATTTCTCGCCACCACAACCACCCAACAAGCAAAGATGGACCAGAATAAACAGGCTCTGATTAAATGCATAATTAATGTTCCGTGAAAAAAAATGGCATCTAAGAATATGAATTAGCAAGTCCTACTCCGCCATTTGGCAGCTCCTGTCTATATCAATTTATTCCCTTCATTAGTTCCTGGCTCAGAGCAAACGAACAGGCTTTTGCTCCGACTCCTGAAGGCAGTAAACATGAAGCAGGCATGTAAAGTGGATTGTGCCCTGCTCCATTATCTTTCCCACATGTTATCTAGCTACAAGCGGTGTTATCAGAAATGAAAAGAGCATTCTTTGCCAGAAGTTACAAAACAACATGAAGCAGAAAGTACCTATGCCTCAGGCATTAAACTGTGGAAGGAAGGATGGAATCACCAATGCTCCCATTTGTATAAGCGTTGTTTTGCATCTTATACCAGTTTAAAAAATAAGGATTCCCTGTGTTCTCAAAAGCTTACAGTCTACTAAAGCTCCCTCCATCTTATCCTATTTTACAAAAAAATAATAAGTGTTTTAACATATTTCCATGGAAACATTAATGTATTAGAAACTACATTTCTTGTAATTCCTATGATATTTGTATGTGAAAGTGCCACAATTGCTGTAAGAGTTCACTGCTTACATGTGCAGTGCAGAGATTTCAGATCACATCACAGGAAAGCCATTTGTATGTTGTGAGTGTGTGTGTGTGTGTGTGTGTGTGTGTGTGAGAGAGAGAGAGAGAGAGAGAGAGAGAGAGAGAGAGATGAAGAAGAAGAGTTTGGATTTGATATCCCGCTTTATCACTACCTGAAGGAGTTTCAAAGCAGCTAACATTCTCCTTTCCCTTCCTCCCCCACAACAAACACTCTGTGAGGTGAGTGGGGCTGAGAGACTTCAGAGAAGTGTGACTGGCCCAAGGTCACCCAGCAGCTGCATGTGAAGGAGCGGGAAAGCGAACCTGGTTCCCCAGATTACGAATCTACAGCTCTTAACCACTACATCACACTGGTTCCAAGTTTGTATTGTGGCATAAGGTGTGGTCCACACATGTAACAGTGTATGTTGGAAATGGGACTGCAAGGTAGTGAGGTGACAAGAAAGGACGGTGCCACTTTGGTCTTATTCTTTTTAAAGGTACTTCATTAAAAAAAAAAAATTCCTTATAAGTAGATAACTAGCTTAGCAAAAAGAATGCTGGTCTAGAACACTGGTCTTCAACTGGTACATCATGAGCCACTATCAGGTCACAGCCTGATCTAAGATGGGTTGCAGCAGCAGCAGCACCTTACCAATATATGGTTAAAAATAAATGAAGAAATGGGTCCACACATGCATGTTTGGATTAGAGGTTGGTCATCGGAAAAGGTTGAATACTACTGGCCTAGAAGAAGTTCTTTTATCAACATGAAATGAGAAGCGGACGGATAATGTATTATTTACTTGTTTGCTTGCTTGCCTAATATAACAGCATTTTAATATAGCAGAAGTGAGGAAGCTTTGACCCTTTGGATGTTGCTGACCTCCAGCTCCCATCAGCCCTGTCTACTGGCCATGCTTCCTAGGATTTATGGGAGTTGTAGTTCAGCGACACCTGGAGGGCCAAAGCTTTTCCTACCCCTGATATATATATGCCAGCTCCCTGCTCCAAGGGGCTCACCATCTAAAAGAGGGAAACAACTGAGGAAGGGAAGAAATGGAGGTATGGGTAGGCAAGGGAAGAAGATGTGACCACTTCAAGGACATACAGTGGTACCTCAGGTTAAGTACTTAATTCGTTCTGGAGATCCGTTCTTAACCTGAAACTGTTCCTAACCTGAAGCACCACTTTAGCTAATGGGGCCTCCTGCTGCTGCTGCACCGCCAGAGCACGATTTCTGTTCTCATCCTGAAGCAAAGTTCTTAGCCTGAAGCACTATTTCTGGGTTAGCGGAGTCTGTAACCTGAAGCTTTGTAACCTGAAGCATATGTAACCCGAGGTACCACTGTACTTTGACTTAATTACAAAAATGTACAGGGACTAGGGAGAACAGGCTGCTTCGGCAGGGGTGGAACGGGAGAGAAAGAAGGGCACAAATGAGGGTCTAACAATAAGCATGGCACTGATTTGGCTTCAATGCCTTTGAAAGCATTAGCCCCTTGAAAAACCACAGATCAGGTGCCTAACTAGTTCTTAACCACTGATCCGGTGGTAGTGCCCAACAACAGCCAAGCACCTCTTTGTGTATCTATCAAGGGACAAATATATTCCTGAAGCACAAAGATAAGTCAAAGCAGAGCCAGGTTTACTGCAAGTTTAAGCCAATTGGAGCTGATTTTAGACTTTTCGAAAGCACTAGAAGAATAACATCCAACACAAACATTCCCTTTTGCTCCTGAAACAATTGGCGCAGGGTTATTAAAAGCGTCAAAAGCCTCAAGAGCACACCTACAAGAGCAGAAGCCTGGCAAAGAGAGGCTCGATGCATCTGAATGAACTTGGGTTCGTTATCCAAGAAGCAGCCTTGGCCAGTTGCCTGTCGCTGGAACTCACCTGGTGCTCGACTAACAGAAACTGCATGCCATTTCCAATTTATTACAAGCCTTTCAGACCTGGCACTAATAAGAAGTTGCAGCACCCCAGAACGGCTGCCTACATTTGCAAGGAAATTAGCTGTGGGATGGCAGAGGGATCAGGTTGATAGGCAAGGCACTTGGTGGTATATGTTGCACCTCAGAGAATATATGTTGGTGTAACCTCCATGGTGGAGATCACAAGTTCCAATCTTCTAGGATAAATACAATATATTTGGGGACAGGGAGAGAGCTTTGTTATATAGAAGCCTGCTTTCCGATAAGATATCCAAAATGTTTCCTTTCTCCTTCCTTATCTACATTACCTCCCAGCAAGTCAGAAAAAAACTAGTGTGCAGCGCACTGTGGCTTGTTCACACGATAGTGTTCCCTACCCACCACCCCACTTAAGCAGTCATCTCCAGACTCCCCACAGTACATAGCTTGCAATCAACCATGCCATTTTTGTCTGCCCTTACCCTGCAACACAAGGCACAAAGTTCTACAATCAAGACAGCCCTATCACTAAATCTATAATTTTTGCATAGCAACTCTTTAGGGGCTTGCAGTTTTTGGTTCGGCTTGGTTGCATCTGAGCTCTTGCAACTGTTTGCACCGCAGACTAGTTCCGTGGCTCCAACTCTATCGACGTGTTGAAGGTTCAAGCTTCTCCTCTCTCTTTTGTGCAAAGGTGTGGGACTTTGTGGCCTTTTTGATGACGTCCAAGCTTGATTAGTAAAGGCCACCTGCCTATCTTAAAGAGTGCTAAGCCTTCTAGCTTACTGGAAGGGGAAGCAGAGAATGAAACCGTTTACTCTGTGGACTGTGGGTTGCAAGACAAACACACCGTCCACTAGCTGACCTGAAATATAAATTCTGACAACGCTGCTCTCTCACACCGCTAGCAACATTACAGAGAAGAAGAAACACATTAATGCCATGACCTTTAAGGAGCAGGAGATCATTTCCAGGGCCTCTATAATTGCCTGAAGGCAGCTTTGTGCTGTATAGGAACATAAAAAGGTTAGGCAGGTTCTTTCAAGATTTCTCTCCAGCAACAGTGAGACTATTGTCATTAACCTACTGCCAGGAGAAGTGGGGAAGAAGCACTTTGTTTCTGTCTTTTACAAAAGGTCTTTCCTTTTTTTTTGCTTTGAATTGAGAGACAATAAAAATAATTCACTGCTGCCCAGCTGACAGAGCAGCAGGACACCAAGTCACTAAGGTATATCTACTCCCTGCCTCAATCACCATTTGAAGCCATGATTCTTGACAGTTATGAAGGAGGGGTGAAATCCAGCTCCCAGCGCTTGACCTTTCACAGTTGGAAGCCAAGCTGCACCTTTTAGATCTAGCTGCTCCCTGATTTCAGCACTCATGCTGTTCCTGAGCTTCACACAGCAAATGATGCTTCCACAATAGAAGACTGCACAAACAATCCTTTTAATCATCAGTAAGGATTAACACTTTCTGCCCTTTGCCGCAGCGTTGTTGTTGTTTAGTCATTTAGTCGTGTCCAACTCTTCGTGACCCCATGTACCAGAGCATGCCAGGCACTCCTGTCTTCCACTGCCTCCCGCAGTTTGGTCAAACTCATGTTTGTAGCTTCGAGAACACTGTCCAACTATCTCGTCCTCTGTCGTCCGCTTCTCCTTGTGCCCTCCATCTTTCCCAACATCAGGGTCTTTCCCAGGGAGTCTTCTCTTCTCATGAGGTGGCCAAAGTATTGGAGCGTCAGCTTCACAATCTGTCCTTCCAGTGAGTAGTGTTGCCGCAGTGTTACAAGGCATAAATTCAGCAAGAACGTCTTCTCCCCAGTTCTAGGCTAAGAAAGCTACATTACGTGAAAATCTACCTCTCATGTAGGCTGTATAAGAGGAGCATGAGAAGAGTCCTGCTGGATCAGGACAATAGCCCTTCTAGTACAGTGGTACCTCGGGTTACATACGCGTCAGGTTACAAACACTTCAGGGTACAGACTCTGCTAACTCAGAAATATTACCTCGGGTTAAGAACTTTGCTTCAGGATGAGAACAGAAATCGTGCTCCGGCAGCACAGCGGCAGCAGGAGGCCCCATTAGCTAAAGTGGTGCTTCAGGTTAAGAACAGTTTCAGGCTAAGAACGGACCTCCGGAACGAATTAAGTACTTAACCTGAGGTACCACTGTACAGCCTCCTGTTCTCACAGTGGTCCACTAGATGCCCATAAGAGGCTTGCCGGCAGGACCCTGAACGCAACAGCAATGTCCCCATTTGTGATTCCCAGTAGCTGGCGTTCACAGAATCATGGAGTTTGAAGGGACCACAAGGGTCATCTAGTCCAACCCCCTGGAGCAGTGCAGGAATCTTTTGCCCAACATGGGGCTCAAACCCATGATCCTGAGATTGAAAGTCTCATGCTCTACCAACTGAGCTGTCGCAGCTGATCTGCACCTTAGCCATCAAGGTTCGTAGCTACAACGCAGTGTGTCCTGTGCACACATAAGTAAAAAAGATGAGAAATTGCAACCTGGCCATAATCATTTGAAAGGATTTGGAAAGTCTGTGGAAAATGCCCCCCAGTGAGAATGTGAGCCCTCCGTTCTTTAGGCTCACCTAGGTTTATATGTCGGAATTGGCAACATCAGGCAGGTGCTTGAACTTTGCTATCAAGTCTTTGCTGGCCTCAGGCAGAAAGCTGGAGAAAGCAGTCTTCTGCTTGCTGGCTCACAGAACAGCTTAATAATATTAATGGGCTTTCTGGAATCTAAGAACCAAGGACTTGCCAAGCAGATTACTGACACTCTCCTGGTGTTTGTCTGGTGGCAGAACTGCTCTGTCTTTCTTGTCTTTGGGCTCTCAGAAGGTTGTCCTGCTGTCTTCACTTTGCAAATGATGCCCCGGGAAGTACTGTGTCCAGATTGTCTTCCACAGGGCTAAAAAATTTTTTTTTCCTTTTCCTTTTAATTGGCTTTTGTTACCCAAGAATACGAAAGAATATTTAAAAAGATTCTTATTATTATCAAGGTGTAAAGAAGAGTACAAGAGAAAATGATACAAAAAAAGAGAATCCTAAAATGACTTAATCAGGGGTGTCATTATCCTTCATAAATACTAAGTGCAATATATTATTACTATGCTTAGTGAATCTATTGCTTTCACTGGCAACCAAACTGATATAGTTCCTACTTTATCATATCCCACCTACATCATATAATTTATACCAATTGCAAGAGTATAAAATCTATGCAAATCCAAACCATTCCTAGCTTCACTTACTGAATTTGGCCCAATTCTTTATACTCAGCATGTCCTTATAACTTTGCTCTTAATTTAATTACCAGCAAGTGTTCCCATAATTTCCTTACTCGTTCTATTTTAATTTAAAAAAATTTTTACACTTCTTCCAGTAAAAAGGTAAAGGACCCCTGACCGTTAGGTCCAGTCGTGGCCGACTCTGGGGTTGCGGCGCTCATCTCACTTTATTGGCTGAGGGAGCCGGTGTACAGCTTCCAGGTCATGTGGCCAGCATGACTAAGCCGCTTCGGGCGAAACCAGAGCAGCGCACAGAAACACCATTTACCATCCCGCTATTTATCTACTTGCACTTTGACGTGCTTTCGAACTGCTAGGTGGGCAGGAGCTGGGACAGAGCAACGGGAGCTCATCCCATCATGGGGATTCAAACCGCTGACCTTCTGATCGGCAAGCCCAAGAGGCTCAGTGGTTTAGACCACAGCGCCACCTGCATCCCTACTTCTTCTTCCCGTGTCTAGCATATATTATCCACACAAAAGTAAGTATATGCAACACCTGTGTCTGGTATTTCTTTTGGCATGCTGTGCTTGACATAATTTAACAAGCATAGCAGTAGGTTAGTTGTTACCAGGATCTGAAAATTAAAAAATAAATTATAGCTTCAGCCACCATGCACCAACATCCTTCTGCTTGAAGACATTTCCACAAGTTAAAAAGACCTGATCTCAAAGGATTCAGTGCACTGCCAAAAACTTCAGCAAGGAGGTGGAAATTGACTGAGCCCAAAAATCTTCATTCACCATTCCAGCGCTCCATTCTATATTTCCAACGCAGCTACGAAAAATTCACAGAGCATCTCAGCACAACCTGCTCTTCATTCCTTAGCTCAAGCTTCTGTTTCTCTGTCTGTCTCTCCAATGAACAGCAGCAGCACAATGCTTTACACCAATGTTTCCCAATCCTGGGTCTCCAGCTGGACTACAACTCCCATCATCCCTAGCTAGCAGGACAAGTGGTCAGGGATGATGGGATGATAGTCCAAAAACAGATGGAGACCCAAATTTGGGAAACACTGCTTTAGACTCTGCCGATCCAAAAATTCTGCTTCCCATGTGTCATTTTGGAGAGGGAAAACTTTAACATCTAAAATATCTCCATCTATTCAAATGGAATATAAAAGGTAAAGTGTTATAGGCTATTCTTAAAAGAGATGTGTTGCCCATTCCCATATTATCTTGGGTTGCATGAAGTCAGACTTAAAGCATTTATTCCTCCAAAAATTCCCAAAACAACTAAGAATATGGGACAATTGCACTTGGGGTGTGTACTCTTCGTAATTTTCTTTTGAACTCTTCAATACTCAAGATACAGGATTTAAAATAAAATTAGAAATATTAAACATAAAACCTGCTGAAATAAATTGCAAGTTTTGTCGTTTCCTAAAGATTTAGGTAGATTTAGTAGCAATAATATGTTTGTTTGCTTCCAAGTGGGGATGTGGTGGGGATGCACACATTTGCTAATTGTTGAACAAATCCAAAAAGGCACTTAAAATTTCACTCTGATGCCACTGAAGCAGATAACAAAAGCTGTATTATTTCAAAGGATTGTGAGTTCAGTTGAGGGTATGCATAGGGAAAATTGTGAAAAGAAAAGAAGGTTCCTAAATTGTGAAGTCATTTTCTCCAGGCTGTCCGGTTCTTGGAAGGACAACACAAAACAGTGTGTTTAAACAGTGAAATAGAAATAAAAAGAATGCATGTCACTCTGAAAACTCTATGGATTGCACTTAGCAACTCAGATTAGCTCCACCTCCTGAACAACTAGGGTCTTCAAGAGTGAGACACTGGCACTAAGAAAGAGTTTGGTGCTCACCTGGAATATTGTGTATTGTTATTGCTAAGATGAGCAGCAGGATCCGCCTCCAGCTATTGCTTGCTGGCGCTGAAATGCTGTCTCTGAGATTTTGGGATGGAGCAGGAACATCTGGCTGAGGAGCTCCAGCACCTTTCTTCCTCTGATAAGGTTCCCCATTTTCACCTTTATCTAGAGCAAGAAGAAGAGAAACAAAGTGACTTTTTAAAAAATGAAAAAGGCTAGGGTTCAGTCTTAGATAAGTTTAAAAACAAAGCAATAGAGGGAAATGGCTAATAATAATAATAATAATAATAATAATAATAATATGCCTCTATTACAGGTTCTGAGAGGATAAAACTTGGGGCTCACAGGCCACAGCCTGAATACTTAGCACCCCTCAAAAATCTAACTAGACAGTCAAACTGAAGTAAAGCAGGATTGTAAAGGCTAAGGAACTGGGAGTAGCGTGAAGTCACAGAAGAGTCTGTGGCACAACATGTAACAGAATCAAATTCCACGCACACAACAACTGTGTCCCTTCTACCTTAGGGTAGAAAACTCCTGATGCATAAGAACCATCATGTACCATATTTTTCGCTCTATAAGACGCACCTAGTTTTAGAGGGGGAGAACAAGGGAAAAAAATATTCTCTCCCTCTCTGTGCAGCGCCCCTTCAGCGAAGCGGCAGGAGAAGCGGAGCCCCTTCTGTTTCTCCTCCCGCTTCGCTGCGCAGCGCCTCTCCAGCGAAGCAAAGCCAGGAGAGCAAGAGAGGTCGGTGCGCACCGACCCCTCTTGCTCTCCTGGCTTCAGGGATAGCCGCCTGAAGCCTTCGGAGCGCAGTGGGAGCGCTCCCGCTGTGCTCCAGAGGCTTTGCGTTGCTTTCGCTGAAGCCATGGAGCCTGCATTCGCTCCATAAGACGCACACACATTTTCCCTTACTTTTTAGGAGGGAAAAAGTGTGTCTTATAGTGTGAAAAATACGGTATTTATACAGCTTGTAGCAGGGAGAAATTGGGCAGGTTCAGCTTCTTCCATCGCTGTGCTGCAGGGGTCTGGAGATCCATTCTTTTCACCTGCTTCTGGGAGCAGCATGAGCTGTAGAACAAAGCTGGAAGGCAAAGAGGTTGGGCTGAACTGTCACCATACTGTAATGAAGCACGCAGCTCCTTCTGAATAGTTCTTTGCCATGAAGCTATTAAATGAACAGCAACTTCTTTCAGGTCGACCTACTGCTGCCAGCATAACGCTACTACAGGATAAATGGGAGGGTTATTATGGATTATAAGACAGAAGGTGAAGGTGCATGGAACTTAAATCATCTCCCAAGCAGATCTTCACCCATACACTCTGTGTGTGTGTGTGTGTGTGTGTGTGTGTGTGTGTGTGTGTGCCTGCAGATTAACACAGATTTATTTTCTTATAGATTCTACCCAAGGGAAGGCCTGTAACCCAGCAAGAGGAATTCACCAACCATACATGGAAGCCTACCCGGGACATGATAAATGAGGCATTACTTTGGGATGATGTGGGTCGCTTTATAGGAATAAATATCAGCATGCATGGCATTTTGCAGCATGCCCATAAGAAACAGGCCCTGCCCCAAGGACCTTACAATCTAAAAGTGGGATAATGGAAAGGGAACAGAGGAGAACGCAACTGAGAGGTAGTTAACCTTTGTTGCAACAAGGGGATGGAACGACCGTTTGCTAACATTTTTCTGATATTTTGCTAGGACTCTTCCTGCCCAACTTTTTCCTCTCAGGCACAGCGCTTGTTGAAAAGGTCCCTCTGATTTACCAGCCAGCAGAAGTAACGCAAATGTAAATTAGGACAATAAAAAGGGCAAAACATGCAGCATTCTGAATTGCGATAAAGAAATTCTTTCCATTTACCCACTAAATGTTAGGGAAAGCCGAGAAATAAAATGATGGAGGTAGCTGTTCCTGAACTTTACATAGGCAACAGCTGTGCTCAGACCGCAATGAAGATTTGACATTTTAGATGCATTTTACACTCTTTTTCCCTCCACCCAGCTTAATTTCCTAGCAGACCAGCAAGTGCCAAAAGGCATTTGAAGGAGGTTCTGAATTAATGTCAATTGCTTCCCATGCAGCTTAATGCTAAACTGTCATGTTGCACTTAACTTGGTGGCCATTAAGAAAGTGTAGCATATTAAAAATGCTTCTGCAAACGAGCACGTGACGCCAATAGAGAAAAGGCAAGGTCTCTTTTAAACCTGCCATTCAGAATGATAGCACTGAGGGAGAAGTGGGAACAGCTTAAAAGGATTCATCGGTGCAAGAAAAGGAACATGGCCTTGTGAAGGGGAATATGGCCTTGTGAAGGGTTCAGTGCAAGTTAGTCCATCATGCTTTAGACCAGAGCTTTCCAAACTGTGTGTCGCGACATGTTGTTGGGCCGCCTGCAGTGTGTAGGTGTGTCGCAAAAACGCTCCCCATTCTCCTCCCAGGCTGTAAAGGGGTGAGTGTAATCCCCAAAAACTGAATTACTGTGTCACGGAATGACACAGTACGCTCCCCATTCTCCTCCCAGGCTGTAAAGGGGTGAGTGTAATCCCCCAAAACTGAATTACTGTGTCACGGAATGATTCACGTCTAAAAAGTGTGTCACCAACATGAAAAGTTTGGAAAGTTCTGCTTTAGACTATCAGTGCTGCAAAGTGCCAATTAAGCATATGGTGATACATAGTGACCGCCTTGATTTTCAGCTGTGACCGTGTCACTTTTCAACCGTATTAATTAATGACTATGTATTGCATCCAACAATCTGCAGAGTTCTTCCCATGTAATAGGACTTTCTCCTTCCTCCCACTCCCTCTGCCAAAATATTGTTTTTTAAAAAATCTGTTCTAGTGAGTCCCCCAGCCCTCTGGAGTAGACTTTGAAGAGGAGAGTGCAGGGGGTGTCCTATTTGAAGCAGCATAATCTAAGCTCATGTGATCACAGAATAAACCACACATCCAAATAAACAGGGCACACAGTCAGTTGCAACTGAAGTTTGCCAGACACAGTCACATCCAACTCAGTGTGACTTACTTCTGAATAAAACCGCTCATGGTTGTGCTATTAAGTTTACCAGAGCATGATCACAGGCCACTTTAGTGGTAGTGGGATCCATTTCCCTCTCCAGGAAAGATAAACTTATTGTAATCTAGTCTCAGACATTTCTCTCTTCTTCTTTTTTGAGGGGAAGAGGCGAGCTACTCAACAGCAATGTCCTGGACCATGTGATGACACCAATATTGTAGCAAAGGCTATCCCATGAAGCATGTGAGAAGCCCCACAAAATCAAGAGGTAAAGGTAAAGGAACCCCTGACCATTAGGTCCAGTCGTGGCTGACTCTGGGGTTGCGGCGCTCATCTTGCTTTATTGGCCGAGGGAGCCGGCATACAGCTTCCGTGTCATGTGGCCAGCATGACTAAGCCGCTTCTGGCGAACCAGAGCAGCGCATGGAAACGCCGTTTACCTTCCCGCCGGAGTGGTACCTATTTATCTACTTGCACTTTGAAGTGCTTTCGAACTGCTAGGTTGGCAGGAGCAGGGACCGAGCAACGGGAGCTCACCCTGTCGCGGGGATTCGAACCGCTGACCTTCTGATCGGCAAGTCCTAGGCTCTGTGGTTTAACCCACAGCGCCACCTGTGTCCCACAAAATCAAGAGGAGTGAATGCTAAATGAAAGGAAATGTTTTGGTGACACTGTAGGAAGCCACCACCACAGCATTCCCAAGAACAGTTGTAAGACTTATACTCAGTGCTCTCATCCAGTATTAACATCATCTGCAAAGCATGACCCTTGTCATCCACCTACAGAAGCAGAGTAGTTGAAGTAGATCTGCCTTTCACTGACAGATTGTTCTGCATAGCATGTCTGCCTATGCGCTTGCCGCAAAGCAAGGTACTCCCTACATCCCAAGAGAGGGCCTCCCTGCAGCCTAATAGAGCTGTCACACCTCCAGTTGTCTAAGTATTCTGTTTGTCACTGTGACCCTTTATATCTCAATCTTTTCTCCACAGGAGGAAGCATAGCCCATGGTTGTCAAATATATTCACAGCAGCCAGGAAATAATTCAGAGCATCATTAGGACATGTGGGAATAAACGTCTGCAGACAGGAGACTGAATAATAAGTGTGCTCGATGCAAGGAATGTGGAAAGGCAGCACAAGAACAAAGCCAAGCAGAAGTATCTGTAGAGAAGCAGCCTAACAGCCTGTCATCCTCTCAAATAGCATGGAGCAGGGTACCAAAAGTGGTACCCTCCAGATATTGCTGGACTACAAACTCCCATCATCCATGATCCCCAGATATGTTGGCTGTGGTTCCTGGGAGTTGTAGTCCAACAGTATCTGGAGGGCAGCATATTGACTATCCCTGGCATGGAAAGTGCTAAAGACAGATAGACTCCAGGGCTATGGAAAGAGCCTTCTGCTTCACAGGGAGCTGTCCAGCACCACAGAAATCCAACAGGACATTGGACAGTTCCGAGCTTGGCCAGGTAGGCTCTGATGGACCAAGATTCTCCATCCCTCCCTCGCTCTCCCTCTCCACAATACGTAGTCTTTATTTAGGCCCTTATTCAACTAACCTAGCACACTTGTGGAAGCTAGCAAAAGGAGTCCCATCAGCGCAATGGGGGTCTTTTGTCAGGTCAGCTTCACCTGCTCAATTCTTACTGCCTCTTAAGCACAGATCACGCCTTCATGGCTACAGTATTAGACCAGGGATAATTACTGGATGTGGGTGGCTCTGTGATCTAAACCACTGAGCCTCTTAGGCTTGTCGTTGGCAGTTTGAATCCCCACGATGGGGTGAGCTCCCGTTGCTCTGTCCCAGCTTCTGCCAACCTAGCAGTTCGGAAGCATATCAGTGCAAGTAGATAAATTGGTACTGCTGTGGTGAGAAGGTAAACGTGTGCTCTGGCTTCTGTGTGCTCTGGCTTCTATCATGGTGTTCTGTTGCACCAGAAGAGGTTTAGTCATGCTGGCCACATGACCTGGAAAGCTGTCTGTGGACAAACGCAGCACCCCATAGTCGCCGTTGACTGGACTTAACTGTCCAGGGGTAATTTACCTATTATTTTATTTACCTCTCTTATGTAGCTTTTGACTATGTCTCTAGCTGATCTCTACAACAATGGCATTAACTTCTGGCCAACAGACCACCAACTCATGACAGCAACCTAAGAGCTGTTATCAGGACGGATGGGCATAAATTATCCATTTAGATCACCAAGGAAGGTAGATTTAAATCAAGCATTCAGCTTTCAAATTAGTTTCTTTTCTGAAAAAGTATTCATACTAACTGAATGCTGTAATGCGTATCTGCTTGCCACAAAATGGAACCATTTTATTATGCAGCAGCATAAACTAAAATGTCTGTTCATGCAACCCATCTGCCCTTTCTGCTATAGAATTTATACCCACTTGGGGAACAAATTGTGAAAATAATTGTTTCTCTTTGGCTTCTGTTTGGACATTCAGACTCAGTTCCCAGAACTTTCAAGTCACAAGGGTTTAGTAGTTGCTAGGCAGGAAACCATTTCTCCATGACATAGGAAGATCCACATTGTTTTGTTGACGAGCTAAATATTCATAATCTGTATAATAGCTTCAGTTTGCTTTACTTGTTTCATCCATAAGCCACAACGATGTTCAAATTAATTACAGAAAAAGGCAAAAAGCCAGCAGCCACAACCAAATCAATAAGCAAGCAAAAAATATTTTATGTTCAACCACACTGCTGGTTCATGAATTAAGCAGGAGCGAAACAGAATTTAAAAAGCAACAAGATAAAATCCAAGATTAATACAGATGGCAATCAAGCACAGAAGCATCAAGAGAATTCTGTCACAATATGGTCAACAATCTGCATAATAAAGAACACAATTTATGACCTATTTGGGTAATATTCCTAATGCTTGATCACTTTTTGCTCCTTGGTAATTTTTACATGTAAAATCATGCTTTAATGCATATGATCTAGGATGACTCATTCACTTATAAATATCACTAGGGTGATAAACATGACCATTAGATCTTCATCTGAGGCCCTGCTCCACATCCCTTCCACTGAGGGAGGCTCAGGGCTTGGGGGCCTTTACTTTTGTAGCTCCATAGCTATGGAATTCTTTCTCCAGGGAAGTCCACCTAGAACCTTCACTGACATTTTTTCAGAGCCCGGTAAGGACTTACTCCCTGTTCTGGGTCTTTGATGAACTGAGCTGATAGTTAAGTGTGCTACCCCAACTTCCTGCTGCTGTTACTGGGGGGTGGGAGTGTTGCACAATGTATGGAAATGTTGGTGTTTTATATCAGTATCAGTATCAATATCAAGCTTTATTTCAGTCACAGACCAACATACATATAAACTGAACACATAAGACTTAAAACAGGTAAGGGATTAAAAACTAATAGTTAAAAGGTGATTATATCATACATAACTTGAAAAGACAGAAACAAGGACAAACAGTTAAAAGCGACTATAAGGGAGGAAGCGTGAAGAAGCACAGGTCTTGCATTTTGGGCCTAGTTTGTGGCACACACCATCCTTTGAAGGATATCCATCACGGCAGCGCAAAATCTAGCAACTGAGTATGTAACGTCTGGGTTTTCATCTTCAAGTAGCAGGGAGGTATAAAGTTGTTTTGTGTGACCTGGAAATTTATGTAGTATAGGCAAGATGAACCTAGCTCATACATTGGTATAGCATTGGCAGTGAAAAAAGGCATTGTTATGTGTGCCGGCATGGTTGCTCGAGAGAGAATAGGCAAGACCCCCACTGGTCTTTTCAAGGCTTTATTATCTGTGCAAAACATTCACAGTGCAGAACGTCTCAATTCCATGTCTGCTCAGTCGCTAGCAGAATCTGGGAGTGGGCGGTCCTTAAACTTTCCCCAGCACAGCAGTCTTTTGACCCCCATCCTACGCCTCTCCTCTGCGTGTAAACCAACTGCGCAGAGAGGGCGTGGGCAAAGGGGGACCTGCCTCCCCCCCCTTTGCTCAGGTTCGGTGTTGCAGTTCTCCCTTGCATCCTCCAAGCCCTGCATCCCTTCCTCGCTGGAGGCGTGGCTTCCCTCCTCCCCGGAAGTGAGGAGATTTCACCCCTCCCATATCCAAGAATCTGCTGATGTTCTCTGCTGATTCTGCAGAGAGGAGGGGGCGGTTTCTGCTCTCTACTTATTTTCGCTCCAGCCTCACATCAAAGAGAGAGAGAGACTGAGTGTTAGAGAGAGATCGTGTGTATAGATAAGGTTGCTGCTAAGAGCAGCTGCAGACACTCAGTGCAGTTCAGCATTTTTCGTTTAGACCTCATTTAGCTCTGTACATAGTTGTGTATTATAGTTGTAGATAGAATAAAGAAGATATTCTACAGAGCTGCTCTCCGAGTCGTTTATGCTCTGCTATACTCTGCTGTACTCTGCTGTGCGACGACTGTCTTCTTGTTGGAGTGAATCCGGTGCTCACAACTCTAAGCTGTGAGTCCACAGCACTTTGACCAGTTCCTGTGCAGAAGGTGGTCTCCGGAAGTGCTACCCAGCTCGCCTGGCCCAGTCCTGAAGTGTGTGAGTCCAGTTGGTGGCACTGGCTCAAGGGCGATGCTGACAGGAAGAAGAGCTGCTTCTCACAATCTTCGGAGGCTCCCTGTAACCCAGCTGCCCTTCCACCTCTCACCTCTGAGCTGATGGCAGTTCCCTGACAGGCATGTTTCGTTGGAGACATTGAAGGTAGCAAGGAACAAATACTTTAAATTAATAATTTCAGGTGTCACTTTGAAACCAGGTTATTTTTAAGCAGTACTTAATATAGCTGGGTTACCTTTAAAAAACAAATAAATAAACTATCACCCTGGGCCAGTAAAAAAGTCTGAGTCACAGTAATATGTAATTAAGATAAGACAAAACTCTTAAGAGGGAAAATATATTAGCATCAGTCCAAGTAGTGATTATTTGTACCTCTTCCTGTGTGCTGGGATGTTCATTTTATGAGACTGAACTGTGATAACACTCTTTGCAAGTTGCAACAGTAGAATTTTACTTGGCAGACATACAATCTAAAAGATCTGTGCCACAAGCATGCAGCACTTAAAACATCAAGCACCCTGTCTACTAACTAAAGGTCCTCAAGATGTATTCCTGGTGGGATTCATCTAACGAGTCCTGCCAGCCCTAGCCATCATGGCCAGTGGGCAGGGTCTATGGGAGCTGTAGTGTGGCAACATCTCTCCTTTTTTTTTTTAAATGATATTTATTAGAATTTCAAAAAAGATTACAGAAATAAAAAAGATAAAAATAGAAAAACGAAACAAAAGATACAAAATACAGAAAAAGAAATAAAAACAGTTAAAAGTAAATCCATCTTTCAATATCTTGCCTTTCATTCACTTATTTCCCTGACCTCCTCACACCTCCCTTTTTTGTGTTCCAGTTCAAATGTTTACTTCAGCAAATCCTTTCCCTCTTTGTTTTTATCTTAATTCTTTATCTTAATATATTATAACTTTACATTTTCACCTGTTAATCATCCATTTTTACATACTCTTTTTTAACATTGCTGCTAAAACCACTTAATTTCATTCCGACATCATTTTAACATTCTTTAATTTTACAATGTTTCTGTAAATAATCTTTAAATTTCTTCCAATCTTCTTCCACCGACTCTTCTCCCTGGTCTCGGATTCTGCCAGTCATTTCCGCCAATTCCATATAGTCTATCACCTTCATCTGCCATTCTTCCAGGGTGGGTAGATCTTGTGTCTTCCAATACTTTGCAATGAGTATTCTTGCTGCTGTTGTAGCATACATAAAGAAAGTTCTATCCTTCTTTAACACCAATTGGCCGACTATGCCCAGGAGAAAGGCCTCTGGTTGCTTCAGGAAGGTATATTTAAATACCTTTTTCATTTCATTATATATCATCTCCCAGGAAGCCTTAATCCTTGGGCACGTCCACCAAAGGTGAAAGCATGTACCTTCATTTTCTTTACATTTCCAACATTTATTATCGGGCAAATGGTAGATTTTTGCAAGCTTGACTGGTGTCATGTACCACCTGTATATCATTTTCATAATATTCTCTCTTAAGGCATTACATGCCGTAAATTTCATACCTGTGGTCCACAACTGTTCCCAGTCAGCAAACATAATGTTATGTCCAACATCTTGTGCCCATTTAATCATAGCTGATTTAACCGTTTCATCCTGGGTATTCCATTTCAACAGCAAGTTATACATTCTTGATAGTATCTTAGTTTTGGGGTCTAACAGTTCTGTTTCCAATTTTGATTTTTCCCCCTGGAAGCCAATTTTTTTGTCCAGATTGTAAGCCTCCCTTATTTGATAGTAATGAAGCCAGTCTCGCACTTTATCTTTTAGTTTCTCAAAACTCTGCAATTTCAATTTATCTCCTTCTTGTTCCAAGATCTCCCAATATTTCGGCCATTTGGCCTCCATGTTGAGCTTTTTCTGAGCCTTCGCTTCCATCGGTGATAAGCATCTTGGGGTTTTGTTTTGTTTTCAGTGTGGCAACATCTCAAGAGCTGCAAGTTCCCCATCCCTGTTCTATGGGAATTATAGAGCTCCATGCATAACGTATTGACTTTCAGTGATATACAAATGTAAGATCAAGACCACTGCTAAGTCACCCTCTGGACAACCATCAACACCATGCTGGCTGCTGCGTCTGCCCAGAAAGGACTCAGTTTGTATTCAGTAGTGAAAGCACCACAGCAAACCCTTATGATCTATTGTAGTCTCTATTTCTCTTGCCTAACAAGGAAGCATTTGAAAGCTTCGTTTACAGACAATGTCAAATTTGAGAGTTCTGCCTTGTTTGTGAAGTCCTGACTGATTCATTTACTACACAGCAGTAATTTACAGACAGGCAAAACATGAGGACCTTGCTCTAATGGCAGGGAGGGAAAATTTCAAGGCTTCTCAGAGAGAATCAATATCCTGGTTTGGTCGGCAGGTCACTTGACAGCCTGCTTATTAAAAGAAGAAGTGGTGACAAGCAGTGACGAACTCCCTGAAAAGATTACGGTCTTATACAGACACAGATTATGTGGTGTTCTTGGCTGCATTCATCTGTCGCAAATCTGAGCGGCAGGAATGTGGGCATTTTAGCTGGGTCAGGGCGTGTCTTGTGACAGAAGGAAAATATGACAAAAAGCAGATGCAACATGAACATTTGTCAGCAGGGATTCAAAGCTATCTCTAAAATAACATCAGAGGTGCACTGACATCTCCTCAATGAGCACCATTCAACACACAGCTTCATTCTATAATCCTTCAGAAGTACTGTAAGAACAAAGCAAAACTGTGTGCTTCCTCGGTGTATCTCCAGGTAGATTAATATGATGCTCTACTGATCTGCATTTCTCTGGGTTCAAGAAAAGAGTTCATCCCACCAAATAAGCTATATATTTTGCTTTCTCTGACCTGCAGAGAGGTTCAAGCACTGTTTGATTGAAGAAATGAACCTCACCATGCCACAGTTTATGAAACTGTCCCTTAGAGAAGCAAAGTGTCTTACTAGAATACAGAAGTCATCTAAATTTATGTTCTATATCTGTATTTATATTAAAAGTACCTGGTGGCCAACCCTGTCCTCCAGCATGACAACTCACAGTTATAGTTTAGTACTACCAAGAGTTGGTAGACGATTTTGTCTATCTGGGCTTCACCATAACCAGCAACTTCTCAATTGACCAGCTGGACAAGCGTATCGGCAACGCAACTACAGCAATGGCTCACTTCCCTAAAAGGGGATGGGAGGATGTGATGCATCTCCAAGGACATGCTCTATGGGGAGCTGGCTTCAGGCACCAGGACCATTGTCAGACAAACTCTGCATGACAAAGATGTCTGCAAATGAGACATGAAGGCTGGCAGCATCAACCAGCATCATGTGGGAATCCCTAGCAGATGACCACAGTGCCTGGAAACATGCAGTCAGGTTATCCATCCTCAGCAGTGACCAGAGGAGGAATGACCGATGGGACGAGCGCAGAGAGAAGAAACGCCATGGTGCATCTGCAAAAGCACAACTGGACACTTTCACCTGTCCCAGCTCCAGTGAAACATGTCTCTCCTGTATCAGTCTCTACGGCCACAGCAGGCACTGTAACTCTCCAGTGGTTTGACTTCATCCCCAAAGGCGCATTCCTCCATTGTCTCCAGACATGGACAGTTGCCTACCAAGATCACCTACTCAAATATAATGCACCCAAAACCAGCAAGCATCCCACTTGGGTCCTTCCCATTCAATTCACACAACACAGCCAACATTATCACTGGCAGTCAAAGAGAAATATCACAGTTAAAGAGCCACCTGCTCCACTACGCTCCATAAATTATCTGCACATAAACAAGCACTCTTCATTCAGCTGGGATAGCACGTGGCCTGCAAACCTTTCGGGACAAAATTTTGAAATCAATATTAGGTACACCAAATGAGTACAGGGCAGGGTGGTGGGTGGGTGTGAAGAGAAGAAGAATTCTGGGTACTAGAAAAGGGGTTTAATAAAGGCACACCATATTTTGAAATGATATTTTGTGGTGGCGGGGTGGGAGGGCCACTGTAAATGGAAGACAAAAATGTACCCAGGAAGTGGGATAGAAGAATATAAACATAGTATCTTACTACATAACCAAATAGGCAAATAACCTGTTGAGTGATAGCCAACATTTCTCATAATCAGAGTTAACCTATTGATGGCTTAAGTTTACTGATTACAATGAGTATACTCTGACTATTATTTATAGGGTGATATCCAACTGTTTTCTTAAAAAACCCAAAAACCCCTCTATGTGGAATTAACAAGTTGTGTAAACTAGGTCATTATTTATTCATCTGTTTTATCTTAACAAATGTGCAGAACAAATCTCTCCACCCCAATAAACATTTGGACCAATCAGCAGAAAACCAATAATTATATAATGTTGTGATGTAAAAAGTGGATGATATTATTTGGAAATTAGCAACACAGTGACCAGATCTTTGTTTTATATTCATATTATAAGGTATCGTTACCTATGTCACTGAATTTGTATGCTCTGTTCTGGTGCCGATCTGAATCAGGGATCGGAATGTGCATTTACTGAAGCCATTACTTTTATTTTAATATGACCTTTTTTTTCATGGATATGTATGTTGTAGCTTTGTTATGGCCAATGGCACTTCATCATAATAAGAAATGGAAGCGTACAGGTGGTACCTAGTTTAATTATAGTCACTACTGAATTTTTTAAAGGAATAAAATGTCAAAGACTCGCAAAGCAGTAAAATAAAAGTTTCTGCAGAAGAGGGTAGGGCTATTGGGAAGCAAAGAGCCCCCCCCCAAAAAAACCCATGCATTTTTGAGTTTACAAACACATATACATTCAATATATGAAGATAAACAACACAGATCATATCCAAACCCATCAGGCAGGAAAGTTTGGTCAAGAAAGGTCACTTCTTACCAGTATCAGAACGATTTGGTTGTTTCAGCTGTGCTATGACACTATTGGGACGCGGGTGGCGCTGTGGGTAAAACCTCAGCGCCTAGGGGTTGCCAATCGCATGGTCGGCGGTTCGAATCCCTGCGGCGGGGTGAGCTCCCATCGTTCGGTCCCAGCTCCTGCCCACCTAGCAGTTCGAAAGCATGCCAGTGCAAGTAGATAAATAGGTACCGCTTTATAGCGGGAAGGTAACGGCGTTTCCGTGTGCTGCGCTGGTGCCGGCTCGCCAGAGCAGCTTCGTCACGCTGGCCACGTGACCCGGAAGTGTCTCCGGACAGCGCTGGCCCCCGGCCTCTTAAGTGAGATGGGCGCACAACCCTAGAGTCGGACACGACTGGCCCGTACGGGCAGGGGTACCTTTACCTTTACCTTTACTATGACACTATTACTATATACATTATTGGCAAAGTTGTGCCACTAGTTGACTGTAAGTCTATAAGTATCTCCAGGCTTTGATATGGACGTTGCACTTTAATTTGCTGAACTAAGTAAAATTGTCCTTTATATTTGCAAGCCAGTTTGGTGCTTTGGTTTCGTTGTATTAAAACTGCACACAAGTAAAAAATGCATCTGTACGTCACCAGTATGGTTCTCTGCAGTAAGTACTCTAATCAGTGTCAGTACTAGACACTGTGTCAATACTATCTTGCCTCTTCCTCCTCCATCCATCAGCACAAGAAAGAGATTGAGAAATATTTTGAAGAAGATTCTGCTTAATGTCTTCCTTGATAACTAAG
Source organism: Podarcis filfolensis (assembly GCF_964270895.1). NCBI lineage: Eukaryota > Metazoa > Chordata > Lepidosauria > Squamata > Lacertidae > Podarcis > Podarcis filfolensis. The sequence continues at coordinate 98,147,510 of NC_139605.1, read as the reverse complement.
TGCTTACGCCAGTAGGGAAAAAATGGGGAGGGGGGAATCACCCATTCAATCAGCAAATGCTTATCATGCCAAAGGGCCTCTTCTTCTCTGTAGGGAGAAGAAATGGGATTTCTGAATATAACATCACACCAGGCAATTGCAGCTGTTACTTCCCAAGTAGGCTAAAATTAGCTGCTTGTATACATATTTAGCACCTCCAAGGACTACTATGTACTTTACAGAAAAAGGAGACATATGCACACACGTGTTCAATATCTGGCTCTAGCATGAGCAAATGTATAGAATATCCTTCCTACAGAGTGGGATCCCTGTTTCTTTTTGGAACCAAGATTTATAAAATACAGATGGAATCTGTTATGTCATCTCTCAAAGTGCTCAAACATCCTGCTGCTAAGAAATGAGGTAGAAATTGAAAACCTCCTTCCAGTGCCAAAGTCTAAGAAATAGTTTCTTGTTGCCACTTAGTTCTAATCAGCACACTGCTTTAAAGGTGGGAAGAGAAAGGAAGCAGGTATAAAGACATCCCGGAAGACACCCCTGAACACAAGGTCCAGGACTAAAATACCCAAGAATAGTTTGTCTCTACATAATGCTAAGAGAGAACTTAGGAAATAGGATCAGAGAAAGACTTGTATGCCTCTTTCAAGTTAATAAACAGAAATAGTTTTTAATTATTTAGAATCCGAGGAAACTGAAGCATCGATCTAGAAAAGCAACTTTGTAAAATTAAAAACAATTGTTGCAACACTGGAAGTGGAACTGCATCCAACAAACATATTCTGTATTTTTGAAATATTCACACACTGAGATGTGAAAGCTGGAAGGGAGTTATATGGGGGAGTGGGAAGGGAAGAGTTGAAAATTGCCAGCATAATTTCCAGCATAAAACAAACAGACAGACTGTATTTAAGCTCTGTAGCCCATCCTTTGTTTTGGAAAGGACCTGTCGTTTCTTCCGCACAGGAGGGCTGGAAATCTCATATTGTTACCCCCTACCTCCTTGCATATTCCTCATTGTTTTCAGAAATGCCAGCACTGGATGTTAACACTTGGGAGATTGAGAAAAGATACACCATTTTCTAATATTAGCAAAAGCACATCCTTCCATCTCCTCTTGAGTTATCATCACTCAACCCAGCTATCCAAACCAAATGCTGGCACATCTTAAATAACAATGGCTGTCAGCCATTCATCATAGAATTGTAGAGTTGGAAGGGACCCTAAGATTCACCCAGTTCAACCTCCTGCAATGAAGGAATCTCAACTAAGCATCCGTAAGCTTTATTTGTTCTGCTTTGAAGCAAGGTAATTTCTTAACAGTTCTGTCACATTTCCCTCATGCTATACACATATATATGGGACGCAGGTGGCGCTGTGGGTTAAACCACAGAGCCTAGGGCTTGCCGATCAGAAGGTCGGCGATTTGAATCCCGGCGATGGGATGAGCTCCCGTTTCTTGGTCCCTGCTCCTGCCAACCTAGCAGTTCGAAAGCACGTCAAAGTGCAAGTAGATAAATAGGTACCGCTCTGGCCGGAAGGTAAACGGTGGTTCTGTGTGCTGCTCTGGTTCGCCAGAAGCGGCTTAGTCATGCTGGCCACATGACCCGGAAGCTGTACGCTGGCTCCCTCAGCCAGTAAAGCGAGATAAGCGCCGCAACCCCAGAGTCGGCCACAACCGAACCTAATGGCCAGGGGTCCCTTTACCTTTACCTTTATACACATATACATATGTGCACTTAAAGAGGTCTCGCGGCAACTGAATTAGGAGATGAAAAGAGAAGTCAATACAAGCTCCGAACAGCTTCATATAGGTGTTAAAGAACATTAGCGACAGATATCCTGAGCAACTCCACAGTACCAATGCCAAAGTGCTTAGCAGTGGGCTCTGTAAGAACTTAACAAGAGTCTGCTGGGTGCTATGTTGCAAGAGGTGCAAAAAAAATAAATGCTTTAGAACGGGCCATGAGAGGCGGGGGGCACCCAATTTTAGCATGGAACAGGGTGCTGCTGAAATCTGAGAGTCCAAAGTCTGCTACTGCCCTCGTGGAACCGTCATCTTAGGACAACACTCAATTCCTCCCCTTACACTCACAGAGCAATCCTGGGCATTGTTACTCAGAAGTAACTCCCAGTTTCACTCCCAAATAAGTGTACCTAAGGAGTTCAGCCTTAGTGAGACAAATTTATTTATTTATAATCTGCTTAATTAAAGAGGTAAGTGTACAAATAAAAATGATTTTTTTATTTTAAAAAACCACAAATAACATTGTAGATGAAACGCAGGTGAAGTTCACAAAACTATTAAAAATATTGACTCAAAATAATTATCATAAAACCAATGAAACAGTTAAAATAAATCTAGGTAGCTAAATTATAAGACTGGATAGGCTTGCTGAAATAAATGAGTTTTTGGCAGGTTTCTAAAACAATATAGCAAGGTGCTGCCACACCAGACTACTTTCTTTTGTCTGATCCCAACTTTGAGGGGGTAAATGAACTGGCAAGTTCCATTACCTCTAGGAGTATTCCAAGCATCCAACTGTGACAGTGTTTAACCTCTGATTATTTCAAAGACTCTTTTCATGCTCTCACTTCCTGCCCAATTTTCCATGAGACACCATGACCCGCCAGCTGTCTACACGGCGAGCAAGCTGCCTAAAATTCAGCTGGTAAGGCAAGGCCTATATGTGATATTCTGATTAACTTTCCCCTCATGCTAAGGCAACAGGCACTTGTATTGCATGTTTAAAAGACTAGGAAAAAAATCTGTAAGGATTCTGTCCTCTTAAATATGGCAGCCATCTGGAAAGAGCTGAACGCTGCCAGTTGGCTGGGTGAATGCCTGCCCACGTTACTGAAAGAAAGAAAAGATCCAAGCTCCCTCTCATCTCACAATTCTGTGCAATATCCAATAAAATAACAACTTAATTCACTGGCACTCTGACAGGCATATCTGATGGCCTTTACCGTAAAAAAAAAGACTTGTGCAGGAATCAACAGGTGCAACTCTGAGGGGTGGGGATGTTTTCTTTTTAAAAATTACAAATCCAAGCCAGAAATTAAAGAAGGGAAGTTCATAATTAAAAGGATGTTTGCAATAACTATACTTAGGCTAGCAGGTTCTTAAAATTAAAATGCATATGGTGTTTTGAAAGATCTGAGAGCTGTCAATTCCTTCTCCCCTTCAATCGAGATGTCTCACTTCCACTTTTGAACTGGATAGCACAGTGTTTAATCAAATGCAAGCCTTTAGAGCAGGGCCACGCATTCGGCTGGGTCCTTGACGTTGCACCCTACTGCACTACCCTGACGTCCACGGGTTCGGTGCAGAGGTCTGAGAAAGGAGCCCTTCACACAAAGCAATTGCTTGCACAGAGGGAGCCCATGCAAGCTAGACACCCATACAGCCAAGGCATGCGACTCACATGCACAACCTCTGCAAAAGCATTGCTCACACGAAGTGCAGCCCTCCTCCTCTTGCTACATGAGTGCCCTACACGCAAGTGAAGGCATGAATAGGGCTTATGAACAGGGTTTACGAAGACAATCCTCCAGTGAAAAATGCTTGACAAGGATTTCTAAAACTGCTCTCAACACCATTTCAGGTAAGTGCAGCTGGCACTCAGAATTTAGGCCTGAATCCTAAAAACACGTTCTGTCCAGACTGTTTTTAAGATTTGATTACTAAGCAGCCTAATAGTTCTGCAGTTAGAAGAACCCGATGCTCTCACCTTCATTTTTTTAAACACAAAGTATGTCTTTTCACATATATGGCTTTGATAAAACAATGATGCACATTCTCCTGGTATGCCCCGCGGAGGACCTTAAGGTCCACAAACAACAACACTTTGGAGGTCCCAAGCCACAAGGTGGTTAGATTGGTCTCAACTAGGGCCAGGGCCTTTTCAGTACTGGCCCCGACTTGGTGGAACACTCTGCCACAAGAGCCTAGGGCCATGCGGGACTTGACATCTTTCCGCAGGGCCTGCAAGACAGAGCTGTTCCGTCTGGCCTTTGGTTTGGACTCTGTCTGACCCTTATGTTTCCCTCCCCTTACGGTTTTGATCTATGGGCTATTTCAAAACGAGGCTGCATTTTAAATTGCATTTTAACATGTATTTTAAATTGGGGTTTTTTTATATGGTGTTTTTATTGTAATTTTACTGGTGTTAGCCTCCCTGAGCCCGGCTCTGGTTGGGAAGGGCGAGGTATAAATAAAATCTACTATTATTATTATCATCATCATCATTATTATCATTATGGCCAAACGAGACGTTGCTTAAATTGTGCATGGTTTATTGGAGGGGGTGATTTTCATTGGGATCAAGTTGCACAGGGAGGGGATGTTTAAGTCATTCCGTCACGTGATTATGATGAAAATCAGCCCCTCCTCAAAATGCAATTCGCATCAGGAAAAAAGCTCCCATTTTCCTCTGCTGTGCATCGTATTAATTATCAATTAAGAATTGAACTGAACAAATGTCAATTGGTTTTTCAGTAATTATTAATGTTTGTAATCCATTCAGTTCATTAAAAATGCTATTAAAAGTTTGCAAAACACAACTTTAAAAATTCATTATGTTTGTTAAAAAAATGTTGGCCCCACCCACTTTGGCATGCAGCCCCCTGGAGCCAATTGGAGCAAAAAAAGTGGGGCACCCTTTGGATTTAGCCAGATACGCACCTATACAACAAAAATAATGAGTTTCTCAAAAACAAAGTGAGAAAATAGGTTGTGTCCCTGCAACGTCTTTAAAACAGGGCAAAATGAACATTCCTTGCACTGCGTGTATGTGAAGAGCCATGCTGAAGATCCACTCTTGCTAATACGTTACTAGCATCTCACACATCTTAGATAAAAGCTGTCTCTGATCTCATTATGGAAACAATTAGCACTGCAATTTGGCACCACTCTGCCCATGCACAGTTTCGGTCAAAAATTGGTTTTACAAACCCTGCTAATGAACATGGCTGCCTGGATCAGCCCACCTGCTGCCCATTAGCATCCCACCCGCTAAGATGGCAACTCTGCCCAATTGCATGGGTACAGTTTAAAGAAAAGTGCTATATTAAAGGGGAAGTGTAAAAACAGCTTGTTTGATATTGCTGAAAGTGGACACACCAGCGGTCTAATAAATATTTGATCAGCTGCAAATTTATCTCAAGGGAATCTGCTAAAATCGGTGGCAAAACTAAACTAACTTGCCTTCTCTTTTTTAAACACCATAGATTTCTATGGAAAAGAAGGGAGACATGACTCTTTCAAATAGTAATTGAACTCTTACATGCCAACAAAACCTAAGAGCCAATGCCTGTGTAAATGTTAGCTATGAATCTTTCATTTCTTTCGTTCTCTTCTTCAAGTGACTACTTCCTTGCCCAGTTTTGACATTCGAACTATAAGAACGATTTGCCTCATAAAAATACAGTGGTACCTCGGGTTAAGAACTTAATTCATTCTGGAGGTCCGTTCTTAACCTGAAACTGTTCTTAACCTGAGGTACCACTTTAGCTAATGGGGCCTCCCGCTGCTGCTGCGGTGTTGCCACACAATTTCTGTTCTCATCCTGAAGCAAAGTTCTTAACCTGAGGTACTATTTCTGGGTTAGTGGAGTCTATAACCTGAAGCATCTGTAACCTGAAGCGTCTGTAACCTGAGGTACCCCTGTATGTAACAAAACAATTATTGTGTTTAGGTAGCATGCTGTTGCTATAGTTTTGACAATCATTAGCTTCAGTAAAATTCAAATGAATTAAATTATAGGGCATATGTTGTGCTTCCATTAGTGAAGATCTCTTCACTAATAATTTGCTCTTGCTGGAAGAAGGTGGGGAATAGGTTTTGCCAACACCTCATTCCTATTGCAGTTCCCTGGAAAACTACTCCAGAGGGCTGGAGAATGCTCTGGAACAGTATGAGGTGTCTGCAGGAGAAATCAGGAAAGAAAGAAAAACCTACTTCCTCCAGTGGGAGATTCAACTCGGTTCTCAGTCCTTCTGTAAAAGGAAGTGACACTCAGGATACAAATCATTGTGTATTAACAGAAAAGTCTCCTTCCTCTCCCCATGCACAGAGGCCTGGTTCACACATAATGCTAAGCCATGGTTTGTTTAAGATGTGGTTTGCTCAACAAGCCACAAGTTAGCTATGAGTTATCTCACAGACAATCAAACTATGCCTTTTTCTCCAAAGTCTGCCCCCCCCCTTGCTACTCTTTCCTATTTTGTGAGCTTCTGGAATAGGGTAGTCAAACAAATAATACTTAAGCTGCTGGGCAGCCTTCATACGTGAACACCAAACCATGGTTTAATAAATCATGGTCCAGCATTAGGTACAAACACAACCACACCCGTGCTACACTGATGTCTGCTGGTGAACAAGCTTCTAAGTGCAACTAATTAAACTGGAGCTTTCTAAGTTTAGCTTCAAATATTCCCTTCTTTTCAATACATACATATGTATTCACATAGTTCCAAAAAAAAAAATATGAAGCAAGTTTAGTCACAAAATACACCGCATCAAAGCACTGCATCAGCAGATTATTTAGTCCATTGCTTAAATTAACTTAATTAACAAAGCAAAACTAATCCCTATAAGAGCTCTCGTGTCAGGGAAATAATCACAGCTTTCCTTAGAACCTGATGCCTTACTCCTTTCTAATATTTACTTAATTTCTTAAAGTGTATGGCATTGGACTCTCTCTAACCAATGCTGATGATTGCCTGGAGCAGGGAGGTACAACCTCTCAGGCCAAGTGGGCTGCAAGAATACTTACGACACAGAACCCGCAGCCCACACAATGGATTAAATGTCCCTATCGTAAATTAAAGTGTTTGCAAAATAGTTAATATTATTTAATACACACAATTAAAATGTTTAATTCAATATATATAATTAAATACACAATTATGTAATATATTTTAGATATTTATTCATTAAACAAATTTAATGCACGAACTCTGGGTGGAAACCACAGGAGGGGAGAGTGCTCAAATCCTGATTGCCTGCTTCTCATTGAGAACAAGATGCTGGACTAGATGGGCCATTGGCCTGATCCAGCAGGATCTTCTTATGTTGTGGAGCAAAGAATCATAGAACTGTAGAGGTGGAAGACGCTCTGAGGGTCTTCTGGTCCAACCCCATGCAATGCAAGACACATTACTGACTTTTCAAATTCTTATCACTTTTAATTATAACTCTGAGCACAGGTGTTCTAAACTCACTTCAATCATAGCACCAACATCACCCAGGGGGAGGGGTGGGGAGTGGTGTTCGGTTTGTTATTTTTTGCTGCTGTTTCCTGCAGCCAACCAGAAGCTGTGCTTTGGTGTCTAAATGTTTTAGAAGTCGAACGGACTTCTGGAACGGAATCCGTTTGACTTCCAAAGTACAACTGTACAGTGGTACCTCGGGTTACAGACGCTTCAGGTTACAGACGCTTCAGGTTACAGACTCCGCTAACCCAGAAATAGTATCTCAGGTTAAGAACTTTGCTTCAGGATGAGAACAGAAATTGCGTTGTGGTGGCGCAGCAGCAGCGGGAGGCCCCATTAGCTAAAGTGGTGCTTCAGGTTAAGAACAGTTTCAGGTTAAGAACGGACCTCCAGAACAAATTAAGTTCTTAACCCAAGGTACCACTGTACTAGATATGGGGCCTGATCCAGCGGGGTTCTTTTTTCCTGGACTTGCTGAATGCCGAGGAATGGTGGGAGACACCAGCTGGGGGACCCCCAAGGGAAGCCCTAGGGGAATAGGGGAAGAAGGCTCAGAGCCAGGGGGTTGGTAGTGAGACAATAATGCATGGTCAGAGAGAGAATAGGGAACAGACTGGGAGGAAGAGATGTCAGAAACTGAAGAGGCAACAGGGTTTAGTGAGCAGGAAGAGACTGGGGCAGAGAGCAGTTCAGATTCAGAGGCAGGAGAAGAGTGGGGCCAGGTGACAGAGATGAGGTGGGCTGCTGAAGAATCCAGCATGGGGAGAGATGACAGCCAGTTATTGTTGGAATGAAGAAAGTACTGCAGTAAGATTACTTAGGAAGCAAATAAAAAAGAGAAGCTTTGGGTTGACTTCACTGATTTTCTATCAAAATCAGGAGATCCTGATAAAAAAGCAGACACATAAATTTTTTCCTTCAGCTAAGAAAGGGGAAAACAGTATTTTTCAGAAATAGAATAAAAACTCAGAAATGTCATAGCCATTAAGAACAATACAAGTAATAATAATAATAATTGTAACAACAACAAGGCCACCTTTATAGTGAAGTTCTTATCGTTTGCATATGAACAGAAGTTTAGACATTGCTTTGCAACTTGCTGAATTTTTCACAACCTTCACACACAATCAAGTCTGGAAGAAGAAGAATGGCTCAAGCTGCAGGCAACTAAAAAAAACCAATAGCTGTTATGAAATGGTCTTTTTATTTTGGATCATTTCTTAATGAAATTTCCAAGTACTGGCAGTGATCTCAGCATCATTTTGCTCAGAAGCTGCCCGTGGAGCAATCAATAGACACAGTGCCCCCGCCTCATGCCTTCCTGCAGCAGAGCTGCCTTCCTGCTCAAAAATTGAAATGTACATCAACCATTAGATTGATTGCTGTTGGAATGTCTGTACCTTTTGCTTCCCCTCTGACTTAAATATGTGCTTCTGACCAGACAGAACAGTAATGGAATGACACTTGGAAGTCTTTACCATGAGAGAGTCTATTGCTCCCATCCCTATTTACACGTCTGTGTTGAGAAGGGTGACATGGCAACCAGGCCTACCTGTACCTTCTTAAACTGGGTTGAAGTCTCCAGTACATGAGGAAATAGGAGGGACTGCTGGAAGTCAATTGCTGCAGGTGTTCATGCTATGTGTTCCTGCTTGCCCCACGTTCATCACAAATTTGGGGGGCTGCTATGCTGGGTTGGACCCTTGGCTTGGCATTGGCTTTCTGAATTCTCCCTCGTTTGGTTGCATTTCCAGAATCTGACTTCTGGCCTCTTAAAACAATATTCCAACCTCCAAACTTTCAAGGAGCATCACAGTGTCCTGGTTGAAGACACTGGCACAGAAAGCTTTGCTGCTCTTTTTTGGCTCTTGGAGGTAGGACAAGTAGGACTATAAATGGGAAGAAAGATGTTCTAGAGGGGTAGCCTCAACCATCCCTCTCAGCAAAAACAATGAAGGGTATTGCCACACTAAAACCAAAATTTATTATTGCATAAGGTTGTATTGACTGCAGTTCACTCGGGCAGATGTGTGTAGCAGATATGTATTGTAAAAAGTAACTGTAAAAGATCAGAAGGAAAGGAAATGCGGAAACAAAGCCAATGACATTTACCTTATTAACAATGGCCATTCACAAGAAAAACTGCAGCTGATAACACATATATTTGGGGATTGGTAAGCCAATTAACACAAGCGGTGTGATAAAAATCCATTGTGCTGATTTAATGTGCAAGTGATGGTATTTAACTTCTGGGTGCATTTTAACTTCAGTGGTTTCACTTTGCAGTTGCCCTTTGAGATTCTCTTCAAGGATGGCCTCCGTAAATTCCTTAACAGAGTGCTCTAGTCTAGAAGACTGAAAAGGTCCCCCCACTGGTTTTTCTATATTGCCATTTCCAATGTCAGGTTTGTGTCCATTTATTCTTTCGCATAGAGAATGACCGGCAGAATGCAAATGGACATTGCCGGCAGTTGATGGCATACAGTACACCCAAAGATGAGCAAGTGAATGAATTCTTAACGTCATGGATGACATAAAGCACCCCATAATTGTGCTGCCCAAAAAGATTTGGACATATACATACGTAATAGACAATCTTTATAGAATTCCTTCAAATCATAAAAAGTTCAAAATGAAATCTTTAGTCTCAAAGTCTCTAAAAATCTTTAAATAAAGCAAGGTAGCAAACTTTGCACGATGGAAGACAAGCTGTGAAGCTTTGTGTATTCAACAATGATGTCCAACACTGAACAGTAACTCCAGATATTGACTATTGTTTCGTAGAATTCTTCATCAGCGTGGTGGGTGGATATAGAACGCTTCATAAACCCATCTTATTTCAAATGAATGTATATAAATGAAAATATCTAATGCTGTGGAACAGTGGTCATGTAATAATGTAGTCACTGCATTGTTATGTTCAGTGTTGGACATCATTGTTGAATACACAAAGCTTCACAGCTTGTCTTCCATCGTACAAAGTTTGTCTATAAAGATTGTCTATTACTTATGTATATGGTCATCGTGTTGGCTAGACATTGTTGACGTTCTCTTTGCAACACAGGGGTTTGTTTGGATGCAAAAAGATTTGGAGACAGTGGTACCTGCATCTGCCACAGGTTCTGTATCCCGGTTATGTGGTCTGCTGTTGCTTGTGAGTAGCTGTTCCGTGGTTCAAGGACTTTCTGTTAGCAAGCACAGACCTACCATTGAAGGCCCTTGAGAAGCATGTGTCATTCTCCATAATTGGCTAAAGATCATCGCAATGGAGGGTTGTCAGTATCGCAGAACTTTGGCTGCTAACCCCCCCCCCCCAAAAAAAATTTGGGTGGGTGTTCCCATAAAAGAAGCTCAGCAAGTTCCACCACCTCTATTTCTAGAAAGAAAAGCCCTGGTGCTTGTGCTCATTATGTAGTCACACAGTTGTGTCCAGAAAGTAAATTTTTGGACATGAACCAATCCAGGCTCAGGTTGATAGTGGAGTGAAAGTTACTGAAATCCTAGCAGAACTGTACTAATGCCTACTGTCAATGAATCCATATAATGAAGATATCAGCAACGTATCTCAGGTCCACCCGAGGAGAGGCTTTGTGGAGAATGGTGCTAAGAAAGCATCATTCCAAGTCAACTATGAAAACGCTGTCCTACTGTAGAGACACGTGAGTGCTCACAGCTTTGCCACTGATCTGAAGATACAAGTTCTCCCTAAGCTGAAGTCACTATGTATAACTACAAAGTAGCAGGGACACGGGTGGCGCTGTGGTCTAAAGCATTGAGCCTCTTGAGCTTGCCAATCAGAAGGTCGGCGGTTTGAATCCCTGCGTTGGAGTGAGCTCCCGTTGCTCGGTCCCAGCTCCTGCCAACCTAGCAGCTCAAAAGCATACCAGTGCATGTAGATAAATAGCTACCGCTGTGGCAGGAGGGTAAACTGAGTTTCCATGCGCTCTGGCTTCTGTCACGGTGCTCTGTTGTGCCAGAAGCGGTTTAGTCATGCTGTCTGTGGACAAACGCCAGCTCCCTCAGCCTGAAAGTGAGAGGAGCGCCGCAACCCCATAGTTGCCTTTGACTGGACTTAACCGGCCATGGATCCTTTACCTGTACCTTTTTTACAAAGTAGCAGAGTTCTGTAACCAGGTGTGCTATAACTTCATCAGGTATGATATTCCTGGCGGCTTTTAGTCCAACCTTGTGGGGTATTTTGGGATAATGGACTAGTAGTCCATGTAAGGTTATGCCGCAATCAATTTGTCAAGTCTTTATGGGCCGCATGACTCTTTTATTGCTTTTGGAAGAAAGATGAAAAGAAAAAAAGAGAGAATGGTTTCTTTCCATTCCATCTTGTTCTTTCAAAATTATGCCTGCAAAAGGGTATTGACATTGTAATGCATTTCCTTATCCAGCAGCTACCAGACAGATGCACACTGAAGATCGAGAACTGGGGGGGGGGGGGGGGAGTGGGAGAGACAAATGCTCTTAATGAGCTTTCATATTATCACACTTGAAATGGAAAACCAAGCCTGGCTGCTCTCGGGCTGAAGACAGAGACAGAGAAATTAATGACGAGATTGAGATTCTTCCACATACGGTACATTCCTCTCTTTCCAGACCAACAAGATCCTGGTTTTCCCCTAATAGTATTCGTGTTACTGACTGTCGTGTCAAAGGCACCAGTTAGATAGGTCAAATATGATTATACCATGGAATCCTCTGGTGACTCCAGAAAGCTTATTCTTCCCAATTAGATCTGAAAGCAGTAAACAAGCTCCGCAGAAACAACTAGTGGCAAATGTTAAGTATTTGACTTGGTATAGGCTGAAATTTTTAACCTCGCTGTTTAAATCACAATGTTGTTGTTGTTGTTTCCGACTCTTCGTGACCCCATGGACCAGAGCACGCCAGGCACTCCTATCTTCCGCTGCCTCCTGCAGTTTGGTCACAATAGGACTGGGAATGGTGCGACACTTATTCAGGAAAGTGTGTCATTATACACATGCAGAGTGCCATTGTTTCCTCGTTAAAAAAGAAACAAACAATTCTTCTCTGCACATCTACAGACAGGGAAAGAGCTCCATTCTAAAAAGATTTTCAGACAAGATTGATTCCATACCTCTTATTTAGAAATAAAGCCATAACATATGTAAGTTTTTGAATGCATGTACTGTTTACATTAGGGGTCGGGAGGCCCCATTAGCTAAAGTGGTACCTCAGGTTAAGAACCGTTTCAGGTTAAGAACAGACCTCCAGAACGAATTAAGTACGTAACCAGAGGTACCACTGTAATAGTAACTGCTTTTTTGTCCATTCCAGAACATTCTAGATATATACCCTGCTAGTGGAAGGGATTGATGGAAGCAGATCCACATACTTTTCCTGAAAATACTCTAGAACTGCACATTGCCCAGATGTACCTTGCTTGCTCTGCCATTCTCAGCTGCTGCAGCAGCTTTTAATGAGTGAACGTAAAGAAAGCAAAGTAGGAAACACTTCCTGTTGCTACTCTAGCCTTCAGGGAAACAGCTCTGACAATGCTCAGAACCAGTGTATGATTCTGATAGGGCTGTTTTTGAAGCCGTCTGGACTCCTTCCATATTTGCCACAGTGGCTATGCTGGACAGGCTTTATAACAAGAGGAAAGAGTAGGAGCTTGGTTTTTCTGCTTAGAGATACATGGGAGCGACCTCATTGCCATACGTTTTTTGTATGTTTGTTTTTTTAAAAAGCTTATATTGACTGACCTTCCCAACACTTGAGGAGGAAACGCAGAAAGAAACTAACTGGAAAACCTGATCCAAAACACACACACACCCTACTCACGCACGAAAACAAAGATCACCGCAGCCAATGACAAACAAACAACCACAACCTCTCTCCCCACCAAAGGAACACAAGTGAACAGCACAAGTAACGCTGACACCAAACCCTACATACATTAAGCAAAGTTTTTTGTTTTTTTTGCCATAGTTAACCTTTTGGATTAGGATTGGTCAAGTGGTGCAAAGAGCTGATTGGGCAGAAAACAGAAGATTGACAAAAATGCCTCTGCAAGTTTTTGTGTGGGGGACAGGAAAAAGTGTGTAGCTTTACAATTTTGAGAAGGATTTTTTTTTTAAAAAAAATTGCTTGATATTTTCAGTCGCCCCAGTGGACTAGCCTCCATGGGCCATAACCTATGATAAAATGGGCAATTCCTTTTGTGAAGAGAAAGGTTGCTGTAAATTCTCCTTAATGGCATCTTCCAATTATTCATGCAAGATCATTCAGCACTAGTGCATCTAGGAAGCTTTGGAGGGAAAGGTGAATTTAAAAGGAGTATGTTCAATGGACCCAACATGCAGATTTTGATCACATGCTCTCTTGCTGTTAGAAGATTACTTCGAGAAAAGAGCTAGGGGCTTCAAAGCCTACCCCATGGAATGCCACTTCATGTCAAGTCCATACAAAAACCACTTCATGAGCTCTCCACACACACACCTGCCATTTGTATGGGCAACTAGAGGCCACAACAATAGCAAACAGGACATGGCTTAAGCCCAGGGCCCTACAAATTATATATGAAGCAGATAAATATTTAGATTGATATCTGACATCTATTTAGCTATGTCAACCATGCGTTTGACCCCATAAGCTTTAATCCATTGGATAAACTAAATGATGAAAAGGATTAGCCTCTCTGACTTTGGGCCCAGTAATCGGAAGCTCACTCCAGGACAAAAGTCAACAACTTTTTTTTAATGATTCCCAAACCATTCTCACCAATGTATGATAACCCAGATAGATCATCTGCAAGTTTTTAAAGTCACCTCTATGTATTTCATCCTCAGGAGATAAGACCTTCCTGATAAGGCGGACTATGAGCTATTAGTTCATTTGTAATGGGGGGTGGGGTGAAGGCTGGTTGTTTTAAGAAGAAATTTAAGTGAGACATAATAAGATATTCTTCTATAAATTAGCACTACCACTGATAGCAGCTTCGATAACCAGTCCTAAATTATCCTAAAGTAAGGAAGGGAAACAAACCCCCAAAACAGTATTGTTTCCCTCAGTTCAAAAGCCCCCTTCCCTAACATTAAAATCATTCTACTGATAAATCCTTCCTTGTAATGATGGGTATGAATCAATATAATTCACAAGAATCTAATTCCCAATGGGCCATTAGTCAATTAGAGAACACTCTGGAAATGCTGTGATCTCTGTTGCAATTGTAATGCCATTAAAATTCCTTGTTGTTCTGTGTTTGCCGTCACCCCCTCTTTTCCTTTATTTTAATGCTTCATTAACCCTGAATATTGGTGACAACTGTCTTGCAGTGGTTGCACTTAATTCCAATATAACACAGACGCTGCTGAAGTTTTATTGCTTAATTTCCAACTGTAGCAGGTAGGAGCTCTGTGCACAATGATGTGCAATTCTTACCTCATTCAACCAGAACATGATTAAGTGGATGAAATATTTTGCGGTCAATAAGACTTAGAGGATATAATCAGTTAATCGGTGTGATAGTTTGATTAATTAATTGCAGGTGAAAATCGGTATTTTCAATTGGGGTTCAAGCAAGACACAGTCTCTGTGCAAAGCGTATCCAGTGTTGAAGAGAATGATGGCAAATCATTTCTTGACTCGTTAAATATTTTCAAAAGAGCATAAAACAGCGTTATTAATTGGCCAAAGGCAGTAAAATGGTGGGGGGAATAAAAAGCCTTTTTGGCAGACTGACAAGCTTTAGCAATAGATGGGACTTTTTTGCGGGGTGGGGAGGGGAGAGACTGAAATGATAGAAAGAGACCACCTTTATGCAACAACTCCCAAGTCCAGAACCTTCCACACAGAGGCTGTTGCCAACAAACTACCTGTGCTGTCTGTAAGACCAGCTTTTTAATACGACCCTTCTCTCTTAAGAAGACACTTCCCTAGGTTCCTTTGGGAAGAAGGGCAGTAGATAAATTCAGTGAATGAAATGAAAGAACTTGCATGTCAACCAAGATCATTTTCAAATGCCCTCTTCTGTGTGCCTTTGGGGATCAGGTGGGCGGCTACTGGTGAGAAGGCCATTTCTGTGGTGGCACCTAAATTATGGAATTCTCTCACCTGGCCTGCATACCTTTGGCCCATAGAAACTGTGCCTTTCTCCCCAACAGCATTTGTATAAAGTCAAGGCTGGATAGACAGTGGCAGCTGGAAAGATAAGTTCGTGGAGCACCGCACCTCATCATTATGTAGTTTCCTTTGTTCTTCCAGTCACAACCATGGACTCCCTGAAAAGGTCACTTCATTTATCATCACTGGCAACCGCACTCACTCATCAGAATTATTGTTGATTCCTTGACCAAAGCGGCAAGTGTATTGCATGCTTTACAACTCTTTCCCATCAGTTACACAGTCATTCTGTAGGATGGGGGAAAACTACAGTGGAACGCTATCAGTCCTGAACATTACCAGGCTACAGCTCTAGAATAAGGGGAGGGAAAGGGGGGAAGAGGAGCTTTCGTCTACAAAGGTTGTTGTGTAGATAGTAGGAGAAATCACCTTAATTTGTGCATTTCCTTGGGTGGGTTAGCTCCAGGGCCTAGGGAGGAGGATAATTAGATATTAAATGAATCTCCAGCTTCACCTATCCCTCCCCTAAAATAAAATAAAAAGTACTGGGGGAGCTACATGGAAAAGACAGAATGGAAAGTTGGGGAAATAAGAGCCAGCAGCTACTTCTGCTATACTGAGTCTCCAAGGAGTCGGCCATTTTATTTGTGGCAATTCTATAGAGTCCCCCCTGTCCAAGTCATACTCTGTAAATGACACCACAAAGAAGCACCACAAGAACAAAGCAACCAAGAAATCAGCACTAAGTCTCTGGAGCAGCATTCAGGAAAAATAATCCCCGAGACTTAGGGATGGGGGGGGACCCCAAAACCTTTTGACAGTCTATCAGGCTAATGACAGCCACCAAATTGTCTTTCGGTGGTAGCCCAGAAGGTCTGGAATCATTTAACAAGTTTGTTGGAACAACATATCCAGGACACTGGAGGAGTTGCCAAGAACTTTCTTTCTGTCTGTCTGTCTTCCCACCCACCTCTCTCTCTCTCTCTCTCTCTCTCTCTCTCTCTCTCTCTTCAGGCAAGGCTTTTGTATCTTGTTTTAATATCAGATTAATGCTTTGCTCTGCACCTGCATTTTATTACTTGCCGGCAGCAGAAGCCGATTGATTGGAAGTAAGCAAGGTGACTCACTGCAGAGAAGGAACAAGCAGCTTTTGTCTAAGGGGAGGTAGTTCTGCATTGTGGGTGACTGAATGATTCAATGACACCTAACAGAAGTTTAATACTGAAGAACAGGTAAATGTGTTGAGAGGGTCAAGACACAACAACCGTGTCGTTTTGATTTTTGACAAACACAGTCCTAGGTATATAAATAGTGCTTAGATCAGCAAGCTATAGAAGAAACCCACTCATTTGGATACCTGGGTGTAGTCTTTAGTGAAACCCTCTCTTGGAAATGCCACACGAAGGCAGTGAAAGTCAAAACACAGGAAACCATTGGGGCATTGATGAAGTTCCATTTGCTAGGAAAGTGCTTACTCAAATGCTCTATATGGTTTTGAAATCTGCAGCTCTGATTTGAACTCCATTAAAGTTTTGGAAACTATGCAGATCACACACACACACACACACACACACACACACACACTGAAGCTATACTCTCTACCATCAGGAATAGCAGCAGCAGGTGGCCAACAATTAAGGCAAGAGTGGACTGCACTCATTTAAAGTAAATATATATTTATTTAATTGATACTATGCCTATTAAGCATTTTCCTGTGCTGTGCTACATGGAATTGGGTGATAACCAACTACGGAAAACAGCTTGTTGATATGTTTTTGACTGTTATTGTTTTCCAGAACTGAGCTCTGCTTTGACCTTGAATAAGTGCCACCTAAGGGATTGCTTCTTCTGGGTAGAATCCACAAGGGACCTACAACTAATCAGAAACACCAATTTTTCCCCTTGGAATCCATTCATGACAGCAGAGCATTTTACAGCTAGCTATCTGGCCAAACTCTCAACAGTTTCCTTAAGAAACGCCTGTACTGAGCTGTGCTGCTCTCGGATGCCCACTGCAGTCTTGGATAGCTGCTACAACAAGGTCCCATACACAGATGGACTTTGTATCTGTGGTCAACCTCAGGCGGTGGAAGACATCACACATTCATTATCTGTTAGCCTGCCCCTTATGTAGAGATCCAAGAGTTACTTTCTGAAACCTTTGTTCACACAGGCAAGCAAGCAAGCACACACACCCCTGCAGAAATGGCTTGGCTTCTTTTCAGTGACAATAATAGCTTCATAACACACAGAGTGTGCTGAACTCAGAAGGTATCACCACATCCAGAAGATACATTAAGGTGAGCCAGTGATATTCCAAGGAGCCAAGTACTATGTAATTTTCTGAGCAAAGACATTCCTGGTGTCCACCTGGGCATCCAGCTGTAAGGCTGATTCCAGCAGCATCTTCCAAAGCACAGGCCTTATTCTGCCAGGAGAGTAGCAGTGAAAAGAACCAGGGGCGAGCAATGCAGTTCTCAGCTCCTCACTGGGAACCTGCAGTTACACAAAGCCATGCTTTGGCTTCATGTGATGTGCAAATGAGGCCTCTTGGGTTTTTCCTCCAACCAGAAGTACCATGAGAACAAGGGATCACGCCAGTGGCCCATCTAGAACAGCATCCTGTTCTCTCAGTGGCCAACGAGATACCCATGGGAAGCCTGGAACCTGGATCTGAGCTCAACAACACTCTCTGTTCCTGTGGTTTTCCAGCAACTGGCATTCAGAAGCATTGCTGCCTTCAACCATGGAGGCACAGTATAGCCACTGTGGCTACTAGCCATTGATGCAGCACTGTTGCGTTATCTAATCCTTGTCATTTCACACTGCACTAAACGAAACAGATTCCCCCCCCATGTGGGTTTCAGTGTGTTCAAATAGCTTTCTCCGGATTCAAACACGTTCTTAGAAGTGGTATTTGCAGGGCACCGGAAATCGGATGATTAGATGCAGAAAATAGCATATGATAAACTTAATGTGCACCTCCTATTTGGTTCCTCTGCTTGACCTCAAGACATTTCAAACACACATTGCCAATGGCAATTTTCCTGCTCTTAGTTCCCCAAATATGTTTTTGGAGATACCTGCAGTTTGCACCGCTTTATTATGTTACAGTTCAGGCCATTTGGCTTGGCTGCATTTTGTCATTAAGTCTGGGTTTCATTATAAACACAAAAGATCTTTATTATTCTTATCATTAAAATTCAAATGCAAATAGTGACATCTGCAGAGAATATGTACCAGCTACGGCTTTTAAAATTGTTGCTATTTCTATGCTTGCTCGTCTGAAATGAACAAATACAGATATAATGGATATGGGAGCAAGGACAGAAGCTTTCCTAACAAAGGCACAGTCTTCAAAATCAAAGCAAAAAAAATATCAGTTTTTCTCTTTTTAGCCATTACGACAACAAAGAGTCCCAATACATCAGATTAAGGAAGAATGCATTTATAGCAATTTGCTGTTTTATAGACATGGTGCTTTGCAAACAAGCCAGATTCATTACTGATGTCCCTTTTCTGTTTTAGTGAGGAACATAATAGTCAGCATACTGCTATTAAAATGCCAACTATAGCTTTCAAAAGCTGCCATTTCGAAGCGGGAAAGGCACTTCAATCTTTGGCTGCGAGGAGACGGAGATTCTTGCAAATTCACTAATGTTTCTCTCGCATGCCTAAAATTATAATTCAGTTGTTTTGCCAATTACAGAATTGCTTGGAAAGAAACAATTCACAATTAGGGTGCAATCCTATTCATCACCACCCCATGCTTATTGACTGGGGAAAGTAAGAATAAGGTGTCGGCCACTCTCTACCACCAGGTCTGGAGCCCCCAAACTCCAATAAAAACTGTGCACCTCAGGATGGGGTACCAGAGGGGTTTATATTCACAGGATCCAAAGACCCATGGATCTCTCAAGAGGCCTGATCTTCTGAGACTTCAACTCCGCCAGCCTGGAGTTGGTACAGCAAAAAGTGTACAAAACCCACCCTCCTTCCACCTTGGGTGGCACAAGTAGTAGAGTTTCGGATGCAGTAGTAGATCTGTGGCGTGCCTGCTGCAAGCTGCAAGGAGTTTGGATGGCTTTGCCCCTGTAGTAATCCCACCTGCTTTAAAAACAGCCTTTTCTACCAAAGGGGATTATGATGGTGACATCACATGATTCAACTTCTTTGTTTCTGGCAAGCCCTGGGGAAATGAGTTACTGAGTCCTTCCTACCTAGAACTTAACTCCATTGTGCATAAGATTTGGTTACCTGAGGCCTCACAGGAGCTCACAGCATGTGAGGCCATCAGTCCCTCAACAATGCTAGAGAGCTAAGCAATTTGCTTTTCTTACAGTAGTTTCTAACCCATATCTTCTGTCATTGCTACCTTAATAATTACGCAGTCGATTCCTGCAGCCCAAAGCTTTGGCAACACAAAGCAATATGAACAAAAGAGCCCCTGCTCCTATATATTTGGCCTAGCTGTCCCTTGGCTGTTTAATTCACCATCACCCCACCTGCAAATTCTCTCCCTATTTACCAAGCACATGTCCTCTACAAGCATTACCAAAATGGGAAAATTACAACACTGAAAGGATGGGCAGCTGTTTTTGTCACCATCCACAAGCTGGAAGGCAAGCCTCTGGCATCTGTAGGGGTATCTGGTGCATTCTGAAGTCCTGATTTTAATCTGACACTTTGCCTTATCTTTACATGCTTGGAACAGTCAATTGCAAGGTGTGTGTTTTTCCTAAAAAGCAAGAGACCCTGCTGTATATCCAGCCTTTCTGCAACTGGACTCACAACCAACTGGCAAACTTCCCCTTCCCCACATATAGCACAATGACTTCTTTGTTCAGTTAAAACCCAGCTCACAAGCTGCACCATGCAGGCAACTAACCCACTGCAGTTTCTCTCCTGGACTTAATGTTATGCTCAAAGAAACTTCCACATACTCCATTATCTCATTATGAGCTTTGCATTCACGCTAATATGATTTTTAATAGCTTTTGTCATCCTCTTTGCATGCAGCTGCTCATGCAGGGATAGATTCAATGTCACAGAAACCTAGGGTGGCAGTGCAATGACACTAAAAAGAAACCCAGAGTTTATATTTCTTTCTGGGAAAATGCAAAGGGAAGAACAAGTGATCTCATTGTTCTCTGAAGGACTTGCATGTCCATTGCCTCTATTTCTGTTATTGTGCTAAAGGAGTGGGGTGGCTGTGTTCAAAGACAGAATGGCCAAAGATGCAATTCCAAGCATAGACCTGTACGTTTAAAAAAAGCCTGAAAGACAAAGGTGTTATTTCGACATGTATAGTCCATTTTATCCTACAGCAGAACTTTATCCTATGCTCCAGGAAGCAGGCAATTCAAACACAAGACGATACATTAAGAGAAGTTACAGAACAAAACCAATCACAGCATAAAACCATATTCTCTCTTCTTCTGTGAAGGCTTTTTAACTCTTGAGCCAGGGCTGGCCCATGCTTGAGGCAAGGTGAGACGACTGCCTCAGACTGCAGGGTCCACCAGGGCAGCAGATCCCAATGTAGATCTTTCTTCACCCTTTGTTCCTGATGTAGATTTCCCCTCAGCCCTTCTTCATTGGTAAGGAGGGGGCACCATTTTGGGGTAGACCCAAATGTATTGGGCCAGGTCAACCTTGAGCTAATACCCAAGTGTAACCAACTGAATCAATTGGATATTCTTCTACCATTTACCCTTGCCTCCATTTCACACCCTTTCCTCTGTTTCTATTTCTAGATTGTAAGTGCCTTGGGACAGGGACATGTACTCTCACTCTTTACAAAGTGCCACAGATGATGCTATATGGGTTATAATTACAATGATTATATCTTTCATCATAATTATATAAATCTGCCAACTGACGACACACTTCACGCATCTGCTAGCTACCGCCACCACAATTATGTGGCAAAACTTCACTTGCTAAGAAATTGGTTCAATGGGCACATTTATCTTTTATAAATACATGCAACTATATCCACCGGATAAGGGGGGGGACACCTTTGTTAATTTCATATTGAAGACTAAATACAAATCCATATAAAATTGCACAGATAATTTGGTTCAAGAAATGCAAAAATACAAACTGGAAATTGCTACAATAATATAATGGTTTACCATTAAGCGCAAGCGCGCGCATGCCCACACACCCACCCCAGTGCAAGTAGATAAATAGGTACTGCTGTGGCAGGAAGGTAAAAGATGTTTCCATGTGCTCTGGTTTCTGTCATGGTGTTCTAGTTCACCAGAAGCGGTTTAGTCATGCTGGCCACATGACCTGGAAAGCTGTCTGTGGACAAACACTGGCTCCTTCAACCTGAAAGCGAGATGAGCGCCACAACCCCACAGTTGCCTTTGACTGGACTTAACCGTCCAGGGGTCCTTTACCTTTTTTTTTTACCTATACAGTGGTACCTCAGAAGTTGAATGTCAGTTTAGGAAGTTTGCCTAACTTAATTAGGATTTCACACATGCTAATTAAAGTATTAGAAGCATCTAGTACATAGCTCAAATACATACACAGATCTACCCTAAATACACATGAGTCTATTTCCCGGTTTTAATACCCCAAGCCTTAATTCAATTGTAACACTATTGGTTCCAGGCATTTAGGGTGTCTTGCACCCACCAACATA
This sequence comes from Podarcis filfolensis, assembly GCF_964270895.1. Lineage (NCBI taxonomy): Eukaryota > Metazoa > Chordata > Lepidosauria > Squamata > Lacertidae > Podarcis > Podarcis filfolensis. The sequence continues at coordinate 98,125,546 of NC_139605.1, read as the reverse complement.
TAGCAATATGAGCACTTTTCGACAGCTCACAGGTTGTGCCAGAAGTGAAAGGAAAAAGAAATGCATAGACAAATACATGAAAGACAAAGCTACACTGTTGTTGTTTTATTCCAGCAAATAAAAATGCGATGTCTCTGGCAATACAGCTCTGGGACTTGTGAAAATCAATCAAAGTTCCCCTTGAAGAGACAACTTCATTATTTCCTTGTCTACTGCTGCCTGGGCAGAATTAGATTGCTTTCAGCCAAATACCTTAATGTGCTTGCCTTCAACAGCACAATGTAGGAGAGAGCAGAAGAATTTTAGAAGGCATCACTATAGAGGTGTTATATTACACAACCAACAATCCCCCTAGCAGGGTCACATTCACTAAACTGACTTTCCTGGGTTCCCTGAACACTTACACCATGGCCTGCTAAGGAACTTTTATTGCCTCCCACAACGAAACACCTACGTCAGCCCAGCAAGCCAAGTCCTACTCTATCTACACCAGGCATAGGCAAACTCTGCCCTCCAGATGTTTTGGGACTACAACTCCCATCATCCCTGACCACTGGTCTTGTTAGCTAGGGATGATGGGAGTTGTAGTCCCAAAATATCTGGAGGGCTGAGTTTGCCTATGCCTGATCTACACAAATATAAAGATTCTTACTGTTTAAAGACCTCTGCTAATTCATGAAGGTTGGAAAAAGTAAACGGTTCCCTTACACAGTTAAGACTAAAAAGAGGGTATAACTGCTGATATGATTTTGGTCTTAGACAGTATCATGAGTCCCATGGAGATGCCATGGAGGGAATGGTCCAATTCAGGAGAAGAATGGTAAGAACTTGAGAAGATGCAGCTTGATGACCCAGCCAGTGGCAGCAAGTTGAGAGAGGTGAATTCAGGCTCAGAACCCAAGGATTGGCTATCTAGAGAGTGGCTTGACAAAGAAGTGTTCCACACTGTAATATTGGAAACCTCTGGCCAGGCAGCTCCTATTGTGGAGCTGCCTTCCTATTAGCAAAGAGACTCATTCTTCTGGGGAGGTGATTTGAGAGTAAGTAGGATGCTGAGCCAGTGCGAACTCCATCTCCACGTACACAACAGCTGTCACGAACAAACATTCCAGGCTGAATCCACTCCAAAGAGTGCTCATTTAGTTGTTTATTCCCATGACTCCAGCTGCTTGCCACACTAAGAGCTGTGCCTGCCCTGCTTCTCAAAAAGAAGATGGAGGGTTCATGTCACTTGCTGGATCTATGTCTCAGCCCACACTAAACCATGCAACTCACCCTTTCTTGCAGCTGCCATACCTTGTAACCAGTGCCTTGCACAGGTACTGATCTGATTTGTGTGTTAAAGGCTTTGGCAGGAACAGAGCTGGGAGTTCAAATTCTCCATCTGGCAGTGAGGGCCGGGACAAGCAGGGCATGCTGGCTGAACCTACTATGCACTGCTAATGAAATACTATGCACAGGCAGCCCTAGAAAGCAGTAAATCTCAGACATGTAAAACCGAATTATGTACCAAATCCTGCATAACATTTGCTTCCAACTCAACCCAACCCAGTGAAGATATATTAGTATGCAGTTATTTAGTGCCAGCAGACTGCTACAGGAAACTCCCTTCTCTCCATTCAAAATGCATCAGCTCCACTAAGACCAGCACAATACACCATAGGTCTGTATAACATTCCTTGTTTCTAACTAGTTTGTTTGGGATGTCAATTCTGCAATAAAGTGCACATGTTAAATGTACAGATTTCACAAAGCATCCCCCTTGGTCTACAGGATACTAAAATAACTCCTGACCACAGAGGGAACTGAGATGTGGATACCATTACTGCCCATTCTCTCCAGATGCAGTAGCAGCCATGGGGGAAGGCAAATTAAGTACTATGATGAGCGTAGAAGGATGAAAGCCTCCATACCACTCAATAAGGCTGCATGCGCTAATTATTAGTATTATTAACCTTTGTACAGATGTGAACAGAATCTCAACTACTTTGGCCCTTAAGACAAACATGCAAAACACTTCAGATAATCACAAAGGTCTGTTGGTTGAAGGGGAAGCTGAATAAAGCTATACCATATCATGATTTTTCCACCGAGGCATTCATTCAGTCATGGTGGGTGGGGGAATCTGTCAAAAACTGAAAATAAGCAGCTTTTCCCCCCTGTTTGGTGCAAACTGAAGGCTACAGGGTAAGTGAAGCTGCTGGCATCCTAAACTGCTGTTTATCTAACATTAAAACTCTTGCCCGTGATTTTTCAGCATCTGTATCAAATAACATTCCTTCTCTCTTGCCAGCTAAACAAATAACAGCTGCAAAATCAAGCATGCCTGGAGCATCTCTGCATTCAATCTTCCGCTCTGCCTTTTGGTAGTATTATACTCAATGAGACAATGTCTCGACATTTCAACCAAATACAGTGGTACCTTGGGTTACATATGCTTCAGGTTACAGACTCCGCTAACCCAGAAATAGTACCTCGGGTTAAGAAATTTGCTTCAGGATGAGAACAGAAATCGTGCTCCGGCGGCGCGGCAGCAGCAGGAGGCCCCATTAGCTAAAGTGGTGCTTCAGGTTAGGAACAGTTTCAGGTTAAGAACGGGCCTCCGGAACGAATTAACCACTTAACCCAAAGTACCACTGTATATGTATAATAATATACTCATACCCACCCATGGGCACCCTGATACTAAATATTTTGCACCACTATGATCAGCTTGGCACACATATAGATTCATGATTTGGGAAGGTGCACTAGAACAAATAGGTGGGTACCTCAGCAACGAACAAGCAAACTGCAGGACTGCGATGCTACAACATTCCACAGCAAGGATGCTATTATGCCACTTCATTACTTGACATAATTTTGTCTGTGTGATCATTTGAGACAGCAACAGCCAGTACATTAATAATTGACTCTGTCCTTTTAAGTGGCATGTGGATCATATGTTTGCAAGATGTAGCAACACCGAATTATACGACATGTTGGGAGGTTGTCTGTGCTAAAGTACCGCGTATATTACAACAGTGAAATGGGAATCAGTGCAAGCAAGCTGTTCCTATATTGTTCCAGTTACATTTGGGGGAAGAAGTGAGCAAAGGAATGAAGGCAGAGATACTTTGCTGGATACATCTCCATTGTCAAGATCCTGGGTTCACACCATCTATCTTCAGGGGTGAGGCCTATTATCTATCTATCTATCATCTATCTATCTATCTATCGTCTATCTGTCTGTCTGTCTGTCTGTCTATCAATCGATCGATCTATCTGTTGCCCATCTGACTGGGTTGCCCCAGCCACTCTGTGCGGCTTCCAACAAATTAAAACATTAAGCGCTGTAAAACATCAAACATTAAAAGCTTCTGTATATGGAGCTGCCTTCAGATGTCTTCTAAAAGTTAGACAGTTGTTTATTTCCTTGACATCTGACAAGTGAGCATTCCATGGGGTGGGCATGGCTACTGAGAAGGCCCTCTGCCTGGTTCCCTGTAACCTCACTTCCCGCAATGAGGGAACTGCCAGAAGGCCCTCGGAACTGGATCTCAGTGTCTGGGATGAACGACCAGGTATGCATACTAGAAAAAGGAATTATATTCAAGGTCAGTCCAAGATGTCTCTACGAACTCCATAACACTTGCCCAACAGGAGCCTATTCTTCCTAAAGTGGTCATGTGGTCCCCTCCTTGAATCTGAGGACACCTGCACAAAAACTCTAAGGCTCACTGCCTCCTTAATCTGTCAATGTCAACAACTGCTGAAGCAGGCTGGGTCCCTTTAAATGGAGACTCCTCACACAAATGCATAAGCTAGCTTACACAAAAAGAGCCAGACCTCCTGATGTTCACTGCTGCTGAAGCAACACCTGATCTCTGCCCTTATGGAGTCTCAGGCCTCATCCTTGGACAGACCTATCTAGGGGGCCTCACCTCAACTAGACCTTGTCCTATTTCACCTCAGCTTGTTCTGTTTGCCCAAACCTGAACTCTTACCTCAGGTCAGAACTGCTGAGACAGGCACTCGGAACAAGACACTCGTGCCAGTTCTGTTGGCCCCTGATGCTCACAAGCTGTTGGCAGTGGTAATATATAGATCAGTCCTTTGCTCTGAGGTAATGGGATGTCGTATTGCAAACCATTAGTGCAGCAATAAGATAGCCCATAACCATAACACTCAGGGGCAATCATTGTCTAGTGTGAAAAACAGAGATGACTGCTATCAGCCACCAAAGTCTCATCCATTTTACTTATGCCTTCAATGGATATCAGTGGTTCCATATTTTTGAAGGATAGCTACTATTTCTTTCTCTCCTTTTATTACTTGAAACACTTTTGGCTCTAAAACCGTACCCAGGGAGGGAGGAAAACGGGGCTATAGTTAGGACTAAGGATGGGAAAGAAAATCTGTACTGGAATCTCATTTCCACTAAATATATGGCAACGAAATGGCAATGGGGAGAACAGAATCACCTGCTAGAATATAAAATAAAACATCGAAGTAATCCTGGTATTTGTTGTTAGGAACCTCTTTATTACTATTATTCTGCTATCACTTATTTTTGAGGATTTATTTGTCACTCCTCAGATATCACACCATCTACTGCGGTTCTCCACCTAACATTTATTTCTGCCAGGATGAATTATGCCCAAACCTGGAACAAAGTTAGCAGAAGCACTCTTGCTATCAAGCGTGATGACTTCGGGTTGATGGAGTCTGTAATCGGGTGGGTGGGCTGCTGGCTCAGGGAAAGGCGTGAGCATCTGCTCAGAGGCTTTTGATCTTCGGAAGTTGCCGTAAAACAGGCAACAGTGTTGTTCACTGCTATTGTGCACCACTGATGGAGGTATTAAAATATGAAATGCCACCTACCCGATTCTTCAAAGTATATTTGGCACAGAAAATCTGGCAGGAGACAAGGGCCATTAAGGGGGGATTAAAACATCACATTTAAAATATGTTTCTGGCACATGCCCCAGGCAAAGCTGGTTTTCTCCTGTGACACCATCACAATTTCACCACTCTTTCTGTTTGGGGGCTTGCTTTGGCCTTCTCAAAATGCATTTAGTCTTATAACTTTTCCCCTTGCTATACAGTAAACCACTTTGGAAATACTGGTAGAGAACTTCACTGATGTCCAAACAGTAGCAAAAACTATAGGGGCCAGGGACTTCTTACCCATAGGCACTAGGGGTGCGGGGCACCTGGGCGCCGGGTTCTCAGGGGCACCAGCTGAGAGTCCAGGGCCCAAGAGTTGAGTCCGGGGAAGAGCCCGCCCATTGGTCGGAGCGCAGTGGTGGACTCTTCTGCTGCAGGCAGCTCTGCACCGCGGGGCCAACCGAGCCAGTAAGATGCTGAGGCAGCCGGCAGACTCCGCCCTCCTGTGCGACTGGGACTGTGCAACTGGGGGGGGGCACCGGGTGGATCTTTGCACCCCGGTGTCACATATGCTTAAGACAGCCCTGATAGGGGCAACACTAGTGTAATTGCAAAGTAAGCTTACCACTGCTCTGGAATAACGTCAAACATGACACTGACAAGCCTCCTTAATGGTGATGGTGTTGCCTTCATGCAAGATAAAATCAAAAGCCAACACTAGGCAACCCTGATTGGCTTTGGATCTCAACTTCACATTGGTTTTAGCACTCACATATATTCCAGAGTGCTTGAATGAGAACAGTTGAATAGCTTGCCAGGTCACTCCCTCTAGAGCTGCTAGGTTGGTGTTCCCCAAACTTGTGGCTCCAGCAGTTTTGGGGCTACAGTTCCCCTCATCCCTGACCACTCATCCTGGTAGCTGGGGATGGTGGGAGTTGTCATCCAAAAACAGCTGGAGACCCAGGTTTGGGGGAACCCTGTGCTAGGTGGACAGTTACTGCTCACAGGCAAATGCTCCAATGGGTAAAGACGGTTTGCTCAGACTCTCACTGAATTATAATGGGTAAATGAGACATCTCACATTAGTCATGTTTTGCTGCTATTTTACACTACAATATTTCCCTCCATGAACACTGGCACATATTTGCTGCATTCCCCGAAACCATATGGTCAACAATGGCACAATTACCTGGACAGAAAGGAATTTGTGATTGCACCCCTCAAGCACAAACCTCATTTCTGATTCACCAGGTGAAATGTGGGGAAAGTGTATTAGCTGCCAAAACGCACAGCTGCATCCAAGCCCTTCTCAACCACCAAGGAACTCCACAAGACAAAGACAAATCACATCAGCATTACTTGAAACCTACGTGTGGGCAGAAACCTTCTTGACGGGGAAGCCACTCCACCTCTCAACCAGAAGTTTTGGGCAGCTGGCATGATGAACTATGTATCAACATTAGTACATCACAAGACAGTTTTGCCGTGGAATGAATGCACAGCACTGTTCTCAGCTGGCTCAAGGATAAGTTGATGTCTGCCAGGTTCACCAGGTCCATTGTTTAGACACAGTAGCAGAGTGGCTTTTCATATGAAGGAGTCCTTCACATCTGACATGGGAATGGAGAATCAGAATCCTAAGATCTTGATATTTCTTTCTTCCAGAGCTTAAAAAGAAGCTAAAAGACCGTTCACAGCTAAAGAGAATTGTATGGCCATTTTTAAGGTGGGAACACTGGGGCCAATTGCCCTGGGCATCAAACATTGGAGAGCCACATCAGCATTGGCATGAATGTATTGTTGCCAACTTCCCCCCACTCACCAAATCCTACTAACTTGAGCTTCGTAAACCTGATGAAGAAGATAGAGCAGCAGCTCAACCCAATCATATTCAGACTTATCAGGGTGCCCTGCAAGTTCTCTGTGCCCTTCTCCTCATTGCTGGATTCTTACTGGCCAGCAGATTCAGGAAAAAGGAAAGAACAAAATTAGACACCACTAGCACAGGGACATATTATAATTTATTATTGAGGCCAAGTCATGTTAGTCTGCTCCAGCAAAAACAGTATCAGTATTCTGGCACCTTAAAGACTTAATATATTATGGCATAAGATTTCATGAACTACGATGCACTTCATCAGATGCATGCAGTGTTGGTATTGTGAGATGCAGTGTAATGGACTGGCTAGAAGCAAAGGAGTGGTAGGAGGCACCAGAGATGAGGCAGGTTACTGACGAAGCCAGGGGGTCTCCACCTCCTGTGACCAGCTCCTCTCCCTCCTGGTCTCCCAGAGTCAGAAGAGGTATGAAGAGGGTGGAGCAAAAACAGATAAGCAGCAGTCTCAGATTGCTTGGGAAGGACCTGGGGGGGGGAGGAAACCCCCACGAGCTGAACAAAGGTTGGGACCATCAGTCTTCACAACTGCCTCATTGGGTCAAGAATCTACCGAGAAGAACTGTTGTGCTCACTAGGCCTGGCCGCCTGAACTGTTTTGTTTCTGTGAATAAAGAGAGTTAACTTCACTTACACTGAAGAAGAAGAATAGTTTGGATTTGATATCCCGCTTTATCACTACCCGAAGGAGTCTCAAAGCGGCTAACATGCTCCTTTCCCTTCCTCCCCCACAACAAACACTCTGTGAGGTGAGTGGGGCTGAGAGACTTCAAAGAAGTGTGACTAGCCCAAGGTCACCCAGCAGTTGCATGTGGAGGAGCAGAGACGCGAACCCGGTTCACTAGATTACGAGTCTACCGCTCTTAACCATTACACCACACTGGCTCTCGCTGTGTGAGTTATTGCTGACTTGCTTCTGACAACCACCCTGACATGCAGGTATAAATGAAACACGTTTGGGGCAGGCGGGGGGGGGAGTGATAGGAAGTTTTGCTTCTGCACATGCAAACCGTTCTAAACTGAAGCATTCCTTCCTCACCCTAGAATGTTCAGTTCACATTGAGTTCATGAAAACATTGTACCCTGACCTGTTCTTAATGCATGATTGACCACATCTACGGAACGTGATTGTTATGTTCTTTTAAGCCTTGCTATATCAATCACTAGTAATAGTTTAAGTCTTGCTATATCAATCACTAGTAATAGTTTAACAAGGAGGTTTTCATGCCTGTCCAGTTCTGTGTTCCCTTTCCCAACCTTTAATCTATTGGTGATTAATGCCTATATGCAACCCTTGCATTGTATTTGTGTTAACCAATCAGCAACAAGCACATATGTGGCAATGCTGTAATATTCAATAAAAGGGACTCCCCGAGACATGCTCGGTAGATGCCTCCCATATGACACTTGTCACTCGTCTGTCGTTTATTTCAACCCAACAGGGAAGCATTGTAAACAATAATGTCAGGGGGAAATGAAATGCAGAAAGTCCAGACATGGATATAATTACGTAATTAACAGGGGCGATTCACAAGACAGTTGTTGGTAACACAGACATCCTAGCACTTGATAAACCAATTAACAGGTAGCACAATAAAAATCCATTGTCCTACATCAACCTCAAGTGATGGCCATGGACCTCTTGCATGAATTGCAAACCAGCAGTTTCATGCTGCAGCCTCGTTTGCAAGGCTCCTTTGTTCCAATTTGGCCACCCATGAGTACATTTTAAATGAATCTAATATAATTTTTGTCTTTGCATTTAGGGACCTAAAAAATAATCAAAAATTGCTTCTGATGTCAAATATAGATTTGTTTGCTTGTTTACTTTAGAAAATATATATGCATATCCAGTCCTTTGCCAGGTGAGGGGCTGAAATTGATGGTGTAGCAAAAAGGAAGGAGCGGGGGTCTCAAATGAAAATTCTGCCTATGGGCCTCTTAATAGTATTTTTAAGGAGTCTGAAATTGATGCACAGGGTGGCATTAAGTGAGAGCATTCCCTGGATGCAACACAGTCTCTTTCCTAACATGAAGCAGCACTTTGGCAAATGTTATTAAAGGCAGCTATAATATTTGTAGATCTAATATGCAGGCTATTGAGATGGAGTTCTAACCATTTTATTTTTTGCAAGTGACAAGACGGAAAGGGGCAATGGGAGGGGGGGAATAGAATCACCTGCTGGAAGAAAAATCTGATTTTATTTTTTAAAAAAACACACCAAAACAAACAAAATCTATCATTTCTTTTCTCCCCCTCAGCCGGAGGAGGATGACTCATCCTGCAAAATGGCATTAGAGCTCCATCCCACGCAGCCCTACATGAAGTCAGCTGAGAGGCAGCAGAGAAATCAGAAATCAGCGACTTGATTTCCTTGAAACACTAAAGGGTCGTTGTTTTTTTTAAAAAGGAAATAAATGAAAAACTACTACATTTGTGTGTTGCTGTTTTTTAAAAAACACACCCTTCAAGCAGAAAGAGTAGGGCAACATCAAAGCAACAAATTATTAATATTCCCTACCAGAACAACTGTTTGTTAAAGGTGAACGGAGCCCTGTACCTTCTATTGAATAGGAAGAATACAGTGGTACCTTGGTTTGCAACCGTTTTGGATTACAACCACATCAAACCCAGAAGTGCGTGTCCCTTTTTTTGTATTATTGTTGTTGTTTAGTCATTTAGTCGTGTCCGACTCTTCGTGACCTCGTGGACCAGAGCACGCCAGGCACTCCTGTCTTCCACTGCCTCCCGCAGTTTGGTCAAACTCATGCTGGTAGCTTCGAGAACACTGTCCAACCATCTCGTCCTCTGTCATCCCCTTCTCCTTGTGCCCTCCATCTTTCCCAACATCAGGGTCTTTTCCAGGGAGTCTTCTCTTCTCATGAGGTGGCCAAAGTATTGGAGCCTCAGCTTCAGGATCTGTCCTTCCAGTGAGCACTCAGGGCTGATTTCCTTCAGAATGGAGAGGTTTGATCTTCTTGCAGTCCATGGGACTCTCAAGAGTCTCCTCCAGCACCATAATTCAAAAGCATCGATTCTTCAGCGATCAGCCTTCTTTATGGTCCAGTTCTCACTTCCAACTCATTTTTTTTATGACAAACCCCCCCACCACCACCACCACTTTTTTTGGGGAGGCCCCATTGGCGAAAGCGTGCCTTGGGTTATAACCTGTTTTGGTTTACAACCGGACCTCCAGAACAGATTATGGTTTTAAACAAAGGTACCACTGTATAGGTGACACAGGATGATGAGCCAATTCCTTCCTGGGTGGCACCACTGTGTACTCTAGATGACACTAGTAAAATCAATAGCATTAACACAGAGTTACACTCTTGACAGAGCCCGGTCTTAGTAATGGAATAAATTTGCACAAAATGATCATGTAGTAGGAGGCTTTAAAACTTTAATAGGAACTGCACGCCAGGGAACAATATAACTTAGCATATGTGAGCAATAGTCTTAAATATTAGTAGAGTAATGTGCCTACAAAGCTAGAGGTGCCTTTCATGCCTGCACATGGTGCTTTTAAAAACCCAATTCTATTGCCTGAAATGTTTTAACATTATGAAAGGGGGGGGAGAGAATGAGGAGTGGCACCATGTTTGGATTTAAAAAATAAATAAATCGGAAAGCAAAGCAGAGTGCAAATTCCCATCTGCTGCTATCAAGACACAACAGCGGGGTCCCCAAACAGCAGGGAAGAACGTAACCCAGCTAGCTAGCCAGCGGAGCGAGACTCCACAGGCAGGTCTCAAATATAATCAGTTTGCATCATTTAAAACTCATGGGTAAAATTTTAGGCAGGTTTTCAGGCAGGTAATTTAAATAAATGAAAAGCCTTCAAAAGCAAAGATTGCTTTCTTATAGCACTCAGGCACAATGGTGTTGCATCCTCCTCGCTTGCCCCTCAATGGGATAACCTCAGTTACAATCTGCTCTGTATTTCCAGCATTGTGCTGCCTTTTTCTCTCTTATCCTCTTTTCTCCCTCTCTTCGCCACCTCTCCTCTCTCACCAGAACATGCCCCGACCCCTAAGGCACAGGGTCTCATCCCTGACCTTATGCTGCACTTTAGAAGTCTGAAGTCAGAGACAAAAGTTATGTGTGATGGCTTCCTCTGACTATGGATGGCTGGCATTTCAACCACCCAGCAGATAATAATAATAATAATAATAATAATAATAATAATAATAATAATAATAATAATTTATTTATTCATACCCTGCCCATCTGGCTGGGTTTCCCCAGCCACTGTGGGCGGCTTCCAACCGAATATTAAAAACAATACAGCATCAGACATTAGAAACTTCGCTAAACAGGACCGCCTTCAGTTGTCTTTTAAAAGTAAAATAGTTGTTTATTGCCTTGACATCTGCTGGGAGGGCGTTCCACAGAGCAGGCGCCACTACCGAAAAGGCCTTCTGCCTGGTTCCCTGTAACCTCACTTCTCACAGCGAGGGAACCGCCAGAGACAAGCCTCTCTAAGCCTTCATCACCTCTTGTCAGCCCTGAGTTGGAGATGGGTGGCAGGGACTTGTTCGTGTCCCTGCACCTGCCAGATGGCTAGAGGTCTGGCTACTAAGGCAGGCACAGAGGCAGAGAAAGCAGCTTTGGAAAACAGTTCCCAGTTCTTCACCTCACTTTGGGAAAACGGTGTCCAACATTCCAATGGCCTTGTATATTTCATTGCCGTAGGCCGCCTCGTGTGCAGCAACATTGAAAGGCGGTCTACAAATTAAAAGGTAAACGGACTCCTACTTCTGCGTTGGGATTTCACGTAGGAACATGAATCACAAAGCACTACTTGCCTGCAAGTACAGTGTTACCTCGGGTTAAGAACTTAATTCGTTCTGGAGGTCCGTTCTTAGCCTGAAACTGTTCTTAGCCTGAGGTACCACTTTAGCTAATGGGGCCTCCCGCTGCACCGCTGGAGCACGATTCTCATCCTGAAGCAAAGTTCTTCACCCGAGGTACTATTTCTGGGTTGGCAGAGTCTGTAACCTGAAGCGTCTGTAACCTGAGGTTTTTAATTTACTTGGGAGATGTAATTTACTTGGGAGATGTTCACTTATAAAGCTCCACACTCCTACAGAAAAAGTCTCTATGACAAGACAGTGAAATGTGCACACACAAACAAACAAACAAAATAAATATAAATAAAGGCAAAGGCAAACATCAAACCAATTACATACTGTTGTAAATGTAGGGCTATGCTTTACCGACTTAAAAAGACAAATCCGCAGCTTGTGCTATTACACGTTTGGTCTTTGAAGGAAGAGCTGAGCCTCGCTCAGCTTCTTACTGTGCCTAGAAGGCCATGCGTATTGTGTTATCACATAGTAACACCTGACTCAGAGAATAAATTCATTCTTTCGCTCTGGCAGCGGCAGGAGGGAGGGAATCACAGCTTCAAGTATGACAGCAAGAACTCTTGACAGAGAGGCAGATGGTGATGAATATATTTGAGTTTTAACACTTACTACTGAACGAAGTCCCTTAAAAGGAAATCATACATTCAAAACAGTTCTTTAGAGAAAAGTGGGGAACTGAAAAAAATCAACATCACATCATCGTTTCAATGCGGGACCGTCACCTCTTCCTCATAGGTGCTATCCTGAACTGCATCACACACACACACTGACATATGCAGTTGTGCACTTTTAGCTGTTGCCCTACAAGACAAAGCCACAATGACACTTGGGAGGAAAGCTACCAATTCAGGTTCTGAAGACTGAATTAACAACGTCGGACATCCTCAATGGAGCTGCCACTGAAAACTACTCTGTCTGTACTAAGTTCCAGGCCCAGCAGCACAGAGGATGACCACGTGGTTGAGGCCAGCATGCCCTACACCCTGCAACAATTGGCTGACACCATGCCACTGTAAAAATAAATAAATGAATCCCAATTGCATCCCCAGTGAATGGCAAGCTAAAAGCCAACCCAAACACAACTCGTTGCATGCCAGACACAGTCATATAAACCAATCAGCACACACTGCTTTGGCTGTAGGTCAGCCTTGGCCAATGGAACCTTCCAATGGAAACCAACACAAGGCTTTCTTGGGGGCAGGGTAAACTGCCAGGACTTGACGCAGCAAACCAAACCCTTTTTGCACCAATTCTACTGGATTTTTCAGCCTCCAACTGGCTGCCAGCTGCAGAGACAAATCAGTGCCAAGGAGCTCCTCCTTCCACCTTCCTAACAATGAAGGCACAAGGTGCCTCTAGCAGGATTTCTGCCAGCAGCCTGCCAGGGCAAGAAGGAATAGGGCTAAGCTGAACCAGGTTCTATGGAATCTCAAGCCGGCCCTGCTGCTGTGCGAGCCAGGTGTAATGGCTTTAGGGGTTGCTTGTGCGTAAATAGCCGCCGCTCTGGGCTAGGTTGGCTGGTTAAACCATTTCTTGCTGGACAGCCATCCACTCCGTGGCTGTTCAGTCGCAGGCAGAATCCGTCAGTGGGCGTTTCTTAAACCTTTTCCAACATAAAAGTTGTTTGACGCCCAGTCTCCTCCTACTCTCCCTGCGCGGAAGTCTTCTGCGCAGGGAGGGCGTGGGTAGCGGAGGACCTGTGCTCTCCCCGCTAGTGTCCAGTGAAGAGTCCCGGAGCCTGCTCTCTGCTTCCCCCATTGGCCCCCCTCTATCCCTGGTGTTGCGCTGATTTTCTTCCCCAACAGGAGACCTGCCTCTCTCCCTGCTTGGCCCCTCTCCAGCATCGCTGTGGAGCCTCGCCTCCTCCTCCTCTAGTTCCGATGGCAGTTCCCTGACACCAGGCTAAGACAGCTATCTGTTTCCCACTAGAAGAGTTTGGATTTGATATCCCGCTTTATCACTACCCGAAGGAGTCTGAAAGCGGCTAACATTCTCCTTTCTCTTCCTCCCCCACAACAAACACTCTGTGAGGTGAGTGGGGCTGAGAGACTTCAGAGAAGTGCGACTAGCCCAAGGTCACCCAGCAGCTGCATGCAGAGGAGCGGAGACACGAACCCAGTTCACCAGATTACGAGTCCACCGCTCTTAACCACTACACCACACTGGCTCTCTCACACTGACTACCACTTTCTACCTTCTACCTTGGCTGCCATGGGAGCAGGATAGCTGGTGCAGGAGTAGTTCTGTCATTCTGTAAAACTCATTCTGAGGGAGGGAGACAGGATTGCAGCCTGAGCCCTTAACCATAGATTTTAAGGCAGCGTAGAAGAAGCCTTCACATTTAGAAACGGGAAGAAGTTCAGAGATTTTGATCAAAACATAAAATCTGGTGTGTGGGTGGAAAAATTAGAAAGGGGGGGTCTTACCCAAAGAAGACACATTAGCAGGAAGAAACATGGGATGTAGAAGTTCACACCAAGAATTCAATGTGCCAGGGTACAGCAACATGCGCATGACAAAACTGAGTGATGAGTTTGGGTGGCAGCATGGCATGTGTAATGGGAGTTTCATGAATTTGAGGGATGGCAACCGACAAGGGATTTTCCCCCCCTCCAGTGCCCTGGGAAGGCATTGAGTGGCATAGCACCTGCTTTCACAAAAGGGCTGTAGCAGACAGACTTTTTACTCAGATGCATGCACACATATATGCGCATGAGCGCACAAGAAAGAGGGGAAAGCATTCTTAACCCTGACTCAACGCAAGGCATTTGGGCATCTCTGAAATAAGCTGATATTTCAATGAATAGTGGGAAATGAGCCATTGTCATTTCCCATCCACATGCAAAATCAGCAGCGCCAGCTTGATTAGTGATTGGTGACATTTATGGATCATTAATCTCTAATCAGTAGCTGAAAGTCTGGCTACACATGACAGCTGCAGAGGCTGGAAGGAGCCAGGATTTGCTTCCAATCCTGAGATAGTCAGCCAGGCATATCCAGGTTCTAAGACTTCAGCCTGGGGTACTATATAAGGAGGTGCTAGAAACTTAGGGTGGTAAAGTGCGCTGTACCACTTCAGGTCACAGGAGAGAAGTGTGCACATGAAGGTTAGCAGAGCTAGGTGGGCACCCCAGGTGGCAGATCCCAGGTGCCAGAGAGCAGCAATGAGGAGGCCAGAGCTGTGTGTGTCACATGAGCTGCCCTGCATCATATAAAGTAGCCTGCTGTCCTCAGGCATGGTGGAAGTTATGGCCCCATTGCCCATATGATGCATTCTTCTGAATGGATGGAGTGCCACCTTGTTAGAAGCAGTAATATTTTCCAGCATGGGATGCAGATCCTTGAGGATACACTAGAGAAGTTTAGTCTGGAAACTGGAAGAAGGAAAAGGTGGCCTTCTTCAGAGTAGCACAATTTTTTAATTACAGTATATTCATGGCCTACTGTAACAACGAGGACAAATGTCTTCACCAATAGGAGAAGAGTTGATGATTTAATCCATGTCTACAAGTCAACCTGGTTTGCAATATTTTCAGCTATTTGATTTTCATACCAATTAGCCCTTTCTGCATTGTTCTCTAGGGTTATATAGTATATACTCAAGTTACAAACGCTTCAGGTTACAAACGCTTCAGGTTACAAACTCTGCTAACCCGGAAGAATTACCTCGAGCTAAGAACTTTGCCCCAGGATGAGGACGGTAATTGTGTGCCGTCGGCGCTGTGGCAGCAAGAGACCCCCATTAGCAAAAGCACGCCTCTAGTTAAGAACAGTTTCAGGTTAAGAACGGACCTCCGGAACGAATTAAGTTTATAACTAGAGGTAACACTGTAAAGGCATATAGGACAAATTTATACTATACAGCCCTAGCAAACAATGCACAAAGGAGAGTGATCTCCACAGGTAGTTCACAGTCCGTTCCAAAATGACAAATAAACATCTTAGGAGATGCAAAGTTTGCATCACTCGCAGCTACTGCTCTTAAGAATGGGAATAACTCCAACAGGAAATGGAGAGTGTACTTCATTTGAACTTGACAAAACTACCAAAAGGTCAAGCTTTATATGATACATATCTGTCTACTATTCTTTCCTTTATCTAAAACTGGAGAAGAAAATGATTCCACTCATCGGAAGCAGAACCAAATTTGTACAGCATAAACTATTTAAATAATTCAAGTATCTTTCAAGCCAGCTAGAAAAGTTGCTTCTCAATACTTAGTTTGATTTCTATGACCTGAGCCCAACTGCATGGAACTGTTTTTATTGATCCCATTTCCCGCCGGCCCCCTGGGATGCTTTTTGCTGGAGTGCCGTTTCAAGGATGTAATTGCTTCTTGCTTCCAGCTTATAGATTCCGGTGAAAATAACCAAAGCACAATGAATCATGTGAAAGCATGAAGACTTTAAAAAACATCCTGAGTAGATTTTTTTGTTGTTGATTCAGGTTACCTGAAACATGAAATAGAACTAAGGTCAACTATGCTGAGTGTTTCTTTCTCCCTCTACTTCAGAAAAGCTTTTTGGGGTGCGTAGAAACAAACAAATGTGAAAATCAGAACTTGCTGTGCTCTCTCTTTCTTCCCCCCTCCCCTCTCTGTCTGCAGGAGATGAATCACTTCTAGACAGACACAAAGGCCGGACAAGAAAGTTATAAAGGGCTGGACCAGATTGTGTCCTAGCCTCAGGCTCCAATTGAAAATGGAGGGAAGAGCAGGAATGAGCCTTGGCTTGTGACATAGGAGAGCACCAGCCGAAGGACTCAGGGAAGGGCTAGCCATAAAAAAGCAGGTGCAGATGACCTACTAGTGAGAGACATGTGACACAGCAAATGTCTTAAAGGTAAAGGGACCCCTGACCATTAGGTCCAGTCATGGCCGACTCTGGGGTTGCGGCACTCATCTCGCTTTATTAGCCAAGGGAGCCGGCGTACAGCTTCCGGGTCATGTGGCCAGCATGACTAAGCCGCTTCTGGCGAACCAGAGCAGCGCACAGAAACGCTGTTTACCTTCCCGCCAGAGTGGTACCTATTTATCTACTTGCACTTTGACATGCTTTCAAACTGCTAGGTTGGCAGGAGCAGGGACCGAGCAACAGGAGCTCACCCCATCGCGGGGATTTGAACCGCCGACCTTCCAATCGGCAAGTCCTAGGCTCTGTGGTTTAACCCGCAAATGTCTTAGAGGAGGTGAAAACGGAGTACATTCTGTAACGGAGGTACATTCTGAAGATCTCCACAAGTCAAGGGAGCTAGCCTGCAGCAATCACAGGATCTCCTGCATTATTGCAGCTCAACCACTGCAGCAAGTGGAGTGCAATCTATGCATTCAGGGTAGTGAACCCAAGCCTATGGAACTCCCTCCCACCTGAGATTAGACAGGCATCCTCCTTGGCGAGCTACAGGAGTATGACTAGGGCTTTCTTATTCCAGCAGGTATTTTAAAATAGTGTTCTGTTTTCTGATAAATGTTATTGTTTTATTGTCCCATTTCCTGAGGACTATATTTATGTACCCCACTTAGAAATGCCACAAATTGAGACATATGTAAAATGTCCTAAATAAAGTTGAAGAGGATGCTCAGAAGTCCCTGAAGAATCAGAGAAAATGTTCTGATCCTCCATTTTGCGTCCAAGCTCTACCTTCACATCCCAGCATCCTTTGCAGCCTATTCGCTCACAGAACTCTCCGGGTCTCCCAAGTACAAGGGAAAGCACTGGAAAGGACTGAGGGGAACACAGTGGAATTTTAATCTGGCAAAGAGACATCTGTATCAATAATTCCTAGCAGAGGAAAGGAGATTAGACAAGGATGCACATTGAAAAGAACCAGTGGCGTAGTGTGGGGGGTGCAGGGGGGGCCGGCCGCACCGGGCGCAAC
The DNA here is from genome assembly GCF_964270895.1 of Podarcis filfolensis. Lineage (NCBI taxonomy): Eukaryota > Metazoa > Chordata > Lepidosauria > Squamata > Lacertidae > Podarcis > Podarcis filfolensis. Next base: position 98,108,034 of record NC_139605.1, on the reverse strand, counting down.
ATCTGGGGGTTAGGGTTAGGGGGCGCAAATCCACGGGTTAGGGGGCGCAAATCCACGGGTTAGGGGGAGCAAATTACTTGCCTTGCCCCGGGTGCTGACAACCCACGCTACGCCACTGAAAAGAACCCTTTTGAGAGAAAAACCTAATACAAGAATGAAGGATAGGGCAGATAAAATTCGTGATGATGTATCTCCTTGAGGGCCTCCTTCCTTTCCACAGGCTACTCACAGAAATGTCTACAGCACAGGCTTCGGGCGGTAAAAGGTCTGATCCTCTTTCTATATGCCCTCTAGTCATGCCTTTGAGCAAGTATTGCTATGGGGCATTTTTGCAGGAGGTGAATTGTGAATGGAGCAGCAATCTGGAACGAAGCAGCACTTCATGTAGCAACTGGCTCTAATGACATGGAAGGAAGCAAATCGGTCCAAGACAGACATGAGCATATCAATATCCTATAGCACACCCAGGCCAAGTCACCATGAAATTCAGTCTAATTATAAAATTTATCTCACACTACCCAGGGCAACCTTCAATTGTTGTGCTGTCTTGTGATTCATCCCACCCCTCAGAGCTTTATTCTTAGCGCCCCCACCTCCAGCCTCCCTTGACTGAGCATTGCTAATACACGGGGACAGCAGTACAAGAAGGAAATTCCATCATTTGGTTTGTCAGGGCTCTAAAAAATATGAAGCAAGCCTCTCTGCGGAGGAAAAGATAGCTGCTTAGAAAGAAATAAGCAGAGACTGGAGACAAAAAGAGCAAGAGACGAGAGCAGAGATGTAAGACAGGAAAGGGAAGAATGAAATGAAAGTGTCTTTTCTGAAGATGCACAAATACTACTCAAAACTTGGCGTGGGTGTTCCTTACTATCATCAATAATCAGATCACTCCTACATTCTGTATATAGGTAATTGCAGTATGTCACAGAACAGTTAAAAGCACCGGTGAGAGCAGCCAAGCCTTGGGAGCAGTGTGAACTTTTTATACTGTTCACTTGTGACTCCACAGCTTTGGGGAGGCGATGGCTCCTTAACTGTAGTTAAGGAGGGGGGGTCTAGGTTTGTACATAATGCCAAGCTATGGTTAATCTTAACGAAGGTTACTTAACTAAGGTTAACTAATTAAACCAATTGCAAACATTAGTTAATGAGCAACCTTTAACCACAGTTGATAAACCATTGTTGTTGTTGTTGTTGTTGTTTGTATTCTGCCCTATACTCATAGGTCTCAGGGCGGTTCAAGCTGCTGGGCTGGATTTGCATGTAACACTGAGCCATGGTTTAGCATTATATGTGAACCAGGCCAATGTGTTTATCACATAGGCCCTACGAGATTTCATCATGCAGTGAAAATACCCTTTCAGATTAAAAATAAATGCTCCCAAGCAACAACAAATTGGAGGAGGAACATATAAAATAAATGCATAGGAATGTATGTAAGGTAGGGATTTTTCACATGCGTCCTCCCAGAAATAGCAATGTTCAGAGAGCCTCCTGAAGTTCTAGTGCTAGACTGGAAAAAGCACACAAAGGAAGTCACAGCAGAAGAAAGCAACATCAGATATCGGATACCTACACTACATGACACCAGGGAATCTAAAATAGACGATTCATGATGAAGAAAGCATTAGTGGTAAAATGCATCTTCTTATAAGATGAGTCCTGGTCACCATTAGAAGTAAACATTTTGGCTTGAGCAAGCCAAACATGCCCTTCACAAGAGCAGACAGGAGGACATGGCAGAGTGACTCTGACTGATATGGTCCTTATCGGCCAATTACACCTGTTTTATGGCCTCTCTGTGCTTTAAAAGAACAATGCACTGCCCAAACACTTTCCAAACAGAATTATCTTCAGTGTCAATGTTTAAAACATTTGAATATAAGATAACCCTCCTCATTCAATTACTTTGTACCCTTTAAAATAAAAATAAAGCAGAGTAACATTGACAACTGGAGAGTGATTTCAGAGGTGCCATTCCAGATCCCATCTCAAAATGATAAATGCCTACCTCTTGCTGCTTCCTCTATATTTCCTTACCCACGAAACAAACATTTAGAAGTGTGAACTCTTCCTTTTAAGCATTACATGTATGGACCGCTAAAGGTTCAGAAAAGGGAAACTATAATTATCAAAAGGAAGGAGCAGCTCCACCTGCGAAGAAAGGTTGGAGTGTTTGGGACTACGTAAAAGTTATCATATTTCTCCTGGCCTCCTGCAACCTTCTATTTCCACGTCAGTTTTTCCAAAGATGACACACAATAAAACCTTTTCATTATCTCTCCCCCACATCCTCCCTCTTGTTCAAAAAATGAGGTACCAGAGTACTGATTACACATAACTGGGAGTGCATGGGACGCGGGTGGCACTGTGGGTTAAACCACAGAACCTAGGGCTTGCTAATCAGAAGGTCGGAGGTTCGAATCCCCGTGATGGGGTGAGCTCCCATTGCTTAGTCCCAGCTCCTGCCCACCTAGCAATTCGAAAGCACGTCAAGTGCAAGTAGATAAATAGGTACCGTTACAGCGAGAAGTTAAACGGCGTTTCCTTGCGCGGCTCTGGTTCACCAGAAGCAGCTTAGTCATGCTGGCCACATGACCTGGAAAAACTGTCTGCGGACAAATGCCGGCTCCCTCAGCCAGTAAAGCGAGTAATAGAGTCCGCGACTGGACTTAATGGTCAGGGGTCCCTTTACCTTTACGTTTACCTGGGAGTGCAATTGGGCAGATTCAAGAGGTGAGTGCTAGCCATTTTCCTGATAAGGAACGACACAGAAAATTAAAAGCATACATATTTGTAAGCAGCTGTTGTGAGACAGTTCATTCGCGCTCCTGTTACATATCACCTTCAGGAAGTGGATACAACATTAAGGCTATGTGTGAAACTTGATCAGTGTTCAGGACTGAGCTATCTGCACAGCTGTCAACCTAAGCCGGCCCAATGCAATAGCAGTATAAACCTATCACTGTGCAGAAGAGAGATGCAAGTAACAGTGCAATTCTCTGCAAGGTAAAACCACACCAGGGGTGGTTGGCAAGAGCAGCAAGGCCTCTATTGGCAACTGGCAGGAGACAGAAATCCCCCACCTGTTATCCAGTGGCGCTAGATGATTGCCAAGATACAGCTGCTTTTAAAGATTTTTGTTGTCGCTGTTGTACATCATTCGCTGGCAGTGATGCCTGGACTGCATTAGCACACACAGGCATGGCAGCTTGGCAAGTCATGGGGTGACTATTGTACACAGACCAGCAAATACTGGCAGAGAAGAGAGATCAAAGGCAGCATGGGGAGGTGGACTTGGATAGGAAGCCAGCCATTCTGTGACCCAGGCTGAGAACACAGAAAGCCAGTAAAAAGGTTTGACAATAAAACAAAGTCAAAGATTGCTGGAGCACTGTTGGAAATGCTAATTAATATACCAAAAAAGTGGGAAGGATCTCTACATTTGTACACATAATATTACTTACCTGTAATCAAAGACGCAGGCAGACAAAAAACAAACAAACCAGACACCATTTTGTGGAAGAGTTCAAGATAATGTCCCAAATTCACTACAACTGTGGGAAAATGCTTGTTCCAAAGAGTAGAATTGTGGACAATATACACTCACAATACAGCAGTCAGGTGAGTGTCCATTATAAATGCCACGGGAGGAAGACCTTGAAAAGCAATTAATTGATCACCGAGCATTAAAAATATGATATACTTATACAAATGACAGTTCCTTTAAAAAAATTACTTTGGCAGGACAGGAAGCTGCTGTTTTGCCAAATTAAATCCTTCAAAGATTTGCTCTCCTGCTAAGCTCTCGCAATCAGCTTTCTTAGGTTTTTATGACAAAGCAGCCATAGGCGAATGATTCAGTGAGCAATTATGGTGCGAACATGACTCTGGTCAGCACAGTCAATATCTGTATTTGTTAATGCTTCCTTTAAAAGGGAACAAAGGGGGTGAAATAATAAAATATTGATTTTTATTTTTAGTCAAAAGGCAAGAGTTCATCATCCTGTGCCATATACCACATGAAAGAAAACCTTGATCTAAAACTGTCTTCCTGTCTCAATTTAGAAGGAGCCGAATTAAAATGTGTCAAAGGAAAAGATCAACAAATACTAGGAGATGCCAAGCAAGTAAAAGAGAGGAACACCAATAAACATGAGAGCAAGAGAGGCAATTTAGTACCATTAAGAAATATGATTCTTTCTTTTTTTAAAAGCCAAGTATGCAAAGCTTCCAAAGGAGAAAAGAAAATGCACCACACCCCAAAGATACAGCTATTCAAGCATTGGAAAACAGAATTTGATGATATTTCATTACTTTAAGCATTGCTGGGAGAGGGGCAGTTAATTTTCCCAGAATTGTTTTAATCTTGATTTTGCAGGCCTTTTCTGCCTCTGAGGCTGTGAATGAATGGACTACATCATCTCAGTGCCATAGCCCCAAGGGCAGATTAAAACATCTCTCTCCCTCTTTTCCAAATGCTTATTTGCAGCGCTTACAATTATTTATTCCCCCCCCCTTTGAATGCAGTGTTTATTTTATTTTATTATTATATTATTTAGAATTTATGCACCCAGAGGTCTCAGAGCGATAAACAGAATAAAACCAAACTATAAAACCACAAAATACATAATCAAAATAAAAACAACAACCCAATAACCACCACTCCCGGCAAAAAAAAAACCCCACCACATTTAAAAAGGGAATAAGATATCAATCAGATCAACCAAAGACCTGCTTTAAAAGGAACACTTTTTTGCCTGGCACCTAAAGGTGAATAATGAAGGCACCTGGCGAACTTCCCTGGGGAGAGCATTCCATAGATGGGGAGCCACTGCAGAGAAGGCCTGGTCTTATGTTGCCACCCTCTGGACCTCTTGAGGAGGAGGCACACGAAGAAGGGCCTCGGGAGATGATCTCAGGGTCTGGGTAGGTTCATGTGGAAAGAGGGGGTCCTTGCGGTATTGCAGTCCTGAGCCATTGAAGACTCTATAGGTCAAAACCAGCACTCTGAATTGGGCCCAGAAACTAACTGGTAGCCAGTGCAATCAAGGATCAGTGTACAGTGGTGCCTCGCAAGACGAAATTAATCCGTTCCGCGAGTCTCTTCGTCTTGCGAAGCACGGCTATTAAGCGGCTTAGCGGCTTAGCAGCTATTAGCGGCTTAGCGGCTTTTAACGGCTTAGCGGCTTTAAGAAAAGGGAAACAAACTCGCAAGAACTCGCAAGACGTTTCATCTTGCGAAGCAAGCCCATAGGGAAATTCATCTTGCGGAACGACTCAAAAAACGGAAAACTCTTTCATCTTGCACGTTTTTCGTCTTGCGAGGCATTCGTCTTGCGAGGTACCACTGTAATATGCTCAAACCGTGTTGCTCGGGTGAGCAACCTGGTCGCTAAATTCTGAATTAGGTTTGAAAGATGCAGATAGAGCTGAACATATTGCAAACAATGAATTCCAACAAGAGGCAACGAAGTTGCCAACTTCTGCATCGGATTCCCAAAGAGAACAACTGTTTGGACTTTCCAGGATATCAGTCCAACTGAACCCTGTCCAATTACCTGTCTCCAAATTCAAAACGTCAACTCCTTTCTTTTCCCACACACACATACACACACCCCTATATAGAGCACTGGTCTCAGACCCTGCTCTCGCAGGTAAACAACTTCAGTCATTAGCTGGAGGAAACATCAATCAACCATTCTGGAATACAGTGGTACCTCGGGTTAAGAACTTAATTCGTTCTGGAGGTCTGTTCTTAGCCTGAAACTGTTCTTAACCTGAAGCACCACTTTAGCTAATGGGGCCTTCTGCTGCCGCTGCACCGCCAGAGCACAATTTCTGTTCTCATCCTGCAGCAAAGTTCTTAACCCGAGGTAATATTTCTGGGCTAGCAGAGTCTGTAACCTGAAGCATATGTAACCTGAAGCGTATGTAACCCGAGGTACCACTGTATTTTCCAAGTACTCAGCTGAACACAAGGATATTAACTGACCCAATAGACAAGAAGGTGAGGCCTTTTTGCCCCTCATTAAAATCATCTCCCTTTGGCTATCTGATTGGCTTTGTAGCACCACAACATCCTCATATTTGCAGTGTGATTCCTGATTGGCAACGGCTGGCATTACAGACTTGTTAGGGGGAAGCAACACAGCAATAATGGAGCAGAGCAGGCACTCTATTTGGACTAGGACCAAATAATGCAAAAATAATGTGAAAAGAACACTAACTCAGAGTGCTATGGGGAGACACTGTTCCCTCTGAAAGCTCACTTTTCAACTTAAGCATTCAGCCTAGCATTAAATATTACTGCTGCCTTGCCAGCCCTTCTCCCCATCAGTCTCACCTAACTTTTCTCTGCACTGTTCAGCAGCTGCTGTGATTTTATTGAGCTACATCTCCGGAGCTGTCGAAGAAAGTCAACCGTCAGCGCAAACAGACTTGCAAGTTCTGCAGCAAAGTTATGCTCCGATCGTGTGGCAAAATGCTGCAACATATGAAGTTTTTCAACACAGACAAAAAGGCCTACAATCATTAGTACCAAAGGGGTGCACTTAAAATTAAATAAATCATGATGTGCTTAAGAAATCCTTAAGTCCAACTTAATGGCAGGTTTCTTGCATCTGCATACAGTGGTACCTCCGGTTGTGAACGGGATCCATTCCGGAGGTCCGGCTGTATCCCGAAGTTTTCGCAAACGGAGAGACCGCTTCTGCACATGCACGAGCGGTGAAACACTTCAGGTTTGCCACTTTTGCAACCCGAAGTTTACATTACCCGAGGGTAACGTGACCTGAGATTCCACTGTACTTGAGAGAACCATTACAGTGGCACCTCTGGTTACGTACTTAATGCGTTCCAGAGGTCCGTTCTTAACCTGAAATTGTTCTTAACCTGAAGCACCACTTTAGCTAATGGGGCCTCCCACTGCTGCCGCGCCGCCGGAGCACGATTTCTGTTCTCAACCTGAAGCAAAGTTCTTAACCCGAGGTACCACTGTATATGGGAGCAAAGTTGTATGGCTCCACTTTGTATGGCCCAAAATACTGCTTGCAATACTTTATTATTCAAGGGTTCTATTCTGCACTCTTTTTATATCTTATTCTTATTCTGCAACGGCAGCACCCTTTTCATTGTGAAGCCCCCCTCTATCAAATTCTCTACTTAGATAGATGTGCAAGACCGCTTCCTCCCCTATATTGCTTTCAGTGATAGGTGAAAACTTCCCTATTTCCTTTTTTAAAAATATATAACAACTGATGGTCATAGAATCATCGAATTGCAGAGTTGGAAGGGACCCCAAGGATCATCTAGTTCCACCCCCTGCAATGCAGAAATATGCAGCTGTCACATAAGAGGATCAAACCTGCAACCTTGGCATCATCAGCACCATACTCCGTTATCCTTACTGCTGTTATTTTAGCTTTGACGTCTATAACACACATTTACTTCGTAAATGGTTCCTAAGATTAGATTTATCACCATAATTTGGTTTTATTCTTTCATTGAAAACGTTCTTTGGAATTGGGAAAAGAAAAGCAATTAAAAATATTCTAAACAAACCAGTAGGAATTTTGAACAACATACTTTAAAAATAAGGGCCCCCTCCACTGAATTACTTTGGCATCAGAGTCAAATTCCACCTGATTTATAAAGCAATAAGCAGCTAGATGCATATCTGGAAATAAGCTATTTTTCTAGATTAATTACATGCCCACCCTTGGTGAATATTATGAACTTTTCAAGTAAGCAGCATCAGTGATTTTGATAGATGAAGACATGAAGAGAAATTGGTTCGTTCTCTCTCTCTCTCTCTCTCTCTCTCTCTCTCTCTCTCTCCCCCCCCCCCTTGGCTTCTTTCCCAAGTGCCTAAGAATGTAGAATATCAACTGAACATACTAACTTCATTATCATACAAATGTAACACTGAAAACAAAGCAAATGTTGCCTAAGAATGTAGAATATCAACTGAACATACTAACTTCATTATCATACAAATGTAACACTGAAAACAAAGCAAATGTTGCACTTTGCATAAACCATTTATTCGATAACCCATCCCAGATTGAAATTTCAAATATGTATGCTAGTTTCTCAAAAACTATTCCAATGAATCAAATGTGGTTTTATGGCTGCAAAATGTAGCTCAGCCACTCCTCCCACTACTCAGTCATTGTGTGCTAATCTACAGCAGTCTGCCTCTATCTTGATTTTAATCTTTCCGTCTTGTTACAAACAACAGCACAGCAGGAGACAAAAGAGAAGATCATACAGCGGAATGTCAAAACGGTTTCCAAAAAAATGCAAATCAATGAATTCAAATTAATACGGAGATTAAAAGGAGGTTTTGCACTGAAAACCCACCTTTCCGAGAGGAAAGTGGGATACCTCCTCAGGCATTCAGCCCTATGTTTTTAAAACTGCCCACTGCTTCTCACCATCCTTTGGTCCAAGTGACACCAAAAGTTTGGCTTCCCCTTTTGTCCATTTAATCAGGGAGACAGGGTTCAACATAAAAACTAAATAAAACCCATGTTCTGCCAAGTAAAGGTAAAGGGACCCCTGACCATTAGGTCCAGTCGCGGCCAACTCTGGGGTTGCGGCGCTCATCTCACTTTATTGGCCGAGGGAGCCGGCGTACAGCTTCCGGGTCATGTGGCCAGCATGACTAAGCTGCTTCTGGTGAATCAGAGCAGCGCACGGAAACGCCGTTTACCTTCCCACTGGAGTGGTACCTATTTATCTACTTGCACTTTTATGTGCTTTTGAACTGCTAGGTTGGCAGGAGCAGGGACCGAGCAACGGGAGCTCACCCCGTTGCGGGATTCGAACCGCCGACCTTCTGATCGGCAAGTCCTAGGCTCTGTGGTTTAACCCACAGCGCCACCCGCGTCCCTTGTTCTGCCAAGTATGAGGTGTCTAATTTCCATGCAAAATGTTAAGCAAATAAAGGCAGTGGAATACATCTCTCATATATGAAAACAGGAGAAGCAGGAGAGTGGCTGCACCAGTCTATTTCTGATCTGCGTCAGTTTCACAGCTCCTAAGTACCTTACATTCCATCCAGCTCCACTTGAAGAGTTACTTAGAAATGAGGAGAATCAAGGCTCTTCTTGCTTTCCAGATGATCATTAGCCTGGCAGAGGGGAGCTATATTTGGCTTACCAGAAGGAATAAGAGGGGAGAATCGATTTGGCAGATTGTGGAAAGAAAATGACTCTTGTTAAAAGCAAGCAGCACTACTGGTAACAAGCCCTTGTCAGAAGCTTGGCCGATAGCCAGAAGTCCACTTGGTTGTGGGCCTGAGGCTGGAAGCGCAGCCAGGTTGGCAAGTTCCACCTGGCATCAAAGCTGCACATCCAAAGGGCGGGGAGGCACTTGGCATGCCAGTGTCTGTTATCTCATAGAAGCGTTTCCAGTAGACAAAAGGAGGCAAGCGAAACAAAATGTACACAGACATATGCCTAGGGCAGGAGCCCAAGGCTGGAGAAGCAGAAATTAAACTGGAAATCATAACCAGAACAATCAAGACTAGCAGTGGTGTGCGGTCAGTGGACTAGGGGGACTAGGTTAGTCCCCTAAATGTTCCCAGTAAGTCAGAATATTAAAATATTAAAGCCTGCTACCTACTTCCCAAAGCCCAGGAAGCTTCTGCCTTGCTTAGGGAGGGAGGTGCAATGCTTCAATGGGGTCCAACAGCCCTCCCACCACCTTCCTAAAGCCCTCCCAGCTTTCGGAAGGAAGCACCAGGGCTCCAGCATTCCAGCACCCACTATTGGCCTTGTCCGCTCAATCTGTTGGAACCTGTCTTCACATGTGGGGGAAGTTCCTAACTCAACAAGGCTTTGAAGAAGAAGAAGAAGAGTTTGGATTTGATATCCCGCTTTATCACTACCCTAGGGAGTCTCAAAGCGGCTAACATTCTCCTTTCCCTTCCTCCCCCCCAACAAACACTCTGTGAGGTGAGTGGGGCTGAGAGACTTCAAAGAAGTGCGACTGGCCCAAGGTCACCCAGCAGCTGCATGTGGAGGAGCAGAGACGCGAACCTGGTTCCCCAGATTACTCTTAACCACTACACCACGCTGGCTCTTTGAGACTCATTGACTACCCTCCCCTGGTTTAGCCAGTCAGTCGAAGCCATTTCCCAGGGTGTGGCCACTGTCACATGCTGACAATTTCTAGGAGCCACAGATGAGAGCTGAATGCAGGGTGGGGACCAAAGGTGAACAAACTACCCCACAAGGAGCACGACGTATCCCCCACCAAAGTTACTACCCCTCACCCAACGCTCCCAATCTACTGACAGAAAAATATTTATTGCATGATGACATTTAGATATGGCAGAATAAAGGTGTTCCTAAATCATTAATTTCAGAAGCATTCCAGCAAATCAAAAGACCCCAGAACTAACAACTCAGAGTCCCAGCAACATATTTTGTTTACATTATCAGTAATTATTTAAATTTCCATCCCAGATTTGTTGCATACAGTTGAAGGGCAGGTTCAAGGTTGAGATTAATGACAATTGTGAAACAGAGACACAGATTAAGCAAGGAGTCTTTGAAGCCTTCATTCTCACGCTACTAGAACAACGTGGTCGGAACCTCAGATGGGTGGAACAAATACTAAGAGCTGACAGGAGCAAGGGCAAGGCGATTAATGAGCTTGCAACCCCAGCTTTACTTAACGTGTAAAGCAAACTGCAAGCAAAACTCTTAATACCAAATAATAGCCTCAGCATCCATGGATTGTGAAAAGAAGACCAAAGCCTCTACAATAATGAAGGACAGGGTCTGGGAATGGTAATAAATTCAAGTGCAATTTGTTATCCACTAGGCCATCCTTCAGTGCATAAAAATTCAAGCACAAGTTATAAAATCCTCCAATTTAATCCCCAAGTACCTGAGCAACTCCGAGAGAGCAAATTTAATCCTACATGCAAAGGCCTACAGCTTCCAGGATGAAAGATTCTGGTTAAAGCGTGGCGTTTACTTTATTAATCATCTTGCATTTTGTAAATTACAGAGTTTTAATTTGTAATAGATGGCATTAGGAAGCCCTCAAGCCCCATTTAATAACCTTGAGAATGAAATTCCCTTCCCAAAGTTTCCTTCAGTAGTTATTTCCCACATGCCTCTTTTAACTACTTGCCGCCCTATAGCAGCCATGGCCTAATCATCGTGCCTTAGCCACAAGCAAACGAATTCACTTGCATGAGATTTCAGGATGCTCATTTACACATCCCTGCAGTTTGTACACACACTTACATCACCAAGAGGCAAAGATGTATTGGCAACAGAAACCGCAGAGAAGAAATGCCAACAGTTAATTCATTCAGTTGAACTCCTATTTGATTATTAATTTTCTACTCAGAGAGACCCAACACACAACAGATATGCTCCAGAGTGAAATCTGTGCTGTTAACCACTCCAAAGCCCAAAATGGGAAAAAAAGATATGCAAGTGTACATTTTATCATCACAAAACTTCTACTGCAGAGGAAAGCATTACACAGCTGCCCACAGAACAGTATTCCCAATACATTCACTGAATAAGTGTGCCCGACATATTACCCTAGAAGTGTTGAAGTTTTTTAAAATTCAAAGCACATCAGTATTGTGCCTGACATAAAAGGAAGCCTACCTCATCCACTTAACAGAGTTACGATAGCTAAGAAAATGACTTTACCTGGGTAGATGTATCTAGCATTGAAACAGCAGCATAACTGCAGATACAACACTTCATTAAGTTCGGTAATTATGGATATGCAATATGCACGGCTCAAGGACAGCAGCAGATGCTTACAAGGATGAGCAAGATGCACTTTTTGTTCCAGTGTTTTTAAGAGTCAAAACTGAAATCAACTATCTGGATGACCCAAAGCCTAAAAAATCCAGAGGAACTGGGATCTTACATGAGCTTCCTCATGGCAGGCACATGGAAAGTTAAGTTTAACATGGTCATCCCTGTCTATATGAACAGCCCTTCACCTTCATCGCTAAGTGCAACTCTAATTCCAACAATTTTGGTAGTCGCTTGACGGATAAATGTTGGATGTTACCAGGAGCAGCTCTCATAAAGTACTGCCTCTTATATCAAACAATTAGATGTCTGTCTGGAAGGTAGAATGCCCTGTCTGTTGATCCACCTGACCATATTAATTTGTATCTCAGGCACCGGCACTCAAATGAATCTCTTAATCCTTTTATTTTGACAATATTAGATTGAGTATGTGAACGACACTGTGTGTGTGTGTGTGCGCGCGCGCACGCACGCGCGCACGGATACACACACACCAATCACCTCTTCATACATCTTATAAAAACTAATAATAATAATAATAATAATTTATTATTTATACCTCTCCGACCTGGCTAAGTTTCCCCAGCCACTCTGGGCGGCTTCCAACAAAATATTAAAATACAATAGTGCATCAAACATTAAAAACTTCCCTAAAAAGGGCTGTCTTAAGATGTTTTCCAAAAGTCTGGTAGTTGTTTTTCTCTTTGACATCTGGTGGGAGGGCATTCCACAGGGCGGGTGCCACTACCAAGAAGGCCCTCTGCCTGGTTCCCTGTAACTTGGCTTCTCGTAGCGAGGAAACTGCCAGAAGGCCCTCGGCGCTGGACCTCAGTGTCCAGGCGGAACGATGGGGGTGGAGACGCTCCTTCAGGTATACTGGACTGAGGCCATTTAGGGCTTTAAATGTCAGACCAACACTTTGAATTGTGCCCGGAAACGTACTGGGAGCCAGTGTAGGCCTTTCAAGACCGGTGTTATGTGGTCTCGGCAGCCGCTCCCAGTCACCAGTCTAACTGCTGCACTCTGGATTAGTTGTAGTTTCCGGGTCACCTTCAAAGGTAGTCCCACATAGAGCGCATTGCAGTAATCCAAGCGAGAGATAACTAGAACATGCACCACTCTGGCGAGACAGTCCACGGACAGGTAGGGTCTCAGCCTGCGTACCAGATGGAGCTGGTAAACAGCTGCCCTGGACACAGAATTGACCTGCGCCTCCATGGAAATGAATCCCAGGCTGCGCACCTGGCCCTTCAGGGACACAGTTACCCCTTTCAGGACCAGGGAGTCCTCCACACCCGCCCGCCTCCTGTCCCCCCAAAACAGTACTTCTATCTTGTCGGGATTCAGCCTCAATCTGTTAGCCGCCATCCAAGAATAAGGCTGTCTATAACAGCTCATGCAACTATAAACCAATTACCAGCTAAAGTACTTTTTTATGATGAAGCAAAATGCACAGCTAACACCTTGATGATTTTGCCTGGCTCAAGTCACTGGCTTCCCTCTAAGGCTGGGAAATACTGTCTGCACATTTGGTATTGAAATTACGTTTGACATTTATGGGAGGAACGTGGGGGATTGTGAAGCAGCATACTTTTCCCACATCAGTGCTGCGGCAGTCAAGAAACCAGGGAAAGGGGGGATTAGCATAGTGAAAAGGCACACTTAAGAAAAATTGTTAGAATTAAAAAAAGAGGAGAAAAGACACCAGAGGGATATTCCCCCCCCCCCAAGGTACGCTTGCACTCCCTTTGCACTGTCTGCAATCCAATTTAGAATTAAACCGATCACTCTGCATCTGAAAATTGTTGGGGATTGAACTACATTTCAAACTGTGAAATGCATTTCCCCAATTGCTTTTTATGCTCGAACACCAGGAAATGTTCACCTGCTAACCTGTCATAAGAACAAAAGAGGAACCCATCAGAGCTAGCCACTCGGGTGCCTGGTTGCGGGGTCACCTCCTGCAGCTGGGGGCGGGGAGATCTACCCGTGGGGGCGGGGCAAGCTGCTTGGAGCCTCTCCACTGCCTCCCCCTCAGCTGTAGGGCGGCTGAGGGAGAGGCAGTAGGCAGGCGCAAGTCCCACGCTGCCGTTTCAGGCAGCACGGAACCTGCAGGCGCCTAAGCCACCACATCACTCCGAAAAAGTTTCGTGAGCCCAAATTTTTATTTTAAACTCATTTTGTCACACAGTGACGACACCCAGGGCGGGCCATACACTCCACACACCCCTTCCTCTGCCGCTGCATCAGAAGGTGGAAATTTGGCCCCAACAGCCAACAAACCCCCTCTTCTTAATGGGCCAGGCTTGATGCTGCACTGAAGAATCAAGAACACCCACAACCAAGTCTAAATATGAGCAGCTGCCCTTCCTTTTCTTCTCTCCCCAATTCATACTTCAGGGTTTTAAATTCCTTGGGGCAGGGATATGGCACTTTCTTCCTTTGTGCTTATAATATCCTGGGTGGCACACTGCAAAACCAACACTATGCATGTTGGGAGATGCACTCACAACCAGATGCTGCCTTCTTTTTCCAACAACAGAGACTTGGGCCAAGTTATAAGGGACAAGATAGAATTTCAACCCAGAAGTCTTTCATCATCCTCTCTGGATGCTAGCTCTTCACAAAAAGGAAATGTTGCCAGAGTTATGCAAGCTATGTAAAAACAGCTCTTCTAAACTGTGAACATAGCTCACATGTACACGCAACACATGCTTGAAAGCAGTTTCAATTCAAGCAATGCGCCAACATGTTAAATGTATATATGGCATAGGAGAAGGGAAAAGAAACATGTGCAATCTTTTTCCTAGAAGGTCAGCTTTTTTATGCCCGGAATGTGCCAGTCCTACTACCCCATTTCCTGCAGGTTCACTTTAATACTTCTGCCATGTTCCCCAGATATTTTTGTCAACTCACCCTGTCAGAATTATGACCAATCAATAATTAGGAGAGGTTGTGTCAAGGGCACTGCCTAGTTATTAGAAGATCGTCTTTCTAAGACATAGGGATAAAGTCAAGCATTCTACGCTTTCCACTATCACTACAACCATCACTCTGCATCTTGGGGCTTATTTACGTTTTTATCGCATGATGAAATTCAGGCCAGAGAGAGAGGCTTCCTGCCCCTAGACCATTTTCCTCCCGATTGTACTGCCTGGCTCTGAATTAACTGCAAGAGTAATGCCATAACTTCTTGTGTTTAAACTTTAAAATAGAAGTAATGATCCAACAATGCTTAAATGTCAATATCCACATTAGCAGGTAGTATCCATTATAATATGAGACGTCTGTATTAGATGGCCCCAAAAGTCTTCGCAAGGAAATAGCTGGAAAGTTCATGTAAAGTAGCAAATTAATAAAGTTCGCTGTTAGTATTTTATTTGTCCTCGCACTTCTTGGCAGTCACGATTCATTTTGTGAAGAAGAAAGAAAGATTTCATCCCAATAGGCCAAAAAGCAAGGAACAGAAATGTCACTGAAGAAATAAAGAGCACTGGTTCCCAGGCATGCATCTTTTTAAAAATAAAATAAAATACAAAAGCAGAAGGAGAGGGAAGAAAAGAAGAAGAAGAAAACCCTTTTCTCTAGCCAAGAAGAAAAACCAGAGTCCATAACAACAAGTATTTTCTCCAAACCACTTCCATGATAATTGCTTTCAAATTATATTATTATGTTATCACTACACATAAAAATGCAAACAAGTTCTTTTGAGGAGAAAGGAAATGTGTTCTCCCAATTCAAATGCAGTTTAGATTCAAGGTTACCATTCTTGTAAAAGAAATGTTCTATGGTTCCAGTAAACTCATGGGAGATTGCAGAACAAGGGCACTCAATTATCAGCCACCTTTTCCTCTTCCCTCCCCAACCCTTTAGTGTTGTGTTTCGTTTTGTTGTTGTTTTTTTAGATTATGAGCTTGAGGTTAGGAACTGTCTTGTTTTGATTGTCTGTAAGCAACTCTGGAGGAACTGCTCTGTTCTGAGTTTAACTTGACCCTAAAGTGTTGGAAAAGGGACGCGGGTGGCGCTGTGGGTAAAACCTCAGTGCCTAGGGCTTGCCAATCGCATGGTCGGCGGTTCGAATCCCCACGGCGGGGTGAGCTCCCGTCTTTCGGTCCCAGCTCCTGCCCACCTAGCAGTTCGAAAGCACCCTTAAGTGCAAGTAGATAAATAGGTACCGCTTTATAGCGGGAAGGTAAACGGCGTTTCCGTGTGCTGTGCTGGTGCTGGCTCACCAGAGCAGCTTCGTCACGCTGGCCACGTGACTCCTCTTAAGTGAGATGGGCGCACAACCCTAGAGTCGGACACGACTGACCCGTACGGGCAGGGGTACCTTTACCTTTAAAGTGTTGGAAAACTTCTAGGAGTAAGGAAATCTGGCTAGTTATGAAAATATTACAAGCTAAATTATATGTACAGGTTTCATGTGAGGTGGAAATATAGAGGTTTACCGCTGCCAGGAGCAACAGGATAAAATATGTGAATAGCAATACCATCTGACTTAGCCAATCGGAGGTGAGATCAAGACAATGCGAATACTGGGGATATCGACAGTATTTGCAAAAACTAATACAGTATTAGTTTGGTTTTTCCTGAAATGCCATTCTCTCTTGCCACAAATGCCAAGAGCTACTAACAATCTGAAAAGACCTATTTGAGTATCACACTAAAGCACCTGTGACAGGTGGGTTAGTACAGGAATTGTAGCAGGTATACCTTTGTCACAGTATTGCAGGGGATTTTAAAATGCATCTTTTTTAAAAACTCAGACATATTTAACACATCAGACCAGCACTGCCTCCACTGACCTGTTGTCATCAGCTGTTGAAGACTTTCCTCTTTCAACAAGCTTTCCAAGTAGAGATTTTTATCTCATTCAGTGCCTGTGCTGGATCTGAAAACATTTTTAATAATAATAATAATAATAACAACAACAGCAACCACCTGGCGTGCTCTGGTCCATGAGGTCACGAAGAGTTGGACACGACTACGTGACTAAACAACAACTAATATTGTTTCCTGTTTGTTTTATTGTACCATGAAATTGCTTTGAGATGTTTCATAGAAAGCAATTAATAAATGAAATTAAGTAATACCCACACTGACGCAGCTAATAAAAAGAAAAAAAACAGGACATCCTATTATGAAGAGCTTTAACTTAGCCACTGTCTGGTACAGTGGTACCTTGGTTTGCATACGTCTTGGTTTGCATACATTTCAGATTACAAATACATCAAACCCGGAAGTGCGTGTTCTGGTTTGCAACCTTTTTTTGGATTACGAACAAAAAAATTTTGGGAGGCCCCATTGGCGAAAGCGCGCCTTGGGTTGCAACCTGTTTTGGTTTACAAACGGACCTCTGGTTGTAAACCAAGGTACCGCTGTATAAGGAAGATAAACTACAGCAATATGAGATGCAGATATTAAGACCCACGGAAGTAGTTTGGAGAAACACAGAAGAAGTAAGAAGGAGCCCTGCTTCCGGCTAGTTTCACAATGGAAGAAAATTGTATCTGAAACCAGTTTGCTAACTGTGTACATGCATACACACACGTATCGAAGGTGAGTGTGTGCATGCATGTATTCATTTTTACATATTGGTTACATCCTTTGTAGTAAATATCTCAGAATTAGCTGTGGATGGTATATGACAGGATGCTTGCCTGAATGTAGAGCCGTTCTACCTATCCGGATGGACAGCTCGTTGTCATGCTGCCGACGATGTGGGGGCTGCTGCTCATACTTCTCTTTCGCCGCTCTTGAATCGTAGCTCAAAGCCAGTGCTGTGTGAGGAGGCTCAGTGATACCCTGCAAGACAGAAAAACAAACGATTAATCATTTAATCATATATCAGCCTGGATAGCTCAGTTGGTTTCAGCATGGTGCTGATAACGCCAAGTTTGCAGGTTCGATCCCCGTATGGGTATCCGTGAATTCCTGCACTGCAGGGTTTTGGATTACATGATCCTCAGGGTCCCTTCCAACTCTACAATTCTATGATTTCTCATCCATCTGTATTGCCATTATTATTATTATTATTATTATTATTATTATTATTATTATTAACGTATTATGGACCAATTCTATGCGGTTTTGTATAGAATAATACAGTGGTACCTCAGGTTAAGTACTTAATTCATTCCGGAGGTCGGTTCTTAACCTGAAACTGTTCTTAACCTGAAGCACCACTTGCGCCACTGGAGCATAACTTCTGTTCTGATTTCTGTTCTCATCCTGAAGCAAAGTTCTTAACCTGAGGTACTATTTCTGGGTTAGCGGAGTCTGTAACCTGAAGCGTATGTAACCTGAAGTGTATGTAACCCGAGGTAGCACTGTAATTTGACTATTGGGGTGGAACAGACCCCAATACAATGTTTATTAATTTATCTGTGTTACAAGTTTCAGCTGGTTGCTCTGCAGTGTGGATTTTAAAAAATACCTTTGTTTAAGAGCCTGTCAGTATCCCCTTGGATATGGACACATGCCTGGTCCACACATTATGGCAAACTACAGTTTAACACATCACAAGCTAACCACAAGTTGTTATACAGACGATCAAGCAAACCATGTGTTGCACAGTCGAACCTCTACTTACAATCGCCTCTTATTACGGTCATTCCAAGTCACAACCATGGCAAACCCGGAAGTAACCAGCAGATTTGCCACCGTTTGCGCATGCGCAGGAGTGGTGATCACCGTTCACACATGTACAGAAGCAGGCAATTGCTGCCCGTGCCTGCGCACAACAACACCTCTCCCAGCAACCCGTTTCGACCTCCGGACAGACCTCTAGAACAGATTATGATCGCAAACAGAGGTTCCACTGCATCTCCAAAGTTTGGGTCATTTTCCAGATGTGCCTTGTGCCTTTGTAGTTAGCACCTGAGGTGGGGCGGCAAAACAAACTATGGCTAAGTGTGCTGGGTTTGCATGTAATGTCAAGCCATAGTTGTTGTTTTTTTTTAAAAAAAAAGTTTGTAAGCTGATAAACCAAATAAGCTCACCATTTTATTCAGCCCATTTATGTGACGTTTGTATGTTTCAAAACACACATTTTAAAACATTTTATAAGCAAAAAAAAAATGATTTCAGATTAGGCTTGTTTACTAGTTTAAGAAACCAGGGGACCAAGTTTCTCAATGGCATGAGACTGGGGCAAAAGATTAGTCACTGTTCTCTCTGGAAAAAACCGGGAGTGAACTCAACCACAAATTGACATTCGCCTCCATATCTTTACTGCTCTCTTTTTTAAAAAGAAATGTTTGCAATGATCACAGCATTATGAATTTTGTCAAACACTTCTGATAAACATTCAGTAAAGGGAAAATAAATATGAAATATAAAAGGTCAAGAAATCATAACATCAGCTATATAACTGGTGGCATCTGTGCTGTCTCTAGAGTCCCATTATCTAATAAATGTTCATCATCTGACCTGGCATTTATCCAACTTGGAGACTTTCCCATACCCTTCCATTAGCCAATTTCACCACTTCTGCAACAGCCAAAACACTTAAATACTGATTACATCTAAGTCTTGTTACTCTTCCAGTACTAAGTTATGTCAGTTTTGGCTGATATCAATAATAAATATACAGTCAACTCCTGCTGCTCCCTCAGGACATAATCTTTGAGATAATCCAACAAAAGAACTAGTAAGCCGTAGCAAAGTACAAACTAAGCTGCCCTTTAACACTAAATATGTGCCTCATGCTCAGCATTTAGTGGGAAAGGAAGTCTTTCCGGCAGGATGATATAAATGTAGCATCTCTGAGACAATGGATCATCCTTGGGGTTGTCACTCCTAGAGCCAGACGGGGGCAAAATAACCTGTCTCCCTGCCCATCCCCTTTGGGTAGACCAGTAGGACATCTATCTATTACTCACATGGAAGCATAGGCTAAAGGCAAAACAGTAATTTAAGACAGGTCATCCTCAAACAACTGTGCACATCATGTCCACTGGAGAGAAAAAGAACAAAGCAAATATACGCTGAACTATTAGAAACAGAGATGCTTGCTAAGGTCACTTTGGGTTTGTTTGTTTGTGTTGGGTTTTAAAAAAAAACACAACCTAAAAGGTTAGCGATGAAGAGCAACATTCTACTCTCTTCATCTGCATAATGTACTCTGACTGATGGTATTCATGCTAATCACATATTTGCTAGCCCTTTTTAAACACTGTCTAATCAGGATGCTGTCTCTGCTTCTATTAAGCCAGCAATTAGAAAACCGAACTGGAGAGAGCAGATATTTATCATCAAATGGCTTCTTTTTATTTTTAGCCAAGAATACCCTGTCCTTGCGTTCTTCGTCACCAAAAACATCCTCGTCTGACACCAAATAGACCTTCAGCAGCACCTGTATAATTTCAATCCCCTATCCCATAAAGCAGGGAACCTATCCCAAATGCACGAATTTACTAGTAAGAAGCAGCCACAGGAAGACGGGGTAACTGGGGCCAAGTCCATGGCAACATCCATGGGGCCTGAAACAAAACAAAAACCACCTTGCAGTGCATCCCCAACCTCTAAGAGTGTGTCCTGTCCTGTGCTCCAGACAGATGAGGATGGAAGACTTCTAGTGCAATTCAGGTCTCCCAGGTGGGAAGAGGAGTTTCATGAAGGGCAGAAAGGGACACCTTCCCCTTTCTGCAAAAACATCCCAGTTTCATGGTCCCCTCTGATTCAGGACTCAGAAGCCCTTGAGGATGGAGATGGGAGGATGAGATTACACTGCAAAGCCTGATTGATGGGGCATCCCCTACCTCCAGGGGTACTCACACCTGAAGAGGCAGGTAGTTCCCAGCCTGTGGACAATGAGGTGGACTAAGGGGCATGACCTGCTGCTGCTTTTCTGATCTCTCGGTCTCTCTCTTTCTCAGGTATTTTTGCATCCAACTCTTGCAAAAATGAAGAATACACTTACAATATACCATATTTTTCCATGTATAAGACGCCCCCTATTTTGGGGGACTCAGATTTAAGAAAATGGGGGGAGATGACTATCCATGTATAAGACAATCCCCGTTTCTAAACATTATTTTAGAGTAAAAAAAAAATCTAGTCTTATACACGGAAAAGTACAGTACATGCACACTTTTAACATTACATTCAAAGTAAGGTGACACTTAAATCTTCCCCCTCTGTGGCTTCCGGTGTCACCTACACAGAGGTCCAGGCTTTTGGGGCTGAACCCCAATCTGATTAGTACAGAAATAGAAGTAATAAAGAGTTACAAACCTATTTCCAGTTGCTTACTGGCAACAGGGAGAAATCCTGACCTGACTGAGAAAGAAGCACAAGGAACTTCAGCAAATCTGAAAGACTCTATGACCTCCAGCATGGCATTCCATTTAATCCAGCTGCGATAGCTCTGAATCATTCAGACGCCGCTCCCTATGTAGAGCCTAAAATTAGGATGTGTCGTTAAAACAGGCATTACAGGGTTAAAACAGGCATTACAAAAGGGGAGAATAAAGTTACTCACATTAAATTGGCATATCTGGCTAATTAGAGTTAGCAGAAATAACCACGGGGAGTTGGTACATTTGTGAATGCTTGGAAAACAATAGTCTTTGAGAGAAAATATCTCCGCAGCTGGGTGCAGATGCTTTATATGGCACAAGATGGTCCCAGCAAGCTTGTTTCATGTTGTGTCACCACCAGGGTGCATATACAATCCCTCCTGCCCTCATAAAATGGCTGTGCTGATGCTAACAGATGCTGCTTGCATTTTTAGTGTTATTACTGCAGCAAAACTTGCTAATAATAGGAGCACACCATTATACAGGGCTAGAAATAAAAACAATACTTCCTCAATAAAAAAATATGCAGTCGTCACATTTTAAGCAGTTTCATTCGCCATGATTACACTGATCCATATTTTTCAACTCTGACACAGATCACAAAAGGGAAAAAGCATGGAACAAGTTCAAACAGGTTTCTTTTTGACGAAAATCTAATATAGCTGGACAGGCTATGCAATTGCTGACCTCTTGTACCCCTGCTAGGAAAGTCACCTCCAAATTTAAACCTCAAACTGGATAGGTTTGTCCAATAGATCTGGCTGTTAGAATATAAAGCTTTAAATGACTTGGGCCCCAAGTACCTGAGGGAAGACCTCCCCTGTTACCAACCAACCTGTGCTTTAGTATCCGCAGGAGAGATTCTGCTCTCCTGCAGACCGTTAACATATGCTAGGAGGGTGGAGTCACTAGAAAGTAGTAGCTTGTCTGTGGAACTCCCTTCCAAGTGACAGATGTTGAACAGGAGGCTTAAGGGTTTTTTTATTTGTCCAGGTTTTTCGGATCATGAGGAAAACATTACTCGGTTGAACTGATGGCTCCTATTCTTACTGTACTTTTACCATGGTTGTGTTAGTCGGCTTTAATTAGTATGGCTACTTTTATCTGGGACACAGGTGGCGCTGTGGGTTAAACCACAGAGCCTAGGACTTGCCAATCAGAAGGTCAGCGGTTCGAATCCCTGCAACGGAATGAGCTACCGTTGCTCAGTCCCAGCTCCTGCCAACCTAGCAGTTCAAAAGCACGTCAAAGTGCAAGTAGATAAATAGGTACCGCTCCAGCGGAAAGGTAAACGGCGTTTCCGTGTGCTGCTCGGATTCGCCAGAAGTGGGTTAGTCATGCTGGCCACATGACCCGGAAGTTGTACACCGGCTCCCTCAGCCAATAAAGCGACCCCAGAGTTGGTCATGTCTGGACCTAATGGTCAGGGGTCCCTTTACCTTTACCTTTTACTTTTATCTAGTTTTCTTATTAGACACTCTGGGCTCCAAAATTAGAGGGATGGATACCCTTTACCATGATACTGCTGGAACCCAAAGAGCATGGCCATACCTCAAAAGCAAAGCTATGCCTCAAAGGATTTGAACAGACCACCAGAAGCCATTTTCTAAATATATTTTTGGTCCCTTCTGCTACTATATGGCAAATGGGTGGGCAGGAGTGGGGAGGCAGAGTAGAAAAGTGTGTGTACACCAATGGCGGGCCTACATTTTTGGGGCCCTGAAGTCTGAATTGTTATGGGGGCCCCTTCGCAATCAGCAACGAGGTCTGGGTAACCACTGTTACCTTCTTCAGTGGAGTTGTTCCATGGCAGATCACCACACCTTTTCAACTTCTGTGCTACTGACTCTCAAACTCTGAGATTGTTGCACTATAAACAACAACAACAAAATCAACTTGAGTTGTGTGACTCAGATTGGGTCTACTAGGCCCAAACCTTTTAAACAAAGTGGACTGAAGTCGCTCCTGGGGCCCCTCCAGGATCAGGGGTGCTGAAGATGAAGCTTCATTCGTTTCATAGTAGAACCACCCCTGGTTTGCACACTTACTGGTCACCATTCTGAAGTGGTCACTAAGGGATCGGGAGGGTCCCGTTCACACAACATGGCTTCCAAATGAGTAACGGCAGTCAGCAAATTGTACTGGTGCAATATTCACACATGATGGTTGTATAAACCATCTTACTTACCTGGAGGAATGTGCACAAGACAATTACACACAACCTTCACTTTCCAGGATTTTTCTCAGGTGCCAATGGTTTACTTGAATATGTGGAATTAATGGGAACAACTGGGGTTTTTGGAAATGCCTGGAGTACAATGTTTGCAGAGGGGGCAGGCATTCAATCACTCCAACTCTGTGTGGGCAGCGAGATGGTTTATGACGGTCTCCGCAACAGCTCCTCGTGTGTTTGCTGGTGCTATTTAAAAATGCTGCATCTCCTGCCCAAAGCAGCCATGCTCATACCAACAGATTTTACTTTTATTAGCAATAATATATCTTTCCAAAATAGAATCATAAATCCAATCTACAATTATTCAGCATCGAAGAAACAAAATTACGGGCATATTTCCCAGTAAATAATTTATTTTAAAGATATGCGTACACTTGGTTGGATGCATTCAGCTTGGGTACATTTACCCACCAACTGCCATCGAGATTTTGTTAAAACAGAAGGGTCATAACAATTAAAACAGGGTTGCCTGTTCACATGTCAAAAAGAATAATTGGGAAGAGCAGGATGGCACCATCATCCTCACTTAGTAACAAATTCAGACCAGAGCACAAGGTTTTTGGGGGGGGGGGGTTTCACTAAAGTAAAAAATCATAACATAAAAGGCTGAGCTGAGTGGGGAAATCAACTTTGCCTTCCTTTTAACTTTCCAATTCCATTTCACTTATCTCTCCTTTGCTTCTGTAGTGTAGGAATGGGGCCCTTGCTATGCCAAGTGTACACCCTTCATACAAATCTTTATGCTCCCTCACATGAACACAGATTCTGAATTCAGCCCTAGAGATCATCCTTATGAGAATCATAGTCCGAGCCTCTAAGACATGTTTTAAATGAGATTCTGTCTCCACAATTTCAGCCAGCAAAAAAATATTCCACAGACCATCTAGATGCAAAGGTTTCTAAACCGAATGTTTTCTCATCTTCCCCACAGAAGTGAAAAGGGAAGGAACTCCCCTCTAGTCGTCCAAAAGACTTCTAGTTCTTTGAAAGACTTCCCATAATACTAAAATCAGTGTCTAAGGTGTGCTGCTAAAACAAAATGTAAGTGTATAGCTCCCTTGTTGCCTCTTGCCAGCCGCTTTGCAGCCCCAAATCATGCTTAACAAGTTTGAAAGTAATTCAGGTGAGAGGCAAGTTGTCAATTCTCTAGACGAGCATAGCAGAAAGGAGCATATTCCCATTTCACATGTCTGGTAGTTTCTAGTATCAATAATATATAGCACTTATATCATCCCAATAGAGTGCTAGAGGCATTATTTGGAATGCAGACACGACACAGCCCCCTTTCCAAGTTGAGTAACAATATCCATTAGACAAGACGTCGGAGAGAAGGAAAGAGAGATCAGAGATTTACAAGGGGAAGGGAATGGCTTACAGGAGCTTTAAGAAGCCTTGAAAGGCCAGGGCTGGTGAAGTCATCTTCTCCCAAGTTTGGTTTTTCTGATTCCCTTCCCCCTGCAAAATAAAGACCTGCAGAGATTTTAGAATAGCCCAGTTTAAGACCATTACTTTTGCACTGCTTTTACACAATATAATCAGTGACTATTTGTGTTCCTCTTCTCGACCACTGCCACCCACACTTCTCATGCATGAGGACGTTCTTCCTAGGTAAGACAAGAAGGGTGAGGGTTGGGTGGGAAAAGAGGCTGCCTCCTCATGTTGAGATCCTACTACGTCATGTAACACTGACAATACATAAATCTGGAAGACGTGGTGATGCATGGAAGATCACTTTTATTCAATGGTATCATTGCTGTCCCAATTTCTTTACTTCAAAAGAGTGCGGCTCTCTTCCTTGGTTGATGTATTTTTTTGATGGTATCTCAGTGAGTTTTATGTGGAAAACAATAACACTTGTTTCCACAGATCAGCAGCTACATGGACAAGATGGTGACTCCAGAAGAGAAATTTGAACTGGCATGTTCAGTTGTGCCGTCAATCTACTTTAAAGAATTATAATTATCCCTTGAACAGTGTTTCTTTTCATAGAATCAGTGAATTGGCGAGCTGGAAGGGCCCTGCAATGCAGGAATCTCAACTAAGGCATCCATGGCAGATGGACATCCAACCTCCAAGTAAAGAGAGTCCACCACCGCCCTAGAGAGTCTGATCCACTGTCTAACAGTTCTTACATGAGAAAATTCTTCCTGGTGTTTTATCAGAATATCCTTCCCTGCAATTTCAAGCCATTGGCTTGGGTCCTACCCTCCAGAACAGAAGAAAACAAGCTTGCTCCATCTTCCATGTGGCAATCCTTTAGATATTTGAAGATGGCTATCATGTCTCCTCTCCTCTTTTTCAGGCTAAACATACCCAACTCCCTCAGCCACTCCTCATAAGGCTTGGTTTCCAGACCCTTTGTCATATTAGTTGCCCTCTTTTGCACATGTCCAGTTTGTCAATATCCTTCTTAAATTGTGGCGCCCAGAACTGAACACAATATCCCAGGAGCTGTCTGATCAAGGCAGAATAGCGTGGTATCATTACTTCCCTTGATCTGGATAGTATACTTCCATTGATGCAGCCTAGAATAGCATTAGTTTTTTATTGTGGCTGCATCACACCGTTGACTCATGTTAAGCTGGTGATCTACTAAGACCCCTAGATCCCTTTCACATGTAATACTGGCTCTCTTTTTTTTAGAGAAACACAAGTGTGCTACTAAACCAAAAGTCTAAAATGGCTAGATTGGGTGGTTATTCCAAATACTGCTGAAGTAAGTCAAAGTTATGAGACAGAATAGATGGAAATATTCGACAAAAGTTATTTCAATCTGTCTCAAGCATACTTCTCTTCTCTTTACTGGCTGCAAAAGCACCAGCTGAAATAGTCCCCTAGTCAAAAGAGATTATGCTTCCCAGACTTTCTGGGTAATAAAATGCCATCATCGATCTCCGCTGATGCATCTCTGGAGTGGAAATCTTGCAGATCTCCGAGTTATATCCGAGTTTTCTCAGCCATGACAGCATCCAAATATGTGGGCTTCCAGCAACAAAATAGAGGCAACTGGAATAATTTATCCCAAAGGTTTTCAACACCTAAGCACAAAATCTGATTGTAAGAATAACCTCAGATAATCAAGGCTTTTTTCTTTTCTTTTTTAGAGACAAAAAAAAAAGGTAACTTATTTTGTTTATGGCATTGAGCACAGTCCAATGATTAAGAACCCACATACTTTAATTGTATTTTATTTACTAGATTTGTATGACTTCCCCACAACATGCATTCCTTGGGCAGCTCACAGAAACAAACATGAAAATAGACAAAAAAAGTGAAGCATAAAAAGATGTTCCTTTCCTGCAAATGGGGGTAGGTAAAGCAAACAATAAATCACAATTCAAGCACAAGTTATTTGTTGAATAAAAGGGCCCTCACCTGGTTCTGAAAAAAACACAAAGGCACCACCAGGTGAGCCTGTCAGGGGAGGCTATTCCATAGTGGGGTGCCACCACACAGAAGGCCTTCTCATTACAGTGGTACCTCGGATTAAGAACTTAATTCGTTCTGGAGGTCTGTTCTTAACCTGAAACTGTTCTTAACCTGAGGTACCACTTTAGCTAATGGGGCCTCCCGCTGCCACCGCGCTGCCAGAGCACGATTTCTGTTCTCATCCTGAAGCAAAGTTCTTAACCTGAGGTACTATTTCTGGGTTAGAGCAGTCTGTAACCTGAAACGTCTATAACCCGAGGTACCACTGTAGAAGTCATCCACCTCACTTCACTTGCAAGGCTCTGAGGAACATCTCAAGATTCAGGTAGTTTATATGGGAGAAGGCAGTATTTCAGTTACTCAGGTCCCAAGCCAATTAGGGCTTTTTATGTTAAAACAAGCATCTGAAATTGAACCCTTAAACAGACTGGAAGCCAGTGCAGCAAATAAAAGGAGATTCTCACAGTGAATTCTTGTTCTCCAGGGCTCCCAGATGTCATTCTGATTTGCTACTCTCTGAGATGCCATACCTTCCTGGATCAGTGTGGAGGCAGAAACCCAAATGACAGGAGAACTGGATACGCCACTCAAGTATTCTTCTTGAGCTACACCTTTGAAGCAACACATAACGTTTCTAGAATAAATAAATCCTAAAATAAAGTTCAGAAGAGCCTGAGGTGCAAAAGAACACAACTTACTATGCTGGGCAGAAATAGTCATCGGAAGCAGACTGAAAACACAATGACCTATATGGGATGGAGAAGTTTACAAAAAGATTTGGGGGCAACATAGATGGATGAAAATAAGAAACATTCCTGTGGCACCTTAAAGGCTAGCAGATTTATTGGGTCATGATCTGTGAAAGCTTAAAGGTAAGGGTAAAGGGACCCCTGACCATTAGGTCCAGTCGTGACCGACTCTGGGGTTGCAGCGCTCATCTCGCTTTATTGGCCGAGGGAGCCGGCGTACAGCTTCCGGGTCATGTGGCCAGCATGACTAAGCCGCTTCTAACGAACCAGAGCAGCACACAGAAACACCGTTTACCTTCCCGCCAGAGTGTTACCTATTTATCTACTTGCACTCTGACGTGCTTTCGAACTGCTAGGTTGGCAGGAGTTGGGACCGAGCAATGGGAGCTCACCCCGTAGATCTGTTAAGAGACCACAGCAGACTCACATGCTGCCCCTCTGAGATAGAAGTTTAAGCACATGAGAGGCTGCCAAGTGAGAAGCACAAACGCAAATACTAAGGAGGAAATTCAGAGGAGAGGATAGGTTTTAAGACTGGCAATGGGTATTTATGTTGCGAAGCAAAGGATGGGGGTGGGACAAGTCTGCTGCAAAGGAGGGGTTTCAAAAACTGAGCATGGAAAACTTGGGATAGTCTCATTTCTTTTTCAATGTTTCAGTAAAGGCATTCTTCTTATTTGACAAGGTTCTGATATCATTTTACACCATAGAATCAGAGCTGTAGAGCAGAAAGATACCTCAAGGGTCCTCTATTCCAACCCCCCGCAATGCAGGAACCTGAACTAGATCACGATATATTAATAAGCTATGCCTAATCACAGCAGCTCCTCATCTGTTAATTGGTGCATAGAGGCAGTCAGCCTCCTCCATGTAAATTCAAGGACTGACAAGCATATGGTATCTGAATGTTAGTTGCTGGGAAACAACAACTGGGAAAGACTGCAGTCTTTATATTTGGCTTTCTAGGTTTTCCAAAGGCAGTGGCTGACCACCATTGGAAACAGGACGCTGAATTAGATAGACCGTTGATGGTTCTTAGATTCCCAGGGACATAGTGGCAAGGGGGGGAGATGCAAGGTGCACAACTAAATCAGTCTCAATTGACCTTTATTGAGGGCAAATTCTAATCAATTCCTTTCCATTTGGTACCACTTCAGGCAGAATAGAACCTAGCAGTAAGATTAAAATAAGTTCTCATCATCAGTATAATGAGCTCATTATGAACAATTACTCTGCTGCGAGAAAGGGAAGGAAACAGCGATAGCACTGTATTTCAAAGGGAGGGCATTCTAATATTCTACACCATAACCCAGCGCCTAACCCATGCAATCTATTTCAGGGGCTTCTGTGCTGAAATCACCTATTTCAGGTTGCTTTCAAGAAGTCTCTTGCAATTTCGGGACTTTAAATTACTGCTTGCCAAAATAAATCGAAGGTTATATCAGCGCTAATGGTGATCCATGGATAGGGCTCTCGGTATCTCATGCAACTCCAGCTTGCAGATTTGGGTCTCCGCCAGGAATGGAGACCTGGCATCTCTCCCTAATAGAGTTTCAATTGCCTCCACAAAGCCACATTAAGGAACCTCTACCATTGCTTATTGGAACAGGTTTCTCAAAGATCACCACCACCTGCTTTTCCTCCCACATTTGAAAGCAACTGCAGAGGCCAAATGGCAAAAAATTCTTTCACTTTTCCATG
The DNA here is from genome assembly GCF_964270895.1 of Podarcis filfolensis. Taxonomy (NCBI): domain Eukaryota; kingdom Metazoa; phylum Chordata; class Lepidosauria; order Squamata; family Lacertidae; genus Podarcis; species Podarcis filfolensis. Next base: position 98,078,819 of record NC_139605.1, on the reverse strand, counting down.
GCTCATCATTTCTCCTTAGCTATCCCAAGATCGTGAAGTTTTGTTTTTCTTTCTATAGCCATGGAGAATGGACCAGGTATCTGTTGTGGGGGGTGGGGCGATTAAAAACAACAACAATCCTCCCGCCAGACTGGGACTATCCCATCACTCACCCAAGTTTAGGATACTTCACCATTCTTCAGCAGAGTTTCTTTTCTTTCAGCAAAGTAAGCGGCTCATGTACATGCCAAACCAAGCTTCAAAAATAAAGGAAATTGTAATGCAATACAGTGGTACCTTGGTTCCCAAATGGCTTAGTTGTCGAACAAATTGGCTCCTGAACGCCGCAAACCCGGAAGTAAGTGTTTCGGTTTGCGAACATTTTTCGGAAGCCGAGCGTCCGATGCAGCTTCCGCTTGAGTGCAGGAAGCTCCTGCAGCCAATTGGAAGCTGCGCCTTGGTTTTCTAACAGTTTCGGGAGTCGAACGGACTCCCGGAACGGATTAAGTTTGAGAACCAAGGTACCGCTGTAATAACAGACTGCCTGAGAGAAAGTAAAAGAGCTTCCTGAGGCAAGAACACAACACAAAAACCCTGCCCACCAGATGCCAGACATTCGACTCCTAATCAAATTAAGCCCCAGTGTTTTTCTTACAGTATCTGCATTCCCCCAAAACAGCATGGTATGGATGCCTCATGAAACTTAGTGCCAAGTTATTTTAAAAAATTACCTCAGCCAAGATGTGTGGCGCATGAGTAGTTTGGGTCAAGAACATACGGATACCACAATAATTCTCACCCAGTTTTTCATTCAGAGTACTCACTGTGTCTACAACAAAGAGTATGGGGGGAGGGGGGAGGGGAGAGAGAAGCCATCCCTTTTTGCAAAACACAGTATCTTTTCACAAAGGTGTTCTCTAACTCATCCGGATGCTGATAATGCGAAGCTGGAAATGCCTCATTCAGGCATATGATGTGGGCTTGTCAAGTGACCTTTCCTTTCTGGTCTGAAGCTGCTGGTGGTGTTCATCTTGCATTAGCAAGATCCTTGATATTTGCAGGTGTTTGTGTACTTTTAATTTCTATCCCTGTAGTGTTGGGATGAACAGCAGGACAATAAAAATGGACTTTAGAAGCCCTTATGGTCACTAGGAGACTTATATTTTGAGTCTGGAAGGATCAATGTTCATCATCTATTATCCAATGGTCTAAAAGACCTTCATGTCCTTCCTACATTTCAATGTACTTTCTCTAAGCACCAACTTAGTTTGGATACGTATTTGGACATTTGGTTGGCATATATTGATCTGCATGTATAAATTAAGATGGGTGTGCTGATGCTTATTGAATTGTGAATGTCAGGTGATGGTTTTGATTTGTTTTCCCCTTTTCCCATTTAGTAAATCACCATCATCATCCCCAGTTCTTAGCTGCTACCAGAGTCTCTGCCATCAGACTGCAATTTAGAAAAACACAATTTTCTGTTCTAAGCATGAAATATGAATGATCTATACAAGCTGCTCTGAGCCTTACAATGGAGTAGAATATAAAACTGAATGAATCCATAAATCAATCATCAAACCAGCAAGCCAATTCCTATGTTCTGAGATATGGGCTTTTGAAATTACGTTCCTCCATTAGAAGAGAGGACATTAGTCAACCCTACTTGTGACAGCTGCACTTAACCTTAACACCACAAACCACAACATATGAGTAAGGCAAGATATTTGAAACAATCACTTATTATAAGTTATTGATCTTGCCTGATTTAGACTGACCCAGATGCATCTGCCTGAACTCTTCCTTCCCTCCTTGCTCCCTTCCTTCCTTCCTGTCCAGTGATATACTTGGGACTTATTGTTTTAAATGGGCACTTACAAGCTTACTTAACGAAGAACAAGGAAGTAGAGCAAGCTACAAAGCTGTGTGAAGTGCCACATCCCTCAGACCAATCTGTCAGAGCGGCGCTCTTGTTTTTTTAATTAGCCAAGCAATTTTCTTCCTCCCACAGACGTGTCTCTACAAGTTCCCTAACTGAATTCAATGAAACAGAAGACAGTATTAAAATGCCCTGATTAATGTTAACGCTGTCTAAAAGGTCTTTGCCAAAACAAGCAAAGACACCCAACGAGCCCCCAGGAATCAAGCAAAATTGAAAAGGTAATGGAAATTTTCATAGAATCATAGAGCTGGAAGAGACCCCAAGGATCATCTAGTCCAACCCCCCTGCAATGCAGGAACATGCAGCCGTCCCATACGGGGATCAAACCTGCAACCTTGGTGTCATCAACACCATGCTTTAACTGACTGAGCTATCCAAACTGAGCTTGTATCATCTAGAACAGGCTTTCTCAAACTCAGCCCTCCAGATGTTTTTGAGACTACAATTCCCATCATCCCTGACCACTGGTCCTGCTAGCTAAGGATCATGGGAGTTGAAGGCCAAAAACATCTGGAGGGCCGAGTTTGAGGAAACCTGATCTAGAACGTACAGAACAATGTAGCTGGAGGTGCCAAGAGGTATCTTATTCTTCCAGTTCAAGGGCCATATGTATTTATGCATGAAGGGTGGAACAAATCTTTTCAAGTTAAATAAACAAAATCAATAAGAGGGTTTTCAATGAGAAATTGAGGGGGGTCCTTTTCTATCACTTTTACTGTTGCTTCCAGCAAGAGAACTCATGTTAAAACTTTCTACTCCAGTACTACCTTATTCATGGCTCCATAATGATGTCAAAGATCAGCGTGAGTGATGTTTTCTTTGGTTACTAAGGTGACAAAGGGCTCTCCTCCGTGTATGTGATGGAGGAGGGAAGGAGAGGCTGAAGCGCTAAGTCACTGTACAAAAGGCCATCAATGTGAATGGAAGAGATGAGATCATTTTTCAAGGCTACTACCACACAAAAACAAGTATTATTCTGAACTAAATATATGAACATGAATAGTATCCCCAACTGATTCCCACTTCTGCAATAACCAGGTGCAAAACACAACAGAATAGCAGCGGCCTGACAGATTTCTCCCCTGCATTGTTTTAAAAAATGGCATGAGAAAAGAGAAGAATCAGTTGGCTTAAGATTGACTGACACATGTACATTCCTAACCCCCCCAAAAAAACCTGTCTTATCTCCCTTGTCTTCTTATCCACCTTTCCCAGTAGACCATGGTCTCCTCCCCCTCTCTCTCACACACACACACCCCTTCTGTTTCTCTTGGCCCAGCACATGATCCAGAGACAGACCTAGTCAAGGTGGCCTGAGATGAGAAAAGCTCATTTGCTCTGAATCTGTGTGAAGTTTATGCTTATGCTTGCAATTAGCAGAAATATAGACACTGGTAGAATATGCAAATCATTGCTGGGACGGATGCTGACAAGTCAGAATTTGCACTAAATTATAGAAAGCCTTGCGGAGTTGGCAGAATTTGCAAGGGACCAGAGAGGAAGTGCTGTGCATGTAGAGGAAAGGCCAAGAGACTAACGGGATATTCAAGCTGGCTAGTTAGGTATTTTAGAAAAACAGGAAAAGAACATGGCTTTCATCTTGCTGCTTACAGAGACTTTTGACGCAGCTATCACATTGTGTAGGCAGCAGCTAAAACATTATAATAACTAAAGGGCTACCATGAAGTCATCAGTCAACTTTTACAAGCACAGGGAATGGAGAAAGAATCTAGTCTAAGTGGGAGAGCAAAAATAGAAAGTATGTGAGAACTTTTGTCACAATTAGATTTAGTTGGGTCAGCTGAAGATGTGGCTTTGACTAGCTCCTCCCTGCACAACAGATTGCATGATTTTCTGCCATTATTGGTCGTGCTGACAGTGTAATCTCAGTCGCAAGGAGCCATCTTTGATCCATTGTAGGGATGCCTCCTAGGCATCTGTTTTGCTTTGAATTGCACCATATCCTTGTGTCTCTGGATTCCTGCTTCTGCTTATACGTTCTGTAGAACACTGGCAAACCCTCACACTGTCCTGTGCCAGTGCTTACATAACAGCTGGTAGAGCTTTCTTCTAGTCTTTAAGTCTCTATGAGAATGAGTCCACAGTTGGTTGCCTAGTTGTTGCTGACAAAGACTCCTCTGCTGTCTCCCCCTTAGCCAAAAACCCCAAGAGGGAAGGGATTGTTCGGGGACGGGAGCCTGCTAAAAAAAAATCTCCCCATCTCACCCTTGAGAAACCCAGGAAGGGAAAAAAGATTTCTCCAAGCCCTTCCTAAGAAGGAGGTTCTGAGCTCCTTCCCAGTAGAGCAGTCAGCCTTGTCTAATCCTAATCAGATGTGCAATCCCAAAATATAGATCATGCCCTCTTTACCAAAGAATAGTACATACATAGGAAGCTGTCTTATATTGAGTCAGACCACTGATCCATCTAGCTCAATATCATCTACATGGATTGGCAGTGGTTCCCCAAAGTTTCAGGCAGGAATGTTTCCCAACCTGTCAGGGAACTGCCATCAGCTCAGAGGCAGGAGGTGGAAGGGCAATTGGGTTACAGGGAGCTGCCGAAGATCGTGAGAAGCAGCTCGTCCTCCGGGGAGGAGGGAAGCCACGCCTCCAGTGGGGAAGGGATGCAGGGCTCGGAAGATGCAAGGGAGAGCAGCAACACCGAACCTGAGCAAAGCGGGGGGGAGGCAGGTCCCCCTTTGCCCACGCCCTCTAGGCTTACACACAGAGAGGGGAGGCATAGGATGGGGGTCAAAAGACTGCTCTGCTGGGGAAAGTTTAAGGACCACCCACTCCCAGATTCTGCTAGCGACTGAGCAGACATGGAATTGAGACGATCTGCATTGTGAATGTTTTGGACAGATAATAAAGCCTTGAAAAGACCAGGGGGAGTCTTGCCTGTTCGCTCTCGAGCAACCACACTGGCATTCACAACACAACCCTACCAATAAATGCCAGAGGTTGAAGTCGGGACCTTCTGCATGCATGACAGATGTTCTATCAGTGACCTATAGCCCTTCCCCAAGTAACCTCTGGAAGAAAGTGGAAAGGAGACAACACAGGAAATTCGAACAGTCTGCAATATCTACAGTAGACTTCCTTGCCCTTTAATTTGCAGAATTGGACAAAAGCAGCAAGAAGGAACAATCCACCCAATTTTTCAACTGGACAAAGGCCTATTTCTAAGTTCTGAGTTTGAAGACCAGAAGTTCTAGGCACATGGGAAAGTTATGCGTAGCCCTCTAAGGGGAGCTTTGATAAGCCTTGCAATCCCCTATAACTGAGAACCATGGTACGGTAATCTCAGAAGAAGTTGGTTGCCTGCATAGACCTTCCGCTAAACAACTTTGGAAACAGAAACTTACAAATGCTCTCAAACACAAAAGTGAGACGACAGACCTCCAGCTGGTGTAATTAAAATAAAACTTTCATGGAGATCTCCGCTATCTGCATCTCTGCTATTTGTTATTACGAGGCATAAAGAATCAAAATCACTTTTTACTTTTTCCTAGGAGAAAATAGAAGGGAATAAACTCCATTGTCATAACACACTATAAAATATATGAGCAAGCACTAATGGGAAAAAGCACAGGCCGTAAATGTAGCTTCTCTGATTCCCAACCCACCCACCCCAATCTGCAATGTTCATAATACTTCCAAGTGGCTAACACTTGGAAGCAATAATAAGTCATAACTCGATAGGTCCCAGAGGCTTTCTCATTTCATGCTTATTAAAAGGCAGAAAGGCAGTAATCGTTTAGAGACTGGAAAATAATATGAATAACTCATTGAGAAAGTGTACTGAGGGGAAAAGCAATGTATTGAACAAGATCTGCAATAGAAGGTCTACTTTCTGAGTGAACATCTCCAGGCATGATATAAATTAATCATATACAGCCTACAATGGGAAGAAATCAATGGATAAAGCTGAGCCAAGCCAGAGATGCCTCTTGCTACACAAACCAACACTGCTAAACTAATGCTTTTTACCACAGGACAAAGGATTATAATAAATCTTTCTGTCCACCCTCAGAAAAGGGATTGCGGTAAAGAAAGCCAGCTATGAAGGCTACTGCTTTACTTTTAAGTAACTCTTGTTTTCCCTCCATCCAAATCACTTTGTAAAGGAAGGTAAACACCACTGTTGTTCTTTTAAAATAAATAATCCAGTGAGGATGTTAGATGAAGCAGGATACAGTGGTACCTCGTGTTACATACGCTTCAGGTTACAGACTCCGCTAACCCAGAAATAGTACCTCGGGTTAAGAACTTTGCTTCAGGATGAGATCAGAAATCGTGCTCCGGTGGTGCGGAGGCAGCAGGAGGCCCCATAAACTAAAGTGGTGCTTCAGGTTAAGAACAGTTTCAGGTTAAGAACGGACCTCCGGAACGAATTAAGTACTTAACCTGAGGTACCACTGTACATATGTCCATGCCATTTTGTAAGCTGCTTTGAGACGCATGTGAAAAAGCAGGGTGTAAGGTTTTTTAATTAACCGATTCCTTTTTATACACCTGACACCAGCAGCTTCTAGGCAACTTATGGTCAAGTTTTACATGTACAAAAATTTTAATAGAATATTGAAAAGATGTCTGTATCAGTGCCAGGCAGGCCTGGCTATAAAGAACATTCCACAGGCAGGGGAGCCAAGCGCCCAAATTCTCCTTGTTGCCACCCTCCAAGCCTCTCTTGGCAGGGCAACCCTGAGTAGGAACTCAGAGATTATATTCAGGTTCAGGTAGAATCATATTGGTACTGATTCAAAACTTGAAGATGACATGCAAAACATTACACATATATCAAGCAACAAGTTCAGTAAGTTCTTTCTCTCTCTTTTTTATGGCAGTAAGTTACAATTGTTGGTCAATCTTCTGTAAACTCTACTGAACGATACATCTCCTTCACTTCCCCAAACCCATCTAATTAATATATGTCAGTTGTTTTTTTCCATTTTTGCAACCTGCCCAGTTTTCTTCTCTGGAACAGTGCTTAATTTCCAAATCCCTGGCATATGGTTGTTTTTTTTAAATACACTTTGTTCCCAAGTTTAGCACTATGAATCACAAATTCTTATGAAGCTCCCAAAATATTAAAAAGGCTCCATCTCACACAATTAACCAACCAAGTTGTCCAATGACTCGTTTTGCCGACGAGAGACAAAGGTTGCAATCGATACTTAGTTTAATCTAGCATGGTTTTACTGTTCTGTGTACTTTGAGATTTAACCAAAGCCACAAAATCCAAGGCAAGGTAACAAACGAGCAATATCTGAAACATTTATTTTTTCTATCTTTCATTTTATTTCAACGCCTGATACTCATAAAAGGATTTTTAAGCCTTGAAAAGAAGGAGGAGGCACGTCTTCCAACAAGTGAAAAAAAACAAAGCTGAGAAAAGCACCTGGAGATACTGGCTCCTTTCACACATTTTTCAAAAGACAATCAAAGTGCTTCTCTAGATCAACAAATCTTTTCAGGCCAACAGGGATCACATCTAACACTATCCTTGAGATCTGGCTGAGGTCCTCAACAAACTGTTTTGAACTTAAGAACACTATTTGCAGTACATAAGCATTTGTGCTTCCATCCTCCACTGGTGGGACAGCTGTCCCTGCCAATCCATACCTAGGGTCACAGAAAATGCAACACCAGCATGGCCTTTACTGTATAGATTCTGCACAGCTGAAGTTGCATTATATTAATCTTTAAAATGTAAGTGGATTTTGTAGGCATCCACTTCGCCGGTAGCCTATATTTTGGGGTTTGGCACTATCTGCTAAACTAGAATATTGCAAGCAGAAGGTCCTATATTTCATCCCTGGCATCTCCAGGTAGGACTGAGAAAAATTCCTGGCCCTGGGAGCAAACTACCCACATAGAGGGTTAAGCCGCAGTTTACCAGACCACCACTGCACCCAAGCAGCAGTCTAGGACCTGAGCAGCCTCACTCGTCTCAGACGATGCTGAAAAACAGTGCACTTATATATTTTCCCTTTTTTGCATCATTTATGCTGCTACAGCAGACCAAGCTGAAGAACAAGGAGCCAAGCCCAGCACTGAAGCCCCAGCAGATGATTGGAAATCCTGGATCATTAAGAACCACTCACCTGAGATGTTATGTATACTCTTTAAACACTATATTAATAACTTCAAGAGCTAGAAATGCTATGGTTTAGTGCAGTCGCTGAATCAAATGCACACAGTCCTGTATATAGGCAGCAACAACAGTAATGACCAGGAGGAAAAGAACTCATTAAGTCCCAGAGCCTCTAAGAAAAGCTGGTGTCAAATCTTCAAGCAGCTTCTAATGCTCAAATTTAGCTCTGTCCAAGGTTAGTCTTCCAGACACTGAAGTCTAGATTGCCATCAAGCATTTCATCAAGAGAGCAAAAGGACCGGTAATCACTTGTGATAAATGACACTTCAGGTAGGGCATTGGCGTGATCAAGAACACATTGATTCAAGGAGGGAACAACTTGGCAAAGAATATGAGCAATTAAAGCTTGCTGCTCAACCTTTATTTTCCAAGCAGCATGCCTGCCAAGGGCTCTTGTTGCTCCTCAAATAACCCTCTGGAATGCAAAGTTAGCTGTTAGGGTCCTGGGGGCCTAATCTGCAGCTCCAGCTCCTGATAATATATCCAGCAGGGCAGCTAGAAAGGGTGTTTAATAGGGTACCTCTAATACCAAGAAGAAATGGCACAGAACCCAATACCAACATCACCTTGGATATATTTGTGCAGTGATGATGTTGTGAGGGGCTGCAGAGCAGGGCCGTCTTAAACATATGCGGCGCCGGGGGAGGTGGGCAAGCAGAGCCCAGCGCAACAACAGTCGCTCCTGAGGCAGCGGCGGCAACTGAGTGAAGCCGGGCGCCTCTTGTAAGCAGCATGCGCTGGGCGGGCCTCTCGACGGTCCGCCAATCCCAGGCACGCAGGAGGGCGGAGCCGGCCAGCTGCCTCAGCGCCTCGCTCGCCCGCAGCAGAAGAGCTGCGGCACTCCAATGGGCTCTGCTCCACTTAGCAGCGGCTCTTCCCAATCTCCAGACTTCAAATCTCGGCCCTGGTGCCCTGAGAGCCCGGCACCCGGGTGCCTCGCACCACTAGCCGCTATGGGTATGACAGCTCTATTGCAGAATACAGATCCCTGAACTTTAATGGTTCGCTGTGTTTATCTACTAATATTTCATTTAAAAGAAATTAACAAACAAAACCATTGTGCAAATCGGGAGGGGAAAAATACAAATTTTATTTCATCCGCATTGTCAAAATCAAATCCCTTCACTTCTAATCAAAATCACTATCCCTTGGTAGAATATAATCAGCTTCAGAAAAGCTCAAGCAAGCTTTTGGCTCAGTAAGAAAAACCTGAAGACTGAAAAGAGTGAAAATACAGTTTTCCACATAGCTGAGGCACCCACAAAAGATTTACATTCAATTAGATAAATTTCTAGAAAAGGTTGCCAAACTGAGTTACAGTTCAACAATTTACGTCTTCTGGTGTACATTATTCATTCTTCAATAGGCAGTACGAAGTGATCTTCAATCCAATTTTCAATTAAAAGTGCAGAAGCTGTATAATAATGTACTTCGCTGTTAATGCTGTGGCAATCAAGAGCATGGTAGTTTGGGGACTTCACACTGGGCATGTGGCGTAGTGCAAACTAAACAATTTAGCTACAGGTTGGCACACATACGGTGTCAAATTGATTGTAGATGTGGGCCACTCAGTCACTTGAAACACTTAAGCCGCTTGGGCTTGCTAAGCAACTGCAACAAGGAATTTTAAGCAGAAAGTCAACCATGACTTGCCAAAAGCTTTTCTCTCTCTGAGTCCCCGGTGCCATCAAACTCAGTCCCTAGCATGCCGCGTTTAATGCAAGACCAAATTAAAACAGGAATGGAAGCAGCAGTGAATCCTATACAAACTAACTCATTGGTCCCACCATAATCTTCACTTTTCTCCCAAGAGATATTGACTATTCTCCAAACTTATTAGGTCTTTGTTCATTGATGGAGTTCCTTCAAAGTTGTCATAGACTTTCTGTGACCACCTGTTCATTTTATACATTACTATTCTCTTCCTTTCTCTGATGCCTTTTCTTCCAGTTTCAGGAATGCTGCTTCCTCTCCATCCTTAAAAAGTCTTCCCCCAGAGTATTCAGGAATCCATCAGACTCCATCTGCCTCTGGGGGTGGACCAACTCTATGAGATTCATAGTGGAGCACCTACATCTTGTCCCAACCTCACCAGGGAATGGTGTAGCCATGGCAATGGACTCACAGCAAGCCCCACCACACCCCCGGTCAATGAAATATTACCAGTCTGCTCTGTGGCAAAGACCCAGGTTGAGGGTTCACATGTGCTGGGCCACTGATCTCACTGCATGGAAACTACCTCAAAGAATTTTAATAATCAGTTTTCAGTTACTAGGTTCTGCGTACTCTGTGTAACTTTATAGCTTAGGATCACCTGGGAAACCCTGAAATATATGCCTCTCGGAACGGAAGTGAAATGCCTTTTAAAATGACTATGAACACATTGAGCTTTATGAATATTTAGCCCATACTTTTATCCGCTTTGGGGGGGGGGCTGTAAATTTAAGAATCCCATCTTTCGCTTACTGGCCTTTTCAGAGCATACAGATTATTTATGCCTCTTACAACATGGCTTCCTTGCAAACCAACAAAAGCTTACAAATGCATAAGTGAGTCATTAGAAAACGAGACCTTCAGTTCAGCTTCCCTCCCACTGCTCCTGTGCTTTTGTTTATATTTGATTCAGTTCAATATCCGGAGAAGTTAAACCTGCCCTAAAGTTCAAGTTCAGTTTTTTAAAAAAATATATAAATGCTTTAATTTTTGCAAAGGCTGCACAAAATATTTATACACACATTCATTTGTTTGATTATGCTTCGGTATGAAAGTAGATTGCCTTTTTGAAACTCAGCTTCTCCCTGCAGGATTTGCAATAAACTCACACATTTTACAGAGGCACAAGAGAAGTTAAACAGGAACAGAGCCAAACACAGTATTTCCAAAAGAGAAAAGTAAGCAGCAAGCTTGCAATATAAGCAACAGAACTATGTGCTCCCTTTTCTACCACAGACCTGCTTGGGAGATTTCAGACCCATTTCTTAACCTGCTCGTGTCTCTGCTAACCTTGTTACTGTAAGCAGCCAGAGTCACCCTGCATGTTATGCAATAGCAGACCCAAGCTTACTACGGCAGGTATGTGGTACAGAGACCTGTAAGGAAACTTGGTTCCCCAGCACATGTACCTATAAGATCCGCTTAGCTGGAGATGTGTTTACCATAGACACACATTACAGTCAGATGTACTTGAAAAGGTTTTCCACACATTCCTTTAAAACAAAAAATGAAAATGAGAAGCAGTCATCAGATATCAAGGTATGTTTACCTCTGGCATTCTGTGTCAGAGGACAAACTGGGCTGTTGTTGGGCCGGAAACCATGGCAGATCAGAAACTGGGAATCATCAGCCTGTTGGGAAGGTACCACTAGCACACAGATGAGAGTAAAATTCCAAGAAATGTGAAAGTACAAGCAAGGTGAATAAGCAACCTATTGTGTTTTTAAGAAGGTATCCCATAATCACAATTAGATTTGTCCTTTTTAAGCAGTCCAGCACCCAACATGAAAGCAAAAAAAAAGGAGGACAATCTGGACTCAAAATGTAATGTACCAACGTACACGCCTCACTTAGAAGTATTCAGAGAGCAGTATGCAAGGCAACACAGTTGTGCTGCCAATGGTCAGAGCGTCCCAGACTAATTTTGAGAAGCTCTAAGAGTGAGCTATTAAACTCCTATCTGAAAGCAATGTTGCAAAAGGACTAAAGGATGTAAACTTCACACTAAAGTTAAGATGTCAGGTAGTCCGTGGATATAGAAGTGTATCTTCTGGCTATCAGTGCTTTACAATCATTTAATTCTTTTAAAGGATAACAATTAAATCGAGAGTCAGATGGGTGACGATAAAACCACCTATTGCACTGGCATCCACACAAATACAGTTCACTGTTACTCTTACAATTTCATCAAGCGACATTTCCAAGTTTGACTTCATTACCTCACAGAGCGCAGTTACATCACCCTGGTCAAGAGAAAGAGAAATGGATGCACAAAGAAAACAGGGAACCCAATCATCAGAAGTAAAACTTGTTTTCTTCTTGCTTACTCCTATTGTGCATAATACAAACAGCATTATAAATTGTTTCATGTCCCATCATGCCCCATTAACAAACAACTGAGACGGTTGTGCTTTCACTGCTCGTGTTTGTTAACAAACAGGGGACTGTGGCTCTTTTTTATGTGACAAGGGCAGGGGGAAGCATGAGTCACAACAAACACACAGTGCTATTATTCAAGAAAGAGAAATCCATTCAACAAACTCAGTTTGCTCATGGCAAGAAGTCGAGCAAGCAAAGGTTGTCTTTGAAATTATTGGAAGAAGGATCCTAAGGAGCCACTTTGCCCGGAATTCAAGTTTCAAACACCTGGAGTCCCTTAAGTGTAACTTGAAATATATTCTTCGGTCCTGGGTATCAAATATAAATCATTAAAAGTGACAGAAAGCAATTGTGCTTGAGCATAATCTGCTATATAAGACTTTCTATGAACACAGTTTACACAGTATATCGCACATATGGATGAAACACAACAAAATAAAAGCACACGCGTGTGCGTGCACACACACAACACAAAGGATCTCCAATACCTCTGTGCCTGAACTGAAAAGTTATTACACAGAAAGGATGTGGAAACACCCAGCATAAATAGCATAACTACCAACAGTAATAACAAGCAAAGAAAGCCTGGAGGAAATTTAAGAGCTTTTTCAAGTACCGAAAACATATACTGCACACAACACTACATTTTCCACAGCTGAGAAACTGACTCTTACAGCAGCTTCTTTGGATCATTAAATGTGCTTCTGCTTCTGCTTCACACTATATAATCAAAGGCTTTTAGAACCCCACATAGCTGCTGTTATGCAGACCGGGCTTCCTCAGTGAAAATGTAATGTTATCAGGGTCTAAAAACTAAATTATATAAAAAATACTTTTCCATGTATAAAACTAGGTTTTTTTATTTAAAAATTGTGTTCAAAATTGTGGGTTGTCTTATACACGGATACAATCTCCCCCCATTTTCTCAATTTGGAGTCCCCAAAAATACACGGGGGCTTGTTATACACGGAAAAATATGGTACATTGTTTTTTCTTGAGATCTCAAATGGAAACAACCCAATCATTGTCGCTCCCCTCCTCTTCCAAACAAACTTTCTGTACCCACACAATATTCACCTATCACCTCCCATCCTTCCCATGCCAATCACTATCTTAAAACTTCAATCAATCATGGGCGGGGGTGGGTATTAATTTTTTTAATGAACCCAGATTCTGTATTAGTTAATTCTATGCAAGTTTCTCAAATCTACATAAACTATTTTGATTGTGGCATTCTTTCATCACAGAATGAAATATATTATTTACTTTAGTCTGTAGCATAGCTGTTGTTGTTTAGTCGTTTAGTCGTGTCCGACTCTTCGTGACCCCATGGACCAGAGCATGCCAGGCACTACTATCTTCCACTGCCTCCCACAGTTTGGTCAAACTCATGCTAGTAGCTTTGAGAACACTGTCCAACCATCTCGTCCTCTGTCGTCCCCTTCTCCTTGTGCCCTCCATCTTTCCCAACATCAGGGTCTTTTCCAGGGAGTCTTCTCTTCTCATGAGGTGCCCAAAGTATTGGAGCCTCAGCTTCAGGATCTGTCCTTCCAGTGAGCACTCAGGGCTGATTTCCTTCAGAATGGATAGGTTTGATCTTCTTGCAGTCTCAAGAGTCTCCTCCAGCAGCATAATTCAAAAGCATCAATTCTTTGGTGATCAGCCTTCTTTATGGTCCAGCTCTCACTTCCATACATCACTACTGCGAAAACCATAGCTTTAACTATATGGACCTTTGCCGGCAAGGTGATGTCTCTGCTTTTTAAGATGCTGTCTAGGTTTGTCATTGGTTTTCTCCCAAGAAGCAGGCGTCTTTTAATTTCATGACTGCTGTCACCATCTGCAGTGATCATGGAGCCCAAGAAAGTAAAATCTCTCACTGCCCCCATTTCTTCCGCTTCTATTTGCCAGGAGGTGATGGGCCCAGTGGCCATGATCTTAGTTTTTTTGATGTTGAGCTTCAGACCATATTTTGCGCTCTCCTCTTTCACCCTCATTAAGAGGTTCTTTAACATAGCAGATAAGCCATAGTCAAATTAAAAATTCACTAGAAGCTGCACCTAAGTTTTGAGAATGTCTAAATGAAAGGAATTCAATTGCAATCTTCTAAGTAAAAGCAACTGTCCGCCTATCCACAGCACTACACTCACTACACTACAGCTTTGGAAGCAGCATCAACAACATCTGACCTCATAAAAGCAAGTCCCAAAGTTGTTATTGCCAGAGACATTACTTAATCATAAGCAAAATGTCCAAAGTCCTCGCCCAATAACTGGAAACAAGGGAGCCGAAGAGGATATTTTTTTTAAGCCTGGTGCCAGGTTATATATATCGCTAATGCAATATTATCCTGAGAACATTTCATTCACTACTAATTACAAACCACTTTGCCAAGTCGTAATTCTTGCAAACTGCAAAACAGAAACTTTAGTAAATCACTTCTTTCCCCATTAATTAGTTTTAGGAAGGGCCCTGGGAAATTATTCACATCCTAAGCCAAATAAAAAACAAGTTGAAGGTGCTTGCATATTGTCCACCGGATTATCAGAAATTTGTGTATTTCTATTTTTTAACATAAGCTGCCTTGAGAAAATGCAGCTAGAACCTTGTTTTCTGAAATGTGGGAATAATCCCAACTCACACACCAATTTAAAGATTCATGAAAAACTAATGTGAAAATGATCTCTCTCTCAGAGGCAAGGGAAGAGACTCCAGAATTCTGGGATCATACACATGTTTGTCTCAGACGTCAGGTTATTTCAGAAATTAAAGGTAAAGAAATGGTCCGCGAAGCAAATACAAATGGTTACTGCCATTGCTGTAATGTATACAAACACTACTGTGGTGAGAGCCTAGCTAGCTTTGGTGTTGAACGAACTGCCACAGTCAATTCAGAAAGGCTTCCAAGGTCGAAAATCTATTTTGGAAGAGTCTGGTGCTAAATGACCTAAGAGCTCAGAGGGAATCCAGTTTTGATTCAAAGCACCACCCTTCATGACCATGGCCAGATCCAAATCCCTCATCCCAATCCTGAAGATTTCAGCAACCCTTGTCAAAGTAGATGCCAAGGAAAGAAGCACTTAGCCTTGTGGGAACACAGGTTCCATCAACTTCAGGAACGGCCGATATAATTTAGGATCCGTCAATATTAAGAAGGGAACAGTTGGGTAGTGAACGTATGAGTTTTTAAAGCTAGAATTCACTTAATACCTTAATAGAGGGTACAAAATAGTGCCAAACCAGTTTCCTGTAAGATAGAGACGTCTAGTCCACAAGAGATTTCCACCTCAAAGGTTAGTTGCCATCAAGATAACTGGAAGATGAATTGTGAGGCAAGAAGGTAGATGATGATAGATGATAGATGATATAGATCGATAGATCGAGCGATCGATCGACAGACAGACAGATAGATATAAAGCAAACAAAAGGGTGTCTGGCAATTATTTTGAAACCCACAATTCTTGGGATTGCTTCTAAGCACAGCACACTTATTGTGTGTTCTTGCCCATCCATTATTGTATCCATGATACAATAGTCAAATAGGAAGAATCACATCAGCCATACCTCCTGTTAGTGTAGGGAGCCATACTTCCTATAGCTTTCCCACTGTTTGAATGGGTTTTTGTGTGAACCCTGATAACCTTTAAGTAAATCCTCTTACCTTTTCATTAATCAGGGAATTATACTGCTGGAAGGGACCCAGAGAGTCATCTAGTCCAACCACCAAGGGCCTTATGTTTTCTCTGGCTGCTAATAATGTTGGCTTCCCCTAAACACTGGAGTTCTTTTATGTGAAAGGATTTTGCGTGTCTCTGGAGTACCCAAGATTTTTATTTGTTAAGCACTCTGTGGCATTGCCATTATAGGAAGAGTTTATACAAGGTGAGAAATTGCTTTACTCCCCAGCCACGTAGATGAGAAAGGAAGGGGTTGTTCCTTCATTGCTAAAAGGTAAAGGGGAAGAAATTACAGTTTTCTACAAACAAGAAACAGGAACAAGGCAGCATTATAAAACATTTATGTGCCAATAACTACCAGGCCTCCAGCTGTTCTCTCATCTCCCATCTTATCTACTCAGCGAGGCCTAGAAGCAATGAATGCAACATACCAAAGATTATGGCTGCTTTTACACAAGAGATTTACTGCAAAACAGCCACACTTTGCTCACTCACCTTTTATGGGGTATGACTTCATGAACAAAACATTTCCCTCACCTCCCCCCCCAGTCACCTTTTGAATGTTTTTGTTTTTCCCCAGAGCTCAGAAGATCCAACTTTTTAAGACTCAGTGGCATAGCTGTCAACTTTTCCCTTTTCTTGCAAGGAATCCTATTCGGAATATGGGAATTTCCCTTTTAAAAAAGGGAAACGTCAACAGTTATGCTCAGTAGAATGGCTTCACAATTTCTGCAACTGTAAATGGCTTGCCACACTTGTATTATGGCCATTTATTTATTTAAAATACTCGTACCCTTGCCTTTGTATCATATGCTACAGTCCACCTAAGCAGAAGCCAGAGGTTTCTACATGTTCTCTCTCACACACATCCCTCAAGCCAGGCAAGCATGAGGCATTCTCACAGCTCAGTGGCAGATTCGAAGTATGGCCAAAGGTCAATGTGGAAGGAAACCACTGAGGGGTGAAGACTAGAGTGGATAATTATCCTGTGGAAATTCCTGAGGGCCCCATAGAGAAACTTGGAAGACCCCATTTGGCCTATGGCAGCTGAGGTTCTTCACCCGAGGTCCTCCAACCCTACTCTAGCAATTTCCTTCTCTGTGGTCTCTCTCTCTCCATAGGAATCAGCTTAAACCCTTCCTTTTCCGAATAAAAGTATTGTCTTCTTCTTCTTCATCATCATCATCATCATCATCATCATCATGCCATCTATCTGACTGGGTTCTCCCAGCCACTCTGGGCAGTTTCCAACAAATTAAAAACATTAGCACAGTAAAACATCAAACATTAAAAGCTTCCCTATACAGGGTTGCCTTCACATGTCTTCTAAAAATCAGATAGTTGTTTATTTCCTTGACATCTGATAGGACAGCATTCCACATGGCGGGCACAACTACCAAGAAGGCCCTCTGCCTGGTTCCCTGTATTTCTCGCAGTGAGGGAACTGCCAGAAGGCCCTCGGAACTGGACCTTGGTGTCCGGGCTGAACAATGGGGGTGGAGATGTTCCTTCAGGTATACAGGGCTGAAGCACACTTACTAGGGAGTAAGTTCAATATAACTCAGTGACGCTTACTTTTGAGTAATAAATAACTGTGTTGTAAGAGTTGATAGGTTTCAGTGAAAATATTTCATCATTGATCATCTTGTCGAAATACCAAAATACATGAGGATCATGTCATTTTATGAAGTATCCAGTGGGGTGGGAGGGGAATAACAAGAAACAGTTGAAATCATTTATTATATTGCTATTTTTTTCCTCTTCCAGAATGGATCATTCTGCTTTATAATTTAAAATCTTAGCAAAAGCTGCTTTAGCAAGTGTCAAGTTATACATTTAAACAAACAAAGCCTCCAATGAATAATTACTCCAAACATTGCAAATTACTGTTTGAGGCCCTGGATTTGTGAACGCATCCATCTGCAGCACAGTGCCACAGCAAGTTCCATTCTTCCCAGTCAAAGACAAATGGTTTTAGAAGAAATTGGTAAGGGGAAAATGATATCCCAGGTAATCTCTCCTAAATAAGAATTCTAAAAAAGGTAGGAAGGTTTATTTGATGTGCAGTCTACCACTCTGCTACACAATACATAGTTCATCTTATTTGTACGTTCATCTCTTTTTGGAAGAGTATGAGTTTTTGCAAAGAATTTCAGGAAATAGTTTTCTACGTGGGTGGAATCAAACACTCACTCATTGGAAGCAACAAGATCTGCTCACACTGTGGGATTTTACCTTCATCTACAAACTTCTAAAAGGTAGGAGCAGAAAGAACCATGTCCACATTAATGTTCAAAGCCAGAGTTTTCCAAACTGTGTGTCATGACACATTCATGTCTTGGCTGCAGTGTGTAGGTATGTCATGCAAACACTCCCCGCACTCCTCCCATGGCTGGTCAGGGGTTAGTTTAACCTCCCGTTTGCTAGTAAAACTGAATTACTATACAATGGTACCTCAGGTTAAGTACTTAATTCGTTCCGGAGGTCCGTTCTTAACCTGAAACTGTTCTTAACCTGAGGTACCACTTTAGCTAATGGGGCTTCCCACTGCCGCCGCGCCGCCGGAGCTTGATTTCTGTTCTCATCCTGAAGCAAAGTTCTTAACCCAAGGTACTATTTATGGGTTAGCGGAGTCTGTAACCTGAAGCATCTGTAACCTGAAGCATCTGTAACCTGAGGTACCACTGTATCACAAAATGATGCACGTCTAAAGAATGTGTCACCAAGATGAAAAGTTAGGAAATCTCTGCAGTAGGCACTGAAGTATAGATTATTGCTACATTCTGTAAAGCATAAAGTTATTCCTCGTGGGAAACTTAACAACACTGGCATGGGAAGGAGTCCCAGTCCGGACTCCCGCTATGAGATTTCATGTTTCTGGTGTTACCTAGGAAACACAAAATTGCACTGCACATTTTCCTGCTCTGGGGGCTTTCAGATGAATGTCCTAAAGAGGGTAATTTTAACCAGTTTCCTGAAAAAGGGTGCGTAAGTGGCCACCAAATGGGACTTCTGATTATGGCAGCACCCTCAGCAGGGCCTCTTGGGATTAACTTTAAAGTATAGCATATGACAAAAGAAAGAAAAGCATTACTTTGGTGAACGAGTGCCTAGGTGATGCAGGACTGAAATTTCACAAAAAGCTCTTTGCACAATGACCATAAACCACTTAAGGTACCATATCAATATTGCCTTTTAGGCTAGTCCAAATTAAGAACCTGGCTGTTGCATTCTGGACCAAACAGCCTTTCAATTGCAACCTCAAATTAATGCAGGTATGAACACTTTATATACTGAAAGTAATTAGATTAATATAATTTACGGATAAAAATCAAATTGTCAAAAAGGCAATCCGCTATTGCATAGCCTGTTTTTTTATGAATGCTGCAATACATAAGTTTTTAGAATACTGTTCCGCACATTAACAAGATGAATTGATGTGTAACAAGTTTTATTGCTTTAATAATCTGTGTATAAACAAATAGGTTCTGCAGAACAATTCACTGTGTTATTCTATGTCTGCGATACGAAGTTGCCACAATGTTCAGAAAAAAACACCCTGTTGTCTTTATACATAAGTATAGGAGAGTTTTGAATTGTATTGTTTTACTTGCTATGGAAAAGATGCACAAAGGCAGCAAATGGCATTACCATTTACTAGCACATTAAGTAAGGTTGAAACGATCTGAATAGCAAAGTATTTAGCCAAGAAGGAGACTACCATTCTGTCTCAGGCCAATGGTCTATCAAATCTCACCTCAGCAATGAACTTCCTAGTTTTCCAAGCCAGGAAACCATGCTTCTGTAAAGCAGCCAACAAATGCAAAGGCTTGTTAATTTCCTATTGATGAACCATACGAATGACGGGATTCGAGCCACTTGCATATCATCTAGTTTCCTTAAAATACTGCCTCCCTCCAGAATTTCAGAGTGTGCAAGTGCTTGCTCTGGCCTTTTTGGCAGACAGATGGGAAGGCCATGAAAACCGCTGTGCTCCTTTGACATCCATCACCATCTTCCTCCCATCAGATTCCGTGAAGCCACAATGAGAAATGTCAGAGGCTGAAGGCAGCAGCTGGGCCTTCAAGGAACAAAGCTAAACATCAAAGTTATTCCTGGCTGCCTTTTATTCCTCTACCAGACTCCCAGATGCTTCGTGTATACCCCGAAACAATAACCTAAAAAGCAACAATGCCCAAGGGACGCACTAAGTTGAAGGCACAGTTGGTATCTATAAACAGTGACAGCCATTTCGCAAGGAAACCTGCCCTGAATATTGAAAGAGGCACGTACAGGGAAAACCTCACAATGGGTTAGAATCTCTCCCTCTCTCTCTCTCTCTCTCTCTCTCTCTCTCTCTCTCTCTCATTATTTTTAACTCTGGCCCAATTGTTTTTTGTCCTGTAATGCCCCATGAAAAGCAGGGTGGCAATCATCTTAAGAATACTTCCTCAGTTTATCACACACATATATATCCTGTTTGCTGCAGCAAGTCAAAAAAAGAAGAAGCATTTCCATGTTACAGGTGCACAGTTTGCCAATATTGAGAGGAAGGTAGGGATGGGAGATTAATTAGATTCAGTTCGCATTTAAAGGTGAATCTAACTAATTCGCATTTTCCAAAGCAATACAGGGATCGAACCACAGCCATCCTTCAAGATTCACACTTCTCCAAAGGTTGCATCATAGGTTTCCAGCCACAGAAAGACATACGATAGCGTAAAGTGTGCATGGAAAGGCATTAGTGAAAATAACATAACGAAATATATTATATTAGGGAGGATCACTTTGCAAAACTGTGTATTAGGCAAAATCACATACAGTCATACCTTGGACCTCAAACTTGGCCTTGGCTCCTGAACAAATCAGCTCCCGAACGATCGAAACCCGGAAGTGAGAGTTCCAGTTTTTTGAATGTTGTTTTGGAAACCGAATGTCTGACAGGGCTTCCACAGCTTCCGATTGGCTGTAGGAGCTTCCTGCAGCCAATCAGAAGCCGCGCTTTGGTTTCAAAACGTTTTGGAAGTCAAATGGACTTCTGGAATGGATTCCATTTGACTTCCAAGGTATGACTGTACAAGTAATTTGCACTAAAATGCTGCTAAGTTTTCATGCAGACTTTTTTCATTTCTTTCTTTTCTTTTTTTAAAGGCACAAAGTGATGTGGAAATGTGGAAAACTGAACTTAAGGCTGGAAAAATGAGATACTGAAAGAAACCAGATTTGCCTGTCCCAGTCTTATTTGAGAGAGAACTAGGTTCCTTGGTGTTCCTGCAAGGTCTCCCAGTTGGTTGAATTCCTCCAGAGGTAGGGATTTATCTAAAGCAATAGCTAATAGTAAGTAATAACAGTAAGTGGCGCTGTGGGTTAAACCACAGAGACTAGGGCTTGCTGATCAGAAGGTTGGTGGTTTGAATCCCCACAATGGGGTGAGCTCCCGTTGTTCGGTCCCAGCTCCTACCAACCTAGCAGTTTGAAAGCACGTCAAAGTACAAGTAGATAAATAGGTACCGCTCCAGCGGGAAGGTAAACGGCGTTTCCGTGTGGTGCTCTGGTTTTGCCAGAAGCGACTTAGCCATGCTGGCCACATGACCCGGAAGCTGTACACCAGCTCCCTCAGCCACTAAAGCAAGATGAGTGCCACAACCCCAGAGTCGTCCGCAACTGGACCTAATGGTCAGGGGTCCCTTTACCTTTACCTAAGTTTGACCTTAAGCCAAACACTTCTCCCCCGCTCCAGACAATATCACTTAAAAACTCTGCTTCTTGTCATTTCTCCTCTGCCTGCCCATACTTGTCGTCTGAGCAAACAAAACAAGACAGCCCTGCTGGGTCAGGCCAATGGCACATCTAGTTCAGCATCCTGGTCTCACAGTGGGAAGCCTCTGGGCTGAACATGAGTGCAGCAGCAATCCGGACGTGAGTGCAACAGCTGCTGTTCAAGGCATACTGCCATTCTGTCAGTGGAGGCAGACCTTAGTCATGGTGGCTTCTAGCCACCGATAGCCTGGGTCCTCCATGAATTTCTCTAATCCGCTTTTAAAGCCATCTACAGTCTGGGGTGGGGGGAGCCACAGCACTCATGCAATTCTCAGGTGCTGCAACAACCTCTTAGCAAACAACTTCTTTCCCAACTTACACAAATCACGGACGGTTACCAAGCAGAGAAAATATCCATTCCTATGACAGCGCTTTTACAATAAACATTCAAATACTGACATAACCTTTCCTTTCTACTCTATGTCAAGCACAGCAACTTGTCCCATTCCAGCTTTATTCAGAGCTTCTTATTATCCATTCTAATACTGAAAAGGGCCTCTTAACTGCCTGGTATTTGGCAATTGTGGTTTTTGCCAGTAATAACAGATACTGAAAACATGCTTTTGTTTCAAGGTCTACAGCTCTCCTTAAAATGCCGGATACAAGAAGCTGTCTGAAACCACGTTAGGCAACTGGTCCACCTAACTCGGTATTGTCTACTATGAAGAACTGGCAGCATCTCATCAGGTCTCAGGCAGAGATGGGCTGCTGCCTGATGCCTTTTTATGCACAGATGCAGGGGGAGAATTGAACCCATGACCTTCTGCATTCAAAGCATGCATACTTCCACTGAAGGATGGCACCATGCCAAGCTCAGCCTTTAGATGTTACCCTACAAAATGAGAGCTGAAGAAAAGAAAACACTATCAACAAATAATTACTTTGCAGGCAAAATAGGAAAATGTGGAAGGAAAACTATATATGTTAAATCAGCATGCCACTGTAATCTCTGGGACGTTACATTGCAGGCAAAATAGGAAAATGAGGAAGGAAAAATATATATGTTAAATCAGCATGCCACTGTAATCTATGGGACATCTGTCACGGCAGGCTCACAAACACAAAGGCAGCCATTGGTGTGCCTTATGGATTTACAGTGGTACCTCAGGTTAAGAACTTAATTCGTTCCGGAGGTCCGTTCTTAACCTGAAACCTGAGGTACCACTTTAGCTAATGGGGCCTCCCGCTGCTGCCGCCACCGCCACACAATTTCTGTTCTCATCCTGAGGTAAAGTTCTTAACCCGAGGTACTATTTCTGGGTTAGCGGAGTCTGTAACCTGAAGTGTCTGTAACCCGAGGTACCACTGTATTATGTTCTGCAGAATCTGGCCTAATCCTTCCAAATCACGTTTAAAAACTGTTAAGTGTGCAGCAGATGCCCTAGAATATACAGGACTTCTAACCATGTTAAGTGTTTTTGGATCTACACTGCTTGGCACCATAGGAAAACCAAGGTGGTGGAATAGCAAAGACCTGCTCACCCTTCCCATAAAACACACCAACTAGGACAAGGAGATTGAAGTGGGCAACAGGGTCACAGAAATGCAATAATGCAGTGCTGGAAAGATGGCAAGAGTTTCATTTCCCAAACTGCTGCACGGCGGGAAAACTTGCCACCACATTGTACCTGAATTACTCATTCCCTTATAAAGCCTCTATAATGTAATGTCCCAGGTTATCTGATCCTAGCAATGTAGTCAACATGAACCACAACGTTCTGCCAAACCATTTACATGAGTGCCAGAGGCACCGACCAGGACGGATCATTGTGTTGCTATTCTTATTTCTAGGAGGGTGGAATTTATAGTGGAAAGAAGTATCTTGATGGACACATGTGATGGTTAAAAAGGGGAAAGCTGCAGATAAAGAATGGTTATTGGGAAATATTTATGTGCCTAATGCAAGGCCATCTCATTTCCTTAAGAGGTTGTATACCTAGAGCGAGTAGTTGAAAACGTGGCAACACAAGGAAAGAGTTTAACAGTGCCATTAATCCACCTATATAGACAGATCGAGCAAACAAAAAAGGACAGCCTGTGAAGGACTGCGAGGGGCTGCCTCACTGCATCCTTGCCTCTCACCTGCTTAGAGACAGAATCGGGGCGCCAGTCCACAGGCAGCTTTTCCTTCGCCATAGAGTGGCCTGACAAGGTAGATAAGAAACAGCCAGGACGGGACACAGATGTCGGCCTTGAGGTTTCAGAACTCCTTATAACTTAGGAGGAAGGGAAGTGGCTGGCTGGAGTTCCGGCAGGGCAAATAACCAAGCAAAGAGGGAGTCTGGAATGGCAGGCAGGCAATAGGGAGAGGTATACGATTGCACACTATGCTTGGCTACTTCCCAGGCCAGGACATGGACTGGAAGAAGGCTGAAGGAACATGGGGGCCTTGTGAGCTGCAGGCTCCTCTGCCTGAAGAATAAAGTACTGCTGAGCTCCTGGAAGGAGTAAGCACAGACACAGACCTCATACAGTGGACTCCTGGGCCTCAGTCCCTGGGGAGGTAGGACAGTCCCAGAAAGGAAGAACAGAAGTTTCTTTCTGTCTGCAGACTGGCAGCAGGGAAAACAGAGGTAAAGTTGCCAGACTATATTCATGGACAGGAGTACCAGCTTGGCCCCGCGACCATGGGTGCCCGGCGCCGTGGGTGCCATGCAGTGTACATGTCCCTGGCACCAAAATTTATGGGTGCCCGGCCCCTTCATGGGGAATTTTGTGGGTGCTCAGGCACCCAGAGCCCCAGGGAGTTGGCACCTATGTTCATGGAATGCCAAAGTGCTCTTGAGTAGAATTCACTGGCTGACCACTGCAGGAGGCTTATCTGGTGAGGCTGCCTTAACGCTCAGCAGGAGGTATCTACAGCTTTCTTGAAGGTCACTGCCAGAGTGTACTGTAATGCTTAATCCCATGATAAAACTGTGAGCTGGTGGGGTTATACTCCCTCTGAAGGAGCTGGTATGTACCTTGGGGATATTTCTGGATCCTTTGCTATCGTGTGAGGTTCAAGTGGCCTTGGTGGCTCGGAGTGCCTCCCGTCAGCTTCAGCTGGTGGCCCAGCTGGGCCCTTATCTGGACAGTGGCTTTTCTGCAGTGGCTCCCTGTCTGTGGAATGCCCTTCCCCAGGGAGGTTCGGCTGGTGCCTTCCTTTAGGTGCCAGGCAAAAACATTCCTCTTCAACCAGGCCTTTGGCTGATTGACACATGATGCCCCTTTTAAATGTGTTTGTGGGAGGAGTTAAAAAGGAAGTTATTGGTTTGTTTTTGTTTGTTTGTTTTCATTTTATCATGTATTTCGTGCTTTTATGTTGTATTTTTATGTTGCGAACCACCCTGAGATCTGCGGATGAAGGGCGGTAAACAAATTTAACAAATAAATCAATAAAAATTAAGGACAGATAGTTCCAGGAGCTGGGGGATGGTGAGAAATAAGTATCCGGAAAATCAAGCATACAGAGGAGCAAGGAAAGCACATTTTAGCTGATCTAGAGAACAATCGCAGCTGCTAGAACTGTCTGAAATAGAAAGATCATTAGCATTTACAAAGCAGAAGTACTTTGAATTTGGAAATAAATTAGTGAAGCAATTAGCACACGGTGCAAAGATTAATAATCCCTCCAGTGTGTTTGAAGCGTGGTTTCAGAACAAGGCAAGGTGGGAGGGCACATTTTGATAGTGGGTTGTTTTAGCAAACTACCGGTTCCCCCAGTTCAAATGCAATGGGAACTGTGGTTTGCTTAAAAGGCAGACAGGGGTGCTTTCGAGCTCTTTCCTCATTGCTACAGAGCAGAAGGGGAGGGAGGAGCTCATTCACATAGCAGGAAGCCATGATTTCCTGTCGCATCTGAGTTGGTTCACTGAGTGATGAGGAAGATGTTAAAATTTCTGAGAGCTCCACATGCAGCCAATCAACACTTGTGGTGATAATTTCTGCATGAAGGCTGTTTACTTC
This sequence comes from Podarcis filfolensis, assembly GCF_964270895.1. Lineage (NCBI taxonomy): Eukaryota > Metazoa > Chordata > Lepidosauria > Squamata > Lacertidae > Podarcis > Podarcis filfolensis. Next base: position 98,053,202 of record NC_139605.1, on the reverse strand, counting down.
ATAATCCATTCATATTTATAAACAAGAGTTTTCTACCGGTGCCCTGCTGAACTGAAGCAGAAAGTTTTTCCATCTGAATACTGTACATATTTCCTAACCTCCATTTCCTTAAGAAATAACATATGAAAAGAAAAGAGGAAAGGGAAAAGGATAATTATGCCCTTTATTTTAACTAATACATGGCCCATTGCTCCCACACACCCCTTTCCTCTGCCAGTGCTACGCAAACAGCCAAAATCTTGCATGGGCGGAAATCTTGTATTGAATATTTACAAAAACAAGCTGTAAACAAATCAAGACATTAGCAGGATTATTGTAAAAACGTGCCGTTGCTAAAACATATATGAAATAGATGAGGGAAAGTATAAATAGGTTTAACTGGGAAATGCCATGGAAAAAAGAGAGTAAATTTAAGGAACCGCAGAAAGAAGGGGAAGGGAGTCGAGGTTTAGCATGTAACAATGACATTTTGACTGTTTGAAATGTTTATTTGTTATAAATGAAAACAAATAAATAAAATTGCACATGGACTTTACTCCCATGGTTCTCCTGCAAACACATTTGGAGGGATGTCTTCTCCTATGCAGAGTGCTAAGATCTCACAATGCAAATGGCATTTTCCCTGAATGCCACCTCTTCATAATACATCACAGAAACAGGCAGTGTGTCAAAGGAGCACCCCCCCTTCCTTTATGTGATTCAGGGTTTCTTTCAATAATAAGCTGTCACTATGCTACCTTACATATATTTCAATCTGCTGCATCAAAGCAAATTCTCCCGTTTCTGACACATCCAACGCCCTTCTGCTTGCAATCATGCTTGCTTCTCTCACTGTCAATTTAATTGTAGGTTTACATATCTAAGGCATACGGATTAATTTGTGCCTACTGTTTGGCTTTGAATGCAGGATCAAATGAAGTCTTGGGGATTTTTTTTCTCTTTTTTTTACGTCTCAAAGTGCAGGAACAGAAAAAGAAAAGCCTTGCGATGCAGTCAAAAGGGTTAAGCCCTCTATGTGAAAGCACTAGGAAAGCTTTTCCCAACCTGGTGCCCTCCCTACGTTCTTGGACTACAGTTCCCATCTGCGCCAGCCAGCATGGTCAATGGTCTGGTAAGATGGGATACTTAGCCCTGGAGACCACACTGGGGGAAGCTGTACTTGGAAATATGAGGTAGAGCCATAAAATCCGGAGAATATATGGCTCTGGTTTAAAACCTTATCCAGTGCATACTCAAGCAACCGGGAAAAGATCATCCCTGAATTTACTGTGCTTTAAATTAGTCCTAAAATATTATGGGGATTTTGCACAGCATATGCAAGGCTGCACTCTGTGTTATCTGCTGCTATAACATTTCTGACACTGTTTATTTAAAACGCCTGCACCAAGGACCGTGGCAATGGGCTAGAACACTAAAAAAAAAAAAATCCTCATAAATGGATTTTGTGGAGGTGATGGATAGATGATAGATAGATAGATATGCAGCTAAGGAAGATTCTAATTTTAAAACACTTAGCCAATTTCAATATTCTTAATGGTCCCTTTTTTTGCTCCTGCAAACAGTGGTCACGGGCTGCAAGTCAATTTGGTTTTGCAAGTTCACCCCACTGAAAAACAGCTCGATTTTATTGTTATTAGGCTGCTGTCAACCAGTAGAAAGAGCTTCAGTGTGCTCGGACATTGCTGGAACATTACGTACACGATACACTTAAAGAGAATCAGTATTAAAATGTGGACTTTTTACAGCCTTAAAAGAAAAATGCTCTTTCCAGTGGAAATTATGAGCAAGCATTTCACCCTGTCATTGATTACAATCCAGCAGGATAGCCAGGAGCTACACACTATGGTTTCAGAGCTCCCCATTTAAATTTAGGTCCACTAAGCCACACTTAGAAGGGGAAGAAATGGAGGCAGTGAGAGATTTTACTTTCTTGGGCTCCATGATCACTGCAGATGGTGACAGCAGCCACAAAATTAAAAGACGCCTGCTTCTCGGGAGAAAAGCAATGACAAACCTAGACAGCATCTTAAAAAGCAGAGACATCACCCTGCCAACAAATGTCCGTATAGTTAAAGCTATGGTTTTCCCAGTAGTGATGTATGGAAGTAAGAACTGGACCATAAAGAAGGCTGATCGCCGAAGAATTGATGCTTTTGAATTATGGTGCTGGAGGAGACTCTTGAGAGTCCCATGGACGGCAAGAAGATCAAACCTATCCATTCTGAAGGAAATCAGCCCTGGGTGCTCACTGGAAGGACAGATAGTGAAGCTGAAGCTCCAATACTTTGGCCACCTCATGAGAAGAGAAGACTCCCAGGAAAATACCCTGATGTTGGGCAAGATGGAGGGCACAAGGAGAAGGGGACGACAGAGGACGAGATGGTTGGACAGTGTTCTCGAAGCTACTAGCATAAGTTTGACCAAACTGCGCCAGGAAGTGGAAGACAGGAGTGCCTGGTGTGCTTTGGTCCATGGGGTCACGAAGAGTCAGACACGACTAAACAACAACAAAGTCACATTTCCAGCAATTAGCTCGTAACACCAGTTCAAGGCTGTGCAGCATTTTGCCTTCAGTATTATCACCGTAATCATACACCTGAAGCTGACTTACACAGAGGCCTGCTTTGCACAACATGGTGAGCTGCATTATGGCTATGCAAATGCTCCCAACAGCATCTTGCACCTGCTTTGCTCCTCCTTGGTCCTTTAGCTCAACTTAGCTGCTAAGCCAAGGTTTAGTGTGTTGTCTAAACCAAGGTTCATGGGTTCTTTTCTCCTTAACCACAAGCTGCAGGCAAAAACAAGCTTTGCCCGCCCCATCCCAATCCCCCTTTTTGGCATCCACTCCACACTGCTATAGGGACACGGGTGGCGCTGTGGGTTAAACCACAGAGCCTAGGACTTGCCGATCAGAAGGTCGGCGGTTCGAATCCCTGCGATGGGGTGAGATCCCGTTGCTCGGTCCCTGCTCCTGCCAACCTACCAGTTTGAAAGCACGTCAAAGTGCAAGTAGATAAATGGTACTGCTCCGGTGGGAAGGTAAATGTCGTTTCCGTGTGGTGCTCTGGTTCGCCAGAAGCGGCTTAGTCATGCTGGCCACATGACCCGGAAGCTGTACACCGGCTCCCTCGACCAATAAAGCGAGATGAGCGCCGCAACCCCAGAGTCGGCCACGACTGGACCTAATGGTCAGGGGTCCCTTTACCTTTTACCACACTGCTATCTCATATTCAGAACTACAGCAATCCCCATGTCCTTTCACATGTCCTACCACCAAACCAAATTTTTCACATCCTATCCTTTTGTAATGGGGTTCTTGCTTTTTGCCTAAATGCAGGATTTTTCATTTGTTCGTTTAAGCCTGGTTTTCCATTCTCTCCAGGTCAATTTCTATTCCTCTCTCCTTCAGTGTAAAGCTTTGAAAGGATTCCCTCTTTCTCCTTCATCCAAGTTGCCCATTAAAATGTTGAAGACTATGGCACCTGGGGCAGACCCATGCAGCAACCCACCACTTGAAGCCTCCTTCCAGTATGAGGAAGAACCACTGGCAATCACTCTCCAACTAGCTCTGATTCCACCTGACAGTTTTATCATCTCGGCCACATGGAACGAAGCACATGCACACACAAAGCACCAAAGATCCAGCCTTGGAATCTGAGATCTTTCTGCTTCGATTGCTTATTTGTTTGGGTTTATGTCTTACCTCCTGCAGACGGCTCAAGGCAAACAATGGCACCAAAACTAAAATCCCATACGACTAATCTGAAAGATACGCCAATTTTGTCTTCCACATGGCAGCCTATTGATAGTCAGTACATATGCTGCTACCCTTCCTTGTGTGCTCTTGCTTCACACACTGTTGCAAGACTTTGAGGGGTAAGAAACACAATGAGGTCAGGAAAAGGAATTTTTTTTTAATAAGCAGGAATCAGTATGAAAGGGGGGAGAGGCCATTGTCCCACAAATTACTCTAAGAGCCACTATTTATTCTACAATTCTGAGAGCACTTTGGAATGAAGTTCAACCTCTTTACAATTTCCCTATCTATAAAAGTAAAGTAAGAGCAAGGATACAAGCTGCCTGTCAATGAGCAATATAGGCTAGAACCCAAATCCCAGCCTACTCCTATAAAAGATAATCGCCCTCAACTCACATAGATGGGTCCAATCATTTTTTGCAGGAGACTCACACAACTTGAGACCCACCATGGTAGGGCAGCCCATGTATTTTTGTGGCCTGCAGGCACACAGGTATGCACACACACAATCCTGTTTTGCACACAGAGAAGAAGCAGAAACAGATTTATTGAACTTGGAGCCACCCCCAACTTAGTTCGTGGACTGCCTTTGGTTTGATGAGTCAACAAATTGCGACAGCCTAGTGTGTAGTTGTGTCTTTAGACATGTTCTTGCAGGCATTTTTAATATAGCTCAATAACTATTAATAAGTGGAACTGTGGCTTTGACACATAGAGCATCATTTGTACTTGGTTTTTATGAGTGCTCTCTTTCAAATATGAAAACCAACCAGATTACAATGCATTTTTTATTTTATTTTTTAAAAAACAGGCTTTTTTCTAGGCTCAGTGATTCTATGAAGCAACCTCAAAGCATTCACTTTCAGCAAATTTCCAAAGAACACCATTTCCCTGCTTCTATTTTTGTGTATCATGAACAAAATCAGTTGGAAAGAAAGCTGTCTTTATTCTCCAAGGTACAAAAAACATCTAAGGTCCCTTCCAGAATGAATGAGCATTCATCCCAATTTGCTTGCAGGGGTGTTAGATGAAATTGCATCAAGCAAGCGTTATTCCACACTTTCCATCGTATTTTCCCATCACTTTCCCTACTGCAAAACAACAACAACAGCTTCTCAAAGCATCAGGAGCGCTAAACTTTGTATTACAAAAGTGTGATCAACCCTGGAAAGATTTGCTCTGTTACTACTGGGAGTAAAATTCATTCTTCCCAAACCCTGGGCAAAATGCCAAGGAGCCTCTGAAGAATTCATTGAAAGTGATACTTTATTATTGTGCCAGGGGAGGAAACAAATCTGAGGAAATAAGAGACCAGAGAGAAACTGAGCGCTGACTCACACAAATAAAAATGCAAATTGAATCCCTTCAGTTCATTTTTCCTTTCACCTCACATTGTCTTCCTCCTCCTTCTCCCCTCCCCAACTGCCTTCACCTGAAAGCAGCAGTTGGAGTGGCTGCTTTAAATGCAGTTGTCAATTCTGGGGGGGCGGGAGAGACACAGATTGGAAATAGCTCTGTTCTCCCTCAGAGATCAACCTTACAGGGCACAGAAATGCTATTTTGCATGCATGGTGATGAGACCAGTTTGGGAACATGCCTTCGTCTTTCCTCTGCCTCCTTTCCAATGGATTTAAACTTTTTTTAAAAAAAAAGGTGTATCGTGTTTGAAGCTTAACAAACGCCAGCTGTTTCCAAGTCCACAGGGTAGCACTTTTGATGCTCAAGTGTTCCACATTTGCCTTGTAAACTTTGGCCTGAACACCTGTACTTATATCACAATCCAGGTCCAGCTCATTCTGATGCAGAATCTCCTGTGTAGGAAAGTAAAAAACCATGCACACTTTGGATTTTCTACTGCAATTGTCACTCAAAATGTATCTAACCCCCCCCCCCCTCAAAAGCACTCCCTAGGCCTTTCCTGGTACATAAAATGGGCAGGTTAAAAATCTTATGGCCAGCATTGTTCTGCAAACGAGGTACAGTGGTACCTCGGGTTAGATACGCTTCAGGTTAAGAACTTTGCTTCAGGATGAGAACAGAAATCGTGCTCCGGCGGCGCGGCAGCAGTAGGAGGCCCTATTAGCTAAAGTGGTGCTTCAGGTTAAGAACAGTTTCAGGTTAAGAACGGACCTCCGGAACGAATTAAGTACTTAACCTGAGGTACCACTGTATTTTATAGATGGAACACCAATTCAAATGCAGAATCCATACATTTTTCTTTCAGGGGAAAGAAAATCATGTTTCTAGTCATTGCGACCACAGGGAGGGGAAACTGGACAGTGGTCTGGAAAAACACAGGAAGTGATGCTTATAGGATCTCCAGTGGTCCTAACTGTTTGAATTTTCAATTTCTGGCTGATGCCGAATCCCATATAACCGCTCAGTACAGAAAGCTGGCCACGTGGACCACATAACTCGTGCTTGTTTTTGTCTGGAATAAGGAGACAGTATCTGTAGGCTGAGTGTCGTGCCTCCCTCTCCAAGACGAAAACCTTGCTCTATTTCACAAATAGCTTATGAAGAGAAATGCATCCATGTACAAGCTGCTATAGCAACAGGAGGTAAAGAAGAGCCATTTCCCACTATCAGAGTGACCTTGGGCTTCTCTCTCTCTCTCAATCTCTCTCTCTCTCTCTCTCTCTCTCTCTCTTTCTCTCTGCCTTCCCCAGGTGCTTCAGTTCTCACCGGAACATGAGGACAATAGCGCTGAGAGCACACAAATATTCCAGAAGCTCCGGTGCTGAATTAGTAAGATTTCTTAGTGCTTCAGATGGAACAAAGAAGGGATGTGCTACAACTACAGGGGGGGGGGAGGAAACACAGCTACCGTATTTTTCGCTCCATAAGACGCACTTTTCCCTCCTAAAAAGTAAGGGGAATGTGTGTGCGTCTTATGGAGCGAATGCAGGCAGGATAAGCCCCCAAGAGCCGCACACACGCTCCGCGCACTCTTTAAAGGGAGCGCGGCTCTTGCGGGCTTTTCCCCGAGGAGGGAGAAGGGCAGCCCATCAATGACAATGGGCAGCCCCTCAGTCCCTTCCCCCACCTCCCGGAAAAGCCCCCAAGAGCCGCGCTCCCTTTCACGAGCCGCGCGGAGCGTGTGTGCGGCTCTTGGGGGCTTTTCCCCGAGGAGGGAGAAAAGCCTGCAAGCACCACACACACGCTCCACGTGGCTCATCAAAAGGAGCGCTGAGCTCCTCGGATGCATACAGGCTCTGCTCAGCGCTCCCTTTAAAGAATATTTTTTTCTTGCATTCCCCCTCTAAAAACTAGGCGTGTCTTGTGGTCAGGTGCATCTTACGGAGCGAAAAATACGGTATTTGTTTTCTTCAAAAGTTTGGGCTCCTCCACTCACCCGTTCTCCATCTACACCGCATGGAACATTAAGAATTGACTCTAAAAATGCCAGATCTTGACACCCAATATTTTAAAAGGGAATCCAAATCCTTTTCGAGCCACATTTGGTGGCTCATGATAATACAGGACTGCTGGCTTATTCTGGTTTGTCATACACAATGGCCTAGCACTCCCTTTTTGCTCTCTTCTCAACACAAGCAGAAGGAACCAGCCAGAAAGCTGCCATCAAGCTTGGCTTCTTGTGGGGTCTGAACCAGATTCGTAAGCCTACAGCAAACTAGGGCTTGAAGTGGATTAGAGACCCTAGCTTGTCAGGGAGCAAGAAATGACAATCCCTGGTATAGACAAGCTAAGCTGAGCTGCAGATTCCTGGTGGGTTTCTCTCTCACACAACAGGAGGGGGCAAAGTGCTGCTGGCCTATTGTGACATGCAGACACAGCCACACTGTGGTTGAATAACCATGGTTATTCTCCATGTACAGACAGACATATTTAGCATGGTGCCAATGGGGAAGAAAATTTTCAACCTGATTTTAGTGTACCGTTTCCCCCCCCCCCCCCCGTGTAAGACAAAACTTTTTTTATTATTAAAAAATCGTAAAAATTTGGTGTTGTCTTATACATGGGTAGTACAGAGAGGGGACGGACGATTGGTGGCAGCCACGAGCAGGATATTGTCAACGGCAATTGGGCGGGCGACTGGTGGCTGCTGGTGGCAAGTGGGCAGACGACTGGTGGCTTCGTTGAGGCTCAACAACTCTGGGCAATCTCCCCCCATTTCCTTAACTTGGAGTCTCCAAAAACAGGGGTCGTCTTATACATGGGGGGGGTGTTATACACAAAAAAATGCGGTATTTATCCTCATTTTCTGGCAGGGTAATACAGGTGACCAGCTTACCAATTGGTTACATGTTCCCTTGTAAATGGCAGCAGTGGAATACACACACACACACACACACACACACACACACACAGCAAGGTGTACAATCCATTATGGATTAAAGTAACGTAAGATTCAAGCCATTACAACAGAGATGGCTAAGTCAAATGCCTTCCTTGGTGCTGTTGAACAACAACTCCCCGTGCTGGATGGGGTAGATGGGAGTTGCAATTCAACCACATTTGCGGGGGGGGGGAGGGTTGGACAACAGCAGCCAATGGTTTACATTACACACTGGCAAAGGCTCCTCTGCTATTCAGAGAGTTCAGGCCATGCTTCATTTTAAACAAGGGCAAGGAAGATTTGCAGCACATCCCCAAGGCAGAGAAAGGTTGCACATTTAGTCTCATCTCGCTATCATGCTAAATTCAACTGTCTGCTGATAAGGAGAGGAACAGTGTATCACTGCCAGGTTGTGCAAAAAGCATGACATTTAATAGGATGCTTTGTATTCTACATATGCAAACACAGTGTCAGATTATCAATTTAATAGCTTGGAGGAAAACAAAGAGCAAAACCAAAGTGGATTCCCCCCCCCCCCTTTTCATCGTTACCATCTTTGACTGAAGAGAGTGGCTCTTTTCCTAGATCTCGGTATCGTGAGCTTTCCTAATCTTAATCCATAGCCAATGACAAATGTTCTTTTAGGAACCCAGGAATTAAATGCACATTACCTCATTTTCCATGCTACTGACATTTATCAGGCCAGAATCCAGCCCACATTACTATTCAACCATTTGTTTCTGTTGAGCTGTGCACTTTAGTAATAAGCACCCTTTTAACTCCTGTTATCAGAGTTTGTGTATGATTACAGAGTATTGAATTATTGCCCAAGGCAGTATCGACCTGCAGCAGGCTCCATTAGTCTCTCTTGAAGGCAGGGCTCTCTCCCTGAACATTGGCAAAGCTATAAGACCATCACCTAATTCAAACATCTGGCTGTACGACAAAGAACTGTACGGTCCCTCGAGAGAATCTGTGGCACCTGCTTTACGTATTTTACTTCGACTGAAACCATTGCAAAACATTTTATCTGAATATACGATAAATAAGACTATAATAAATAAATAGTTCGCCCTAATAGGCCAGCTACAGATCTATTTGCAATCTTTCTTGCCTTAGAACAGTTCTATTGTTACAGAACAGCTTGAATCTTTCACGCCAAGAACTCATCTCCAGTGGCACATCAGAAGCATCCTTTTTGGTACCCCAGTTGAACAAACCTGCATCCTATTATGTTTGGCAGAAAATGAAGGCCACTCAAAAATAAAGTAGTAGTTTAGGGTTGCCATATTTTGAAGAGCAAAAAAAAGAGGTCACATTTGCCAACCTTTACTTTTAACTATAGATCGCTTTGACGACTCTCATTTTAAATACCCCTACTATACGTAGGCTATAGAATCTGAGATATATTGCTAGTAGCAATGTTCTTAACTTTCAACAACAAAATAAATAAATAAATATAATAATAATAATAATAATAATAATAATAATAATAATAATAATAATAATAATATATTGCTCCCTCGCTTGCCACATGAAAGTATTTGGGCTCATGTTCACATCTTTGTGAACGTAAGTGGGCACAGAACAATTTATTAAACTGTTTAACATGTGCATATGGACTGTCTCCTTAAGGGCAGGGGGATGTTAACTCTTGCCCTCCCAGACTCTAAGCTAAGCCATTTGGTATTATCCATCTTTCATTAAAGCGGCTTTCACCCCATTTCATGCTACAATCCATAACACATTGCTCCATTTTATGCAATGATCCAACTCACGCAAAATGCTTTTTTATTAACTGTTCCAACAGATAGTTGAAGGTAAGGGATGTTTTGATGTGTTCTTCAGAGGACACCAAATCTTTTCTCAGAATAAGTTTGAGGGGAAAGGGAGGGGGGATGGAAATACAAGAATAAAGTTTTACTGTCCTAAAGCAGCTATGCTAATGGGTTTGATGCTAGCAAGGGAATTCAGAATAATATCATGATACGCTGTTGTTAATGAGCGTAGAAGTTAATGACAAACTTTTTAGAAGGACGTTCATACATTAGGGACATTTTCTTTGATGTGCATGGCGACGACTTTGAAACGTGTTAATAGCAAAAGTTTATAATGATTTTTTGGATTTGCAACTGGTTTTGCTTGTGAGCTTTGTTAATTCATTTGCTCTTGGTGCTTAGAAACAGGGAAAAATTACTATCCTTTTTTGCTTTCAGGCAGCTTGAAAATAACTGGTGCATTTGTTTTTTTAATGATACATAACCTTTAAGAATCTGGGGGCTGTTTTAAACTCTGGACTTTATATTAAATCCTCAAAGACGAAATGTCTAATGAGACTGAACAATCCCAGCCATTATCAGGGAGGCAAGGAAAGCCTCCTGATAATACGGCTTCTAAACATTAACAGTTTATCACTTGAAACGATACCTTTAATAGTTATTAATCTTGTATTTTGCTGTATTAGTAGCTAAGCACCCTCAATATTCAAACAAGCATATTTTTCTTTCGCTAACAGATCCACGTCAGACAAAACTAAATCACTTCTGATTCAGAAACTAGGCAACTCCTTTATTTAATGTTTGCTGGGGAACGTCTCCTCTAGAAGAGTCACAGGAAAACATAACTTTCCCACTAGAGTCCGGATTAGGGCTGGGCAATATATAGATATATCATTCAAAACTGGTTTGAAGTCCATATTGTGATATCTGTTTCATAACGTTTGACCTGGCAATATATCACGAATCATGTTATGTGTTAGGGCTGGGCGATATATTGTTCAAAACCAATTTGAAGTCCATAGCGTGATACTGGTTTCATAATTTTTGACCTTATCTGGACTAAAACATGGGGTGGGGGGCTTCTCAAGGACCTGGGAGCACCCAATGTCATCATCAGCCTATTCCTGGCCTAAGAAAGATCTGAGTCATTGGGTAGGTGAAGGTGGTGGGTACCTTGCAACTGGTCCCATCCTGACTGCTCATAAAATCCTTACGCCAATTGAACGGTCTCAAACAGAGGGGTCGACATTTAGAGACTAGTTATCATGCTAATGCTTTATCTGTTTCCATTGGGCTAGAGTTTTGGAGGAAAGGCTTTTAACTCTTTGCACTGAGACATTAGCACTCCCTGGAGCACGACACCTAGAATATCGCTGAGGGACATTCCTATGGGCTTGGGATGGGACAACCTTAATCGTTTCGGTGATGCAGTCCATTTGCTATTTGATAGAATACTGCATGCAGCACACAGGGGGGTGGGGAAGAGATAAGTAAAATGTCCCAGTCCTTTAAAAAGAAATCTAACAATGGAGTCCCATGACATTGGTTAATTAATTTAGTAGGAAAATGTTGCAAAACGTAGGAAGGATCAACATAGGACAGCGGCCTTGACTGTTCTGCTTCACAGCGGAGTGCATTGTTTCTTTGAAGGAAAGGAATACCAGCAGTAGAATCCCATGGCAAGGCAGAATTAATTTACTGGGAACATGCTACAAGGAGGAAGAAAAATGCAAGGCAGCTGCTTTGATTGTTCTGCTTCATGGAAGAAATGTACTTAGATGTCTACTCACTAAACAGAGGGGTTGTTTGCTTAGTTGAAGTTGACTGTCCTCAAAAGACAAGCTTCCTGCTTGCTTGGGTGTTTATCTAGCACAGAGAATGTGTTTTCCCTCCTTGCCAAACTGCTGTGCTTGGAATACTAATAGAGGAACCCCACTCCACCTCTGGCAATATCCTTGGAAAAATGCAGAGCTATATCTAGATGGGTTCCCCACGATTCTTTCCATTGCATCAGGGAAGTAGACACTTCTTCTGACTCTGGAAGCAGCGCCACATTTTACAGTGCAACATATGTGCGTCAAAACATTTTCCTCTTCACAGAGTTGTGCTAATTCTTAGCAACTGTACTGGTGATCTTAAAGGTAAAGGTAAAGGGACCCCTGACCATTAGGTCCAGTCGTGACTGACTCTGGGGTTGCGGTGCTCATCTCGCTTTATTGGCCGAGGGAGCCGGCGTACAGCTTCCGGGTCATGTGACCAGCATGACTGAGCCGCTTCTGGTGAACCAGAGCAGAGCACGGAAATGCCGTTTACCTTCCCACCGAAGCGGTACCTATTTATCTACTTGCTCTTTTGACGTGCTTTCGAACTGCTAGGTTGGCAGGAGCAGGGACCGAACAACGGGAGCTCACCCTGTCGCGGGGATTTGAACCGCCGACCTTCTGATCGGCAAGTCCTAGGCTCTGTGGTTTAACCCACAGCGCCACCCGCGTCCCTACTGATGATCTTACTGTGCTTATTATTACACCTGATGTGTTGAAGCCATTCTACTACAATGATGAGGTTACCTGAAAGACCACCTTGTCGCTTATACACCAGCCAAATCACTGTGACCATCTGGAGAAGCTCTCCTGACTGTCCCAGATTTCCTATTGAAATAAGCCAGGCATCTACAATTTAGATATTCTGATATTTCTTCTCCTGCTGAAAATGTTTCTGTTTCACCAAGCACTTTTAGACAATTAATTTGATTCAATGTTTGTCATTTGTTCTGTGTTTTATGGTGTTTTAATGACTTGATTGTACAGTGCCATGATACTATCTTTTTTTTTTTCTTTTTTTTTAGTTGGAAGTTTGAAAATACTCTTGGAGATAAATAATAAGAGTGACAGCACCAAGTAAGTTATGCAAGATGGTTGTTTAAAAGATGCAGCTGGGTTTGTTTTTAAAATCATTAGTAGGAGAAGGAACGCATTCTCTCTCGTGCCCCTTATGTAACATCTTCACTAGGCAAAACACTCCTGTCAAAGATTCTCTTCAGAGTCAACTCCAACAACATCCACAGGAAATGGTCAACTTAGCTCAGCATCCCGCCTCCAGCTTGCTCAAAACTATGTTTCTACCACCACTCCTTTCTACTTGGTAGCACTTTGTCTCAGCATCCTATTAAGCCAAGGAAGAAGGTGCCAAAGCCAAGTCTCCTACTGCAATCCAAAGAGTCTCAACACATGTGTGTTTGCATTATTATTATTTATGACATGCACTAAGGCAAGGGCAGCCAACATGACAGCCTCCAGACTCTGTTGGACTAAAATTCCCATCATCCTTGACCACTGGCCATGCTGGGTAGGGCTGATGGGAGTTGTAGTTCAGGAGGGCATCAAAGGGCAGTAGCATTTCAAATCACAGCAACCTGCACTCCATCAGAGACTGGTTCAGGCATCACTGAGTTTTATGTGTGTAATAGCAATACCCATTTCCAAACTATCTTGCACTTGCCATTTTTCTCCATCAGCAGCTAACACACAAACTCCTAGAGCAAACAGGAAAAGCAGGAAACCAAGTTGAGATAGTGCAAGAGGTGATCCTCAAGATCAATATACAGTGGTACCTTCAGGTTACAGACTCCGCTAACCCAGAAATAGTACCTTGGGTTAAGAACTTTGCTTCAGAATGAGAACAGTAATCATGCTCTGGCGGTGCAGCGACAGTGGGAGGCCCCATTAGCTAAAGTGGTGCTTCAGGTTAAGAACAGTTTCAGGTTAAGAACGGACCTCCAGAACAAATTAAGTTCTTAACCCAAGGTACCACTGTATTTAAGAGTTGACCCTTAAGATCAATGCACATGTCTAAAGAGTTTAGCCAGAATTCAGTGCAGAAATAGGCTTTTCTTTACATTAAGTATGCTAAAATTCCCCCACAGCTACTGTGCAGAGCAGAGATACGGAGTGTAGCCAGGATGAAACAATAAAAATAGCTCAGGGTCATCTTTAAAGAATCCTTTTATTCTGAGGGAGCCTCAACCACACATTTCAGAGCAAAGACAGGAGATGCTATTTTGATGGTTTATGCCTCTCAATGCCAGTTGGCCACTGTGAAAACAAGATGGCTCTTTGGCCAGCTTCACCAGGGCTCTTACAATGTCCTTTACCAGTCATTAACTAGTACTGTGTGCAGATAAAGAGAACGTAATTACCCAAAGTAAATAACCTGAACACTCTTTGTTGGAACTTACTGCTGGAATTTCTGAAACAAGTACATCTTCATATTCCAACTTAATTGACCATAAACCAGCATAGCTTTCCAAAAATCTACTGGGGCGCTCAGAAGAGCAAAGCAAAACAAAAAACATAAAACAGCAGCTAGAACAGTGAAATAAGTATCCAACAAGATGTCCTCAAGTTGCTCCTTGGCTTCAGAGCTGAAAACTTTGTCAGATACAATACAAAAACATGACTGATTTGATGTTGCCTTGTAATCTGAGAAGGGTTTCCCCCTCGTTACAACCCTGGATAATAGAAACAGCTGTCTTAGCTGGCTGCTATAACCAGATCCCTTTTAAAAGAGCTGGGGAGGGGAGAGAGAGAGAGGTCAACAGAGATGGAAACACTAGATTTTCTATTAAACCATCTTCCCTATGAAGAAGAAAGCAAAGCTCTCCCACCAGCCTCACAAACATGCCTGTGAAGAACCAATATGGACTGCCAATGTTTTAAGACCGTGTAGAATGATGTTTGCATGGCACCTGCTTCAGGCAGGTGGCTAAAAAACTATGTTATTTTCTCAGGTTTCAATCAACACAATATGGCTGGTTTTTTTGTTGAGCTGCTTTGGAACTGCTGTTCTTACACTATGTATTGCTTTGCGCTGCGTTCTCTGATTTATTGAATTTATATGTAGCCATTTTACTGCATTTTATTAAATTTAAGAGAAAACATCTTCCCTATGATGGGGAGGTAGTAGACAAAAAGAGCAGACAAAAAGAGCTCCCTGCTGTGATCAGGAAATTTCACATTCCATCTTATGCGGGGGGGGGGGACTGAGGTACTCATTAATACATAGCTGTCAACTTACAGATTTGAAAATAAGGGACCAGCAGCCTTGAAAATAAGGGATCAGCAGCCAAAATAAGGGATTTTCAGAGCACAGCTTATGTTCGACTTCTGAGCCCCTCCGAGCCAAAGGCAGAAAGCCCAGCCAGCAGCCAAACGAAGCCTCAAGTGGTGGTTCCCACAGCGCAGCAACCCGGCAAAGGGGATGCAGCAAGAAAAACCAAAGTCACCTCTCCGCTGGGAAGCGCTGAGCAAAGGCGAGTCCCCAGGCAACGCAGCCAATTTGATAGGCACAAGGCATGCAAGCTCCACCCCCCAGTCGTTCTTAGACTCCTTATTGGGTGAGCAACGCAGCCAAACAACACAGCTGGAGCCTCCCTCCTCCCTGGCCGGCAGGGAGGGAGGGAGAGGAGCTGCTTCCTTTGAAATCCGGGAAATTTAAGGGACATCATCAATAAGGGACAGCAGCAGGACACGGCGCTGGGATAAGGAACTTTCCTGCCAAATAAGGGACGGTTGGCAGCTATGCATTAATATCTTTAGAGTACAGCTATTTTGGCCCAGACGCTTGGCCAAAAAACCCTAAGGAAATTTATTGATTTTTTTTGTTTGCTGCAAAGAAACAACAACCCCCTTTTATAGCACTGCTTTAAATGAGTAGTTGCTAAAATACTAAACCACCACCATCAGAAATAATTGCCCCCAAGCACAGCTGCCTCATGAGGCAGTCCCTTCAGGGAGAGATCCAATGGTATTTTCCTCCTACAAGTAGCAGAGGCTATTACTGTGTCTAGGCTCTTAAGAAGAGACTGAAGCAAGTCATGTTGTTCAAAAAAGCAATTCAGGATCTTCAAATTGAAGGAGGGGAAGAATGCTACCTGAGCCAACTAAAATCTCCTCTTGGATTTGAACGAAAAAATAAAACAGAAGGGGTTGAGGGAGGGAAGAGAGAACAAGACCTACCAAACAAGAAATGAAAAAGCGTGTCATAATTTCTCATTCACATAACCCCAAGAGAAAGAGCAATGCAAATATGCAGGCTGCCCTGTTAAATATATCCTCAGAAATATATATATCTTCACCAGATCACCAGTAGAAAATGATAAGGTATCTTGCTTCTGCTCAAGCAGAACCCGGTGGAAGAAACAGCTTCTCCGGCAGCTTCATTTCACCCACCAAAGCACACAGAATATTAGGATTTGGTGCAGGGATTTGCTATAGCAGCAATTCCCCAAATCTCCATCAGTCCCAGGTTGCAAAGGTATTTGTTTCCGTCTATATCCCACAGAGCACGGAAACTTTTAAACAAGGGATGGGGAATCAGTGTCCTTCCAGATGTGGCTGCAATACAACATTTCTGGCCACTGAACATGCTGGCCTGGAGCTGATGGGGGCTGGAGACAGACAATATCTGGAAGACCACATCCCACCCCCTCAATCTCTGTTTTAAACCAGTATGTTACTAGCAACACATATACTAACTAGACTAAGAGTAGCAGCAGCAGCAAAGTCCTGCCACGGTGCCCCATTTATCTTAAATTCATGAGGACTGGGGCACAGCCACACTTGTAAAGATGCAAATGGTCTATGGATCATTACTTAATAAACCCAATAATATAATAAAACAAGACCAGCTTCCAGCACATGTAAGATGAACCTAAGATTGACTTTCCTGGCTGCCACCAAATTATAGAGACCATTGGAAGGGCTACTCACCAGCCAAGGGAGAATGAGGTCAGCAAAGTACACAAACGCAGCACCCAGAGTGAAACCAACAGCTACGGGGAAGAAGGCAAAGGCCCCAAACTTTCCAGAGTCCTCCGCCAGTTCAATGGCAGGTGCAAGGAGAGACCAGTAAGAAGCAGCCAGCATAACCTAAAACGATAGGAGAGTTAATGCAAATTAAGGATGCAATAATGTAGCCCTCTTCGGTCATTCTTCGGTCATTCTGGAGAATTATGGCAGCGTTGGATACAACATGGCATTTTCAATAAAGGCTCCAGCACCAGAAGTGGAGATGCAGATTTCCAGCCTCCGATCAATACTTATTTCACTGCTACAATAAGATTCACAGGAAGTATGTTGCATTTCTATAGCAATGAACCAAGATAATGAAATTTCTACCTGTCCTTTGTTCAATAATGTGAGACACCCGAATCCAGTAACTCTACAGGGTAAAATCTCCCTTATATTTATTTTATTTTCTTCCAAATCCAGATGCCTGGACTGTAAACCATGAATTTAGGAGCTGAATTGATTTTTTTCTTTTTAATATAACTCCCACTTTAAAAAAACACAAAAACCAAGGTAAAACGTCCAACGATATTGAGAAGCAATTCCTGTCCTATTATGTGGCTAGCATGACTTGGAACAACAGAACTATCCAGGAGATTTGAGGAGCTTCATAACAGGTTGTGAAATGTTTCACTACAGACAAACCATGAGCTGCAACCATGTTCCTTTCCTAGTTTACAGCTCATGGTTTGTCTGAGGGAGATAAACCACAAGATCAGGTTCAGACAACACATTAAGTCAAACCATGACTTAATGCTTACAGCAGCCAGAGGACTGAGAGAGGAGTGTAGCAGCTGTGATAATCTCTCTGGGAACACTCAGGCTTCTGTGTTTGCACTTAGTGTTATGCATGAACCAGCTCCATATGCTGAAATTTGGTGGGAAGAAGCTGAAGATGATACATTTCTAGATGGTGGAAGAATATTGGAAAAAGTTTAAAGTTTATATATAGAAATAATGTAATATTAATGAGTGTTAGAAAAATGATGGAATGGAATTATATGGCTTTAGCAGAAATGTTATAATGAATTAAGTATAAATAAGTACTATAGTATTAATGGAAAATAAGGTTAAAATATGTTAAGATAACCATATGACAGAAAATGGAGAAAGATGGAAAGGATTTGCTGAAATAATTAATAGAAATGGAATACAAAAAGGGAGGTGAGAGGAGGTCGATGAAACAAGGGAATGAAAGAGAGGGTATTGAGATGGTATGATGTGTGCTTTTTTTTGTTTGTTTGTTTAATGTGTTAATGTTGTGTACTGTTTATATACTGTATTGTATTGTTTTTTCTTTCTTTTGCTTTTTCTTTTTTCTTTTCTTTTTCTCCTTTTTGTAAGGTTTAAAAGTAATAAATATTATTTTAAAATAAAAAAAAGATACATTTCTGTCCACCCTTCAAAGTGTTGCAAGCCAGAAAATAGCTTATCTCCTGAGTTTACGCCAATAAAACTCAGAAACGTGAGGAGTAGGAGTCCAAAGTTGTTTATTGCAAAGCAATAGGGTACAGTCGGATTGTTCCGCAAAACTGCAACCCCACCCAGTGGTCCAGGCAGTTGTATTTATAAAATTTCAAACAAAGCATTTCAGTTTTCAGCAATCATATACATCATTACCTCATTTCATGTTTAATACACATGCACAATAAACACTGGCAATTTCTGCTGATTAAGTTCTGATTCCCACTATGTTCTGTTACACTGTGTTAGTGTGCATGTTGGGAACGTGTGCATGTTGGGAACGTGTGCACGTGTTTCACACATGGTGCCATTTGCACCATGTAGCAACTTATGTTCTAGCTTTGAGCTGTATCTTTGTGATTCACGTATTAGCTGTATTTCTGCCCCAATGCAGACGGCAAATTGCAAAATCTTCAGTTTCATAAAGTAACAGGCTACCATAACTTCTCTATTAGAAGCACACTCAAGGATTTACAGGGGTACACATTATCACATTTATTGTGGTCCTTTGGGTCACTGCCACAAAAGGAACTCCTTTAAGTGTATCGTTTGCGCATAATGCAAGTATAATACAAACCTGAACACATACAGAGGAGCAAAATAGCAGTATTCCTGTTCTCAGTAGCCACCATGCTAGACTTTCCCGAGGTCTAAGCATACAAACTTTTTTCTCAAAGAATTTCAACATGGATTTGAAATATGATGCTGAATAACATTTCTCATCCTTTACATGTTTCATCCTTTACATGTTTCTGTCAAGAGCAATTTAAGAACAACGAAAAGACAAATCTTGACTCCGCCAAAGCAGAGTCAAAGCAGCAATAAGCACATACAAAATACAGCGTGCTTATTCCACTGAGAAGCAATGATGTCAAAATAACCTTTCCAAACGGGAGGCTAGAGACTAAGCAAATAGGCAATTTTAAGACCGCTGCTTCTTAAAAATGGACTGCGCTGTCAAAGGGAAGTAGCCACTGTGCTCTCTTAAAGACTGTTTTGTTTTTATTTATTTTTTTAAAAAGTAAATAATCGCTTGTTTATGGCCTTTCCTCCCCACATATGCTAGTTTCAAACTGCTCCAATTTCTCCTTAAACAGCTGCAAAGCACCTTCCCCACTTAAACTCCCACACTGTGAAGCCAGCAGCAAAACATGAACAGCACGGTATTGCCATACTGATACATGTTCTTTATTTGGCCCTTTGTCCAGCCGACTGGTCTTGGAACTAGGGACCTTTGGTGCACAACAGGGCTGCATCAGCAGCACCCAGCAACTCTTTCTCTGAGGTATTTTTTAAGTCTACTAGTGAAGAAGATGGAATATGAAAGGAAGCGGGGGGGGGAGAGAGAATGGGGGGGGGGCCCAAAACAAGGGGGGGGACTTAAGTAAATTTAAGTCCCATGTTGCAGGTTGAGGCTAAAGGACTGAATATGGCGAAGGCCACTAGTTCACTTTTTCCACCATGCAAGAACGGAACGGAACGGAAAGCTGCTCCAGAATCTGAGAGGGGTTTTTCTTCTTCTTCATTTCTGTTTCTGATCATCAATGTGGCTTTGACGGCACCAAAAGTACCCGCATTGCAGGGGGTTGGACTACAAGACCCTAGTGGTACCTTTCAACTCTACAGTGGTACCTCAGGTTAAGTACTTAATTTGTTCCGGAGGTCCGTTCTTAACCTGAAACTGTTCTTAACCTGAGGTACCACTTTAGCTAATGGGGCCTCCCGCTGCACAGCTGGAGCACGATTCTCATCCTGAAGCAAAGTTCTTAACCCGAGGTACTATTTCTGGGTTAACGGAGTCTGTATCCCGAAGCGTCTGTAACCTGAAGTGTATGTAACCCGAGGTACCACTGTACAATGCAAGTAGGGATAATGGGAAGGGGTGCTGTGGGCTTTAGAAAGCCAGCAGCTTTCTGTTCCGTATTTAACAGGCAGCAACCAAATTGCTACTTGAGGGAAAGATTTTTAGATCCTCCCACACATAAGTCTAGTAATCCTTCCACTCGGAAATTTAGAGACTTATAGTTCACGCCTTGTAAAACCACTGGATTACTACAATACAGTGGTATCTCGGGTTACAGACGCTTCAGGTTACAGACTCCGCTAACCCAGAAATAGTACCTCGGGTTAAGAACTTTACCTCAGGATGAGAAAAGAAATCGCACGACGACAGCGCGGCGGCAGCAGGAGGCCCCATTAGCTCAAGCGGGAGGCCCCATTAGCTGAAGTGGTACCTCAGGTTAAGAACAGTTTCAGGTTAAGAACGGACCTCCAGAACGAATTAAGTTCTTAACCCGAGGTACCACTGTATTTGGTGCCGGATGGGGAGGGACCTCATCAAATAAGGCCCCCTAAGACACAGCCCAATAATAAATGCTGAGCTTTCCTCAGCATTTTCCTCAGATTTCAGCATTTTGAAGTCTGCACACACATCCTTTCCTTTACCTCATCAGCGAAAGCAATTACGCAACTGCCAAGGAGCAACACAGCTGCAGGAGAAAGATCGACTAGTACACTGTCACAGACTGCCTTCCACAAATTAGAACAACTGTAACGATTTTATCGTTTGCGCGCTCACAATGCAGAAGTACATACGGCCCCTCCCCAGGAAGGCTATGCAACTGTAATTAATCACAGGTGAACCTTCTTTTGTCTTCATTATATAACAATTACGTTTGGTGACACTCCTGTGTCACGCATTTGAGGATTTCATTATTACTATGGCTTGCGTTGAAAGTTATGCCAAGTCTCTCAATTCCACTCGTGCAAGGATATATACCCTTGCACAATTGAACTTCTTCCCCTCTCCTCTCCACCCACTCAGTCTGCTCAGGGGTTTCCCAACCCTATAAAATAGATCTGGAAAGGGTGGGGAGAGGA
Source organism: Podarcis filfolensis (assembly GCF_964270895.1). Classification (NCBI taxonomy): domain Eukaryota; kingdom Metazoa; phylum Chordata; class Lepidosauria; order Squamata; family Lacertidae; genus Podarcis; species Podarcis filfolensis. Next base: position 98,032,178 of record NC_139605.1, on the reverse strand, counting down.
GTTTCGTTGTGCAAGTGTAAATCCTTGTGCAAACGGAACAAGGGTGCTGTATACGGACCTTGGTTCTTAAGTGATTTTGTACAGTGCCTGGAGAACTCGCTTTACGAAGTGCCTGTTATGAGAATTATAAGGTCTAAGATATAAAATCAATGTACCAAGCAAACACATACATAAATATATAAACCACATGTCTGAAACAGTACAGGGAAAAGTCCTGAAACCATTTTGTCTCTCCCAAATTGACCAAAAATGTTTCTCTGCAGGGAGGGAGGAAATGGGGAAAACCTCCCCATTGTCTCTTTGCTCACAAATCCTGCCTTAAGGGCACATTTAAGATATGAATAGGGTGAGCCTCTGACCTGGACTCAAGACTCAAGAATTAAGTATTTATCATCACAAAAGAATAGCCAGGCTGTCCAGGTAAACCCATTAACAGCCAGGTAAACCCATCAACAGGTTTCCTGCCGGCCAGGATTCTGTTGTAGACCACCCCTTCTGTGATGTATGTATGATGTATTGGGGGGGGGTCTTGTGCTCCAGGGTGGGCAATTTCAAATGTCTATATAAGGGCTTGCGCACCATTGTTCGGGGTCCCTCCTGCCTCCTGCGTGTGGTTGTGAGCACCCTGTTACAACAGTTAATAAAGATCAGGCTTACTAGCTGCTTTGCTTCTCAATAGTCTCTGGTTGGCCTCTGTTATTTTCTCCTATCGATAGAGAACCTTCAAAAGGACTCTATATGGGCTCTGTCAGGAGCCTGTCCTAGTCTTGAGTAGGAGCCTGGTAGAGACACATGTCCGACTGGCATATTCTTTGCCTCCTGGTCGATCATTCGGTAGCTTCAAAAGCTTTCTTCTGCCTAAACATCACAGCGACCAATGCCAACAGACATCGGCACACTTAGGCATCCGCAGAGCCTTCGCAGTTCGCGTGACAGAACTCAGTAGCTCAGCATTTTGGCTAATCTACTTTATTTACATATAAACACACATGGAGCATTCTGACTTAGCTCCTTCCTCTTTCTCATCAGACAGCAAAGAGAAAGGACAAAGGACAATAGTCCCACTTCATGGAGAACAGTAATACAAATATCCTGTCTCCGTCACTTCCCACTCTGTGGAATGAAAACATACACCATCATGTGATAGACAACAATCCCATGACTGCAATCACGGAGCAGGAATCTTAACAGGCTCTTGAGTACCCCATAAGGGAAAAGAAGCAGTTTTTTCTTACAACATCCGACAAATACAAACAGATAGGTGATAGATAAATGCAGTAAACAGTGGTTTCTGAAATTCAGTAAGGTCTCATTGCAGTCCTATTTCTCTATATCATTGTTTCTCAAACTTGGTTCTCCAGCTGTTTTTTGGGACTACAACTCCCATCATCCCTAGCTAGCAAAACCAGTGGTTTTGTGTGGATGGAATGCAGCCTACGATACCAAGGGATACCTCAGTCTGTAGAGCATGGGACTCTTAATCTCAAGGCCGTGGGTTCAAGCCCCAGGTTGGGCAAAATTGTCCTGCATTGCGGGGGGCTGGACTAGTTGACCATCGAGGTCCCTTCCATTCCTGCAGTTCTATGATTCTAAGGTAAAGAGCCACATCCATTGCTCCTCCCACTTTTAGATCATTGGTACGCAGCCTCCAGAATGCCCCCCTTGATGAATGCAGCCCTCAGGCTGCGAAAAGGTTCCCTACTCCTGGCTCTGCAGGTTTCCAGTTGCATGCAGGACTGCTGGTACAAGGAAACACAGTGGCTGACCTTAGGAGAAAAACTTTGGTATTCTGAACAGAGAGTCCTGTTCTGCTTTGACAACAATGCAGTCCAAGTAGCAGCAGCCCAACTGAATGGTACACAGCTCTGATTCAGCTCTGTTTCGCTACTGCTCAGGAACTGGACTGAGAGGCCCCCGACCCCACAAAACCCACCATTTATTTACGGTGCTGCTGTTTGTTCAGAAGGAACTTTTTCCTCTCTCTTTTTGGCAGAGGTGTAGCGACTCATCTTTCTCATCTGATTATTTCTCATAAAAAAGAAAAGGAACCTTTGAACAGCATATTGATACACAAGAAAGCACCCTCCTCTCTCTCTCTAGGACACAGAGTTCTCTAACTAGAGCTAGGAAGGATGACATTTGGTAGTGCTCTCATTCAAAAGCAACAATGCCAGATTATTCTTCAAATTCCTTGTCTCCGAGCCAGTCAGTCAGCCCTGATGGAAAGAAACTGAGCACAACGTTCTTGGTTTAATTACAATTGTCTTTCCCACAGGAGTGCAAGGAAACGGGGTCTTCAAAACAGCCATCATAAGTGGATTGTAATCATAATTAGAAGGGAGTGACACCTCTGCACTGAAACAGTTATATTCCAGAAACCCTTATGAATCTCTTGAATAAAGTGTGAGTGCATCCTCCCACCCTCTCAATTTTAGGAGTTAGCTACAGGGTTTCAATCTTTCAATTTCATATCTATATTTCTGAATTCACACAGCATCAGCTTCCATCAGAACTGTTAAGAACATGCCAAACAAGTTATTTGCATCTAGCCCAAAACTGTAGGCAAGCAACATCGTTCACTGGAGGCAATCTCTGTTGGTGAAATGAACTGTTTAAAGAAAAAAGTTTTCGAGTCCCAGAAAGAATGAGGAGGTGGGTTGAGTTTAATTAATTTCAGTTCCTTCAGTTCACTGCATCTTCTCATTCTGCATTTCACTTCTTCTGCATGAAAGGGAATCCTGTAGTGCTGAAAAATGCTGCAATCTATTTTACCTTTTTTATTTAAAAAAGAATGATCCAACTTACCTAGGATGTGCAAGTCAAGGGTGCCTAACCTCCATTACCATTAGTGAGAAGAAGAGCCATTGATTTCAGCAAAAATTAGACATGCCTGATTTGGTCTCCAAATTCCAGTCAGCGGCAAGGACCCAGAAAAGTCGTTGTGCACACACACAAATTGCTTCCGTATACATTGGTTGGGTGATTGGTTTTGCCTTCCAGTGCCTGCCATCTGTACCACCGGAGTCCTGCTCTGGAGGGCTGCCTTACTATTAGGGGGCTGTTCAGCTGGCTACTGATGAATGACAGAAGCTGGGGAGGGAGAACTGTTGTGTTAGCTGAAGGAACCCCATCATTTTCTGGATCCAAATCATTGTGTCTCCTGCCTTCACCTCCCTGTTGTGTGTGCCTATCCCACCCAAATGCTTTCAGCTAGGCTTGTGTTGGCTAAACGAAAAACATGGACGCTGCCGATTTCCATCAGATCTATCGCTACTTCTTGTACTCTTCTCTCTGCTGGCTCATTTATGAAAACATTTCTTTCCCCAGAAAATCTCAAATCGCTTCCTTCTTTATCTCTCTCTCCCACACACTAAAATAATTACGAAACCAAAATGAAATCAAATATAAGATGAAGCAGCCGTTTAAAATTTTAATCCTTGCTTAAAGCTCTGGCAAAGCAAGGACGTTTTTACAGCCTGTTCAGACTGACACTGATGCTTTCTTAGTCACTTCTGGGAAAAGGTTCTGAAGTTTAGAAAGTACTGTATTTTCCCGTGTATAAGACTAGGTTTTATCCCTAAAAAATAATGTCGAAAATTAGGGGGCGTCTTATACACGGATAGTGCCAAGGGTGGACTGGCGATTGGTTGTTGCCGCAAATATAGGGGGCATCTTATACATGGGGGCATCTTATAGACGGAAAAATACGGTATTTTTTTGAGATCCCCGCCCACTGCCATCTCAATTTGGATTGGCTGGAGTCCTGCATCTTGCTTCTGACAGTGACCAACCGGATGATGATTACACACACACATACACACACAAAACAAATGCTTCCAGGAAGCCTATAAACTGGATAGGAAGCCACCACAACCTCCTACTGTTGCCGCTTAGTAACTTGGAGGCTGGAATGCACCTAGCAATAGCCTCATGCTGCTTCTCCATAAACTAGGGCAGATCTAAGAGTGCCCCAGCAGTGGCATTCCCAGCGAAGGGCCCACACGGCACTGGCGTGAATTATTTTTCTAAGTGCCCCAAGCGTTTCTGAATGGTAATGAATCTGGGGAGAAACTGAAAGCGGGTGCATGATCTGGGCTGCATGGTAAGATACTAACCGGAGGAAATAAGATTCATTTGGGGTGTCTGTCTAGAAAGGATTTGAGGGAGGAATGAATTGATTTGGAGCAGGATCTGTTGGAAAATTAACTGGGGATTAAATGTATTGAAGAGGAACTGAGGTAGGGTGCAAATTAATTTACGTGGGGCACATTGGATGGGAAATTAGATGGGTTGCATTCTGTGTGACATTTAAATTCTAAGCTTGCATCGATGCATATAAATCAGCTTATGCAACATTTATGCAAAGTTGCATCTAAGAGCCCCAATGTTATAAATACATTAGCAATGTCTCTGGCTCCCATGTTCTTATACCTGCTCCAATTAAAACCCTACATACCCCACCAATGGCATGCATATCCTCTCCAGACCAAAAGCCATTTTCTGTGTCACCTTTCATTTCATCCACCAACTAAAATGAGATGAGTTTTTTATTCCAATACATGGAATAGCAAAACTCCTAAGGCACTGAGGAACGCAGGGAGAGAGTGTTGGCAGCAAATGCTTCAAATTAAAAGAGTGCATTTTCAGAAGAAAAAGAGAAACCAAGGGGGGGGAAACCTTCCTTGGGTTTTTGTTTTGTTTTTTAAAAGGAGTTGCCGCTCATTAAGGCATACCTCAAAGAACAGGCTTACTCTCAAGAAAGTTATCTCAGCTCTGCAAAGCACAAAAAGGACTCTCAAGTGTCCGTTTTGAATATCTAAGTCGTGGGTAGGCAAACTAAGGCCCGGGGGGGCGGATCAGGCCCAATCGCCTTCTCAATCCGGCCCGCAGACGGTCTGGGAATCAGCGTGTTTTTACATGAGTAGAATGCGTGCTTTTATTTAAAATGCATCTCTGGGTTATTTGTGGGGCATAGGAATTTGTTCATTATTATTTTTTCCAAAATATAGTCCGGCCCGGCCCCCCCCCCAAGGTCTGAGTAATAGCGGACCGGCCCCCTGCTGAAAAAGTTTGCTGAGCCCTGGTCAAAAGCAGCCAGAATGAGGCTGCATGTTCTTCATTCTGCGGCCTTACAGTGGAGTTCATGAGTTTGCCATTCAGCTGATGTGACAGTGTCGCACTCTGCATTTCCTAAACCCAACAGCCAACAATCCAAGGCGGGGGAACAGACAGTGTGAAAGGCACCGCATTGTGTGTGGCACAAATCCAGATGCTACTGAGAAAAGATGGAAGCAGCAAAAGATCTACGTCTCTTCTGTAATCTCATTAGACTCTTGGTCACAATGCCTGTTGAACGCCCCAGCTCAAGGCATCATCTGCCATCTTGAACTCTGCCAAAAGACTCTCGCCAAAAACAAATAAATGAATCGTGAAGAACGCTCCATGCTGTAAAATGGTAATAAGGATCACGAATACCTTTCACACAGTCCGGCATGTATCTTATTTTCCAGGCTAGCATAACTGCTTTAACCAGCAGAAGGTCAATGGCACTGAAGTCACAAAGACTAGCCCTCTTCAAGTGTTATTGTTCATGTTAAGGAAACACACAAAGGGGGCTGTGGAGACACGTCTGCTAGCTTCACCACCACCCCATATTGCCATTCCGGCTGCGCTCCACAAGCTCCAAGGAGCCTCCTGTTGCAAGCCATGTGGGAGCTCTCCATGTCAGACATTCTCTCTCCAACCTGTGGGAATGGTGGGGATGTAGTGCTAGAACACTCAACCCTGCAGTCACCCTCACATGTTGACATAGAACCAAAAAATAATCAGAAGAGGGCTAGAGGGTTGCTTCAAGTGAGGTCTGTCTACATTTCCCATTTGGTTTGAGTATTATACAGAACCGAACAGTTACAGAAGCTTCTTTCAGCTTATCAGGTAAAGGGTCTATAAAAGTAAAGGTAAAGGGGCCCCTGACCATTAGTTGTGGCCAACTCTGGGGTTGCAGCGCTCATCTCGCTTTACTGACCAAGGGAGCTGGCGTACAACTTCCGGCTCATGTGGCCAGCATGACTAAGCCACTTCTGGCGAACCAGAGCAGCGCACGGAAATACCGTTTACCTTCCCACCGGAGCAGTACCTATTTATCTACTTGCACTTTGACATGCTTTCAAACTGCTAGGTTGGCAGGAGCAGGGACCGAGCAACGGGAGCTCACCCCGTCGTGGGGATTCGAACTGCCAACCTTCTGATCGGCAAGCCCAAGAGGCTCAGTGGTTTAACCCACAGCGCCACCTGCGTCCCGTAAAAAAAAAAGGGTCTATAATCTGAGGCAAAATTCTTTTCTTCCAAGGCAATAAAGGGGTTAATTTATAGGCAAAAATTGCTGCGCTGACGTTAAGGGTTCAGCTTTTGAGCTATGATTTAGCAGACATGTTTCTTTCCCCCCCCCCCGGCCCCCTAAAAATTGCAGATAATCCAATATGGATTGGTCAGCATGACTGATCATTTCAGTGACTTGACATTTCAGCACTGGAGTTGAAAACAGCCATGAGGAATTTGTGAAAATGATAAGAGAAGATGGTGCTCCTATCAAAAGATTCTAAATGTTACCACGATAGCAAAGACTGAAAAGACAGGTTTGCTGGAGAGTGCTTCTGTGCTAAGAAAACGTTGCATAAGCTAGCTAGAAAATAAGGAGGCAAGGCTCTCTCTTTCCAACAGAAATGAAATCTCTTGCTGGGTAGCCAAAGGATAAAGAGAGAGCCTATCAGAAGACAATATGGCTAGATCTGGAGCCACAAGAATGACTATTGAGTTCTGGTTCTCCATTGCTTCTGGGACCTGAACTTTAATTTAGATCGGGCATAGGCAAACTCCGCCGCCGCCCCCAGATGTTTAGGACTACAATTCCCATCATCCCTAGCTAACAGGACCAGTGGTCAGGGATGATGGGAATTGTAGTCCCAAACATCTGGAGGGCCAGAGTTTGCCTATGCCTGATTTAGATTATTTTGTGCAGAAGGAAGTTGTGAACAATGGTTCCTTGCCCTGTAATACGTTCTTCTGCTGCAAGCAGCATTGTATTTGTAATGTTGTTCGCAGAGCAAACCCCTGAATGGCCCTCCTGCTACTCCACACAGAACTGAGGGTCTTATAAAATCTTAAAATGAATGAAAAAAGTTGTGGAGATTCAGCTGATACCAAATCAAAGTTTCATCTAGATTGGTTGGGTGCCAATTTTCGAAAGACTCTTTTCTTACATAAACTCTCTACACCAGATTTCAATGAGAAATTACAGCAGTCTAAAATGATCCATTCTTGGAAGGGCAGGCCGATTTAACTGCGGGGAGAAGAAAGGGAGTCCAAGACACGTCACTGTTTTATGCTGTCCAACCCTGTGTGCAAACATGTACCCAGTTCCTGCATGTGGAATATACAAGAGGTTACTTCCTATACGTAGCAACTGGGCACCAAGAACAAACTCTTTTTATCAAAACTGGATCAAGGTGGTCCTGTTGGGGAGCTCTCATGGGGGGGCGGTAACCACATGCAAAGCAGAGCAAGGGGACATGAAGCTGCTTTTAATGTGATGCAATGCTCTGATGCAAAATATATCTAAGCATTCTGCAGCATTCTGAACTGCCACTTTAAACACACGCACACATACACAAAATTATTTATTATTGGCTTAAAACACGCCTAGAGAGATTGGGGGTGGGGGAATCATAGGCAGATTATCATTTTTCTCCAGTGATTTGGGCAGTGCTTTTTTCTATTTTAAAAAATGTTTAGGGGCACTCTCATTTTGACTCCACCATTTTATAGTTCAAATCGGGGGAAATAAATACAGTAAATGGACAAAAGTACAAAGAGTCACAAAATGTTTAGGTGTATGCGTACCCCGGGGCGGGGGGGGGGAGAGAGAGCACTGGATTTGGGAAACAAAAATGTATCACCTTTACAGATATAGAATAATACCCAAAACAGTTCACAGAGAATTACTGTAATGAACTGCTAACTGCATGCCAAAGATGCCTAAGCAAAGTTCTAACACAATCCCTCAGGCTCCAAGGAACTTCCAGGGCTATCTTTCAAGGGGAAGTCCCAGGCCAGGAGTGAGATGGGAAATAATTAAGAGAAATAATTAAATAATTAAGATAACACCTTGAGGAGGGGAAGGAAGGAGAAAGTAAAGCTAGCGCCAGCACATGTCAACTTTCTTTTTTTCTTTTCTTTTTTCTTTTTTAAAGGCTCGATTTCCATGTCCCTGTATACCACGAACGTGCCAGTTGCCCTTTCCTGCTATTATGTGGGAGAAGCAAATCGTGAATTTCTGACTTAAGCGTTTTGTCACAGCCAGAAATTGTGGTTTGTTTCATCCAAACAAATCATAATCAATACAGTGGTACCTCAGGTTACAGACGCTTCAGGTTACAGACTCCGCTAACCCAGAAATATTACCTCGGGTTAAGAACTTTGCTTCAGGATGAGAACAGAAATCGTGCGGCGGCAGCGTGGTGGCAGCAGGAGGCCCCATTAGCTAAAGTGGTACCTTAGGTTAAGAACGGACCTCCAGAGTGAATTAAGTTCTTAACCTGAGGTACCACTGTAAACCAAGAAGAATCTTTGGTTACAGATTATGGTTTGCTTAGAACAAAACAAACCACCATCCTCTGTTCAGAGGGGCTGCAAAGCCAAAGATCCATGGTTTGTTTCTCCCACATGATAGCAGGGAAGATCAAAGGAGCCAAGAGTGAATTTCATGGTAAACTGTGGTTTGCTGTGATATGTGAACAAGCCTGGATCTGCTCATTTGCAAAGATGAAGACTTCACTACGAAAAGGAACATTTCCGGGGGCCTTCGGGCGGTTCCCTCACTGTGAGAAGCGAAGTTACAGGGAACCAGGCAGAGGGCCTTCTCAGTAGTGGCACCCACCCTGTGGAACGCCCTCCCATCAGATGTCAAAGAAATAAACAACTATCAGACTTTTAAAAGACATCTGAAGGCAGCCCCGTTTAGGGAAGCTTTTAATACTGGATGAATTATTGTATTTTAATATTCTGCTGGAAGCCGCCCAGAGTGGCTGAGGAAACCCAGCCAGATGGGCGGGGTATAAATAAATTATTATTAATTATTATTATTAGTTGGTAGTAGACAGAGCTGGCAGGTGAGGGGACACCCTTTCATAATAATATAACCATCTGTTAATTCCTCAATCTCTCCACGCAGGTAGACTAGGAAGGTGGGAATCTAACCTGATAATCTCTCAGAAAAATCCTATATGCAGTGATGCTAGGACCAGAAACATGCCACCATGAAGCCAGAGAACAAAGCACACAGGAGTGAATTCCTAATTTAGAATTAAATTCTCAGCGCCTTTTCAATTGGCTGATTGTCACACAACGGAATCAGTGTCGCCAGCTTCAGTGTTACCCACAAGTTGCCAAAACAAAATTAAAACATGAAAAGCGTTCTTAAAAGGGGCTGTCACGCTGGCTGCTTGTCAAAAACCAGCAAACATCATTGTTTTCGATTCTGGAATGGGAAAAGCGATATTTGTTTCAGAGAACTTTGCAAAACAAAGGAGGAAAATGTATCAAATACCTAAAGCTCTTAAACAGTGTCAGAACTCAATGGAATAATCAACAGAACGGAATATAAAAATTCATTTCATGCATGATTGCTTAACTGCTGGAGTGTGCTGAATTTCTCCTGAAAGAATGACTAGCCACTAAAAAAAAATAGCACTTTTATTATGGTTCTAAATCACTGTAAGTTCTTCCCCCACCCACCTCAAAGCTGGAGAAACAAAACAGTAAAGGAACCCCCAGCAACCCACCACAAACTTGTGGCAAGATATATACCATCTAAAAAGCATCCTGGACTTGACTTGAGACTAAGAGTGAGCCATACAACAAGAACTTATATAATTTGTTGTGTTGGTGGTTGTTGTTGTTGTTGATAGCCTGCCTATCTGGCTGGGTTTCCCCAGACACTCTGGGCGGTTCCCGACAGAATTAAAAGCACAATAGATCATCAAACATTAAAAACTTCCCTAAACAGGGCTGCCTTCAGATGGCTTCTAAAAGTCAGATAGGTGTAGTGGTTAAGAGCGGTAGTCTCATAATCTGGTGAACCGGGTTCGCGTCTCCGCACCTCCACATGCAGCTGCTGGGTGACCTTGGGCTAGTCACACTTCTTTGAAGTCTCTCAGCCCCACTCATCTCACAGGGTGTCTGTTGTGGGGGAGGAAGGGAAAGAAGATTGCTAGCCACTTTGAGACTCCTTCAGGTAGTGATAAAGCAGGATATAAAATCCAAACTCTTCATCTTCTTCTATTTCCTTGACTGTCAGGGAACTGCCATCGGGAGAACAGGAGGTGAAGGGACTCCCAGAGGTTGAGAGAGACTTATCAGCTGAGGAAGGAACCAGCAGGGGGAGGGAAGGAGCTCCTAGGGAAAGTGAGTCGGGGAAATGGCTCAGAGACACTTCCAGCGAAAACAGTGGGGAGGTTTCAGGACCTCCTATAGGGACACCCACTCCTCGCCGGAAACTGTCACGCCGAGAGTCCAGAAGGCGGGTTTCCGTTAAGGAGCTTTTATGCTGGAAGAAATTCCGTAAACGCCCACTGTCGGATTCTACCAGCGACTGACGGAGCCATGCTTAGGAGCTCCGTTACAGACAGAGGTTTGCGTACATAGCCAAACTCTGAGGGACTAGGGATTTCACACACAAGCAGCTCATCATCCCATCACATTGACATATATGCTTGATCAATTCACCAGGCAAATATTGTTAGATAGTTTTTTAAAAAAAGAATTTAAAGGGGGGGGAGAGAAAGCTATGGATACTAAAAGCTGTCTATTATATTTTTACCCTACACTTCCCTAAGCTTAAGACTGCATACATTTGTCACTCTGTGGTATGCTCACAACAGCCTGTAAATTGGGAGTATCTCGGTTCAAAGTTGTTTCCTCAGTGGAAACAGAACAATAGTGGCTTCCATTAAACAACAAGTTCCAATAAAGAAATGACTGAGTGCATCGTCATCCAGATTTGAAAGAAAAATCTTGCAAAATCTTCTCCCTTGCAAAATCTCCCTTGCAAAATCTTCTCCCTTATCCATTCGACAAACCTTCCTACCATTACTTAATTGTCCCTTAATGGAAATCAATCTTGCTTTGATTTTTTTATTTTTAAAAAAAGCTTCATTTTTTCAGCGCAACAGATACTAGCTTGGATTCCTTCACAGGCCCACACAGAAAAACAAGAGACGCTGTGCTCAGGATTAAATGGGTGTAGCTTGAGCAATTTACACACACCAAGTTGCTCCATAGTTTATATTCATATGGACTCTCTGCTACCTGACAAAGACTTGCTTGTCCATTAACAGCGTGCCAGGACTTGAATGGGAGCTTGAGAAGATGCCCTGAGGCAGCATCTGTTACAAGGAAAATGATAAAGAGGCCAACAACAAACCACAATTCTGCCAGGAAATCGGGCTCAGCAGAGACCTCCTGCACAGATTTCTTGCTGCTGCTCCTTTCTGGGAGGCATCCTGAGATGTCATCTCAGATTCAGGGTGGAAGAATGATGGGACTGAAGAGCATCTGCTGTCTCATCAAGGAACACAAAGGCAGAAACGAGGCCAGCAATAGCAATGGAACTGCATACAATGAGGATGGCCAATCCTGGAAACCATATGGACCACATTGGAGGAGGAGATCCTTCAAGTAGGTCCTCCTAGCCCAGCTTTGCCCAACCTGGTGACTTTCACATGTTTTGAACTACCATCCCCATCTGCTCAAGCCAGTAAGGCTGTGGAAGGTTGTTCTACACACCCACACACCCACACCCTTACTCTGGATTAACATTTGCAGGAAGTGCTCTACTTTGGATGCCCCAGCTATCTGAGATATGTGTGAATGTTGACTAGATACAAAGACTTCTTGGCAGTGGTACCCAGAAGCTCTAAGCCTGAAAAGCATACACAGGTAAGAAAAAGGAAGCGATTCAGCTCTGTGGGCTTCTCAAGGCTCAGATATGGCCCCTTTTGGATCTTCTAGATTTTGACAAGGGGTCTCCTCAAAATCACCAGCAAATCATAGGTCAGCTGTGTCTACAGATGTATTATATAATTTGTTGGTGGTTTTTGTAACATACAGAAAACAGCATTCTTAGAGAAACCAAAGACTGGAACTGAGGGAAGTCGGGGGGTGGGTGGGTTCTGTGGGGGGAGGGAGAGGGAGGGAGGAAAAATGGGGGGGGGGAAACAAGGATGATATGTTTTTGGATAATATGTCTTGTTATAATTTTGAATTTAAAAAAATTAAATATATATATATAATTTGTTGGTGGTTTTGTTGTCATCTTATGAAGTTCCATGAGGATCTGTGAGTTGGATAAAACTTTCTGCATTGCTGGCAAGCACTGGATCTGTGATTTTATTTTATTTTTTACTGTGCTGTCTTTTCAAAGTAATTATTTTGTTCCTAGATTTTCCACTTAACAAAATTTTAGATGCAGCAGCTTGCAGCTCCATCTCCAGAGCTGGCTATATTTGCAATTATCATCTGGAAAAAATTATGGCATAACGAACAATTTTACATTCCAACTAAGTTATATGTAAGAGATTTCATGTTCTCAGAGTAATAGAAAATGTTTATGTTTGCCTCCTTGTTATGTCTCCAAAACTCTTTATTTGTTTATTTTTCAAGGTGAAAATGGAACGCATGTATTTGGTTTTTGTCATTTTTTAAATCAGGTTTCAACATTTCCATAAATTTTACACCCATAGCCATGGAACGTTAAGTGGTGGCTCTGACACCACATCCACCTTGTTTTTTTACAAACTGAAAATTCAATTTCCCCTCACGAATGTTTCTACAAGGAGAGGGGGGACCCAAGAGACCCAAATAAAAACCACAACTGCAGCTAAAGCAGTCTCCCTTGAGTTGTACCCAATTAAGTCATTGATACGATGTGATACGATACGATATGATAATCTTTATTGTCATTGTCTCATACAGAACAACGAAAATCTACATCAGACATTCAGAAATCAACAAGCCTGCTATCCCAGCTATCCCAGCCTGGTTAGCCCCCTAAAAACTCTGATACCCCATAATTACATACAATACTCCCATAGAGACTACCTTATGCTGTGTTTAAAACCAAAATTGCATTTGAATAGAAACTGTTTCTCAGGCAGCTAGTCCTAGTCTTTATAACCCTGTACCTTCTTCCAGAAGGCAGAAGCTGAGAGAGATAATTTCCGGGGTGCGCACTATCCTGCACTATCTCTGCAGCTTTCTTATGGTACCTGGAAGCATAGATTTGATTCAAGGTAGGGAGAGTGCACCCAATTATTCTCTCTGCAGTCTTTATAACCCTGAACAACATTGTTTTTTTCACTGACCGTGCAGCTCCCAAACCACTCACAGAGACCTATTGGGGCAAGGACTTCCACCTGTGCCACGAGACCTCTCCTCTCCCAATTCACCCCCTGAAATCTGCTCCAGAGGACTAGGGGAACCCCTGGGCCAGATATGAGGGTGATGGGGAGGGGAAGGCAAGACACACAGGAAGTCCCATCACACAGACGGAAGCTACAGCACTAATGGGACAACTTTGTTGGCTATAACCCCCTTAACTTTGGAATAAAATTCAGTACAGGATAAATGCATTACCTGGCATCAGAGACAACATTACACCTGCTCTCCCCTCAGAAGTACCAACTCAAGACAGGGCATGATAAATGCTGCTCAAATTCTTCTGATATCTCACACAGATATAATTAGCCCTCAAGCAGTTATGCAAGAAACACTAATGCAAAAAGGCAGGCAAACGAAGCACCGTCGGTAGCCAAAGAGACAAGATCAGGACAGCATACAGAGCAAATTAAAAGAAACCAGGGTGTGCTACACTTACCCCTGCAGCAAAACCCAGGCTGCCATCCAGGATCCGTCTCTGCAAATTAAAACAAAAGAACTTAGATCACTACAAGAGGCAAGGTATGGCAGCTTGTTGTGTAAGAGCAAGACGAAATACAGAGTTGGAGACCTAGCCACAGTTCAGCAAAGAACTTTGGCTAATGGACACAAACTTCCACCCAACTTGCAACATCCCTGTGAGGCAGCTCGCCATATTTCCACCTGACAAGTGAGAAACTTAAACTAACAGCAACTTGTGTGTTTACTCAGCAGGTCCATAACTCAACAGGTTATTAGCCCAGGCCCCAGGCCTTATGCTCTAAATACACCTGTATATTCAAACAAAAAAAGAACAATGGCAGAAATAGCAGAAAGGTTTAAGTCAGGAACATACAGTAACAGTGTTAATTGGACTGCATCATCCAATTAATGTTCACATTGAGCAAAATTCAATTAAATGGTTGTGCTAGCAGGAGCCAGTACTGTTAGCACAAGGAGGCCTTCCTCCTGCTCCCCCACTGGTTTGGATGTGGGGTCAGAAGATCCCTCAGAACAGCGTGCAGGGGGAGCAGAGAGGACATTCTTCCATCTGGCAAGCAGAAAGCTGCACCCTGAGAAACGAACTGAAGTACAAGACTCACCTGCCCGCTGGAGAAGATAAACACAAGTGCTGAGCCAGCAGCTGTCAATCCCCAGGTGAAGAACGTTCCTAGCAATGCCTGTGACACTGGACTGTAACCCAGTAACATACTGAGTGCTCCTGGATTTGATGACCTAGGACAGATGTAAAGCCAACGTAAAGGCAGGATACTTTCGACACTGAAGCTTCACCATTTAAAAAAAATTCTTTCCAATCAGATTTTCAGAGGTTCCACACACACCTATTGCTCTTATTACCAGAGACAGATGGATGGATGGATAGATGGACAGATAGATGATATAATTTTCTTAATCAGATTTGCATTGCATTCTAAAGGTATTTTCCAGTGGATCTGAATAAGGGAGGTGCAATTTCAAGTGCCACTTCCCTCCCACAACCAGTTTGGGGCAGAACTCAGGCAAAGCTTTCTTCCAAGCATCAGTTCCCCCTTGTAAAACTGCAATATGTTTGCAACCCTGCACACAACAACAATGAAGCAAAAGTCCTTAGGATTGTACTGACCATCTTGAAAGGATTATTGTGAACTTAAGGAAGATTACAGAACAAATCATTTCTAGTGCAGTCCTGTTCAAAAACAAGTCCCATTGCTTTCAAGCGCGTATGAAGCCTTAATTTCATTCAGAATGAACAAAGCATCTACGCTGATGTGATATTCTTCCATTTACAGAGTCTGTCCCCAGAGGTGGACAAATTTATACATATCCAACACAGCTATTAATTATGAACAGCCAAAACCAGAGGTACTCAGCATATCTTGTACATAATCCACAGAAACTCAAGGGAATGGTAAACTGCGCCTTATGCTGACTCTGCAATATTTCTGATCAAATGCCACAAAAATGAAAACTCCGGAAGAGGAACTGGAATAGGAGCGAAAAGATGCAGCCTCACACCCTTGCACTCTACTTATGGCCTCCCTGTGTGGAGTTTATATACTGGAGGTGGCATGCTTTGTAATATTGACACACCTGGGGTGGGTGTTGACTTCGGGAGGATGTGGCTCTTTTAAATCCCCCCTCCCATTAAAGCAGTGGTGGCCAAACGTGGCCCTCCAGCTATTTTTGGGACTACAATTCCCATCATCCCTGACCACTGGTCCTGTTAGCTAGGGATGATGAGAATTGTAGTCCAAAAACAGCTGGAGGGCCAAGTTTGGCCAACACTGCATTAAAGTCAATGGGAGAGAAATGACTTGTACCAGGCCCATGGCTGGAGTCCATCTGTGTCATCATCAGCATGTGTCCTGATGCGAGTCCCTTGCCTTTGCTGCCTCAGAATGAGGCTGACTTTGGCCATTTCGCTGGTATCCCCCCCCCCCCCAGTGTATCCAGGTATTTATTTATTTATTGCTGAGAAAGTCCCTTCAGTCGGCAGAACTCAAATTCAGGATTGCTCGAACCTTCTCATGCCTAAAGCGAGACACAGCCTTTTTCACACAGGGGAGGCCCTCATCCCACACGCAAAGAGTGATTTGTTGGCAAAGCGTTCCGCTCCATCCAGTGCAGTTGCTGAGCACCAGGCCTTGCAGAACGTAATTCAGATTCATGGAGGTGAACCAGAGTCTTTCACTCAAATGCACTTTAACAACCCCATGGGGAAAGGGTTGGATGGAGATAAACATACACACACACACACACCACATATACAGTGTTGTAAATTAGCCGGCGGGGACCCGGCACGTCTTGTGACCGGCGCGGGTCCAGTTGCGATCACATGGAGATCTCTGGATGTCAGATTCGCAATTAACATCTCCATTTGGCAGGTCCCTCCAGCTTTCTTAAGAAGGGAAGAAGAAGAGCTTTTTTATTGCATGTTCATCCTTTTTTCTTCAAGGATAGCTCACTAGGCTCCTCAATTAATCCCCACAATGACACTGTCAGGTAGGTTAAGAGTGACTGGCCCAATTACTCGGCTCCCTAGTTTACTAAGAACAAAGTATGATGTGGAACATGCCACAAAGCTTCCTGATAAAACAAAATAAAAAAGACTGAGTGGTGTAGCACCCAACAACCATTTGTGTTCCTGCAACAAGTTTGTAGCTAATGTACACACACACACATATCATACCACTAGACCAGGGACAGTTGGGTGGGAAGAGAGCAGCTAAGTGCTCATCCAAAACATGTGTTCAGAGTTTGGGCACAGGTATGGGCGTAGCCATGGGACGCGGGTGGCGCTGTGGGTTAAATCACAGAGCCTAGGACTTGCCGATCAGAAGGTCGGCAGTTCAAATCCCCGCGATGGGGTGAGCTCCCGTTGCTCGGTCCCTGCTCCTGCCAACCTAGCAGTTCGAAAGCACGTCAAAGTGCAAGTAGATAAATAGGTACTGCTCCGGCGGGAAGGTAAACGGCGTTTCCGTGTGCTGCTCTGGTTTGCCAGAAGCGGCTTAGCCATGCTGGCCACATGACCCGGAAGCTATACACCGGCTCCCTCGGCCAATAAAGCGAGATGAGCGCCGCAACCCCAGAGTCGGTCACGACTGGACCTAATGGTCAGGGGACCCATTACCTTTACCTTTATGGGTGTAGCCAGGATTTTTGTTGAGGGGGGCGCAAGCCTTTGGGGGGGAACCTCAGTTAGCTATGTATTTTTATTGATTTTTATTGATTTGGGGGAGGAGGAGGGACTTCCCCTCCCTGCCCTCCCCTCTTGGCTACGCCCATGGACCCACTTATGAAGTTCCTCTTTCCCTGATCCAGCGGGCAACTTAACGTCATAAAACTAGCAACTACGAGGAAGACTTGCGAAACTTGCAACCACACTGGAGCTGTAAGTCCTGTTCTGCACAGTCTCCTTTCAGTTGTGCAAGCACAGACCTACTGACATAACCTACCCAGAGTGCGAACTGCGCCTGAATGAATGAATGAGTCTGCTTGCCACCTTGCAAAATACAAAACCCCCACCCCCAAAAGGGAGGGGGAGACTCTTTTCATTAGATTTTTTATTTTTATTTTTTGCACAATCACGAATTGTTCTAATATGCACACCAAGGGATCTGATCCATAACACAGTTTAATCCGTTCGACATTCGTATTTAACTAAAAAAACATTTCCTGGTTTAACTTCCTGGGTTTTACCAGTAAGCTGCTTTAAAGACCACTCCGTTATTTAGAAAAATATATGTAACGAGAATCAACTCACTGCACATGAACCACTTCTAGGACCGCGCAGGAGTTGCAAGTTATCGCAGGCGCTTCAATTCCGGCAGCCACTTCCGAGTTCCTCTGTACACGTGTCTCTCAAACAGGCGTGGCTCCGCCCACTATCCCCCCCTTCAGCCACTAGCAACGCGGCGCGGAGGTGCAGCGTGGATTCTGCGGTGCACGTCTCTTAGCTTTGGAAAAAGTGGAGCGGGCGGCCAAGCTTCTGTGAGTTTTTGCTGCGGTCGAGGATCGCGATAGGGCTGTGAAGTTCCCGCCGACTACCAGCTTGCTTACACAGGGAGAGCTTGTTTGCTTTCCAAGGGCATATGTTTTTATTGTAATTATTTGTATGTTGTGTGTGTGTTGGCGTGCGCGCACATACACACACACACGTATATGTATATGATAGTTTTAATAGAAGATACATCTATAGAATAGTTTTAATTCTATCCATGTTTAATTGTTTTAAATGATTTTTTTTCTTTTCTTTTTTGAAGTTCATATTTTTATCTGTAAGCCTCCTTGAGTCCCATGGGGGGAAAGGTAGGGTATAAATAAAGATATAATAATAATAATAGAATTGTAGAGTTGACTCATCTAGTCCAATCCCCTGCAATGCAGGAATCTCAGCTAAAGCATCCATGACAGACAGGGTTCGAAATTAGCAGGGCGCCAGGCGCATTTTGTGCCTAAATATTCTCCATTTGCAAGTGCCTCCCAAAGTCTGAGTGCCATTTTTTCATTATTATTATTTTGCACCTGACTGGCACTCAAGGATTATTGAAATGTATGTGCTTTGAAGCCTCAAAGTATATGTTTAGGATAGATAATACATATGTTAAGGAGTTTAACAATAAAGAGTAGGGTGTTTCGAAAATTGAAGTTTGGTAACAATATTTTTATGTAAACACCAAATGAAACATGTATTAATAATCTCTGTTAAAAATGTGATATTAACAATGTGTCACTTACATGAATTGCGCATTAGTTCATGCTTATCAAAATAATAAAAAAGTGTTGCTGACGCCCCCCAAAAATGGCGACTAGATATTGTTTTGGTGCCCACGACCCAAGTCCCAGGAGCCATTTGAATCAAGAACTTGTCAAAAAGTTTGATTGTTATTTTTACACTTGAATCAAGGCAGTGGGGTTCTCCTTCACTAAACCTATAGGAATAAGTACAATATCCACTATTATTGCTGTAAGCTTTACATACTGTTGTTAGCAAACAGTTGTGTTTCATGGCCACCTGACCTCAATACTTGCAACAATGGTTTCTCTATGTATCCATATGTAATGTGTGTGTTCGTACATATATTTATGCTTACAGACACATTCCAGCTCAGTAAACCATGTCATGCAGTTTGATGAAACTGACTACAGTTCATTAGACTGCTTTAAGGTACCATAAGAGTTGCCTTTTTGCTTCTGAAAATGGGACCTTCTCATGTGGCCGGTCTCCTCCAAAATCAAAGAATCTTAACATTCTATTGCTTTAAACAGTTTATTTAGGCAATTGTTATGAAACATCCATGCTTTTGACATTATCTTACTTATTTATTTTATTTATGAATTGCCTTTCATGAGGCATCCCAAAACAATTTACAATGTAACGTACATAAAACAGTAGCATATGCAAAAACAGCTAAAGCAATTGCATTTATAAAAGCAATTACATTTTAAAAACTATAAATGTATAAACAGTTTGAAACAACAACAGCACATTGAAACAATTCCAATTCCAACAAGAGGAACGCCAAATGGGACAAACTCAGTAGGTGTGGCTTTGTTCAGCACTACATCACCAAACTAGTTAAATTTATTCACGCTGCGCTGATTTTTGAAAGCAGATATCAAGAGGGGAGGAAAAGTAACAGTCTTCCCTGGATCTCTTTTGGCTGCTATCACAAAGAAAACAGCAGGTTTTCTGACCCTCGTGAACTTGACTCACCTTGCTATAATTTTTGCTGTACACAAAGAGCTCTGTGGGACTGCGGCTGTTTATTTGAAAAAGAGCCATGGACCTCCCAGAATAAGCAACAATCTTTAAAAACTGCATTCCTGAGCATACTTAATCTGGAAGCAGGTCCAAAACTCTGTGGGATTCTCACTTATAAACATTCATCAGAAAGGCCAGTCCAAATCGGACAAGGAAGGGTGGAGGGTGGCGCAGAGAATTAACTGTGCTATTCTGTTAAGGTAAATAAAAAATAAAAAAATCAGCAATGGTTTAGAATCGCCTTTGGTTTTTCCCAAGACTCAGTGGCAAAGGTACTTCATCTTCCTACCATAATTGTCTTGGCGTGTGCATGTTTCACAGCATTACCTGGTTCTGTTAGCAGGCAGCATTAATGGGCTGTCACTTAGCAGACTTATCGATTGCCCATTTGTTCACCATTAAGTGGAAGGTGGAATAGCTAGCCCTGGAGAGCCAATTGGTCTAGAGAGTCAATAGCACAGCTTGATAATTGGATATTTGTGGTGGTAACCGTAACATCCCTTTTGCCTGCAACTCATGGGATCCGGCTGTCAGCTCTAACCTAAACAAACTCAATGCCCCTTCAGGAGCAAACAGAAGCACAGATTTCTTGTATACCCATGTTGTTCCAGCTCCAAACATAAAAGGAGAGGCTGAAATGGCAACAAGAACTGAAGCACATGCCCGTTGGAAATCTAAGTTCACATCGCAAGCAGCTATTTCTATTTGCTGGATTAGTTTGTGAACAGAATGCAGGTAGCAGCCTCGGTCCAGTATACCTGAAGGAACGCCTCCACCCCCAGCGTTCAGCCCAGACATTGAGGTCCAGTTCCGAGGGCCTTCTGGCAGTTCCCTCACAGAGAGAAATGAAGTTACAGGGAACCAGGCAAAGGGCCTTCTCAGTATTGGTGCCCGCCCTGTGGAATGCCCTCCCATCAGATGTCAAGGAGATAAATAACTATACAACTTTTAGAAGACACCTGAAGGCAGCCCTGTCTCAGGAAGTTTTTAATGTTTGACATTTTATTATGTTTTATATGTTTTGGAAGCCGCCCAGAGTGGCTGGGTGATGATGATGATGATGATGATGATAATAATAATAATAATAATAATAATAATAATAATAAATAATTCATTTGAGAGGTTTTTAAGGGACTTAAGGGATAGTCAACATTGTGCTCTCTGGATGTTATTAGACTCCATCAGCCCCAGACAGCAAGGCTAATGGTCAGGGATGAGATTATTTGGAGTCTAATAACAACTGGAGGATTGTTGGCCACCACTGGACTGAATTAAAGATGGCAAGGGTTGTGAGATTTTAAGCCTTCTTGCTTGTGCAATCAGTCCCCTTGTAGCTTTAACACTGCCTCTGCAGCTCACATGTTAACAGAGCTGATGAAGGATGGAGGCAATTAAGAGTAGACATGGATCCAATAATCAGTTAGGGATATTTCAAATGGCCTTGACCTCACTCAAGGGGAATCAGCAATTGCAGTTAGTAAACATTTATTAAACATTTTAATAAACAACTGTTAGGACTTGTACAACTTGCAATTCACCAAGACGAAAAGAAAAGCCTTCCATGAACGTATGGTGGCTCATCAGCCATTTGATTAAAAACTAGTTTTGCTGCCTGGTTGAAGCTGATAATGTTTGGAATTGTGGCAAGGGTGTGCGTAATTGAGGTGGGGTTTAACTGTTTCCTTCCCCCTGCTGAAATCCTTTCTCTCAAAGTACTATCTGAGTTGGAATGAACTTCCCACACATCCTCAGATGTGCACGGGGGAACTTCAGAAAGAATTACCTTAGAACCACAGCAAGGGAGGAAAGGGTTAAGTTGCAAGCAGCTGCTGTGGTGCTGGTAATCAGTCCTCTCCAGTCCCCCAGGAAATGCCTGCACATTAAATGCAAAGAGGCACATGATTCCTAATTTGGCCCTGTGGCTACAAAACTGAAGGGAACGACATCATCAAGCACCTAACCAGGTCTTTTGCTACATTCTATTGCTTTAAACAGTTTATTTAGGCAATTGTTATGAAGTTTCCAGAGGAGAACTATGTAGACCTTTTGTTACAGCAAACTAAAAAAAAAAGTTTGTTGTAATATTCAGTGCTAACAGAGTTGCTGCATAAACATTTGGCTTGACTGGCTTGAGGGGTGAGCATGGTACCATTCTGCTCCTTTGCCTTCAGTGACAGTCTGGCACACACAAATTTAGCAGGAAAAGCTTTTTGCACAATTTATCTGCATTTCAGGAGCTGTTCCGGTTTCTGATTTGATCCCAGAATGTCCCGCTTTTCCTTAGGATGTCCCTATTTTCATTGGAGAAATGTTGGAGGGTATGGAGGTATGCAACCCCCCCGAGCCAAGGAGATGAGTAACTATACAATCTTTAGAAGACATCTGAAGGCAGCCCTGTATAGGGAAGTTTTGTAATGTTTCATTATGTTTTTACATATGTTGGACGCTGCCCAGAATGGCTGAGGCAACCCAGTCAGATGAGCGGGGAATAAATAATACAATTATTACTATTATTATTATTATTGAATAGGACGTCCCTATTTTCACCAGAGAAATGTTGCGAGGGTATGTAAATTGATTCACCAGAGTCAAAGCCAACAAAATGTGTTATTTCAATTTCAATCAAACAAAATAATACAAATTTTCTACATGCATGGGACCAGTAAGGAGGTTGAAGTGAACAAGCGGAGTCCTTCGGGCAAAGGACAAGTTGGCTACCCCATTTTATGTTGTGTTCCAGGAAATCAGCAATGGCGGATTCCACCCCCATCGTTTTGCTCTGAGGGCCTTCTAGTGGTTCCCTCCCTATGAGAAGTGAGGTTACAAGGAGCCAGGCAGAGGGCCTTTTCGGTAGTGGTGCCCTCCTTGTGGAATGCCCCCCCCCCATTAGATGTCAAGGAAATAAACAACTGTCTGACTTTTAGAAGACATAAGAAGGCAGCCCTGTTTAAGGAAGTTTTTAATGATGGGTGTTTTATGGTGCTTTTAATTCTGTTGGGAGCCACCCAGAGTGGCTGGGGAAACCCAGCCAGATGGGAGGGGTATGGCTAATAAATTATTATTGTTATTGTTGTTGTTGTTGTTTTGTTGTTGTTTTGTTGTTGTTGTTATATCCAATCAAAGGGTGGTAATGGGGACATGGTTTGTCCATAGGCTGCACACTTTCATAGACGCATGCTTAGAACCTAGTAACTGAGGTTTTGCAGTACTTTCCCAGAGCTATGGTTTTTAGCACCACAGCTTGTCTTGTGTAGTGTGTTGCTTTTCTCACTTCTCTCTCATGGAGAAGAGTTTCCGCTTAGAGAATGAAGAGTTAGATCTGTGCAATCTTGTCACAAGAGTTCGCTGGCAGATTTTCACAGTTTAAGATAACACCAAGAGAGCTGCTGCTGCTAACATTTAAATTATCAGGTGTGTGTGTGTGTGTGCGTGTGTGTGTGTGTGTGTATATATATATATATATATATATATAAACTGATATTAGTTCCCACAAATATGTTGAACAATGTGAGCCTGGAGTCCACTAAGACAAGCCACCCTGAATACTCCTTCTTGAAATCTCAGCAAATACTGTGTTCCTAAATGTTGTGACAGGATAAACACAGCCACCACCCGTAGATACAGGAACTCTTCTCTGCATAACCTTTCCAGCATCTCTCAGCAAACTAATGCCACTTATATTTGACAATATAAGGGGCAGGGGTGCCAACTTGAATATAATATGGGGAGGGCAGGTAAGCCTCACCACACATAATCAATCGCAAGATGCAACACAAACACATCATTTGAATGGTGATGCCTATCAACTTTGGGAGACCTTCTCCCTCCTCGGGGAAAGGCTCCCAAGAGCCGCACACATGCTCTGTGCGCTCTTTAAAGGGAGCACGGCTTTTGCGGGCTTTTGTGCGAGGTGGGGGAAGGGACAGAGGGAAAAGCCTGCAAGCGCCGCACACACGCTCCACGCGGTTGGTGAAAGGGAGTGCTGAGCTTGACAAAAACAGCAACAGCACATAGCTCACAACCCTTTGGACTGAGTGATTAGTAATATCAATTGAATATTGAATAAATATAGTCAGCTGGGTGTTGAAATGTAGGCGTTTCAGCAGTTCTAAGGGCCATTACAATGGTGGCTCGTGGCAGTGGTAAACTGGCATTTGAATCCTCAACAGATTTACTTGGAAATTGTGGGTCAAGCAAGTTATGGTGGCGGCTGATCTTTATGTTCATAGATCTGCTCCCATCATGTAGAAAGAGAGGTGTTGGGTGTGGATATGCACCCAGAGTCTACCTCTTACGCAATCTGAGGGGCTTTTCTTCCCCACTGAGCTCATATACAATAGAAGCCTGCTTGGTTGAAAGTTTGGCTCTGTGAGGAGATCAATTTGGGGTGGGGAGGTTCCTGCAGGCTTCACCCATGCACCCTTTCTGCTGTTAAAAAACCTGACTCCTCTCCCCCCACACCCTTTGCCTCTAGTGTCTTGGCGTTGTCACATTAAACTAATTCGAAGCTGGCTGAAAAATGGCATGCTGCAAATCTAAATTAAATTCTTTCCTTGATGAATGTGTGACAAGAAATTGAATCTTGCAGTCTGATTTGCAATTTTATTGTGCTTAAATCTATAAGAGGCGAGGGGGGAGATTATTGTCAGCAAAACAAATTAGGGTCTTACAAAAACGTAAATAATGCAAGCTGCTATTTCTTGACAACACAGATTTGTGTGTTGTAATGCTAACTAAAGCTCCCCCTTGAGTATTCTTCCCCACCCCCCACCCCGCACTATATGGGTCTCTGTGTGGTAGGGCTTTCCATCTCTCCTGTGTCCATGGGCAAGGCCATCTCTGGAGGTCAGCCTCATTAGGCAACTGTCAAGTTCCACTATCAGTTCCTGTGTCTGCTGCTCTCTGCTGTAGCTGCTGCTGCTGCTACTACTACCTGTTATCTGCCCTTTCCAGGTGAGTAAGCAGGTAGAAGAGCAAGGGATGCTCCTGATTGGCATGAGTGAGAGAAAGAGGCACAGGAATGAACCAAGAGGCCTACTGAGAGCATCTTGACCAAGGACTCACACAACCATAGAACCAGCAATGCCATGGGCTCCCCAGAGCTTCAGACCCTAGCCAGCAAATTGTTTACCAGAAGCTAGAGCTGCCACTTCCCTGTGCCTCTGAGCCTGCCATTGCAGAGTCAGGCAGTGGCCTTTAAGGGTCCGGATTTGGTCCAGGAGCTTCTAGGTGCTGATCCCTGGCATGAGATCAGACTCTCCAAGTGTCCTTATTTTCCAGGGACAGTCCTGGATTTACAAAAGCCGTTCCGGTTTCCAATTTGATCCTGGAATGGCCTGTTTTCCTTAGGACGTCCGTATTTTCATCGGAGAAATGTTGGAGGGCATGGAGTTGTCCGACCCCTGAGCCAAGGAGATAAGTAACTATACAACCTTTAGAAGACATCTGAAGGCAGCCCTGTATAGGCAAGTTTTTAAATGCTTAATGTTTTATTATGTTTTTATATATGTTGGAAACTGCCCAAAGTGGCTGGGGCAACACAATCAGATACATGGGATATAAATAGCAACTTCTTCTTCTTCTTCTTCTTCTTCTTCTTCTTATTATTATTATTATTATTATTATTATTATTATTAGCTGCTGTTGTTTAGTCGTTTAGTCGTGTCCGATTCTTCGTGACCCCATGGACCAGAGCACGCCAGGCACTCCTGTCTTCCACTGCCTCCCGCAGTTTGGTCAAACTCATGGCATCCCTATTTTCATCGGAGAAATGTTGGAGGGTATGTGAGATGACTCTGTCTCCAGGGAAATCCAATAACTATCAGGGTGCCAAATGGTGAGAAACGCACACAAAGAGCAACACAGCCTTTTTAAAAAATCTGCTGCAAGAGTATGGTGGTTCTTAGTTATAATAAGTGCCATGCTGTTAATCATTGACTTCTGTGCTACTCCTTGCCAATTTTTGTCTGGCATAAGCAGCTGCCTGTATCAGGACTAGTCTACATGTTACTCCTGAGACACTGCAGACAAGATGAAGAAAGGTCCCAAAGAAGCCTAGAGAGTCCCTTGTACTGTACCTCTGCACTCCAGTCATATATTGAAACTTTAGGCACCCAGGAGTAACAGCAGCAGTGGGCAAGAGCTACTATCCAGAGATCCCCTGCGTAGGATTCCCAGCTGCACCTAAGACCTTCTGCATGCTGAGCACATGGTTTATCTGCCCCTGAGCTATAGTAGCAGGATGTGCAGATATTAGTAGGTGATAATGTTTCTCTCTGTGCTGTGATAAGCGGCACCTGATTTATGCAGCTCAAGCTTCTGTTAAAGGACAGGCCACTCTGGTATCTGGTCAGCTTGCTTAATGATAAGCAGCTACAGGAGTTGTTGGCGCCAAAGGTGCTTTTCTGTTCTGCGACAGTTTTTGAGCACTTCCTTTCTTTACCTTGCATTTCGTGGAGCTGGCTGACATTTTGTTATCAAAATAGCATGTTGAATTCTGAGGCTCTGCGTGCACCGAGACGACCTTAAGTTAAGCGCTTTGTGGCTGATGTGGGTCCTACACATTTATGCAAGCCACGGCAATGTGCATTATAGGCCCCTAATAGGAAATCGCTTCTGAGTAGTAATTAAATGCTCACGTAATTCTTGGCTTGATAGGCTCCAGGAAAGAGATTAACTCTGTTTGTGTCCAGGGGGGTCTGGTGGTGATTCAGAGCTGCAACCCATTAAGAAAATGAGTTAATGCAAAGTTTCTAACTCTTTCCAATCATGTAATTAAATACTATTGCTCCCTAGCACTTGGAAAACAGGCTTATTTTTGGAAATAGAAGGGCGGCAGAGAAGTGGCATTCAGGGCACTGTGCACTGCAGGCTTTTTCAGGATGTAGGTTTATAAAGGAAGGAATATGCAGTTCTGTTGCATTTGCCCAGTGCAGTGGTACCTCAGGTTAAGTACTTAATCGTTCTGGAGGTCCGTTCTTAACCTGAAACTGCTCTTAACCTGAAGCACCACTTTAGCTAATGGGGCCTCCTGCTGCCGCCACCATGCGATTTCTGTTCTCATCCTGAAGCAAAGTTCTTAACCTGAACCACTATTTCTGGGTTAGCGGAGTCTGTAACCTGAAGCGTCTGTAACCTGAAGCATATGTAACCTGATGTACCACTGTACTCAAGCCACAATGCATATGTTTCCCAGAAAATGCATTTCTTTTCCCAGTGAGTTTGTTGCCTTCTAAGGCTGAAAGTGGGGGGGGGGGCTTCATTTGGGACTGCATTGGGTGAGGAGGGGTAGTGTAATTTTCTCCTCCCCAGCTGCAGTTCTGATGAAAATCAAAAATTGCTCCACACTGCAATTAATGAAAGCAAAAAACAACACCCCCCCCCTCACATTTGGCACCAGTTAAGTAATTTACATGCTAAAATGACTTCTGGCCCATTGAAAGCCTGTTGGTTTTCACACTCCTGGGAAATCCTCAGTGGAAAAGCCTACTCAGTATTCTCCTGGGGCAAGACAAGCAAAGATGATGAAGCTAGTCAGATAAATTATACTTTAATTATCTGTCCTCCTTGCCCTTCCTTGATCATAAAAGGATTTTGTTTGTTTGCAGTCTGGATCGTTCTCCAGAAGATTTTGTTGCATCTTACACATTGCTGACTCCTCATATCTGCTTCTGGCATGCTACAGTCTCCTTGAATCTAGTAACTACTAGATGATGTGAGCTAACCTGTCAAAGACTCAATAGTCTGTGTGCAAAACAGGGAAAGCCAATCTGGTGCCATCCCCGTTTGGACTATGTTATGTACTGAGTTGAATAGGATCCAAACTGCAGCAGTCTGATTGGTCCTAGAACAATAGGATCCAAAAGGCAGCAGTCTGATTGGTCCTAGAACAATAGGATTCAGAATGCAGCAGTCTGATTGGTCCTAGAACAATGCAGCAATATGATTGGTTGGCAGGAACCACCCAATCATGCTCCAGATAGAAGTGAATCCACAACCTGATTGGCTTACAGTAGAATTCCGGAATTAGCCAATCATGTGCAGCCCATTGTGTAAATAATGTATATAAAGCAGATACCTTGAGGGGACTTTCATTCATTCCTCCTCACCACTATGAGCTGAATAAAGAGCATGAAATCACTTTGCGACTCTGAGTATATTTCACTGGCGACGAAGGTGGGATCCCGCTGAGCTGACTGCCACACACAGCACCGCAGCACCGCCACCTGCCGCACCGCTGCCTCGCACCGTGTATCCAGGCTTCAGCTCCGGGACACAAGGAACTCAGAATGGCAACCGACAGCAGCTTCTCGCCGTTCAACCCAGCATCTGGAGACTGGGAAGCGTACGCCTCCCGTTTCACCTTCCTCCTAGAAGCCAAAGGGGTCACCGATGAAGAAGACGCCAAGAAGAGGGCAATATTCTTCAGCATCTGCGGAGAGGAGACGTTTGAAATCGCCCGGGCTCTCCTTGCACACGAAGACGTCGCTACTGTTCCATACAAAACAATAATGGAACAGCTGAAGGGGCACTTTCGCCACAGCCCTCTGTGGTGGCTCGCCGAAATGCCTTCTATGCAAAGCGGCAAGCCCCTGGGGAAACCATAACTGGGTTTGTGACCTCTCTCCGCCAAGCTGCCCGGTTCTGCAACTTCTCAGAGCTGGAGAACATGCTTCGTGACCGCCTCGTCGGTGGCCTGAAGGATGAGAAGCTGCAACGACGCCTCTACGCTAAGAAGGACCTAACGTTCCAGGTCGCTCTGGAGGAGGCCCTGGCAACGGAAGCTGCCGAGAGGTCGACGCAAGAGGCACGGCCGAGCCAGCCGTCCCAACCGAGGGTCCACCACGAAGACCTCACCGACGACTCAGGATCCAACAGGGAGGAGGTGCACCGAGTACAGCAGCGCACTCAAGCAGCCCACATACCACAGCTGCCTCGACGAGAAGCAGGGAACTGCGCAAGCTGTGGAGATAGTCACGAGAGGAGGACCTGCCGTTTCCGCAACGCAGAGTGCAGGCAGTGCAGAAAATTGGGACACATCGCCCGGGTGTGTCGAGCTCGGCCCACCCGACGCCAGGCATCAGATGACCAATCCAAGAGCCCCAGGTCCCGGGGCCCAACACACCAAGGCAACTCGACGGAGCTCACGGACTTCCAGGTATACCAGTTGCCCCACCCCAACGTAGAGAAAATTTATGTAGAGGTACAGATAGAGGGGGCCCCATGCCGCATGGAGCTTGACACGGGTTCAACTCTATCCATAATCTCGGCAAGGACCTTAAGGAAACTGTGTCCTACTGGGGGTCCCAAACTCAGGCCGGCCCCATTCACCCTCCGGGACTTTCAGAAACGTAAGGTCCCCACAATGGGGGTGGGGACCTTCAGGGTGCAATACCGAGGGCGGACGCGGCAACTGGACTTGCTTGTGGTCAAGGGCCCCTACATTAGCTTACTGGGATTGGCATGGTTTGGACCACTGGGGCTAGCCATCACCGGGGTGAACCACACTACCTTACAAGTGGACGTGGACGCCATATGCAAGGAATTTCCGGGGGTTTTTGATGGGAAATTGGGACAGTATACGGGCCCCCCCATTGCTCTACAGCTTGACCCCGCAGTACGACCAGTCAGGCTCAAGGCCCGCCGGGTCCCGTTCGCCCTGAAACCCCGTATAGACGAGGAATTAGACCGACTCGTGGAGCAAGGAGTGCTGGAGCCGGTGCCTAATGCCCCCTGGGAAACCCCAATCGTCACACCCGTCAAGCCGAATGGTTCGGTCCGCATCTGCGCAGACTACAAATGTACCATAAACAAGGCCCTCACGGCCCATGCATACCCAGTGCCAGTGGTCAGCCATGTCCTTGCCACCCTGGCTGGGTCGAAAATTTTTGGCAAGCTGGACTTGGCCCAAGCATATCAACAACTGCCAGTAGATGAGGCCACAGCAGAGGCACAGACGATTGTGACGCACAGAGGAGCGTTCAGGGTAAAGCGGCTGCAATTCGGTGTCAGCGTGGCACCAGGCATATTCCAGAATCTAATGGACTCTCTCCTTAAAGGGATTCCTGGCGTCACCCCCTTCTTCGATGATGTGTTGATTGCCGGGCCCACACCAGAGGAGTTTGAGGACCGCCTCCGCACCGTTCTGCACCGTTTCCAGACGGCGGGTCTCAAGGTGAAGCGGGAAAAATGTCTACTAGGAGTGCCTCAGGTGGACTTTCTGGGATTTATGGTGGACGCAGAAGGGGTCCACCCGACTGGGGACAAGGTACGGGCCATTTGTGATGCCCCAGCGCCCAAGAACAAGACTGAACTTCAGGCCTTCTTGGGACTATTGAACTTTTACCATTCCTTCCTTCCCCACAAGGCGGCGGTAGCGGAGCCCCTACACAGACTCCTGGACAAGCGGGCCCCTTGGGTGTGGGGCCAGCGCCAGGAGGCCGCATTCCAGGCAGTCAAGGACTTGCTTGTCTCAAACTCGGTCTTGGCACACTTCGACGAGAGGCTGCCGGTGGTGCTAGCATGCGACGCCTCACCCTATGGCATTGGCGCTGTCCTGGGACACCAACTCCCGGATGGAAGAGAGGTACCGGTGGCATACTTTTCCCAGACACTCAACGCAACCGAGCGGAACTACTCGCAAATCGACAAGGAGGGTCTGGCAATCGTGAAGGGAGTAAAAAAATTCCATGATTTCTTGTACGGGCGGCCCTTCACCGTGGTGACTGACCACAAGCCCTTGCTTGGCTTGTTTGCCCCCGAAAAGCAGACCCCCCAAGTGCTGTCTCCTCGTGTACTCAGGTGGTCAATTTTCCTTGCCAGCTACCAGTATGCACTGATTCACCGCCCTGGGAAGGCGATGGGCCATGCGGACGCCCTCAGCAGGCTACCACTACCGGAAACAGGCCCCGACCCAGCACCTGCACAAGAGGTTATGAGCCTGGAGCTGCTTCCCGACCGCCCCATTCAGGCACAAGAAGTTGCACACCATTCCAAGAAAGATAGGGTCATCTCCCGGGTCCTGGACTGGGTGTGGAGGGGATGGCCCAGCAGCAGCCCCGGGCCAGAATTCGCCGGCTACACAACCCGCAAACATGAACTGTCGGCCCACAAGGGGTGCCTGTTATGGGGAAGCAGGGTCGTTGTTCCCCAGCCCCTCCGCAAAAGGGTCCTCACAGCCCTACACGAGACACACCCAGGGGTAGTAAGAATGAAGGCCCTTGCCAGGAGTTATGTGTGGTGGCCGGGGATCGACGGAGAGATAGAGGCCTGGGTCAAACACTGCCAGGCCTGCCAAGAATCCCGCCCAGATCCCCCAAGGGCCCCAGTCCAGTCCTGGGAGTCCGCCCAAGCACCATGGTCACGCCTGCATGTGGACTTCGCTGGCCCCTTTCAGGGGAAAACATTCTTCATAGTGGTGGACTCCTACACCAAATGGCTGGAAGTCGCACTGGTACCGTCCACTTCTACGTCCGCAGCCATCCGGGTACTACGCAGGCTGTTTGCAACCCACGGGCTCCCTGACACTCTCGTCTCAGACAACGGGACTGCATTTACGTCAGGAGAATTCCAAACCTTCACAGCGCAGAACGCCATCCGCCACATCCGTTCGGCGCCATTCCACCCTGCCACCAATGGCCAAGCAGAACGCATGGTGCGGACCACCAAGGACACCCTTCGCCGCATGACGCAAGGGGATTGGGAGTACCGCCTTGCCACATTCCTCCTAGCACAACACAGCACCCCCAGCTCAACGACTGGCCGGAGCCCCGCTGAACTACTAATGGGTCGGCGCCTTGCAATCAGATTGGACCGCCTTCACCCCGATAGAGCTCAGGATGAGGTAGTGGTGGGGGAAGGCAGGAACCCCCGGACCTTCGAGGCCCAGGACCCAGTGTACGCAAAGAATTTTGGGGCAGGCCCAGCATGGGTACCCGCCACAGTCACCAGGGTCACTGGTCCCGTGTCGTACGAGGTGCTAACGGATGGGGGGCAATGCTGGCGCCGCCACTGTGACCAGATACGGCGACGATTCCCGGGAGAAAACCAGGAGGAGGACAGGTCAGAGGAGTCCCAAGGGAACAGAGGGGCAGTGAGGCCCATAGAGCAGCAGGGGCAAGCAGGAGAGGCAGAATCAGTAAATACAGAGAGGACCCGCGAGGCCGAAAGGACACCGGAACCAGAACCACGACTGAGCGAGCCGGTTGCACCAGACCAAACAGGCCCATCACAGCCAGCATCCTTGGAACATGAGCCAGAACCTGAACCCCGGACCAGGGAACACCCCAGGCCGCAACGCACACGTAGGCCACCGGCGTACCTCGAGGACTATGAATGCGACCTCCCGGGCAGGACTGGAACTTAGAGGGGAGGGGTGTTATGTACTGAGTTGAATAGGATCCAAACTGCAGCAGTCTGATTGGTCCTAGAACAATAGGATCCAAAAGGCAGCAGTCTGATTGGTCCTAGAACAATAGGATTCAGAATGCAGCAGTCTGATTGGTCCTAGAACAATGCAGCAATATGATTGGTTGGCAGGAACCACCCAATCATGCTCCAGATAGAAGTGAATCCACAACCTGATTGGCTTACAGTAGAATTCCGGAATTAGCCAATCATGTGCAGCCCATTGTGTAAATAATGTATATAAAGCAGATACCTTGAGGGGACTTTCATTCATTCCTCCTCACCACTATGAGCTGAATAAAGAGCATGAAATCACTTTGCGACTCTGAGTATATTTCAGACTACAACTCCCATGAGTGCCAGCAAACATGGCTAATGGACGGCATTTTTTGTAGTTGTAGTACACAATATCTGGGGAACACTATGTTGGCTGCCCCGGTGTAAAATAATCCACAGTGCATCCTACCAGGCAGGTTGGGGAGTCCGAACAAATGGAGATGGGTTTCTGCCCAGATTATTATAAGCATTAACAGAGTGGCAGTCAGTTGTTCAAATATTATCTGGGATAGCTCAGTCTGTAGAGCATGAGGCGCTCAATCTCAGGGTCATAGGTTTGAGCCCTATGTTAGGCAAAAGATTCCTACTTTGGATTAAATTACCTTCGTGGGTCATTTAATGAGCACTGCATGTATAAGGACTTCTGCGCCGATCAGATATCGCTTTTTGTTATCTCCACGATATGGTGTAAATAGGGTCCCAATGTTGGTGGTTGGAGAATTTCCTGCCCCCTCCTTTTTTTTGGGGGGTGGACTTTAGCAAACTGCCTCACCACCTGATCACTCAACAAGAAACGCAACTTGCGCTGTGGCACGCTATTAATCTCACTTGCTCTCAGAGCACCTTCTCCAAGACTTAAAAGCATTCCTCACACCGCAGATGGATCCTTGTTTGGGGCATGGGTTAACTCAGCATGGTACGTTCTGCCATTAAAACTATACAGAGCCTCAAAATCGTAGCAGTTCAGGATCAACAAGCTGCCATGGGAAATTCTGCTGTAAATAATTAACAAGACTAAAAGGGTACGGATTGACAGAATGGACTGAGCTGGACAGAGGGCACACTCTCTGGGTATCAGGAGACCACTGGCGTCAGAAAAAGGGCTGGAATCTTGTCGTTTAAGGATGCAAGTGCCCCCCAGGTAAGCCCCTCTCTTTCTAGGTTTAGATTTCCACTTCCGCACCTACTCTCCTTTCTTATCATGTTTTAAAAGAACAATAGTGGCCTGAGTGGTCACATCAGAGGGAACACGTTTGTGTTAAGCATTTAGTACAGGTTAATTGCATTGGGATCCTCTCAGGGTCCCACGCGGGTGGCGCTGTGGGACGCGGGTGGCGCTGTGGGTTAAAGCCTCAGCGCCTAGGACTTGCCGATCGAAAGGTCGGCGGTTCGAATCCCCGCGGCAGGGTGCGCTCCCGTCGTTTGGTCCCAGCGCCTGCCAACCTAGCAGTTCGAAAGCACCTTCGGGTGCAAGTAGATAAATAGGGACCGCTTACCAGCGGGAAGGTAAACGGCGTTCCGTGTGCTGCGCTGGCTCGCCAGATGCAGCTTGTCACGCTGGCCACGTGACCCGGAAGTGTCTGCGGACAGCGCTGGCTCCCGGCCTCTAGAGTGAGATGAGCGCACAACCCTAGAGTCTGGCAAGACTGGCCCATACGGGCAGGGGTACCTTTACCTTACAGGTTAATTGCATTGGGATCCTCTCAGGGTAGCTGTGGCTACCTGTGGATTTGTGAAAGCAAGAGAAAATGGTGTGGCATCCTAAAAGACAAAGGTCTTTTCAGATGAAACCCTTCATTATACACCGTTAGGCTCCTGGCAAAAATGTTCCTCTTTAACCAGGCCTTTGGCTGATTGACATCCAGTGACCTTTTAAAATGTGCTGTGGAAGGAGGGATTATTGCGTTGTTCTTGTTCTTGTTCTTATTATGTATTTTGAGTTTTTATATTGTGATTTTATGCTGTGAACTGCCCTGTGACCTGCTGGTAAAGAATAGTATACAAATAATAATAATAATAAATAATAATAATAATAATAGTAATAAGAATAAGAATAAGAATACTGGAGATAACAGTGTTCTGGTTGTTAGCACTTTCCTTGCACTAGCCAAATTAAGCGAAATTGCCGTGCTAACAAACAACAGAAAACTGGAATGGAGAAGTCTAGCATTACAGTGGTACCTCAGGTTACAGATGCTTCAGGTTACAGACGCTTCAGGTTACAGACTCTGCTTACCCAGAAATAGTACCTCAGGTTAAGAACTTTGCTTCAGGATGAGAACAGAAATCGTGCGGCAGCAGGAGGCCCCATTAGCTAAAGTGGTACCTCAGGTTAAGAACAGTTTCAGGTTAAGAACAGGCCACCAGAACGAATTAAGTTCTTGACCCGAGGTACCACTGTACTGTGGTGTGGGATAGTTCTCCCTGCCGCCTTTTATGTACACTTGAGAACTGATCAGGGTTCTCAACTTCCAAAAGGGGACAAAACTATATTAAACAAAAACAAAAAACAAGAACCAGGGGCTCCAATTGTTACAAGAAGGCAAAGATACTTGGCAGTTCTGTCATGGGCAATATCCAGTAAGTGCCCGTGTCACTATTGCAAGGAAAAACGTTCATGAAAACGGTGCTTTCTGGGTCCAACAGTTCCCTCTAATCTACCAGCAACTTCATTCGGTGATCTGAGTTGGTGGTAAACAGCTTTTCTCCCTCAGCAATAATGCTTTGCTGGGTTTGCTTCAGTCCGGTGAAGGTGCTGCAACAACTTCAGTTAAATCATGCAGAAAGGCCCTAATAGGTTAATTGCGATATGGGGATTTGAACATAATGGCTAATGTCCTTGAAGGGGGGGTGTGACCTACAAGGCCTTATACTGCATCAAACCAGTTGGCCCCATAAAGAGTGTCAACTCACTCCCCCCCCTTTTTTTTACTGCTATAAACAAAGGCACAATTCATATATTCAGTCATATAACCCGCTTCCCCATGCTTTGGTCCCACATTGCTTCCATAGCAGTTGATGATGTGAGGCTGTGCAAATCATGGTACTTTTTCCCCAAACCATCAACAATGGCTGTAATGGAAAGGACGCATTGCCGGGGGAACAACATGAGCAGTGTGTGGCCACGGGATAAAATCTGCACAAGGTCCTGAGGTGATGTGAGGGTAAACTGTGAGGAAGTGGTTTTCCAGTGGCTACCATCCAGCTGGTTTTAAATGAATCAGGCCTAGTCTGGTAATTGTTTCGGATTTTGTCCCCACTGAGCTGTTCTTCTACAGAGCACCACAGACGGAGATAAGGGGAAACACTTGCTCGGGAACAGGGCCAGAAAGCCTAGGTCAAGGGCAGATTTGGAGCAGCCGACCCAGAGTCCTTTCACGAGTAGGTTTCGACATACTCTTTGCTTGTCACCCTTTCAGCTGTTGACAACATGCCTCTGTCAGAAAACAAGGTGTTCCAATGGCCTCTCCATCTCCCTGTGTGTGCCAGAGAATGAGCAAAAGATACAGTTTGGCAGCAGTTTATCCAAAGCACTAATAGTGTTGATAAAAGGAAACGTTTTCTGCTTCCACTTGGTAAGTGAATTTCTTTTCGGTTTGCTCAGGGAACAATGTTTGCTTTTGCCCGAGGCATCAGGGATGCTTGCCTAGCTCGGCACTCGCTGTGAGGGAAACTGAAAATACACATTGCAACAGACGGTCTTAAGAGCCTGGATGCTTATTGGGCCAGGCACATGAATAAAAGCGGTATCTAGTATAAAGCTGAACCTCAGGCGTTCCTTATGTCTGGAAGACCTGGCCGTGTATGCCAAGTTGCATCCAGTTATAATATAAGAAGCAGAACGCAGCAGTTTTTTCCTGTGAGAATATAGTTTTTTCCTGTGAGAATATACTGGAAAGTTCAGGCACGTACAAGAAGTCTGGCTCTTTGCACATGCTCTCAGAAACTAAATGTGGATGCTTATAGGTTAAGTTGTGATTCTGATCTGCATTTGGAATTGTGGAGAAAGAAACAGGGCTCTCTGGGATCTTTCCGTTTTGCCACAAGGCTACTGCTGCCTTAGTCATGAGGTGGTGAAGGCATAACAGACATTAAGGTTCAGTGGTGTGTGGCGAGTGGATGAGGGGGACTAGGCTTGTTCCTGATAAATTAGAGTATTAAAACATTAAAGCCTCCTTCCCAAAGCCCGGAAAGCTTCCGCCCGGCTCAGGAAGCGGGAGTGCAATGCTCAAATGCAGGACGTCACAATGTAAGCACCCGCCGATTCCCCTCATGAGCTGGTGCCTCTGGCCTTAACTGTCCCCCTATGAAAAAATTTGCTGCCATTGTTAAAATCTTAAGAGAATTTTCCTGTGAATGTATTCTTTTTGCTTTGTAACAGACACATTTCCACATCAGCTTGGTCCACAGTTCTAGATATATTTTTAAAAGAAAAGGCAACAATAAACAGTGACCGGGGGTGGAGGAAAAAAGTGAAATAACAGATGATGAGCCATTCATCCCCAGCTTGGAATTGTAATACTCTTACATAAGCCCATCAAATGCGGGCTCATATATCTATCTTATTCTAGATGTCAAGGAACAGGCAAAGCACAGAAGTGTTTCCGCCACATGATAAATAAAGCGACTTGCCATGTTCCCAGAACTCTTCTTCTTCATCATTCCACAGCTTATAAACAGGCAGTAGCAACAGATGAATGATTTATGGCGGGGGAGCTTTGTTTCAGTTCTTACCACGCTCACCTCGGCTGCACACCTAGACAGACTTTTCCGGATGTATCACTCACTGGAACAGCAACTGTGAGTGTAAAATGTGCAAAAAGCTGTGGCTTGCCAGTTAGCCTGTGTATCCCCATTCTGGTTGAACAAATCATACACTTTTAAAAGTATGACTCAAGTGAGATTGGGGCACTTATGTATGACTGACACAATTTACATGGTAAGATGTATATTAAGGCTTCTGTTAGTTCCATAGTATGTAAGTATTTCTATCCCGCCTTCTCTCTAAGGAGCTCAAGTATTGTACCTGCTTCTCCTCCCCCACCCACACCCCTGCCATTTAATCTCCACCAAAACCCTGTGAAGTTTTTTATGCTGCAAAAACAGGTGACTGGCCATAGGTCATGGCCGAATGGGGATTTGAACCCAGGTCTCCCAGGTCCTAGGGATGCGGGTGGCGCTGTGGGTTAAACCACTGAGCCTAGGGCTTGCCGATCAGAAGGTCGGCGGTTTGAATTCCTGCGACGGGGTGAGCTCCCGTTGCTTGGTCCCTGCTCCTGCCAACCTAGCAGTTCAAAAGTACGTCAAAGTGCAAGTAGATAAATAGGTACCTCTCTGGCAGGAAGGTAAATGCCATTTCCGTGTGCTGCTCTGGTTTGCCAGAAGCGGCTTAGTCATGCTGACCACATGACCCGGAAGCTGTATGCCGGCTCCCTTGGTCAGTAAAGCAAGATGAGCACCGCAACCCCAGAGTCGGTCACAACTGGACCTAATGGTCAGGGGTCCCTTTACCTTTACCTTTACTCCCAGGTCCTACTCTGAGACACTATCCGTTATACCACGCTGGTGTAGTGGGTACTCTCCCCAGGCTTCGCACTCGAGTGTTTTTGCCCATCTGCAATATGTCCTTGATCTCCGATAATGCCTCTCGCTTGTCTGGTTGGAGGATAGAGAAGGATGTGTGAACGTGTGTAGAAAATGGCGCACTTTCCAAAGGTACAATTTACATTTGTTGCTCCACCCACTTTTCCCTGTGGCGTTGCCCACCACTGGCATGTGGCCCTCAGAACACTACCCAGAAGACAATTTGGCCCTCAGGCTGATGAAGTTTCCTCACCCCAGTTCTAGGATCAAAGACAGCAGAGCGCTAGCAGAAAGGCAACCAGATCCAGTGGCATGTGGTCAATGGACGAGGGGGACTAGGCTCATTCCCTAAATGTTCCTGGTAAATTAGACCATATAACACTGGTCCTGAAAGACCTGCATTGGCTCCCAGTACATTTCCGAGCACAATTCAAAGTGTTGGTGTTGACCTTTAAAGCCCTAAACGGCCTCGGCCCAGTATACCTGAAGGAGCGTCTCCACCCCCATCATTCAGCCCGGACACTGAGGTCCAGCTCTGAGGGCCTTCTGGTGGGTCCCTCACTGCAAGAAGTGAGGTTACAGGGAACCAGGCAGAGGGTCTTCTTGGCAGTGGTGCCCAGCCTGTGGAACGCTCTCCCACCAGATGTCAAGGAAATAAATAAATATCTGACTTTTAGAAGACATCTGAAAGCAGCCCTGTTTAGGGAAGTTTTTTATGTTTGATATTTTATTGTTTTTAATATCCTGTTGGAAGCTGCCTAGAGTGGCTGGGGAGGCCCAGCTAGATGGGCAGGGGTATAAGTAATAAATTTGTTGTTGTTGTTGTTATATTAAACCCTGGTGCCTCCTTCCTAAAGCCTGGGAAGCTTCTGCCTGGCTTAGGAAGGGAGGCCTGATGCTCCAACAGGGTCCAAGAGCCCTTCTTCCACCTTCCCAAAGCCCGGCCTGCCTTCGGAAGGAGAGAGCAGGGTTCCAGCATCCTGTCAAAGGTCTGGCACCTCCTTCCCAAACCCTAGGAAACTTCTGCCCGGCTTAAGGAGGGAGGTATGGTCTCACAAGAGCAACACTGGGACTCCCCAATCGCCCTCGCAAGCTGGTGCCTCTGCCCCTAACTGCTCCCCTACAAAAAAATTTAACTGCACACCACTGGGCAGATCATAGGCACTAATCTGCAATCAAAAGCTACCGAAAGGTGTATTCAGCTTTCCACAGGATCTCGCTATTGCTGGGAGATATTCAACCATGGGTGAACTAGGATTTGAACTCCTGCTTTTCCATAGCCCGTCTCTTACTCTTCCCCGCTTTTTTGGGATACTTCAGTTCTACAGGGTACTTCACAACAGCATAGTTACCTGTGTTTTAGTCTTCCAGTTTTGACCTAGCCATTCTTCTCCAGGCTGATTGCATACCTGCCTCTAAAGGAGATACCAGGAGCAAGGCCAAACTCTGCCATGTTTGAATGTTGTTTCCGAACTCAAGTCGATAAACCCGATACAATGGGCCTTATTCACAGAGTCCCAACGAACACGGTTTAAATCAACACCAACATCACCAGATAAGCTGTTGATTGATTTGGTTTAATCATGCATCAGATGTCTTGTATGCACACATATGACAACAATATATTCCTAGCATCTGTCAGACCAGAGGTGGGCGGACTTCAAGTTTGTCTAATCTACTCTGTTTCATACTAGAACCTGCAAGATCTACCAACCAGAATCAGGTGAAAATGACTTAAGAGATTTATAATTAGAGGACATTCTGAGCCTTAATAATTTGTTTTCGGTACCACAACT
The DNA here is from genome assembly GCF_964270895.1 of Podarcis filfolensis. Taxonomy (NCBI): domain Eukaryota; kingdom Metazoa; phylum Chordata; class Lepidosauria; order Squamata; family Lacertidae; genus Podarcis; species Podarcis filfolensis. The sequence goes on along the minus strand of NC_139605.1, from coordinate 97,992,602 downwards.
GAGCTGAACTCACCATCCTTTTAAATAACATGAACATCCACACCTGGTTAGCTCTCCTCATTTCAGCAGCCTGAGAAAAGTTAGTGTTATGTATTCAGCTACAGAGGTAACCCATAGCACTCATACCTTATGCCGATCAAGTTGAGCTTAAAACTTGTAACTGCTGCCTCCCGTGTTGTTTTTTGATGTGTTTGCAGCACCGAAAGGAGCCACACCATGCTAGCAAGCGTAAAAAACAATGGGCAGCACACGGAGGTTTGCCACAAACTCTGTAGATATAACATCCCACATCATCCAAATTGTTATGTACTGAAGTTCTCACCCCTGGGCCAGCAGGGGGATACTGTAGATAGTTCAGGTCCACATATGCAAATAAGGGATCGAAAGTGACATTCAGTGATTGGATAGTTACAGAAAATGGTTACTGTTGCATTCTAGTGGAGCTCTATATAAGCAGGCTGGCTGAACCCTTCACTTCAGTTCTGTTCTGGCCTGTGAATAAACAAGAGCTGATTGAAGAATCGCTGTGTCATCTGATATGTTCACCCACAGCTTAACACAAATCTTCTAAGTTTTACCATCCATTTCAGAGAAGGACTTCTGCCAAAGTTGGTTGATATTTGTTTATTTCATAAAATTTATACACTATGTGATTGTAAAAAAAAACTAACCCCAAAACCAAAAACCCTCAAATTGGTTTACAGAAACCATATGACCAGTCATACATACAACTGTTGCTATTGCAATTCACTTGCGCTTGACAGATCTGTGCTTATTATTAGCACGCTTCCAAGCTTAAAAAAGAAAACTGATGAATTTATCAAGGCTTAGTTTCAAATTTTAAAAGAGAGGCACAATTTCTAGTCTTCGTGTTTGTAAAAGAAGAAGAAGAAGAAGAAGAAGAAGAAGAAGAAGAAGAAGAAGAAGAAGAAGAAGAAGAAATCAATAAACCTTTAACACCCATATTGGGGCTTAATGTGGAAGGAGCAAGAGCAGGTCCCTTTTACCAACTCCTTTCTCTGTGGGCACTGCCTCTGACAGCCACCTAAGGGATGTGGGTGGTACTGTAAACCACTGAGCCTCTTGGGCTTGCTGATCAGAAGGTTGGCAGTTCGAATCCCCACGATGGGTGATCTCCCATTGCTATGTCCCAGCTCCTGCCAACCTAGCAGTTCAAAAGCACACCAGTGCAAGTAGATAAATAGGTACCACTGTGGCGGGAAAGGAAACGGCGTTTCTGTGCGCTCTGGTTTCCATCATAGGGTTCCATTGTGCCAGAAGCGGTTTAACCATGACCTGGAAAGCTGTCTGTGGACAAATGCTGGCTCCCTCAGCCTGCTTGGAATATAACTGTTGAGCAGCAAATGTAACTTACTTCATGGAAAAACCCCACAAATTATTAGTACGAAAAGAATTTTAATGTATGCACATTAAAATTATTTGCATTGAAGGGGATAGTTTTAAACACACACAAACATATCCATATTTTTTACTTGCCATTATATTGTGATCTTTATATTTCTGCTACTTTGGTGGGCTAAAATGTGCATATACCGTATATCTCAGCTTCTAAGCCTCATGATTCTTCCTGTTCATGACATTTAATCCAGTGTCTTCTAGGGCTAGAATCCATTTCAAATGAAGTCTGTGTGACAAAGGTGTTGGTGAGTAATTATAAACCTTTGCATTTTAACTGGAGATTGGCCTTGGCTTTTCCACAGAGGCGTTGTTTGCATCCAAGGAGAACGTTTTAAGATCTGTAACATCCACCTCTGCAAATCCAGTGAGGTACATGTATCCCATTCACTAGGACACTCGTGGCGATACCATCTGCTCTTCTGTCGTGCTGATACCATGGGCTTTCTTTTTATTGAAAAAATGAAGCTTATTTGGATATTTATTTCTCATCTGTTTCTTTGGGAAAGGTCATTTCCCTGCCTTATGGGTTATTTATTATGCTAGTGATTATTCCCCTGAGCTCCTGAAATCCTGCTCTCTTAATATCGTATGGATTTGTAGGATGCAAATTGAACCTTATCCTTTTCTCCTGGGTATCAATACGCAGCCTTTCATCTTAATTCCCTTAATTCCCAGCATGATTTTGCCTCTTTGATAGGTGGTGAGGGAGGTGGAAAAGGAAAGCTAGAACTGAACTGCCACCTGAAATCTCACGGGAATCCAGTGAAGAGTCTACCTTTCTAACCTAAACCACCCATCCTGTCTGAACTGCTGCTTGTTAACTGACTCTTGCTTGATAGACAGGGTGTGTAGGCAGTGTTAACTCTTGACACAGTTATCTCATGCAGCGAAAGCGTTGCATCCGGTTCCTGCTTCTTCTGTCTTCCTTGCAAGAGTCGAAGGCTGCTTCTCCAAGAACCAGCTCCTTGTGCTGTGATATTCCACACATATCAGATAGAGGTGGAGCAAATGGGGGGGGGGAGCACTTAAAAACATTACAGTTCATTTCATTTCACTTTTAATTTGTATGCTGTCTTTCCATTTTTCTGTACACAAGGCAGTTTACAGCAACAAAATACACAACAAAGAACGCACACCTTATAATAAATAATCTGATCCAATAAGAAAACGTAACTTTAAAATGAAACGTGTTATCAAAAAAGTAATATTCAGTAATCTACTAGAATATAATAGCACACAATAAAATTAATTCTCAAAACACCAGCAAACAATAATTAAACAGAAATTCACTCTTAACAATTACAATGAATAATTACCAAACTATGATCAATAAGGGACGCACGTGGCGCTGAGCTTAGGACTTGCCGATCAGAAGGTCGGCGGCTTGAATCCCTTGACGGGGTGAGCTCCCGTTGCTCGGTCCCTGCTCCTGCCAACCTAGCAGTTTGAAAGCACGTCAAAGTGCAAGTAGATAAATCGGTACCGCTTCGGTCGGAAGGTAAACAGCATTTCCATGCACTGCTCTGGTTCGCCAGAAGCGGCTTAGTCATGCTGGCCACATGACCCGGAAGCTGTACACCGGCTCCCTCGGCCAGTAAAGCGAGATGAGCGCCGCAACCCCAGAGTCGGTCACGACTGGACCTAATGGTCAGGGGTCCCTTTACCTTTATGATCAATAAAAGTAACTGCAAGGCGCAATGCATAAAATACCACAATACATACAAAACCATGTAAAAAGATCAAACTGAGAAACAAAGACACACAATTTATAAAAAAAAAATTAAAAAACAAAACAAAAAACCCTAAACTCCTATTTTCCCTTCCTAGCTGTTGCTTCTGCTTCTTCTTAAAGTCATAGCCTGGGAGAAGCCAATTGCTCAGCTGGGCTTTATTGAGGAAAGTGAGGCTCTTTCCCCCTTCTTTGCACTTCCTCGCTGAGTAAGCTGACTTCTGCTGAATTATTTTAGAGCAGTGTTTCCCAAACTTGGGTTTCCAGCCGTTTTTGGACTACAACTCCCATCATCCTTAGCTAGCAGAACCAGTGGTCAGGGATGATAGAAATTGTAGTCCAAAAACAGCTGGAGACCTAAGTTTGGGACACACTGTGTTAGAGTCTTTCTATCCAGCCTGCTGCTCTGGGGACTTACCTGCCAGTTAATGCCTGTGTTGTTCATTGTATGTACAGTGGTACCTTGGGTTACATACGCTTCAGGTTACAGACTCTGCTAACCCAGAAATATTAGCTTGGGTTAAGAACTTTGCTTCAGGATGAGAACAGAAATCATGCAGCGGCGGCGCAGCGGCAACAGGAGGCCCCATTAGCTAAAGTGGTGCTTCAGGTTAAGAACAGTTTCAGGTTAAGAAGAGACCTCCAGAATGAATTAAGTTCTTTACCCGAGGTACCACTGTATATTGGCTCTGGACACCAATATTAGCAAAGGTTGCAATCCTGTTATACACTTACCCGGCGATGTCTCATTTATCTCAAGGGGACTTGCTTCTGATTAGACGAGCATTTGATTGCACTGTAAAACCACTGATACGAAGTCCTTTCCTAATCTACAGCCTGGTTTTATGCCTGTCTACTTGGAAATCCATCAAACTGAGGTCAGGATGACTTGCTACCAACAGGTAAATATGCAGAGGACTGCAGTCTTGGTTACTACTTTGCGATAGTTAAGGCTGTGGATGGATTTTTATAGTGTGCATTAAATTTTAAAGCCTTAGCCTCAATTAAGGTGTGTTTCTGTACATTTCATGGTGACAAGGACTTGTTTCACAAGGACGGACCCTCAAATCACAATTCCGATGGGGTGAAGCAGGACTTGGAAGTGCCCCAAATTCGTAAAGTGTATATGCTACAAATATAATGAGCTTTCTAAAAACACGGTTTAAAACTTCTGTTAAATACCCATACTTGGTAGGGAGCTGTGGAGATCCCTCTGAGGTTCCCTGCAATGTGTGCCTATATTTGGTGATCCATTCTCCCATTTGCATGGCAGCAGGGCTGGGGAACCTTCAGCCCAAAATGGGTCCCAATTTGGCCTGCAATTACTTTTTCCCCAAGCGATGCCCACTTGCCTGATGGCTGCCATTTGTGACATCAGTTATGGGACTGGTAGAAGCATTGCTCAGCTAATCCTTGCCCCAAGCACAAGTCTAGGTTTGTCTCCATCTTTCTCCTTGCTGAGTTCTACAAGGGTGACACTGAGGCTAAGGAGGAGGCGGAAGCTGACATTCAGGGACATAGGTAGCGCTATGGTCTAAACCGCTGAGCCTCTTGGGCTTGCCCATCAGAAGGTCGGCAGTTCGAATCCGCACGACGGGGTGAGCTCCCATTGCTTTGTCCCAGCTCCTGCCAACCTAGCAGTTCGAAAGTACATCAGTGCAAATAGACGGCCTAGGACCCTCATACCTACGGAACCGCCTCTCCTGGTATGTCCCACGGAGGACCTTACGGTCTTAAAACAAAAGCATCTTGGAGGTCACGGGCCACAGGGAGGTTAGGCTGGCCTCAACCAGAGCCAGGGCTTTTTCGGCTGTGGCCCCGATCTGGTGGAACACTCTGTCACAAGAGACTAGGGCCCTGTGGGACCTGACATCTTTCCACAGGGCCTGCAAGACAGAGCTGTTCCACCAGGCCTTTGGCCAAGGCACAGTCTAACCCCCTCCTTTGGTAATCCTCATAGAACCAATGGTTGCCATTGATTTGATTTTGAATTGGTTTTAGAATGAATTGATTTTAGAATGCTGTGTTACTTTTATTGTTGTTAGCTGCTCTGAGCCTGGCTTCGGCTGGGGAGGGCGGGATATAAATAAAAATTTATTATTATTATTAGATAAATAGGTACCGCTGCGGCAGGAAGGTAAAGGTGTTTCCGTGCGCTCTGGTCTTCCATGTGCCAGTAGTGGCCACGTGACCCGGAAAGCTGTCTGTGGACAAACACTGGCTCCCTTGGCCTGAAAAGCGAGATGAGCGCTGCACCCCATAGTCAGGTTTGACTGGACTTAACCGTCCAGGGGTCCTTTACCTTTTTACCTACCCCCTGGACTGGATGTATTGTGAGAAAGATGGGAGCTGTCTGAGAGCAGACAGATTGGTGGGGCTGCCTGCCCTGGTGTAGTGCAGAGGGTCAGCCAGCCAGCCATACCTCCTTCTAGGGTATTCATGGAGGATATCCACCCCAAACAAACAGCATTCCATGAGCACGCTCAATCTTCATTGGCTTCTCTTGAAGTTTCCTCCTTCCTGAGGTTTGTGTCTGCTAAATATTTATTCTACTTTTGGGGGTTTATCCCAAGCCTGCCGATACCTCCTTCATATATATGTATGGCACCACTTTGGCCTCATAAGGATTTGCACTTGGATAATGAGTTCGCTGGTTTAATGCTGCTGTGCTTTGTATTTTATTTATAATTAATTTCCAATCTGCTGGTTTAATGCTGCTGCTCTTTATTATATAATTAATTTTTATCGCTTCTCGTTTTTTATTTGCTATTTTCAACGTGCTTTCATTTTATTCCATTTTCCCTGTCAGTCACTTTGGAAACATGTTCGAAATGGGGATCTCGGTCACAAAGCCAAGCGTACCATTTCTGAGGTTTAGCAATTGCTGTGTTTAGCAATGAAGCTGTAGTCTTTGGCAGAGAGAAAGAAGGCAAATATGTCGCAAAAGGCCAGATCAGCAGGGCCAGACAAACACAGACCAACATAAAAGGGACCCTGACTCCTTGGCAAGCAGGCCACCTAGAGAGCAACTCCTCCGGTCCAATAAATATTTATTGCTTGTAGCCATAGGCATTTGCAAATTAGAGAAGATTAGATGTGAGCTGGAGCAGGTTTTATAGGGCTCCCAGTCAATTGATGTCGGGGGCAAACAGGTTGCTGAAAATCAAGAGAATGGCTGGCTGAGGCTTTTGCCTTTAGACCTGAAGGATTCTCCAAGGGCTCCGGCAGCAAACTTGCGTAGGTATTGAAGGGAAGTTCTGCCCAACTCTGCACCTCTGTCTCCCATTCCAAAACGGCTGGCACAGTTGGAACTGATGCAATATGAGCATGCTTGTATTAAACATGTGTTGGAGGAAGCTGCAGCTGCCAACATGATAAATGTACTTTAAAGTCAAGGTTCAGCACGATCCTGCTGACAGGAACACAGTTCGGTGCCTATACATACCGGGTAATCATCCCACTTCTGCCCCCCCCCCCGTCACAACCAGAGACACACTCTGCTCAACTCACTAATCAATTATTAGGGCTGCCACCTTATTTCTGTGGTGTTTTGCCACAGCTGCGGGACAGGCAAGCCAAATATCTCTCCATCTCTATCTGTTTAATGGTTGCAATTTTGAAATTCACAGGCGTCTTGCTGAAAAACTACTGTGCCAACCTTAAAGGTTGTCCTTAACCATCTCCTTGCTGTGCCCACATTCCCCCCCATTGATCTATTGATCTCTGTGCCAACTTCTGCCATACTGTTGGTGAAGAGGCTTTATAATGCCTGCCACTTTTCTGGTATTGCTCTTGTGCAAAAGCAAAATGGCCAACCCAGTTTCCTGGCTTGGCTTCTTGTTTAGAGCAAAATATTTACCCTGCACAGGTAGTCTCTATAGCTCAGTTGGTAGAGCACGGGACTTTTAATCTTAGGGCCGTGGACTTGAGCCCCACATTGGGCAAAAAATTAATTAATGCATTGCAAGATTTCCTGCATTGGAGGGGGCTTGGACTTCATAGTCCCTTCCAACTCTATAATCCTAAGATTAAGGTAATAAAGCAACTCTGGTTGCTCATTGTTTCCTCTGCCTTTTCAGCTGATAAATGGTGTGATTAACATCTTTGACAGGAGAAAACATTTTAAGGGGAATTCTGGGAGTGTGGGCTAATCCACCAAGCTGACTGCAGAGGGTTCAAGATACAAGAGAGGAAGTCTCTAGAACCTAGAATGGGTTCTAGGTCAGGAATCCACTTGGCAGCCTGCCTCTTCAGAGAAAACTGTTTTCCCTAAAGGGAAACCGGTTGTGGTCTGCGACTTGAAGCCATAGCTTTGTACATTGCATAAAGAATCCTGGGGACCGTAGTTTGTTAAGGCTGCTGGGAACTGTAGCGCTGTGATGGGTAAGTTTACCATTCCATTGATGTGAGGGTAAATTACAGCTCCCGGGATTCTCGGGGAGGAAACCATGTGCTTGAAATGTATGGTGTGCATGCTGGGAATGTCTTATTTCCCACCTTCCTGGGATATGTAAGGAGATCAAGGCAGGCTTCTAAGGATACCAATTAAAGTGTGGTTCTCTCTTCCTCCTACAAAGCTGAGTTGTTGCCTTTGCCTTTCAGTCGGCCAGCTAGTCTTGCTAGAGGACCACCTTATTGGAAACAGAATAAGCAACTCCCCCCCACCAGACCACTGGCACCTCCATGATGGCCACTGCTGTTACAGCGGCAGTCTCCATATAAGACAACTACCAATTCCTCTTTCACTCTTGTTTTGGGAGCGGTGGTGGAGACCATAGGAGCCAACTCCTGCAGGCTGAGGTCCCTTTGACCTTCCCCCCAATAAAAAATGGGGGAGGGCTCCTCCAAAGTTGATGGGCATTGCCATTCAAATGGTGTGCGCGCACCATATCATGTGATTGATTATGCCGGGTGGGGCTTGCCTGCCCCCCCCCCCAGTATTTTATTCAAGTTGGCACGCCTGGGGAAGATGGGTATCCTACTGCATTGTTTCTCAAACCGGTAGCTATTTTGTTTGTAAATAGGACATGTTTCATTTATAATTTTTATAATCATATAAATGATATAATTTCACCTTTAGCCCTCCGGGGGGGGGGCAGGGGACCATATGGCCCCCTGGTTGAGAAACACTGGTCTACTGGAAGGAAGTTGACCGAGCCCAGGGGGTGGGGTGGCGCTACCTCTAGTTCCTGAGCACGCCCTTCCTCCGAGTCTCTTCTTCCCTAGGGAGACCCCTGGATCAGGGCCGTGTGAACGCGTTTTGAAAGCCACACGCTGCACCTACAAACCAAGCGCACTCCTTTTATTGCAGGAAATGGCAACGGGGGTCTCAGTCGCTGCCAGTGTATATCTTTTTAGGAAGGGGTTGGGAAGCGTCTTAGGAGCTGAAATCCTGCCCCTCGTTTACGGGGAGCTTCACCTCCCCGCCCACTACCCATCTCCAACGAAAGCCTGACGCCTCCTCGCCTCCGGCAAAGCCCCCAAAGGTGGACTCCGGCTCTCCACCGTTGCGCGTCGGAGGTGGCGCGCCTTTGCGCCGAGCGGGTCCCATTGATTGCCCGGGCTTGGGGGGAGTGGCCGCGGGTGGGCGACGACGAGAGCGCCTCCCCGGCTCGGCTGGCCACTTGGCACGTCGGAGGTGCAGCCGGCAGCCTTCCTGCGCCGCGTGAGCTGCATCTGCGCGCCAGCTTGCGAGCTGCTGCTGCTGCTGCCGCCGCCGGCGCTTCCTTGGCACTCGCGTTTCCCTCGACGAGGGGCTAGTCCCGAAGCAGCCGCCAGCCAGCCGCCGCCGCCAAGCGCAGGTCTGGCGCCCCCTGCACTCGGAGCCGATCTCCGCTCTGCTTGCAAGAAGTCGTTGGCTTTCCTGTTTTTTACCGGCGATCTGCATATATATATATATATATATCTATTATACATGCACACACATGCAAGCAAGCGGGAGCGTGTGTCGAGGGCGAGGGAAGAATTCGCAGAAAGACGCCGAAATTGTGAGTGCTTCGCTTTGGGAAAGCGGTGGAGGGGGTGGGGATTGCCGGTGCGCGGCCGGGGGAAGAAGTCTTCGGAGGAACGGCTACAGGTGGAAACTTGGGTGGAAGGGGAAACCCTCGAAGGCTGTCCGGATAAGCTGTCAAGGGAGCTCCCGGACAACTTGCAGGCTGCAGCTGGGGGGGGGGGACAGCGCTTGGAGATCCTGATGTTGCTCGTCTCCTCCTCCTCCTCCTCCTCAGTGGGATTTGAGGTGGCAGCTGGCTTTGCTTGGGGACCTTGGGCTGCAGACGTGGGCGAACCCCGAGGGGCATCCATTTCCTCGAACTCCGTGGGCATAGTTTCTGGGTCAGGCTTGCGATGGTAGGCGCCTTCTGCTCGGGAGCAAGCAAACCCGGTAAATAGGTACAGGATTCACTTGCGTGCTTCTTTCTCTCTGCCTGAGAATCCAGTGCAGAATCCTCAGCAGCAACCTTGGGGTGGGCTCCTGCTGTCTGTCTGTCTGTTTTCTGAAGACTCCACAGAGGAAGGAAATCCCTTCCCTGCGAACATCTGCCTTAAAAGTCCGTGGAGATTTTGCTGTGGTACCTAAATCGGCATTTCTGACACTTGATCTCTGGAACAATGAAAGCGCCTCTTTCAAATCTAAATTTTATTTCTAGGATTGTGTCACCCACTACCTCCTCCTTCAGCACGTTGTCTTCTCCATCTGCTTCCCAACCCACTTCCATCTTTCCCAGTTTCACCCCCTGCAGCGAGGTTGTGCAGCGAGCCAGAAAACCCCTAGTTCAAATTCTGCATCTGAGTGGTCAGAGGTTAAGCTCGCTGGATCTCTGCCTTACTCTCTCATGTGCAGTGGAGGGGATATGGAGCAATCTTGCAGGGTTGTTGTATTGGTGTAATATTATGTAGAGCATTCTGAACATCCTGAATGTCTCCGGGGTCCATAATTCTCTCCCTGCATTGTATTAGCTCCACAAAGAGGGTGTGAGTGTCACAGGGACAGCTAGCATAGTGGTTAGAGTGTCAAACTAGGACAGAGTGTGTGACCCTGTCTACTCAGAAGCAGCTCCTTCTGAATTCAGTAGGGTTTACTCCCAGGTTAAATGGAGTCAGGATTGCACCTTCTGCCAGTCACTAGGTTTCAGCCTAGCCTACCTCACAGGGCTGTTGTGATGATAAATTGGCATGGCAGGGGATGGGTAGCAAGTACATCCCCATAGGCTTCTTGAAGGAAAACTGATATATAGATTTAACCATTAAGAAAAATAATGTTTAAGAGTTGTCTCCAATGCTGGTCCTACTCAGAACAGAACCATTGAAATGAACAGATGTTAGTTAGCCATGTCCATTAACTTCAATAGGTCTGTTACGAGTAAGGTAAAGGTAAAGGGACCCCTGACCATTAGGTCCAGTCGCGGACAACTCTGGGGTTGTGGCGCACAGCTTGCTTTACTGGCCGAGGGAGCCGGCGTACAGCTTCCGGGTCATGTGGCCAGCATGACTAAGCCGCTTCTGGCGAACCAGAGCAGCACACGAAAACGCCGTTTACCTTCCCGCCGGAGCGGTACCTATTTATCTATTTGCACTTTGACGTGCTTTCGAACTGCTAGGTTGGCAGGAGCAGGGACCGAGCAACAGTAGCTTACCCCCGTCGCAGGGATTCGAACTACCAACCTTCTGATCGGCAAGCCCTAGGCTCTGTGGTTTAACCCACAGCGCCATCCTTAATATTAATCCATAATCTTCACTTCAATAACCCAAGTGATTGCAGTCATCCCATACAGGGATTGAACCTGCGACTTTGGTATTAGAAGCGCCGCTCTCCAACCAACTGAGCTATTCATCCATTCCTTGGTTGTCTCTCTTCTGCCAGCACCCGGAACTGCCTTCTGACTCTGTTGAGAACAACAGGAGGAATTATGTGTGTAACTGGAGGCAGAGAACAGCCTCATTCCTGCAAAAGACCAAGTGACCCTCCCACGCTTACCCTCCCCACCTCAGCATCCTCCTGCCTGCACCATTATTTTATTTTCCTCTTTCAACATTTAATTTGATGAGGTCCACCAAAGAAATGAGAGGGGAAAATTGGGGGCTTCCACACCAGGAGGGCTGGTTTGGACTGGTAGCTTCTCCTCTAATTAAGACCTCAAACTCCAACCAGTAACAGCAGCTCAGCCATGGAGCTCACAGTAAACACAAAGGAAAGAGAGGGATGAATAAGATGCTGGGGTTTCAATAGTGTATGCAGGCTTAAGGAAATCTGGCGTGAGACATGGCAGTTCAGAGGAACTGTTGAAGTTGCAGGAGGGGGAATGTCGGTCTAATGAAGGTGGAAAGAAATAAAAGGAAACCGATTTGTTGTTGAGGTTCTCTCTCTCTCTCTCTCTCTCTCTCTCTCTCTCTCTCTTACACACACCCACACCCCACTTCCCAGACTTAACACTGTGTGGTTTGGAATGACATTTCCTGCAATCTGGGGCAGACCGCAATAGCTTGTGGTTTATGTGTAAGGGCAAACAACTGTACTCAACAAGCAAAAGGCACAGATTCAGATATGATTGTTTGACCATCATCCACCAGGAGTATGTCTGAGCTGGGACCTAAAAGCTTTAGGTTATGCTGTAACACTGAGTTCATCACACTTGGGGCTGTTTATTTCAGTGAGCTTCAATATGTTTAAGTCCATTGGATTCAGTCCCTAAGGGACTGGCTGTTCATTGATGAGCCGAAAGGGGGTGGAAAGAAACAAATCAAAGAGGAAACAATTGACTTCAGCATATCCAGTTATATTCTGAGCTCCAATAAAGAGATGGTCCAGATCTCTGAAGACTGCACAGTTAAATATTTATATATAACGGCTGTATATTTTTTAAACCACAACAATGGAGTGTGTGGGATAACTGGAAAATTAGGGTAGTCAGATCCTCCCCCCAAATTGCTTCCATCCCTTTCAATAGTTTTGTAGAAGATGGAATTTCCTACACCTGCTGACATTTATTCCTTTATGCAGATGAGTGCTCTGGTCATCCCTCCTCAAAATCATCTAGGATAATTAGAAGTGCTGAGAGTTTCTAAAATGCTCCCTTTAATTAAAAGGATTAAACTGGGCAATTGAAAACATGTCTGCTCAGAAGTAAGCCCCATTGAGTTCAGTGGGCTTATACCCCAGGTGTGTGTGGTTTTCTTTTTTAATGTGTGGGATTGCATCCTAAACGGGTTAGTACTTTCTGTATAAAACAGGGGCAGCAAAAGGTGATATCTGCTCCTCAACTATAGAACACAAAGATTTGAACTACAGTAATGTTGTCCAGTGTGGTGGCACTCAGTGAAATTTTTTTGTAGGGGAGCAGTTAGGGCCAGAGGCACCGGCTTGTGAGGGCAATGGGTGGTGGTGGTGGGGTGGCAATGTTGTGACGTCTCACCCATGAGTGTCATGCTTCCCTCCCTAAGCCAGGCAAAAGCTTCCTGAGCTTTGGGAAGGAGGTATCAAGCCTCTGACAAGATGCTGGAGCCCTCCTGTCTTCTTCCCAAAGCTGGGCAGGAATTGGGAAGGTGGAGGAAGGGCTCTTTGACCCCATAAGTCAGGCGTCAGGGAATCTGATTCCCCCCTCCCACGGCAGGCTGCCAGGGATAGATAGACAAGAAAAGCTCTTACCAAGTCTTTTATTCAATATTCACAGAGAAATACTGCCCCTTGGAGTACGGTAATGCCGTTGCTCTGAGTAATCTCCACCCCTTCTCCTCTTCTCAGTCGCCAACAGCACCACCCACCTTACGGTGGCTGCTTAAGGCCATTTGCCTCTTCGCTCTCTGCTCTACTACTTTCACTCCTCGCCGGGTTCTGGGAGAAGGGGGGTCTGGAATGTTTTCTAGTGATAATGTTGCAGCCTGCTTCTCCCTCCTCCTCTTCCCCCATGATTTCCCAGCTTTGCCCCTCTTCTATCTCTGGGCCATGAGTTATGACCTTCTGCAAACCCCTGTTGTAAATCTATGCTGTCTTCCTCTTCTCTGGAAGGGGGATGAGGATGTGGAGGTAGTTGCCATCATCGGCCCTCCCTAAGCTGCACAGAATCTACTGGGCTTTGGGAAGGAGGCGCCAGCCTTTAATACTTCAATTCTCTATTTTACCGGGAACATTTAGGGGACTAGCTTAATCCCCTTTAGTCCACTGTAACTGTAAACCGCTAGTCCAGTGTAACTATGACACGGATGGGAGAAGAACTACGTTTGACAGTGCAATCCTAAGCATGTCTAATCAGAAATAAATAACACTGAGTTCAGTGGGTGCACAGTTGCAACCTGCATCATGTTTTAGTCACCATCTGTGGTCTGCTCCAGCGAATGGCCACTTGCATGCATATACAGTACAGGTGCACATAAAATCACACACAACTTTGAGGAATAAAATGTGAGGATGTGCATTTTTATTTTAGTTTTTAAACGCAGTGGAGAAGAGTTTGTGGGAGAAAGGGCAATAGTCAGATCCCTTGGCTCGGCTGAGGAACGTAGAGTTGGAAGTAGTGGCTCCGGTAAAGTTTCGTTAGTGTAGCTGAATATTACCACCTCCCCTTCCTTTCCCTTCTTTGGGCAGTTCTGCCTCAGCATAATTTCTATACCATGCCATGCAAGAGGGCAGGAGGGGACAGGAATGCTCTTCCCCTCCCCGTATTGATCAGAGTGGTGCTCTCAACCTTGCACACCTTTGTTGCAATGTTGCAATGCTGGCAGTGTGTGTCGGGGAGGTCTAGGTTCAAATTCCACCTAAGCTATATATTTACTTAGTGGCCTTGCACATGCTGCAGTCGCTTAGCATCTCCCAACAGCCCCACGATCTACCAAATGGAAAGTATCCGAGAGTCGATAAGTTGTATTAGCGAGAGAGTGAGGCTTGGATTGGGGAGACCCACTGAGCCAGGAATATCACTGAGTGGTCTTTGGCCAGTCACTTTCAACCTAAGCTACCCCAAGGGATTGTTACGACAATTTAGAAAAAGAAAAGCCAAGCAGAATAACTCCACATATACCACATCGAGCACACAGTTCCTGCAGGAAGAGCTCGCTATAAATGTGATTAATAATAATACAGTCATACCTCGGGTTGAATGTGCTTCAGGTTGAGTGCTTTCGGGTTGCCAACCTTGCAGTTCAAAAGCACGCAAGTAGATAAATAGGTACCGCTCCGGCAGGAAGGTAAACGGCATTTCTGTGTGCTGCTCTGGTTCGTTAGAAGTGGCTTAGTCATGCTGGCCACATGATCCAGAAGCTGTATGCCGGCTCCCTCGGCCTGTAAAGCGAGATGAGCGCCGCAACCCCAGAGTCGTCCGCGACTGTACCTAACAGTCAGGGGTCCCTTTACCTTTACCTAACCTTACAGGACTGCTGCAAAATTTACTGGGATACTGTGTGTGAAATGTTTGGAATACACATAAAGCACTATAGGAGATGTTAAGTGATGGTGTGGTTAAAGACTATAGAGGACTGGGGCCCCTTGGCTGAGTCATAGGAACATAGGAAGCTTGGATATTGTGTCAGATCATTGATCCAGCTACCTCGGTGTTGTCCACACTAACAGCAAGCAGCTCTCCAGAGTTTCAGGCCGGAGTCTCTTAAGGCCAACTCAGTGGGCCACATTATCTACTTGAACCTAAGCTAGGTATTGTTTTTCAGTCTGCATGAGCAGTCACAGGACACAGCTATTAGTCTCTTGGCTAGTCATTAAGACAAGAGTGATTAACACAGGGAAAGAGCAACCCATGTATTGCCCTGTGACATCTCCTGTACCCCTGACACTTTCATTCTCTCCCAGTCAGTGTACATTGGAAGAGATGGATCGTTAACACCCCACCAGCATTTGAAATTTGCCAGGCACCAGGCGCATTTTGCACCTGGCCATATCTGATCAAGTGCAGATGCCTAGGTACCTAATATCTCCACCATCTTGAGGTGCCTGTCTGGGGATTGTTGGATCTTGTCTGTTTTTAAACTCTAACAACACATCCTGCAGAATTCTACCCGTGATACTTTATCTGTGCAATCGGAACAAAAAGTCGTATTGAAAAATGTGACTTTTGGTCCCCAAATGGCAACTAGACATTCTGTTTTGGTGGTTTAAGGTGTCATTTGGCACCTAGCTTATATATCTGAATTTTCTAACACTGCACCCCACCCACAGTGGCAGTTCTGTTCAAAAGAAAGCCCAAGAGCCTTTGGGAAAGGTAGCAGCCGATGAGTTTGCTCTGTCTCTGATAACAGAAAATTGGTCTGATGCAGTAAGCCATATGAAGTTGGTATAACAGCGTTTCTTCCTTCTTTGGGTTCCAGATCCTCCCACATTGCCTTGGACCACCCTGACCCAATCGACATGAGAGGGTTTCTTGCCTGAAGAGTACTCTTTGCCCGTGACAACAGCTGCACCATGGGCCTTGAGAATGATTTGCCCAACACCACAGCCTTCTGGTTCCCCTCGCCATCTCAGTTTGACAGCTTTCCCCCAGAGACTCCTGCCGCCAACACCTCCATCAACATCACAAGCCCCCACTATGACTTGACTAGCAATGCCATCCTCACCTTCATCTACTTTGTGGTGTGCATTGTGGGCCTCTGTGGCAACACTCTGGTCATCTATGTCATCCTCCGTTACGCCAAAATGAAGACGATCACCAACATCTACATACTCAACTTGGCTATAGCAGATGAACTGTTCATGTTGGGGTTACCTTTCCTGGCTATGCAGGTAGCTCTGGTTCACTGGCCCTTTGGGAAAGCCATCTGCCGGGTTGTCATGACAGTAGACGGGATCAATCAGTTCACCAGCATCTTCTGCCTCACAGTCATGAGCATTGATAGGTACCTTGCTGTGGTCCATCCTATAAAATCTGCCAAGTGGAGGAGGCCAAGAACAGCAAAGATGGTCAATGTAGCTGTCTGGGGCATCTCCCTTCTGGTCATACTACCCATCATGATATATGCTGGAGTGAGCAATAACCATGGGAGTAGTAGCTGTACCATGATCTGGCCAGATGAGTCTGTTGCTTGGTATGTTGGCTTCATCATCTATACCTTCATCTTGGGCTTCTTGGTGCCCCTCACCATCATCTGCCTTTGCTACCTGTTTATCATCATCAAGGTCAAGTCCTCTGGCATCAGGGTGGGCTCCTCCAAGAGGAAAAAGTCAGAGAAGAAGGTCACCAGGATGGTCTCCATTGTCGTTGCCGTCTTCATCTTTTGCTGGCTTCCCTTCTATATCTTCAACGTCTCATCGGTCTCTGTTTTGATTGAGCCAACACCTGTCCTCAAGGGCATGTTTGATTTTGTAGTGGTCCTCACCTATGCCAACAGCTGTGCCAACCCCATCCTCTATGCCTTCTTGTCCGACAACTTCAAGAAGAGCTTCCAAAATGTCCTCTGCCTTATGAAAGTCAGTGGCATGGATGAAGCCGACAGGAGTGACAGCAAGCAGGACAAGTCCAGGCTAAACGAGGCCACAGAAACCCAGAGGACATTGCTCAATGGTGACCTTCAGACAAGCATCTGAAAGATCTCTGCCCACTCATCTCCTTCCTGCTTCTTCACAGAAGCCCACAGCAAGTCAGCATAACGGCCGTTGGTCCTTCTTTCAAGGGAATGGTAATGCATGCGAAGGATTGGTTCAGGGGACAGACTTGTTTCTCGGCCAACAGCAGGCTGGTTTTAAGGATATTAATTGAAAGGAGAAGTATATTGTGGGAGTGATTGACTAGAAATAGTCATAAATGTGTACACACTTGTACATGCATGTTTGAATACAAGGGATGATGCAGCATTGGTTGTACCCCTGTGCTAAATCCATCTGAGTTAATTTGAACTTTTTAAAAAAAAACAACCCTTCACAGTTCAGATTTTCCACACAGGGTCTAGAATTTCAAAAGCTCCATCTCCAATATTTGAGTTAAATTAAATTATTAAAAGAAGAACTTGGCTGACACACATAGACACTGGAATAAGGATGAAGGTGATAAGTATTCCACAAGTTCACATACTGAATTATATATATTTTTTATCAAGCTAGCCTCTTTGCAGCCATCACCACCCCTTGTAAATGATAGGTACTTTGAAAGTTTAGCTCTATGTGCTTTTCAAGTAGGCAAAACATTAAGCTCATATGTTTTATATAAAATCAAAAACTGTCATGAGATATTGGGAGGGAGGGAGGGTGCAGTGGTAAATAAGTAATTGCATTATATTGCTCTTGTTTATGGAACAGCTAATGAAATGAGGTCTTCAGAGATGGGATCAGAAATCTTCATAGCCTGAATAAATAAGTATAAAGCATGCTAATAGGATGACAGAGAGACTTGTCTCTAACTGTAACGAGAGCCCATTTCCATGACTTCAAAGAGATGGCAAATATATTGTCATCCCTCCATCCCTTTGCCTCCTACATAATGGTTTCCCCAATGAACAATCTTTTGTGGATAGGAATGATGTTATCAGAGTCTGAGAGCAGATCGCCAGCATCTGAGTCCAAAAGCCACAATGTGTTAACTTTGCCACCCAAACGTCACGAAGTCATCAACGAGCTTTTGAGTTCACCAGAACTCTTCATCAGACTGGATCTTGCTCACAGTTTTGTGACATTTTGGTTGGTCCTAATAGAGGTATTAATGTGTTGTGGATTTTGGATTCCCCTCCCCCCAATGCATCAACATGGCTGTGTACAATTTTTGTCAAAACCATGATCAGAGACGGGTGAGAATGCATACCTCGTTGGTCTTGCATAAGTGAAATAGCCATCACAGATCAAACAACAGAGGCAGGGCTTTAACATAATTTCTGCTTGCCACCTTTACTTTAACCAGTAAAAAATAAAATAAAAACTGGCCTGGACACTGAAAACAAAACAACAACTCTCCAAAACCAACCAAGCAACCAGCTAGGTTGCAACTTCAGGTCACTTAAGGAAGGAGCCTTTATAAGTCCTCCCTGCCCCCTACATACCAAGAAGGTGTCTTGAGTTTGCCACTGACAGAGGACTTTAATGTACTAAGGACACTGGGGGTGGGAAAAGCCTGAGCATGGCTTCCATTTCAGAATCTATAACCTCATGGAGATTGCTCGAGAGCTTAACTTGCACTTGCTGAGAGAAGAAAGAATGAGCCTTTAAGCCTACTTAAAAACAGAGTGGTCACATTTAATAAAAGCTTGAGATGGTGGTGGGGGTGGAGAAAGAGAAGAGTTGGGTGGATTGCTTCAGTAAGCAACCAGGAGCCAATTTCATCATCCTGTTGATTTCCCTCTCATTGTCCCGTTTCCACAGTGCCCTGGCCTATGATTCTATGATGCCTCCTTTTGCTCCTCCATTCAAATGCTTGATCCATGAATCCCACATCCCCACACAATTTCACCAAGGTTTACATGCAGAGCAAAGTATGCAAATTGAGCCCACATGTGCATAAATGTCCAGTTTCTATAGAGTTTCTGTTCTCCTAGTTCAAGGTTTCCTGGCTGCAGAAGCTGACTTGTTTGATGAAGAGTAGTTCTGGTTCTCCCGCTACCTGTCCTCAGCAGGAGCTATTTGCACTGTTGTCAGTATGTTTCGGGGAGTTTTGAGTGTAGACTATTAAGTTTTATGACCTGGGAGGTTTAAAGAGCTCTGCCCAGGGAAGGGTTCCGGGTGGCAAGCGACTCCCACAACTTCTGTCTTGGGCTGTGATTTTTACTATTGAGCATAGGCAAGTAGAGGAGACTGATGAAGGAGTTGGCAGGAGCTGAGAATTCCCTGCTTTACAGTAAATTGTTTCATTTATCACAAATCTCTGATTGATTAAAAAGAAACAGAAGGAAGAGCCCACACCATCAGGCTATTAGAACAACAGGAGGAGCATCCTGGCTCTGCCACCCTAGTCTCGTTTTCAGTTCTCATCATCTTGAAACTTGTGGAAGGTGAACTTCTGCAATGGAAAACCTTTTGCATCAGCAGCGGTTGTTCCCATTGCATTTGAGACCCCTGGAAAATCAGGGTTTTAAAAATGCATTGGCAGACGCACTGGAGAAAGGCAACCAAAAGGAAGCCATCAACTCTAAAATACATTCTTGCAACAATTTCTCAGTTGTTTACAGAGCAGTCCAAATGCCTCTTGCACCCGGCTGAGATGAGGAGGTTTGGATTGGGCAGAGATGGCTTTTTTACACAGCCCTGCCACCCTCTGCCTGCAGAGCCATGCCAGCACCAGTCTGCTGGCGCAGAGCTCTCCCTTTTGCCTGCTGAACTGCCACTGATGGGTACTCTACTGGTGGCAGCCAGCGGAAAGATTTCAACCACTTTCAGCCTCAGCCAGCATGCTTGCTTGGGCTGTTGATGTGGCTCCGTCGCTCCACTCCTCGAAGACACCCCAAACAGCAGCTGGGGTTGAGATTGATGTGTCCAGCTCTTCAGCTGCGATGCTGTTCATACTTACTTGGAAAGTAGCCCCTCCTCCCACCAAACACAGTGGTACTTGCTTTTGAGTAAATGTAAGTAGGCTCATGATTAATGGATCCTTCAAGCGAAGAAGCTTCTGCTCCTGTTCACGCCTGCATTTTAGGCTGCACATCCCTGGGAGCAAACCCCATTGAACTCAGTGGTACTTACTCCTGAGTAGATGTGCACAGGAGGAATTGCTCTGAAAATGCCCTTGAAGCTCTCGCGCTATTATTTGGGCACCTGTTGACTGTAGTTAATGCAAGCGGGGTAAACAGGAGAAGAGAGACATTTAAAATCAAATGCGTACCCCAGCAAGTTTGCATCAGCCACAGACACCAATGTAAGCCTTGTTTTGGTATTTATTTTCACCCCCAATATGACATATGGGAAAGTTTTGACTTTCCCAGGCATGTATTGTTTCTTAAATATAACATGAGAAATAATAAATAATCATATCCCATTTTAAAAAACCAAACAAACAGAAACCTTTTGAAGTCAGATCCTGCGTGCCCTAGCAGAAATGGAAAACCCCACAAATGTCTTCATTCAGGCACTTGTTTGCATTACAAATTCCTCCCCACCATTTTCTCTTCTGGGTGGATAGCAAGATATAGATAAGCAGCTTAAGAAAGGCTGGGTTGTGACTTTAGCCTTACCTGTAAAACTCTCCCTGTTCTTGTTGAAAATGTAAATGACACTTTGGAGCCTAAGAAACAATGTGGTTTGATTAAACTCCTTTGGCAGAAAGTGTTGTCCTGCCACAGGGGTAAGAAACCTGGTGCTGTTGGGCATCAACTGCAGCCAGACAGGGTGATGGGAATTGTAGTGCTGCCACATCTGGAGAGCACCAGGTTCCCCACCAGAGCTCTGTCCTTCAGCCCCAAGCCAACCTTCCAACAAGCCCAGTTGCCCCAGCCATCACTCCTCCTTCTCCACCCACACCTCATGTCCAGGTTGTCTCTTGTTACTCCTAAGGGGCTTGGCTTAGCTTGGTGTTGGAATTCTTAAGCGAGGCTGCAGGAGTATTCCTTACAGTTACAATGCTATCACTGCAGCTTCCTCTTGCAAACAGGCAAAGCAGAGGGGTTTCGCCTCCATCCAGCGCACAATGTCTTACCACATTTGGTGCCTCATGCGGCGGAATTATTTTATTATCTCTTTTGGTCTCGGAGGATGTGCATTCTTAGATCTTCTTTATTAAGGGAAGTAAATATTAACTGAGGCTTTGTGGCGACTGTGTAGAATATGCCAGTGAGGATTAAATGGGAGCTCAGCACATTACATTAAGATGAAAAAATCGCCTTGTGGCTGCTAGGTGCTGATAAAGGTGCTTTCTTTTTATTAGATGATGGCTTAATGTTGTGGCCACAACATTGCGTCAGAGTGGCTTTAGTACTTTAGTATGAAGTGGGTAACACAGGAGCGTATTTGCAGAGAAAGATGAAGAGTTTTACTCCACCATTGGCCTGACTACTAAAATACAGCTATGCTCTCCTACTCAGAAATTTGCACATAATCGTTTTATGTTGCATACAACAATCAAATGGCCTGGTTCAGCTACCCAGAAGGTGAGAAAGATGGAAGACCTCGTGTTGTAGTATGTGGAGTATACTGGCAGCAACAGAAAGATGGGGTGTTGGTTCAGGGATGAATAAGCAACAGCTTAGATGACCCCTGTCCAAGGGGAAGGCGGAATTCGGTGACAGGCGCACAGCAGAGCTGGGAGTGATAGAACCTTGCAAGTACAGCTGGCTTGTTTCTCGGTCAGAAGGGGAAAGAGGCTCTGGCAAGCCAGAATGGATGGAAGAGTTGTTAGGCTCGGAGGTCAGAAAAGGATGCCAGTTTAATCATTCACCGAAAGAACCTGCTAATATTTTAATCAGGTGCTTATGCATGGTAAATGCTGATCTTCTATACAACTCTGTATAGCCCTTTTGAAAAAACGGTGAGCTCTATGTGGATTGTTCAGTTGGCCAGTCTGGGCACATTTCACTTCATGCATCCTTGTAGGTTCTTGTTGTGCAACACAGTAATACCAGTGATGTTTGTCTGTTCTGTAAACCACACCTGATTTGGGGGGATCTCACTAGACTGCGGTCATTTCTGTGATTCTGTACTCAGAAGACTTCCATTGAAAGTTTTCAAGTCAACCAGGTTCAAAGCATTTTAATCTGTTGTTAATCTCTGGCAGTTGAAATAGTGGGAACCCAGGAGCTGCTTCTCCCACGCAATTTCCTTATGGCAATCTTAACGATAATATTATTTTGATCTCCAATCTGGAGAGATCAAGTACTAACAATCAGTGTTCATGGCATACCCATATAGAGTTTATCTGCCAAATATTCCCAAAATGCCCACAAAGCTCTTTTGTGCTGGTGGCATTTTTAATTGCTTGGGGAATTAGAGATAGTGGTTTCACAGCCCACCCATTTCCTGCTGTGAGGGATTCCTTAGTGGCTATCACTTTTATATATCACAACTTATTTCACTTGGACCTCACAGCTGAATTGCTCCCAATAGAGTCCTCCCTCTCAGAAACATATACCGGTAACGGCCAAGAAAAGTTTGTCCAAAGAACATTCAGTACTTTTAGATCTCTAGCATCCTCTAGCTGTGTGGAGAGAATAGCATCCTTGTTTCCTTTAATAGCATCTTCACCTTGCCACTCCACTGTTTTTCAATATAAGGGCCATTCCAGGTAACCCTAACCCTAACTGAGATTTGTTTGCAAGGAGATCAGATAATGATGGCTGTTTTATTGAGCATTCTTTCCGACTTATTTGCAGGGAGGGCATAGATGCAGTTGCATCAAAAGAATAATATGTAATATCCTACCCTTTCCTTATTGCAAATAAGGCTGTTCTTCGGGCGGGGGGGGGGGGAGTGGGTTTCTTGCACAACCATTGCAAGTCAGCTTTAATGGTGCAACCTGAATTTGCCCATATGTGATTGAACCCCACCCCAAAATAGCAACCGTCAGGAAACATCCAAAGAGGGAAGCATATGTGTTCACATCTTTTGAGAAGTATCAGGAAAAGGAGGCCAGCTTTAAGTGTTTATTTAGGTGGTCACTTAACGAAATATTCACTGCCCTGCCTCTCCCCCCCCCCCCCGCCATCCATTCTCCTTTGAGAATTTAAAGGATCTAAACGAGAAAGAAGAGTCCTTAGCGATGTATTAGTCCTATCTATGATTCCTTTAGGGCAGTGTTTTCCAAATGGTATTGAAGGGAACTCTGGGATTTTCTGCAGGTTGCTGAATTAGAAGATCAGTAATAGTGGGCTTGCTGCTCTAGAAGATAGGGAGTGGTGGACAAGCCATCTTCCCCTTCATTGTGCAATATCGGGTTGCATCTCACTGGGTTTTGTTTCAAGTTTGTTGATGTAGGGTCTCTTGTTCTTATATGGTGGGAATGATGAAAGGTATGCACGTCTTTGATTTAGGACTGAAAGGGTGACATGCGCCCTAAACAGCAAGGCTCCTGCATCTTTAGCCAATCGTTCCATATATAAGAGGGGGAAATTGGCAGGTGCATCTTTTCTCAGTTTTGGACCAGAGAGATGCAACAGGCTGCAGAAGCTGCCCTGATGTCCCCATCAGTTCCACTGGTACAGGAACCCAGTCCTCTAAATTGCACCTGGCCCACCTGTTAAAGTTTAAACTAAACCTTTATATAATTTTCAGATTATAGAGTGTTAACAGACCCCATGGATCTTCTCATCCAATATGTTGTTCAAACAGGACATGGATATATTTGTTTTACATATTTATATTCTGCATAGAATGTATTTAAGGGAAATATATTTATTCTATATATTTATAGTCTATTTAAGAATATATTTATAAAGCGTCTCTATCAGATTCTTGGCCAACTTTTTCTTGGAAACCTGAAAGAAAGGAATCCTGCAGCTTTTACTAGGGTACCTTGGAAGAAGTTCAGCATTCCTGGATCTAATGGAACCTCAGTTGTTGGGTTTGAATCTCTTTTCTTGTAGTTGAAAACCAATGGTTCTAGTCCTATCCTTGGTGGATAAGTGAGCAGCTGATTTCCATCTCCTTTTCTAAGATCCTTTTAAACATCTGAAAACTGCTAGCTGATTTTAGCTTGTTCTCACCGAATTTGTTTTCTAGACTAGAAAGATAACTTAGCGGTCAATGCATCCAGATAAGCCTGAAAGAGACACATTGGAATAAAACATTTGCTTGGTTCCAGCTTACTTTTCTCTCTTTTCCTCTTTCAAAGTTCAAAACTGAAAGAAGAACAATCTGATTTGTGTGACACCTCCCAGTGTCCAGCTAGACACCTGGCTACTTAGATGTCCTCAGATAATAATTTCAGTTTATTCATTCGCAAATGACTGCTTTAAAACAAAGTGATTTCAGTGCTAAGTGCAAGTTTACCTCTCTTCAACTAAAACCAATAGGATTTAAGAGTGATTAACCTTAGCTGCATCATTTCTCCCAGCTGCCAGCCAAAGCCCTCTTCTGCAGAGCTATCAGGGTGAAGTTAAGTGCAGCAGAGACAGTTTGACAATGCCTCTGGTGCACCGTAAACAAGTGCACATTATGCTCTGTTGTAGTAAGCTGTGGCAAAAACCCAAAAGTTCAGCAGGCTTTCAGAATAGCTTTAGTGGGGGGAAGCTGTGACTGGCTCTTATTGGCTGTTACAAAGGTAGGCGACGTGGCCCCCTCTAGATGTCATTGGAATATAATTTCCATCATTGGCCATGCTGAAGGAAGCTGATGAGAGTTTTAGTGCAGCAACACACTGCCTATCTTTGGCCATGGCATTAGTTTAAAAACCCCTCCCTTCTCCCTGGAAAGCTTTTGCAAACTTTTCTGTGATCTGGAGGGAGAGGGAGGTGGGAGGAAAAGATGGCAATGAATGGGTTTCTTCCTGTTTTCCCAGGGCACGCCAGCTGAGCATAGGAAGCTGTGCCAGTCTGGACTATTTGACCATCTGGTCCAGGATGGTCTATTCTGAGTGGTAGAAGATCTCAGAGCCAGGGCTCTCATGCCACCTGTTTGCCTGATCTGTTAAAAAACCCCACACAAGGAGAGATGGAAAGGTTTGAACCTGGGCCATTCTGCATGTTCTCTACTACTGAGCTACTGTATATGGCCCCTCCCAGTGAAAGATGCCCAGGCTGCCCTGCAGCTTTCACCTTAATATGTTGCACAAGCTAAAACGTTGATCATCTCACGACAGCAGTCCTCTTTCTTGCTGACTAACCATACCTGTTCTGAGTTTTTGCTTGGCTTTCTCGGTTGCCTCTTCTCACCTTGAGCCAGTGCACCTCTTTTCTTGAGCCAGTGTGGTGTAGTGGTTAAGAGCGGTAGACTCGTAATCTGGTGAACCGGGTTCGCTTCCCCGCTCCTCCACATGCAGCTGCTGGGTGACCTTGGGCTGGTCACACTTCTCTGAAGTCTCTTATCCTGACTCACCTCACAGAGTATTTGTTGTGGGGGAGGAAGGGAAAGGAGATTGTTAGCTACTTTGAGACTCCTTAAAGGTAAAGGTAAAGGGACCCCTGACCATTAGGTCCAGTCGTGGCGGACTCTGGGGTTGTGGCACTCATCTCGCTTTATTGGCTGAGGGAGCCGGCGTACAGCTTCCGGGTCATGTGGCCAGCATGACTAAGCCGCTTCTAGCGAACCAGAGCAGCGCATGGAAACGCCGTTTACCTTCCCGCCGGAGTGGTGCCTATTTATCTACTTGCACTTTGACGTGCTTTTGAACAGCTAGGTTGGCAGGAGCAGGGATCGAACAATGGGAGCTCACCCCGTCATGGGGATTCGAACTGTCAACCTTCTGATCAGCAAGTCCTAGTCTCTGTGGTTTAACCCACAGCGCCACCCACGTCCCTTTGAGACTCCTTAGGGTAGCGATAAAGCGGGATATCAAATCCAAACTCTTCTTCTTCTCTTCATTGTAGACTTGTCTCCTGGAAAGCGTAGGCTTATACATTGGGGTACAGAAATGCCTTACGCAGAGTCAGACCAATGGTGCATCTGGCTCAGTATTATCCATCCTTTCTCCAGCAATGGCTCTCCCAAGGTTTCAGGCAGGGCTGTCTCCCATCTCTTATCTGGAGATGCCATGCCAGGAGTTGAACCTTTGACCTCCTGCAAACAAAAGCAGATGATCTACCACTTTGCTGTAGCTAAAGTATGGGTTCTGTGCTTGGGCAGAACGAAATGACTGTCTATTTCAAAGTGCTGCAGAAAGAGCCTCAAGACTCGGCATGCCACCACAGATATTATTTTGTTTTATTTATTTATTTTTTTAGATTGCAGATCTGTAGTCTCAACCAGCATTGTTAGACCTGTGCTTTTTATATTGTGCTTCTCGTCACATGCTGCATGTAAAGGGGGTGCGTAACTATATGGTCTGATCAGAGGAATGTGTATCCATGGCAACACCATGTATTACCTAAAGATGCATACACATTTCACTGGGGGGGTGGGGAACCAGTTCCTTTGCTTTTGTGATCTGCATCTGGCTCCAGGCACATTGCAGGGCAAAGGGGCAAGATAGGTAACATCTGGTCTCTTTCTGCTCCTCAGTGAATAGTTTTATTCTCTGCTCCTGTAGGGATGTTCAAACGCTGCCACCTGCCATTTCATGCTTCTGAACCCTGCTTTCTTCTTCTTCGCTGTTATCTGATTTGTAACCCACCCCACAGCTTCCTTTTCGGCCCCTGACCTCTCCTGTCTCACCTGCATAGCTCAGACTGTAAGCCATGGGTAGGTAAGCTAAGGCCCGGGGGCTGGATCCGGCCCAATCGCCTTCTAAATCCAGCCTGCGGACGGTCCGGGAATCAGTGTGTTTTTACATTGGTAGAATGTCTCCTTTTATTAAAATGCATTTCTGGGTTATTTGTGGGGCATAGGAATTCATTCATTTTCCCCCCTTCAAAATATAGTCCAGCCCCCCACAAAGTCTGAGGCACAGTGGACCAGCCCCCTGCTGAAAAAGTTTGCTGACCCCTGCTGTAAGCCTCTGGCTGGTCCCATGTCAGTGCAACACCTAACAAACACACTGTTGGCAGCATATCTATGATTGTCAATTAGTAGTGGAAGTAGCTAGGGATGGGAGGGAAGCTCGATTCAGTTCAAGGATGAACCTTCTAATTCACACTTTCTGAAGCAATGTGTGAACCAAAGCACAGCCAGCCAGCCTTTGAAATTCACACTTGTCTGCAGTTCTCCAGCCAACTAATCTGATTTTAAAAATTAGATAAATGCACATACTACTGTATAAATAAAAAAATTGTATATCAGTGAACACAGCGTATGAAATTGCACTGTATTAGGGAGAATGCTTTGCAAAAGTGTGCCCATTAAGCAAACTTGATTGAGTATATTAGGAGAAATTGACACTAAAATGCTGGTGAGTTTTTATGAAGGCTAAAAAATAATAATCACAAACTGATGTGGAAACATGGAGAACTGAACTTAAGATTAGGAAAATAATACATGAAACTGAGAGAAACCAAAATTGACAGATCCATCTATCTCTATTCATAGCTGTATTCTCTCCTCCCCACCCAATATAGGGCCCTCAGTAGAAGAAGGCTAAGAAGCAAACCCTACACAAATCCAGAGTAGAGTCCCTAAGACAGCTGGATGGCGCCTTGTACGTTTCCTTCCAGCAACTCCTGCAGCCACGTTGGTGCCAAACATATTGCTCAGCTTTCCTTTGGACCACATCAGCATGGCTGAGAAGAGGGTCTTGTCATCTGGGCAGCCCAGGACTTCCATACACACTGCCCCAGGCTTGCACCCCAAGGAGGTCAGCTGAGTGCTGCTAATGCAGCAGTTTGACTTCACCCCTGGAGGTGCACTCCATTGTTTCTTGAGACAGATGGATGTCAACAACAATGGACTTTAAGCAACACATTCACATGTCTTAGCAAGGGTCAGTGCAAGTGAACTGGTATGAATGCTGGCCCAGTGGGACTCTGGTTCCACAGAGCAGGAGTTGTAGTAGGAAAGACCCTGTAAGTGCACTTTGGATAGAAGTGATCGTAAGCAAGGCTCCTGCCATAATACATTGCACTCCTCCACTTAAGCCTTTGGCATTAGGGCAAACTGGTTTTAGGAACTGGATAATCAATGGACAACAGGCCGTAGCTGTCCTCTGGGTAACTTGGTCTGGCTGTCTCAGTTCCTTCCTATTATAATGTGAACTGCTCATAAAAGAGGCCTGTTGGGTTATAGTCTTAAGCCTCTGTCTGATCATTTCCAGCAGTTCTGGCCACTTCAGAGGGGAAGCTTTTTGTACGGATCTATGATATGCCGCCATATGAAATGCCACCTGCACAGTAATAGCTTGCAAAGCATGAAGAGACAGGGAAAACAACTTACACCCCACTGAGAATCCCAGAATAGTTGGGGTTGTTCCATTCCTGTTCATTAAGCCCACCTCCTCACTCTGGAAGGAGAAACATGATGATCTCCCCATGTCATGCTGCGATTGGCTGTACAGTAGCCCAAAATGAGAGGTGATTAAATGTGCAGTGCAACTTTAGATCAGGCTTTCTGTTGTTTTGGTTGTCATGTAGGGGGACATACAAATAATCTGGAGATAATTTATTTTGACCTCAAGGTAGGGTACAAGTCCAGCCCTGCCTTGGAAATGGACAGTTTAAGAGATATGTTGAGATCCATAATACTGTGTGCTGGCTTTGGTCCTCATTCAGAACCAAACTTCCACAGAGACACGCAGCTATTTGGTTCATCAGGACTTGCATACATGAATCAAGACGTTAGTCCAAAGGTTATATATAACTCCCAGACTATAGAACAGCAAACAGCTTCTTTATCATTGCCATCAGATGATTGATTGTTTAATCAACAAGCCATTACAAAGTCACAAAACAACAATAAAACTCAAGTAATTTCCTTCAGGGGGGCTTTAGCAATACATATTAATACAAATGGATTTCTTGTCAATTCGTGGCGTTTGTTCCTTCAGGCTTTCTCCTTTTTGCTTTAGTGCTGCATTATTATTTTTTAAACTCTCCATTTCTCTTGGTTGTGAAATAGTGGTTCTGCTCTAGATGGATCACACACAAAAAATCGGCATACAGATCAACAGTTCAGATATAAATTTCCTTCCAAGCACAGCACTGGTGGAGCAATGTAATTGAATAGCATAATTTTCTGAGGTCTGTGATTCATATATGCATAATTGCTGATGTGATGGAACCTTACGGTGGCTGGCGGCAGCAGCCCCTCTTGGCAAACTGAATGGGCATCGTTTGAAATCTTAATGCTGAGAAGGCCTTATGAAGGGAGCTGGAGTAATTTTCTGATGCATCTTAATGGGTCTTGGTCATGGTTTTTGACATGCACCTTAAGCAAGTAAGAAACATGCTTGAAAGAAAACACAGAGTCAACTTCTCCCTTCCACGCTATCAGTTTAAAGCATCCAAACACAATGTGATCAGACATAATTTCATCACACCTTGCTGGCATTTATTCCATAGCAAAACAAGATGAGTGCCACATCTCTCATGCTCACCTTTGACTGGACTTACCCTTACCTTATAGCATAGCTCAGTGGTTCCCCCATTTTTTCCCACTCCAAGCACCACTTTGAAATCACGAAGAGTCTTGGTGAGCCACTTGGTAATCTTTCGACTTGTTGTAGCACTTGTAATGAGCTCTACTAGATGCTGTGTGATTTTTAATTGTATTTTTATTGCTTCCTTTATTTCTTACCAATTTTTTATTTCATGACAATTTGCATTCCATGGAATGAAATGCAATATAGGAACGAAACAATACAAATACAATCAAAAATCAGTACATAAAATGCGATGGATGCGCTGTCTCCTGCCTTCAACCACAAATCCACAGATATGCTTTGGACCACATGAGTGAAGCTCACAGACCAGAGATGGTCCACAGACCACAGTTTGGGAACGCCTGCCATAGCTGAACGGCTTGCAGTTTCCCTTAACCATTATGCAGAATCTACCTTTTTGTAATATAGTGTTTCAGGCTAACACAAGGACTGGATTAATGATGTCTAAGAGTACACTTTCACTCTGGCCCCCAAAACACGTGTTTCTTGGAATGAAGCACCGCTGAGAGAAATGGGATTATATATTTAGGATTAAGGTACTAGCCTCTGATGCATACTGAACACTGATTCACTCAGTATTGAAGTTGTACCCAGTCATGTAACCTACACGACATGTATAAATATTTATGTTTCTCATGTGTATTGTATGTGTGCTTGCTGTATTATATGCTATAACCTCTAAAACTGTGAC
Organism: Podarcis filfolensis; assembly: GCF_964270895.1. Lineage (NCBI taxonomy): Eukaryota > Metazoa > Chordata > Lepidosauria > Squamata > Lacertidae > Podarcis > Podarcis filfolensis. The sequence continues at coordinate 97,962,739 of NC_139605.1, read as the reverse complement.
ACCAGAGTTACAAATGACTTTCCTACACCTGCTTGATTTCAATTTGTTCTCTTTGGATATGTACTTTTATAAGATGTCCTGGGGGGTGAAACCTCGCTTCTGCAAGGGGGCCCTCCTTTATGTAAACTTTTCTGTAGACAATGGAAGATCAAAGCTGGCCGGAAATAAAATTGTGAATGATCTACGTCTGTTTTACAAAAAGATCCTGTGGTTTTTTTCCCCAATAAAGTGGTGTGAATCAGAGTCATTTCCCTCCATTTTAAGGATCTTTAACAAGAATGCCTGAATTTTCTTTCAAAATCCTATGGACTTGATTACATCCAGTGAAAAGAAAGTTACTTGGGACCACAGCAACCACTGTGCATCCTAGGTGAGGGCTTAATAGTGCAGGTCATTTAGATGTTGCAAATAGGTAACTAGCAGCAGGTTGGGTTGTTGTTGTTTCCCCCCCCCCCCATAAACATGCTGGGTTTCCCTTGGAAAGGATCAATCTGGATTAAATGGGGGGGGGGACTGTTAATGCCAACACCACCATGTGCGCACTTGTGAAAAAAATTGCATCCGTGAGGAGCACATATCCCACACTAAATACTTGTCTGGAAGCACCCAAAAACATTGTGGTAAGTTGCAGACATTCTCAGAAAAATATATTCTCCCCTAGCATGGTTTAATCCTTTTGGTATGAAGAAATGTTTAGAAGATTGCTCGTCATGCAAAGTCTGTAATACCCCAAATGACTGGTACATTAGAGTTTAACTGGTAATTGCTGTAGAAATGTTCGTAGGTAGCAGCCTATTTTGTAGTGTGTCTCATCCACCTGATGTACCCTAAGTCTGTGCACTTATATTGCAGTATGCTAGTCAGTCTTTGAACAGCCATAGCACTCTGCTCTCCCCCCCCCACCCTCCAATCCTTGAGAGTTTTGCAGCCTAAACCTAAACCCCATTGAACACAGTAAGACGACCAAGTAAATGTGATTTAGGTAAATTGAGTTTCCAATGTGACCTCACACCTGAAATCCTGAGACATTCCCTCTGGACAATTTTTTTTAGGGGTGGGGTGTGGAAATCCTCCCCAGTGGCAATCTTTAAAGCTTCTGCAAGGGTACCAGACCCCAAAGCAAGCTAAGGATAATATTCTTTCTGCTGATAAAATGAGACATTTGTATTGGAATCTTTGTGTTTGGGGGGGGGGGGATACGAAAACTTCCAGTCTCTTTCAGGCATCATATAACCAGAAGCAGGAACTTGTTAAGCCACACATTGGGGAAATTCACTGAACACTTGTTACATTGCTCGCTCTCGCTCTCTCTCTCTCTCGCTGTCTGAGGCAGGATCAATCATTGCATTAACACAAGTGTCTAACTAGAACATCTGTGCCCTAATTCAAGAGGTTCCTTCCAGGAAATCTCATGGATGAAAATAAAACCTGACAGGAGAGGCACTTCTTTGCTGAATCAATGCATTTTAACCCTTCATATAATGCTCATGATGGCAACAGAGAGAGAGAAAAGGGAGATCCAGGAAAAGTAAAGAACATTTCTTGGTGGGTGGGTTGTGTCTCGCATGTTTGACTTCTGAAAGAGGTATTATTTAACATTAATACTCTTATCTTATGCACCTTTCCCCCTGAAATAAGTCTAATTGACATAGGCCGATGATATACTTTTTATGTTTTAAATATTAACCACCCAGATTGAAATCACAATAAGGAAAAGGCCTTTCAGACAAAAGAGACCCCATAAACAATCATCTCCTTGAGGCTCAAATTAAGCAGACACAGCATGGATGTATTTCTTTAGAAAACACAACTACTTCTTGCAAAGGAGGCCAGGAATACAGGCTTGGAGTGAGAAGAAGCCAGGAGACCCTGCCTTCCTGCCCACTGTCTCACCAGGGTGGTACATGCTCTGGTTTTCTCCTGCTTGGACTACTGCAGCACATTCTACGTGGGGCTACCTTTGAAGGTGACTCGAAAACTGCAATTAATCCAGAAGCCAGCTGCTAGATTGGTGACGGGGGGCAACTGCCAGGACCGTACAACACTGGTCCTAAAGGATCGTCACTGGCTCCCAGTACGTTTCCAAGCACAATTCAAAGTGCATTTCCCCCCTAGTGGTGTGGATGTGACCAGGAAATAAGTTCCAGAGGATCTCTGTTTGCATGAATGGATCAAGGTTGTGGAACCTGTTGCCCTCCATCAGTTGTTGGACTTCAGCTCTCATCATCACTGACCATAGGCCATGTTGGCTGAGGCTGCTGGGATCTGGAGTCCAGCAATGTCTAGGGGGCTACAGGTCCTTGACCCAATAAAGAAAAGCGTTTCTAGTACGTAAAAGGGTATTTTCTTCGAGGAACTATAAGGGTCCAAGAACTGGGAGAGATGACTGAGGGCAAGCTACTGGTCTGGGAGAGGGGTGCTTGCTCATCCTCACCGCCCCTCTGCAGCTGCCTGTGCAGAATACAGCAAGGGCTCCAAAAACACACCCTGACACTGCTAGTTGCTCCGCTGTTTGCAGAAAGCAGAATAGCTTTCAGTCTATTAATGCATACCCCCTTCATGGGTGAGATTCATTAAGCATAATGGATGCTTGTTCTTTGCAAGCCATGGGAGAGGATGTAGAAATGCTTTTTTGCTTTCACAATGTGATTCTAAATAACCTAACAGCGAGAGATTGGTGCAAAGCAGTTGCCTTAACAATAGCCCTGTGAGATGCCTTCTTTTGAAGGCGGGTGAGCATTGACCTTTCGTTCATACTCAGAAATGTGTTTGTGCAAACTGAAGGGGATGCCTCCACATTTTAAGTCCTGCAGCTTTCGGTCCAGATTGTTTTGAGCATACAACGCTACTTACATTTTACTGTGTTCATGCATGTCACTCAATAAAAAGTTGCTTGAACAGTTTCGTATATATGCTTTTAATCTCGTTTAAATTTCCTAACCTCTTCCTTACCCGCCTTTGTTTCAGCCGTCTGTAAAATTTCCTCTGCCTTTTGATACTGTCGTGAAACTTTTATACATTCAACAGCATTGTTTCGGTATACAACATAACATCTTAGGGGAAAGCAAAGCTATTACATTATCTGCCAATTGATTGGGTGGTGGTGGTGGAGGAGGAGGAGGAGGAGGAGGAGAGAGCTAAATATTTTTCTTTCTTTTTTTTTTAGTACTTTTTGGAGGACATGATAAATAATAGTAATAATAATAATAATAATAATATTTTTTTTTAATTTATACCCCGCCCTCCCCGGCCAGAGCCGGGCTCAGGGCGGCTAACACCAGTAAAATTACAATTAAAAATAAAATAAAAAAATAAAATAAACCAATTTAAAATACATGATGCATTTTGCAGGCTGGTTAAACGCCTGTGAACATATCTCCATCTAATGGCTTAGCCAAGTATTGCATGTTGCTTCAGTTGGAAGCAATGCTTTTCTGCACACAATGTAGTTTGTGGAATTCACTGTCACAAGAAGTGCTGTGGACCATCAGCTGTAAAAGGAGACCAGCCAGATCCATACTGGGGGTGGGGTGGGGTGGGGTGGGGTGGGGACTATCAATAGCTATCAGCTTATTGGGAGGCATTTTGCCTCTGAATATTGAGTTGCTTGGGTTCAGCTGTGGAAAGTGCTATGAACTTTAAGCATTGCTTGTGGGCTTCTTGATGGGATCTGCTTAGCAACTGAGGGAAGCAGGATGCTGTTGTGTTAATGGTTCTTTGGCCTGTGCTAGAGGTTGTATGACCGTGGTAAGTCCTACGGTATATGCTCACTCATAACCTTTCTTTACTTTTCACTCTATAAAGAGAGCAGCTTTTAATAGCAGAGTCTGGTCCAGGGGTCATCAACGTTTTTTGAGGCTGGTCTGGTCCACTCCCTGGCAGACCTCTCAGTGGGCCGGAGCTTACATGCCCGTGCATGCGCTCAAGCTATTTCCAGCGCTCTTCCGGGTCAGAAGAGCGCAGAAAATAGCATGTGCGCATACACACGGTGCTCCTCCATTGGCCCTCTTCCTACCCGGAAGTCGGTCCCTGTGGCAAGCAAAAATTGGCACTGTGGGGGGGAAAGCACGGAATCCCTATGCCGATCCACGGAACGGCTGTGGGCTGGTTTCAGGAAGCTCATGAGCCGGAAGCGGCCCATGGGCCTTAGGATGCCGACATCTGGTCTGGTCAATTTAGGTTACAAGTGGAAACTGCAACAAAAGGTTGCAGCATGGAATGCTTGTGTTCAGGGTTCCAGCAACCCTGCTACCATTGCACCTTGTCAGTATTTAATGGCCTCTCTGCATGCTCAGACACCACTGGGTGCTTGTAAAAGTCAGTTGGTAAGTTCATTTTTCTCTTCTTCTTTGGCAATTGCTTGTATAGGAGTAAGATTGTCTTCCATGAACACTAACTTAACAGTGAGTCCATAAGTCACCTCAGGTAGTGCATTGATGCATCAGCAGAGTATAAAGAGCCCTGGAAAAGTCTTCAGAGGTTTCCTGCTCCCAGCAGAAAAAGTTTCTTCTCCAGTTAAGGCAAACCTCTCCCACACAGTTCTAAGTAACAAAGTGTTTATTGTCTTCAGATACAAGACAAAGCTAAACACTACTAAAACATTCCTGTTTAGACAGGCCTTACCTAGATGCTTAGAAAGGTGACTCGATTTGTTTTAGTATTTTACCTTATTGTATGTTTTAAAGCATGGTTGTGACTCTTTCTTGATTTCACTGCTTTATCTTTTCTGTAAACCGCTTTTGGGTCCTTTTAAGTGGTGCATAAATTCTAGGATTTTTTTTAACATTTATGAAATAAAATTTTATTTGTTTAAAATATATATATCTTGTTTTGCAGATTTTTATCTGTGCCTCGTCTACAGTTTCATCTACAGACGAAATAATATTGAGTTCGGAAGACGCTCGGTTCCCTTTAAGAGCCGAGAGGCAACGACTCTGCCCTACACAAAGATGGCGCCCGCGAGGCTGAACTCGTGGAAATCTCGCCTGCCCTTCCGGGCCGAGAAGCGCCCTTGCCCCTGTCAAATATGGCGAACGTTGACACGTCAGAGGTGGGAGGCGGGAGGCGACGCGGCCCGTTCCGGTTGAGGGAAAGGCGGCGGCGGGACGACGACGATGGCGGCGGCGGCGTCTGCCGAGGCGGCGGCGCTGGACGCCCTGAAGCGGGGCGGCCCGGGGGCGGCCGAGTCGCTCTTCGAGGCGCACGCGGTGGCGGAGCTGAGGGCCGTGGAGCGGCAGGTCCGCGCGGGCATCGAGGGCAAACGGGAGGAGCTCCGGCAGATGGTCGGCGAGCGCTACCGGGACCTCATCGAGGCGGCCGACACCATTGCCGAGATGCGGCTCAGCGCCGAGCACCTCGTGGAGGCCGTGCGGGGGCTGCAGCAGCGGAGGGCCAAGGGACGCGCCGGAGGGGGCGGCGCCCCTCATAACGGCCAGCTCGCCGCGCGGAGGCCGGCGGTTGAGGTGGGGACTTGCTGAGGGTCGCGGTGGGGGGAGGGCGTGTGTGGGGGTGTGTGTGTCTTAAACCTGGCTCCCGCCAGCTGCTGTGGGTGGACTACAACTCCCGTGAGTGCATCACAGGTTCAGGAAATGGTCTGAGGTGATTGGGAAGCCATTACACTGCTTCCCAATCTCATGGATTTATTTATTTTTTGGTTCTGGGTGGTGGTGGGGGTTTGCAGGCAAAGTTGCTGAGCCTTTTTGTTTTTATAAAGGGGATACACCAAAGTTGTTGAATGGGGGTGTCACGGTTATATATATATATATATAAAACACGTGTGTGTGTCTGTTTATATGTATGTGTGTGTGCGTGTGTGTATACACGCGCGCACACACACATATATGCATATATACACACATACACACCCCACAAGGAGGACATGGCTACACCCTGCTGTTTTTGGACTACAACTCCTGACCTGCTGGTTAGGGAGGATGGGAGTTGCAGTCTCAACAACTGCTGGGGACTCAGGTTTGAGAAGCACTAGACTACCCGCTGGGGGGGGGGGTTCCCCCAATTAATTAACAATCGCCTTTGTTCATTAGAAGCTTCCTACCCTATTGAGGAAGCAGGAGAAGGTGTAAGTGCATTGCAGGCGGTTCAGGAAATTATCTGGGGCAATGTGAAGCTGTTACGTTGTTTAAAGCAGTGTTTCCCAAACTTGTGTCTGCCGGAACTCAGTTCTGTCACCTCTCAGGTGGGCGCCATTGCCTTTCTTAAGAGAACAAGGGAGGTGTTCATGGTGAGTTCTGGCACCTTTTTTCTAGGAAAATAGCACTGGAATCATTCAGAAAATGATCTGGGTAATGCGAAGCTGTTACATCATTTAAAACTTGAAAAGTGAGTTAGTCTGATCAGTGTTTTGATGGGTGAGCTCCTGGGTAAGCGTTCCAAAGTAAAAGATTAATAAAGCAAAGCAGAGCCAATAAAGCAAAACAGAGGTGGGAACTAGCTGGTTTTTTTGCCCTAGGTGAAGCCTCCAGAAGGGCACCATTGAGGCTTCCAGCCTGTGTTTGTGCATTTGCAAATATGTGGCGTTTGTGTGCCAAACTGGGTCTTTGTTCCCGGTGAAATAAAGCCTACTTTTGCCCCTGTAGCAAAGAGAACTGATATGTGTTATGTTAACTTATACCTTAACCTCCATGATCGTATTATAAACTTTCTTATAAGTAGCTAGCTACCCATGTTGCTTATCTACTAGTACAGCTCCTGCGGGAATCTTTTGTCCTTTTTGAGTTAGTAAAGATGGGTAAACTGTGCACTTAATATAACAAACCCTGTGGCATATAGTTATATGAACTATAATTCTGAATATATGCTAGCAACATCTCTTTTTCAAAACGCTTTCAATCCATGCTCCAGTAGTTTCTGTATGTGCATCAATTTATTTCATAGGGTGCACGTATTTTTCCCTACCTAGGCAGTACGCCAGTCACAGGAGAAGTTCTACTGTTTGGCAGCACAGATCCAACTACTACTGCAGATTCCTGAGAAAATCTGGAGTGCTATGGAATCCTCTCAGTACTTATATGCCACCCAGTTGTACCTGCTATGCTGCCACCTCCAGCGCCTCCTGCAGCTGGATTCTTCTGGCACCAGCTACAGCCCAATTCTGGCACGTTTTCCTATCCTTGCACGACAAGTAGCTGCAGCTAGCCATTTCCGGTAAGTAGCCAGCCAATTTCTTCTTCTTCTAGCTTTGCTCATCTTGTTGCTGTGATGCATTAGCTGCATCATGATTGGATTACAGTAACACACTTAACTATAGGGCTGCCCTCGAAAACAACTAGAATGTTTTAGTTGCTGTGAAACGTTACCGCAAATGCTGTTGGGGTTTGTTAGCTGCTTTGCGTGCCTTTGTGGAAAGTGAGATAAAAATGTTAATATTAATTTAAAAAGGCTTATTTTGAACAGTAGGCCTTCCTCTCCCAAGAACTTGGACTTAGAAATGGTATCAGAGACACAAAAGATGCTGCTAAGTAGCTTAGAGAACTATAGTCCTGCAGTTTTGTCACTAAGCACAGAATAAGGTATTTTAACTGCAAATCTGTCAGTTTCCATAATATTCTGAGAATCTCTGCTATCCGATTTCTGCCACCCATTGTTGTGAAGGATTTATTACAAGCAATAAATGGGTGCAGCTCTTAAAACTTTAAAACCCAGCGGCGATGAATGTATGCTTAAGGTGATGCTTAAGCTGCATAGCTTGGCTGTTGAACCTCTACAAGGAAGTAGAGAGTTCAAAAAATTACACAAACAATATTCAAATTGTTTCCCGAGTTGCCCCTGAAAAATTAGTCTCTTGGATGTGTTCAGTTCTATCTCTTGCTTTCCTTGTGGAAAACTGAGCCAAGTGTGTGTTGGTGATTGGATAGGCTCTTGAGGGCTGCCAAAAGTTCTGACATTGCAACAGAAGCAGGTGTGTGATTAAATGGGTGCATACACATTTCCGGTTTAGAAGCTGCAGCTCCAGTCAGTTTCTGCAACAGCTCCCCTGCCTTATGGCTAAGGCGAAAATATGGTTGACTCCATTGCAGAGACTATTTGGAGCTATGTATTGCTTAGCCCTAGCTTTTGGATTATGTTATGCATGCAAATTACTATAGAATCTGGGATAAGGTTGTTTTGGTTGCACCAGAGCCATTTATTAAAACTTCCCTGATGTTTGAGTTGGATATTTCACATGAATATTGATTGCTTACTTTATACACACACACACACACACACACACACACACACACACACTAAACATGTACACATACACACACAATCTTGTAAATGGCATTGGAAGAGAAAGGAAACTGACTGGTTTTTAGCCTTGGATTGCATCCACTCTAGACACTTGCTTCAGGTCATTCTGCTGGTTGTAATGCGTTCCCTCGGAGGATTGATGATAAGCCTAAAATTAGTATGCTGTGTTAGATTTGGTTGTCCATCTAGATTGGTGTTCTTTGTTTAGGTTTTTTTTTTTTATCCAATACTTTTGGGAGAAGGAAGAAGATCAGGAACCTTTGGGACTATACATTCTATTTAGGTCTATCTCTGACCCTTGTTGCTGTTGGCTTTATGAAATGCGTACTCCACATATGTCACTTTCCTGCCAATGCACTAAAAATGTTGGATATAGTGATGGTTTAAAAAAATCTGACAGACATATTTTAAAAAATAAAATAAAAAATAGAGTGAAAAGGAAGATAAGCATATACCAGCTGCAGTTCTGTACCCATTTGCCTTTGAGTAAGCTCCAAGAATTAAGTGGGACTTACTTCTGAACAGGATTGCGCAGTTGAGTGCCATCTCTTTCATACTGTACATAATGGAGTTACATAATTACCAGGCAGCATGGTCACTGCAGGAAACAGTTTTGGGAAGAGGGACCAGCTGAGCTGATGGTGTATGACGCTTTTACTAACTTGCCCTTTTCTAATATGTGGCCAATTGGAATGGCTGCTGCTGAAGGCAATTCTAGGAAGAGAGGAGCAAACTGGAATTGGTCCTAGCCACGCTGATGGAAGGGGTTTGCATCCACAGCATAATAGCTTTAATATTGCTTTTTAGTCTATTAACATAGATCCGAGTTATTATTCACCCAAAGCTCCCTTCAGTTAGGCAAGAGAAGTAAAATAGCTACCACTTTCTTTATGATGTTATGCAGCTCTAAGCTATCGTTTCCCACCACTGATTCTTGTTTTGAACTTTACATTTCTTCATTGAGTGTTGCACAGCACACCTCTTGACGGTGCCTCCTTTGTCTACCAATTAGGTCAACAATCCTGCATGAGAGCAAGTTGCTACTGAAATGCCAGACCGTTTTGGACCAAGCCGTAGCAGAGGCATTGTGTTCAGCCATGCTTCTTGAGGGCAGTTCTCCACGCCAGGCTCTTGCTGACTTCCTGCTGGCCAGGAAATCTGCAATTCAGCAGCTTCTGGATCAGCCCCATCATGGTGAGTGCAAGCGAAATTTTCATCTAAATCAGTGAACAGTAACCTCGGGTTACGTACTGCCCTTGTTGCATATCCTACAGGATACGCACGCTCAAACCCAAAGCAACTGGAAGGCTTTTGACGCCTGTGCAGAAGCAGGCTACTGCCACGTGCACCTGTGGAGAACAGGCACCTCTGGTTACGAATGTTTTGGGGTGCGCACGGACCCCCAGAACGAATTAAAATCGTGTCCAGAGGTACCACTGTACCATCTCAGGCCACTTCCCTGGTCTGAACCTTTGTTTCTTCCATCAGATGGACACTAAGCAGACTTATTCCTACACTGAATAAATGTCAGTAGCAATTTATTGGTTTCAGAGATGTCAGTGTTTCCCCCACCCCATTAATAAAGTAATGGCTATATATCTGCCTTGTCTTTGGAGAAGTCACTAACAGTAGCTCACGTGAGACTACTGTAGTTTTGGGATTATTTCACAGCAATATTCATGTATGTTTCTAATCCTAAAGAAGAAGTAATAACTAGAAGGGTCTATTAACTAGCCGGATCGGATGTAAGGCCTTTTTTGAATATAGGGATGACTACCACTGTGGCCCAAACTTCAGGAAATAACCCAGATGAATCAATAAGTGAAAATATTACTGCCAGCAGGGAGGCCCACCAGTCGATGTTAGATTTCAGCAGTTCTGGGGGCAAATAGTCTATGCCTGGTGCTTTATTATTTTTAAACTGTGAAATTAAGGTTCTTGGCCTCAGTTATAGATACTGGAGGCCAGTCTGGTAAGTTTTCCAAAGATTCTGGTTTTTGGTTGGCCTCATCATCCTGCCCATGATAGAGTGATAATATTGCATCTGATAGTACACACTGGAACATTACAAGTATTCTCCAGCAGGCCTGATATTGTATGCCAGAAGAGGCAGATGTCCTTATCGTGAGGGGCCTTTATTAAGATATGCCAAGCGTGTTTTTCTGCTTCCTGATTTTTTCCATCTTAGCAGCAGTTTATACTTCTGTCTGAGGGAGACATATTCATTAATTAAGAGGGGTAAATTAGAGTTCCTATATTTATGGTAAACTCTCTTCAGCTGGCTTTTAGCCTGCTTGCACTCTTTGTCAAACCAGCTGGAAGATCCCATTGATCTTCTTGAACCACTGTTCTTGATCTCAGTTCTCAAGTGGTCTTGCAACTTGTCAGTCAAAATCTTAAATAAATTCATAGCTTCAGCAGCAGAGGTAGCTGAGATAATAACAGTATGAATAGTCCTTAAGTCATCTGCATGAAGGTGAGTCAGTGCTAGATTGAGTACTGGTGTCCGCTTAATTCTATTGCCTGCAGGAACACCTAAGTTTACATTAGAAATAAATTGAGTTTTGGGGGAAGAATTGTTAAAGTTAGAATCTTAGAATATTAAGAGTTGGAAGGGACCCAAGAGTCATCTAGTCCAATCGACTGCAATTCAGGAATCTCAGCTAAAGCATCCATGACAGATAGCCATCCAATCACTGCTAAAAAAACCTCCAAGGAAGGAGAGTTGACTACCTCTCGTGGGAGTCTGCTCCACTGCCGAACAGCTCTTACTTTCAGAAGGTTTTTCCACTTGTTTAGTCTGAATCTACTTTCTTGTAACTTGAAGCCATTGCCTCAAGTCCTACCCACCAGGAGAAAACAAGCATGCTCCCTCTTCCATGTCGCAGTCCTTAAGATATTTGAAAATGGCTATCATATCTCCTCTCAGTCTCCTCTTTTCCAGGCTAAACATACCCAGCTGCTTTAAGTGCTCCTCATATGGATTAGTTTCCAGACTCTTGATCATCTTGGTTGCCCTCTTCTGCACATGTTCCAGCTTGTCAACATCCTTCTTAAATTGCGGTTGTTGTTTGGATAACATTTTAATACGGCTGTTTCTCCCCCCCCCCCCCAGTTGAATTTTGAGGATATGGAAATATGTTAACCATCAAATGATATTTTTTTTCTTTGCAACCCAGGGCAGCAGTTGCAGTGCAGAAGAAAGTCTGTCTATGAGCACAATACTTCTACCCTGCAAAATGACTGCTATTATTCACTGGCTTTTTTTTTTTTAACCAGATGCTGGCATTAAAGCGCAAGTTTGCTCCTTGGTGGAGCTGCTAGCCACAACCCTGTATCAAGCACATGCCCTCTTCTATTCCCTGCCAGAGGGAATGCCTTCAGACCCATCTCTTCCCTGTGGCTTGCTCTTCTCAACCCTGGAGACCATCACAAGCCAGCATCCAGCAGGTGAGCAGCAAAACTGGTAGGGTCTATGCAAAATTAGCGCGTTATCATTGGTCAGGGCCTAGTTTAATCCTCAGTAGCCTGACCTCTCTTCTCCCCTAGGTAAGGGCATCACAGCTTTGAAGGAAGAAACCAAGCTGAGCAGCTCATTCAAATATTTGCCATCTTCCATCGCAGAATTCCAGCCAACGCTCAGAACTCTGGCACATCCTATTAGCCAGGATTACCTTAGAGATACACTTCAGAAATGGATCAATATGTGAGTCTGAGGAACTAGCTTTGCCATCGTGATCCAATTGAAAAGCACATTGCCTGGTCCATTGTAGACTTGGGTAAAACTCTGGTTGTGTGAAAATCATTGTGGTTGGCAGTGCTTTTTTCCTTAAAAATGTTTAGGGGTACTCTCATTCCATCTGAGACTCAGGAAACACTGTGGCAGGTCGCCATCGGGGGTAGCAACGGAACTGATGATTCACCGTGCTAGAGAAGAAACTAAAAAAAATAAAAATTTTACTTTCTTCTCCCGTTAGATTCACAAAATGTTTAGGGGTATGCGTACCCCTGCGTACCCCCAGAAAAAAAGTACTGGTGGTTGGTACTGATTACCTGAATTCCATAGATTGAACAAATTAAGAAAATGATGCAGCTTTCAAAAGTGTACCTAGATATTTCGTAGCACTCTAACTATTGTGGAATATGGCCTTCTGTTGGTCTCATTTGCTTCCTGCTGCCTCTGGGTTCTCTGGGATAATTACCGTCCATCTGGCAGCCCTAACTAACCAGGTAGTGCTGCCTTCTCAGCATCATTGTACCTTACCTTGGTTGGATTGGGGTCCACAGGTTTATAAAGGTAAAGGTACCCCTGCCCGTACGGGCCAGTCTTGACAGACTCTAGGGTTGTGCGCTCATCTCACTCTAGAGGCCGGAAGCTGGTGCCGTCCGAAGAGACTTCCGGGTCACGTGGCCAGCGTGACGAAGCTGCTCTGGCGAGCCAGCACCAGCGCAGCACATGGAAACGCCGTTTACCTTCCCGCTATAAAGCGGTCCCTATTTATCTACTTGCACTTAAGAGTGCTTTCGAACTGCTAGGTGGGCAGGAGCTGGGACCGAACGACGGGAGCTCACCCCGCCGCGGGGATTCGAACCGCCGACCATGCAATCGGCAAGTCCTAGGTGCTGAGGTTTTACCCACAGCGCCACCCGCGTCCCTTTCCACAGGTTTATAGGTGAAGCCAATCCGGCATCTGCACAGTCCCAACCTTGTCTTTGTCCTACCCCGTTTCAACTCTGGGTAAGGTGCAGCAATGGAAAGTCATTTTAGTTGCTCCACCCTACCACCCAAATACTGTGCTTTAGTTTTTCTGTCACTGCAAGGTGGACATTTGAACGCTTATTTATTCTCTTTGTCATGATCAATTTAAAATGGTACCCTTCCTCTTATGCTCCAGTCACCGCACAAGTGGAGGCTCAATATATTTGAACTCTCTTCCTGAGAACACTGCTGTGTTAAAACACTAGTGAAAGATAAGTGCCTATTTTGAGTTCTTCATAATTTCATCTGTATTTACAAGATTGTGACACTTCACCTACCCATCATCCTTTGTTCAGGGAGAGTGTGAGTTTATCTTTACCCTTTGCCATCACATTGACTCCTAGCTGCACTTGTTTGGCCCTTGTTGTACTTGATTCAGTAAAGGCCACAATTCACGTAAGCAGATGAGTATTTTTCAATGCAGCTTTTAATTACTATGCAGGAAGAAGTAGTGGCTCTGCAATTATTGTGCAGGGAAAAGTTAACTCCCAAGGGAGTCCTTCAAGCAGCGACTCATCTCCTAGCATTTCTTTCAGGTGCAATGATGACATCAGATCTGGGATCACAAGCTTGCTGGTTTATGTGAAGAGCCTTAAAGGTCTGGCTGGAATTCGTGATGCTGTGTGGGAACTGCTCACCAGTGAGTCCATGAGTCAGAACTGGGAGACAGTATGTCACCGGCTCCTTGACAAACCCATCTTCTTTTGGGAAGATTTGTTACAACAGCTTTTCTTGGACAGATTACAGGTAATATATTGTCACAGTTGGGTAGGTAGCTTAAAGGTTAACAAACTAAGCCAAAATATTATTTGCCATGGAAATTGAGCTTTTTGGTTTTGGACAATAGCTACTCCTGTGTAGGACTAGTTTAGAGATGTTTGTGATGTATTAGGAAATTTCCACTCTGGTTCTCTTTATGTGTAAAGGGAACTTTGTTCAGAGTAGAACTATCACCTGATTCTTATCATTTGTAGCAAAATATTGAAGTATTCACAAGCTCTTGTTTCCTCCTAACCCACGCTGGATGAATTATTCTTATAATAATTATATATAATTATAATATTGTATATGTATTCTTTATACCTGGATACATCTTTCTGTTTACTTTCTAGAGAGCGGAAACCCATTTGACTGCATATTTGGTAGCAATATACTTTTTATGCTTACCACTTTTCCAACTTGGTCTAACTGTGTATTGGTTCCTTTGACATCAATTTTGAGTGGAACTTTGGGAAGAACCTTGGGGATTAAAGGGGGGGGCAGATCTCAAGGACATTCCTCAAAACCTGAATGTTGGAGTTTATGTATACACCCGGCTATTTCCTGCTATGTCTTAAAAGCATTCCCATGCTTCTGGTTGGGTCTGTGGTGATGCACCAGCTTTTGTCTCGGTGTAATGAGTTTTTCTTTTCCAGACGCTGACAAAGGAAGGATTTGATGACATCTCCAGCAGCTCCAAGGAGCTCCTTGTTGCGTCTGTACAGGAACTTGAAGCCAAGGTTGATGCATCTGCCCACAACAAACATATGCTATTTGAACATAACATGGCCTCCTTCTTATGGTCAGAGAATCCAAATGACTTGCCACCCGATGCAGCCTGGATCAGTGTGGCGAACCGCAGTCAGTTCACCAAGAGTGGGTTATCCATGAAGGCCCAGGCCCACAGCCCACGAGTTCAAAGCTTCTGCAGCGCTCTGGATTCCAAGCTGAAGGCCAAGTTGGAGGACCTTCTGTCCTACTTGCCCTCTGACTCCTCTCTGCCTAAGGATGCTCTGCGTGTTCAACCCAGGAACTCTGCCTTTGACAGGTTTGCTGATGCAGGCACAGTAGAAGAACTGTTGCGCAGCCACTGCATCGGCTGTGTGGATTATGTGCTGGGTTGTGTTAGGGAAGAGCTGCATCAGGCTCAGGATGTACTTCAAGGATGCGCAGACGCTTTGCACAACCCCAAAATCAACACCGTTCTCTTCATGGCACGGCTCTGCCGATCATTGGGGGAGTTATGCCCGCATTTGAAGCAGTGCATTCTCGGTAAATCAGGTTACACAGACAGTGTTCTGAGGGAGCCTTGGCCTTTGAAAAAGGTTGGGAAAGGGAAAACTCAAGAGGTGAATCCCATAAAGGCTAAATGGCAAGAATTAAAAGAACGGTTGCTGCAGGATAGCCTGTCTGCCTATCGGATTTGGAGCACAGCTGTTGCTAAAGTGAGTGTCTGTCTTGAAGGTGGTGGAATATTCCTTTCCTCTTGTGCTTTGGTTTGTTTTTTTACTGCATCGAATGCCTCCCACCTTAGCACAAGAACAAATGCTTTCTTTGTTTGTGGCAGGGGTCAGCAACGTGCGGCCCCTGGGCCGGAAGCGGTCCATGGAGGCCATTTAACTGGCCCACGAGCTGCCGCAGAACCGAGCCACCTGCTCAGCGAGTCCTGGCGCACTGCACTAAACTGGCACAGCGACTCACTTCAGCGGTGCTGGAAATCATGTCTGCGCATGCACAGATGCCAGAAATCGCAGGAGTGCGTGCGATCCGGCCCACAGACGGATCTCTGTGGGACCGATCAGGTCCAGGCAAGGTAAACCTTGCCACCCCTTGGTTTGTGGGGACCCTGTTACTAGATGTTTGAAATCTGCAACAGATTGTAAAAAGGCAGGGAAATGTCTGAGCAGTATTCTCTTGTGTGCAGAAATGTCTTGAATCCTACTAGATGCAATGAAGAACCTTGACTTTTCCATGTTTCCTCACCAGAGCTGTGACATGACATTTAGCTCAGATAGCAAAGCAGAATTTGGCTAAAATAAAGGCTGATTATGCCTGTTTTTCCCATGCTTCCCTCCATATCCATGTCTGCCTCTCAACATGCTAAGGCCAAACAAATTGCTTCACAGATTAATTTTTGTTAGAAATAGTACTAAAATAAAATAAAGGATTTGAAATGAAGGAATGGAATTTGGTAGGACACTTATGGTGCCAGAATGCCAAATGGCAGTTTTCAGAAATTTCGTATGTGAAAAATGATGCTGTGATAGTTGCATGCTGACAACCTATGGGCTCCAAATCTCACTTGGGCATAAAAAGATTGGTTCTGATGCTCTCCTGCTGCTGTTGTTTGTATTTTACACTAGGTCCTGGTTCAGGGGTTCACACAGTCGTTGTTAAAGGGTCAAGCTGGATCCATTCTGGCAACAGCCACCAACTGGGAAGAGATTGAAATTGAAGAAGAGACTGAGACTGGAAGCAGTGTAAAGTCCAAGATACGGCTCCCTGTGCAGGTGGGTGAAAAGCAGTAAGATACACACCAACGGTTAGTCTGTACAGTGTTCTCAGTTTACATACGGGGAACTGATTCTCAAATGTGCCCAATAACCCAGCAGCAGAGCTGAGACTGAAGCCCAAATCTCCTCAGTGCCTTTTCTGAGATTGTGGAATGTTACAAAAGTGCAGTGGGGTGATAGCCACTTGGTTTGATTTTCTTTGTTCCCTGATCATACCTCTAGAGAAGAGGAATGACAGTCATTAGGATCCAGCACCTGCCTCCAGTTTCAAGTTTCCAGTTTCTTGTCCCTGTCTAAGTAATATTTATTCATACTAAGAAGGCACATTTAGTACCAGCTTGTGTTGCTGAGTCTTAGAAATGTATAGATTTTGATGACACAGTTTAGAAGGTTTGTATGTAGACTTAACCTGATGGGGGGTTGATTTATAGCAAGAGTGGCTAACCTGTGGTCTTCCAGAAGTTGTTAGACTATAGCTGCCGTCTTCCCTAACTACTGAGCGTGCTGGCAAGGGCTGATGGGATTTGAAGTCCAACATCTGGAGGGCCACAAGTTGCCACCCTTGATTTGTAATGCCACTTTATGCAGTTCAGGATAAGTGTCACTGTCAAAAGGAGTGTGGAGCTGCCAAAGTAAAAAACAAACACTTGTCCTTTCAAGAAAACATAATGTTTTTACCACTGGTATTCTTCACAGCCATCATGGTGCGTCCAGTCCCTCCTCTTCAGTTTGTGCCAAGAAGTCAATCGAGTTGGAGGCCATACCCTTCCCAAGGTCACCTTGCAGGAACTACTGAAGACTTGTATGACTGAAGTATTAGCTGGCTATGAAAAACTGTCAGGAACGAGCCAGGAAAAGGTGCATTGTTGGGGGTCTGTGGACCACTGCACAGTGTTTGACTAGATTGATAATCCTGCTCCAAGTGTGTATTCGGAAACCCAGGAAATGAAAAATGTGAATTGTCAAGAGCAAAACTATTGATCAGCTCCCGCTTTGCAAGGCTCGCTCATGGGGAAAGTTCTAACGCAGGAGCAGCCAATGTGGTGCCCACAGATGTTGCTGAGCTCAGTGCCCATCAGCCCCGGTCAGTGTAGCCAGTGGTTGTTCAACAACATTTGGAGGGTGACACATTCTGTCCCTTCAGACCATCTCGCTAGTTGGAAAAGCGAAGGGTGTATCTTTTGGGACTTTAATTGCACTGTTTTGTCACTAACCAAGTTGTACTCAGAACAGACCACTGAAAGTTTTGTTAAGTTGCTTGGAGAGCTCTTTGTGTAGCAATAAACTATTAAGTTCAAGTAAATAATAAAAAATTATGGGCCTAAATTGGTCATGTCCGTTAATTTCAGTGGACCTACTCTGAGAATCAGTAATGTTGGCTTACAGCAAACCATTAGTCCTTGCACATTTTCATAGCAGCACTTGAACGCCCAGGTCAGTACTAAAAAAGTATACTAGAAGCCTGACAGTATCTTTGCCCATGAATAAATCTGATTGAAATTGGTGCTACTTACAAGTACGTATGTGTTTGACTGTGGCATTAATCTTGCTTTCACCTCTTCTCTAGAAGATAGCCAATCTCAGAGCAGCTCGGTTAACATAGGGCAGCATTCTATAGCAACTATCCTATCTTTAAAAAACATCTGAAGACAGTCCTGTTTAGGGAAGTTTTTAGTATTTAATGCTGTACTGTTTTTAACATTTGATTGGGAGCTGCCCAGAGTGGCTGGGGAGACTCAACCAGATGGGTGGGGTATAAATAAATTATTATTACTATTATTACTCACCTAACTAGTCCTGTCAGCAGAAGCCCTATATAACAGGGCTCCCCTGCCACCTGCAATTGGCTTGGGGTGGAAGAACCTTCAAAGCAGCAAACAGGGAGAGGGGTGGGGTAGTGTTCTGTCTGGCAAGCTGAAATACTAGCACAGAGGGAATGACTGGAAGAATAACATGTTGAATTGCACCCTGAGTGGAGACCCTTCTCCATGCAATGATCAGACATGGTACGGGGAAGCATCTGAATGATGCAACCACAGGAGCAGGTCAGATTACGCGGGTCTTTCTTATAGAGTTGACGTTCTTAATGGGGGAGGGTATGATTCCTTGGGGAAAACCTGTATGTTTGTAACAGTGTGAGATCACTTTGCATGCTCGCACACAAGCAGTTACAGGTAACTCTAAAATACAGGACACTGAATAAATTGAGATGTTCCACAACTGTCCGTGCTCTACCTTCTGTATGTAAGCGCTGCGATTCTTTGGCTATCTCTGCTATGATATTTTTTAAATAAAAAAAATCCAGGTTCACAGGGGCCTAATGAACATTTTCATAGACTAGTGTGATTATCAGGGGACTACTTTTAGTATTTTGGGCACAGGACCACATAATCTAGATGCTTAAAGTGATTGTTGATGAAACTTTAAATATATGTGAGGACTGATGGCCTAGGCATTTGCTTAAGAATCAACCTTATTTTTCCTTCCCCTACCTGTTTCTAGAAAGAAGGGAAGATACCCATCACTCAGAACAGGGCGTTGCAACTCTTGTATGATCTTCGGTATCTGAATATAGTCCTGACAACTAAGAGCGAAGATATGAAAGGCAGCAGAAGCAAGCAGGATCCCAGGTACAGTGTTCTGTCGAGAGCTGAGTGTTTTCAACAGTGGGTTTATTTTTTATTTCCTTTGCAAACCTCAAAATGTTACTGCACCCTTTGTGCTCTAGGCACATTGCGCTGATATATTGGTGTGTATGTGATATGCAGGGCTAGTAGGCTCAGACTTGCTTGCCTAGATATCTCAGCTATTTTCTCTCACCTTTGCAGAGCTGAATCTAGGTAATATAATATTTTCCTACCAGCTCTGATTGTAACCACTACTTACTAAAAGTCAGTGCTGTTCATTGATTGATAATAAATTACGCTGAAGCGGGTAGAGTATACACTTGGATGCAGATCAGTCCATAGCTTAGGGCACGGATACAAGCAGATGAGGCTGGCTGGAGAAAAACCAAGCAAACCTGTATCTCACTCTTTCCATTTGCAGAAAGAAGGAGCACTAGAAGAGGGCCCACAACAGCAATCATGAGTAGCAAGATGCTCCCCAAAATCTGTAATCTGTGCATAAAGTTTTGTAACAGAACAATTCTTAAATAAGGAGCCATTTAACAGAAATCCTTGTCAGAAATCTTGCAGATCTGTACACACAGATCTTGTTAGAAACAGGGCATCTTGCTATATAAAATGTATTTGGAACGTTTTAAGTTATTCCTCTGGCTTGTAAGGCATCAGTTCAACTGTAACTGGAAACCAGAATGTAGCTTTAAAAATGTTAAACTCTGTTCTCACTGAATTAAGGGACTTTTAAATAGCTCAGCACAGGATCCTGTTAATCATTCCATTACTATGGTTGGAAAGTGATTGAATGCCTGCTTTTTTTGTTTTCACATCAGTCTTTTCTTGTTGACTGTCAAAAATGTATCTCTGTCCGATATCAGCTTTACTCCCTCTGTTTCAGGATTGAGAAAGAGATAGACTTTCTGGAAAGTTATATAGATCCCTTCGACTTGGATGTCTTTACACCACACTTAAACAGCAACCTTAATCGTCTGGTGCAGCGGACCTCTGTAAGTTCAGGCAAAAGAACATAACTGTTGCAATTTTGTTTGGCTACTGTACTTAAAGATAGGGTGCTTTACTTGGTAAAATTATACACATAGAAATGGTCTTTTGCACTTTGTTCCTTAGCAACAATAGAACCAGTACAATAATGAAAACCAAGGGGGAAAGGGTTGTGTATGCATACAGTTGGATAGTGGTATAAGCATGTAAGCACATTTTAGGGTACACTTTGATCATGCAGTCCAATAGTTCTCAATTATTTGCAGCATTCAGAATCAAAGCATCGTTTGTCTCCTGAATAGCCAAAACCTAAAGCATCCCATGAGATTGTATGGATTTTATCCTTGGAAGTTCATGCCTCATAGTAGACAAACACCTAACACCAAGTGATATAAAAGTGAACCTGAAATCCTGGGGGGGGGGGGGGAGGGAAATGTTTGTTTTAAACACACATGGCCAGGTTGACCGTTAAGAGTTTGCCTTGTGTTTGTTTAAGGGTACTTCCTTTGCTGCTTTCCAATCTAATAAATCCTATTTCTGGTTCATTGAGCACTTGGCAGTTGCATCTACAGTGGTACCTCGGATTAAGAACTTAATTTGTTCCAGAGATCCGTTCTTAACCTGAGACACCACTTTAGCTAATGGGGCCTCCCGCTGCCGCCGCCACATGATTTCTGTTCGCATCCTGAAGCAAAGTTCTTAACCCGAGGTACTATTTCTGGGTTAGCAGAGTCTGTAACCTGAAGTGTCTGTAACCCAAGGTACCACTGTACTGCCGCCACAACCAAGCAATTACCTTTTTCTGTGCTCCTCTAGGTCCTGTTTGGCTTATTAACAGGGGCAGAGAATCAGTACACCAGCCGAAGCAGTAATTTAACTTCTCAAGAATTACATAACATCCTACCTCTAGCATCTAGTCAAATCAGGTAAGTGACTCACGCTATAGGCAATAGGAAGTCCGTGAAACAAAGCACGTGGGGGTGCAAAATATCTTACCACTTTTTTCTTTTTTTCAGATTTGGGCTTTTGCCACTCAGCATGTCAAGCTCACGCAAGACTAAATCAGCTATGAGAAACACTGAACAGAAGGCTCAGGTTTGTTCATTTATTCTAGCTTATGGTTTTCTCCACTCTTGCCAACTGTTTAGTTGCACTGGTAATGTTAATGCTAATATTTTCCTAGGGAACCCAGGGTGCTGTTGTTGGGTTTTTAAAAAATAAATAAATCAGAAACTCATGCCACAATTTCCTTCGGACACTTCAGGAGTAGCATATACTTTTCTAGGTTTGAAGATGAATTAGTTAAATAGTTTGTCAAATTGTGTATAGGAGTCGATAGCAACATTAGCGTATATTGTTAGTACAGACTTGCACATTGACAGCTTATCTCTAATAATAATAATAAGGTATGTTAAAGGAGTGATTAATCTAACTGTCTTGTACCCTTCATTCTAGTATGATGCTGACCAAGTAACCCCTGAAGAAATCTTGCTGGGGTATTAATGCATGTGTGAATTGAGTGGCTTCCTCTCCTTTGTAGGCTTCTGTGCTAAGGCTTGCTTATGTAGCCATAGAACTTGATAGCTGCTGTCAAACTTACCAAGTTTACATATGAGAAATTGAATGCATACTAGCAGCTGGCATGGGTTTCCTTCTGTATTGCCATGCAACTACACCCTAGAAGGTGCTGCAGGGAAGGGTGGACAAAGAGGTCTAAAGTTCTCAGTATGTAAAGAAATTCACATGTTAAATATCAGAAGCATCTGTTGCTATGGCAGGGTTATGTTTGGACATATGTTGCGCATACATTTTAATGAACCTAATTTTAGACTAAAATGAACCGACTGGTAATGTAAGACACTACTACATAAGCAAAACTGCCTCCCTTTCTGCTTGCCATTATGATGCTCCTTCCCTGTAGTAATAGAGTAAGCCTTTCAAAATAAGGGAAAGCTACTACTGTAGGTAAGAAAATGGACTTAACATGTCTGCCCGCTTACCTAGGAAGTTATTGATGGTTGCCATAAGTGGAGCTGGGAGTAGGAGGCACTTTGAGCAGCAGACTGTGTTTCTGTGTCTCAAAAGCCTACAAGGGAAGTGTGAAATTTCCTGAACACGCCAAAAGGCTTCAAGGCAAGGATGATTGTTTCTACAGTTCTCTCTGCTACACAGAGAACTGCACATATTAACCCCCACCCCCACCCCGGTCTGGTTTTATGTAGCTACTAATGAGCCTGCTCTGAATGCAAGCCAGCTTAAAAAGAAGAAAGCCTAGGAGGTTACTGACTTTCTTTTGCTAATTTAACAGATCCCAGCTGCTGCCCTTCTAAGAGCAGAAGAGACGTTCCGCCCTGGCTCCCTGTTCAGGCAGCTTGCAGCTGAGGAGGAGGACACAGCAGCACCATCTTTATTTAAACTTGGCTGGCTCTCTAGCATGACCAAATGATTCAATAAAATGTGAATGATTGTACTTTTGGCATTGTAAAAAGCATCTACTTCAGCATAACGTAAGGGAGTGGAATTTAAGTTTTGGTACTTGCTGCCAAAGAGACTGGACCCTTGCTTAGGTAACTTGAAGCTATTAACAGAAAACATCTATTTTATAGCTGTTAGGTATTAAGAAACATAAGCAATGAAATGGTTACTATTGGTTTTGAGTACAGTAAGAAAACAAAAGTTCACACTCCTGTTTGTACTTGAGTAAAGCAGTCTTCCACTTAGTACATTTACACTGAGAAACCTTACTAGCAGTATTTTCAAATAACCTTAATGCACATGAACATTCAACCTTAGGAAATATTAATTTACCATAAAAACATATTCACTATTTATTGAAATTAAAAAAAGACTTATAAAACTGAACGCAAATGTTTGAAAGGATTTTACATAAAGCATCAGTTACTAATGAACAGATTAAGAAGTCAGACTGGACTTATTATGCACTCCTATTATACAGAAGTGGATTCTCAGACCCATCATAACATGTCAAAAGATATCCACCCTCCATCCCTCCCCCAAAAGAATCCTATAAAAATTGCTCCAAAGCCCCTTTTGCATTGCAATAGTGCAGCAAACCACAAGTAAACAATTGCCTGTTAACCTGTTATTCCAAATACAGACTGAAAAGGCAACAGGCATTTTGTGCAATTTTAACAAACTTTTAAGTTGAAATATCCCCATCACACAGTGCCGTCCCCCTTCACAGAAGGCAGGGAACTGCTAGGCTCATCATGTGGGAGGACGGCCCCTGCTGTGTAAGCTATGGAAGTGCGCCTCCTTCAGGATCTGGTTGATGTGGAAGTAAGGACCTTGGCATAGTGCAGACTGCTCATGGAAAGACTGAGGAGGGGTCACAGGACTTGATCCTGGCATTATGTGGTGTAGGCTGCTTTCCGGCCCACTAGCTCTGTCAGGGCTGCTGATGCTGCTACTGCTGCAACTACTGGTGCTCCCGCTCTCGCTGCTGGAGGACTATGGAACAGAAGATTGACAAGAATGAAAGTCATCTTATTTTTAAGCCATTGTTATTTACACATCTCAAATAGGTATTTTTTCTGGATAGCGCTCCCTTCTGTTAGCTGAGTAACCTGATCATCCTGTTCTCAGTGAACTCCGTAGCTGACAAATTGCATATTCAGCTGTGCTAATAGCCATAAACACATTTAAATAATCTAGCATTCCTTTGCGAATTCCCCTATTCACTAAAAAGGGCACAAAAGGCTGCATCTTCACATACCCCAAATATTACCCTATTGCCTGTTCCAAAGATCATTTATAGGCATTTCAATTTTGCTCACACGTTACAACCATGTGCAATTGTCTGAAATAACCATCTTGCTTGAATTTGTGCATTAACCCATTCTACAGGAAATTCAAAAAACCCACAATGTAGCCTCAAGTCTCCTAAGTAGTGTTCAGACCTTTACATCACTTTATGCACAAATCAATCTGCGTTATGTTTCTTGTATAAGCAAGGCTTGATGTTGGAGGAAGGAAATGCCCATTTCACTACAAG
The DNA here is from genome assembly GCF_964270895.1 of Podarcis filfolensis. Taxonomy (NCBI): domain Eukaryota; kingdom Metazoa; phylum Chordata; class Lepidosauria; order Squamata; family Lacertidae; genus Podarcis; species Podarcis filfolensis. The sequence continues at coordinate 97,938,820 of NC_139605.1, read as the reverse complement.
TTAGTCGTGCATAACATGGACAGACACTGAGTCCATACCAGGGTGAGAAATTGGATCTGGCCAACTAGCCAGATCATTTTCTTCCCCCTACCCCAGCAGAGCTACCCACCTGATGTCAGGTGACCTGTTCTTCCTGCTACACTGTCTGAAATCGGCCAATCAGTTGACCATCAGTGCCTGCAAAGCCCTGTGCACAGTGGTGCCCACAGAACTCCTTTTGGCTTAGCTGCATTTTTAGCTGCCCCCAACCTCATATACAGAGGCTTCATGCACTAAATAAGGAAGCCTGGTAGATCAGAGCTTCCCCACTGCTGGTGTATACACACACCTATTATCTTTTCGGCCTACTTCATGCACCAAGTTTAGCAAATTCTGGCCTACTGCAGCTCCTCAATAATTCAATTGCCCTATTTATTTCTGCAGTATCATACTTCTATGCTTCCTACACTAGACAACTAATTGCCAATCTCAGTGTTTTTACAGTACCTTTGAAACAAGTACTGAACAGCTGAACCAAGTACTGAATGGTAAGCCTGCAACTTACATGCATTTAAATTGTGCACATTCAGCTTTCACATGTGGCAAAAAACAACAACAGAAAATTAAAAAGTGGACAGAGTTCTGGGAACAATGACTTTGGCAATCCTACCTGCCATTGAACCCATTGGGTTTTGACTATACACGATTTTGGCTTTAGGTGCAACCCCCAGAACATAACTCCCGCATAAGTTGCAGGCATACTGTACAGTAGAAAAGCAATTGCTAGGCAACTTATAAGTTCATTTATAGCAGTGTACAGTTCTGTATAATACAATGCAAATGATGTGCACGTGCACCTGTATCTAAAAGCAGACCAATGTTTCTACATCATATAGCTCCATGGCCAATTCTACCAAACAAGGCACACACATTTCAAGTGATTGAAGAATTACACACACCCAAACATAAATACACAAAACCTGCTTAATTTGGGCTCTACGGGCCTGGGATCAGAAGGTAAGTTCCAGCATATTAAACCCTGAGTCATTATGATAACTTGGTATAAGCTTGTCTCATAGTGTTATTTCTGAATAGAAGCCCTGAATACATCAACCACAAGATTTTTACATTGAATTCAGGAGCGTAGCTGAACACAAAAACTAGTGGTGCCGTACAAAAATGAGCAGCATTTGGAAAATGATAACATTACCAGCTGCACTGCGAATTACAGATTTCTGAATTGTGTTAATTATATTTAAAATATGAAGTACTAGTTCTGCATATATGTAACTGCCAGCAAGGGGAACCCCTGGTTCCATCGTAAGTTGAATGTTTAAGCTGCTCTACCCTCACTTCAGGATTATCTCATTGAATTCTACTGCCTAGTAGGAAATAGCTAAAGGGTGAAACCAAAGAAGACCAAGGACAAAATCAGAAATGTTTTGAACAATCTTGGCACTATATAGACATCATGTTATTTCTGTTCCTGATGCTACACTTGAATGTGATCACATTGTAAGAATCTTTTATAAGTCACTTTGAGAGCTTCTTAGAGCTTGAAAGCAGGATGTAAGTATTCTAAATCAATTAATGAATATATAGCTCACATCTCTTATTTAAACACTCATGGTTTCTGAACCAACTTCAAAGGCAGGATCAAGGTCTTCCTCACAGTAACCAAATCAGAACTGATCATCTGGACATGTATCTATTGCTTAAACACTCCCCATCAGTTGATTAGACACAAATTCCCAAAGCAATACCAGCTCAGCAATGAAGTGGAGCACATCTTACCTCTGTATCCCAGGAGTCATGAAAAACAGCATTTTGGCTACTGCGTTTTGTTTGTGGGATGTGGACATCCTCCTCTATGCCATTTCGTCTCCTCTTCCTGAAACAAACAATGCAAGAACAGCAGAGATTAAGTTTCATTCCTTGTACCTAGCACACTTTAATAAAAAACAATGTTACAGCTCCTGCACTAATTACCAACAACTAGTTTAACTGCTTTGCAGTGTTTACATTTTTCCTCAGCTGCCCATTTTAGTAAGAAGTCAGACATTAAACCCAGAAGAGATCAGTATCAAAGGATGTAGTTCAACCTGAATTAATTGAAGAATGTTTTTTCACCACTCACCTTACTACTCTGTGAAACCTTGGAAGGAAATACCTTTAACAATTAATCACCTCTTGAAATTACCATCCTGGTCCTTCCCAGACTGAGGATCTCAGTACAGTGGACGCTCGGGTTGCGAACGTGATCCGTGCAGGAGGCACGTTCGGAACCCGCAGCGTTCGCAACCCGCAGTGCTGTGTCTGTGCACGCATGGGTCGCAATTTGGCGCTTCTGCACATGTGCAAAGCGCCAAAACCCGGAAGTAACTCATTCCGGTACTTCCAGGGTCTGCGCGGTGCACAACCTGAAAACAGACAATCTGAAGCATCTGTAACCCGAGGTATGACTGTACAATATTCAAGATTTTTCCACGCAACAGCCATTTCTAAAATTAGCCATGGAATATTCTGAATGACATCTGGCTATGTTAAAGAACGGTTATGTTCTTCAGGTTTATGGCCTTCAACTAGACATCAGTATATATATATATCTATGTTGGCAGTTAAAATCAAGTCAGGTTGTAGGAAACATTGTAATAAGACTAAAAGGAAGCATCTTCATTCATTCATTCATTCATGGGTATGTTCACTTTGCCTGAAGGGCTTGACTAAATCGTCAACAAAAGCCCTGTTTTGTCCATTTTGTGGAATCCAGAGTACAGTGACATTTTGGGCCCAAACTGTAGCTTTACGCTCTTTGACGAAATGTAAAGCAAATGGTTCAAAAGTCAATGTGGGTACCTTGATGGGTAGAAATGTCCAAGGATCATTAAGCATACATTCCATCTGGCTAGCCATTCAGTTTTGGATATTATTTATCCATGCTCTTATGGCATTATCCCATGAGATTAGGTTATAGCATTACATGGTACCAATTTGCTAAATAGAGGGAAAGCATATTAACAATTTACAAACCTTTACCTATTATTGACACTATCACAAAACTAATATATTGATTAGACTCAAGTCCTCATTCTTTTTATCCCACTGAATTTTCTAACCACACACCAGTGATGACACAAGACCTCAGGCAGCTGTTTTTCCTAACTGCTAATAGCATCTATGCAGGATGGCAAGGCACAAAAATACATGGCAGTTGGAAATAGACTTCTGCATTTTTTATGAGAAGCCTAACACTCTATATAACAGAACTGTGCTGACAACTGTGTACGGTGTACAGTTACAGAATTCAAACCCTAACTAACCCTGGAACATAAAGTTTGAGTAGCAAAGTGGCTAAACACAATCAGGATTGCATTGCACAAGTGTAAATCATGTGCCCTGTTTAAATCTCACCTCAGCCATGAACTTACTTAGGTGGCCTTTGGCTAACACTAGCCTTTTAATCTCAGCCCCTCATTTGCAATACAGGGCTAATACAAAATCTGCTTTACATGGTTGAAGAAGCATACAACTAGTCTTAAGGAAATGCAGATTAAAAATCCCCCACTCAGCTCACTGGGCCACTTTGTGCCAGTTGTGTTTCTCTCAGCCTTAACCCACCTCGCAAGGTTGTTGCAAATGTAAAAAGAGGGTTGGGGCAGGAAAACGACATATCCCATCCTAAGCAAGACTGAGGAACATAGCAGCCAATTCCTAGGGGCTGAGGTCCCTTTGACCCCCCCAAAAAAAATATTTTATGGGTACAGTATTTCCATTTAAATAGTGTGCATATGCCACATCTTGTGATCAGTTATGTGGGGCGGGGCTTACCTCTCCTCCCCAATATTTTATCCACGTTTGCCACCCCTGCTGATGAAGGGTGGGCTATAAACGTAGGAGCCATTCTAACGCACGGAATCTATCCTGCGACCCTTCCAAAAAGAATTCGGAAGCGACTAATACCCCCCTCCTCCCCACACTGACATATTTTTGAGTAAAGGTGATCAGGATTGCAGGGTCAGCAACCTAAATTTCGGCAGCGGGGGGAGGGGGCGCGTGTACATGTAAGGGGAAATCGTGTATGCGTAGGGGTGGGGTAGGATAAAGATGCCCATTTGTTTATTTTCTTTTGCCCTGTCAAAAAGCTTCGCTTAAAATGGCCACTGCCGGGCCTGCTTCGCGTCGAGACCGAAGGCGGCTCTCCTTCAAGTGACCCAGAACCCCCTTCCTTCGCAGAGGGACGCTTTCGAGACCAGCCATGATCACAATTAACGTTGCCAGGTGGTTTCTTGGGTCCTCCCATCCCCCACCCCACCCGCCAAAGTCGCCCTTCCCGTAGTCGCCGTCCATCAATTCCCCGACGGGAAGCCTCCCCCCGCCTCTGCGCCTCAGCCAACGGAGCCTTCCCTCCCTCAGCTGCAGACGCCGCCGCCCCTCCCCCCACCCTGCCGTTCGAAGTTTTCCCCCCTCCGGCCACCGTACGTTCTTGTCCCCCCCCCTTAAGCCGAGGGCCTCCCCCCACCCCCACCGCCGCCCATTTCTTTCTCTCTCCCGCGGCCTCCCTCACCTCTGCCGAGCTCCCCGCTCGCTTGGCAGCGCCCCCCGGCAGCTCATGGCCGGGCCGAGCCGCTTCTCGCAGAGCCGAAAGCCGAAAAGGCCAGCAGGCCCCGCTGTGACGCTCCCAAACAATCTCTCCTCAGCAGCTCCCTCCCTCGGCTCTCCGCCCTCCGCCTCCTTCTTCTTCTCCTCCTCCACCACAAGCCGCCGCTTCCGGTGTGCACGCCTCCCGCGCAAGCGCACTGGCAGCACAGGGAGAGCGCTCCCTTACCCCCACCCTCCCCAGCCTCCGAGACTCCTCAGCCCCGTAACCGGATTGGCTGGCGACGCCGAGGCCGTCCCCGCATGCGCCTAGTGTGATTGCACAGTATGCGGCGGGCGCATGCGCTTTCACAAAACTCTTTTCTTTCCCCCGCCCTCTCGTCCTGCGCATGTGCGGAGGTCAAGCGTTTCAGTTCCGTCAGAGGGATACGTCGCAGTAATAAATAGCCTTCCTCATAATCATAGAGCTCAGCGTTGTACTTGCCCGCTTAGGTGTAAATGCCCCTGAGCTCAGTGGATCCTGCTTCTAAGGGGAAATGGCGTAGGATTTGACCGCGGGGCTTCGATCCAGTGCCTGCTTACCTGGGAGTAAGGACCCACTAAGCAAAATGGGATTTACCTCTGAGTAGACATGTATGGGATTCCACTGCAGATGCGTTTTCATGTGGAATAAGACCGAGGAGGCAGGAAACACGGGATGGAGCCACGGCAGTGTTTTAAAGCCACAAAATATAATTCAGCAACATTTCCTACACACGCACACACACACACACGCATATATATATATATATATACACACACACACACACACACATACACATACGCACATATACACCTTTTTTACTTGGGCCAACATGTCTGCTTTTGATGGAGCTTTGGGCTAGGAAACAATTTAACTTCGCCTCACTCCCGTGGTATTTCTGTGCGGATTCTCATTTTGCTGTAGTTTCAGCTACACCCATTCACAGGTTCTGTTAACGAACGAAGTCCGTTTGAAATGCGGTACATGTCACAGACTGGTCAGTGCTTCCCAAACTCGGGGGGTCTCCAGCTGTTTTTGGACTACAATTCCCATCGCCTCCCCCCATCGTCCATCCTATTAGCTAGGGATGATGGGAGTTGTAGTCCAAAAAAACCCCAAACAGCTGGAGAGCCTTCGTTCCTGAAATTTGGATAGTGGCTGTGGCAGGTTTGCCGCGGAGATTTTCGACGTCGTGTTTTGCTAATAAAGACTTGGGTTGGTGACACTTAATTAGAGTTGGTGTATGTCACTCTCAGCCTGAACCTCCATTTGAAACGTGATCGAGCGGAGATGGTTATAAACTCCACTAAAGGCTGCAAGGTGGAGATGTTAACAACAGGCTACATTACATCCTAGGGTCTTACAAATGCACTCTATCCCGCTGCAATGTGGGATAATAATAATAATAATAATAATAATAATAATAATAATAATAATTTATTATTTATACCCCGTCCATCTGGCTGGGCTTCACCAGCCACTCTGGGCGGCTTCCAAAAAAATATTACGCCAGACTACATTGCATTGTTGTCATGAACCACAGTCAGTGTGTAGCTTTATAACGCCGTATTTACTTTAAAATACACACTTTCTGGGAATGTGCCAATCATGAGATTGTGCGATCATATACATCACAAACAGCGCCCCCATGCAGAAACAAAAGCAAATCCCCATTAAGTATGAGTTTATATAGCAACTTTCATGATTACTTGCTATGTTTGGTACAAATATGCACCTATGGAATATATTTTACGTCACTCATTCTATTCCAAGCTTATTATCGTTTTATTATTTCGTGGTTTTATTCTTTTAGCTTGAATTTTGGTTTGGCTGGAAATAGAAAAATACACATTTATAGTCTGCTGCAAAATAAAGCTCCTGATATCAAACTAAGGTAAAGAAAATCCGGTTTTGCATAAGCATTTCCCTTGCCATTTTAAGAAGCACTTTGCTGCCTTGCGATCTCTTATCACGGCATGATGCGACTCATGTGACTAATGGCCAGGCCAATGAGCAGCTGTTTCAACAAGGGCAGCTTTATTTAACCCCACTTTCAGTTTCAATGGTTTCTACGGAAAGTCTGCTAGCGGCATCTGGGAAGAGCGATGCCGAGAACATTTGACACAGCTCGTCACCGGTTTGTGGAGCTGCAGGATTAGACCTTCATTGATCGAGGTACGGGGGGGAGTGGAGTTTACACAAGCCCTGATGTAGTGAGATCTGATTTAAACAGATTTAAACTAAGCAGTTCTGTCTCTGATCTCGGCTATAAGGCAACCTGGGAATTAAGAAGCTAAACTTGCTTTCCTTTTCGCCACTGGCAAATGAATGAAAGCGTCGCAAACTTTCGTTTCGTGATTCCGGGGCGTGGGGTGTTTTGTTTCCGCTTTGCAAGTCGAAAGAACTGCTCCTTCTTGCTAGAAGCTTAAAATTCCCATCATTTAAGTCTAGGAATAATACTACTTTTATATGAAAGGAGACAATGACGGTATTGAACAAAGGAAGCTTCCCTTCCACTACATCTCCCTACCAGGAAAAGCTGGATTTTTCTATGTTTTACAGTTAGATAATCAACTCACTCCAATCCATTAATTTAAATGGAAGTACAACTCTCTGTTCATGAAAACAACACCCCTGTTTCAGCCCTATTGTACCGATTGATTAAACCCTGGCTTTGTTCACTGGTGGAGGAAGAGGTGTGTGGGAGAAGCGCATCGCCCCTGGCAGCGCAGTCCTGGCGGGGTGCCATCGCGGGTGTTTCGCTGCCCGTGCTGGGCGCCGCGCCCCCAGGACACGCCCCACGCCCCCAGGAGACTGGCTTTGCTAAACTGTAGTTGGAGTGCACATGCCTTTTCACTAGTACTGTAGAACCTCAGCTTATGTTACCCTCGGGTAACATAAACTTCGGGTTGCAAAAGCGGCAAACCCATAAGTGTTTCTCCGCATGTGCAGAAGCACTCTACCATGCCACGCGCATGCGCAGAAGCGGTCCCTCCGGTTGCGAAAACCTCGGGATCCGACTGGAGCTCCGGACTGGATCCCATCCGCAACCACTGTACCACTGTAATAGGAAGAATTGTGTTCCTTGTAGTATTTTTTAATGGAATGTAAAATGGAAATAATAATAATAATTACAACTCACAATTTTCCCAGATCAGGACTCAAGGTGACTTACAGATAAAATAGAAAAACCAAAAACATAGTCATTAAAAAGTAATTAAACCCTAATTGAATTAAAACAATATAAGAAGATCTATTAAAAATACAGAAATGAAACTGGTAGCAGATGGGACACACAAAATACAGGCATCACTTTACTATGCACCTGGTATAAGTTCCATTAGAATTGTTCCTACACTCACTGCTTTCCTCATGAAGGGATGTAGGAAAGGTTACCAATCCATGCTGTCTTATTTTCCTCTGCAGGCAGAAAAATGGCAGGTATCACTTCAGGAGTAGAAACTTGCCCCTTTTGCAAAAAGCCATTTAAACGGCTCAAGTCTCACCTGCCTCACTGTAAGATGGCGGGAGATGTAGACTCAAGGAATGTTTTGCCTCCCAGCAAGAAAGCTGGGAAAAAGAAAGAGCAGATCAAAAGCACAGAAAATACCTCCAAAAAAGAAAATAAGAAAAACAAAGCAAAAGCAACAACACATTCCTTGCAACCACAGGAAATAGCTGGATCAGCAAGATGCAGCCATCAGCATTCAGTTGAGGATGCACAAAAGCAAATCAAGTGTGCTACTGAAAAAGCACACAAAACTGAAGGCACAAATCAAGGAGCCTCAGAAGATGTCCGAACACAATCAGCTGAAAAGGTGTTTTCAGCAACGAAGCTTGCAAAAAAGTCACCCACAGAACAGAAAAACAGAAGTAAGCCTACCCCTAACGAGGAGGAATCTGCATCCAGTCTCACTTTAAAGCCACTGAATCAGAATGGAAAATCAACTTCAGAATCTCCTAGTGGAGCTAGCCAGACAACTAATCCTTCTACGAAACAAAGGCAAAGGAAAGAAGCATCTGCAAAGCCAGATTCTTTCACTGATAATTTACAACCTATTCCTCAGAGATTTATTGATACGGTAGAACTAGTGATAGAAAACCATCGTGTGAGGATATTGAGGAACAAGTGTGAATCATCTGTTCAGAATATCCCTTTAAATAAAGGTGTTGTGGGCAACCAGAAGGCAGGGTGCTGTCCTGCGAAACCACCATCTGGAGATGCAGAGATTGCCTTGGCTGATGTGCAGCAAAGTATTACAGAACCTGTGGGTAGAAAGAGCGCTTCAGGTCTTGAACTTTCAGGGAATATTGGGAGTGGAGAGACAAAAAAGAATGTGACTACAATTAAAGCACACACTTCCGATGGCCGTTTTATGGACAACTGCAGACAAGTCTCCAACAGTCCTGTTCAGCTGGCTGCAGGAATAAAAAGCACGATTGAAGAAAATCCTGTATGTTTCAAAGGGAAGGGCTATTGGAAAGAATCTCCAGTTTACATCAGTTTCAACTCAAAGATCTACCCCTCATTAACAGAAGCCCTCAGAGAAAGATATAATGAAACCTCTAACTACTACTTAACTAGTCTGGGAAAAGAGATTGCTTTGCGTTCTGTTGTGACTATAGGAGATAAAGGCACAGGGATGTATGTCAATCAATCATCACTCCAAACGTTAGAAATGCCTACTGCCTATTGGCCCACACCCCCTGATAGAAGCATACGCCCAAGTCCTTTGGGACTGGAGTGGTTTCCAGAACTGTATCCTAATTATCGTGGGCTAGGTTTATTTTCAAAGAGGCCATCTCAGTGGGCTACAGTCATCCCGGAAGCTAACGTACTCAGTCTCCCTTGGGAAGGCCAGCAAGGTATTTCACTATTTATTTCTAAGAGAGAACAGTTCACGCTGCTACCCGAGTGGGCTGGTTTGTTGAAGTGGTGATTGAGTCACTGTCTGCAGGCTACTCTCAGGCTGTATACACTACAGTGGTACCTCGGGTTACAGATGCTTCAGGTTACAGACGCTTCAGGTTACAGACTCCGCTAACCCAGAAATAGTACCTCGGGTTAAGAACTTTTTTTTTTTAAATGATATTTTATTAAAGTTTCAAAAGAAGTTACAAAGATGATAAGAAAGTAGAAAAAAAACAAAAAATACAAAATACAGAATAGGAAAGAAAAAAGAAACAATTAAAAATAAATCCATCTTTCAATGTCTTGCCTTTCATTTACTTGTTCCGCTGACCTCCTCACACCTCCCTTTTTTGTATTCCATTTCGAATGGTTAATTCAGCAAATCCTTTCCCTCTTTGTTTTTATCTTAATTCTTTATCTTAACATATTATAACTTTATATTTTCATCTATTAACAATCCTTTTTTTACATATTCCTTTTTAACATTGTTGCTAAAACCGCTTCATTTCATTCCGACATCATTTTAACATTCATTAATTTTACAATGTTTCTGTAGATAGTCTTTAAATTTCTTCCAGTCTTCTTCCACCGACTCTTCTCCCTGGTCTCGGATTCTGCCAGTCATTTCTGCCAATTCCATATAGTCAATCACTTTCATCTGCCATTCTTCCAGGGTGGGTAGATCTTATGTCTTCCAGTACTTTGCAATGAGTATTCTTGCTGCTGTTGTAGCATACATAAAGAAAGTTCTATCCTTCTTTAACACCAATTAGCCGACCATGCCCAAGAGAAAGGCCTCTGGTTTCTTCAAGAAGGTATATTTAAATACCTTTTTCATTTCATTATAGATCATCTCCCAGAAAGCCTTAATCCTTGGGCAGGCCCACCAAAGGTGAAAAAATGTACCTTCACTATCTTACATTTCCAACATTTATTATCGGGCAAATAATAGATTTTTGCAAGCTTGCCTGGTGTCATGTACCACCTGTATATCATTTTCATAATATTCTCTCTTAAGGCATTACATGCCGTGAATTTCATACCTGTGGTCCATAACTGTTCCCAGTCAGCAAACATAATGTTATGTCCAACATCTTGTGCCCATTTAATCATAGCAGATTTAACCGTTTCATTCTGGGTATTCCATTTCAACAGCAAGTTATACATTCTTGATAGTATCTTAGTTTTGGGGTCTAATAGTTCTGTTTCCAATTTTGATTTTTCCACCTGGAAGCCAATTTTTTTGTCCAAATTGTAAGCCTCCCTTATTTGATAATAATGAAGCCAGTCTCGCACTTTATCTTTTATTTTCTCAAAACTCTGCAATTTCAATTTATCTCCTTCTTGTTCCAGAATTTCCCAATATTTCGGCCATTTGGCCTCCATATTGAACTTTTTCTGGGCCTTCGCTTCCATCGGTGACAACCACCTTGGGGTTTTATTTTCAAGTAGGTCCTTATATCTTATCCAGACATTAAACAAAGCTTTCCTGACAATATGGTTTTTAAATGCTTTGTGTGCTTTAACCTTGTCATACCACAAATATGCATGCCACCCAAAAACATTATTACAGCCTTCTAAATCCAAAATTTCTGTGTTCTCAAGAAGCAGCCATTCTTTCAGCCAGCAAAATGCTGCTGATTCATAATAGAGTTTAAGGTCTGGCAGGGCAAATCCACCTCTTTCCTTTACATCGGTTAGTATTTTAAATTTTATTCTGGGCTTCTTGCCCTGCCAGACAAATCTAGAAATGTCTCTCTGCCACTTCTTAAAACAGTCCATTTTGTCCAAAATTTGCAATGGCTGAAACAAAAATAATATTCTTGGCAATACATTCATCTTTATAACAGCAATTCGACCTAGCAAGGAAAGCTTCAGATTTGACCATATTTCTAGATCCTTTTTCACTTCTGACCAACATTTCTCATAATTATCTTTAAATAAATTTAAGTTCTTAGCGGTCATATTAACCCCCAGGTATTTTACTTTCTTAACCAATGTTAAACCTGTCTCCTTCTGAAACCTCTCTTTCTCAATCGGTGTTAAGTTTTTCTCAAGAACCTTAGTTTTTAACTTGTTCAACTTAAATCCTGCCACATGACCAAATTCTTGAATCAGTTCTAATACTCTTTTAGCACTAGATTCTGGCTCCTGTAACGTCAGTACTAAGTCATCTGCAAAAGCTTTCAATTTGTACTGTTTGGCTCCAACCTGTATACCTTTAATCAAACGGTCCCTTCTGATCATATTTAGCAAAACCTCCAGGACCGAAATAAAGAGCTATGGGGAAATTGGGCAGCCTTGTCGTGTCCCTTTCTCCATCTTAAATTCCTCTTTCACCACATTGTTAACAATTAGTTTGGCCTTTTGTTCTGAGTAAATTGCACCTATACCGTTTTCAAAACCTTGACCAACCCCCATCCCCTGAAGATTTTTCTTCATGAAACTCCAAGAGATATTGTCGAAAGCTTTCTCCGCATCTACAAATATTAAGACTGCTTTAGTATTAATATTCACTTGCAGTTTTTCCAAAATATTAATTATATTTCTCGTGTTGTCAGACAAGTGTCTGCCCGGGAGAAAGCCAGCTTGGTCTTTATGTAAGAACTTTGCTTCAGGATGAGAAGAGAAATCGCGCGGCGGCAGCGGGAGGCCCCATTAGCTAAAGTGGTGCTTCAGGTTAAGAACAGTTTCAGGTTAAGAACGGACCTCCAGAACAAATTAAGTTCTTAACCTGAGGTATCACTGTACAGAAGTACCCTATATCAGTTTCATACAGGTTTAACAGTTACACCTTCCCCGAAAAATACCTGGGAGCTGTGGTTTCCTGAGGGTTCTTCTGAGAATGTTAGATGTTCCTACACCCTTTCAGAGAGCTATGGCTTCTGGGACCCCCTGCAGAAAGGAAATGGCTATTAAGCCAATTTTTATATAATGTAGAAGGTTGTGTCTTGCAAGCTGTAGTTTTGCCCTCACACATGTCCTCCAGTTAATTTATAGCAGGATGAATGAGGGTCCTAGCATATTCTCAGGTTGCTTTGGGTATGTGGTCATGCTGACTTTTTTTTATTCCAAAGGTTCTAAAAATCATTTCAGATGTTTAGAAAAGGTGGTGGTAGTTTGGGATGGGCTGCGGGGAGCTGTGTGAACAACGTGACCTTAGTATTGAGAATGTATCTTGGTTCCCTGGTGCAAGAAACCTGCAACGAAGAGCTAAAAATTTATTCCAGGGAATCAACTTCTTCTGTCTGTTTATTATTTCAATGGGTGTTTTTTGGTTTCGGTTTCAGAAGTGTAATATAATAGGGAAGTAATTCCTCAAGTAATCTATAGGTAGGGTAACAATATAGACTAACATGGCTACACTTCTAGATATTGTTACCAGTGTTATTTTCTAGAAAAAGAGGTACCGGAACTCACCACAAACTCCTCCCTTGTCCTCTTATAATGGCAATGGTGCCCATGTGAGAAGTTCCAGCTGAAAATAAGCCCTGAATGTTACTATAGACTGAGTACACATTCAAGTTCAGGCTCTATAGGCTAAGCTGGGAACCAGAACACCTTAGATTTTACCATGAAGCTGGTTTGCATAAATCCATCCTTCTCCAGGGAACACGGATGCAGGTGGCACTGTGGGTTAAACCACAGAGCCTAGGACTTGCCGATCAGAAGGTTGGCGGTTCAAATCCCCGCGATGGGGTGAGCTCCCATTGCTCGGTCCCTGCTCCTGCCAACCTAGCAGTTCGAAAGCACGTCAAAGTGCAAGTAGATAAATAGGTACCGCTCTGGCGGGAAGGTAAACGGTGTTTCCGTGCACTGCTCTGGTTCGCCAGAAGCGGCTTAGTCATGATGGCCACATGACCCGGAAGCTGTACGCCGGCTCCCTTGGCCAGTAAAACGAGATGAGCGCCGCAACCCCAGAGTCGGCCACAACTGGACCTGATGGTCAGGGGTCCCCTTTACCCTTTACCAGGGAACAAGAGAGAAGCCATTCTTTTCCCTGCTCAGAATGTTTTGTTATGTTGTTTGCCCTGCAGCAGTAAAACTCATCATGATAAGCACTCTGCCTGCTGTATCATTTGGCAGGCAGGGTACTTCATTGTGAATAGATCACTTACTGAACAAGCCATACCCTATCACTAGAAATGAAGCCTTTCCCAGCAATCGGATTGGCTCAGTTTCCATAGGCATCCTGGAGCCCTTTCTACTGCCAGTAGCTCTACTTGTGAAGAAGCACCCATGCTTGCAGCTTGCTTGTGAGTTAGCCAATTGATTTACTGTGGTACAAAAGGGCAAGTAGAGGTTTCAGCCTGCTGTTTTGGAACTAGAGCTCTTTCCAGATTCACGTCTAACATGTCTCACAATGTCTTGGGCCATCATGCAGAACATCACAGGGAAGCAAAGTTACTCTGAATACACTGACCTACAAACCTCACTGGTCAGTGATTCAACCAGTATGAGCTTTACTGGCTAGTCTAAATACTTAATCCAGGGTGTGCGGGGATGGGACTCTGGTGGAAACTTGGAAAGAGAGGAGTTTATTATTGCCGGGGAGGCGGGGGAAAGGATCTAGCTGTTTTCTTTCCTAGTTCCACTGGCAGAAAGGCGTCTGATGGATGTAAAATTCCAAGATTTGCCTGCTTGGCTAGCCACCCGTGACTTGTCTCTGCAGGGGATGCTTGGAGCAACACAGAGGTGCGAGAGCAAATCATGCACTGTGTCTTTCTCTGCTGCTTTGGAATAGTCAGTTGGCTGGCAGGGGAGTTGAGGATGGCTGCACAGCCCTTGTTATTATGCATGAAAAAGGAAAGACTTGATCTGTACCCTTAAAACTACTGACAAGAACAATCAAACTCCTCCTGTCTTTCTTCCTAAACAGCCTGGAATGGATACTACAACAGATACATCAACGTGAAAAAGAACGGAGTGGCTGGTATCTCCATCCTGCTTCTGGGCTGTGTCCTCAGCTATGCTTGGAGCTATCCACACATTAGTAAGGCCTTTTATCTGCATTTATCGTAGACAAGGTCACTGTTGCTTGATTTCTTGATCTTTGGTATGTGGGATTCCTGCTGTTCAAGAAAGCAACCATGCAAACTCATGTACAATGCCTTTGGATTAAAGACTTGATAACTTTTCCCCCACTATGCTTAAGTGACTGAAGGTTCAAAAACTGTTCCAAGAATGCCCTTTAATCAGAAAGCAGCTATACCCCTAATCAGTAACTATTTGTACAAGAAGACTACTTTGAGGAGTGGATGGAGGGTGGTAGACCAGGGGTGCTTTCCATCCCTGAGTTGGCAACTGATGTTTAGTCTCTGCTCTTTGCACCCAATCCAAAGGGAAAGTTCTTACAAGACGTCTGTGGAGCATAGCTGAGAAATATGTTGCTGCTGTTTTACGAAAGGCTCTCTCACTGCACAATCGTATAGAAGCTTATTTGAAAATAAGTCCCGTTGTTTTCGATTATACATATTGATGAAATGGCAGCAGAAGTATAAACCTCCACGTTTTTATAGTTTTAATTTTGGGGTTTTGTTCTCTCCCAACGATAGAACAGAAATACCGCTGACAGAAATACTGCTGGCGAAGATGCGAGAGGATGTGGTGGAAGGAGTCGGCATGCAAACAGAGTTTGGACCCTGTTCCACAGGTTTGTTCCGGGAGGAAAAAGACAAGCTGAAAATCTATGCAGAAGACGCTAGAAGTACTTTTGTCTTTGTTACTTAGGAGCAACATCTACATAAGGACTTCCATCTGGAGGCCCTTGAGAGATAGTCATCAGTCTTGGCCTAGAGCAGCCTTCCTCAGTGTGGTGTCCTCCAGAAGTTAAGTAGCTCCTGTCAGACATGAAGGAAGCTGTGATCCAAAAACATCTGGAGAGCTGCAGATTCCCCATCCCTGTTCTAGACAGACTAGCAACAACTGCAATGTCTTGTGATTGTTGACAAGAGCCAGCAGCAGTATGAACTCACAGTTGTTGACTACTATTAAACAAGCAAATAACTATTTATCTTCTACTTTTCTGAATATATGAAGTCTGCTCAGGTTGCATAAAAGAAGATGGTATTAGTCTCATGTGGGAATCTGAGTGGAATTAAAATGCAGCTGTTTTTCTTTAGGGGTGATCGGACCTTTCATACCCCATTTTTTGAGAAGAACTGTGGATCTGGTCTAGCCAAGCCCAGTTTTAATATGCTTTTATCCTGGGTATTAAAATGTATTTTGCATACACACAGCCTTTGGTACTGTGGCAGGTGAATGCATTCTTTATTTTAGGTTGTTATTAGACACAGACTCATGACATTGCTAATGATGAAACGTATTTCCTGTGCCTGCACACTTGAGCTGTCTTCACTGGAGTTTAAAAAAATATATTTAGTTTAGTCAAGGGCTAAAACTTCTCCACTTTATAACACTCACGTAAACCTTTGAAAAGAACATCAGTGCAAGGCTGCTTCTTCATAACAATAGCCTGTCTTGCATTGTTGTTGTTTAGTCACTTAGTTGTGTCCGACCCTTCGTGACCCCATGGACCAGAGCACACCAGGCACTCCTGTCTTCCACTGCCTCCCGCAGTTTGGTCAAACTCATGCTGGTAGCTTCGAGAACACTGTCCAACCATCTCGTCCTCTGTCGTCCCCTTCTCCTTGTGCCCTCCATCTTTCCCAACATCAGGGTCTTTTCCAGGGAGTCTTCTCTTCTCATGAGGTGGCCAAAGTATTGGAGCCTCAGCTTCAGGATCTGTCCTTCCAGTGAGCACTCAGAGCTGATCAGCCCTGAGTGTCTTGCATTATTATTTCTTATTTATCCATTTTCCTTCGACGGGCCATGAAGATCTAGTGGCTTATTTGTAAGAGTAAACGGGCCCCTTCCATAATTATATTGCAGGATGAAGGCTAGCACCATCCTAGATTGTGGGTGGGTTTCACCTAACAAGCCTCATCCATTTCCACTTGTGCAACAGCTTTCCATTGACATACTTGGATCTACTTCCAGCCTGCTATGCCATTTGTGTCTCTGGGTGACTGTTCAAATGGAAGAACATAAGAAGAGCACTGCTGGAGGACCCTGTTCTCACGATGGTCTACCAGATGGCCATGGGAAGCTCATAAGCAGAACCTGAGGACAGGA
The DNA here is from genome assembly GCF_964270895.1 of Podarcis filfolensis. NCBI lineage: Eukaryota > Metazoa > Chordata > Lepidosauria > Squamata > Lacertidae > Podarcis > Podarcis filfolensis. The sequence goes on along the minus strand of NC_139605.1, from coordinate 97,922,177 downwards.
TTATTTGTGTAGGAGAAAGTGCTTTCAGTGAATCATGTGTATACAGTCTCGGGCTTAAGAGCATTCTAGCACCAGTGAAGATGGAATGGTTTCAACTACTCCACGTTGACAAAGTGTCCCAAAGCAGCCAATAGTGCTACAGTAATAATGGATTTTAGAGCGTACTAAAGCTGAGCAGGAGTAACATCAATAATGTACTGTTCCATTTCTGGAGGAAGAAATCCATACCAATAACTAGCTAAGATGCCCTTTTGAGTAGAAGCTCGCCAGACAAAAGCGAGACGCCGATTTAAATCAGGGCTGACTCTTTTGTACTCAAGTCACAATGGATTTATAATTCTGTAGTTGTGGAAACCCCACACCTGCAATTAATTGCTGGGTCTTTATTGCAAACATTTCACTTCCAGCACTTGATGAACAGCAGGAAGTATATTATTGCCAAATTTTACACGTTCCTGTGAAACTTAATTTGACTGCTTGCAATATAAATCCTGAAGATTTTCCTAGCTTTTTGGCTTGGGGCTGCATTTCTTTTATAAGAACACAACTGGTTGTCCTTTTTTTTTTTGCTGCTAGATGTGCAGTACACCTTTGCCAACTGTTGCTTTTAAATGATTTGTAGCTCTCTCGGCTGGAAAAGGGAAGGGAACAGGTGCTTGGTAAATCCTAACTGCCATTGTTGAGGTGCCATCTTAATCTTTGAAATAGTTTCTGTACCATGTGGGGATATAACACAAGCCAGGGGAAAGATTCTAGTTCAGAACCTGAATGTTTTGTGGGAATGAACGTGCCTCTTGCAGTAAGTTACAATAGCCTGCAGATGGTGATCGAGGGCCAGGATAGAAGACAAGTGTGTGCATGGTGATGACATGTAAGTATTGATGAGATGCTTTGCTTGACAGGTATGTGCCACCTGGACTTGTCTATCACGGCAAGAAGGGAATTTATGGGGAGAACATCCTAGCTGCTAGGAAGGTTTCTCCGTCTTTCCCAGTAACATCCTCGTGTGGCTGCTTGCTGTTGATTTACTGTGCCTGAGGTTCCCAAATGTTTTTGCAAAGCTTGTCTTTCAGAAACTGGGGCCCAGATAAACCCCACAATCTCATCATGTTAGGAGACCCCCTCGCAGAGTGACAATCCCCAGCATCCTTAACAAACTGCAGTCCCCAAGGTTTTGGTGCGGTTGTGAACTCTGTTCATGCAATCAAAACCTATTCAGAGGTCTACGCCTTCCACCATCCTGAGCTACAGGGTTGCTGCTGCTCTCAGTATGCATCCTGCAAATGTTCTTGGGCCCTCCCAAGTCCTGCCTGCACACCCCTCTATCCTGTCTGTTGGGCTCCCAGTACAGTGATTCCACCCATCTTTTAGGGGCCGCAGAGGATGAGGGAAGTGGGTTTGGGACTTCTGTGGCATGCCGGGTTGCTCTACTGCAAACATGCCGAGAAGGGCTGACTGCTTTTACGTTCTTATTCCTGTGCAGCTTGCTCAAGCTTTCTAGATACACACACAGTCACAGGTTGCTGCTGGGGACGTGCAAATGGGCGACTAAACATGGTTCTTACATCATGGAAACCAGGCCTGGTGTGTTTCATTTCCTTCAGTCCACAGTGGAGCTCTAGAAGGCATGCACATTGTCTCTCATCTGCTATTCTCACTGTTGCCTAGTCACCACAAACTTGAAGACAAGACCCTTTGTGGGAACTTGCATGGTTTGGTGGGACATTCCCATTATCCATATGATGATGTCTGCATCTTGACCAGGGGTCAGCAAACTTTTTCAGCAGGGGGCTGGTCCACTGCCCCTCAGACCTTGTGGGGGGCCGGACTATATTTTGGAAAAAAAATATGAATGAATTCCTATGCCCCACAAATTTCCCAGAGATGCATTTTAAATAAAAGGACACATTCTACTCATGTAAAAACACGATTTAGAAGGCGATTGGGCCGGATCCGGCCCCCAGGCCTGAGTTTGCCTACCCATGATCTTGACTTCTCCATTAAGTGGTACTCTCTGGACTCCAGATCCTTTTATGAAATAAGTAAAGTATCACTGTTCCAGGTGTAAATTCTTGGATCACAACTGCTGCACTGTGACAAACAGCTGGGGAGGTTTTAATTTGATTTTTAAAATGGATATCTGAGACTATGTATTGCTGATACTGAAGATTTTTGGAAAAACCAAGTGGCCTCCATGTGTACTTTAAAAATATATAATGAAAACAGTGTTATTACAGTTCCCCGCCTGAGGATTTATGAGGGCTGTATTTCCAAGCAACTCTTGGCTACTATGCCTGGGATATTTTAGTTTAACTGACAATGTATCCCTGTACATGTTTACTTGGAAGCCCCACTGTAAGTGGAAATTGCATCCCTAAATCACCTTACAACATTTTTCATACTGCAGGAAAGGCTCAGTGATGCTCAAATGCAAACCAATTCTTCAGCAAAATCCAACTCTGATTAAAGGTAGCGTCTTCTGTGTCTGCCCCAAAACAAGTTATACAAAGTAAATTAAATTCCCAGTTGGATTTCCATCTGCCGCCTCCGGGACGCACACTGTGTAATAGATCATTCATAACTAGTCCAGAATTTGATAAGAGGCAAATGGTGGCCTATTAAAAAAAAAAAGTGTTTTCCAGATAAGTGACCAGTTTTGCTGCTTTGCATAGTATTGAGTTCTCCATCACAGGATGCAGAAAGGAAAGAACTGATTTGGCAGAGAGATTTTATAACCCTGCAGAATGAGGTCATTTTCTTTGACAGAATTGGCTTCTCTGAAACCATCAACCCAGGGAATGGTCTCTGCGGCTCATGACATAGACAACAAATGACACGGCTTTTGCATTTTCGCTTGGACTCAATAGGCATCAGAAAATATAGGTCACTGGCTAATTGGGTGCTAAAAAGGTAGAGGCTATGTCAGGAACACAAGATCAAACGTTATTGATGAGCTGTTTTCAGGGCAGTTCTCTGTCACGGAAGTAACAGCTGGAGGGTCAACCTTCCTACTGCAACCTGTTCCCTTGAAAAGTGTGGAAATATTAATATGCATTGCATCTATGTCTTGTGTCGAAAGCGGAGCTTGGCTAGAGCTTCAGGCAGTAAGCTCGCATCTGCTTCCAGCTCTGGAAGTCCCAGTCCTTGCAAAAGACATCAGGGACATGAGCGTTGCTGGATTCAACATTGTTACAGTAGGGCTGAGAACAAAAAGAGAAAAGCTATTCAATTGTGTCCGCTGTCTATATTTATTGGCAGCAAAGTGCAACTGATCTCAATGGGATAGATATTAAGATGGGCCAAAATCTCCCTTTTGAAACCAGTGCGACTTAGCAATGCTTAACTTTGGCAGGACTGAGACTGTAACAGTTAGGGGGCTTAAGACAAGAAATGTGTTGCAGTTGTGGGGCTTGCGCAAAAGGTAACAAGGGTTCCCAAGAGGAAAGTGTTACTGTAAAGTTGATGTGGCATTCCTAGTTTTCCAAAAAGGATGTCACTTAATTACCAGGCATTCAGCGCTGGTGGTTGCCTGTAGCCTTTTGGGGTATAGCTGTCACCCCCTCCCTTCCTGTTTAGATGAGAGCGCAGCAGTGCTCTCGTAAACTGCCTGCTCAGCAACCCATGGCAAGCTTTCTGCTCTGTCAGCCTGCAGCAAGCTCGTGCTGCCAAATGAGAGTCTTAAAGACGACAGGTGTCTCAGAAGATAGGGTTTTCAATGATGATGGCGGTGATTCCCTTCTCTGACAATCCGCTCTCGCTACTATTGCCCATGCTCCACCTTTCCAGGTATGTCTACGTGACTGCTCAAATAAAACATGGCTACTCCGGGGAGTTCTGAGCCCAGAGTCCCAAGTTTCTTGTTCAGTGATGCTGCTGTCGCAAGAACCTAAGAGCGAACTTGTGGGATCAGGCTAGTCCAGCATTGTTTTCACAGGTGCCTATGGGAAACTCGTAAGCAAGATGCAAGCATTCCACCCCCTGCACCTGGTATTCAATGGCATTCTGCCTCTGATGCTGGAGAATACATGGGGCATTGCTCGTCTTATTCATTGATGCTTCTGCTGCAAAGCAAATGCTGAAGACAATGGACGATGTTTGTACTCCCCCTCCCCCCTGCTCCCATTTCTTTGTAGGGCTCTCCAGTCCACCCTCCCTGGAAAGGCCAAAACACTGTGGATGTAGCAGAGAACAGAGAAGTGGGGAAGCTGGGAGTCCTGAGCTCTACTTTTCATCTACAGTGGTACCTCGGGTTACGGACGCTTCAGGTTACAGACTCCGCTAACCCAGAAATAGTACCTCGGGTTAAGAACTTTGCTTCAAGATAAGAACAGAAATCGCACAGCTGTAGCGTGGCAGCAGTGGGAGGCCCCATTAGCTAAAGTGGTGCTTCAGGTTAAGAACAGTTTCAGGTTAAGAACGGACCTCCAGAATGAATTAAGTTCTTAACCTGAGGTACCACTGTATTAGGGACGCGGGTGGCGCTGTGCGTTAAACCACAGAGCCTAGGACTTGCTGATCAGAAGGTCCGTGGTTCGAATCCCCGCAACGGGGTGAGCTCCCGTTGTTTGGTCCCTGCTCCTGCCAACCTAGCAGTTTGAAAGCACATCAAAGTGCAAGTAAATAAATAGGTACCACTCCGGTGGGAAGGTAAACGGTGTTTCCGTGCGCTGCTCTGGTTCACCAGAAGCGGCTTAGTCATGCTGGCCACATGACCCGGAAGCTGTACGCCGGCTCCCTCGGCCAATAAAGCAAGATGAGTGCCGCAACCCCAGAGTCGGCCACGACTGGTCCTAATGGGCAGGGGTCCCTTTACCTTTACCACTGTATCGCAAACCAGGGCTCATTGAGGGCCTAGCCTCATGCCTCTTAAAGGTAGGTAGCTAGATGCTCACATGTGGTCAAGAGGCTCCACTTCCAAGTGAACTCTCAGTCCCCAAAGTAGGCCATTAGTTGTACATGCTCCACCCAACACAGCACCCAAGGGATTATGGGCATAGCCTTCTGACTTGAAGATGCCTCTAAGGTATCAATTGAGCCTCTGGGAGAAAGTGGCATGGTCAAAATTTCAAGTCTTGCAGCCTCAGTCTCTGCATTTGTAAAAATATTTTAACCCAAACACACAGCTGAGCAAGAAAAAACAAACCACTTCGAACTATGACACTACTTTGCTCCCAAAGCCAACCCCCCTACCCAAAACAACCAAGGTTTCAACTTCAGCATCTCCTTTGGTTATTTTGGCTCTGAAAAAAACAACAACCTAGTTTCCACAGCTGTCTGGCTGGGAGACAAAAAATAGAAAAGGGCTCATCTTCCAAACTAAGAGAAAAAATTGCAGTAGTGGAAAGAGGTTTAATTTAGGTCCTCGGCAAAGTTTTCAAGTACCTTCATTGCAGGAACGTTGGTTTGGGGGGGGGGATATAATTTGGTAACTCACAGAGCTTGCATTTTTGAAGGACTCTGTGCTGTCTTCGTATGCACAGGTATACTTCGCCACTACCCTGGGTGACAGCTCCATAATCAAGGACCGGATCACTAAGTCAATGGAAGACGATGATTTGTTTTCCTTCACTCTGCAATTGTATTCCCAAGTTGGCAACAGATGAACGTGGGTGGGTATGCAGAGAGCCTTTTCCACACAGTTTTCCACCTGTAACCTTTGTGCCAACCTTTAAAATAATTTGCATGAAGAAGATGGAAGGATCTTGCTCCTACATTATTTGAAAGAACGTATGAAAACATCTGCTGGCAAGGTACTGCCTGCTCACATCCCTTGTAACTTGGAAATAAGCTCGACTTCTCTCCTAACCACAAAATTAATGCCGTTGAGGGAGTATACTGACTTCCTGCAAACTGGCTGTACAGAGTCAAAGCTGAACAGAGCATAATCTGCATTAATTTATCCTAAACGGGGGGGCACAATCTGTTGTCCCCTGGAGTTAGAGGGGCCTGCGTCATGGCATCAAATCTAAAACTTCCAGTGCACGTGTTTGTTTCACATCTCCAAACCGTACTTCCAACCCTGCATTGCCTCTTCTCTGGAAAGCCTGTCACGTAGACCAGAGGACTTTCCCCTTTATCTGACCATGCTCCCCCAAACCACTGCATTGGCTGTTTAGTAAACAGAAGGCTGAACCTGCCCCAATTCAGCTGAGCACAAGGGCCTCCCCCAACCAGCTGCCGCTGTTGTTGTTTCTTTCACAGAACAATGGATCAGTGTCCCAGGCTAGCATTTCCATTGTATTGAGTGCTGGGTTTCAGATAGATCCTGCATTGTCTGCTCTTGCATTTGCCTGCAAAACAGGGACTTGACTCTCGTAACATGCTGGAAAAGTGGATGTAGGGCACCGATATCCATTGCCATTGCTCTGTGCTAATCGTTCCACGCCGCCCCACTTTCCTCTTACAGTAACGCTATGGCTGCTAGCTGCTTGCATTCGAAATATCCCCTTGCTTGGGCATTCTCCAGAGCCTGTTCTTACAAACGCTTGAGGCTGCAGTGAGCTGAGGAAGCTAGACCTGTAAGCAGGATGCCATAGCACAAGGGGAACCTGAGGCAAGCCAACTCCCTGCGAGACCCATCTGCTGAAAACAAACTTGCACTATTGTTGGTTTGACAGTAGGCCGTTAAGTGCTGAGAGGGGGACACAATGATCCGATAAATATTCCCAGGGCGACAGAAAGTTATGAAACCAGCAATGCGTAGGTTCCGCACACTGTGTGTTGTACAGTGCAGTGCCTGGGGCATTGCTGAAAAGGCTCTTTATGGAAGGAGGCAAGCAGGCTGTGTGGGAACTGGGGGCTTGTGGGTGAGGCAGATAAGGTCACGCCTTGAGCGAAAGCAGCTGCGCGTGGCTGGGACGCAGCACTCTTCAGACGGATGGATGCAGCTCACAAGTGAGACGGCTAAATGCGGTGCTAGAAAGGAGCTGGATTCTCCCACCCCAAGGAGATGCAAGCTTATGACTGGAGAGGTGCAGTGCTTTTGAGAAACTCTTTTAAAAGGAAGAGGAAGTACAGCTCAAACTCAGCTCCTGGGCATCATAAAAGGGTTTCCAGGCAACAAGTATTTCTACATCTCTGAAAAGAATGCTGCTGTCCCAAGTTTCATTTTGTTGTGACATCATTAGATTACACCAGCTCTGCATAACACATGACCCACAACCTATATAGGGTGCCCCCCTCCCCAGGCTCAATAAATCTGTTTTTGACTGTGAACACGGTGGTGGAGGTGGGGACTCCTCCTGGAAAGCCTTGCTACAAGGTTAAGTCACTTGTGTTTGCTTTGGTAGGTCAATGGTGCAAGCCTGGAGTCTACTCTTTGGTGTGGGGCTAACAGCATGTATGTGGGTCAAGGTGTCCCTAAAGTTCCAGCCAACATAGCAACCTTACGCTGCGTGATGCTGCTGATCTTTCTCGCCCTCCTCCTGTGACAAGTGAAACCTGAGCCTATATACACTAAGGCAGGAGACAAGTCCCAATTTAGCATGGACCGTAAGCCCTTATCAGTCATTCACAACAGTGCATGGGGTCATAAACTATATAGAGTGGGGGGATATGTGGCAGTCCAGTGCCCAGTATCAGTGGCCACTCTTAACCTTCCCCCTTTTGAACAGGAGGATTTGAAAGGGGGTTTCTAAGTGCATTCAGCTGTACACATTTGAATTGGCCTTCAGACCTTCACAACACTTTATAGTTGAGAATGGAGGGGTTAAATCCATGTGTCCCCACAACCTCTTTGTGCTGTTTACACATCATTTTGAAGGTTATGCACGGCCTGTACCCTGCAGGTTGTTAAAACAGAACATATTTTCCAAACTGCCTCTTTTTTCTAAAGAAGTATGTTTAGCTGTTTTGTTAGGCTTTGTAACAGTTTTAACTGTTTTGTTGTTGTTGTTTTTAAAAAAACCCCAGTGATTTCCCTTTGGTTATTTATTGTGCTTTCAAGAGGTTGAGAGCAGGCTTGGGTGGGCTATGCCCCAAAAGACAGCCTACAAATAATTTAGTAAACAAACAAAACACTTTTGACTGGGACTACAACATAAAAATTATTTACCACATGCCCCCCGCCCCCTTGGCCATAGTAGAAATCATTGTTCAGGTTAAAGGGGGAGAAATCTGCCAATTTGATCGGAACAGGGAAAAAGTGAAGGAGGGAAGAGACAATTCTACACACAAAAACACTCAAAAGAAAAGTTAAAGCTCACCGCATAGACTTTTTTGGGGGGCGGGGAGGAGTGTAATTCAAGGAAAGAGAAAGATTACAAGTGTGGTTTCTGTGTTGGCCTAATGGACACAGTGTCAGAAAATGCACCACACTTAAATGAGGCCTAAGATTAGAGTGGTATCTCTGCCATTCGTTGGTTTGTAAATCTTCCTGATTTAGTAACGTGAGTTCAACTATCTAACCAGTTCTTCCTTTTTTGCATTCAGCCTTCCCACAAGTAAAAGAAAACATTCCCAATAGATTTAAGGTCTGTGGTTTTGTTTGTTTTTCACTATAGTTTAATTTCTTTGAATTTTAAAACAAAAACATACTTCCATGTTAAAAAGTCCTCCATCCAACGCACCAACGAAACACCTGTACACAAGCAACAAATTCACAATCCGAAGAAGGGAGATAAACCTACTCCCAAAGGGATGGGCAAATCTAATATACAGTATGAACAAAAAGTTAAAAAATAAAAATTAAGGCAGGAGTTAAGTGTTTAATGCCCTGCAAAATGAAGGCAAAAAAAGAAAAAAGAAAAAAGAAAAATTGAAACTCTAGGAGGCAGGAATGTCAGCAGCAGCTCCCAAATAACCTGGGAGGGAGGGCCCTAAAAGCCATTTCAATGGGGAGGAACTGAGCAGGGCAGAGTCTCCATTGTTCCTGGAATGGGGAGTGCCAAGATCATTGTTCTCCGGTCAGCCTTGGTGATATTCTAGAGTCTCAACTAAGAAAGGATGAAGTTGTATTAGGTTAGGCTGCTTGTGGGACTTTCCGTTTACACCTGTAGGCGTGCAGGTAAGCCACATTCCCCCATTAGTTTCCTTAGCAACACAAACATCTTGTCTGTGTTACAAAAGGAGGAAGAGCCTGGAAACAGAAGGGGGGGGAGAGAAATATTTCTCTTAATCAATGGGACAGCTAGACTGACCACCACTCTTGAAATTCACCTCGCACTGGGGAATTCTAAACAGTCCTTGGGAGCTAAATGAAAACATTTCACTACAGGGAGAGTTTCACATAACCACCATCAAAGGTGGCAACATTCAGGGGCAGGGAGGGTTTAAGTCATGCTCTTCCAAGAATTGCTAGCATCAACTTGTGTGCCCAAAACAAGACCAAAAGAAGGACCCAACGCAAAGGCAAAAGGTAAAATAGCTGTGCTTCTCCCATCACCACACCCTCACAATCTGTATTCCCAAAGAGTTCCTCTAGCTCTGATCTGAAAAAAACAAGAATGAAATCTCTAGCGTAAATTCCAATGTTTGTAGATCTTCCCAGAGGCCTGCCCACAGGGAGAGAACGCTTAGCTTCCGAAACATGTAAGATTTGGAGGCTCTGGTTATTTCAAGCTTCCATCTTTTTTTGCTGTCTACAAATATATTGCATCCTTCAATGTTGTGATAGGTCCAGAATGGTATTCTCCTGGGCAATTAGAAAATAATAATAATAAGTACTAGTAAAAATGTAAAGGAAAAATATATATATTAATAGGGAAACTAGTTCTTTTGAGCTTTGCTCTAGTATTCAGCTCTATATTGCTTTGAACAGCCAGTAAATAACTCTTGGCCTGCTTTTGTTTTTGTTTAACCTGTTTCATTACACTCCGAGTTCTCTCCTGCGAACAATGTTTCTTCAAATATGCTCAAGTGTTGTCTTTTATTCCTTTGACTCTGGAATCACCCAAAATATTTTAAAGAGGCCATTTAAATGTGAATCCCCCCCACCTGCTCCTTGTCTCAGACCCCCCCAAAAACAGGGAAAACTAAACAAAAGAAAACACCATCTTTCTTCAACAGTCTGTTTAACGGAATGATGGTGTTGAAAACTGAAGATTGAGAAAGGGGGTCAAGAGCATTCAACTTTTTCCGCACCACAATTTATTCCAGAATCTGTTGAAAATTTTTCCTTCTTGAGCCAAGCCAAGTGTAAAGGCTCCAGTCACCTTTCTTATACTCTTATCTCGTCGTCTTCCTCATCCATGAAGGAGAATTCCTTTTCCGGCTGTTTAGCAGCGTCCTGCCTCGTATGCTCTGGAACGCCCTGGTTCTGTCCCCTGGAGACTAAAGTACGCTGTTCCTCTCCCACAGAGGTGCCACTCGAGATGGAGCTGCTGTCCATTGTCAGGCGACTGGTAATGCTGCGGGCAGATCCAGGGCTGTAGGTTGCTGCTCTGTTGTCATCCGACTGAACCAAGGAATCCTGGGGGAGCTTGCTTTCCTGGCCAAGCCAGTGGCCTGTCAATGCCTCCGCAGGGCCTGCCTCCCTCTGGGGGTCTTCTGCACCATGATAACCAGAATCCTCTTGCTCCCATGGGTCCTTATCCATGATGCTCAAGACATCCCCCAACATGGAGGGCCCCAGGTCAATATGGAAAGACATGATGGACTCTGCGTGCTTCATGCCGTAGCTGCCCTTGGGCACTACCAAGGGCAGGTCCGTTATGTCACCAAAGGCCCGCTCTTCCAAGCCAGGACTGTGGGGCCCAGAGCTAAGAGCGGCTGCCGCACCGTTCATGTGCTTCTCTTCAGGGGTCTTCTCCTCAGGGGCTTTCTTGACAGGGCTGGAGGAAAGGCTCTTGGGCAGTTGCTTCCCACCACTCCTGTCCGTCTCCTTCTCAGTAAGCTGAGGGAGGGAGACGGCATTCTTCACAAAAATGGCAGAGTCCCTCAGAGAGCCCAGCATATCCCGCCGGTCGCCCCGGGTGACGGACTGAGACCGCTTGCTGCTGCGGAACTTGCGTGACAGCAGGCCTGGTTTGGATGAGGAACTTGTCTCCTCAGCGGCTTCCTGTTCCCCCTCCCCAGCCTTGCTGTTGAGGAAGGAGGTGTCCCCAAATGCATCACCAGCCCGTCCCACGTGCATGGTGTGGCGGAAATCACCAAGGGGAGCGCTGATCATCTCTGCCGTCAGGTCGGCCCGAGAGCGGCGTTTGGAGTTGGCGGAATTTGTCACCAGCTGCTTCAAAATAGGCATTTTGGCAACAAGTGTGAGAGCTCTTTTGCACAGGAGTCAGGGTGGTGGAACTGGAGAGGTCAGGTTCAGTTGTGGGTGGAGCAGGTTGTACTCCAGCAGTCTCACAGGTAGGCCTCAAGCCTCTTGATGGCCTTCAAACAGTCCAGGCCTAAAACGCAGACATAAGAAAGGAAGAGAGGGTTAGGTCTCCTCAAGACAACAGAGGTGCTGTTTGCTCTGTTCCTTTAATGGGGGCATGAGAGGGCACCATCTACGGTGGGGCTCTCCATCCAACCTGCGAAACTCTCCCTCAGGTAATGCCTAAACCCCTCTCCAACCCTGTTCTGTTCCCTCCTCAAGTACTTTTACCTAGTTGGTGTGTTTGTATAGAAACCTCTGACTTTGGGGTGGCTGGAATGTAATGTACTGCACAAAGGTAAGCAGTGTTAGGTGCCAAATGGCTCCTTAAACCAAAGTTACAGTTGCCAAAATGGAATGTCTGGTTGCCGTTTTGGGGCAAGAGGTTCTCAAGTCTTTATTTTTCAAATGATGGACTGACTGTGATTTGATTCTCAGCTGAATATCTGGCTCATTCAGAGGTCAACCTGGAGATAGATTAAGAACTCTGAGAACGTAAAAGAAGGAAAGTCATTTGATCCAGGGACAGCCCACATATATATTGGCCCATTCCGACCTCTTTTTCTTAATGGTGGCATGGACCATTCATAACATTATGTATATTCTTCACAACTATAAGCAGGGCAGTGGGAAGACAAGCTACAACAATTAACTATAACATTGTATACTGCTCCTGCTCAGGCTACACAGACAAAGCATTTTGGTTCCTGAAATTAAATCTGATTGTGCAGATAAGACATAACTGATAGAATGACAGGGTGTGTTATTAGTCATGATCCAATGATCCCCAGGCATGCACCTCCAGATGGTGAAGATGTCTTGCGCCAGCCATCCTGGCACGCAGGAATATTCACTCGGTCGCAAGTGGCTGATAGCCAGGTGCATAATGCGCCTGGCTAATTTCAAACGCTGAAGGTAAGAACCACCTCTGTTGCTCCACCCACCTTTGCCTATAACCCTGACCACCCCTGGCATGTAGCCCTGAGAGGTTACTCACAAGGGAATGTGGCCCTTGAAAAATGATCCCCAGCTCCGCCTTCCCCTTCAACATACACCAGGGGTTAAATGTTCAAGTACAGTGCTACGTGCTGCTGTGCTCCCTGTCGTATGGGAGGCACAGGGTAATTGCTTCTACAAGACTATTCACTGCCCTGCGTGGTCGCTTTATTCAGGGGGGACAACCATGAGATGAGCACTTCTAATTTCACACAAAAAAAGCAGCCGCACTGAGGGCTGCTCCGCTGGTGCAAACCAGAAAAGGGCAGTTGTGCTGGAAGCTCTAGGGGAGGGAGTTATGTGAAAATAGCTCAGTGGGGTAGGAAAGCATGGTTCAAAACAGGGGCATCAGAAGATGACTCTCCCCTTCCCCCCATGCTTGCAGAAATTTTCTCCCTTCACCTTTGATTTACTGCTCCGAGGCAGTTTTGCATGCTCAGTGGAGCAGCCATCATAGGCAGGAAAAGGAATGAGGCAGTAATGAATGCCTGTCTGCTCCTAAAGAACATAGCTGAGGCGCATGTTTGCAATAAAGTAAGGAATATTTGAGACAGGCACCCCCAACCCCTCCTCTCTCAGAAGCATAGCTTACACAAGGTGGAGTGCTGTTCTTCACCCATCTTCACCCGTTCCCACTCCAGATAAAGCCCTGCTCATTTGACTGCAGAGCCTCCTGGCAGATATATATCTGAAACAGAGGTCAGTGACCCCTTAGAGTGTTCCTCACATCATATGATTTGGCATTAGTACAGATCAGGGGTCAGCAGACTTTTTCAGCAGGGGGCCGGTCCACTGTCCCTTAGACCTTGTGGGGGGCCGGACTATATTTTGGGGGAAATGAACAAATTCCTATGCCCCACAAATAACCCAGAGATGCATTTTAAATAAAAGCACACGTTCTACTCATGTAAAAACACCAGGCAGGCCCCACAAATAACCCAGAGATGCATTTTAAATAAAAGGACACATTCTACTCATGTAAAAACATGCTGATTCCCTAGACCGTCTACGGGCCGGATTTAGGAGGCGATTGAGCCTGATCTGGCCTCTGGGCCTTAGTTTGCCTACCCATGGTATAGATGCTAACTTCTTGGGGACCTTGAGCAAAGCAGAACTATTGTTGCCCACAATACACACTTCCTACAAATACACACATTCCTCCCCATGTTTTGTTTCTGTCCTGCTCTGTGGTCAAACTGGTTTCTACAGGTTACCTTTAAGCAGTGCCCGGGGAGGAGGGGAGAGAGCTGAAATGGTTGCCAGCAACACAACCAACACTGCCGCAATCGCTGCCGATCAGCTGGTTGCTCTGGGCACCTACTGGTCAGTGCCAATGCCTAGTACATAGTAAAATGTTCTCCGTGCACCATGCCTAGAGCAATAGAAGGGTTTGTTGTGGGGTGTTGTTGTTTTTTAAAAAAGGTTATATGAGTGTGCCATATGAATGTAGAACTATTCACTTTTTGTGTGCAGTCGTCAAAGGAAAGCAAATCCACACTGGCCTCCTATTGCCACATAGAGTTACTTCACCAATTGAAGGACGATTTATTGTTTGATTAATTTTTAAAATTCAATTTCTTTGAAACGTGTGCACTCCCGAAACTCAAATATTCTCTTCCTTCTTGGGGCGAGGGGGGAGGTGTGTGTGTGTTTATAAGGTGGTAGAAAGTTTCCTTTGGCAATGAAACAGACTAGAAGGGAAATTCTAGCACTGATTATATGGATCCTTTGGCTTGCAGGGAAAGCAGCTATAATTAAGAAAGGCTTTTCTCCTTGCAGGTGTCCCCCACGCCAGTTCAATGTATTGACAGCATGCTACTGATACTGGAGAAGCGTTGGTACCCCACTAGCAAGAAATCGCCCCACTTGTTCAACAAAAGTGATCTACATGCAGCTGCAGGTATCAATGAAAAGCCAGCATATTAAAACAGCCACGTTTTCAAAAGGTGGCGGGGTACACATTCAGATCGTAAAAGAAAAGAAAAATAGCCTGATAATGCTGAACTTGTTAGTATCAAAGTTTTTAGACCCAAAAATAATCTGAATACTTTTTTTTTTAAGTGTGTACGTACATAGAGGAAAACAAAAGTAAATCAGCAACCTGTATGGATATATGAACAAGAGATCACACCACCCAAATCAGCCCGGCTTCCTCATTTCACAAGCTAGCGCAACATTCTGAAGCTGAGATACTAAGACCTGATCTAGTTATACAAGACAAATTATGAAATAAGCTGGATAATCATTAGCCAAGAAGCAGCTCCATTAGGCAACTTGTCCAATGACTGGCCCACGGCTAATTTCCTTCCACTGTGCTACAATGATAGCAATCCTATACATATCCAGTCAGAGGAAGTCCTACTGATTTCAATGGCATTTACTCTCAGGTAAATGGGTACAGGATTGCACCACAAGCCACGGTTCTCAGTCACTGTCAAATTAAAACTCTTCCCTGGGTTAAAAGTTAATTCTATGGGGCCTCTGCACATGGTCCAACCATTTCTGACCTCTCTAAGAGTTAACACAACAACAGTAAGGTAAAGGGACCCCTGACCATTAGGTCCAGTCGTGGCCGACTCTGGGGTTGCGGCGCTCATCTCGCTTTACTGGCCGAGGGAGCCGGCGTACAGCTTCCGGGTCATGTGGCCAGCATGACTAAGCTGCTTCTGGCGAACCAGAGCAGAGCACGGAAACGCCGTTTACCTTCCCGCCAGAGCGGTACTTATTTATCTACTTGCACTTTGACGTGCTTTCGAACTGCTAGGTTGGCAGGAGCAGGGACCGAGCAACGGAAGCTCACGCCGTCATGGGGATTCGAAACACCGATCTTCTGATAGGCAAGTCCTAGGCACAACAACAGTAGATATCAGAAAAGTCCCCACCCCCTGGTTTTTTAAAGCATAATTGTGCTGCTGCAGATCCAAAGCAAGCTTCTGCACTATTGACAGAGTTGTATCAATTATTAACATGCCTTCACAGTTACCCTTAAGTCATGAAGATTAGAAGCAAATACCCAGAATTGCAGTGAGTGTACCCAACCTGGAACAAAAAAAGAAAAAGGGGGGGAAAAGGTGGTGTAGCAAGTCTCATTCCGCTACAAACAGCTGCCCTACCATGAGCTGAATAGTTTGACAGTGCACAGGAGAACTATAACATATTCCAGAATACCAGAACAAAGAAATACTCTTGTCATTTTGAACTAACAGTTCACCAGAGGCTTTGAAGAAGACTAAAGTTAAGGGGGGGAGACATCCAAAAAGAACACAAGAGTACTGCCAAAAAAGGTATAAGATTTTAAGCTGTGACTCACATATTTCTGCATTTTCTTTTTTTAAAAGCGCAGTTCACAAGGCTGGCTAAGGCATCCTCAAGTTTGTGTGTCTGTGGTTTTTTTTAAGCTACATGGGGGAAGGGGAGTGAAGACTCTTGGGATTTTGAAGAGAATAGAAAGCAGACACACAGATGCTGAAGGAATTGAAAACAGACATCAGAGCAGGCTATGAAAGGGGACTACAAAAGAGAGAGAGCGAAGCCAGCCAGATCCGGAACAAGCCAACAGCGGACACACAAACTTTTAAAAGAACACATGCTTGCATCGTTGATACCGGAGGACAAAGAGCTTGCCACTCACAAAATGGGGGAGTACGCTCAGACTTTCTCCACTTATCGTCGTTTTGCCAACTCCACTGAAACCAAAGCAGCGTAGGGAAGCTGCTTTATATTGAGTCAGAACTTCCCTTTATCTTGCTCAGTCTCGTTTACATGGACCAGCAAAGCAGCTCTCCTGGTTTCTTTCCCAGGTGGGCCTACCCTGGAGATGCTGAGGAGACAGGGACTTGAGACCTCCTGCATCCAAGGCAAATGCTGTACCCCTGAGCTTGCAGCTGTGGTTCTGTGCATCTTCATGGTCAAAGCAAGCACACAACATCAGCAGTGGGAGTACTCACTCCCCCCTCCATTTAAACAGAGGGCAAACCATCGGCTGGGGTAAACCCAGCCGGATAGGCAGGGTTTAAATAAAATTAATTATTACAGTGGTACCTCGAGTTACATACGCTTCAGGTTACAGACTAGTTCAGCAGGATAGGATTTGGAGGTACAGTATTGTAGTGGTTCTGCTCCTACCTGCAGGGTCAGTCCAGAAAGTAGCACCAGGAGACACTTTTAGGTCTCGTGACAGATGTGTTGTGAGATAGCAGTAGATTCAATTCTGCCTCATATACTATTTAACATACAGTGGTACCTCGGGTTACAGATGCTTCAGGTTACAGACGCTTCAAGTTACAGACTCCACTAACCCAGAAATAGTACCTCGGGTTAAGAACTTTGCTTCAGGATGAGAACAGAAATCGTGCTCCGGCAGCAGGGGGAGGCCCCATTAGCTAAAGTGGTGCTTCAGGTTAAGAACAGTTTCAGGTTAAGAACGGACCTCTGGAACGAATTAAGTACTTAACCCGAGGTACCACTGTATTACTATTGGCTTAATTTGTCCTTTGTGATGTCATCGGGGGAGAAGAAAGCCTGAGAGAGAGAGAAGATTTGATGCAGCTGTAGTTTTGCCAAATTCTCACAGAAAAGCAATGATGCTGGCAATGGTTGAGAGTAAAAGAGTCTGCTTATAGGAAAGAATGTGGCTGAGGATCACCACTCTCCATTCAACCACGCTGTCAAGCCCCCGTGTGAAATGTGCCAATTTCAAAACCCGCAAGTTCTGCATTTTACAATTCGGGGGGTAAGCAATTTGTGGTCTGCAAACTCCAGCAGTGGGTAGGTGCAAATCAAAGCACACTTTCATTTCAACTGAAGTTACAAAAGCCAGCTGAAACCGACGCTTTCAGGAGGCGGAAGAGAAGTTCAGATCAGAGGATGCATGAAAACAAATACGGGAGGCTGACTCTGCCAGCCTCAAAAGGGCTCGCTTCAGCTGTAGCTCCCATTCCCAGCTGAGAAAGCCAAGAAGTCCCACTGCAACAATCTAGATCAGGCTGCAAAACCTCTGCAGCATGAGCTACATGTAGGCAACTGGCAAAGCTTTTTGGGGGGCTGGGAGGGTTATTCTGTGCAAGTAGACACAAAAATACAAAATGGATACTGGCAGTTGAGCTTTTTGAGGATCTCAGCTCTCATTACATGCCCCCTACCCACAAAAATCCCTTGAGAGTATATACAAAGTTAGTTTTACCACTATACAGTGGTACCTCGGGTTACATACGCTTCAGGTTACAGACTCCTCTAACGCAGAAATAGTACCTCGGGTTAAGAACTTTGCTTCAGGATGAGAACAGAAATCACGCGGTGGCGGAGCAGCAGGCCCCATTAGCTAAAGTGGTACCTCAGGTTAAGAACAGTTTCAGGTTAAGAACGGACCTCCAGAACAAATTAAGTTCTTAACCCAAGGTACCACTGTAGTTTAAAACAATGTTGATGGCAGCCTTAATCATTTTCATGAGGCTTATGTATTATAATCAGGGTAGAACTACACTGAGCCTGATTAGAAAGCTAGGCACAGGTCCTACCTGAAACTTATGAAAATTTCCTGCAGATTAACTAGGATAGAGGTACTGAATTTTCTGCTTATGGTATCTTGGCAAACATTTCATGGTTTCCTATGGTTACAGCGGGTGGCGTTGTGGGTTAAACCACAGAGTCTAGGACTTGCCAAACAGAAGGTTGGCGGTTCGAATCCCCACGATGGGGTGAGCTCCCGTTGCTTGGTCCCTGCTCTTGCCAACCTAGCAGTTCGAAAGCACGTCAAAGTGCAAGTAGATAAACAGGTGCCGCTCTGGTGGGAAGGTAAACGGCGTTTCCGTGCGCTGCTCTGGTTCGCCAGAAGCAGCTTAGTCACGCTGGCCACAAGACCCGGAAGCTGTACCCTCCCTCGGCCAGTAAAGCGAGATGAGCGCCGCAACCCCAGAGTCGGTCATGACTGCACCTAATGGTCAGGGGTCCCTTTTCCTTTACCTATGGTTACAAATAAAAATAAATAAATCTATTTTTAATAGAGACTTTTAACACAGGCTTTTGAGAACACAGCTCAAACTCTGCCACTCAACCTGCGTACCGTATTGGAGTAGCTGGCCAGAGGGCCGGAGAACGAAGAGGCCCTGCTTTCTTCCTAGCAGATGTCCCCACTAAGCTCCTGTTTTTGAAGGATTTGGGTACCACAAAGTCGTGTCCTACACCAGCCAGCCTGCCCGCCATAACATCAAAGCAGAGAGGTAATGTCTTCCCATCGGTACACAAGAAAATATTTCCGTCTAGCAGAAAAGAGGGTGGGATATTTTTGTTAATAGCACTGCGATGGTTCATGTCCCCAATGTGGCAAGTGCCCTTCTGTCAATCAGAGACCACCTGAGCATAGCTGTCAACATTTCCCTTTTTTTAAGGGAAATTCCATTATTCCGAATAGGATTCTCCCTTAAAAAAAGGGAAAAGTTGACAGCTATGCACCTGAGCCAGCTGACCTACAGCGCTGCTATGCTACACATGGGCAGGTCAGCAACCTACCTGGATCAACTGGAATGGTTGTGTTTTCTTCCATGCATCATTCTCTTCCTGCCTTGCCCGCTTGAAGCTTCTTTTAAAATAAAGCCTCTTAAAGCAGTGGGGGGGGGGTCCTTGGGTGCCTTTTGTGTCAGATTTAAAAGGCATATATGATGTCACCAATGATTTTTAATCTTGTATTTTTATATTGTTATAGCGAGAGACCGAGAGAGGACTAAATAGCTGACTGCTGGCAGCAGGGGCAAAATTAAACAAAAATCATGGCTGAACTGGGCTTTTTGCTGACGCAACACCTTTTTCCTATTTGAACTGATGTGATCTCCAGGAACAAAGTTGCCCCTGGGCAAAACTCTAGAAAAAGAGCAGCGTAACAAACCAGCTTATGCTTCCCCTAGATGCATTTTTCACTAAGAGCTGGTTCACTAGGGACATTATATAGTGGTTGGGTGGAGGAATTTGGATTTGATATCCCGCTTTATCACTACCCTAAGGAGTCTCAAAGCGGCTAACATTCTCCTTTCCCTTCCTCCCCCACAACAAACACTCTGTGAGGTGAGTGGGGCTGAGAGACTACAGAGAAGTGTGACTAGCCCAAGGTCACCCTGCAGCTGCAGGTGGAGGAGCGGAGACGCGAACCCGGTTCCCCAGATTACGAGTCCACAGCTCTTAACCACTACACCACACTGATCAGAGGTGGGGAGAGTAAAGCAGGGGAAATGATTCATAGAATCATAGAATTGTAGAGTTGGAAGGGACGCAGAGGATCCTGTGTAGTTCAACCCCCAGCAATGCAGGAATAGGGAGCTGCCCCATATGGGGATAGAACCTGCAACCTTGATGTTATCAGCACCACACACTAACCAACTGAGCTCAGCGGTGAAGGAAGCCCCTCGGGCGCCTGGGGCAGTGCACCCAGGGGCACACCACGGGGCCCCTGGAGTCTACCTGCCTCCTCCCACTCAGCCACCCTAAGCTGGGGGGGGGGGAGGCAGCGGGCGAACCGTTTAGACACGCATCGTTTCGCAGCACAGTAATTCAGTTTCGTAGCAAACTGGAGGTTAAACTAACCCCTTACCAGCCCCAGAAGGAGTGCGGGGAGCATTTGTGCAACACAATTTGGAAAACTCTGTCCTCAAGAGACTACAGTGGGCTTTGGAAGACCCACATCACAGAATACGCAGGCTTCTCCTTCCGTGATAATCTTGATTACCAATGAATAGCAGAGGCTTCTGATGATTCCAAGAAGTGCTTCAAGGCACACAGAGTTCTCCTTGTAGCTTAATCTGAATAGTAGCCTAATTCTGTGTTCCACAGCCCCAGGTTATATGCACAGGGTTCCAAACAGGGTGGCATGAGATCTGAAACAGGCAGCTGCTCTCTAATCAGCAGCCACCTCATGCGTCCGCGCAGGTGCAGGTGGTGGCACCCAGGCTACCACTGTAGGGGCATAGCTCCCCCACCCCTCCGCTTTCTACACATCTCTGCTAGGAATTAAACCCCAAATAATCGCCTTAAAGACAATAAAAATACAGACAATTGCGACTAGCTAATTCCAATCCTCTACGCTTAAGGTCAAGGGACATGGGTGGTGCACACAGCCCAGGACTTGCCGAACAGAAGGTCAGTGGTTCGAATCCCTGCAACGGGGTGAGCTCCCGTTGTTCGGTCCCTGCTCCTGCCAACCTAGCAGTTCGGAAGCACATCAAAGTGCAAGTAGATAAATAGGTACCACTCCGGCAGGAAGGTAAATGGCGTTCCTGTGCGCTGCTCTGGTTTGCCAGAAGCGGCTTAGTCATGCTGGCCACATGACCCGGAAGCTGTACCCGGAAGCTCCCTCGGTCAATAAAGTGAGATGAGCGCTGCAACCCCAGTGTCAGCCATGACTGGACCTAATGGTCAGGGGTCCCTCTACCTTAACCCTTAAGGTGGCAGTTCAGCATAATCTGGGCTCTGTATAAAGATTTGTTAATGAATGAATTACCTATTTAATACACAAGCCAGGGACAACCTGCATTTCAGTGAATGCTGAACACAAACCTCTTTACCAAGATGTTTGTTTCCAGGACCCATCCTATTGCTCTGCTTGTTTTAACTGTTTTTAATTTTAACCTGGCAGAGATCTGCTGGTGAATGGCAGGTGACTATTCTTCTTCTTCTTATTATTATTATCCTGGACAGCAACATGGTGCCCATGGGTACCCACAGAGACCTACCAGGCTCTTGAACCTCCTCTATCATGAGCTACAATGGTCAACAACCCTGAGTTTCTTTTCACTCATCCCAGTGTCGGCTGCTTACGATACTCCTTCCATTTCGATTGGCCAGCAGGCATGGAAATGAGGGGGTAGAGAACCATCGGTTCTCTCTGTTGATGGTGTCCAATTAGAGCCGTGTTCTCGTCACCCAGCTGCCAGCAGAAGAACATTTCTAATTGGACACCGCCGGCAGAGGGAACAGTTATAATGGGATGCTGCCAAGAGGCATGTCCAGTCTGAGATTTCAAGTGAGCATCTATGCCTGACTGCAAGCCCTGCCCCCCTTCCCCAAACCCTCACAGTGTTAATGGATGAAGGAAGAAAAATGGAGTAGGCCATGGGTGTTTAGGAGAAAAGGTGTCCCGGTGTGTGTGTGTGTGTGTGTGTGTGTGTGTGTGAGAGAGAGAGAGAGAGAGAGAGGAGAAAAACAGATTGTGTGTGTGTGTGTGTGTGTGTGTGTGTAAGAAAGGAAGTAAGTTTGCATTCTGTGGAATGTGTGGTTTGCCTGACAGACCTTTTTTTTTTAAAGTGTTTTATAAAATGAGCACTGGAGTGGTTTTGCATTTTGAGGCTCAAGACCGCACACCCCCACCTTGTGCTCAGTTCCTTGTACAGTGGTACCTCAGGTTAAGTACTTAATTCGTTCCGGAGGTCTGTTCTTAACCTGAAGCACCACTTTAGCTAATGGGGCCTCCTGCTGCCACTGCACCGCCAAAGCATGATTTCTGTTCTCATCCTGAAGCAAAGTTCTTAACCCGAGGTACTATTTCTGGGTTAGTGGAGTCTGTAACCTGAAGCGTCTGTAACCTGAAGCATATGTAACCTGAGGCACCACTGTATTTTGCCTTGCCAATGTGCTTTCCCTGAAACAAGCATTGTGTGGCTGGCCATGCACACCGCAGTCACCATTTTATAAATGGGCACGCCTCCCCCATCCCAGCTATTTTGCGATGGCTCCCACAACACTCTCAAAATCCTGCTTGTGCTCATGGGCCAGAAAGTTCGAATAACTCTTGGTGCAATGGCATGCCTGGACTTAGGCTGTTTCAAGGAGTCCATGCACTCAATAGCGCACACTCAGCTCTTGCAGGTGACACACATAGGAGGCGTCAGCAAAGGCCAGCTCCTTTGCAGTCCAGCCAGCTAACAGGAGAAAGAGTGCATAACCACAGCAATCCACGTAGGCTACACATCTATTTTTGTATTGTAACCATTGGAGTGTTCATCAGGTGGGAAAGGAACCCCCATCTTTTCAAAGACACCTCCTATACTTACTATTAAATATCCCCCCCTAGAGTTTCAACAAGTGCATGCAACTTCCTTGAAAAAAACTCCTCAAGGGGAGCCTCTCCTAGTGACATAACCCATTATAAGCAAGTACGGACAAAATAATTAGTTACTCAGAGCAAAAAATTATGAAAACTAGGGAGTCTAGCATTGCAGTCTCTCCCAAACAGGAAAGAGTCACAACTCCATCTGTCTACTGCAGAACTACAGAAACAAAACAGAACACCCATCGCCAGATACATAATGGGTTACCAGGTGGAGGGGAAGAACCAGTTAGGCTAGGTAAACAGAAAAAATCTGGCCCAGTGATAACCTTAGAAATGGCCCTGCAAGCATTGTGACTCAGGGGGTGTCAGTGTTTATGGTTAAGTATGAAGAGTCAACATTGAGAGGGATTTGGAGCCAGACATTTGCTTCAAGGCTCCTTTTCAATATAATGCATCTACAATGCAGTCATTGCCCAGCAGATCATATGAAGCAAGTTGGTTGATTTCACAGAAGCTTCCAATGAAGAGACCAAACAGTTTTGCCTTCTTCAAAAGCAGAAATGGACTAGATCAAATTAAGTCTTGAGGAATATTGTAAGGGGAAGTAGAAACATATTAATAACCTGCACCACTGGAAGGACAGATCCTGAAGCTGAGGCTCCAGTACTTTGGCCACCGCATGAGAAGAGAAGACTCCCCGGAAAAGACCCTGATGTTGGGAAAGATTGAGGGCACAAAGAGAAGGGGACGACAGAGGACGAGATGGTTGGACAGTGTTCTCGAAGCTACCAACATTAGTTTGACCAAACTGCGGGAGACAGTGGAAGACAGGAGTGCCTGGCGTGCTCTGGTCCATGGGGTCACAAAGAGTTGGACATGACTAAACGACTAAACAACAACAACTGATATGTTATAAGAGGGATGGGGAGTGGGATACACTGCATGTCATGTTTGTTTACAATTCTGTATTTGTTTTTTGGCTATATATATATCTCAAGAAAAACCTGTCTAGTAGAAGAAGCAAAAATTTATTATTTGCATACATTTTTACTTTAACAATTGTTGCCTACATTTATCTTAAAAAGCTACTGAGCTAGGCCTTAGTGGCCCCATTTCACAGAAAAATGGCACAAGGCAAGGCTATAGGATTTGAACTCAGGTCTGCATGCCATGCAAATCTGTCACCTTTATGGCAATCTGAGTTACAGCAAGTGAATCAAATTAGTGCTCAACTCCATGAAGCAGAAAGAGTTACTTGTCTGTAATGGTCCACTCTCATACCCTTTCATCTGCCATCAAGACAGGGGAGGATTTCAGATGTGGGCAAATGAGAACTGACATTCTCCACTCTACAGTAGCAGAGCCACAGGGATTTCTCCCATAGTCTTCTTCCAGCTGCCTGATTGTTCCTCCCCCTCTATGCTCAGCCTGTTTTGCGGAGCTGCATCCCATTGCCTTCTCCTCTTTCCCCCAGGGGTCTCCCTGCTCACCTATCACTCATTGTTTGTGCTAGGGAAGGGCAGAAAGTGGAAAGAGAAAGCGAAAGGGTTCTGATGCATCACAGCACTTCTCAACAAGACTGGTACACACAGTGCAAGGTTACAGAACAATGCAGATCATGACTTTCTTTTGAGTTCTAGGTCTCAACACCGGTTCTTCAACATTTACCTTGCTTATAGCACCGAGAGCCTGCAAGACACAATGTTTGCAAAGCTGTTTGAAGCTATCATTTTAAATGAATACAATAATCAAACCTTTGGCACTGCTGCAAGCCCAACTCTGGAAACTTGTGGCGATGGGCAGGTAATAAATCTAATGAAGTGTGGGCATTTCTAGCCACATTTAGTCCAATTCTAACATATATGCTCACACTTATCTGAAGAGGAAAGTCGAATCATCCATAATGAAACCACAGATCTCACGTTCCAGAGCCATCTAATAAAGACTTTATTCTAAGAGAGTATTATACTGTAATACCATTAGGGATAATGTGAAAGCATTCTGGACTCATTGCCCTGTGCACTTATGGCTAGGGGACAGCTCAACAGTCTTGCACCAAAGCCTCCTTCCCCTGATGGATGAAGAAGTTTCCTACTCAACCACAGCAGCCTTTGCCTTTTGTATGAGACCTCTCTCTCGCAGAAAATTCAACTGTGAAA
This sequence comes from Podarcis filfolensis, assembly GCF_964270895.1. NCBI lineage: Eukaryota > Metazoa > Chordata > Lepidosauria > Squamata > Lacertidae > Podarcis > Podarcis filfolensis. Next base: position 97,897,690 of record NC_139605.1, on the reverse strand, counting down.
GATGTTATTCTCCTTAGCTGGAGTTTAACGTTCCACAATGATCCAAAGAACGAGACATACCTGGAGGTTGTTGTGTTGCACACTTCCTTTACCGCCCAGTCTCATGATCTAGAAGTAAAGCAAGAGAAGGGCAACTCCCCTCTTCTACCTCTTTATTTGGGGCGGGTGACGGAGAAAAGAATGGAGCCTCTTGTCTCCATCTGCAGTTGAGCAACAACTGAGACAGGATCCTGTGACAATCACGCTGTTACTTGGAGAAAGCTAGAGGGTAAGTGAAGCTTAACAAACCATCCACTAATATTAGAATCTGCCAAGAAAAGCTCCATTGAACGCCAAGACATTATGAAAAAATTTAAATAGGCAGCCCGGCTGGTGGCCAGTTTCGAGGTCAGACAGTCTATAATATTGTGTTAACCCAATGTATTGTGTTTGGAAAGCTTGATCTAGTCAGTGGGAGGGAGGGAGACACATGGAAGCCACATTGGCCAGTAAAGACACTGTAAGTATGTGGCCCCCAAAGGACTGACAAAATTTGCTTAAAGCAGAATATAAGCATCCCATAGAATGCAAGAGGCATCCCTTATTATCAGCACTGTCATTAAGTCTGTCTGCTCCCCCCTCAAGTCTCCTCGTGGTGTTTTGGATCTTCTTCACTGAAGACCCTTCAAGAGTAGTCAGGCAGTCATCACAGAGCCAGGACAACTCTTTCCCCTTTTCACCATCTCAGTGTCTCTTCACCCTACTAGAGCAGCAGCCTGCTCGCCCCCACCCCACTCAAGATATTAACAATGGACTCCTGGACCTGCTCGTGTAATGTATGTAGAGCAAACTTTGCTCCCAAAGTCCACTGAAGGTTAGAGGAGCTGACTGAAGAGTTAGGGGAAGTAGGATCTGGGAATCCTACAGACATCATTTCACAACTCAGCTGCTTCCCTTTCTTTCTAGGAACACATCTCATATAAGCAGCACTTCACTATATCCAGTCAGGCATTGCGTTCTTCTGGCTGGACCAGCCATTAGAAAGCCACAAACATGGCTCAGATACAGGAAAAGAGGGAGAGGAGGGGAGAAGCACCAGATTATGCTTTGAATTTAAAAAGGATAGCATGGGGACACTGCTCTCAGAACACAACATTTGTTGGTGTAAAAAAAAGCTGAATTGGTGATTGGTGACAAAGTTAAGTGAAACAGATATACAAGAATGTATGTAAGATACAAAAATACAATCACAATAAAAGTTATAAAATAAAAGCAAGGAAGTCGCGCACGGGTGGAAGGAAAACATAAGGCAAGAAATAAGAAGCAAATAAGAAATTACTAAATGTTGGTACATAATGAAATGTGAAAATGTGAATTTACAAATATAATGTATATATAACACTATGTAAATATTTCATATATGTAGTGCAACATAAATAAATAAATAAAATTTTAAAAAAGTTGAATTGGTTAAATTGACTAAAAGGAACAATCTTAGTTATTCTACACAAGATGGCAGTTCAGTTGTCCTAAGAAGATATGACAGATCGCAATACTGTACTAATACTTTAAGCCTGGCATTAGGGGAATGCTCTACTATTCTTGGTATTGGGCCCATCTAGACAGCCCCACTACCAATTCCCAGGGTGAATTTAGTGGAACTGAACACATGAATGTTGCACATGACATCCTACATGTACAGGTTTCCCCCGTACATCCATGACAATGGCTTGAGTCACATGACGTGTTCCACTACATGAAATAGCTACATGCCTACAAGGATGTTGGCCCCCATGGCAAGTGTAGCAGCTCAGCTGACTCTTAGAGCAGGCACACATATAACTTGTGATGTACCAAGCTGAATGCAACCTGCCAACCATGTACAGAAGCTCTCGAGGATTCAGTAAATATCAAGTATTTGCTGTTGCTGTGCCTACCTGGGACTGCAAAAACAGAAAGAGGAGGGTTTTCAAGCAAGCCACATGCCACAGGTGATGGACTGTGCAGACCTGCTTTAGAGTCAGAGGACTGAGCATGTCACCATGTGGGAGGTCTCTGAAAATGGACTCTCCATATCCAGTGATTCCCATCCTGAATTTGCAAGGACTCTCCGTGCAGTTTGCTCCCGATTACTGCATTGGCCCAAATATAAGCCACACTCCCCCCCCGCCCCAATTCCGATCGTGAAAAGTTAAAGCGCGGCTTATATCTGGGACCTTACGCCGCTGGCAAAGCGGGGCGGCTCCCCCCCCCCAAGCAACTCAGGAGTGTGGCCACCCGCCGCTCCAAATCCTCCCTTGAGCCATCAGAACAAAGGGGAGGGGGGAGTCATACCGCTTTGCTAGTGGCTCCCCCCCCTTGTTTGGACGGCCCCCAGAGAGCAGCCGGAAGCGTGAGGCAACAGTGCCACTGGCAAAGTGGTGTGGCTCCCTCTGGAAGCAGGCCTGGTATTTTTTCTCCCCCCCCCCTCAATTTTTAGGGTGTGGCTTATTTGTGGGTGTGGCTTATATTTGGACCAATACGGTATACAGCCATTCTCCATGCTCCCCACAGTAGTTTCTAAGGACCTGGACAGGGAAAACTAGATGTGAATGAGAGAGAGCCACATGGCTAGGACTTGCAAATGCAACTGGCAGGATAGAGATAGTTTACCATGGGGAGAGTGATTTGTAGCAGTGCTATCAACAGAAGGAACACAAGGCAAATATCATAAAAGGTGTGTGAAAGAGAGGGTTGGAACCATTTGGCCTGCTATGTCCCTTGTCAAAAGCAGGACTGCACCCAAGATCTGCTCTCTACCAATTGCTTTTGAAAGGGTTTCATGACGATAATGTAGTTCTTAATGGGGAGATTTCCCTGGGGCAATTAAGAGATGCACAAAAGCATCTTCCCATGCTGCCAGAACAGCACTTCAGAGCTGAAAAGTGGCACCTGAAAATAGGTACCAATTTGCATGGGGGTTTATACAGCATACACTCCCAATCTTGCTGGCTTGCCACTGTGTGGATTACCTGTGCTAGCTTGCTGCTGCCCCAGTGTTTTCCTTGCAAGGATCAGATATGTTGAGCCAGGTGCAACAAAAAAGGAAGAGCAGGAGCCTGCAGGCAAAAGGGATATCCCAAGGAATCAGGAGTTCGGGAAGACATTGCACTTTTCTGTATTCTGAGATCTAATAGTCTAGATGGCCACAAATTTATAGCCATTTATAGCCAAAGCTACTTGCCCGCTCCATGGAGATGAATCGGAGGTAGCCAATGTGGTGCCTATCACATGCTGTTAGATCACAACTCCCAACAACCCTAATCATTGACAATGCTGGATGGGGCTGATGAGGGTTTTAGTCCCACAGCATCTTCAAGGGCAGCACACTGGTTATTATCCCTGAATTCAGGGGTGCCTCTTAACCCAAGGAATGCCTGGCAACACCCAGAAGGCCAGCATTCCTGTATTACATGCACACAGGTGAATCCCACCTGAAGAACCTGAAGCTCAAGGGCAGAGCACCAGTCTTGAATGCATCTCCGGTTAAGGCACCTCAGGAGCTAAGCAGAGGTCTTTCCCCAAGTCTAGGATTTACACTGCCAGTGCAAGTAAATATGGTGAGATGGACTTGTCTGATTCAACAGAAAACTGCCTCCTATATTTGTATTGCATTTGTGGTTTTCATATTCAGGAGGGTGTATCTTGCATTGTGCTCTGGTTACACACACATTTAAATCTCCATCAGACTCAGTAAAATCATATGACAATGTTCTAGAATTCTGGAAGACAAGTGACAATCACAAACTGCGGGTGACAAAGGCATCCGCTGCAAAGGGAAAAGTGGGCCCCATTACATAATTTGCAAAGTTAAGGGTACACAAACTCTTCTTTAATGAGAAGGCCATATGCTTATTCTTTCCTCACTTTAAACTCCTCCGTCAGAGCAAAGTTTGTTCAACAGACTAAACCATTTGTATTAACATGCCCTGTGTTTGTTCTTGCTACAGAGAGGCCTACTTAGAAGCGAAACACAAAATGTACTTGCACTAGGACAAGCACCCAGGGGGTTGGCACTGCCAGGTATCCGCTGAGGACCATGCCCCACGAGGGGCCAACTGCCAATCCCTGAATCCTCCTGACTGGTGCTGCTTGTTCACCTGCCCTTGTCTAGTGAGCAGTAAGAGCAGCAACTGTAATGAGACAGTGTAGTGTAGTGGTCAGAGGGATGGACGAGAACCAAGGAGGTCCAGGTTCAAATCCGCACTGGGTGACCCAACTCTCAGCCTCATAATGTGATGATAAAATGAACAGGTGGAGAGGGAACATTGCACATTACCTTGAGCTGGTGAGAGGAAAGGTATATATACATATAATATATAAACATACCTCTTCTCCTACCTTTCTGGGAGGAGATACAGAGTAGGCCCAACAAGAAAGGTAAGTGGTTCGTAGCAACAGCTCCGGCGAGGACGGCCAAGGTCGGGTTTGGGCTCAGGCTCTTGAAATATGGCAACCCTAACTATTTTAAAATACAGTGGTACCTCGGGTTAAGAACTTAATTCATTCTGGAGGTCTGTTCTTAACCTGAAGCACCACTTTAGCTAATGGGGCCTCCTGCTGCCACTGCGCCGCCGGAGCACGATTTCTGTTCTCATCCTGAAGCAAAGTTCTTAACCCGAGGTAATATTTCTGGGTTAGCGGAGTCTGTAACCTGAAGTGTATGTAACCTGAGGTACCACTGTACTGACTTCTTAATTTGAGGTTCAAAAAAACAGGGGTCATCATACATGGGGACATCTTATACACGGAAAAATACGGTACTTGCCCCCTCCTGGTCGCAAGTAAGGACACACATCTGTTCCACTGTGCTCAGGTACATAATCCCAGAAAGGGTCTACCTCTCTTTCACGCCAGACTTTCCCAGTCAAAAACAGGCCCCGTTCTGCACTTGCCTCAGAACAACATCCTGAACTTTCCCTCGTCAGCAACTGAACGCCTGGCTAGGCCTGGAATTAAGGCCCTACAGTACATTTTGGTTCACAAGGCAGCACTTTGTGGGAGGAAAAGGTCACAGGAGCTGAGCTTTGATCAGAGTCACCAGAGCAAAAGACAGAACCTTCACTACTGCCCACAACCCTTCAGATAGATTAAGAGTTTCATCTAACACGAGAGAAGGGAGGGGGGCAGGGTAAGCAAACAAAGTCCTCTTTATTTACTTGGTTTTATATTGTTGTCTTTAAAATAACCTTTGCTGGCAGCGCAGGAGACCTCCCTCCTCCCACAAATGCCTACAACCAGGAAAGTCAGGTACAGGCTACCTTTTAGGTAAGTCACAGCACTCATAACAACACTATCCAGCTTTTGAAGACTGGTTCTGTTTTAATGGCTCCTTGAAAGATTTGGTTTGGGGTTGGGGGCTGGTTCTGCTACACTCATAATCCCAGCTGCTGCCACCCCACCAAATTTAAACTGCATTATCAATGCCTTTTTATCAAGGCCTTTTGCTAGCAAAAAGAGTGAAACAATTACCTTGAGTTTCCAATCCTGCACTGGGATTTTAACCGGCCTGACCTCAATTCTGACCTGCAGACAGGGATCCACATATGGCAAAAGAGACCAAAGGGCAGAATGGGTGTGAAAAAAGTTGCCCTGGCAGGCTGTTGTGGGTTGGGCAACGATTGCTACAGAGAGAGGCATTGGAGGTTTCCATTTCAAACAGACAAAAGCTATGCAAACAAACACTTCAGATTATTGATCAGAAGAAACTGCCACTCTGCAGAGGAGGTGAATCAACTGACCAGCAGTGAAAGTAAACCGGCCCTTTCCAGAAGGTTTTCCCACGCAGTAAGAAAAAGAATGACTGGTGATCCTAAAATGAACTAGAACCTAACGAATTGATTACAGAAGGCTTAATTACAACTCCCAGGTTTTTGGTTTTTTTATTTAAAAAACCACCACACCTTCGAGTAAATGTGTTGGCATACGAGAAAACCTTGCACTTTTCCTAAAAAAGAAAGAAGGTAGTTCTTCATTTGCTCTCTTGTCCAGTTTTTAAATATGCCAGTTAAAATATAGCAGATCCAAAGCATTTTTTTAAAAAAACGAAAACCAAGACCCACTAGTTTTGCTAGAGATGCAGGTTTAAAAGGTGTACCAACATCAATTTCAAAACACAAACTGTCCATTTCAGTGGCCTGCAGGTTCTTGTTAAAATGCTGCCACAACACAAACACAAGGAAAAAGCTTATCGATCTTACATTAGGGAGACTTTATATTATACTTCATATAGGATCACTACTGCTGAAGCATGAAACCCTATACTGAGCAAATGGGTCTCTGCACTGCCATGAAGTATTGCACTTAGATGCTCTCCAAATTGTTTTTCTTTCTTTCTTCTCTTCAAATAACTGGGAGCCAAGCTACCCAGGAGTTTACACCTTTTCAGACCTTAGAACCTGCCTTTAGCACTACATTCATTTGGGGACCAATTTATTTACTTGTTTATTTGTAAGGTGGCAGGACTGCTATTGTAGCTCACCTGAAGTCTGCCTGCGAGGCACTTGTTGCAAGACCAAGGCTCTGAAGGTCAAAGCCACACACTGATTAGATCAAAACAATTAATTTGTCAATTAAAAACTAGACAAAGGAAAGAGAGGCAAGTTGCACTGACTTTATAAAAACAATCTAACACAGAAATGAATTATTCTTTCAGCACAAAGGTGGTCGAGTCCATAGTCACTAAATCTTGTTAACCTCGCCAAATAATCAGGGAGCAATTTTTAATTACCGTTTTTTTCGCTTTATAAGACGCACCAGACCACAAGACGCACCTAGTTTTTGGAGGAGGAAAACAAGAAAAAAAATATTCTGAATCTCAGAAGCCAGAACAGCAAGGGGGATCACTGCACAGTGAAAGCAGCAATCCCTCTTGCTGTTCTGGCTTCTGGGATAGCTGCGCAGCCTGCTTTCGCTCCATAAGACGCACACACATTTCCCCTTACTGTTTAGGAGGGGAAAAGTGAGTCTTATAGAGCAAAAAATACGGTAACTCTCTTGCAATAAATGCAGTGAAACTATTAAATGTGCATCCTTAGAATTCACTACTATAAGATGTTAATGAATCCTAGCAAACTCTCTGGTCACATGGCAGATTTTACAACAACCTCCACATACAACTATGAAAGGCATCTGTGTTTGTTTGTTCTGAAATATCCAAGCATCTTTTGCCCCCAGTCTAGCTTTGCTCCACCTGACCTGGTTAAGCCCACGAGAGCTACAATCAAGCTTCTCAAATCCAGGTGAAGCCACAGTCTACTGCCTGTAGATAGCAGGCAATCTGCTTAAGATAGCAAGCAGCTCAGGACGTTGTTTATTACTGTTTCGGCTCTGAACAAGCATACCAGACAATGATCCTCAGAATGCACTGCTCAGCAGAAGCCCAATCGTGTCAGCAGAGCCGGAACCATTTTAAGTGACCATCCCCCCAAGGCATAATAACCTGTGGTCGGAACAGGCAGGAAAATCAATGCAGCAACACTCTCTACTCTGGTCACAATGTACAGCCTAGGATTTACTACCTCTTCTAGAGATTAAACCTGGCCACTGTTCACTCACATGGGGTATTTTGGGTTTGAAACATGCATTGATTTGAAGAACTGACCAACAACTAACAATTAGTCAATCACTCTCCAGGCAGCTCAGCTGCAGAATGGCTTGCTCAATCAGCAGACAATGCAGCCAGCCAATTAAGGCAAATCATTACTCCTTGATTTTTTTGATGATATTTTTTCCAATGAAGGCAGAGATTGGGGTTTTCTGGTTCCAAACCAAATGAAGTTATTTCAGGATGTGTTATTATATTGGCCTGATCCAGCCACTGGCATGTATGCAAACAGCAGTGAACACATTTCCATAAGGAATTAGATGAAGAAGGGGGAGAAGCCATTGCTGAACAGTGGCACAGTAGTGGTGCAAGATGTATTTAACATAAGCATGGATTTGAGATACTCAAGAAACCTACTTGCTGCATCATATGACCTGAAGCAAAAACCATCCATATTCCTAACTTAAGTTTTATCAGCATCCAAATCTTTGTACTAGACAGAATGAGACTCCCAGTTACTCAGCTATCCCAAAGGAAGTCTACACATTTCTGGTCTACATCAACCATGAGCAAACTTGTAACAATGGTCTGTGTAGCAGCAGTGTTGACTACTCACTAACACAACAGACATACAGATATCTGTATCGTTCACACATTGCAGCTGGGTTGATTTGGTGGCAAACATGAAACCTTCCAGATGTTCTGGATCGCAACTCCCATCCTCCTTGAGCTGAGCATGCTGGCTGGAGCTGATGGGAGTTGCAATTCAACAATATCTGGAGGATCCAACATTGACTACCCCTGCGGTAGAACACAGATTGGCAGTCCAGCTGAGACTCTGGTCAATTTAAGAAGCAGTTATGCTCAAAACCACTACTATTTTCTTAACAGAGAGGGGAAACACACCCATTGCTGATAAGGCCACAAGCATTTTGGAAAGGTGGAAGCAAAGATGTCAGCACCTGTTCCACCCCAGCTTGTGCAGCTCTCTTCAGCAACCTATGCAAAGAGGACCACTGAGAAAGTTCACAAACAGCACTGCTCAACAGCTACTACACACTCTTTGCAAGCGGCATTTCAAGGCTACAATAAAGGGGTGTATTGTATGTATCACAGGGTTTCTTATGGAGCACCGCACACCATGGCTAGCTGGATCTCTGCACTATTATGTCATAGTGTTGCACTCAAGATTGATTTATTCTCTTAACCAACTTCCAAACTTCTTGTCAACCAGGTGTTTCTACTTCTTACCAAGAATGGAAAGGTCAAGCCACAAGCAGGTCAAGCCCATTTGCTATTTAACATCTAGACACTAGAGGCTATGCTCTTTCAGGCTTGGAACTTGCCTCCAACCATTTACACTTTCCAGCATCACACACCACCAGGCAGAAGAGACTTCACAAGCATGCATTACAAAGTTGAAGGACCCATTTCTTCTGCTGTCTGTATCCTGGAAGTGTCCACTCCCAACTGCTTCACATAGCTGTACCACTACTGGAATGAGGGTCAGGCCAGGGTTAGCCCAGTAAATGTTATGACGTAAATGGTTGTTCTAGATTGCAAGTAAGATATAACTATACAGTACTATGGTTTTTTATATATAAAAAACTGATGCCTTGCTAGATGCTTTAACTTTTCTTCTGATCCTTAAAGTGCTGGATGGAATGCAGAATTCAAGACTCTCCAACCATAGCCAAAGCTATCACTAAGATGGCATGCTCATCGAACACTTTCCCACTGAACTCAATGAAACTTTAAAACACTTCTACAACCAGGTTGCAGAGCAAAATCACTTTGGGAAACTTAAGCAGGGACCGCCTTATCATTAGGAAAAGTAAGGCAACTTGCCTCAAGCAGATGCTATAGCAGCTCCTATGCTATTCCTCCTAAGCCCCCATTCCCTCTCTTGGAGAGTTGTGAATATTACATGGCATAGCATGTCCCACCCAAACTGTCAAATCAGTGCTAATTCAAAACTGCCTGTTCAGTTCAGTTACCTTATGGGGAGGGCAAACTTCTTTGCCTCAGGCAGCAAAACATCGTGGGCCAAACCTCAGTTTAAATTATCTGGTATACTATGGATTGTAGAATTCAACAGCCACCCCGACCTCCCCCCCCCAAAAAAAATAGGTCAAAATCACAGAGACCTTGAGGGAGTTAAGGCATCACTGTGTCACTGAAAAGGTCAACCAACAGAAATCACCAAGGTTTATATTGTTTATTGCTCCCTACTTGCACACACAAAAGATGGCTATGCATGTGTGTTTGCTAAATAATTCATAACATCTGGGGACTGCTGGCCTAAACATTTGCTAACATCTTGCCACAAGCATAGAAAGGAGCATCTCTGTTCAGGCTCACAAGTCAGGCACACAGGCTTATTCAAGTAAGCGTGAAGAAGGCCACCTTGGAATCAGCCCAGAAAAAAAAGAAGTTAAAACTACAGTTAATAGGACAAGTTTATCCTTGTCTATTGCAGGAGGGGAACGAGAAGCGGCACAAGAGAGCCGCTTATAGAGAACTTGGCAAGGCAGCATGAAATTCAAGCAAGCAGAGGGAAGAGAAGCGTAACCCTAGCAGTTTCCTTTGTCTGGAACTCTAGTTCAGAGCTCTTTGTGAAGCTGAATTTCAATCAGTCCCATTGGGTGGGAGGCAGCAACCCTCTCTCTCACCCTTGAAACAGTCACAAGGGACTGCAGAGCACATCATCCTCCCATGGTAAAAGGGAAAAGGAATACCCCCCCTCAAAAAAGGGGAGGTGAGAGAATCTTCTAAGGCTGGAAATGATCGATAGGCAAGAAAGCATACTCTGCAGCTGTCGCTTTGGGATAACAGACTGGTTACAAAGTGGGCTTTTTTGTGGGGGTAGTACATAAATACACAGCCACTGCCTTCATACATCAAAGGAACTTTTAACTTTTTGAGCGGGTGCAGAAATCTAATATTCCAAGTCACCCACGACTCTCTTCAGTGGAGACAGAAAAGCACAGAAGATTTCAGAGCCACACTCACAAACCTCCTTCCTGCAAAAGCAGAGACACCCTACAGGGCTACCTTCTCCTTTTCAAACGCCTCCTTTCCGAAGTGACCTCCCTCCCTTTGGATCCGCACAAGCTAAAACAAATGCTTCAAAGCCTTGCAAGCGCGCCTGCCAGCAGAAGTTGTCGACTACCCCTTTGGGGAAGAATTTCCCACGCAGAGGCCAGAGGAGAACTGGTTTGTTTGGGCTTCCCCTTTGCTTTAGGATTTAGCACTTGCCAGAACTGCTACTCGCTCCCTTCCAAGCGCGTTTATACCTAAGCAAACTCCAGGATTGTGTGCGGCTTCCCGCAACTCTCCCTTCTCACTGGCTCGCGCTTTGGTCTCTGCGCACAAACACACAACACACACACACCGAGCTGCAGTACTCATCCCCGAGCCGTAGCGTTCATTCACGGAATTTTAAAGAGACACGCTCGCTTTTTGTCGAGACAATGGGAAAGCCTCCCTCCGACAAGAATAAAACAAGATGCTAGCTAACTGCATCACCTCGGCGAGTGTACGCACTCTCCAAATGCCAACCCAATTAGCCTCCTCTTTGCCCAGCTAGGATGATCAAAACCAAATAGCGATTCCAGTCGATTCTTTCCCATGCTCTCCCTCCCCGCCCTCGCTCCCTTTTTCCTCCCTTGGGAAAAGGCATTGATGGGAAAGGGGAGAGATGGGAGGAAGGGGGGGCGGCGGCCAATCAATGGGTTGCAGATGCATTAGCCCAGAAAACAACGGCGGCTCGTTGCCTCCCAGCCCTACAAACATTCGCAGTTCTGCAAAAAGCCGCTCCTTATTTTAGAAAGTCCAGTTCTGCAACGCTGCGCTCTGCGAGGGGATTTTGTCCGAGGGAGGAGCTCTTGATAAGAAACCCCCTTGTTCTTAATTTACAGAGAATTCTCCACACGCACCTTTTTTATTGCCTTTCTTTAAAAAAACAAACCTCCAGAACGTCACCTGAAAATAGCAAGGAAGCAACAACGGAAAGGGGTTGCAAAAGCAAACAAGAATCTCTGAGCTAGCCAGGGAAAGGCAGATGAAAGGGAGGCGCTTTCTTCCCGAGAAGAAAAGGGCAAGGCACTCCCTTCCCGCAAAATTTCCCTGCAAAGGGAAGTTGAGAAAGCAGCGGCAGCAAGGTTAAGTAGACAAAGATCCTCCTGGCAAGGCAGGGTTTCCCCTTCTTCCGACGGGCACCCTTTACCCCACGCCGTCCCTTTCCCGTACACACCCACCAAACCCTCGGAGGACACCTGGCGCCTCCCTTGGCGCGTCCCCGTCCCCCCCCCGAGGCCAGCAAGCCAGGCACCCCGCCCCTTCTCACCCGTACCTACTCGGGACCCCTTGGCTCGACGGGAGGGCTTGCTATATGTTACCGGCTCAGCTGCTTCGTTGCTCCGTCCCCGCATTTCCACCCCATGCCCGCGCCTGCCCAGGGCTCCCCGCCGGCGCGTTCCTCTCCGGCTTCAGACTGCTCAAGCTCCCTCCCTCCTCCCCGCTTCCCCGCCCCGCCGTCCAAGTCACCGACCCGTCTGTGACGTCGCGCCACCCAAAGGCCAATAGGCGAAGGCGACGTCATCAGGCTAGTCCGGGTTTCCTCCATTCAAAATCTGAATGCCTCGCTCCGGCTCTTCCCGGTGCCTTGTAGAGGTGGAGGAGGAAGGCCGGGCAAGGGTGGGGGGAGAGCCAGAAAGGGATTGACACATCGCTCAACCTCGCTAATGGGGTTTCCTGAAAGTTCAAGGCTTTTGTGGGATTTGTGTTGTCAAGCAGGCGAGCCCACGTTACCCGAAGCCCGCTGCAAACACGGCGGCGTTGGAATTAGCTGGCCATTGTCTCAGCGAAAGGCATACTTATTATCTTTATTTTTAACCCCGGCATAGGGAGTCCCTGAACAAAAAGGCCAGCAACGAAATCAGGCGGGGGCAGGGCAGATGCTCATCTGTGCGCTGTTTCAAAGCACTGATTTCCAGTCTACCTTTCTCGATTTTTGGCAGTCAGGTAATTATAGCCTGCCCACCCCCTACTCTACTCTTTTAACTGTAAGAGCTAGCCAGCCGCTTTTTAAAAAATGAAACAAGAGGTCTAGAAGTACAGTGGTACCTCGGGTTACATACGCTTCAGGTTACAGACTCCGCTAACCCAGAAATAGTACCTCGGGTTAAGAACTTTGCTTCAGGATGAGAACAGAAATCGTGCTCCGACGGCACAGAGGCAGCAGGAAGCCCCATTAGCTAAAGTGGTGCTTCAGGTTAAGAACAGTTTCAGGTTAAGAACAGATCTCCAGAACGAATTAAGTACTTAACCCGAGGTACCACTGTATGTGACCAGAATCCAAGATTCTGCATTAGAAGGCTAAGACAAAGCCCATTTCTTTCTTTTACCCTTTAAGAATTATAATTTACAATTATACATTGCTTTGGGATGTCTCATGGGAATTTATTCATAACTATTAAGTTTTATGTATTCACAATAAATATCTCACCTTTCAATGAATCAGGGCCAAGGTAATTAACAATTTAAAAGAGACCAGGAAAATATCAAATTCAAAAATAGATATAAGCAAAATAGATATAGACAAATGAGCATGGGAAATGTTATCCATATAAATGGTAGCGAGATATGTGGATTTCCTTTTCACTACAATTTATTAGCAAGCAATGTACAGTAAATGACAGGTCTTTAAAATTCCAGACTCCTATCATGGCCAATGGCCCTGGGATAATGGAAGTTGTAGTCCAATAATGTCAGGAGGGCCACTGGTTCCTCACTACTACTCTATAGCCACACAACAGGATGTACTGAGTACAAGATTGGGTCAATTATTTCTTCACTGTGGAGATTAACATTTGCTACGCTGCCGGTTTATGGAACAAGCCACTGGCAAAGCATGATACAGACAGGAGGAGCTCCTGCTTACTACTCATCCAACACTTCCTCTGTGCTTTAGCGCTAGCCTTGTGGCATTTTGCCAAAACTGCTCCCTGTTCTTCCATCTCCACTTGGACAGCAGCCCACTGGTGATGGTTAAAAGGGAATCCCAATCTGATGTGTCATCTGATGGAGACAGCTTTTATTGCTCCCATATGTACTTCCAGTAGAAAGAAATTGAGCCGCCTGCAATTTTAACACCAACATTGATTCTGGAGGGATGTCTCACGCAAATGATATGTTTGCAGATAACAGTTCTGTTGGCCCACAGAAAACATACCTGACTTGAGGTTTGCAGTGCAGAACTACACGGAGTCAGTTGGGCAGGGTATCGAAAGCTGAGACAGAAAGAAAGTAAAATAATGGTATAGTGAATTGGAACAAGATCCACTTAGTCCAGTATTTTATTTCCAACCGCAGATTGACAGATGCCTCTGAGGAACTCTGAAGAAGGGAAGTGAAGCTGTTGGCCTTTACTTGTTGTTTGTTATTAGCATATAAACCTGGAAATTCCAGGTAACTGTCATGGCTGTTGAGAGAGCCACCATGGATTTGCCTGTTCCAGGAGTGGAGTGGGCTATTGCTCCCCATATGCTCCTGGACTACAACTCCCATCTTCCCTGAGCATTGGTTATGCTGACAGGGGCTGATGGGAATTTGGGTCCAACAACATCTGGAGAAACACAGATTATACCAGCCCTGGCCTAATCCTTTCTAAAGAGGTCTCAGGGAGTGGATCTCTTCATAGTCAATACCATTAATTTTTCATGTTGCTTGAAGAAAATGGTCAAGGTTAGCCCTGTGATATAGATTGCAGTCCTGTATGCATTAATACTGTAACTTGGAGACTGGTTCCGTTGACATTTATAGGACTCATTTTGTACATTGCCTGAAAGCAATTAAGCATTTTTTTAAAATGTAAATAAATAGGACTAGCTTTCGAGCAGGCAATTTTTTCCCCCTTTAACCAGATTAAATGGCAAAGAACAGAGTTGTATTTATAGCTCCACTGACACGTCATGCCCTGGTCCTTTTCAAGCACCTTGTTCTTATGTCCATTATAGTTCTGATGTAGGAGCGCCACTTCTTGTCAGATGGGCTGTCTAGGTTCATATATTTCATGCTAAGTAAGCCCTTGTGTTTCCATCTGAATAGTTTCCAATACTCTGTTGAATATCACAACCTCCATAGGTGGAACCGGTGACGGTGAGTGGTTTATGATCCACATTTTTAATCATGAGAAATCTGAGGCACGAACCACGAGTTCCCCCAGGTGTTCTGCTGGAGCAGGAAACAGGCACAGTTCTCCCAATCTGCTGTCCAACACACCACTCTTCTTTCTCTCTGGAGAGTAACATTTATTGATTTGTAACTCCAGCTAATTTTAACCAAAAGTGCACACAGTTTGGAGAGTACCCCAGTCAGTGCTGGTGTACTGCATGTCTGTATGAGACAAGGCAGTCAGGAGAGATTAAAATCAATCTCCTGAGCTGGTCTGGAAATGCTGGATGTTTAGATACCTAAAGGGAACTTGGCAGAACAAGCATGTGGTGGAGTTGAAAAGCTGCCCATTGGGCAGCAGCCAGTCTTGATACTCAGCCACTTGGGCTTGGCAGTGGTTGGCACAGAGGCCTGAGGGCATGGAACCATTTTAGGATCCCATTTTAGGATCCCATCCCAAGGGAGATGCTTGGCTGCTGCCAACCTCTCAGCTGCTCCTTCAAGAGAAGAGCTTTGAAAAACCCATTTGACATCCTTTTGCTCAGATTAGGTATTTTATTTTAGCCACTCCAAAGGACACAGTGGAAAAGAACTGGGGAGTGAAACCATTGATTGATGCTATTTTCTTCTTTTTCTAAGCAGATAAAACAAGCCAGACCTCTGGATTCCTCTGAACAGTAATTAGACCCGTGAAACAATTGCACAATGGCCTTATCTAATTAAATGCACTGGTAGCCAGGGGAACCCTTTTTGGAATGACACAACCTAATAAAGGTAGGTTCTCTCTCCTGGCTCCATTATCTTCCAAAATGTATCAAAGAGTGAAAGAAGCAGTGCTAGTTGCCCTCTGTTTTATTGTTCCTCTAATGAATGTGTTACTAAATTTCGAACTGGTACATTTTAACATTATTCATTTAACTAAGTGCCGAGAGAGAGAGAGGCTTGAAACAGTTTGAGCAAATACAACAAGGAGCTGTTATTTACAGAGACTCTGCATGTGAAGAATTTATGTTGGATTCAAATAATCTGAAGTTTTAGATTAGTGAGAGAAAGATAAAGGACTTGGTAAATACCTGCTCTCTTTTGCATGTGATGGGAGCTGATTCCTAACATTTCCAAGCTTGTGTGTGCCCCCCACCCCATTTCGGGGCCCTAAGCATCTCAGAAGCCACTTTTGTTTGGCAGAATGTGACTGCACACAATTGCAGAAATCACCCCACTGTTACAGCCTATCCTGTGACATCTGTCACCATCTGCAGATCATGACCACTTATCTAGTTACAGGCATTTTTAATTTCTCCACACTGGAGAGGATGGCTGCTGTTCCCCTGTCATGTGATAATGTATCAGTTCCTGTGATTTTCAGCAAAAGAGGGTTTTTTAAGGTACCTAGACCAAAACGGGATGCAGGTGGTGCTGTGGGTTAAACCACAGAGCCTAGGACTTGCCGATCAGAAGGTCAGCAGTTCGAATCCCCACGACGGGGTGAGCTCCTGTTGCTCGGTCCCTGCTCCTGCCAACCTAGCAGTTCGAAAGCACGTCAAAGTGCAAGTAGATAAATAGGTACCGCTCTGGCGGGAAGGTAAACGGCATTTCGGTACGCTGCTCTGGTTTGCCAGAAGCGGCTTAGTCATGCTAGCCACATGACCCGGAAGCTGTACGCCGGCTCCCTCGGCCAATAAAGCGAGATGAGCGCCGCAACCCCCGAGTCGGCCACAACTGGACCTAATGGTCAGGGGTCCCTTTACCTTTTTTTAGACCAAGAAACAGTTCTAGCAAATGCACCACACCGGATTGCTCCTTGTAACTGATTGGTGAGAAGCCCTGGCCTACAGAGGAATTATCTTAATGATTAAACTATGCTTTCACTTATCTCCAGCTTATATGCAAGCCCAAGGCAGTCAGGTTCTTGAATCATTCACCTTGCTCTTCTGTGTAGGTGATTTGAGGTGAGCCTTCTGGGCAGCTCCCAATTGTATTTTGATGGCTCAAGGCATTTTAATTATTCAGATGCACTAAAAAAAAACCACACACACACCTCAGTGCCTCTTCTTTCTTTGGAAATTGATGATGTCTCAAAATTCCAACCATCGCCTCCGGTAAGAGCAGCGGTCCCAGAGACTCATTTAATTATCTTCCAGGTTTACTAGAGAGTCTTGTCAGGGTATAAAGGTTGTTGTGGCATCTTGATGAGAAGGACTCTGGTGCAGGTGAAGGGAGCTCTCTGGCTGGTCAGATCAGATTCCATCTGAGGATATGTGATGTGATGCTTCAAGGGACTGAAAGGAACAGCTATTTCTGTTGCCAACCATGGCTTGGTCACTACTGCCCAAGGAAAACCCTGATTATGCTGTGAGAGGACTGCCGGCTGTTTCCACACACACCCTAACAAAATGTGAGGACCGTTAGAAAAATCTGTTTTTCCTACCTCATTAGCAGCAGTCTAAATCCCAACCATGCTCATGGGTTCTCTGCTGGTTTACAATGGACAAACAAGATGGCTTTGCCTCACTGTCAGCCTCCTCCTGCTTGGAGAATGTCCTGTCACGTAAATCCAACTTTCCTGCGGAGGAGAGGACTGGGAATGGTAATTAGGATTGCAAGAGTGCCTTTATCTCACACGTGAATCTGCATACACTGCAAAGTTCTGAAGGACCCCTACCCAGCTTATCGTATTTGTATCCAACCCTTCCTCCAAGGAACTTATTGCAGCATACAACAGCCCTATGAAGTAGGTTAGGCAAAGAAGACAGTGGTTGGCCAAGGTTGCTTTAATTGAATCCATATCTGTATTCAGCAACTAGGTTTCTTGTGTCCTGATCCAATACTCCAGCCACTACACCACACCGGTTTACACCCCCAGACCCTTCAGTTGCCCACCTACTGCCCCTCTCCCAAAGCCCAGACATCCCTTCCTCATTCTGCAACTGAGGGGAGGTTGCATCTTCCTTTTGAAAGCTGGTATTGAAATGCTTCTGTAATAAACGAAAATCTGCCCTTATTCCCTTATGGCGGACACAAGAGCCCTTATAGAGTCCTTTGTAGGTTCACAGAAGGGGGAGGACCCCGAACAAAGGCGTGCCAGCGCCTTATATAGACACTTTAAATTGCCCGCCCTGGAGTCCAAGAGCACCCCCAGAAACATCATACAGTGGTACCTCGGATTAAGAACTTAATTCGTTCTGGAGGTCTGTTTTTAACCTGAAACTGTTCTTAACCTGAAGCACCACTTTAGCTAATGGGGCCTCCTGCTGCTGCCGCACCACCGCCGCAAAATTTCTGTTCTCATCCTGAAGCAAAGTTCTTAACCCGAGGTAATATTTCTGGGTTAGCGGAGTCTGTAACCTGAAGTGTATGTAACCTGAAGCGTATGTAACCCAACGTACTATTGTACATACATCACAGAAGGGGTGTACTCAAGACCAACCCCCAGACACATCATACCTACGTCACAGAAAGGGGTGGTCTACAACAGAAATCTGAGTGCGTTGTTTACCTCCTGTCTGGCAGGTTACCTGTTAATGCTTACTTGATTGGATACCCTGGGGAGCCTGGCCAGTCTTTTGTAATGATAAATACTTAGTTCCTGAGCCAGGTCAGAGGCTCACCCTATTCATACACAGACATACCCTTAAGACAGGATTTGTGAAGGAAAAGACAATGGGGAGGCTTTTCCAGAGAAAACATTTGGTCAGTTTGGGACTCAAAATGGTTTCATGGCTGTTTTCCTGTGCTGCTTCAGACATGTGGTTTATATTTATGTACGTGTTTGCTTGGTACATTTATGAACATTATATATATATATGTGTGTGTGTGTGTGTGTGTGTGTGTGAATGACCTTATTTCTTTTTCTTCAATTGGAAATCCAGGTTCTAATCCCCATTCAGCTGTGAATCTCACCGGGCGACTTTGGTCAATTGCTATCTCTCAGCCCGTTTTACCTCCCACGGTTGTTGTTGTTGTGAAGATAGAATGTTGCTCTGGAGGAAAGACGACAACAGATGAACAAATGAACCCCCTCTGTACCCACTCTTTATCTGGTTTGGGCTCGGTATAACAGCAGAGTCTCGCCTTCAAAGGACTGCAGCTAGGAACTGCATTGCCCCACCTAATAATTTTTTTAAAGTGTATTTAAGCTGTGACAGCTCCCATTTAAAGAATTAGAGCATTATTTTTTTTAAATAGTGGAATTTTAAAAAAGTGGTTACAGTGGTACCTTGGTTTAAGAACAGCCCAGTTTACGAACTATTTGGCTTACGAACTCTGCAAAACTGGAAGTAGTGTTTCGGTTTGCGAACTTTACCTCTGTCTAAGAATGGACCTCATTAGGGAAAGCGTGCCTTGGTTTAAGAATGGTTTCGGTTTAAGAACGGACTTCCGGAACGGATTAAGTTCGTAAACTGAGGTACTACTGTGTTGTTGTTGTTTAGTCGTTTAGTCGTGTCCGACTCTTTGTGACCCCATGGACCAGAGCACGCCAGGCACTCCTGTCTTCCACTGCCTCCCGCAGTTTGGTCAAACTCATGCTGGTAGCTCTGAGAACATTGTCCAACCATCTCGTCCTCTGTCGTCCCCTTCTCCTTGTGCCCTCAGTCTTTCTCAACATCAGGGTCTTTTCCAGGGAGTCTTCTCTTCTCATGAGGTGGCCAAAGTATTGGAGCCTCAGCTTCACGATCTGTCCTTCCAGTGAGTACTCAGGGCTGATTTCCTTAAGAATGGATACGTTTGATCTTCTCGCAGTCCATGGGACTCTCAAGAGTCTCCTCCAGCACCATAATTCAAAAGCATCAATTCTTCGGCGATCAGCCTTCTTTATGGTCCAGCTCTCACTTCCATACATCACTGCTGGGAAAACCATGGCTTTAACTATACGGACCTTTGTTGGCAAGGTGATGTCTCTGCTACCACTGTATTCCCCTCTAAAAGTGGGAGTGCTCCAAACTCCACCTACTTGCACTCCCCACTTGGTTCAGGGTGGATTTTTCAAGTATGGCATTGTTGCCTTCTTACTTGCAACCAGTCCAGGCAGAGGGCACTGCCTGTCTGCTTCCTTTCCCTTAATCTCAGTGTTGTAGAATTTAGCAGGGTGGCATTTAGGGGCAAAATTAGAGTGAGTTGACTCTGCCTCCTATTGGCTCTGGTTCCACCTCCTTTTGGTCTCCGTGCCTTCTACTCTGCAGAGCAACAGGCAGCACTGTATCTTATCTCTCACTTTGATCTGGGCTTTGGACTAGTCAGAAGCAACACAATTCCCCCTCGCTAGCTCTGCTTCTAATAATCTCTCCACACAGGGTGCAAAGTAAAAGGGTCACTTAGTTCAAGTTCTGCGGGAAGGTCCCGTGTGAAGCAAAAGTTGCCTCATACTTCAAGTCAGTTGTGTAGCGGAAAGAGAATGCAGGCGAGTGAAACTTCAGGACTTTTTTCGCCAAGCAGGACATCATCGTCTGCCACAGTAAATTCACTTGCTCTGGCAAGTGAATAAGGCTTTCGGGGTTGTTTGTGGCAGATTAGCATAGAGGAACAGATGGAGGGAAATAATCAAGCAGAGGCTAATGCATATTTCCTTTTCTTTAATGGGGTTCCTACTTCACACTAACAGTTTAAACCGTAACCCTTGTTTGCAAGATCTTTGTTTGCATTTCTTATTAAAAGCTGAAGGCTGGAATTCATGTGGATGTGGATCTTTTGCTAAATCTCAATGTGTTTTGAACCTAAGCAGTCTGGATGTAAGCATCAATGAGTTCATCTGGAGCTTACTCCCAGGAAACTGGGGGTGGTGGCCAACAAAGCAGTTCTGTTAGCAGAAGAACTTTGGGCTGCGCAACAGAGCTTCATCTCACCTTCCTTTCACTGCTTGCCCCTAAATCTATTCTGGTGGTTCCTTCAAACCCCTGCAGCCAATTTGGGGAGGGTGCAGCAAGGACACATGGGAAGAGAAGAAGGAGAAGTTCCATTGTGCAAAGGGAAACCCATGTGCTAATACAGTGAGCAAATTGGATACCACCCTATGTGTAGGATTGCACCGCAGTGAATTCTCTGCAATGCGTAGAGAACTTAGAGAAGGGAGAACATTTATCACTTTGTGCTGGGCATTTAGGGGATTGGTGAATGGTGGTCACCATAATTGCCTGTGGTCCTCTGGCTATTGCCACTTTCTCTTGGGATGCAGGAGCTTTGCTTAGAGAAAGAGATAGGAGGAGGCAGACAGCTCATGAATTTCCAGAATGTGGGTCACACATTACTGTGCATTGCTAGCATGCATCCAGTGTAAGTCCAACCTGTACATTTGCTCCAGTGCACAATATCCTAAATCCTTAGCTCCTTAGGCTTCACTTATCATTTCCCATTATTAAACCGGCAACTAAATGTACTTATGAGAACAAACAGTGATGGGCAACGGTGGGAGGGGTTAAGGAAGCAGATTTGCACTCCCCATAGCTTTGATCACGGGGCTTTTTCTCCCCCTGCTATTTGTGAGCTATTTGCTGCCTCCTTCCATGCTTGGCAAAGTGCTGATAAGTGGCTGCCTTTTGCCCTTGGGAGATGCTCAAGCCATCACAGTGCAAAACTCAGCAGCGCTGTCAAGGCTGATTGACTCCCAGCAGTCTGATCCTCAAAGACAACTAGCTCATCCCATTCCCCTTGTAAGCATCGGCAGCTGGGTGCCTGCTAAAGCCATTGACAAGTTAGCTCCGTGAAGCTGAGATGCCAACCATCTCTTCTCCTTACATACCACTTTCCCCCCCAGCAAGAGAAAAAGCACAGCATAAATTAAGAAAGCAAGCGCTAAATTCTGTGGAAGTTCGATTTGCAATTCTAATTTGGTAACTGGACATTAGCTTTTCATGGGTATGAAGGACAGTAATATTCTGATTTCACAACACCCTGACTCACCTCAAATACCCTTTAATTTCTACCTTTATAACTTGGAAGGCTTTGCCATGCTGATAGGGGCAGGCATAGATGCAGATGGCTCCAGATTCAGTCCATTGCATCACTAATTAAAAGGATCACAGATAGCAAGGCGGGGAGGCCTCTCTGCCTGAAACGTTTGGAGGGTCCCTGCCACTTGGAGAAGAGGAATGAGCTAGATGGACTAATGGCAGCTTCCTCTGCATATGAGAAAATGTGTCTGCATGACTTCAGCTATTTTTCCACGAGTGTCACTAAGACTGCAATGCAAGCACACACTCCTGGGAGCAAGCCTCATTGAACATGGTGGGAATTACTTCTAAGTATACATGGAATAGGGACGTGGGTGGTGCTGTGAATTAAACCACAGAGCCTAGGACTTGCTGATCAGAAGGTTGGCAGTTCGAATCCCCGCGACGGGGTGAGCTCCCATTGCTCGGTCCCTGCTCCTGCCAACCTACCAGTTTGAAAGCACGTCAAAGTGCAAGTAGATAAATAGGTATCGCTCCAGCGGGAAGGTAAACGGCGTTTCCGTGCACTGCTCTGGTTCGCCAGAAGCAGCTTAGTCATGCTGGCCACATGACCTGGAAGCTGTATGCCGGCTCCCTTGGCCAATAAAGCGAGATGAGCGCCGCAACCCCAGAGTCGGCCACGACTGGACCCTAACGGTCAGGGGTCCCTTTACCTTTACCTTATACATGGAATGGAATTGAGAAGTAAGGATGCTCTTTGCTCTGGAACAAGTCCTTCAGGAATGCTGTTATGACAGAAAATGGTGGCAAAGAGCCGTGTCTGCGTGGCATGTGTGATACAACCAAGGAATTTGGGTTTCTACTTACAGCACTATGAAATGCATAACCTAATGTAATCATTGATTGTTGAAACAGGCCACATTGTAACTCAAAGGGATTTATTTCCCTGTTCACCACCACATTCCCACTAAGAAAAAGAGAGGCCCATTCACATGTAGCCCACTGGCTATACCTGTTCACTGTCTAAGCTTGGGCTTGATGTTTCTCAACAGCCCTAGGTGCAGACCAGTTTCCTCTAGCTGGTGACAATGGAAAGTATGTGACATGTCTGATGAATTTGATGCTGCTTCATCATAGTGAAGAGGCTAGAGTGCAGGGCTTTGTTGGAGAGTCCATGGAACATGTAATGTAATTGCTTCTTCGCTGCAGTTGCTCACAATCATGCTTGGAAAACATTCCACCTCTCATAATAACAAGCATATGCACAGAGCCAAAACGTGCTTATTAATTATTCCATAGGTCTATGGCTTCCCCTCTGAGTGTGTCCTTGCTTGTCCTCTCTAAAGCGATACAAAAAATGTGTCCGTTGCATTCTGGGATCCCATCCCATTTCCACTCTTATGCTTAACTTGGAGAAATGTATTCTGCCAAGCAGAGCTAAGGGACACGTTATAACATTGCTAAATGGAACTCAATTGCTGTGTAGGGGAAGTGGTGTAATCTGTAAAGTGCAGAGGCTTTGAAAATGTGATTGCCTTCTGTTTATTTTCACAACTTTATCAGGGCCCCTTAGGACTTTTTTTATGGGTGTATTCAGCAACAAGTTATTAACACAATAATAATGATAATTATTTAGTTGTACTGGACTGCCCGCACATCTTTCTGCTTCTTTTTAGTTGTTCGGCAACGCTCGGCATTATCGCCATCTGAAGGGACATTCTTGTGCTATATAGGGCAACAAAAGCGGGACAGCCCCCCACCCCCCGCAGAACATTTGTGGTATGAAAAACTACAGGGTTTAAGTAGGAAGCTATGAGCCATGCCTCCTGCCAACCTAGCAGTTTGAAAGCATGTCAAAGTGCAAGTAGATAAATAGGTACCACTCCGGCGGGAAGGTGGAAGAAGAGTTTGGATTTGATATCCCACTTTATCACTACCCTAAGGAGTCTCAAAGCGGCTAACATTCTCCTTTTCCTTCCTCCCCCACAACAAACACTCTGTGAGGTGAGTGAGGCTGAGAGACTTCAGAGAAGTGTGACTAGCCCAAGGTCACCCAGCAGCTGCATGTGGAGGAGTGGGGATGCGAACCCGGTTCACCAGATTACGAATCAACCACTACACCACACTGGCTCCCAGTGTTTCCGTGCGCTGCTCTGGTTTCACCAGAAGCGGCTTAGTCATGCTGGCCACATGACCCGGAAAACCTGTCTGCGGACAAACGCTGGCTCCCTCGGCCAGTAAAGTGAGATGAGCGCTGCAACCCCAGAGTCATTCACGACTGGACTTAACTGTCAGGGGTCCTTTACCTTTACCTTTATGGGCCATGCACTGCTTTGAAACATAGCAGAATGTCTGTCCCAAAACAGTTGCAGGCACAGACCGTTTTGGACTGCAATTGGCATTGCATATAAGCAAACCAATGCTTTCATGAATACAAGTCATCGAGAGAAAAAAGACACTGAAGGAGACCTTGGTGGTTCATGGCTGTGAATCAATTAAAGCAGTGGTCATTTAGCATGCCTTGTAGAAATGTGCTCTTGCCCCCTCTGCTGATGTACTCAAGCTTGCCTTGCCTTTCTCCACCAGTTTTCAATTTCTCTGTTGCTTCATCTCTCTAATTTAGCACGTTACCCCTTGAGCTCTTCCTCACATTCTTGTGGCCTCCATTTTGAATGCCATATTCCCAACAGCATGGGTGTGTGTGTGTGTGTGTGTGAGAGAGAGAGAGAGCTGACTCTCAAACATTTGCCACCGCATCAGCAACTTTTCCTCATGAAGGCTGGGAGGTTTGTTCTATCCGCCTTCCCATCTCAAACAGAGAGCTGTGGCTTTGGGAAAACATGTGCTCTCCATATGTGTCAGTACAAAAAATGTGGGCTAAAAAAAAGGGGGGTGGAGAGGGGAGAACTGAAATCCTGTTTCTAAAAGCTGGGAAAGAGCATAAATCTCCAAGCAAATGGAGGAGGGATAAAAAAAAAAATATTGCAAAATAAGCCCACAGCCAAGTAACCTAATGGGCAGCTAGCCACAGATATGTTGCCATGGAGACAGAAGATGCTTAGCACTGCCGCTGTGGGGGGGGGGGGAAGGCTTTGCATGGCCTCCTGGTGGGCTCAGAATTGCCTTTCCTCCTCCATCCTTTCCCCCTCCCCCATTCCAAGCTCTTCCTATGGAGGTTAATCCTTGGGGTTGGAGCAGCAGCAGCAGGCAACAAAATCTTCCACCCAGCATCTGGGATGTGTGTATGTTGAAGGAAAGGGTTTGTGTGTGTGTGTCTCTGTGTGTGTGTGTGCCTCCTAGCAGGATCAGGAAGAAAGGCCCCGCAATCTAATTCCATTTGCTAAGCTCCGTAACACAAGAAAAACTGAAGCATCAATACCTATGACTCTGTCTGACACATTTACTATTTATGGCATGAATCAGAGAGCTGTGGGCATTAACATTCCTCCACAGCCCTGCTTCCCAGCCACAGTAAGGCATGGTCTGTGGTACATGTATGACTCTTTTGTTTCAAAAGCTGGTCTCCGTTTCATTCTCACAGGTACCTCCTACATTGGGGAGGGGGAAACCACTTAAGAGTACAATTCCCTTATAGCGGTCTAGAAATGAAGTGGGACATGTGGATAGCTCAGTTGGTTAGAGCGTGGTGCTAATAATGCCAAGGTTGCAGGTTCAATCCCCATTTGGGACAGCTGCCTATTCCTGCATTGCAGGGGGTAGGAATAGATATGGGGCTGTCAACCTGGTCCCTACCGCCCACTAGTGGGCGTTTTAGGATTCTAGGTGGGCGGTAGGGGGTTCTACGGCACAAACTGAACCTTCCTTCCATTGAGCACTGGTGGGTGGTAAGGAAATTTTACCATCAAGAAAGAGGCATTAGCGGGCAGTAGGTTGACTACCCCTGGACTAGATGATCCTCAGTTTCCCTTCCGACTCTGTGATTCTGTGAAATGCAAACTGGGGTAGATGTGCATGTTTATCCACCATGCAAATGTCTGTGGGGTTTTGAAACGCAAAAGGGCCACTCCTTCACAAGCAAGCCGTGTGTATGTGTGTGGGTGTGTGCGCGCCATATGGTATTAATACACCAGAAATTATAGCTGAACTACTGTTTTGCACATGTTCACATATTTTACATAGTCTCCCCCCCCAATATACACTAAAGTCTTTGGGCATACTGAACTTCTATTTAAAATGCTACAACACAATACTAAAAAGGTAATAAAATGGCAGCTGGCAGGAAAATGGTTTCAAGCAGTTTAAAAGCAATAAGAAGAAACACTGGAGAAACATTGTAAGAATAATCCTTGAGGGAGGAAGAGAATTGACAACACCCACAGGGCTGGGGAACCTGTGGCCCTCTATAAGTTTTTGCACTATATTTCTCCATCATGCTGACCCTGACCATTGGAGCTGGGGCTGATGGAAGGTCGAATCCAACAAAATCTGGAGGGAAGAGTGTTCTCCACTTCTGCTATAATGCCCAGTATGGCCAAGACACAGGCGAAAAGGCTTTGAGAAATCTCTGCTCCCCACTGTGAACATCAACAGATGCTCAACCAGCACTCTCCCTTTATTAAGAACCGCAGCTGCTCACTTGTGTTTTGCATCTGCTTTGGCTTCCATGTAACAGGGCTTAACTAAGGCAACCAGGAAAGAAAGGGGCCACTTTAACACAGGAGCCGAGCCACAGGTGGGAGAGGAATGATGTTAAGTGGGTGGGGTTAAGTAGAGGAAGGCTAAGGCCCTTCCACCAAAACCTGCAGTACCTGCAAAAGCAGGGGAGGCTGGTCTCTATTAAGGCAAAAATTACTTGCTTACGTAGCACAATTTACATACTGCTCGATGGTAGTAAAACTTCTAAGCAGTTTACAATAAATATAAAAAACGCTAAGGTTGAAACACATCAACACAGCTGGATAGGATTGCCTAAACTAGGCGCTACAAGCAGTCTGGGGGTGGCACTAGCCGGCACTTTTTGCTTCTCAGTCTCAATGTTGCTGCTGTAGAACTCAGTAAGGAGGGTGGTGGGGGCAAAAATAGAATTAGTTGGCTGTGCCTGTTTTTGGCTCTGGCTCTACCTACTGTGGACATCTCCAGCTTTCACCCTACAAGTCCCAATAGGCACCAGTTACCACTGCCTGCAAGCATCTTCTTGACCCCACTGCCGACAACTTCCATGCTGTTTCTTCACCTACAGTCACACACACCCTTCTTAAATCTACATTTCTAGCTCTGGGAACTTCCTCCCTTAGAGCAGGTCAAGGTCTTCCCTTGGCTTTGACCCTTTCCCAAGGACGGGGTGTCCCTGACCCTTCCGCCCTGCTTTTCAATGCTCCTCTCTTTAATGGGTTTCAGTCTCGCCAATTAAATTACCAGTCACCAAGGCAGCTGCTCAAGAGAAGCCTTTATTACCTATTCCCTGGCTCTGAGTTAATCCCTTTCAAGTGAGCAGCCACATTATCCAAGCAAGAGGCCCCATCCTCACATAAATGGTTAATTAAATCCTAGTCTGCAGGGTGCCAGCTGGCCACTTTCCCCTCTCAATAACCTCTTGCTAATAATGCTGGTGCTTAATGATGGGGCAGATATTAGAATAGAGGGCTGTGCCCTATAATGTATGGAATTAGCTTTATTAATATAGACCTTTTTTACACCAGTAGGAAGAAGATGGAGGGCTACACAAGTGAAAATACAAGACAGCCAGCTGAATTGGGCTTTCTCCACCCATTGCTTGAGTAAGCAGATGAGTTTTAACTTCTGTTTCTGGGAATTTATTTCCTGAGTTTCCCATCTGAAGTGTGTGTGTGTATGTGTGTGTGGAGTTATCAAGAGGGCAACTTCTGCTGCTCACAAAGTATAACCAAGCAATACTATGTCAGAGAAAACTCATATATGGGCTGGTTCACACATGCACATGATTTCTGTGTATGAATGTATGGATTGATTCCATTGAAACCCCATGTGTCTAAGGAAACACGAATGTTCTACCTGTTCAGTATTTGACGGCTTGTTCACACATGAAAGCCATCCATTAACCTTCTAGAACAGGGGTTCCTAAACTACTCCACACAATCACCTAATGGATCACTTGAAAATTGCTGGGACTCTGGAGGGACCACTTAATGGTTCTTCTGCCTTTTGTAGAAAATTTCAGTGCACTGTGCTAGATGCTGTATGATTTTTCAATTGAATTTTATTACATTACAATTTTGAATTCAAATTGTAATACAATGGATAAAAAATAAAAGATGCAACAAGATACACACACATATATATAATGCAATGGATACATGCAGGGCTGGATTTAGGTTTGATGAGGCCCTAAGCTACTGAAGATAATGGGGCCCTTTATATGTCCAGCTGTCCTTTGTCGATAACAAATTGTTGCTGTTTTTTGTGTTGAATATTTTAGGGAGCAGGCTAGCAGGCGGGGCCCATTACTTACATCATAGGAGCCTACACAACACAAAACACTGTTGCTGTATGTAGGTTTTATTTTATTTGTTTTTTATCTTATATATTTTTTCCCTTTACATTTTTTTGGGGGGCCCAAGAGAGTGGGGCCCTAAGCTATAGCTTGTTTAGCTTATACATAAATCTGGCACTGGATGCATGGAACAAGAAATTGAGGGAATTTACTGAGGGATTTGTGTGTGTAGGTAGGATTGGTTGCAAAAGGCAAGTCATCTGTTTAAGGGAGGGTTGGGAGGGAATAGGCTGACAAGGCTTGGGCTCAAAGCTTTCCACAGATGCCGCGATCTCCTTTATCGACCCAAATCCCTCATTTCCTGTTCTGCCCCTTTACCCTTTCTCCCCAAACCTCACCCTGCCTATTTACTCACAAGCAATCCCCCCCACCCCCGCCAAAACCAATGGTAGAAGTGCAGAAAGTTGCAGCCTCGGCTCGGCAGCTTCTTGCAAGCAAACCTCGCGGATCCGCAGCCTGGCTTTGACCTTACCTGGTGGCCTCGACGATGCCAGCCGTCCAGGATGGCTGTTGAAGGAAAACAAGAGACTTCTGCTTCAAACGGGGAGGGCGCGGAAGTATTTAAATGGAGGGGTGAGGGGCAAAGGAAACTTGGAAGGCATTAAGAGGGGCTCGGCAGCAGTTGAGGGAGGGTGGGAAAGGAAAAGCAGCCTGGACCAAGCAAGCGCTCGCCTGGCGCGCCGTGACTGGAAAAGACCCTTAGCACGCAGACGCAAACATGGAGGAGAAAGCGCGGGAAAGGCTGCCGGAAAGTAGCGTCCTTCTCGACGAGCTCGCCAGCTCCCTGCCTCTTGTGGCTATTGCAGCTGAAAGGCCCCGAAGGAGCCAAGGGGGGTTACACTAGTAGCAGCTGAGGAGGGAGGCCGGACGAGGAGCTCCCCTCTCCCGCCTCAACGAAGCCCAGGCTTCTTAGGAGGGAGCTGTTGCTGCTGCTCTTTGGAGGACCAACAGCAGCAGAAAGCTCGTGGACGACCACCGGTGGTCCAAGGAATTGGGGAACCTCTGCTGTAGAGATCAAGCCATGACTCGCAGTGCCGGATTTACGTATAAGCTAAACAAGCTATAGCTTAGGGCCCCACTCTCTTGGGGCCCCCCAAAGAATTTAAAGGGGGAAAAACCCTGTCTGTACATTTCCAAAATATAAGATTAAAAACAAATAAAATAAAACCTACCTACAGCAACAGTGTTTTGTGTTGTGTAGGCTCCTATGACGTAAGACATGGGCCCCGCCTGCTAGCCTGCTCCCTAAAATATCACTGGTTTGCTCATTTTTATATACAGTGGTACTTTGGTTCTCAAACTTATGTTATAGCAAGTTTCTAGGCAGTGGTGGCCAAACTTGGCCCTCCAGCTGTTTTGGGACTACAATTCCCATCATCCTTGACCACTGGTCCTGTTAGCTAGGGATGATGGGAGTTGTAGTCCAAAAACATCAGAGGGACGAGTTTGGCCACCATTGCCTTAGGTACTGAATGACTGCTCCACGGTACAAGTGACCTCATTGAGCATTTGAATTTCAAATATTCTGAATATTTCTACTTTTAGTTAAGTATTTTTATTTACTTACTTAACGGTGGGGCAGCGGTTACACCCATGCACACTTGTGTCTGTTCTCACACGCAGAAGTGCAGCATCTGTGGCAGAGGAGGGGGGACTTGCCACACTCCAGATGCCATTGGTTTCCAGCTCTCATCAGCCCAAGCCAATGTGGCCCCTGGTTGACTACTGCCACTGTGAGAACAGGATACTTAGCAAGATAGGCCTTTAGTCTCATCCAGCATGTCTCTACTTGCGTTCTTATTGTGATGGGAGTTTAAATCCAATGGCATCCAGAGGGCCACAGGTACCTCATCCCTGCTCTCTCTGACTTCTCCTCCATCTTTCCCCAAAATATAATGGCCTGCTTGGCCACAGTCATGACTGTCAGTGTAGTTACTCTCTGATTTCACAGCTGTCAAGATCTCAGGCTTGAACTGGAGGCATTTGACCCTTCAGAAGTTGGCTGACATCATTTTTCCTTTATCTCCAGCCACTAAAAACTTAACTACAAAGACATTAAAAATAAAGTTTTCCCACGCTCGAGTGATTCTGCACTACAAGCTGATACTGACATACAGTTACAGTTGCTTAGTAGTTATAGAGTACTCTCAGCAACAACTCCAGCTCACTTCTCTTTGGCAGTGGACCAAATGGATGTACTCATCCGGCCCTGTAGTTAACCACCAATCTCTAAAAGAAGACTCTCAGTGGTATGCACATTTTGTGCCTAAGGTGCATTGACTGAAGGATGCTCTCACACACTTTGATAAGGAGTTTTGTACATTGTTTGGTCAATACGTTCCTGTCTTCACAGGAACATATTGGAGCAGGGAACCACTGTACTATCACACTTGTAATGCCCCTTTTCGTAGAAGGGTCATCTAGACCCCCCCACAATGCAGGAATCTTTTGCCCAATGTGGGGCTTGAACCCGCAACACTGAGATCAAGAGTTTGCTGCTCTACCGCCTGAGCTATTTTGGTCAAGCTAAGTCTTTACCGGCCCCACACCTGACATTATGTATGATGTCAAGTGTAGGGGAAGTGGGCATGGCCGAATTGGGCCCACAGACTGAAGATTCCCCACTGCTGAGCTACATATGCAGTGAGCCATGCTAAAATATTTTGACCTTGTTCTCTTGATTTTGAATTCCATTAGCCTTGATCCTTATGTGACCATGTTGGGTCACCAGAATGGCATGGGTCCTTGCCCCATCAGCATTGCTACTTCCCTTTGGTACTTGACAAATGCTCTCCACCTCTTTTAACTGTGAGGGAAATGGATATTCACAGGACTGATAACAGAAGAGTGGTACTAGGAAACCATCCATGAAAAAATACAGATGGTGAATGCGTTTGTTGAAATTTCTCCACAACAGAAGTTGTAACCTTGAGGAAAGATACCTTTGATTCAATGCAATAACTTTACACTCTTTATGGTATATTGGAAATCCACCTGGAAATTATCTCATTAAAACATCAAGGTACTAAGCATGAGTGATAATAAAGTTGGTGGGTGTTGTCATTTCTCAGCTCTTTTAGATTTTTAATTGTGCAGGGAATTGAGATATGTTGGTTCTGGTGCCTTCTCTAAATATACCAGTCCATGAAAACAAAGCACACATTTGCTTGCAGAAAACAGAACAGATTTAAGGTCCTGTTCTGCTAGCTGTCATGGGGAATTAAGTAATGATCAATATGGATATATGGCTTGTTGCAAGCCATGCATATCCCAGAACTCTCCAAGCTATTGCTTCATATTCTCAGCAGACAACTGCCTTGGTTTGCTTAAAACTCAAGGCTGTATTTTTATTAGTTTTTCCACAGTCCTGAAAGAGACTGTGCAAGTATTGAAATTAGTTCAAAATTAAATTCATCTAGCCCAATGTCTCTGGTAGATGTGCTAAGGAAGGACATGGCAAGTGGTACAGCTCTGTTCAATCAAAGCTTTGAGAAAGCATAGAGAGGTTCAGGGGTGGACAGACATGAGTTGAGGGAATGGCTGATCTGCCTGTCATTAATACTATTAGTGGTATAAGTATACTGTCATGAGCTTGTTTGACCTTCTTTTGAATTAAGTTAGGCTGCCGACTCATATGGCATCAAACGACAGCCCAAAGATGCTTCTACCGTAATCATCAAACAACTTCATGGCTTGCTCCTTTGGGCTGACAGCTCCAACGGTTTGCAACCATTCCTGTTGAAGAGAGTGTACTCCACAAATCAACTGTTAAATCACGACAAGATCACTCTTGTAAGAAGGAGAGTAGAAACAACGAGCAAACAAAACAACCCCACAAACTGTATGATTTGCATTTTGATTCTTTATTAAAAGGACCCTATGTGCCAGGCTCAATTCTTTGTAAACCAGGCTTTGAAAACAATGTGCAAATAAAGGCATGGGGTGAAGGGGTTATAATGGAAATAGCTATATCCCTAGTACTTCCAGGAAAGAAGGTAACCCAGCTAGAGCATAATGCTCATATTTTCTTTTTTCCTCTCTCCCCCACCTGCTCAGCCACTGTTCCTGAGCTTGCTGTCTGCTCTATTCTGGCGAGTGGGAACCTGTAGCACTCCAGTGTTACTGGAGTACTCGAACTCCCATCATCCCCGATCACTGGGCCATACTGCCTGAGGCCGAAGGGGAGCTGTAGACCAACAACATTGGGAGGGCAACAGGACCCCCAGCCCTGCTCTAGCCCACAACTCGGTTGTGGTGGTTGGGGGAGATGGCCACCGCAGATCTTGGGGCTCAGTAGGCACTCTGTGTGTGTGTATGTGTGTGTGTGCATGTGTGAATTCTGCTAGGCCAAAAAGAAACAAACATAATTTCCCACCTGCCTCCCCCATAACCCTTGTGCTAAAATAGAATTCAAAAAGATAGCAAAACAAAGAGAGACAGGGAGAGGGATAGACAATCACTTTCAATGCATCACTTCCTCAACACTCCCCACTCTGTTCCCATTCCCTCTCCCCACCTTAAATGTTTGTGTGCTGTGAATAATAATAATAAAAAAAAACCTATATAAAAGGGGAATTGGGGACAAACTTTCCTTTTCTATGGAACTAAGGAGAAAGTTTAGTTTTGATACCAGGAGGAGGAGAGAAAACGCTGCAATGAGGCATCAGTTCAGCCTCTTGAGGTTGTCCATTCTAAAGCCAGAACCAAGGGGCTGTGCAGCATTTATATTATATCAAGTTTATCTCCTTTTCCCTGAACGCCCCCTCGAATTGCACTTAGATTGGATGGGGGCTTCCCCCTTGCCCTCTCCCTGTCCAATGAAGTGAATGGGGAAAAAGGGGAACTGAGAAGAAATCAGGGCGCTGAGAGACTATCCAACCATGTGGGATGGATTCTGCCTCGTGGCTTGGTTTGGCTGCAGGTGCTCAGCTCTCCGACAAAGCCAGGGGGAGAGCGCTTTCCACCGAGCTGATACGGACAGCATCTCTTTCCTGCCAAGTGACAATGCATTGATTCCTTTGAATTCTACAGCTTCCACCCAAGGATTCTCAAACGTACTCTCCTATCCTCAAACCAAAATGCATAAAAAGAAACCACACTGTCTCTGGTCAGCGCTTTTCAGCTCGGCTAACTTCTGTTCCAGAGGTGAGTGGAACAGCAAAGTGGAGGCA
Organism: Podarcis filfolensis; assembly: GCF_964270895.1. Classification (NCBI taxonomy): domain Eukaryota; kingdom Metazoa; phylum Chordata; class Lepidosauria; order Squamata; family Lacertidae; genus Podarcis; species Podarcis filfolensis. Next base: position 97,864,405 of record NC_139605.1, on the reverse strand, counting down.
AAGCTGGTCTGAACATAGGTGGTGGTCGCCCAGCCTAATCCTCTATAGTCCATTCAAGATAGCTTCAGAAACTGGGATTCCTCTTCGGCATTTGTTGCCGCTCCCCCAAAGAACCATCATGACATCGCAGTGGGTGGGTCTTCTTGAGTCTGCCTCTCTCTCATTGGCCAGTTGCTAGTTACTGAGAACATGTTCCTATGGACAGCACGCTACTAGGTGCTGCCACTGAGCTCCTTGGAGCACTGGCTGCAGCAGTCCAAGTGGCTCATATTTACAGCTTGTGGAGCCCTAACCCGTTCCCCTCCGAGCTTTGGTTGGTGAACAAAAATCAAAAATCAAAATCAAACCCAGAGAGACTATTCTGAAAAACATCAATTCCCTACTTCTTTGCCTGCCTAGAACGTTGATCTGCAAGAAGGTGGTCTGCAACACCAAACATTGTCTTAGCTTTGGGGCTCCCAATCTTTTACCCTGTTGCCTTTCTTCCTTCAACTCTAGGCCTGAAAGCAGGCACATCTCCTGTCCTGCTCCAGGTGTATGTTTGCAAACAGGTAGTTCCTTTGAAGAGCACTGTGCAATACTAGAAGCAGCAGCAGTCAATGATTCCAAACTCAACTATGACTGATTGTCTCCCACATGATCTTCTCATTGCCTCTGAAAATAATAATAATTCTGGACCCGAAATGTTCTTCATTATTGTTATTATTATTATTATTATATCCATTATTTTGTTCTTCTTTATCCATATTTTCTTCTCTTTTTTCTTCTCTCTTTTAGAAATGTCAAACAAAAGAAGAAAACCCAGCAATAGGGGCTCTGGACCCTGGGGCAAGGCTACTGGGGGGTCGGTAAAGGGTGCTCTGCTGGCTGGGAGGGTTGACTGGGGTTTGTGGGGTTGGAGTCCTACTGGGTTTGGGTCGGAAGAGGCTGCCCTGTTGGGTGCTGGTGCTGTTGGACATTGGGCAGTGGTCAGGGTCTCCGGAGTCACTCTCTGTATAACTGTAGGCCTGAGCCCGGGAGATGCCCTTTTGCTGGCGCCTCCATGAGTTGTAATAAGTTGGGTCGCTGATATAATGGTTGACAAAAGAATGGGCTTTCTGTTGGTTCTGATCCACTTCGTACTCACTGTCACTTCCCTGTGGAGGGAAAGGGAAAGAGAAGAGGAGCATTAGAAGAGATCCGCCGGATTAGACCCAAGGGAATGGTTACCAGATTTTTTTCAATGAAACCGGGGACACTTTTTTATTTATTTTTTGAAGCTGGGTAGCAACAGGGAGTCAGTAGTGGGGATGGTGAGGCAAAAGACCCTGGGCCCAAGCACACATGCATATTGTATAAAGGTGCAAAGCCCTTCTTTCACACCCTGTGAAACATAAATGTGCAGAGTTTTAAAAAATCTGGGCAATGGTGCACCGCCCACCCATGACTCCCAATCCTTCCCTGATCTCCTGCCCCCTTTCCCTTTTGTTTTGACAGACTGGGGGAGGCTTGGGAGCCGTGGGTGGCCGTTGCCCATGAGGGACGCAAGGCGCGCCCTTTCTCTGCCAGGCAAGGTGCAAAACCCTTCTTTCTTGTGAAACATAAATGCGCCGAGTTTTTTAAAAACTGGGCAACGGCCGGCCGCCCTCAACTCCCGAGCCTCGCTCAATCAGTCAAAACAAAGGGGGAAGGGGGCAGGAGATCTGTAGTGCCAGACGTCCCCAGTTCCCCTTTGGCAGTGGAACAAACCACATCATATGGGGACTTCCAGTGAGGAAAAATGGCGGATGCCACAGCAGCGAGCAGCTCCTGAAGCCAGCCAGAGCCAACTGCAGTACCAGGCTGGCTCCGGGCTGCTGAGGCTGCCGTTGCCATGTTTCCAGGGGACAGATTTGCAAATCTGGGGACATTCTGGAGACGGAATTTGTCTGGGGACAGATTTGCAAATCCGGGAACATCTGGTAACCCTACCCAAGGGCCCATCTACATAGACTAGCAACTTGTTTTCCCAGTGGGAAGCCTCACAGTATTTTAGTGGATTATGATATATATGGAAGATTTCTAGTTCCATAAGCAAACACAGCCAGAGAAGATGGTTACCTGATGCAATCCACTCTCTCTCCTCAGCATTTTTTTGGTCTCAAACAGCAGGGATTCATCAACACTATGATTATTACTAATATTATTATCATTAGTAGCAGTATGCCGCCCTATACCCGGTGCTGTGCATGAAAGGCACAGTTGTTTCCTTTTTTGTTATATTAGCCGCAACATTACCTTAATGGGGAATGAAAAGGGAAATATGAGAGACAGACTTTCCTTCTAATGAGGGGCAGCTCCTTTTAAATTAGATTGCCAGTATACTTCCCTCAACATATCTAAAAGTTATTGACAATTAAATTTAGGAAAGATGAAATTCATCTTGTTTTAACTGATTATAGGGCTGCGTGCGATTAATTTGCAAACAGTTTTGATTAAGCTGACTATCCTAAATGAACACATTGCGTTCTGTCATTTGGTTACAGTACTAAGAGGAAACTGCTTTTTTTGCTTTCTGCATTCTCTTTCCCAGAAATGAGGGGGATATAATCATTGTTCCATGTTTTGGGATTATCTGCAATATAAACAGGCTGTGGATCAATGTGAGGACAGCGGAAAAAGTGGGGAGGAGTGGAAGAGATGAGAGAAGCAGGAACAGTAAGGAAGAACTGGCCCAGCAAAAAGGGCAATCTCTAGCTTATTTCTTTTAACAGGAGATAAGTAATGATGCAAATCAATTTAGGAGAGCATCATGGCAGCCGTATTCTTTACAGCAGGCACCCCCAAACTCAGCCCTTTGGGACTACAATTCCCATCATCCCTGACCACTGGTCCTGTTAACTAGGGATGATGGGAGTTGTAGTTCCAAAACAGCTGGAGGGCCGAGTTTGGGGATGCCAACATCTGGAAGGTTTGCCACCTGTGATACATACGGTAACTCTACTGCCAGTCTTAGAGGCTGAAATGAGCCAAATCACGAGGATAACCTGCAGTTAGTTTCTTGGTTCTCTCTTCATCCTCATGCTCCACTTTTAAGACTTCCTTTACACAGCATTTACAGCTCACATCACTCAATATAATGGGAAAGTTTCATCATTAAAAATAAATAAATGAGAGGTTTACATGCCCTTTGCTTGACAATTTAAGATTTCAGGAATTCCTGAAATTATGGTGGGCTTTAAAATCCCTAGTGCAGCAACTCAAGCCACTATAGCAACACGTTCTTTTTCTACTTCCAAAAGTAATCGGCCAGTAACCAAGTATTCCATCTATGGGAACATCTGGTTAAAAAAAAATTGTAGAGGGAAGGAGGTGGGGCGGGGACTGGCCAGGACAGGGCAGACTTGGCTCATTTTCCTCCCTTCAACTTTCCCTCTGCTCTCCCTAATTGAATTCAGCTTCTCCATTTGCAGAAGCACAATAGAGACCATTCATGAGAATCCACAGCCAAGCCAGGGAAGAGATCAAGTGGCACCTTTCAGCTCAGTTCAGCTCTTAGCCGTTCCTCAGAAGTACTCATTCCACCGGTTCAAGGGGTGGTGGTGGAGGAAGGGGGGACCCACGAGGTGGAGGAAGTTGCTGAGAGAAAGAAGGGGGCTCCACTAGGCCCATGTGAGGGAAACGAAAGCTGTGTGCTACACATCTCCAAAGTGGGGGGACGGCAGAAGAAGTATGATGGGTCATTGTTTCAGAGACAGGAAGGGTACAATATAAAGCAGCAAGGCCAGATGCATACACAGAAAGGATGAAAACTAGGTCTCTGAGCATATCTAGGCCTCAGATGCCCCACCTCTCTACTCTTTTACATGTTCTGGAAACCCAAGTTTCATATATGCTTAACTTTAGGATCACACTTGGACAAAATAGGTGAATTCCAATTCACAGTCACCTTGTATATCAGGCAGGGATGGTGAACTCCAGATGTTCCTGGCCTACAACTCCCATAATCTCATTATTCGCATGCCGGCTGAGGCAGATGGGAGGTAGAGTACCAACATCTGGAAGGTTTGCCACCTGTGATACAGTGGGATGCTCTGGGAAACCCAGATATCCCAGGGCCTCATTGACTACCCCCTCCAACACCATGCAGCATTTGCAATACCACAGAATGCCAGGATCTTCATTCACATCAACTCTGGATTAAAAGGCGACTCTTGTTTTTTGGGAAACAGCCCGATTTTAAAGCAGCTCCTCCAGGCCCCCCTGAATCTTTCGTTACGACTGCTGGAAGAGCTGCCTGCGAGTCCAGCTACAAATCTCAGATATTAATGAAATCCTTTGCTGGGCTGGACATATGGTACATGGCAGCATTGTGGAAATCCGAGTGCCCGGCATGACAGCTCTGAGGAGCAACCGTTTGCAGTGGCTGCTGACAGAGCTACAGAACACCCAGCTGTTCTGCAGCCTTCTGTTGGGCGCTGGCTGGGTACAAACCATGCCTCATGCCCTCTTATGTCAGGGGCCTATGATCAGTCCTGGAGAAATTTGCACCTAGCTGTATTAGCGACATGGACACATCGCCATGGCAGCAATTCCTCCGCCTGCCTAATTGCACCAAGGGTGCCCCGGCCACTTGGCCAGGCTTCTGTTTCTAAGGAGAGGACAAAGGAGCCATTTTGTTATAGCCTGGCAGGGTTGCCAACTCCTGTCAGCCTCAGAACTGCTAGTGCCTGTTGCTATTGGCAACAGGGCAAGGGGAAGAAAGGCCTGGCTGCAACAAGCTGAATGTGTCCCAGTCCTGACTTTTGGGGGGCAGATGTCTGCCTGCTTCTCCCTTACTAGCACCCGGCTGGTGCCTCTGATCACCACCTCATTCTCCAGAAGGAGGTAGAGGGATCAGACACCAGATTTGCCTCAGGCGGGTTGGCTGTGTAGTAAGTTGAATCAACCAGGACTGAGGACATGGGTAGTTTCTTTGCTCAGAGAATTCACTCTGCAATTTGTCAAGGGGGGACGTACAGTGGTACCTCGGGTTAAGTACTTAATTCATTCCGGAGGTCCGTTCTTAACCTGAAACTGTTCTTAAACTGAAGCACCACATTAGATAATGGGACCTCCTGCTGCCGCCGCGCCGCCTGAGCACAATTTCTGTTCTCATCCTGAAGCAAAGTTCTTAACCCGAGGTACTACAGTGGTACCTCGGGTTACATACGCTTCAGGTTACAGACGCTTCAGGTTACAGACTCCGCTAACCCAGAAATATTACCTCAGGTTAAGAACTTTGCTTCAGGATGAGAACAGAAATTGTGCTCCGGCAGCACGGCAGCAGCAGGAGGCCCCATTAGCTAAAGTGGTGCTTCAGGTTAAGAACAGTTTCAGGTTAAGTATGGACCTCCGGAACGAATTAAGTACTTAACCCGAGGTACCACTGTATTTCTGGGTTAGCGGAGTCTGTAACCTGAAGCGTATGTAACCTGAAGCGTATGTAACCCGAGGTACCACTGTATTTTCCTTCCTGCTTTGCAAAACTCCTCCATTACTCACAGTCACAAACTTGAAGAGAAGAGGGTAAGCAGAGCACATTGGTAAAGGCCTAGGCAATGTGGAAACAGCAGGCTTTAAAAAACAAGCAAAACCTTTTTAATAGGGTGCTCCTACTTCACCCCACTGACAGGACAACAACCCCCCCATTTAAATCTCAAGATAGGAGCCTGACTTGCATTTGTTTGTGGCCCATAAATTCTTTTAACAGCCCTCTCTGCCCCCCCATGTCCCTTTCCCACCCACCTCCGTCACTGTCATAGAGAAATAAATGGCATCTTTTAATTTGGATTTGGTATCACCACCACACACACAAGTGTGGCAGCTGCCAGCTCTTGAAATGGGAAACTCTAATATCTGTACAAGGCCTGGGGTGGAGCCCTGTGGTTGGGAAATAACTGTGGTGGATCCCAGCCCAACAGCTATCAAGTTTGCAAAAACAAGGAAGGAGAAGAAAACCACCCTTGCCACTTGTTTTTCTGATGACTGGCTCCAGAAAAAGAAAAGGCTGGTTTTTGTTGGTCCATTGTAGATCCTAGTGTGCACAGGCCCCACTCTAGCAAATTTTCTGTGTTCTTTCATTTTAGATAGATATCCACCACCTTCTGCCACCTAGCTTTCTGAGAACTCATTTCTCCCCCACCCCCGGCCTCTTTACCCCCATTTTTCTGATAAGCTGTTTCTGATCCTGGAACCCCTGGTACTTCTAGCAGCAAACGTAATCAGAATCTTGTAATTTCTGACAGCTCCGTGAAGTGAAAGATCTTGTACAGAGGCCTCCTATGGACAAAGTGACCCGACAATGTCGTTTTGTCACATGGCAGCATCTCTTGTGCTATGCACACTTCTTGCAAAGCCCATGTTTTCTCAGTGATTCTGGCTCTGTGTTCACCATATATTTAAAGTGCATTCTAAGCATACAATTTCCCCAAATAATCCTGGGAGCAGTAGTTTGTTAAGGAGGCTGGGGAACTGTAGATCTCTGAGGGGGTTAACTACAGTTTCGTAGGATTCTTTGGGGTAAGCCATGTGCTTTAAATGTATGACATACGCATACAGGAAGTTGGAGCCCTTCTAAACCTCTCACCATTCCAAGAAGTCTTGGTCTATGCTGGAGGGGCTCCATACCTGTCTGACACTGTATTGTTTTTAATATTCGGTTGGAAGACGCCCAGAGTGCTGGGGAAACCCAGCCAGATGGGTGGGGTATAAATAAATTATTATTATTATTATTATTATTATTATTATTATTATTATTATTATCTCTGCAGCTGCAATCCCTCAACAAACTTAGTACTCCTCAATCTAGTTCAACCAAAAATGTCTCCACTGCCAGCCTTTCCATTTGGCTCACCTGCGAGTCAGAGATTTCCGAGGGCTTCTCCGTGAGGCTGCTGCTCTCCGCTGGGATGAGGTCGTTGTATTTGGTGACGTCCTCATCCGAGTAGTGCAGGGAGCCGGGGCTGGGTCTTGGCGGGGACCTCGGGAGAGACATGGAAGCTCTGAGATTCCGTTCAGAAAGGGAAAGTGTTTAGTGCAGGAGAGCAGAACTGCCCTTCCCAAATTCGGTCCCTCTCCCCGCACCAAATCCTTTCTGCGACTATACGGGCACAGCCTCTGGTACCTTGTGTAGATTCCGTTCTTCCTGCAGAAGGAATTTTTCACGGACAGTCGCCGGTTGTTCAGCTCCAGAGCAGGAAAGCTGCTCTCGTCCAGGCTAACCATCTCACCGTGGCCAAGGGCATTTGACTTGGAGTTGCTCCCTAGGGGTGAGGGGGAAGCCAAGGGGACAGAAGACGTCATCATCTTAGGATTCCTTAGCGGCTAAGAGACAGCGGCCAAATTCTTGCCCCAATGAGAACAAAGCTCAATGGCTTGTTTCAAGCCTTCCTGACTTTATTTAAGGGGTGCCATCCGAGGATTTAAAAATGATGGCGTGGAAACAAAAAGGGGGCACAAAAATCCTTTGGGTGAATAAGTGGTGTGGAGTGCCCAGCTTCCACCTCTATAAACTGCTAGGTACAGCCTTTTGAGGCTATGCCAAGTACATCAAAGGGACAGATCATTAGGTGTTCCTGTAAGGGTAATTTTAGGGGAGCAAAGCTTACTCTCCCACATTGTGTACACACACACACACACACACACACACACACACACACACACTTTAAGCACATCTTGTACTGTACCTCTGGGAAAATCCACATACTGTTCCTTGACTATCTTCCTCTTTGAGATCTTCCGTGGGAACAGTACAGGAGCTAAAGTGAGTTAAGAATTTGCTTGAACTGAAGAAGCAGTTCATATGCTCTTGGTTTCAAGCACTGAGAAGAGCTTTCTAAGAAGTTAGTTGCAGAGAGGCTGCAGAGCAGAGGGGAAGCACCCTCTGGGCCTTGGCCTTTGGCCAGGAGACCAAGGGCTGCTGGGTGGCTTCCCTTCCTGCCTCCCTGGAAGAACATCATGGAAACAGGAATCCATGGCTCCATCCACCAGCCAGAGAAGGAGCCTCTAGCAAGAGCTTGCTACATCCCTCCCTGCCAGAATGAACACATATAAGAACTTTGTAGCCAAGAACTTGTGCCTGTGTTTGTTTTACCCCTCCTCCCTCCTCAATCGCCTTTCCTTTCCTGAGCTTGAGTGCAGGGAGCATCTTACTGTAAGCTGATGTGACAGAATTTTTCAGCTGAAGAGCAGGGTTAAAATAAAGAAATAAATGCATTCTTCCCACCCAAGTAAAAGTCATTTTATGCCTTTGCCGCACACCCTCCCTGTCCTCTCTGAAGGCCTCTGGGGTGGGACCATAGGTGGGGAGAGATCATAGCTCAGTGGAAAAGCTTATGCTTTGCATGCATAAGTTCCCAGATTCAAGTCCTGGCAACTCCTGACAACAAAAGCTCCAGCCTGAGACCTCAGAGAGCCCCTGCCAGTCAAGAGTAGATGATATTTTGGACACATGGTCCAGTGTGTTAAAAAATGACTTTGTATATCTCTAAGGCTGTAGATTAAGGGCCAATTCAAAACATCAGTTTTTCTACATAGTGCTTCAAGGTTGTGTGTGGGGGGGGAGCAGGGGACCCCTTGTGAGCACCATATTGCATGAAAATGGTTTTTGCCACATGCAGATGTGTTTGAAAACTGCTACACGCGTGATGACACAGAAGCTTCTTTCCCTGCAGCTGTGTGCACCCATACAAGGAAAGTGACTTGCAAACAATCGTTGCAAGCCATTGTTCCCAAAGATGCCACCCCACACAAACTCACTTCTCCCATCCATTTCGCTTATTTAAGAGGAAAGCTCAGATTTTCCTCACAATTAGAGCAAAGCAAACACAGTCGCGTTCCCTTGCCCTGGTGACCTCTGCAGTTGCCTGTGGCGGTGGCTGGGACACGAAACCATTTATTTTAAGTGTCAGCTTGGAGTGGCGTCAACAAGGTCACTGACTCCACACCCCACCCCACCCCCAACATACCACATGCAGGCACTAGAGAGGGGATTCTTAGGGTAAATCCCAGTCAGCTGAAGAACCCTTAAAGCTAGGTTTTGCATTTAAGATTCCCTCACCCTGCTCAAGTGATGGAGGGAGCTGGTACAATTTTAATTGGGTAATGGGAATTCAGGAGTCTTAGCTTAGATTGGGGTAGTTGGTGATGTGATGCCCTCCAGATGTTGTTGGACTCTAGTTCTCATAATCCCTGGGCTTTGGTCATGCCAGCTGGGTTAGTGACCAGGTCATGGAAGGAGAACAAAAGAATATAACATCCAATAAGAGGTGGTGGAAATTCTCATGGGTGGGCCATTGGCTTGGGGAAGAGGTTTGTAGCTAGGATGCTGCAGGCAGGAGTATCATCTCCTGGTTGGAGCTAAGAAGGCAGCAAGGAGCAAATCTAAGGATGTTGGACCAGTAGAATGTACAGTGTCGCTTCCTGCCACCTATTCACTATTGTGCTCCACATGGGATACAGCTATTGAAATCTCTCCACCGTGTTTGTATTCAATACTCTCAAAGGAAGGAGCCTTAATTAGAGGGAAAGGACGCCTCAATACGAAGTTGTCAGCACCCACCTGAGTCTGACTTCTTGGCATACTTCTTGCTCTGCCCTCGGATGATGAGGACAAAGACCAGCAGGAGGATGAAGATGAGTCCCACCAGAGCAATGACCACCAGGAACCACCACTCCTCATAGAAAGGATTGGCTTTCTGGGCTGCAAGACAGCAGGCAGCACGGAGCAATCAGACACCCTTTCCCTGAAAGGCCACCCACCCACATTGTTTCCTATAGCCTCTGCTCAGGGCTTAGTGACCCTGACCTGAGGGAGTGTTCGACTTTCACCTTTGTTACCTGAAACCGATGGGGAGGGAGAGCTGGGTGTCCCATAGCCGTAGTCATTGACAGCAATGACCCTGAAGTCGTAGCTGACACCTTGCTTCAATATGTCCATGCTGAAGGTGTATGAGGTCACTTCCTTGGGAATGTCTTTGATGAGAATGTCCCAGAGCCCCTCATCTAGAAGAGAGAGAGAAAAAAAACCAAGTGAATTTGCAACAGGAAATGCATGTGTGTGTCTATGCACCTATAAACTCATTGCAAACACACACACACACACACACACACACAATGCAAGCATGGGGAAATAATTCATAACCACTGCCCTGGGAAGTGAATGAGGGGACCTATAATGCTGAATATATACCGAAAACCCTTGTTTCCTCTCCCTAAAAATGACAATAATTGATACAACCTATTTCCAGACATTTGCAAAGTTCACATAATTATTTGCTATGTTAGCATGATGTACATGCCAGTGATCCTTAATTTTTTATACGTTTGAATAAAGAATGGTCAAATGAAGCTCAAGCTGCTCATACAAAATGTATTTGCAGACATTTGACTGCATGTATAAGGTTATTAAGTAACGCAGAAGAAACTCCAGCTCTGAAGAGACTGACTGACGGAAGAAGGGGTTCTGAAAATGTCCTTGTTCTTTAAAAGGTATGCCGGGTACATAACTGTCCAGGAAGCTTCGGCTTTAATTAGTTCTACATATCTGATGATGGAGCCAACCCAGAAGGTGGGCTAAATTGACTCTTGAGACATTATAATCCCTAAGGCTCTCTGATTCAGAGAGGAGTGGCAAAGACATATTGCTGAACAGTATGCTCAAGACAGCAGCAGGTCACAGTGGTGGAGGACTCTTGGGTAGACCTGAAGCCCGTGTAGTCCTAAAGGAAAGACCAGCCTTGTCAGTAATAGCATTAACATCATTGAATGAGCGAAAATATTTTTGGAACCTTTAATTTAGGGGTGTGTCACAAAATACCTTGCATTTGTGGCACACCATGGTAATTTGGCAGAAATAGGCAGCCCCCTTTCAGCATCAAAATCACACGTAGACCAAGGCTATATTGTCGGCGTCCAAGCTGGCAAAGGACAGGTGAAGACAGAGCAATCTCTACATGCCCCATGACTCTTAGAAGAACAATGGGAGAAGCCCACAGGAAGGCTAACAGAGGGGTTATGAGGTTTTTCTGTGCACACTGTGGCCAAATAAAATGTCCTTACTTGCTTCACACGACTGTGGGCTCCTTGGGTTGATCTGAATTACTACAGACACTCTCAATCTGACCCACCATCCCCGCCCCGGAAATGCCATTGTGAGTCACTGCCTCCCTCCTCAAGGCAGGAGATTCTGCTCCTGCACTGTCTGAACCAGGAGTAGCTTGATTGACCCTGTTAACATTCGCTGGTGCAGAATGGTCTTTCCTAAAGGCAGAGGGTGACTTGGAGGAGACTAGGTCAGGTTGGTAATTCATCCAAAGAGATAATGGGCGGCCTCCTCAGTGGGTGGGTACTTTGGGTTCGCAGAACATTTATTTCTCATGGCACATTTAACAGCTCTTTTGTACCACATTAGCATACTGTACTCAGCATGCAGTTTGGCAATTACTTAATTAGGACGTCTCTGGGTCCTAACACCGTTGGATGTAGCCTAATAGCTACAAGGGACTGGATAGCCAAGCTCTCACATCCCAGTGTGCAAACCTCAGGTGAGTCGGGTCTCCCAACTGTATGTGTCCATTTCCTCGCTTGTCCAAGAGCGGATTACAACCTGCTTCGCTCAATGCAGGCAGATTGCTTGCTTCTAACGTGTAAGCTCCTTTAGGGATTGACTCAAGGGGGAGAGTCTCCATCCCCAAGAGGAAGCTTGTGGCTCATGAAACATTCTGCCTGCTCCCGTCTCCCTCTGGGGAATGGAGAGGATGATTGATGGACCTGCAGCCCAAGAGCAGGGCAGATGCAAGGGGATAAATCACTCCAGTGCTTTGAAATGGACTCTGGCTTGCTTTTTAATGAGGCTGCTGTGAGTAAAAGCGAGAGAGGACAGGGAAGAGCAGATGGCGTGGCACGGGGCCTGTTAATTGCCACGAAGGCTCGTGCTGAAAGACTCGTGCTCCTACCCTGCAGTGCTCTTTGAGTTCTACCTCGCTAGGTGACATCCATTCCAGGCACCGTCAGATGCGGCCAGGACAGGTGAATGTCTTATGGGTGCTAAATCAACTGGCAGGCAGGTGCCCTGCATTTCTTGGCTGTACTCATGCAGGAAACACCAGTTATGGTCTCTGAAGGCAGGCAGTTCTTACTCTCACAATGCCCCAGTGCAACACTTTCCCCTCTGCACCACGGCACCTCCCTTCCCTTTCCAAGCTACAACTGGATCAGCCATAGCTGTCAATGTTTCCCTTTTTTAAAGGGAAATTCCCTTATTCCTAATAGGATTCCTTGCAAGAAAAGGGAAAAGTTGACAGCTATGGGATCAGCCTACAATATATGCCAGAATAATAAAGAGAAAATGGGTGGCATTCAACTAAAGCTTACTCAGAGAAGACCCAGTGAAATCAATGGACCTAACTTAGTCATGGTCATTAGTTTCAATGGGTCTGCACTGAATAAGACTTAGTTGGATACCACCTGATGCCTCTGAACATTTGCAGAGCGCAGTTACCAGTGGGTAAGCACAACCTCTTGGTTATCTGGGACCAGGAGAGAGAACTTGCATAACAGAAGCGCTGACTTTCGGGCAGGCTGATGCTTTGGGCACATCTTGGTTTGGAAACTAAGCCTCGTCTTTTGGGATCATGATCCCAAAAGGCCCACAGGACAGAAGCAACTTTAGGACTGCTAATGGCTGAGTCAGCCAAGGGGGATGTGGACTGAGCGCAGAGCTGGTACCTGAAGGACGCGCCTCAATCACGTATCTGGTGATAGGACCTTTCCCAGGGTCACCGCTTGACCAGTGGATTGTGATAGCCGAGCCGTACCTGGAGATGAAGGGCTCACCTGGAGGACCTGGAGCACCTGGGAACCAAGAAAGACATTTTCAGTACACAAAATGGGCTGCGAGACTGTGGAGCAAGTAACCAAGGAATCATTTCTTTCCTTTTTTCCTGCTAAATACAAGCCCTAGGCAAGAAAAACTGCTAATCACATCTAACCATGTCTATTCCTCAAAGGGTGGGTTTGTAGATGCTTTCAACAGAGGTCCAGTTTGTTGATTCCATGTGGCTTTAAATAGTACATCACTTTTTTGGGGGTACATCATTAGTACGTCACCCATCAACCAGGACAGTTGCTCCCTAGAGAAACTCAAGAGTTCAATTCACAATACTGTGCAAGATCTATATATAAGTATATGAAGTGGCAGATAAAGAAGGTTTTTCCTGGCCCCCCCACCCCGCTCTTAGTGTACCTTCTCCTGGCCCAGTGGTGATGTTGGCTTCTACTTCCGGTCCGTAGGTAAAAGTCTTGGCTCGGATTCGGAACCGGTAAGTGACTCCTTCTGCTAGATCTTTGACTTTCAACCATAGGGGACTGTTTCCCTTCACATCCACTGTTACAATCTTGCTCACACCTGCAGGGGAGAGAGGCAGAATTTAGGGATTAGGCACGCAACCCCATCAATGGCCACCTGCAGCCACAGAACTTTCCCTGCAGCTAAGTTGCTGCAATTTATCAAATCCAAACTCTCTTAGGCTTAGTTCCTAGTTTCTTACAGTTTACATTATTGCTTATTCCTTCCAGCACAGATAAATACCTTAATATGCTGGGTATTTTATATGGGTCTATGTTGCTGTTTTTACAGGATAAGGAATGGCACCTAATACCATGGAATGGTTTCATTGCATTTATTAATACTAGATCCTTATGTTAGAGGCACTTCAGATGCATGGTTGGATGTGGAATTTGGTCAGTTAATAATGTTTCAGCATTAACTGTGATTATGTTCTGACATTAGTAGTGTGTGGGATTGTGAAACCAACCATTCCTTTATATTAGTTGGATATTCTTTGCGAAAACTTGTGGCCTAGTTATTCATTTGTTTTTGTTGATCAGAAAATTATATATATGGAACAGCATATGACCTTATGGGGCAGTACAAGACAGGATGGCCATTTGAGCCTGGGACCTATTTTTCTAATTATTATTATTTTAAATAATACTTTTTTTTTCAGGAAAGGGAAGTAGTAGAAAAATGGTGATACCAGAAAGCTCATTTTTAAGCAAGAGGGGAATAGAACATATGCTTGAATATTATCACTGAATTTCACACTGGAATATTGAATACACAGTGCTTGATAAACACACATTCCGGAAACCGTTTTTTTAGCACTGGCAATCCAAGAATCAAAAAAAGGCATTTGAGCATGTGCAGAATGCCTTTCCATTACTACTGAGTATGCACAGCTGACCTACACGTCTCAGATTAGGAAACAGAATTTGAAGATAAAACAGGTGTGGGGTTACAGTTAGTTTTTGGAAATTAAGTTCTAATGGTCACGATTCGTTGTACTGTCTGTTCACAAAATAAAAAAAAAACACTTTCCCCCTATACTGCTGTGGCAACCCAAAAATAAAAATGGTATTGAGCTGTGAATAGATGTCTAGGCTAAACACGGCAGTTTTTTATTTATTCTATGGCTACATGCCACTACCTGCTCCGTTTGAAGCAATGCCAACAAAAGCCCTAGAATAAATGGCATATGAGTTGCATTGTATTGGGAAAAGGGTTCGCAAGAAGATTGCTATTAAATTCAAATACCTTGAGACACTGGACTTCTCACATATTCCCAGATAAAAACTGTCACATGATTCGAAACATGAGACAGACTTGTTTTTATCAGTCTTGCTTGTTTTAATTGATTCACTACTTCAAACACACAACTGACTCACTAATTCATGCACATTCATAAACCTTCACATGCACACACACACCGCCCTGTTCTCAAAGCCCCTCACCATCCACAGGCATGCAAGGTTCATAGATGAGTCGGTAGCCCTCCAGGATTCCATTAGGGAAAATTGGTGGCTCCCAGGAGACATTCACGGAGGTGGTGGTGAGCTCACTAAATTTGATGGAGCCTGGTGAGCTGGGGGCTGCGAGGAAAGAAAAGGAAGGAGTTAGAAGTTATGGGCGACGTTAGGCTTTCCTGTCAACAACATGGCCTCGTGGATGGAGGTGGTCTAACTACCCACCACTAATCTCCAAAAGGAAGGACAATCCATTGAAAGAAATTCTATCAGTCCTTGAATACGGGTGACCTTTTGCACAGCCAGTGAAGGAAAACAAGACAGAACAATGGCAGGATGGGAAGCAGAGATATCTGGTCTAAGAGCAGCTGGGGAAGGGGACAACATGGGTTAAGTACTTAAAAACCCAGAAGAGGAGACGGTAACCCCCACTCAACTGAGAATTTACTGGAGGGTCATGGGCCAGTGATGGTGGCTCTTCATCACATCTGTCAAACGGGAATAAACCAGGGCCAAAACAGATGTTGAAAGGGAAACACGGAGAGCCCAACATTGTGTTTCCCTCACAATGGCAATACATGGGCCGGGGATGGGACATTTACTAGGGAGAACCAATAATAATAATAATAATAATAATAATAATAATAATAATAATAATAATTTAAAATTGTATACCACCCTATACTCTCAGGTCTCGGGTGCTTAAGCCTTTCCTACCCACAGATTCTCCCTTACAAATACTATCCACTAGCTGATTTTAACTTCCTCCAGCCAGGCTTCAATAGCAGAAGTTAGAATCGCTCGTGTGTGTGTGTAACTATTGTGAAAACGGACTGGGGAGGAAGGACTGGGGAGAACTTTGCACACTAGAATTTAGCAATGATGCCAATGATTGCAAAACACTTTGCACACCCACTGTTTATAGAACAGATTAAAAAGGAATGTATACCCAACTATCCCTCAAGAACACAAGAAGACTCTTGATGGCTCAGACCAAAGGCCCATCTATAGTGCAGTATCCTGCCCTCACAATGGCCAATCAGGAGACTCCCAGCCAAATGCTGTCTCCCCTTTGTGAATACTAGGGAGGAAAAGCAGCTCAACCTCTGGATATCTCATAGCTTTAAAAGGCAACCACATCAGGGCAGAATCTCTCTTTCAGGTTCATGGTGGTGATGAGAATGCAACCTACGGACAGGCCACCCCATAGAATGGTTAAGATTTAGGTTTGAGGTGGCAAAGTATGGAATGTAAGAGGGGGAAATGGACGATGTGATTAAGGGAGCTGTGGAGGCCAAAAAAGGGAAAAGTGGAGCCTGAGGCAGACTGAAAACGGAGGAGACTGTGGATTGGGAAACCAAAGGTGGGCAAAGGAAAGTGAAGAAGGCTGAAATAATGTTTAACTAGGCCAAAGTTTCAAAAAACTAAAGGGATCATGGCGCCACCTTGCTGGACCCACTCCTGAAATCACAGCGTTCACCTCACCACCACAGGTTGGGAACACATGAGAAGGGGAAGCCTACATGTGTAGAAATTGCATGTGCATTGCCTTACAAAGCAGCAAGGGGCTGCCTTCAAGGCCAGCTCTAGCAGCAGTGAGACTCCACAAAACTCCCCCAGCAAGCCTATTAATAGAGTTTTCCATAGCCGTAAGTCACAGAAGGAAGCAAGCAGGCAGAAAACCAAGAAATCCCGGGAAGGAAGCTGATCTCCTCAGATTTCTAATTTTCTAGGAAGTTGTTAACTACTTTTGAAACTGTGCTCACGGTTTTAATCTGTCCAGGGCCGAACAATTCCCACAAGCCGACTCTATAGCACGTCTAAATTGTTTGATAATAAAGCTTCTTCCACAACATCACATAATATTGCGGGAAGACACTCCCAATGAAAATTTATGTTGCTATACATCTTAGATGGCTGTTTCTTTGTATATACCGTATTTTTCGCACCATAGGGCGCACCGGACCATAGGGCGCACCCAGTTTTTTTGGGGGGAAATAAAGGGGAAAAATTATTTCCCCCCCAGGCGCGGGGCTGGGGCGGGGGAAGCTCGAGCTTCCCCCGACCCCAGCCCCCAAACAGGCAGCTCTCTGCAAGCCGTGGGAGCGCTCCCACTGCTTGCGGAGAGGTCCGCGAAGCCTGGGCGCGCTGATCTCAGCGCGCGCAGGCTTCGGCATGCTGGCAACTCTCTGCAAGCAGCGGGACCGCTCCCGCTGTTTGCGGAGAGGTCCGCGAAGCCTGGGCGCGCTGATCTCAGCGCGCGCAGGCTTCGGCATGCTGGCAACTCTCTGCAAGAAGCGGGACCGCTCCCGCTGTTTGCGGAGAGGTCCGCGAAGCCTGGGCGCGCTGATCTCAGCGCGCGCAGGCTTCGGCATGCTGGCAACTCTCTGCAAGAAGCGGGACCGCTCCCGCTGTTTGCGGAGAGGTCCGCGAAGCCTGGGCGCGCTGATCTCAGCGCGTGCAGGCTTCGGCATGCTGGCAACTCTCTGCAAGCAGCGGGACCGCTCCCGCTGTTTGCGGAGAGGTCCGCGAAGCCTGGGCGCGCTGATCTCAGCGCGCGCAGGCTTCGGCTTGCTGGCAACTCTCCGCAAGCAGCGGGAGCGCTCCCGCTGTTTGCGGAGAGGTCCGCGAAGCCTGGGCGCGCTGATCTCAGCGCGCGCAGGCTTCGGCATGCTGGCAACTCTCCGCAAGCAGCGGGAGCGCTCCCGCTGTTTGCGGAGAGGTCCGCGAAGCCTGGGCGCGCTGATCTCAGCGCGCGCAGGCTTCGGCATGCTGGCAACTCTCCGCAAGAAGCGGGACCGCTCCCGCTGTTTGCGGAGAGGTCCGCGAAGCCTGGGCGCGCTGATCTCAGCGCGCGCAGGCTTCGGCTTGCTGGCAACTCTCCGCAAGCAGCGGGAGCGCTCCCGCTGTTTGCGGAGAGGTCCGCGAAGCCTGGGCGCGCTGATCTCAGCGCGCGCAGGCTTCGGCATGCTGGCAACTCTCCGCAAGCAGCGGGAGCGCTCCCGCTGTTTGCGGAGAGGTCCCCGAAGCCTGGGCGCGCTGATCTCAGCGCGCGCAGGCTTCGGCATGCTGGCAACTCTCCGCAAGCAGCGGGAGTGCTCCCGCTGTTTGTGGAGAGGTCCGCGAAGCCTGGGCGCGCTGATCTCAGCGCGCGCAGGCTTCGGCTTGCTGGCAACTCTCCGCAAGCAGCGGGAGCGCTCCCGCTGTTTGCGGAGAGGTCCGCGAAGCCTGGACGCGCTGAGTTCAGCGCGCGCAGGCTTCAGCATGCAGGCAAGTCTCCGCAAGCAGCGGGAGCCCAGCGCTGGGCTCCCGCTGCTTGCAGAGAGGTGTGCGAAGCCTGGAGAGCGTGAGGGGTCGGTGCGCACCGACCTCTCTCACTCTCCAGGCTTCAGCGAAAGCCTGCATTGGCACCATAGGACGCACACACATTTCCCCTTCATTTTTGGAGGGGAAAAAGTGCGTCCTATGGTGCGAAAAATACGGTATTTTGATTTTTGGGGGGAGTGGAATATGGATGTTTTAAGATGGTCTATATCTAATAAAGGTTTGTAGAAAGAAATAAAGATAACAAACCTATGCAGGTGGAATTGGGCTAGGGCTATTGTTTCCCGACCCCATGCTCTGCTGCTTGTTTCCTTGACAACCAAGGCATTTCACATGTCTGGATTATTTTGGGAAATGGTTACTACTTTGGCAGTAACACTGTGGCACTAGTGTGAAAGCATGAATGAAATAAATAAATAAGAAAACATCTCATAATGCTAGTTTAGAGAGCAGCTCATGAGCCAGATCCTCAGAAAATCAAATTATTTTTAAAAAGGGTTTAATATATATATAGTTAATGCTATTATTATGCTTGTGGGATTCCCTAGACTGCTTAACAGCAGTTTACTCCTTTGTACTGAACAAGCAACTGCTCTTCATTTTCAGTTTTCTGTATTTTAGCTGGAACTGACAACAACCTTGTCAAGAAGAAGAAGGAGGAGTTTTATAAAAACCGTGAAAAAAATAAAGCTGGGTTAAATGATCCAGGTGGATTAAGCAAGTAAGCCAAGCCACGGTTTTCATTGGAAGCGTGGCTGGACCTAGGGATGGTAAAGGAATCTTCTTGTCCAGCATCCCGTTGTTATTGGGGCCAACTAGGTCTTCTAGCAAAACAGACATCCTGGTCTGTATCCTCCATATCTTCTCAAATATATTATTAGACCTAAACAAAATGATTCCCAACTGTATATTCTAACTTCTTCCTTTTCTTAAGATCACACACCCCAAGCTATTATTTATTCCTGGGGGGAAATCTACCTAGACTTGTAAAGCAGTCTTCCTCAACCTTTTCCTCAGCAGAAGTTTTAGACTTTAATTCACATCAGCCCCAGGTAGCATAGTCAATGGTCTGGGAAAAGGGGAGTTGTAATCCCACAACTTCTGGGACTCAGCTACATTGGCAAAGAAAAAGCACTTTAGATGCATTGTATATGCATTACAACACTGTGACACCAGATGGCGCTGTGGAGTTCGGTTTTTGCCAACCTGATTTCTCATACAAAGTTTATAACGCGTTTAACTGAAATGCTTCTTTGATGTGTCTAGATCAAGCCCTGGAGGGCCCCTGGTTGGGGAAGACTACTCTAAGATATCTGTATATTTCCCTTCCTGGAGCAAATAGCAGCTCATCTAGTTAGGCCCTTATTTTTATTCATTTTAAATTTTATAAAGTTTTAAAATTTATACTGCCTTTAAGGGAGAGAGGGCTACAAGGAGATGGACATTTAGAATAAACTTATTAAATGATTAAAAGCTAGTAAAAATAAACCACAAACATCCAGCCCAAAAACATTCTCAAAATGAAGACCCCCCCCCGCCTTTAATGAAAAGCTAAATCTAGCTTTATTTACTTGCTATCTCTCATACTCTGCAAAGCACTGGCGACAGATTAGGATTCCTAAAACCAGAAACTCCTAAAGTAGCATCTCCTGGAATAAAAACTGTTTGCAGATGCACAGTATCTTAAACCTCTTTTCTCACCAAGGCACTGGGAACTTCTAACAGAGAGACCATTGTCTCAGGGCATTAGGCAGAATGCAGTTTTTTTGTTTTGTTTTGTTTTGTTTTGTTTTGTATTTTAGCCGAGTCCATTCAAAGTCAGCGACTTGAACCTTTGGCGCAGTCATTTTTAGAGCCGAGCAGGGGGCCTGCAAAGAGGGGAAACGGGAGAAGCTGTCCTAAACTGCTCTGGCCAAAGTCATCGCTGCAATTCTTTTCAAGCTCCTTTATGCTGTGCCAACAACAACCCCGAAGATCCAAGGAATGGGAAGCCAGCGAAGCGCAGTCCGAGACAGCCCCAACTTCCTCTCTGCATAGCGGGAAATACAGATACAAGCCCAGATCCTCACTCAGCAGTGCCCTTGGCTTAAAGAAGGTTTCACCAGCCAAAGCTGCTGGCGGTGGATATGGCCCATAAGCCTCTCCTTCTTTCCTTTCTTGTTGGCTTTGATCTCCAAACTTGTAACCTGAGGATGTTTTGAAGCTCATAGCTGGAAGGAAGAGGAGGGGAGCAGGTGACGCAAAGGAACAAAGCAGGTGCCTGTTGAGGATGGAGCACAAGGGTTCAGGCTACAGAGGCGCATGTGTCTTTTGTTGGGCATCAAATGCAGCCCAAGGTCAACAGTTCAATGGTTCTGCTGAATCTCAGCCTGGTGCACAGCAGTGCACACAGAGCAGCAACGTCCCAGCTCAAGAGTCAAACTCCTAGTCAGAGAGGGGCTTGAACATTCAGGAGAAGCAGGAGCTTGGGGAGCTGGGGGCTCAGGACCTGCAAGCCAATGATTCAGCTGGTGGCGGCAGAGACATGCTGGGATGCTGTGGGATGCTCATGCAAAATTAAGAGGACTGGACGAAGTGAATGTTTTATATAGTGGACAAATGAAGAATCAGAAGTTCTTCACTCTCTGGATCTTATTTTTCTAGCTATCTCTTTTAACGTCTTTTCTATTCTTTCTTTCTTTTTTCTTTCACTATTATCCCCCCTCCCCTTTTTGTGTTTTTATTGTATCAAAATAAAAGTCTTGGTTTGGTTAAGAAGAAGCGGGGTGGGCGAAAGGTATTAAGCTTTGCATTTTTCTCTATAAACCTTAATAAAAATTATTTTAAAAAAATAAGAGGAAAAGGAGAATGCGGATGGGAGCTTAAGACCGCAGTTAAGAGGATGCAAAAGGAAGGTGATGACCTATTAGTATACAGTGGTACCTTGGTTTACGAACTTAATCCGTTCCGGAATTCCGTACTTAAACCAAAGTGTTCTTAAACCAAGGTGAGCTTTCCCATAGCAGCGGGGGACTCAATTTACAAATGGAACACACTCAATAGGAAGAGAAACATGTTCTTATTCCAAGGCAAAGTTCACAAACCAAAACACCTACTTCCGGGTTTGCAGCGTTCTTAATCCAAGTTGTTCATAAACTAGGGTGTTCTTAAACCAAGGTACCACTGTAGTTGGACCAAAAAAGATTTGCTGCTTATACAGAGAGGTCTTTTGGCCACACGCATTAAAAAAACAACCTCATCTGTGAGACTGAATGAGAACGAACACTTCCCATCATGGTCGTGCTCATGCCTTCCCATCCCCGGCCCAACTCAGCGCATCAGCACAGGACCTGCAAACTGCTATTCACAGCCAAGTCGCTGCTGCCTCTCCTCCCTCCTATCCCACCTGCTTGCTGCGTCCTGCCCTTGATGGGGGCGCTGCGGGGCCCATCGCCTGCAGCATTGAAGGCCAGGATGGTGACAAGGTAGGCGGTGTAGCCGGTCAGATTCTTGAGTTTGACGCCATTCTCCGGCAGGAAGAGCGTTTTCACCCGTTCGGTTTCGTTCTGCCGCTGGGCCTCCCAGAAATAGATCTGTAGGGAAGAAGGAAGTGGGGCGTAGTGAGGAAAATTGTGGGAGGGGGGAGGAGTAGCACCCATTTTTCTCTTTGTGGTCACCAGTGCGTTTCCAACAATGCTGCTCTTCCACTCCGAAATGTAGAGTGTCATATATATGTATATAGTTAATTAACATTGTTCGTTCCTTGGAATCGCTACCGCCTTTATCAGCATAATAATTTCCTCAAGTCATACAAGTCAGGCAGTAGCTCAACCATCTAGAACAGAGGAAAGGGAGCTTGTGGCCTTGGAGATGTGGCTGCATTCCAGCTGCCATCAGCCCCAGCCGGCGTGGATAAGGGATGGTCACCTGGTGAGAACCGGATGATGGAGGCATATAGCAAGTTTGCCACAGCGAGTAGGGCTGCAGAGGGAGGGAGATTTAAAAAGGAAATCTAGAGATGGAGGGAGGGGCAGGTGGAGAGAGGGAGTCCATTGGCATGATGGCATAACTATGACTGTGCCTTATTATCCTGGGTAACAGCAGATGCCCAGGTACAATGCTAAAATAGATTTTACTCTTGGCTCTCTGGCCACCGTCCATTATTTTAACATCTCTCTGTCCTTTGTTGCTCTCTGCTACCCCAGTTCTTTGCCATAAGTTCAGATGCAGCTAAAGCAAAAAACACTGTGTTCTTTCCAACTCAGGGCTTATCCACACTTTACCTTTTCTCCGCTCTTTCCAGGCAGGGTCCACAATTTAAAGTTCCATGCCCAAGAGCCCTTTTTGGGCTCCGGATCTTTCCCAGTGAAAACCTGCTCTTTACAACTCAATTGGAGCAAACGTCAATCCGTGGGAAACCTCGCATTGATGTTTGCTCCAGTTCAGCTTTAAAGAGTGGCGTTTCAGAAGGGAAAGCTTGGGGGCAATTATTTATTTATTTATTTATTTATTTATTTATTTATTTATTTATTTATTTTTATTGGGCATTAAAGTGTAGAGCTCTGCCTGGAAAGAGAAGGAAAAAAAGGTAAGTGTGCATAAACTCAAATTTACTCAAATAACTCAAATTTAGAAGAGGCCCAATGAAATCAATATGCTCGGCTAACTTAAATTAATCCCAATGGAACTCCTTTGAGATTCAGTTAGTTGGATACAAGTCCTTATATATATATAAAATTAAATTATCTGTTTTCCAATTTAGAATATTCATTTAAACAACCTTAAAATATCAATGACTTCCCTTCTGCTCTTTCCATGGTTCATTTTGCATAACATAAATCCCTGCATATTTGATACAAACTACACCATTCAGCATTTCATTACTACTTTCATCAAAACTTATTTACACTGTTGAATTTTTCCTAATGCTGCCAACATTTTCAAGTGTATACAATTCCCTCCCCATATATTCAATAAACATTTCCCAATCTTCTTTAAACAAATGTTCTTCTTGTTCTCTTATTCTGTAAGTTAGATCCGCAAGCTGCGCATACTCCATCAGTTTAAGTTGCCATTCTTCTTTAGTTGGGACCTCGTTTGTTTTCCATTTTGGGACTAACAAAACACGGGCCACCGTAATGGCATACATAAATAAAAATTTTCAGGATACAAGTCCTAATGCCCAATAAATGTGTGTGCAAAAGTTTCTTTCATTTATTCAAAGCACAGGACCTAAATCTCCTTATTACACACAGAGAGAAATTTTCTTATACCTAGCTCATGCCACTATGTTCCAGAAACTTTTAAGCTGGCCTGTGAAAACACGTTTCCAAAGGCTATGAAATGAATTAAGCACCTCAAAAGATTTTCCCCTGAGGATTCTCAACGGGGAAGGTGAGCTTCTTCTGTTAAATGGGCACATAACAATTAGGACACGTTGGCCCCTGAACTAGGCAAGACAGCACAGGCAATCCATTTTGCAGCCTTGGCTCATGGGGATGGATTAAGAATGGGGTAGTTAACATTGTACCTCTGAAGTCACTCTTGGGTGATATCCAGACTTCCACAGAGAAGCCGGACCATCCCACCAAGCCATGAAGTCAAGGCGCCGGAGAGACGGCAGCAAGCAGGCTCCATGGCAACACTTCCCGGCACCCATGGAGGTTTCTTAGGAAACAAGCAAGCAACTTTCCAAAACCGCAGTTCTACTGGCTTGTAAAATGCCCTGCTAGATCACGGATGGGATGCTTGAAGACAGGATGAGGAATGGCTGCGCAGGGATTGGCAAGAGACTAGTTCCAGTTCTACAATATGGTGGCTGGGTGCTCTGTCATCTGCCACAATCCAGGGGACAGGCTTCTAAGCACTTTGCAAAAAAAGAGAGTCTATGCTAGGCTTGAACAAATCACACGAACAGCCCAGAACTAAGGTCATTTCACATGCCACAAACATTTGCCATCTAGATAGTTAGCCTTGGTGAAGACTTGACATTTTCATCCCCAAAAAAGTTTTTGATTTGAGTTTCCAATGAAATGAGGCTGCATTTTAATGTTTTGTGTTGTATTTTAGTCTTGTTTTTTAAGTTGTATTTCAATCGTTTTTATATTTGGTGTTAGCCGCCCTGAGCCTGGTCTTGGCTGGGGAGGGTGGGGTATAAATAAAATTTATTATTATTATCTCAAGCGTATATTGTAATGGCAAATCTCAGTCTCCTGGAGGAATGCATCTGTTGTAAATTTGCACCTGACACAGGCACACTTTACAGTTTTAAAAGGTGCCGCGCTCGTGCATTTTGAACGCACCCATAAAAAACGTAAGGCGCAGAGCAGCCCTTAGTTCCCTAGGGACAAAAGCAATCCTGAGAAGGCACAGCATGTGAAACTCCAGTGTTTTATTTGAAGCTCAACAGCATCACTTGCAGGGGAAATGTAGAAACACATCCCCCCTCCCAAGAAAAATTCTTCCTTGTTTCATTTCCATTTTCCAACAGACATAGGGCTGCTGCAGTCACAGTCCCACCCTATGAATGGATCCAGCCAGAATATCTGCTGGCTTTAAAGTAGATTCCGAACTGCTGCAAGGCACTCGTAGGCCAACGTGGTACCCTCCTGATGATATGGACTACAACTCCCACAATCCCTGACTGCTACTCATGCTGGCTGGGGCTGATATGAGTGGGAGGCTTACAACATCAGAAGGGAATCACATGGGCTACCCCAATCTAGCCTGACATCATGCACTGGAACGCCATTCCCCATTACTGCAAGAGTTTCTAACATATTAGGCTGTAGAGGAATATGCAAGAAGACGCCGCGATATGTTTATGTGGCAGCAGCAACAGCAACAACGGCAACTCCCCTTACAAACTCTGCAGTGCAAAAGGTTTCGCCTCCTATCCACAAACGTCCCCCAGGGTGACAAGTGCACCAGCCTTCTTCACCTGTAGCCCAGATCCTTCCCTCCTATGGCCTGGTACCTTGTAGCCTTGGATGTCTCCATTCTGTGCCTCGGGGGGTGGTGGCTCCCATGTGATGTCGAGCTGGGTGGCTGTGGCACTTTGGATGGCCACATTCTGTGGTGCAGCTGCAGGGACTGAAGAGAGCAGAACCGGATGTCAGCGAGAATAATAATAATAATAATAATAATAATAATAATAATAATAATAATAAATGTTTATTTATACCCCGCCCTTCCCGGTTCAAAAACCAGGCTCAGGGCGGCTAACAACAAATTCAAAACACTTTAAAACACTTAATTATAAAAGCAGCATAAAATACATGAATAACAATAAAATTCAAAATTCAAAAATCCATTAGGAGAGGTGGTCCCGTAGATACGAGGGCCCTAAGCCACAAAGGGCTTTAAAGGTCAAGACCAGCACCTTGAACCTGACCGTATACTCCACTGGGAGCCAGTGCAACTGGGTGAATATGCTCCCATGGCAGGGACCCCATGAGGAGCCTCGCTGCAGCATTCTGCACCCGCTGGAGTTTGTGGGACAGTTTCAAGGGCAGCCCTGCGTAGAGTGAATTACAGTAGTCAAGCCTGGAGGTGACCGTCGCATGGATCACTGTGGCCAGATTGGGGCGGGAAAGGTAAGGGACCAACTGCTTACTGAGGCGAAGATGGAAAAATGTTGCCTTAGCTGTTGCTGTAACCTGCGCCTCCATGGAAACGGAGGCGTCAAGGATTACACCCAAACTCTTAACGGAAGGCACTGGCACTAATTGGGCCCCCGCAAGAGAAGGGAGTTGGTCCCTCATCCCCATGCCATCCCGACCCAGCCAGAGGACCTCTGTCTTTGAAGGATTTCGTTTCAATCGGCTCCCAGGAAACTATCCAGCCACAGCCTCCAAGCATCGGGTCAGTGTGTCTGGGGCCGAGTAGGTGTGGTGCCTGAGTTAATTGATGCTCTGACAAGTCCACGGAGAAGCAGAGACTGGTTTTTTTGGTTTGGAATGGATGTTTGTTTACCCTACATGAGCTTCCGGGCTTGGCCACAGACCTGTATGCTCTTGGGATCCACCCCTAATGACCTCTTGTTGGCAGCTGCCTCTGTATTGATTAAGGAATGGATCTGCTGGCTTGTTGTGTGGGATTGGAAGCTAAGGGGCATGAGACATAGGCAGCTGCCTTACATGGAATCAGGCCACTGGGTCCATCCAGCTCAGTACTGTCTGCACTGACAGGCAACAGCTCCTCGGGGTTTCAGTCCAGGGAGTCCTTCCCAGCCCTACCTGGAGATGATGAGATTTGCACCTGGGACCTTCTGCATGCAACGCAGATGCTGTACCACTGAACTATGGCCCTTACTTGTAGGCTTGCACTAGAGCTGCAGGCAATACAATTGGTTGCTGTTTTAGCCTGCTGGCCTGCTCCCTCCTCAGGCTTATGCTCTAAGCTCTCAGGAAGCACAAGGATATAGGGAGACTTGAGAGAGAAAACGGCTCCTAGAGGGAAAAAAAAAAAAAGGACGCCTGGCTTACCAGCCTCGCCCACAAAGACCTCCTGTGGTGAGCTGGTGGGGCCCTCACCCACAGCATTGTAGACACTCATTCGGATCTCATAGCGGCGGTGCTTGTTCAGGTCTGCAGAGGTGAGATTGGAAAGGAGATTGTCATACATGGAGGCAGAGGCAGAGTTTGTTTCTTAATTCTGGCGTTGCCTTTAAAAGTAGTGGCGTATATATTCCTGGCTATGATCTGGTCTCACATTTCCCTCCTTTTTGTGTGCTCCTACATGACACCACTCCCACAACAGTACTAATTCCTTCACAGCCCTTTGCAAAGCTGGCAAATGGTGCCAGGATATTTCTCCAGAAGGTAAGAGGACAGAGCCTTCGTGGTTCTAACCAAAGCTAAGCAAGCTGAAGTAAACTTTGTTGTAAAACGAGTCTTAGGCTGCATACACGCTATACGTTTATACCATGTTCAAAATGCATTCTTTCCCTCAAATATTTCAGGCACTGTAATTTACTACTACTGCTTCCCAGCAACCCAGGCATGTGATAGTGCCCAGAATTATTTGAGGGAAAGAATGTGCTTCAAATGTGTTTTAAAAACATATAGTGCGTACACAGCCTTAACAGGCCTTACAGTATTGAAAGGGAGATATTTCATGTAAGCAAAATTCTTCTTCATGAATCTCGGTCCTTACTTCCCTGCCCCTACATAAAGCCCCTAAATTTATCACAAATTTGCTCTCTATTATTCCACTCTAGAAGATAGGAAAGTACCCAAATTAACAGGGGAAACACCATAAAAAGCAAATGTGGACTGCCTGTGTGTTAAAACTGGGAAATCTACTCATGGGGAACTTGCACTTTCTTTTTTGCCAGATTAGGGGTTTTAATTGGAAGCGAAAGAAGCTATCCTTGGGCAAAGGTGACATCCTGGGTTCTAGAAAGTGATGAGCTAACAACAACAACGAAAACAGGGAAAGAGCTGCTGTTCTCCCTGCTGCCAGTCACCTTCCGTAGGTGACGGTGCTAAAATCTAGATAGGAACCAGATTCAAGAGAGACCAGAAACACAAGCAGAAACGATTGCACAGACAAGAGAAGAAGCACCCACTTACTGTCCAGCTCGTATTGTGTGAGGGAGGCCTCAGTCAGGTTCCGCATGGCATACGTTGCTGTGGGGTGGCAGGTGGTCAGAAGGGAGAAGCAGTCAATGCAGGTTAGCCACATGTAAATAAACATCTTGACAATGCAAGCAGGACTAACAGACATCAATTGGGAGTGAGGGAGAAGCAGCTAGGAGAGAAACTCACAGCCACATCAAAGAACACTGAGAAGTCTCCAACGAAGTATTGGGAAAGGAGGGAAATATCCCAGAGAGGGGTTGTAGCTACCAAAGATGGACAAACCTGACCAGAAAGAGTTTATGGGCATCAGGATAGCCTGGGTGATAGATCTTCCCAAATGACTGAAGAGCCCATTATCACTGGATCCAGCAATTCCACAAAAAGGAAAAGTCTCTCTCAGAGAGAGACACCTTGGCACTAAAAAAGGTCGAGCTGATAGGGCTGAATATACCAACCACTTGCTAAGATCAATGTTTTCCATTTCAAACGCACTGGGAACAACAATGTATTATTCTAGGGCAGCTTCTGAATGCTTGCAGCGCTGACTTATGACTGCAAGGGAAAATGCTTGTCAAGTCACTTTTTTTACTGGAGAAAGCACTGAGTACACTGGTGCTAAATCTTGGGCAGTACTTAGGACCAGTGTTTGTTATGGGTGGCTTGCTCTGGAATGATGGTTCCCATGCTAGTGTTTGTTGGCTTGGTGTTTTGTTTTTGTTTTTTTGCTGCAGTGTAAGTTGAAGGCAGTGGGCAGGGGCAGACGTTGGCTAAATTCTCACTTTCTCCACTTCCCAGAACCCTTGCTGCTCACAAGCATACTCACAGGTGAGTTCTGCCCATTTTGCACTGGGATTGCCGATACTGCGTGCAGTGAATCCTCGCGCCCCTTCGTATGCCAGCTCCCGGTAGCGGATGCGAAAACCTAGTAAGATGCCATTGATTCTGTCCTCAGATGGAGCCTACGGAAGGAGAAACAGATAAATCAATGAGGGACTCACAAACTATATTTGCTTCCCCTTGCACAGCTGACACTTGCGAGACCAGCTTTCAACAAAAGGATTCTGTCCCATATTACACCTGCTTTCTAAAACCGTCACCTCCCATTGCCCAGTCAAAAGCTGGAAGTGGTGCTAAAATGCCAGGGTTTCCCTTCCCTGTCACTGCCAGCAGGGAAGCATCACTGGAGACCGGCAAAAGGTGCCTCAGGATCTTTATATGCTCTTTGCCTTGAGGAATGGATGGGTTGGGTGTACTAGCCAAACTACTTATGCCTACCTCAAGCCAATATTTCACACTGGTTTGGTTAAACATTTCTGTTTCCCACTTTCCAGATCCTCCATAGCCTTCCACCACCCCCTTGCTGCAACACACAAGCAAACTCAACAGAGTCCACAGTTTCATCGCCAAAGTCACCTGCCCCATTTTGACAGCAAAACCTTCTTTTGTGGGTGGAATAAAGAATGCTGAGCTGGGGTTAAAGTGTGGAAACTAGGTATATATCTGTGCATAATAGACATGGTTGCAAATCTTATGACCGTTTTCAAACTCAACTTTCTAAGACCATGCTCAAGACCAGGTATAGGCAAACTCTCCCTTCCAGATGGTTTGGGACTACAACTCCCATCATCCCTAGCTAACAGGACCAGTGGTCAGGGATAATGGGAGTTTTAGTCCCAAAACATCTGGAGGGCCGAGTTTGTCTATGCCTGCTCAAGACAGAGACACTACCAGATTTGCTGGCCATCAGAAAGAAGCTTAGAATGCCACCCAGAACCACTGCGCAGCACAGTCATGTTTCATTGGTCGGAAGCTTTTCCCCAAGACAGCGAGAACTCCTGAACATTCCAGTTCTCCTACTGATCAAGTTCCAACGGGGGAGAAAGAAAAGGTACATCTCCCTACCTGCCAGCGGATCAGTACAGATGTGGTGGTGTGTGGGGTCACTGACAAGATAGTGGGAGCTTCCTCTGGGGCTGAGGGAAGAGGAAAAAATATATATGATAATAATAATAATAATAATAATAATAATAATAATAATAATAATAATTTATTATTTATACCCCGCCCATCTGGCTGGGCCTCCCCAGCCACTCTGGGCGGCTTCCATAAAAACCAAAAATACAGTAAAATATCACACGTTAAAAACTTCCCTGAACAGGGCTGCCTTAAGATGTCTTCTGAATGTCAGGTAGTTGTTTATCGCTTTGACATCTGCTGGAAGGGCGTTCCACAGGGTGGGCGCCACTACCGAGAAGGCCCTCTGCCTGGTTCCCTGTAGCTTTGCTTCTCGCAAGGAGGGAACCGCCAGAAGGCCCTCGGCGCTGGACCTCAGCGTCCGGGCAGAATGATGGGGGTGGAGACGCTCCTTCAGGTACACTGGACCGAGGCCGTTTAGGGCTTTAAAGGTCAGCACCAACACTTTGAATTGTGCTCGGAAACGTACTGGGAGCCAATGTAGGTCTTTCAAGACCGGTGTTATATGGTCTCGGCGGCCGCCCCCAGTGAGTCTAGCTGCCGCATTCTGGATTAGTTGTAGTTTCCGAGTCACCTTCAAAGGTAGCCCCACGTAGAGTGCATTGCAGTAGTCCAAGCGGGAGATAACCAGAGCATGCACCACTCTGGCGAGACAGTCTGCAGGCAGATAGGGTCTCAGCCTACGTACCAGATGGAGCTGGTAAACAGCTGCCCTGGACACAGATTTGACCTGTGCCTCCATGGACAGCTGTGAGTCCAAAATGACTCCCAGGCTGCGCACCTGGTCCTTCAGGGGCACAGTTACCCCATTCAGGACCAGGGAATCCTCCACACCTGCCTGCCTCCTGTCCCCCAAAAGCAGTACTTCTGTCTTGTCAGGATTCAACCTCAATCTGTTAGCCGCCATCCATCCTCCAACCGCTTCCAGACACTCACACAGGACCTTCACCGCCCTCACTGGTTCTGATTTAAAAGAGAGGTAGAGCTGGGTATCATCCGCATACTGATGAACACCCAGCCCAAACCTCCTGATGATCTCTCCCAGCGGCTGCATGTAAATGTTGAAAAGCATGGGGGAGAGGACAGAACCCTGAGGCACCCCACAAGTGAGAGCCCAGGGGTCTGAACACTCATCCCCCACCACCACTTTCTGAACACGGCCCAGGAGGAAGGAGCGGAACCACTGTATGACAGTGCCTCCAGCTCCCAGCCCCTGAAGACGGTCCAGAAGGATGTTATGGTCGATGGTATCAAACGCCGCTGAGAGATCCAGCAGAACTAGGAAACAGCTCTCACCTTTGTCCCTAGCCCGCCGGAGATCATCAACCAGTGCGACCAAGGCAGTTTCAGTCCCATGATGAGGCCTGAATCCCGACTGGAAGGGATCCAAATGGTCCGCTTCTTCCAGGCGTGCCTGGAGTTGTTCGGCAACCGCTCGCTCAATCACCTTGCCCAAGAATGGAAGATTTGATACTGGGCGATAGTTGGCCATCGTGGCCGCATCTAAAGATGGTTTTTTAAGAAGCGCTTTAATAACCACCTCTTTCAGCGGGTCTGGGAAGGCTCCCTCATGGAGAGAAGCATTCACCACCCCACGAAGCCCATCGCCCAGTCCTTCCCGGCTAGCTTTTATAAGCCAGGATGGGCAAGGATCCAGGAGACAGGTGGTTGGTTTCACTCGTCCAAGCAGCCTGTCCACATCCTCGGAGGTAACAGATTGGAATTGATCCCACTCAACTTGACTAGACAGAACTCTAGCACTCTCCCGCCCCGGCCCTGCTCCCACGGTGGAGTCTACTTCTTCCCGAATCTGAGCGATTTTATCTGCAAAAAACTTTGCAAAATCATTGCAGGAGAACATGTGGCCCATACTGGGCCCCGATGTTGCAGGTGGTTCCGCTAAATTGTGAACCACCTGAAAAAGTCTCCTGCTGCTGTTTTCTGCAGATGCAATAGAGGCGGCGAAGAAATTCTTCTTCGCCGTCACTATCGCCACTTGGTAGGCTTGACGTTGAGCTCTAACCTGTGTCCGGTCAGATTCGGAATGAGTTATCCGCCACCGGCGCTCTAGCCGTCTCAACGATTGTTTCATTGCCCTCAGATCCGTGGAAAACCACGGGGCTGTCCGGGCTCCATGCAATCAGAGAGGGCGCTTCGGAGCCAAACAGTCAATAGCCCTGGTTAACTCCACATTCCAGCGGGCCACCAGGGAATCAGCTGAAAGGCCATCAACATGGGATAAAGTATCCCCTACCACTCTCTGGAAACCATTTGGATCCATTAAGTGGCGGGGGCGGACCATCAGAATTGGTCCCACCTCCCTGCAGAGGGGATGGGTCACAGAGAAGTCCAGTTGCACCAGGAAGTGATCTGACCATGGCACTTCTTTCGTTTCGCTTTTACTTAGTGTCAGATCACCAACATCCATAGAGGTAAACACCAGGTCCAAGGCATGTCCGCGGCTATGGGTTGGGCCAGACTTATTCAGGGACAGCCCCATGGAGGCCATG
Source organism: Podarcis filfolensis (assembly GCF_964270895.1). Lineage (NCBI taxonomy): Eukaryota > Metazoa > Chordata > Lepidosauria > Squamata > Lacertidae > Podarcis > Podarcis filfolensis. The sequence goes on along the minus strand of NC_139605.1, from coordinate 97,832,232 downwards.
CTTTCCACGAAGTCCCGAGCGGCCCCTTGTAAGGTCGTGTCGGCATGGATGTTAAAATCCCCTAGGACGACCAAGCTAGGTGTCTCCAGGAGAACATCCGCCACGACCTGAAGCAGCTCGGGCAGGGAATCCTTGGTGCAGCGGGGAGGTCGGTACACCAAAAGGAATCCTGTACTGCCCCTATTGCCCAACTTCCAGAGCATGCACTCGGAAAACTGGGTCTTCCCAATAGGACGCCTGGTGCAAACTAATGACTTCCTAAAAATCACTGCAACCCCCCCTCCCCGCCCACATGACCTGGGCTGCTGTGCGTAAGAGAAACCTGGTGGACAGGCAGCGGCAAGGACAGGCCCATCTGCTTCATCCAACCAAGTCTCTGTTACACATGCCAGGTCAAGTCCTCCATCCATGATCAAGTCATGGATGGCAGTGGTCTTATGAATCATTGACCTGGCATTGCACAGCAGCACCTTCAGGTCATGTGGGTATCCCTTGCTGATTCTAGTATCCATCCGGTCAAGACCAGACCCGGAGGCAGGAATAGTCCTCAGACAACGACTAAACCTGCCCCCTCTGTAATGACATGGTCTAGTCTTAGCGTAACTCCTCCTCCTACCCGTGATCACTGAGATCGGTTGCCCCAGTGCATCCCCCCCTGTGGGACATGCCCCAGCCATTTTGTGGGCTGGGGCCCACTCCCCGGCAGCCCTGACCCCTCCCCCTAACAACAAAATAACACCTTAAACAAACAAATAAAACCAATAAACAATACAAACAAAAAAATGTAAAAATTACAAAAACATCAAAATAAAAAATAATTCCCCAAACCCAACCAAACATCCATCCCACCCCCACCCCCACATACAAAAAATCCAAAAGAATTTTTTTAAAAAAAACATTTAAAAAACACTCTGTGCCCCTCCGGCAGTAACAACTGTCCTAGTGAGGCCTGTCAGGCCCCGCCCTGGGCCAGGTGGTAAGTGGTAAGAGCAGGGCCCTCAGGCACTCACTCAGGGGAGTCCTCCTGGGCAGCGGCAGCAAGCAGTCCTTGTGAGGCTTCAGGCCCCGCCCCAGGCCAGGTGGTAAGTGGCAAGAGCAGGGCCCTCAGGCACTCACTCAGGGGAGTCCTCCTGGGCAGCGGCAGCAAGCAGCAAGCAGTCCTTGTGAGGCTTCAGGCCCCGCCCCAGGCCAGACGGTAAGTGGCAGGAAGGAGCAGGGCCCTCAAGCACTCACTCAGGGGATTTGATATGAATCAAATGCAAGAAGATCCAAGCTGTTCTTGCTTGTCTTCATGAGGCACAGAGCCCTGAGAAATGGCAGGCTACTTGTTACACTCAGCTGACAACTTGCCATTGGTGGTAAAGGCCCAAACTGGTTACCATTTTACAGATTATTGGTGGATTTTGCAATTCCGAAGCAGGGAGACAATGGTTTTTGATGACAGAACATTTCCATGATGTGGAATATCTTGGGTCCAGTTGGTATTGGGTGTCCTTTGCCCTCTGTACAATCTGCTGTGCCCATCATTGCCCCTTCCCTATCCCCTTTAGAACCATTTGTTTCCTCGAATTACAGTGGTACCTTGGTTCTCAAACTTAATCTGTTCCAGGAGTCTGTTTGACTCCCGAAACCATTCAAAAACCAAGGTGCAGCTTCCAATTGGCTGCAGGAGCTTCCTGCACTCAATCGGAGGCTGCGTAAGCTGCATTGGATGTTCGGCTTCCGAAAAATGTTTGCAAACCGGAACACTCAATTCTGGGTTCGCGGTGTTCGGGAGCCAAGCCATTCGACTACCAAGGTAACACTGTACTCTTTCACCGACTCCCAATTTCTCTACAGATAACGCTCTATGATGCTTTCATGTCCCTATTACGGCTCTTCAAAATTACCCCCAACCTTTCCCATCTACCAGTTTCCTCAACCCCAAGGTGTCCATCGCAACACTGGTTTTGCAGTCCACAGCAGCCAGCCTCAGCTGCAGCCCCTACTCTCCTCCTCTGTTCTAACAGCATCAGGGCCACTTCAGGCAACGTGCAATGCATGGAAGAGATTGGCCCATAACGAAAGGATATGCAAAGCTAGATGTGGAAGAGGGAGGGAGGTGGTTGAGGATGAAGACAGGTGACTGCAGAGGTTTGACTAGGTTCAAACTCTTTCCTGGTTCTGTTTTTGTGATCTGGATGCAGGAGTGAATGGCTGAAACAGCACTGCTCCAGGTAGACTGGAAGAGGTAACCACTCTAACCATGTACACTGCAATGGTTTCACTTGCACGAGAACTTCTGCTCCTATAACTGGAAGAGGAAAGTGTCTTGTTCTAAAGTAACTCATGATTTAATGCATTCACATACCAGCCTGTAGTGTGGTGAGTGACTCTGACTCTTCACTGTATTCGCTGTCACCAATATCATTGGTTGCCTTGACCCGGAATTTGTAGGTAGTGAAGGGTTTCAGCCTGCAAAGGGAGCACATGGTACTTGGCTTGTTTTTGGAAGAAAACCACAAGATGCAAACAGATGTACAGGTCTTGCTGTATTCTGCCACCTGCCAAGCCACTGATTTTTAACACGTTCTACCTTGAGACTAACAAGCTCATTCCCAGAAAAGCTATCTTAATACTAATGGCTAGCCTTGATTCCAGACTCAATGGCTAGCCTTGATTCTAATGGCTAGCCTTGATTCCAGACTCAATACCACTCAGGCAGGAAATTTCAGTTTGGACCGGTGGGAATCTGAGGACAGCTCTGTGACTGGAAGATTTGCTCCAGATCCACTCACATAACAGTCGTCCTTGTCAATGCCACCTTCTTTTCCAAATAAACGTCTCCTTTCATTCCACCCATTGATTTCTCACCTGTTGACTATGAAGGATGTGGTGTTGTGGTTCACAGAGGCAGAATGCAGCACCCATTTCCCATCAGGAAGTTCCCGTGTTTGTACAGTGTAATACCGGACAGGTGAGAGCCCATCACTGCCCGGCTCCCAGGACAATAGTACACTTCTTGACTTGACATCTTCCTGCAACACAACTGGCTTGCTGGGAGGTTGGGGACGGTCTGGGGGCAAGAGGGGTACAGATCACTGAAGGCTGGAAACATGGGGTGAAAATAGACATGGCAGTGATAGTATAGGTTTAAGGACAAATATGAGAACCCATCCATCACCTTGAAGAGAGTTTAGTATCAGCTTGAAAGAAACCTGATTTGCACATCAGATCTAGGCAATACCTTCCCTATCTGACTCTAACCTAGATCGAGTGAACACAATACTTGTTAGTTTACAAACCAGAGAAGCTGAGCTCCAGCATGAGACCCAGAGTGTTCATTGGGTTCCCAAGAATCATATTCTCTTCTCCTTTTTAAAAGTGCTTCCCCCCGACCCCCATGATCAAAAAGGAGAAACCATCTGTATTTTAATGTGATGCTCTCATGGGCTTCTTTAAACAGAAAAATAATGTGATATTTCAATTCAATGAAAGCGACAGGGCTACATAACCACTCCTGAGTCCTGACTATCTTTTGGCTTGTTTTCTGATTCTTTGGGAGGCAGTGGGGGGGGGATTTGCTCCTGGAGAAGTACATAAGCTTCAAATAGCCCCATAGAAGCATAAGATTGTGTGTGTGTGTGTGGAGTTCATTCATGGGCTGATGATGAGAGACCTCTTTTTGGTATTTGGTACAGTGTTTTTGTGGGTGGTGCTGTGGTCTAAACCACAGAGCCTAGGGCTTGCCGATTGGAAGGTCGGCAGTTTGAATTCCCGCGACGGGGTGAGTGTGCGTTGTTCGGTCCCAGCTCCTGCCCACCTAGCAGTTCAAAAGCACGTCAAAGTGCAAGCAAATAAATAGGTACCACTCCGGCGGGAAGGTAAATGGCGTTTCCATGCGCTGCTCTGGTTTGCCAGAAGCGGCTTAGTCATGCTGGCCACATGACCCGGAAGCTGTCTGCAGACAAACGCCAGCTCCCTCGGCGTATAGAGCGATATGAGTGCGTAACCCCAGAGTTGTCCATGACTGGACCTAACGGTCATGGGTACCTTTACCTTTTTATGGTGTTTTTAACAGAGGCCTTAAAATCTTGTGCCTGAGAGATATAGTGACTCAAGTAGTAAAAAGCAGAGGTGTATAAAATAAAAAAACTTTTTAAAAAAATCACAAAACAGCATGGGGTTGGTGGAGGGTTGTATTATGGACTCTAGCCAATGGGTGCCTTTTAGACACATGAACCATCGCATTCTATGCAGCACTCATAATCATACTAGATGAGTGCAAAGGGGGAGTTATGGGCACTAACTCCAGAGGGCCAAGCTCTTTTGGCTCCCCAATGTTCCTTATCATCAGGGGACGGAGGAGGCAGAGTGCAGAGCTGAGAACTGCTTCAGTGGCCTGTTTCTCCTCCTGCTGCCATGGAAGGGGGCCGAGCACAAGAGAGGAGGAGCCACCGGCCACTGTATTTGGCTCCACCCTCTTCCTCCTCCTGAAACACGATACACCCCACCCCAATCTTTGGCGCAAGTTGGCGCCTCTGGGAGGAGCCTCCCTAGTTTCTCTATATTATACAAAATTGTCAGGAATGCCCTAATGAACCATTCAATTATTTATACACAAATGACACTTCCAATTAAAAACAAACAAACAAACACCAGATGATGTGCATTGTGGATCTCTGGTGAGCCTACAGAACATTGCTTTTCCAGTTTTGTGAAATCCAGGTCTGGAGAAAACAAAAAGGCTTTCCCATCCAGCTGTAGCTTGAGAATCTAAAATCCATGTAGATTCATTACAGACCAACCTCCTCTTTATATCAGGAAAGTGCATTAGCTTAAGGTCAGCATATTTTGGCGAATGAGTTAGAAGCCTGAGGCCCAAACCAGGTGTGGCATGGGACTTATTTGATCTGAAAGCAGTTTTGGAAGTCTGCAAGTCGAAGCAGATGAAGAGCTGTATGCTTAACCATTTTTGTCCAGCTGTTCTTTCATACAAAATCCCTCCCTCCCTCCCCAACTTATTTTCCCACTCACTTAGGTGCCGGGGGGGGGGGGTGAATGTAGCTTTATCTCAGGAAGAAAAGGAGCTGTGGGGTGGGGGCAGAGCAATTTTGAGTGGAAAATGGCCGAAAGGAGGTGATATCTGTCATTCCTCTACTCAAAACTGGCAGCACCAAAAGATTAAGACCTCCCTCTCCCCCCCAAAAAACCAACTAGAAGAAAGACACACATGACTGCATATCACAAGCAGTAAAGGCCTGAGGGGGTACAATTCTGACAGAACTACTTCATACTATGAGTGCGCATGCCATATTTTTTATGCTCCATCATAAAAGAACTGCTCTGCATCTAGAAAACTAGTGCATCAGCGTGGTGTGCTAGGTGGTGTGCAGGAAGCTTTCTTTAAAAATCATATGGATAAGTACTAAAAATATGGCACCGCCACCTAACATGTGAAGTGGAAGAGTCCAGAATTCTACTTTCTCTATCGGCATTCGGTGTCTGCAATTTTGTAGGTGCTCAACCACACTGGCCTTGATGCATTGCATGCATTTTAGAGCTTTCCTCCCAATTCCAGGCATGTTGTCCCTTCCTGGGAAAAAATTACCTCTCTTCTCTGTAGTCACCACCAACGCTTCTGCTGCCTCACCCCAGCCCTTCCGGGTCTGTGCTGTGATACGGAAAAGGTAGGTCGACTCGGGTCTGAGACCAGTAGCAGTAAACTGCCTCGCGCTGGGGTTGAGAACTTCCACGCTGGCAGAATTGGCGGTGGTGGTGTTGAGGCGGTGAGTGATCTGGTAGGCTGCATGCAAGAGGAAGACAAACCCAAACAGGAAATGATTGGGGAGAGGACACAATCCCCATATCCCGACTTTAGTCCAGGAGGAAGTAGATCAGAACCATGGAAATGGTTTTAGGAGAGGTTACGCATGGCTGGCGCAGTGGGCTGGTTTCCTTTATCCTCTCCATTCAAGGTTGGCCCAAGATGTTTCAAGCACTGGAGGCAAAAAGGTCCTGCGGTTGCCCCCATAATGGGGGGGGGGGGTTAGGCTCTGCAAGGGCTTCCCTCCAAGGAAAAGCCTTGCAAAGCCTCACCACCCTGCTGGTTATCTGTGGGAGATTTGGCAAGGGCCTCTCCTCTTGCCAAATGTCCCTTCCCACTCAGCGGCGAGGCTTTGCAAGGGCTTCTGCTTAAGGGCCTCTCTCCTGTGTTTCTGTCAGCTGAGGCAGCTGCTTCATCCCGCCTAATGGGTGGACCGGCTCTGCCTCCCATAATTCCTCTAGTGCAGGCATGGCCAAACTTGGCCTTCCAGATGTTTTGGGACTACAATTTCCATCATCCCTGACCACTGGTCCTTTTAGCTAGGGATGATGGGAGTTGTAGTCCCAAAACATCTGGAGGGCCAAGTTTGGCCATGCTTGCTCTTGTGGCACTGAACTGACATTGAGAATTGTAGACAAAAGTTGGGTGGGGAGCCACTCTGGTCTACAATCTCCATGGTACGTAGGGGTTGCCTGCTTACCCAGAATGATGCCATTGGGAGCAGCAGGTGGCTGCCAGATTAGCCGTACAGAAGTTGTTCTTACTTCAGGGAAGAGAATGCCCACTGGGGGCCCAGGTACTGGAACACAGGAAGACAGGGAGGGGTGCACAGATGAAGTTTAGAAGGAACACATACATTTCTGTGCACCTAGCCAGAGAACAGACTTTTAATGCAAATACATACATAGCCACAGGGTGCACACACACACACACACACACACACACACACACACACACACAGAGAGAGAGAGAGATAAACATATGCTGCGCTTAAGGTGACACTCCCTAGTCTATTATTTGAAGACTGGGACGTGTTTAGGGACATGGAGCTGTTAATCTTGCAGTGTCATGACTCTAAAGCAATCACCACTGCGGTGTACCCATCTAGCATCGTGGCTAAAGCATAGCACTACCGATCGAGGAAGTCGTTGGTTCAAATCTTGCCTTTTCCATGAAGCCTCAACACCCTCCCTGCAATATGAGGGCAGTAATACTAATCTAATGTACAAGTTCGTTGTAAGGACTGAAACAAAATTAAGTACACGACGTACTCTAAGCACCTGAAAGCAGTCTACAAATGCCAAGTATTATTATTATTTCAGCAAATGCTATTAGAACTCCATACAATCATAGAATCATACAGCTGGAAGGGACCCTGAGGGTCAACTAGACCAACCCCCCACCAATGCAGGAATTCTGCCCACAGCCATCCCTGGGTGGGCTCGAACCACCAACGTTCTGGTTAACAGCCAGACGCACTGACCCATTGTGCCACTGGCTTTTCATGTTGTACAGGACTGAGTTTGTCCTCAAATAGTATGTGCTATAAGGCTTAGCCTTTCTTTTTCATTTGCTTTCCAAAGACTTTCAATATCTCACAGACCACCCTGTTTTCCCCATCCCTTCTCTCCCAGAGTTAAGCTTTCCTTCCACCATATGGGTTGCTGTTGGGACACCTACCGTCATCGAGTGTCCGTTCCAGGATGGGCGGATTGCTGGGCACACCATCGCCGATGCGGGTGAAAGCCAGCACTCGGATCTCATACAGAACATACTTGCCCAAAGCTGTGAGCTGGGCACTCCGTGAAGCGTTGCCCTCCACCAACCAGAACTGAGCCCGTGTGTCCGAGTCCTTCTCTTTATACATGACCTAGAAGAGAACAGGGACAAACCGTGGAGGGAAGGAAGAGACAGTGGCTCAAATTAACACTGCGGCCTTCAACAAGCGGAAAAAAGCTGCATTGTGCTGCCATGTTGCAGACATATATACACAGAGCACGTAGCTTGGATGACCAGCATTGGGCTGCTGTATATTAGAAGCCACAGAGTCTAGGGCTTGCCAATCAGAAGGTCAGCGATTCGAATCCCCGCGACGGGGTGAGCTCCTGTTGCTCGGTCCCTGCTCCTGCCAACCTAGCACGTCAAATGCACGTCAAAGTGCAAATAGATAAATAAGTACTGCTCCAGCAGGAAGGTAAACGGCGTTTCCGTGCGCTGCTCTGGTTCGCCAGAAGCGGCTTAGTCATGCTGGCCACATGACCCGGAAGCTGTACGCCGGCTCCCTCGGCCAATAAAGCAAGATGAGCACCGCAACCCCAGAGTCGTCCGTGACTGGACCTAATGGTTAGGGGTCCCTTTACCTATATTAGAAGTACCAGATATTGCTTGGCATGGCAGTTAACGCAGGTAGCTCCCTCCGCAAAGAAGCTTGCCCCGCCCTCAAAAAGGTTGAGAAAATCTGGGCCAAATACCTCAGCCCAACACCAGTCGAGAGAATGAGTTACAATGGCAGAGGCAGTTGGTGAACAGGTTCACAGGATCATAGTAAGCTGTGGGCTGGGACAGAAGGGCCTAGCTGAGGCCTGTGACAGTGGGGGCCTGCAGGTAGAGACCAATGGGCCAGGCCGCTGAGGAAGAAAAGGAGACTAGCTCTGGAATGATAAGGGGGCTTCAAGCTGGGGCTGATGAGGGACCGGCAGATTTTAGGGAGCGGGAAGGTGGGGCAAAAGAAAAGTCAGTATTTCACTGCATTCCCCACACCCACCTTGTAGCCCAGAACCAGCCCGTTTCGGTCAGCCTCTGGGATGTCATTCCATCGCACCAGCATAGAGGTAGAGGTGGTTGCCAAAGCTGATATGTTGGTGGGTCCAGACGAAGGCACTGCACGCACAAAGAGAAGAACCAAGGGGAGTCAGTGCTTCACCAATGAGCTTCTCTGCGATGGCTCTGCGGGAAGCAGGTCACCACAGCAGAGCCCTGAGCCCCATGTTCAGAGTTCCAGACCAACCATGGGAGGCCTGCACAGACTGTCTCAAGGGCCTGGTGGAGAAGGTACCTGACTCTCGGGTTCTCCCCACCACGGTCTGGCTCCACGGCCCGGGCCCGATGGCATTGAAAGCCTGCACCTGCACACGGTACTCCGTCCATTCTTCCAGGTCTTCAATGGTGAACTCACGCTCTACACGGTCATGGATGGTGTTGGCCAATGTGCGGCCACGCCCGTCTAGGCGTGAGTAGCGCAACCGGTAGCCCACTGACTCAGGGCTGCCGTTGTACTCCGTCTCTGGCAGAGGCTGGAAAGAAAGGGAGCCTCGTTGTTGGCCTGCAGCTGAGTCCTTTCCAGAATCCTCGCATGAAAAAAACAAATCCCATACTGTTTGAGTGAATTTCTTTGCCTCAATGGATATGGGACAGAGACCATACTGGACCTTGTGGTACCCTCCCAACACCCAATTCCTATCTCCTTGCCCTCTGTGCACAAATAACATGCATCTAAAAGGCATGGGCTAGAACTCCTGAAAACTCTTTTAAAGCAAACTTCAGTTCTGATTTGAGGTGATTGCACCACAGATTGGAGCAGAATTCCACCACTAAAGTTTGGCTTAGCACAGAATTTGGTGGCATCTCTATCTGGGACAAGTACTTAGGGATTCTCCTGTTGCTGCTGGGCGAAAGACAGTTGTCATTTGCGTTAAGGAAACAAGAACTGAGTAGACTGTATTGATTCAAAATGGTGCCCACCATGAGACAATTGGTGTTACATAGGTCTTCCTATTTCCAGTAGGGCAGTTAGCGGTAGAATTGACCTGTAGGTCTATATCGTTAAAGATGGATAGGTACATCCCTGCCCTAGTTGTTTTATACCTGCCACCATCAAATCTAGCCTCAACTGGAGCTATTCACCCCATCTATCTTCCTGTTAATTTCAGATCTATCCTACAGAATTTTGGCTTGCCTAGTAACCAATGAGCAGCCCCAGGTTCATTAACTCTGTTTCTCCCCCACCTCCAGAAACAATGATGAGGCCTAGTGCCTTTCTGAGCTACTGCTCACCATCCATCTCAGCCAGAGACTGGTTTCGCTGGCTGTCCGCAGTGTAATATTGGCAGGAGATACATCAGGTGGGGCTTGCAATGTCTGGATCCTGCGGGAAGGCAGGCTGGGTGGGCTGGTGCCAACTATGTTCACTTGTCGCATGCGGAAGCTGGGAGGAGAGAGGAAATGGATTAGTGTTGGAAGGAACTGCAAGGTGGCATAGGAATAGCCCACCCTGCCTAAAACACACACACAAACACAAATAGGACTTTGAACACCCCCACTTGCATGCCCTGAGAGGCCTGCATTGGCTCCTTTCCCTTCCGTGCACTGCCAGCAGGAGAGCTACTGGGTGTGTTGTCACAATCTCTGTTGACATACAAACATGGCTTAATTAGGCTGGCATTACACGCCATTCCTTTATCCTATTAGCTAATGCATTAATTTTGAGGGAAACGGTAGAAGGTCCTTAATGACACCCACAAGCCTCATCCCTTCTCATTCCCCAGTTTTAGCCAGACCACAACCCTCCTGGTTGTAGCTTTCTAATACTAGCAGATGAGAGTGTCACAAGAGATTTGGGGCCGGGTTCCCCTTTGCTTTCCTGTCTTTTGAGCTCCTTCTCATGATGCCTTTTACCTCTTCAACTTCCGACACCTCCTCCTAGTCATCTGCCTCTTCTCTCTCTAACCACTCATTGTCATCCCACCACCAACCCCCAGGCTCTGCGAGTTCTCCAGCTGGTTCCTCCCACCATTCCTCTGTGTCCAACCAATCCCTGACAGCAGGATGCCTCTGAATCTGAGTTGCTACAGAGAAATAGTAAGAGGTTGTTGCCTTCAGACCTTTTTCTGGGCTTCCTGGAAGCACCTGGTTGGACATTATGGAAAGGAGGATGCCGAACTAGATGGATCTTTACTCTGATCCAGCAGGGCCCTTATGTTTTTATGCATGCTCAACCCAACACCATCCTTTCAATCTTCCCCAAAAGCAGCACTCACCTGTAGTATGTGTAGGGATTGAGGTTGGGCACCTCCATGGAGCGGGCATCTGGCTCATTAGACAGCTGGTGGATGAGGGTCCACTCCTCGCTCTCACCAATCTGACCCACCTAGGGAAAGGGCAAACAAGATAATGAGCAGGACTGGGCAAGCATCATTGTTGCATATAGTACGGCCAATTTCTCTGCTCCCTGACAGTGTAAAATGTATTAGCTAAAGCTGTAGAGTTTGGTGTGTGTTGTCAGAGACTGAAGAGCAGGACACTTTTTGCCTGATGTGTTTACACCATCAGTAAAAATAACCTCCACAGTCTACCTCATGGATGGACCAGCCCTGAACCTCCGCCTTCTCTTAGTTTGTGAGATTTCACTAGACATTGCTCATATACTTACTGCAAAGCTCTTTTTGCAGCAAGGATTAGAAACTATTTTAAGAAAATAGGAGAAATTTTCAGGATATCAAATATATTTAAGTATCAAATGATGTGCTTCTCAAATAAGATTGTGGATTACGCACAATACGCAGTCCTGCTTATAGCTCATATTTCCTGTTATTCGACACACTGTTCTCTCTGTATCCAAACTGCCAGGCTCCTCCCTTGCCTTCTGCTACTGCAATTCCACCCCCCCACCCCACAGATGCCTGAAATTAAGCAAAGTCAATGCATGCAAAATTAAAATTTTAATCGTATTCTCAGTGGAGGATGTTGGCGCCCTGCCACTGAGTTTACGTGTCTCCTGATGGCAGAGATGCTTCTTTAACTTTAATACGACAGTTGCTATCCTAAGGGCTAAAAAGAAGAAGAAAAGGAATGAGAGAGCTTCCTCTGCTGCTGGCTTCTCCTACCGTCAGATGTGTCCCTTTCCAATGGCTTACCTGAGCCTCCACTTGCCACCTGGAAATGGATGTCTTGCCATCGTAACCAGGACGGAACTGAAGTGTGACTGAGCGGGGACCAATGTTGGAGATGCCCAGGTTCGATGGGGCTCCAGGGAGCTCTGCAGGCAAAGAGAAAGCAAAGATGGAACTTGAATATCTACAGCCCATGGATTAGAGGCATTGGCTCAGCCATTCTTTGTCCTTCTCAGGATGACGGCAGCACACAGTGGCCAAATCCTGCACTGAAGAAGAACTCTCCATCTAACAAGCCAGAGCAGGAGAAAGCACCACTTGATTATGCAAAGTCGAAACTGTAGTATGCTATGAGCTGCTGGTGGCAGTGGTGATGGGGACTGAGATGCAGTGAACCAAAAAGGTCTTTAGGATGGAAAAAAGGCAGCCAATACAGATTAAAGAAGCTACATGTGCCAAACACTATAGTTGAAGGGCAAATATCCATCAACGTCTGTTAGGATTTTACGTAAGCCAATGCTGGCTAGTGTTATTAGTATAAGTCACATGAGATGTCTGCGAAGAGTGTGGGAACGGAAGACTGTCTTATCTCTTCTGTCTGAGAGTGTTATTGGACTGTACTTTCACTTTTGCTGTATGCTTTTTTTCCTGCCAGAGTTTGGAGGGCACAGACGTGATTATGGATTCTCTGTATATATTGTGAATAAAACGTAGTTTAGATCTACGGATGTTTCTGTCTTCTTGCTGTGTGATGCCAGAAGACTTGTGTCCACTTTTCATACAAGAAGTGTCGCAGAGGGGCACTCTGGAGTGAAGGGACATGCCATTCCAGAGACGTGCCTACTGGGAGACGCTCAGAGGTACTGGGGGTCTGCCGTCCCCCCAGGAGCGTTTACCCTTAACAACGTCAAGTGTGGCAATCCAACCAGGAGGAGAGGGGAAGGTCAAGGCTAAGAATCTTGCTGAAAATGCTTTGCATTGGCAGAAGCAACCATTGTGGATTTGTTACACTGTGTGCTTCTAAAGGTACAAAGGTACATTGTTACACGAGATAAAATAAATAATGCCATGCCCACCCAAAATTCACATTAAAGAAAAGGAACTGAAGAACAAGAGGATTATCGGTGGCCAACATGGTGCCTTATTATGATGCATTATAAGACTGTGGCATCCTTGGATTAGGTCTGACAAAAGTGCAGGCCTCAAACAAATATTTGAAGTGATTCAAATATTCATCAAATTTAAAACTCCCATCTCATGAAGGTCACAAGGGGAGCTGTCAGCGCTTTCTGTAATTTCATATTCATTACTCCGATGTTTGTTAATTTAATAACGCTGAAGCTTGTGAGTGGTTGGTTGTTGTCAGATTGTGGGGGCCATGCTATCTGCCCGCATGAAGGAGGCCCACACTTGAATTAATTGAATTACTCAAAAGAACAAATATTGAAGCTAATTGGGATTGGCAAAGTCAAAGTTCGCACAGACAAACTGAATTAAATCAAATACGGACAACTTATCTCTCCACGAAAGCGCGTTTTTAAAATTCTGCTCATGAGGGCTTGAAACAACGAGATGTAGATTCATCCTTAGTAAAGGCAGTCCCTCTCTATTAATGCTCCTAATACCTTAGATATGGCTTGCTGCCTGAAGGTTAGGAAAGTGGCAGAAATATACAGAGACAGAATTATAAGGTTTGGGCTGGTGACTGTAGTTACATCCTCAGTCTTGAAGGATCACCGCAGAGAAAGGTCTGTTGCTCAGTGTCTCAACCTGAAGTCCCTCAAAGGCCGAGCTAAGAGTTTACATGGGGTATAGATGGAAATTCTTCATGAAAACAGGAATAATGGTCACTTATCCCAAGTCAACAGCTCCTTCTGTTGCTTCATCCTTCAAGTCTGATTCCATGTTTAAGGGGCAAATTGGCCTTGCAAGGTGCCAAAATCTCAGAGAGACTTCCCGCCCCCCGCATAGCAGGTGCTGCTAGCCAATGAAACATGAAATGTGGCTGTGAGATGCCGGGGTTCGCAGCACAGGTAAACAAAGCAAAGACAGGAGTACTGATTTAGGACAAGTCTTTCTGCACAAGAAGTACATTCCAGCCGCAGTTTATGGAAAGCACAAGAATAACCTTGCAGGGCATTTTTTCAGCTGGAACTTGCCGGAACTCAGTTCAAGCATTCTGGCACCTCTCAGGTGGGCACCATTGCCATTATAACAGAACAAGGGAGGCATTCATGCTGAGAAAACAACAACAACAACAACAACAACAACAGATCAATAAATCAACCTCTCTTCCCCACAAATATTCACATAATCACAGGGAAGTGTGTGCCACTGCATTTCTGAATATGAAACATTATTATGTGAATCCAGTTGCCCTTTGATGTAGTGTTTCTAAAGCTGGGAAGACACTGGGTTATTCAAGAGATTCCTGTCTGCTCTTATTATTAGTGGGATTGCAATATGATCATGCATACGTCCAACTATATAGCGGTCTCTGCCCACATAACCTATTTTCACTTTATCAATGTCTCAAAGAGGGTTCAGCTGGGTATCAGTACATCTGATGTAAAAAAAGAAAGAAAAATCATCTGTATCTGGGACTTCCACTACTAACTGAAGCATTCTGCAGGGACCGAGGCTGTGGTGGTCCTTGCCACCCTTGTGCTCTGCTGAAGGCAGGGTCCGTGAGTCAAACTTACCTGGAGGAACTCCTGAGGAGATGGTGGAGGAGGAAACTTGCCCCTGGCCTTTCGAGGTCATGGCTGCCACTTCAATGGTGTATGTCGTGAGGGCTGTGAGGCCAGTGACGCGGTATTCCAGTGTGACGTTGGGCAGGTAGTGCGTTACACGGGTGTTGGTGCGGTTGTATTCTTCCCAGGAGATCCGGTAGCCTGAAGGAGCCCAAAACATATACAGGTGTGTAGAACTGCACAACGTTCATTTAAAACCCAAGGCACAAACAGAACATGTCCAATAAATCTGGTGGCCTTAAGCCGGAGACTTAGGCCTCACCAACAGTTCTTTGGGGAGTCTAATTTATATTGCTTTAGTGCTTCCACTAGTTCATTAAGCTTCCTGAGGCTGAATGACACATTATGGCTAACGCATAGCATGCTATTATGTCTTCTCTTCTTTCTTAATTAGAGGCATCAGGTGGAGAGGGAACTGTTGTTCTGATCACAGCATAAGAGAGCACGATGCCTTCTCTCCCCAGCCAGTCAAGGTTGAAATCATACATACATGCCCATGTGGCAACAGGGCTCAGTAAAAAGCAAAAGTTCTCACTAATGCTAAAATGAGGTTTACCTAAGCTTCATGGGCACATTTGGGTGTGGGGGGTGGGTGGGAAGAGGAGAGCGATCAGGATGTGATTTCCATCCCGATCATGTTTGGAAAGGGAAGAGATGAACCTAAATTCCCAATGCACTGTTATCAGGATAACCTGCTCCCTATGTCTTATGCTTAACATGGAGTTGGATCCTTCAAAATCTTTTTGAAATCTATCACCAGGGAAGCTCCATGGGGCCTGAAGCAAACAGATGTGATGCTTGGTTCCAATTCCCAAACTATTCCTCGTGCTGAAATCAAGATGGCCTCCAGGCTGTTAGTTCACAGGGCTAGCGGATATGATAGCACGGACTATCAAGATACATATCTCCTCTACAGAAGCTTTCTTAGGTAGTAGAAAGAATGGGTCTGAGTGGTTTTCCACTTGATCCACAATTTCTAGGCAATTCGGGTTTTCTCCGGATTGATGTTTGCTCCAGTTTAGAGATATGGAGTGGTTTCCCCCCTTGCCCCACTCCTTCCCAGGGAAAACTCACTCTATAGCTCTAAACTGGATCAAACGTCATTCCAGAGAAAACCTGAATTGCCCCCAGGGCAAAGCCGTGGGACAAGAGGAATTTTGTATAAGCCCTGAGTTCTTTCCATTGGCACCAAGGAAGAAATGGGCTCCCGATTTCCTGGTCCAGTTAATCACCCTTTCCCCCCCAGCCATCTCCTCCCCACCTGGAGAGATTTATTACCTGTCAGAATGCCATTCTTTTCCAGGGGCTCTTGCCAGCTGACCTTCAGGGATGTGTCGAGGATCTCGTTGAAGCTGAGGTGTCCCACTGGACCCGGAACTAGCCAAACAAACAACCCCACCACCCAGAAAGTTACAACAGGACAAACGCTTCATATAGGAATTCCTCAAGGAAATCAAAAAAGGGAAGCTGCTGGTCACTTGACTCTTCCCAGGGCACTCTGGGGTTTGGGTGAAAGGATAACTGCAGTGGACACAGTCAAGATGGAGCCCGGGGCCTTCAAGGGCGTCACTGCAGTCTCAGCAACGACGTGTCGGGCTCTACAACTGAGGGCAGTGTCAGACTCAAGACTTCCACAGTGGAAGGTGACGTTCTAAACTCATGTTGACCGGAAGGTTAGGGGTGTGTGGACCCATAGTCATGGGCATACAGGAACCCAAGAGCTGTGCCTGTGCCCAGCTCCAAAGGGAAAGGCCGTACCGTCCTCATGGGTGCGCAGCAGCTGCGGGGGGCTGCGGGGTCCGTCGCCTGGTGTGGTGAAACACAGCACCGAGGTGAAATACTCTGTAAACTTCTTGAGGCCTGGGATATATCCCACATGGATATTGTCTTGGAAGTTAGGGCGCACTGTCACTACAGTCATATCTTCTTCCTGCCCTGGTTCCCAGGCAATCAGCTGAGGAATAAATGAACGACATCATGGTTGCTCAGAAAGGAGGAAATGAAGGCAGACCACATGGCATGGGGCTTTATCTTTCTGGCCCCATATTGTGCACAGGGGCCAGCTCCAGATTAGCACTCTTTTGCTGGTGTGATTCACTTGGGCAACAGCAAATTTATGTTGCACAATTAAAAGTAGATTTGTGTGGCGTTTGCCCTCCTAGGTGTGTGACATCATACTGGGTTCATAAGAAAAGGGTTAACTAATTGTAAAATTACTAACCAATGGGAACCCAAGGGGCAGAGTTAACTGTGTATAAGGATTAAGCACAGAGATTTTTTTTTTTGAGAGAGTTAGAGTTAGGGTGGTTGAGAAGACAGTCTGGAGTTAGAAGAGAAAGAGAAGATAAATCTGTGGGTTGGGCTAGTCTGGTATGAGAGAGTGAGATAATTTGTTAAGAGGAGTCAGTCAAACAGTTGAGATAATCAGTCAGAAGGTATTAGGAAGGTATAGGCTGGTAAAGAAACTAAAGTTAAGATACTGACAGGAATATTATCTGAGAAACCATAAACTTGTTAATGTTTGTAAAATAAACCTTTTTTTTGGTTCACTTTTAACAGCTGTCTGGACTCAGTGTTTTACCCAAGAGTAACGGGTTAGTGGCAGCAGGGAAGTGAGCACAGTGGTGGCACAGGGATCAATAGACCGTTAAACGTCCGGGGACCCTGTGCGATCGCCACAATTTGGCACTCTCTTGTACAACAAACCTGCTTCCAAAAAATGGGTGAGAGGGGTGGAGAAAGTGGGGGGGGGGGAGGGGAGGAATTTTTGAGTTAAGAAAAGTATCGAGAAAATGCACTGGAAAGTGTGGAGTAATAGCAACATTGGGAGGTGCTGTGTAAAATCTACGCAAACCAATCAAAGGGGGTGCTTGATAAAAAGTGAGTAATTTCCGTGCAAATTTTGTGCAATCAAATTAGGATGGATGGGTGCTCAAAAACAAGGGGAGCTCTGGTCAATGGGGAGGGGGAGAAAGGGCGCTTTGCACAAACAGGGCAGAACTTGGGCACACTGCCAACACTTCTCTTTCTAGAACCCTAAGGGGTACTCCGGCTTCAGGACTCCAGACATAAACATACAGGACTCCCCCAACCCCACTCCATTCTGGACAGAGCATCTCAAACAGGAAAGCAAGAAAAGAGGCCAATCTAGGGTTGCCATATGTCCTCTTTTACCCGAACAGGTCCTCTTTTTCACGGGTATGTAAAATGAGTGTCGCCATAGCGATCCACAGTTAAAAGTAGAAGTCTGAAAATGTGTCCTCTTTTTTGCTCTTCAAAATGTGGCAACCCTAACCATGCTACAAGGTGCAACTGCTGCAGCCGTCTCTCATATTCCCTCTCCCACTGCTTTATGTGAAAACCGTCTCAATTATACTGGTGAAACCACCTTTCCTTCCTCCCCAAGAGGAGAGCCAATTCACCATCATCTCACATCCTTTAACCATGTAGCTAGAATTTGCCGTGATGAGACTGACTCCCATCCCAAAACAGTGACAGTCTGGAAGGACCCATAACTGCAGAGGACTCTGTGTGCTGCCTGCAAATATTCTGCATGGGAAGCCATAGTGCTGCTGTGTTGCAGAGACTCTGCTTCTTCCCTTTTGCAAACTGGGCAGAAAGGAACGGTGTGGTGGATTGCCCAGAGTAGTGGAATTGTTGCTGCCTGTGCCTCTGGGGTCAGGATTGTTTTGTGCATGTGGTGATACAGAGACATTTGGGTGCTCTGTGTTCACTTGCACCATCTGTGTGTGGGTGTCATCACTGACACACACACACCCCTTCTAGGTGGGAGATGTATTTGCTCTTTTCCACCATTTTGGGATTTCCCCCCGAGTGGCATATTCTCGTCCCCTGCACAACCGGGGTACAGAATTGCTCTGCCCTGGTTAGTATCTGGTAGGCAAAACTACAGGGTATGTGGATGAAATTGCAAGTTCTGTAAACAGAAATATTATTTCTGCAAGGTGGTTTTTTCCTTCTTTTGGTTGGTTCCTTTTTTCCCCTTGAAGGAAGAAAGACAATGAGCTATTATATCCTTTGTTTTTGAAATGTCCCCAGCAACATAGTCATTACAGCAAATGCCTGGAAGAAATTGCCAAGGGAAACTGACCCACTCATTCTTTTTACCCAAGTTCAGGGATAAAAAACCAAAATAAAATAAAATTATAGGTTGGGGGTGCGGGTGCAAGTAAGAAAGAAGGAAGCAATTGATTCTTATAGACGTTTTGTGTTCAGTAATCCAAGTTGCTATTCTTAGTGCTGCAGCCCTAAGGTGTAAACACAAGTGTTGGTGCATTCATCTCAACAATCAGTGTCATTGTCGAGGCGTTTAATAAATTGTGTACATAATAGCTGCTGCTTTTCATTTGCCGACAATAATTTTGTTGTCTAGTGCCAGCAGTATGGCATAGCCCAACAGCAAAACGAGCGCTAAAACCATGTTAGTCTCTAGTCCTGAACAGATATTTTAAACAACTAAAGTCCTTCCAGTCACCTGCTATGCCATGCTTTTCATTTTTATTTTTTTGTGGGATGCAGTGCAGAGTAAGGATTTTGAGGACACACCATTCTTAATACAGTGGTACCTCGGGTTAAGAACGTAATTCGTTCCGGAGGTCCGTTCTTAACCTGAAACTGTTCTTAACCTGAGGTACCACTTTAGCTAATGGGGCCTCCCGCTGCTGCCGTGCCGCCAGAGCATGATTTCTGTTCTCATCCTGCAGCAAAGTTCTTAACCCGAGGTACTGTTTCTGGGTTAGCGGAGTCTGTAACCTGAAGTGTCTGTAACCCGAGGTGCCACTGTATAACTTAAGGGACCTATTTGCACCTCCGAGGCATGGATGGCCTTGCTCTGCCTCCCGACTTTCCCCCTACAGCAAGTATTCTGGGCTTGGTTACATGGTGAGCCACATGCTCCAAAGCAAAAGGCAAAGATCCAACAAAAAGTGTTTGCAGAGCAAGCCACAGTGCCTATACTGGAGGCGTGGGGAGCCCATGTCCACTTGTGATTCGCTGATGAGGCGAGTGGGTGGGATCAATTGCCCAGGCAGCAAGCTCCGCCCAGAGGCTTCCTTTTCTGCCTGGGAAACAGTCCCCGGGACTTCCCACGTCTTGGTAATGCCAGCCTGTAATGGCACCCACCAGAGAGGGTGCCCAGCTGCAGCAGGCAGGGCATACCAGACCTGTCTGCCTCCCTTCACTCCTCTGTTGTTCACCGGGCAGAGTAGGCGCTGCCAAAAAAGTAGGTTCTTCTAAGTAGCATCTTGGGGTGATCCTGACTGAAGCTGAAACAGTGAGACAGGTGAAAATGTATGGGCACCTGTAAATGTATGGCCTTATAGCTGACCAAGGTCTGATTAGCTCCATTCCACCATATTGTAAATGGAGTATTTGTAGGCTGAAAGCACTTGGTTCTTGAGGCCAAGACATCTCCCTTCATCCCTGACAGACATTAGCACCCTGGCAGGTGACGTAAGAACATACATGTAGTGCCCATGTGGCTTTGGCTGGACCTAGACTTGTCTAAGCATGTTTAACAATCCTGACCTTAATCCCTACTGTGCTATTACTCAAAAGGGCAGCATGGGAGCCACATGGGGTTTTAACCATCCTCTTCTATGGCTTTCAGCTCCTCTGATCTTTTTTTTTCCCTTCGGCTGCGCCGCTTCAAAGACATCAAGGGGGAAACTTGCTGGGATTAAAGGCGGCTGATTGTTTCTCTGAAGCACAGGTGTGTGCTGAAGGGTTAGGGGGTCGGCCATGCACAGAGAGCGATTTCTTTCCTCGGAGACCTGGAAGGGACTGAATTTGAAAGGCTGGCCTACGTGGGTAACCAATTAAAGGAGAAGAGGAAGGAGCCAGGATTTTTAAAAAAGCAGCTTAAACGCTGTCCGGTTCTGCCAGCAGTCATTTTTCACTTTTGGTGTTTGGAAGCAGAACCTGTTTTCTCTCTCACAAAAGTGAGAGGCTGTGAGAGAAAAACCATGTGCCGCCCTTTTTTTCCATTGCATATATCCATCTTCCTCCAAATTGCTCAGGACAACAAAACAAATACTCAAAGAATAAACCGATACTGAGGCGTGTGCTTTACCTTCCCTTTCTCAGGAAAATGCAGCCACTCTTTGTAAAGCTGAGGCTGCAATCTGAACCCCTTTTACACTTTGCTGCGGGAGGGAGGGTTGCACTGGGTGGAGGTGTCCCTGCACCTGTCTGCCTGTGAGGAGTCAGTCTGCTAGTGCAACACTCGCTGTTCCCGGGCCAGCCCACCCAGGAGGGTGGCACAATCCATGGGGTGAAAAGATCCCAATGTAGATCTTTATTCTCCCTGCTCCTGATGTAGATCTTCAGTCACTCCTTCTTCCCTTAAAGGAGTTGGCACCATTTTGTGGTTCACCTCAGCTGCCAAAATGTCTTCAGCCAGCCCTGCCTGTTTCACCTGTCAAAACAGTGGCCAAGTCAAACTGCAGCCTGAAGGATGTGGCAGCTTGTGGGATGTCAAGAAATGGGGCATTCTGAAGGCAGGGCTGAGATTTGCATCCCTACCTTTCGCCCTGTCCAGCAAGAGCAGCTTGGGTCCTATAGCTCCTTGACCATCAAGAAATTAGAGTGTTCTCCTTTGACGTTAAAGGGAGCCCTACACAGTAAGGTTACCAGACGTCCCCGTTTCCTGGGGACAGCCCCCGGATTTACAAATAAGTCCCCTGTTTAGTAGGAAGTTGAAGTGTCCCCGGATAAATTGGAAAAAATCTGGTAACCTTATTACACAGCCCAGAAGTGGTTGCTAATTTTTAAAATGAAAACAGCGGCCTTTGTCTCAGATGGATGACATAAAGACTATCAAGCACAGGGCTGATAAGAGGGCTACTCTATAAAGGGTTAAAGGTAAGACCAATTTGTGAAAAATAAATAAATCTGAGAGCGTTTAGGTGTAACAGCTAGTACTTAAATTGCTCCATTCATATCCTCTCTTTTATTTGGTGTTGATTAAGTATCAGTTAATGGGGGGGGGGGGTGGGGAGGAGGAGAAAGGAATAGCTGAGTTTTAATAAGTGTATGTACTTATGCATCCAAAACAATATTCAACACAAGCTGGCTGATTAACTGACACTGATAACAATGCATAATCAGCTACTTTGTCGTGGTGTTACATTCAAGGATGTTTGGGTGTTTAATTGGCACAGTGCGAGATAGCCTATAGCAAGTTAATTAGATACTAATTAGGCCTCCAAAAATACTAATCAAAAATACTAAGTGGCATTTAATAAGTATGTTAAGTATCCTTCTTAACGTTGGTTATCTCGTTTGGCAGCAATTAAATTCCCGAACTTCTTTGGAGTAGATTAAGAAACAAGTTTTAATTCAATTTAATTAATGCAAATTTGAATTAATTACAATTCGGAACTGAGCGAACAAGGCGAGGCTCCCTTATAAGTATAATATCTTAGTAAATATATTTTAATAGACAAGCTTGAAGCAATGATAATAACCATTCTAATAGAAAAAGAATTAAGTAGAATCTTGTTTTAAATGGACTGATTATGAAATAACAGTGAGCTAAGAGGATCATCCAAAATGCATGGAAATATGGAACTGGGGGCTTAAATACCATTGACTGCACTGATCAAATCAAATACAGCGATGCTTCATCAAGGAAAGCAGTGGCATAAACTCTCTTGCTTTGCAAATCAAGTTGCCATTTCAGTTCGGAGCACTTGGGTGCAGTAGCTTCCTGCAATGCATAACGCCGAAACGGCGGCCCCACAGATAATTGGTTCATATAAAGGATACCAGTTTATTATAGCTGCTAACTATGGAATTACATCATTTAATTGGTGTTTTACAGCCAGCTAAGCGATGACAGAAAACAGAGTGGGAGCAACTATACGTTTTTTGCAGGCCTGCTTCCTGGCTGCTTGCGGGGGACTGGACCTGATACAGATATGGTTGTTTAGGGAGAGGAGGGGCTACGTGATTTCATACTTTGTGTTAGCCAAGTCCCGTATCCCCTGTTAATCTGCGCCATGACAAGCAAGGTAGGAAAGCCTCGGAAGGCCTCTGCATGGGAGATTTATGGACATGGCCACAGTAATTGGCTGGCCCAGGAACAACCCCGTGCAATGATTAACGGCCCCAAACTAGGTAATGAAAAGAGGCAGAGCGAAGTGCAGACAGGAAACAGCGGGAGCACTCAGCCCTTCCTGATGGGAGGCCGTGGAACTACAGAGCTTCAAGGCAAAGAGGGAATGAGGAGTACAGATTCCTTTCTTGTTTAAATGCTGCTTGTGGAGGGAAGAGAGCCACATGGGGCCCGCGATGGTGATGCCTGTAACGTCTCACACCAATTTGGACCTATTTAGCCTCGCTGAGACAAAAGAACTACCTGCTTGCTGATGTTGGAAAGGGCACACAGCTCGTCCACATCGCCACTTACCTCCGTACATTGCTTAATCAAAGGACCTACGGATAAAACAGCCACGCCTCTGCTTCCTAAGTACCCAAGGAGCATTTGGGTAGCTTGCTACAGCCCTAGGCTTAGAGGAGAAGCGGCTTCTCCTACTCCTCCCAACCCTTCTTACCTTGTAGCCTTGGTTGATGCCGTTGACGAACTGGGGACTGGGTGGGTTCCAGGTGAAGCGGATGGTGGTGGAATTGGTGGCCTCGGCCTGCACGTTGCCCGGGGATACGGTGGGCACTGTGGGAGGGCAAGTTTAAAGGAGGTGCCTCAGTATGAACAGGTGGAAGCATGGAAAGCGCTGCTGCTGACACCACCTGCCCTCGTTCTACCTGTGATGCTAATCTAATGGAGAAGGAAGGGGAAGGGATGCTCTGGCCCCATCCGTTGGCCAAAGGAAGGGTGCCCTGGTAGTTTTATTGTAATTATTTGTGTGGTTTCAGTAGATTTTATATAGGTTTTAAACCCATCCATGTTTAATAATAATAATAAAAAGATTGTTTTTGTGTTTTTAGTGATTTTTTAAAAAAATCTGTAAGCTGCCTTGGGTCCCATCAGGGAAAAAGGTGGGGTATAAACTAATAATAATAATAATAATTAAAAAAAAAATTGGTTGCTTCTCAGCAAATTTCCCCTGGCTTTAAGAGAACTGATCCCCCCCCAACCCTTCCTTGTCTACTCCCCTTCCTTTCTGCATCTTGTCTTTCCAATTTGATGGCAAGGACTCTGTCTCCCCACCCCCTCTCTGACTGATGTGATCCTTTTGGGGAGACAAGAGTTGGGGAAAAACAGGATAAAATATATGGTGGAATTCAATGTCATTCTACGACAAGCTTTCCGTCTGTGCAAGGATATCAGCTTGCCAGATGGAATTTTTCACCCCTCCCTCTCCACGTTCTTCTGTGGGTTCTCCTGGCCACCCCCAGAGCCAATTTGGGGAGGTATGGGGTAAGAAGAGAGGGGGGAACCCTATTGCACAAGCTTATAAGGTGAATCCCACCCAGAGTCAATAAATAAAAATAACCTGCTACCAGCGGTGTCCTGAACTCTTAAAAACATACTAAGATTCAGCCCCTACAATGGGAGTATATATATATTTAGGTCCAGTATACCTCCCTTTCTAATCATCTTGGGTCTATGGAGCCACTCTGGGGCCACATTAATCTGTGTTCTCATCTTCCCTGCCCCGCCTCCCATTTCCTAGTACTGCAACTTACCACCCTGGAGGGTCCACTCGGTGACTTTGGCACTGTAGACACCCAGCCCAGCGCTGTTGTATGCAGCCACCTCAATCTCATAGTTGGTCCAAATGATCAGGTCCTCAAGCAGCAGGTTGTTGACGTCAGCGTTGGTGATGTTTCTGAACTGATAGCCGACGGGCAGGCCAGCCAGGCAAAATCTGAGGAAGGGACAAGAGGTCAGGTCAGAACCAACAACGTCATCATCATCAGAGATCTTTCAAACCATATGGCAAAAACTTCCTGCTTTTCCAGTATCAGACCTGGCAGTGAAGCATTCTGTCGGGGACTGTGCTGAGGAGGGCTGAACTGACGATATGATACGATAATCTTTATTGTCATTGTCCCATACAGAACAATGAAATTGAAAAATCTACATAAAACATTCAAAACCCAACAAGCCTGCTATCCCAGCTATCCCAACCTGGTTAGCCCCCTAAAAACTCTGATACCCCATTTTTAAATACAATAAACTCCCACAGAGACTCCTTACACTGTGTTTAAAACCTTACACTGTGTTTAAAACCATTCCTGAGGAGGAATGGTGGAAACCTCCCCCTCCTCCTGCTCCTGCATCTTCCCAGGAGCAGGAGGACAGTATAGATTTGGAACAGTGGTTTGCAGAGGGACATAGTTCAGAAGGCAGAAGCTGGGAAATACTGGATGGGGAACAACTAGGAGAAGAAACACTGGGAAAGAGAGGGTTAACAGATTCACTGTCTCGAAAGAATTCATCTACTCAGCCCAAGGTCAAGAAGAGCTGAGAAAGTGGCAGAACAGAAAGCACACAAAGCACAGAGGGAACAAGCTCAGATTACAAGAGGTAGAAGTCACGTGGATTAATAGGGACGTAAGGGGGTGGGATTCTTAACTGGGAGCACTGCCATTTCTAGGAGATGGGTTTTTTGTTCTCTCGCTGTGATTATTAAAGTTTCTAACTGGTAAGAAGACTCCTTTTCCTTTGTTCTGTTTATCTACTGCCAGAGGGGGAGGAAGCCAGTTCCCTGAAGTCTGACACATTCCAATAGGATCACCAGCAATTCCATTGTCCGAGACAGAGGTCTATCCACCTAGAGATGTGGGGTGGAAACCTGGATGCTGCGCTCACCCACCTGATGATGTAGCCCTTGAGAATGCCATTTTGGTGGTTTTCAGGCGGCGGCTGCCACTGGATCATGATGGACTGGTTGGTTCGGCCACTGGCAATGACGTTCTGAGGGGGAGCGGTGGGCGGTTCCTCTGGGAGGGAAACCCTGGCAAAGCGAAGGTAACAACGGAGGCATGTTTCAGGGATGGTTGGAAGGTAGGCTATACTCTCAAAGCTATGTCAGCTTGTCCTTGCCAAACAATGCCCAACCCAGCCATGCCACGGCATGTGCCAAGACAATGCCTGGTGCCGCTTCTCAAATAGCCACTTCTCACTATGTGCACATTGGTTTGCATCAAACCCTCTTTTAAACACTGAAGAAAGCAGATAATCGGTCATGCTAAGCTCTTTGTATACTGGATGAATAGATGATTACAAGCTAAGTTACATCATCTTGCCAGAACACTCCTTTGTGCACAAACCACCAAGCTCTGAGGCCATACTTTACTCAGATGGTCCCTTTTCCAGCCACATTTACCCATTCGCTACATAAGGTAAAGGTAAAGGGACCCCTGACCATTAGGTCCAGTCGTGGCCGACTCTGGGGTTGCGGCGCTCATCTCGCTTTATTGGCCGAGGGAGCCGGCGTACAGCTTCCGGGTCATGTGGCCAGCATGACTAAGCCGCTTCTGGCAAACCAGAGCAGAGCACGGAAACGCCGTTAACCTTCCCGCCGGAGCGGTACCTATTTATCTATTTACACTTTGACGTGCTTTCGAACTGCTAGGTTGGCAGGAGCTGGGACCGAGCAACCGGAGCTCACCCCGTTGCAGGGATTCGAACCGCCGACCTTCTGATCGGCAAGCCCTAGGTTCTGTGGTTTAACCCACAGCTGAAACGTATTATTATGATTATTATGATTATTATACCACCCTATACCTGGAGATCTCAGGGTGGTTGACAACATAATATCACAATATAATAAAACTCAAAATGCACAATAAAACTCAAAATGCTTAATAAAAAAAAATTACGACCCAATAATCTCTCTCCCCACCTGTCAAGGACTGGCTAAATGAGGAGGAATGGTGGTGACCACTTGACCCCAAGATGATAGACCCAGGTTTGTGGTGGTGGGAAACAGGACACTACCCCCCAATGCCCACCTACCCAAATTATGTTTGGTTCTCTCCAAAAACTAAGGCACAGCACAGACACACCAGATCATCTTCAGCTCCATTCCCATTCCCAACCCCACCATCACCCAACCCCTGCAATTAAACCAAACCCTGGTCGGTCCGTCCCCCATCTAAGATGTGCCCACCTCACCTCTCGGTGTCCTTGCTGAACTGGCCTTTGCCCACATCATTGACAGCGCATAGCCGGAATTGGTATGAGCGGGCAGGGACCAACCCTCTCACCAGCACTGAGGTCACTTCAGGGTCCACGCTGGCCATGAGCACTGTCCAGGGAGCATCTGCCAGGCACAGAGGAAAGCAGCGGGGAGGTAAAGGAGCAATACGGGAGAAAGTGATGAGGGTTGGAGTCCACCTATTCTTACTATTCACTTCCTGGTCTCTATGTAAGTTTCTCTGTGCAGGAAGGAGTCTCATGGCCTGGGTTTTGCCCAGAACAACACAGAATAAGGAAGACCCCAAACCTGATGTCCCACTAAATCGGAAGCCAGGAGCCTATTCTGCTTCCAGCTGCACCCAAAGGACATTGCTGCAACAACCCACCACCCAACAACCTCAAAATGATTTACAAAACTAGGCAGTTTTGGTTTGTCGAGGAATGAAATGGCATTGTCAGAGTTTGGCAGCAATGGGGCAGGATGAAGGAAAGGCACTGGATCACCCCCTACTGCTGAGGATACACAAGCTCACTTGCAATTCAGCAGCAATCTGAAGCAAATGCGGTATATAAGCCTTGACAACGTAAAGCCACAAATAGATGAGGTGTGATAAATTGCATTGTGGGAAAGTCCTTGGAATTAAGTCTTCATAAGAGCCACCACAGAACTCCGATGCTCTGCATCTCCTACTGCATTTGCCTCCCACTCCACCCAGTCTCCCTCAGACCACATTGTGAATGTAAAAAAGGTTCAGGTAAAGGACCCCTGGCCGATTAAGTCCAGACAAAGGTAACTATGGGGTGCGGCGCCCATCTCGCTTTCAGGCAGAAGGAGACGGTGTTTGTCCACAGAGGACTTTCCAGGTCACGTGGCCAGCATGACTAAACCGCTTCTGGCGCAACGGAACACCGTGACAGAAACCAGAGCACACGGAAACGCAGTTTACCTTCCCACCGCAGAAGTACCTGTTTATCTACTTGCACTGGTGTGCTTTCGAACTGCTAGGTTGGCAGGAGCTGGGACAGAGCAATGGGAGCTCACCCCGTCGTGGGGATTCGAACCACTGAACTTCTGATTGGCAAGCCCAAGAGGCTTAGTGGTTTAGACCAGTGTTTCCCAACCTTGGGCCTCCAGCTGTTTTTGAACTACAATTCCCATCATCCCTTACCACTGGTCTTGCTAGCTAGGGATGATGGGAGTTGTAGTCCAAAAACAGCTGGAGGCCCAAGGTTGGGAAACACTGGTTTAGACCACAGCGCCACCCGCATCCCTTTTTGTGAATTTACATCAGCCTCAGCCCCAAGGCCATGGGGCTGGCTTCTCTGGCTGCCCCCAAGATCTCAATATAGTTAGGAATATGCAGTGCCTTACTGTTCTCGGAGACCTCGAGAATGTAACGAAGCAGCGGGCTGTTCCCATCAAAGGGTTTGGTCCATGTCAGGTTGATCGCTCGCTTCTCTGCAGTGCTCAGCATGGCAATGGGGTTTTCTGGTGCGTGCGGGAGCTGTCTGATGAGGATAATGACAGAAGAAGCCTATTTTAGATGCTGTCACATCCGGAGAGACCCAAGGACAGAATGTCACCCCTTCAGAAAGAGAAGCTGTTTGGAGAGAGTCTCAGGCAGTCACAGGGTATGGCGTGGGCTGTCCCCTGCCACCCTCCTGGTTGTGGTGGCAACTGCTGCTCGCTAGGATGGGCAAGAGAAACAGCGGTGGCTCATCCTGCCGCTTTCCCCTGGGAAAGCCTGCTGTTTACAGCTGAATCGGAATAAACGCCAGTTGGCTTTTCCGCAGATAAACAGCAAGTTTTCCTGGGGAAAGCGGCGGGAGAAACAAAAATTCACTTGGATCCGTGCCGAGAAAGCACAGGGCATGTGGAAAAGCTCTTGGACCCATACTGTGGATGAGCCCTTAGTTGGCACTGCGTTGATGATGGCCATAAGCATGCCTCACGGCAACACCTCATTCTGGCAAGCAGCAGGGCTGCTGCAGCCAAGAAGATGGCATGGTGGTGCACCACGTCGTCCCAGGGACACCAAGCCGCTTTGTGCATTAACCGTGCTGGGCCCTGTGACTAATTTCTGCATATTGCAGGCAGCAGCTCAGGACTCCCTAGGAGCCGGTTGCAGGCATCTTGCTATGGTGTGGATGGACAGCAGACACACACACAAAATAATCCAGTGGTTCAAAGTGGCATTGTGGGAAGTAAGATGGGAATTTCAGCCATAGTGCCATGTTTTTTCCATAATAGCACCTGCGGGGGGGGGGGGAGTAAGAATAATATCCCAGTTTCCAGGTCACACTCACACATTCACTTCCTCTTTGATACACACATGCACACCAAGTCATGTGGGATCTGCTTCAATGTGGTGTGTGATCCCACACTTCAAGGGTGCATGGGAATAGGTGGCCCCGTGGCTGTAAAGATTTGCACAATCAAGTTATTTGCACATGCATGCCTGTGGTAAAGGAACTACGCTACACTAAAGCTACTCCTGTGTTGCTGGGCATTCAAGTGAGGGATACTTGAATGTACAAATGGTTTGCAGGGCATGGGAGGAACTTGGAGTTTGGGTTTATCTGGGGTTTAATAGAGTGGATCCTAAGCAAGAGAGAGAGTAAAAGAGACCTTCTGGAGAGCCCAAGAAGTTGGGAGAACAGTTCACCTGTGCTCAGTTTGTGGATGGAGGATTCCTGTAACATTTAGATCACTACGAGTGCATCATTCACTGTGGTCTTGTGAGAACCTGTTGTCACCTGTTGCACCCAACTTCACACCGTCCTTCTTATTCATGCACCATGCTATACGGTCCGTCCTCCCTGGTCTTAAGTAGTTCCCAATGCCTGCCTTCAATGGTTGATCCTTACCGGACTCGCAGGTGAGCGCTCCGAGAATCGTTGCCCCCAGCAGAAACCACACGGCAAGTGTAGGTGCCAATGTCACCTGACCAGGTCTGGGCAATATGGAGGGTGCCCGTGCTGTCCAGCCTCATGCGTGCTACGTTCTCCACGTTCAGTGCTGCACCATCCTTTTCCCACATGTATCTAGGGAGAAAAGGCAGGGCCAAGGTGACCCAGGTTATTCTACCTCTCACCAAAAACCAATACCCAAGCCTGGTATTAGTACCCATGAGTTTCAGCTCACCGAAGCCACACACCGCAGGACTATAAGCCACTCCTGTTTCAGAGCTGACTGCAACTGAAACAGTTCTTTCTTGCTTCTAAAGCATATATGTGCATCATGGATACTGGTTGCAGAATTCAGTTTTCCTCAGTACAGAATGGCTATTACTTTTTAATGATGCAGGGCACACACAAGGTCCTGCCTTACGGACACCTGGCCTTTTCAGCACCGACACCGCTGCCATTATAACACAGTTGGAGTCCAAGACAAATGTTTGCCATGGCTGTCTTCCTTCACGCCAAAGAGGGATCACAGCAGTTTTAATCTCAGCACCGTCACTAAGCCAGGCACCAGGTGGCAATGTGGGCCCACGATTTTGCACAGGTTCTCCTTGCATTACCTTTCCCTGTAAGTGTTTTTGAGACACATAGACGGAAGTGGCTGGAAGACTGCTGGCTTTGCAACACTGTCATACTCGAGCGTGCATTTCAGACATGCTTTTTAGTTGAATGAAAACCTGGGTGCTCTCAGGTTACAATGATGCTGGCCACTTCCTAAGAGTTTAAAACATACAAAGCGGCTGAAACTTGTGCAAATCCATGCTTCGCAGAGGCCAGGAGATTATTCCTCTCTAGCAGGAAATACTCCAACAAAGGCATTTTTAGTCCATGCGACCCATCTCTAACCGGACTGCCTTGCCTTTCCCTCTCCAGCTCTACTTCCCCAAGTTGTACTCCAAAGACGGTTAGCTCTCCCATTTGTTTCACCCTAGATTGGATAGGTACCGCCACATACCTGACTACCACTCTGGGGTCATGGGTCACTCCACAAGTCATGGAAGCCTTGGTGCCTTTGATGACACTTTGATCCTGAGGAGGACTGGTGATGCGAGTCCGGGCTGTAGATGCAGAGAGACAGGAGGCACTCAGACATAATCAGAAACCGAACCAGCCATTGCTGTGCAGCGCCAGAGGTCAACACTTGGGCCTGCTAACTTCAACAGATAAAAGCTTCCTTGTGCATGAGACCAGCAGGAAGCCACAGAATCACGCGCGTCAACTGCAATTATCATAAGTGTGAGATCATCTAATAATGAACTCAAAACATGACTGATTTGAAAGGGGGCTAAATGCCATCTAGTTCAATCCCTTTGCTGTATGGCAGGAGACCCCACATCCTGCTCCTCATAAATCATGTGGTACAGACCAGACTATGGTGAGTAAAACTAGAAGAAGCGGTGTTTTGCAGCTCCAAATTCAAGTGTTCCCCTCCTCCCACTCCCACGCTGGAGAGATTGCTGGTTCCCATGCATATTCCCTCCCACGTCCAGGGTCAGTCCGAAACCTCCATTGCTAGTCAGTTACCACAGAGAGGGCCTTTTCATCAGACACAAGCTACATACCTCACTATCTGTGTACATTTAGGGAACCTGCAAAGAGGAAGTGGGGAGAGGCTAATATATGGCAGAATTCATGTGACAATCACCATGAGAACCAGCCTAGGTAAAACCGTCTTTCATATAAAGGTCTATTTTTAGGTCAGGAGGCAGGATAAAAATAAACACCCACTCACACTCACACATACACATAGATAAATATACCCACTCAAAGATTCCCAGAGCGTGCGCGTTCGGACGCTGACAGGGTATTATTTACTATAGGGCCAGCAGGGGGCGCTGATTCACTTCAACCTGGAGCACGGTGGACGTTATTTCTATCTCTCTATTCCACAAAGTTAGAGCTGCTTTAAAGGGGGATGGATATGTGCTCAAAACCAATTTGACGCCCACAGGCCACATATGCCACTGATTTTAGACTGCACCAGTCTCTTGCCTGGCTGCACTGCAGACTGCCCTGGAAAATAAAGTCTGTATGTTTTCCATGCATGTCCATGTGCCTCGGATTGTGAGATGAAACTTCGCCCCCCCCTTTTCATTTCTTAACAAAATGAAACACTTATCTGATTGCACTAACAGACCCCGAATACATGCGACCAAGATTTAAATTGCACACAACGTGGAAGATCATGAACTGGTCCCGTGCCAGGAGGCTAACTGAGGCAGCGGGCACCTTACCCCAGACGACGAGCTCAGCTGATGCCTCATCGACTCCCCGGGAGTTGGTAGCCAGGCAAATGTAGCTCCCAGCATCTGAGATCCGCGTAGGACTGATCAAGAGGCTTCCTGACTCCAGCAGAGTGAAACGAGGAAGTTGCACGGAGCCGCTGGCCAGGATTCGTTCGCCTGCATGGGAAAGAGCGGAGTTTGTTGTCTGGTCCACAACAGCAGGTTAACCATAATGTTAAGATAATCCCGTCCATGTGTTATGAGATCCAATTCATTGGATTCTGGAGCAGTTCCAGTTCAGGAAATCCAGAGATAATATAACCTGAGGCTGCTGAAGAGATAAGATTTCTGGTGGGCTTTTCTAATACCGAATGCATGCGTTTGTTCTAAATAAAGTGGTTTGGCCACCATACTTTGAGTACGTCTTACAATTACTTGCAGAGGTGGTTTAGGGCACTGAGCACCAAGAGGACAAGGCACACAGTAAGCACTTGCCCAGTTACAGGGTAGGAGGTGTTAGGGCTCTGACAGGGTCTTAGAGTCCTCCCACCTCCTTCCTAAAGCCTATTTAGCACCTGCCCAGTTTGGGGGAGGAGATGGGAAGGCTCTAGGACCCCACCAGAGCCTTCATGCCTCCTTCCCACAGCCCAGGACCTGCAAGGCCTGGTTGGGGTGTGTGTGCCAAATTCTGGCCTAGCTTAGGGTGCCATAGTACCAAACTCCACCCCTGATTACTTGCTTCCAATGGCTTTGCCTCAGCTTTTCCCAGTCAAAAAGAGAAAGGAACTGCAGGCGTAAGAAAAGCTTCTTTCTTTAGATGACTTGTTTGTGAATGCAGCTGTGGACCATGATTTTTAGGGATTTAGAGAGCCCATGTTCACGTCACAGTTCAATTCAAGTTCACCCAAATTATCCTTGGATTTTTTCTTCTTCTAGCCTTCAAAATGTCACAAGCTGCTGTGTCAAATATACTTTTGAAAACATCAAAACACAAACATAGCGGAATATGAATTGTTTAATTTATTCGCTCACCCGGCAGTTAGGGGAACTGCTTTCAGCTTCATTTCAGATATTTTTGAACTAATTCATTAAGCTGAACTAGTTCATTCCAAGCACTGGGCTTGTCCATAGTGTGCCTGATTAAGCATATTAATATGAGTTCCATAGTAAGTGGCTCAAATCCACAGCTTCAAAGGTACAAGGAAGCATATGAAATTGGTCCTTCCAGTCCACTACTGACTACTCTGTCTGGCAGGGCAATTTTCTTTCCCACCAGCTGCCACCTGAGCCATTTTCTTAAAAAAAAAAAAAAACCCACCTCAAAAATCCAGGAGATGCTGGGAGTAGAACCTTGGGCCTTCTGGAAGCAAAGCATGTGTCCCACCTCTGAGCTATGCCCCCCTCTTTGAAGATATTTCACTTCCATGCCTGGATCCAATGAACAGTTTTGTAAAAGAAGTGAAAAGTTTCTCAACTCACCATTACCTTTCTGCCACGTGATGGCTGGCCTGGGAGCCCCTGAAGTCTCGCAACTGAGTACCACAGCCATCCCATCAATTACTGTGCTGTCCAGGGGCCCTTTGGTTATGTTGGGAGCAATGCCTGAGGTGAAGATGGAGGACGGGGAGGAAGATGGGAAGGGTTACAGATTGCCAAGCTGTCAGCACAAATACAATGTTACTTTAATGTGTAATGTTTTATTATGCTTTATATACATTGGAAGCCAGTCAGAGTGGCTGTGGCAACTCAGTCAGATGGGAGGGATACAAATAATAACATTATTATTATTATTATTATTATTATTATTATTATTATTATTATCCTTCCCCAACTGTCTGCTGTGACGCTCGACCTGCTGCCACAACACCCACCTCTACCGGCACCTCTGTCACTGGCGGAGAAGCAATGCTGGCATTGGCGCCGGTTCGCAGCAAGTTCCCATGAGAGCCTGCAAAAATCTCATGAGATCTCTCAAGGTTTTGCGAATTCTTGCCGGCAACCGGAATTGATGCTGGTGTCACTTCTGCGCTGCTGGCAAAGGGTGGCTGGGGTGTCACTGGAGGTGGCTGCTTCACCCTATTTCATGGGTGGGACAGCTTTCCCTACTGTGCTCCCGAAAGATTGACATGGTCCTCTTCCTATTCTGGAGTTCCTCTATCAAAACAACACCCACTTCCTACAGGACCTTGCGGTAGCTCGTCCTGTATTTCTGCACTACTACCCATCTCCCCATGAACCTGTCTGTGCTTCCTGCAGCAGAGCTACTAAAAGCCCTGCTTCTCTCAGCCCTGCCCCACAAAAAGCACCTTTGAAGCAACCGGCAAGAAAAGCACTTGCTGACACCTACTGGTGACGGCCAGGTACGTGGAGGTCTGCACCTCGCCAGCAGCATTGCGGGCAAAGCACTGGAACATGCCCGTGTCATCTGGCATCAGCCCGCTGATCTGCAGGCTCCCGTTGGCGAGGAGCTGGAAACGAGCAAGCTTCTCCACTCCGAGCAGCACGGCATCCTTGTACCAGAACATACTGGGTGTAGGCACACCTGTAAAACAAAACAAGCCCACGGTGGTATTTTTTCAGGGTGTGAATTGATTTGAATTTCTTCAAATAGTTCAAAGAGAAGAGAAGAACCTGGCCACAGACAGTGCCATTAGACCAGTTTCCCAAACTTGGGTCTCTAGCTGTTTTTGGACTACAGTTCCCATCATCCCTGACCACTGTTCCTGCTAGCTAGGGATGATGGGAGTTGTGGTCCATAAACAGCTGGAGACCCAAGTTTGGGAAACTCTACTTTAGACAGTTACAGATAGGTAGCCGTGTTGGTCTGCCATAGTCAAAACAAAATTTTTTTTTTCCTTCCAGTAGCACCTTAAAGACCAACTAAGTTAGTTCTTGGTATGAGCTTTCGTGTGCATGCACACTTCTTCAGATACACTCAGTATCAGATACACTCAGTATTCTTCAGTGTATCTGAAGAAGTGTGCATGCACACGAAAGCTCATACCAAGAACTAACTTAGTTGGTCTTTAAGGTGCTACTGGAAGGAAAAAAAATTTTTTTTCTACTTTAGATGGGGATGAGGAAATGAAAACAAACTTTTTCATCCATTGCCCTCCTTCCTCAATGTATCTTCCTAGTAGATTTTTCTTTTTACATTGGCTTTAGTTCCTTAACTCCCAACCCATAATGCTTCCCTTCCAAGCCTATTATCCTCCACCCCCAATTTCTTAGACCAAGAGTAACTCTCAGAAGACACATATCCTGGCATTTATTGCAAACCCCAGTGGTACGGCACTAACATCTGAAAAGCCAAGGGGCAACGGGTATCTGTGGTTGATCAAACCACGTGGAAGATTATCCTCTGCTTCCTCCTCCTCTAAGTCTCTGGTTAATGTTATAAGAAGATTTCATATTTCTTCCAAATGACGCAACAACTTTTATTTGACACCCCAAGTGAAATGAGAATCTTGTAATGAAACAATGGTAAAACCAGAATACCCTGACCTATGTTCCAGTATAAAAGGAACAGTTGCACCAAAGCCACCCCCTTAGAACTGTTTAGCATCCTATTTTTTAAGATCACTTAAGCCAGGGGTGGGGAAACTGTGACTCTTCAGGTGTTGCTGGATTAAAACTCCCATAAGTTTCAGCCAACTTGGCCAACTGTCAGGGTCAATGGGACTTGTAGTCCAGCAGAGTGTCTGGATGATCACAGGTTCCTCACTTATGCTGTACTGTACCCTTGGGAGCAAGCCCCACTGAACTCAAAGAGACTTCATTTTCTGAGTAGAAATGTATAGGATTGCACTGCTATTACTGAACATCTGTTTCTGAATGAACTTGCCCATGCATTAATAAGATCATCTTCAGAGGCCCATCTCCAGAAGACTCTGCTATTGGAGGTTAGGCAAGTGGCAAACTGGGGAAAGGTCCCTCTCTGTTGAACCGCCCCTGCTTAAGGAACTGTCCCCCATCCCACCCCAAAGCAGCTCATTCAACATTTATTTTTATGCCACTTTGGTGCTAGGGGAGTACCTTTTCATTTTCCCAGGCTTTTAACATTTAGGGAGCTTTCTCTTAATATCTCTTTTATTGCTTCTTTTACCCTGCTGTTTTGATTAACCGTTCTTCTTCCACTGTACTTTTATGATCTTTTTCTATTGTGAACCACCCTGCAAATCACAACCACTGAAGGTCAGTATATGTAAATAAATAAATAAATAAATAAATAAATAAATACGGAAATTCAGCGCCTCCGCTATATCCTCTGGGAACTCAACAAACTTGGACAGACTATTCTTAGGCAACGTCTGCTAGGTTTTAAGCTCAGGCGTGCATCTTGCAATTTAAGTTTGTGGCTGCCTCTTCACCGTCTTTGGAACTGTCTTGAGATACTCTCCGCTCCTTTCATGGAGAGAGCATAGACACTGACATCATATCATCTGCGAATGAAGTTGCCATCTAGCACTGGGTTCCTGTCTTAGGCTGTCTGAAGGCTCAGGCAGATGTCATTGTGTCACCCTTGTTTTGTTCAGATCGTCTTTTCAAGGTTATCCCTGCAGCTTGACGCGATGCATAGAAAATGTGCTTCTCTTTATTTGCAAGTTTTAAAAATGTAGAAGAAGGGAAAGCAGCATAAGAATGGTGGGCGCTCTATAATCTCTCTCTAACCCCCACCTCCGTGTGGGAAATCTTCCAGATTTAGTTCTTTCTGGGAGATGGCTTGTTTGAATACCCAAGTTTCTAACCAAGTTCCAAAGCTTCCAAACTAATTAGGAAGAATACCAAAGAGCCAGAAGAAAATTACCTTTGGCCTGGCATGGAATCTGAACCACCTTCTCCATCTCAGCTGTGATGTGCCTCTCTGGTTCCTTGGTGAACTGAGGTGGCTCTGCAAGACAGAACATGGACATGGGACTGGCCGGAATTCTCACTTGTATGGGAAGGTGATCAATGTTTAAGGTTCGGTCCTAGGCATGTCCAGCCAGGCGTTGTGAAATTACCCCTGCTGTCTATCACAGTAGACAATACTGGGCTAGATGGACCACAGCTCAGTGTTTTTACTGACAGCACTAAACATCCCCATATAAATGGTCCTGGACTCTGCGTTCATCACCCGAGGCCCTTCCTCACGTGCCTCCTCTACCTGAGGTCCGGAGGGTGGCAACACAAGAACAGGCCTTCTCTGTGGTGGCTCCCTGTTTGTGGAATGCTCTCCCCAGGGAGATTCGCATGGCTACTTCCTTATACATTTTTAGGCACCAGGAGAAAATGTTCCTCTGCAACCAGGCCTTGGGCTGATTAATACTCCACAGCCTTTTAAATGTGTCTGTGGGAAGGGGGAGGTTATTGTTTTGCTGTTTCGTTTTACCTATTTTCATGTTTTTATTGAAATTGAAATACTTTATTGTCACTTGTACAACTTGTATACAGTGAGATTACACAAGCGCCCCCCCACTCAGCTCTCTTAGTCTTAATTCCCCTTGTTTACTGATGCACACCCACCAAACCCAAAAGTCAGTTGCCCTGTTGTTACCTTTTCATTCAGTAGCCTAACAGCCCATGGATAGAAGCTGTTCTTTACTCTGTTGGTGTGACTAATCATGCTTCTATATCTTCTGCCTGAGGGCAGGAGATCAAGAAAGTGCCGGCCAGGGTGTGAATCACCCCTGAGAATTTTTCTCACTCTCCTGAGGCAACGTTCTTCCTCTATTTCATCACGGGACAGCCCATAATATCTTGTGCTGTATTCACCAACCTCATTTTATCCTGAATTTTTACTCTGTGAACCGCCCTGAGGTCTTACGATGAAGGGCTGAGTATAAATATTAAGAAAGAAAGAAAGAAAGAAAGAAAACCCCAAACATTTACATGTGTAAAGGTAAAGGGACCCCTGACCATTAGGTCCAGTCGTGACCGACTCTGGGGTTGCGGCACTCATCTCGCTTTACTGGCCGAGGGAGCTGGCATACAGCTTCCGGGTCACGTGGCCAGCATGACTAAGCTGCTTCTGACGAACCAGAGCAGCGCACGGAAACACCGTTTCCCTTCCCGCCGGAGCGGTACCTATTTATCTACTTGCACTTTGACGTGCTTTTGAACTGCTAGGTTGGCAGGAGCAGGGACTGAGCAACGGGAGCTCACCCTGTTGCGGGGATTCGAACCGCGACCTTCTGATCGGCAAGTCCTAGGCTCTGTGGTTTAACCCACAGCACCACCCGCATCCCTATTTACATGTGGAGTTGGCTGATACTTCTCAAGTTTAAAAACTAACTTTGCTCCTAGGGATATAATAGCCCCCAGAACTTGAGC
Source organism: Podarcis filfolensis (assembly GCF_964270895.1). NCBI lineage: Eukaryota > Metazoa > Chordata > Lepidosauria > Squamata > Lacertidae > Podarcis > Podarcis filfolensis. The sequence goes on along the minus strand of NC_139605.1, from coordinate 97,794,154 downwards.
TAACATTCCCAGACTTGTTGGCAGCCCTGCTTCCATCCACTCTCCACTTTCCTGCACCCATCCTTACCCAGCACAGAGAGATAGGCTCCCCGGACCACTGAGGGTACACTGCTACTTCGCAGAACAGCTTCACACTCGTAGTAGCCGCTGTCGCTCAGTGAGGGGTTGAGGATGGTCAGGCGCCGGTTATAGTCGCTGATGCCGCCGGACACTGGCACCCCGCCCTTCTTCCAGATGATGTGCAGCTTGATGAGTGGCCTGGTTAGCAGAGAAGCCTGTGAGGGGGGACCCCTTCCAATGGGGCCAGTGTCACCAGATTAAAAACAAACCAACAAACAAACCCCGGACCCCAAGTGTCTCTGCACTCCAAGGAAACGCACACATAGCGTCAGTGCCAGATTTATGTAGAAGCTAAACAAGCCATAGCTTAGGGGCCCACTCTCTTTGGAGGCCCCCAAAAAATTAAAGGAAAAAAAACCTGGATGTACATTTCCAAAATATAAGATAAAAAACAAATAATATAAAACCTAAATACAACAACAGTGTTTTGTGTTGTGTAGGCTGCTATGATGTAAGTAATGGGCCCCGCCTGCTAGCCTGCTCCCTAAAATATCACTGGTTTGATCATTTCCATATATAGCCTACATTCTGGATATTTTGTTATGTGCAAACGGCTTTAGATACCTATTAGGTCCATAAATCACCATATAGCAGATATTCAACACGAAAAACAGCGACAATTGTTGTTGACAAGGGACAGCTGGACATATAAAGGGCCCCATTACCTTCAGTAGCTTAGGGCCTCATCAAACCTAAATCCGGCCCTGCCTAGCATTCTGGTTCAGGTTTGCAGGTATGAGTGTAAACATGCGTTCAGGGAGATTGGGCTGCTTTTACGGATGCAAACTGCCAGGCACGAGGGGCTCCTGGAGAAGAGCTCTGCTGACGAAAAGTATTTCTCACATACGTGGGTGGGCTTCCGCTTCGCAGGTAGATTGCACTGGGTGAAGGAAGGGGCCAAGTTGTCAGCAGAGACCATCAGGTGGACACACACAAAAAAAGGCCATTTCCCAGCTTTGCACCTATGAACCAGAACTTCAGCTGCGTTCTGCAGGGAGTCCCAGGGGGGTCAGGCCCGGACGTGTCATGCGTCTGACACTCCATGGGAAAGAAGGGCTCGTAACAGAGCACACCATCACCTTCAACGTCCCAGCAACTGGGACAACTATGCTTCACAGGCACAAGACGCCGTTTGCGGAGCCTGGCAGCCCGGTGGAGACTTACCTGGCATTGGCCACACACTCCAGGGTCACTTCTGAGGTGCCAGAGACGACGCTGGTGTTGCGTGGCGGAATTATGATGGTTGGTGCAATGGGGTCAGCTGGGCCGCCTACATCTGAGGAGGGATGAAGTGGTGTTGACAGCAAACACGGGTTCATGCACCAGACAGAAGCACTCACAGGCTCTAACGCACAAAGACAGTGCACTGGCCCTTTCAGAATGAAAGCAAAGGACTATCAAGAAGCCACAGGCTGCCCTTAACAATGGGATGGCACCTGGAGCAAGCAGCAGACTGCTCAATAAGCATATTTTGCCAAGTCTCAATATTTATCCTGAGCAGTCCCAGCACACAGAATCAAACCTCTCCTCCCACAGCCTTCTAGAATCAGTGCCAGGGTGTTATTAAGTTTTACAAATCCCTGAACATCTTTTTTTAAAACAAACAAACATGCAAATTAATACCCTACAAGTTATAAATATATCATAATAAAAATTGAAAAAGATAGCATACAAAATTACCATTTAGGACTAACTGGTACAGTTTCGTATGTTGATGAAGCAAATATAGAAATAATTATTCATATGATGCACATATAAATAAATAGTAAGCGGATGCTTAAAAAACCCCCAAATTATTTATCAGTCCTTTTCCCAGATACTAGAAAATTAAAAACGCCTTTCACTCCCTGATCAAACAATTTCTTTTAACTCTATAAGTACATCTAATGAATTCCCTTGTCCCGTAGCTTCCTGCAGAAATCCTGTAACAAAGCGAAATGAAAACCAAGACAAAACCTCTAGAAAATTTGTGGCGTGAAAAGTTCCAGGAGTTCAGCAGAAAGCTATGGGACACACACTGATTAGAAGCAGTATGTCCACCCTGAAACAACTTCTTCTTTAAAATAAGGTTTTATTTAGATTTTTTCATAATACATTACAATAAAAAACAAACTAATCTAAACAAAAATCCAGTGGCGTAGCGTGGGGGGTGCAGGGGGTGCCGGCCGCACCGGGCGCAACATCTGGGGTTAGGGCAAATCCACGGGTTAGGGGGCGCAAATCCACGGGTTAGGGGGCGCAAATCCATGGGTTAGGGGGCGCAAATTACTTGCCTTGCCCCGGGTGCTGACAACCCACGCTACGCCACTGCAAAAATCTAAAAAGAAAGAAAAAAGAAGAATACAAAGTCCTCTCTCACAGGTCGATCTTAACTCTTGTCCCACACAGAAAGAGGTGAACCCTCCCAGTTCTTACCTGGGAGCTCCCCTTTATTCTCCCAGTCTCCCACCCTGGGAGATCCTCCCTTCCAGAGTTGTAGCTGGGGGGGGGGCAGGGGAGCCATGGCTATGGGACCACATTTTTGAGGGGGTGCAATCAGGTGCTCCCAATACATTTACAGAGCCCTGGCAGCTGAGGCGTGGCAGCAGGCAGGTTGCTCTAGTGGGCAGGTTGATGGAGGCAGCGGGCAAGGGGCCTGTCAGGAGGTGGGCTTGCCCCGGGCCTCCAGCAACCCACACTACACCACTGCTTCCTACCCCTGCCTCCCCCGCCCCGAAACTTCTTCAGGTGCAAAATATAGTGAAAGCATTACCGCGACTAACTGCCCTGATACTGTCACGAGCACAAATGATTGTGAATGTACAACAGAAAAGATGTCCAGAGGGGCCCTTCCTACCATTGATGTCAAATGTTTGGGGGTTGCGTGCTACTCTGTTATTATGGCATGTTGCAGAATAATATACAGTGGTACCTCGGGTTAAGAACTTAATTCGTTCTGGAGGTCCGTTCTTAACCTGAAACTCTTCTTAACCTGAGGTACCACTTTAGCTAATGGGGCCTCCCGCTGCCGCCGGAGCACGATTTCTGTTCTCATCCTGAAGCAAAGTTCTTAACCTGAGGTACTGTTTCTGGGTTAGTGGAGTCTGTAACCTGAAGCGTCTGTAACCCGAGGTACCACTGTACTTGCAATAAACCCCTTCAGTCTAGAGGGACCCTCAGTCCCCACTGGACAGTTTGGGGAATTTCCCCTGCCATAGAGTCCTGCCTAGATAGATAGATAGATATAGATAGATGATAGATAGATAGATATAGATAGATGATAGATATATAGATAGATGATAGATATTTAAGTTTGCCTTGGGAATCTCCCTGCACCTTCTGATACCTCCCGCTTACGTTTCGATGATGCCAGTTTGATTGCCTAAGGACTGGCATTTGGAGAACCGAGATCACTATTATTAAGGTTTAAGATCCACTTCAATCATTAGATTTCGCCGAGCTCTGCCCCGTGCTCTCCTGGCCCCTAGCTGGGTAGCAGCAGGCAGCATTCGTTAGAAGATAAGGCCATATCAAAGGCTACTAATAACGGTGGCTTTATATTCCCTCCAGTGTTGAAGTCAGTAGGCCTCCAAATACCAGTTGGTGAGGGACATGGGCTGAAGATCATATATGGGCTTTTCAAAGGCTCTAGGTTGGCCACTGGAGGGGGAAAGGATTCTGGACCAGGTGGGCTTTAAGTCTGATCCTTCTCATCAGAGAGGAAAGGAAAAGCGGGAGCAGCAGCAAGCAACAGGATAAGCGCATAAAGCAAAATAATGGCTGTGATAAACCCCCCTTCCCCTGACGTGTTGGTTGGGATCGCAAGGTTGCTGATATAGCGGAATCCATAAAGGCGGGTGCTATAGTGTTTATTACACACTGAGGTACAGCACTCCAGATTAATGAGGCAAAGGAAGGGGAGGGGGGGGACATAAAGCCAAGTCCGGGAGACATAAAACAGCTGCGAAGTAAACATCATCTGGAGGGATGGAGGAATCGTAAGGCCGATTCACGTGGATTTCACAGCTTTGTCGGGAGGCAGAAATCAAGGCCATTCCCAAAGTGCTGGGAGTTATGGGGGAAAGCAAAGTTGGCAATGCTTAATGAAAGAGAAAGGTTAACAGCTACAGGGCCCAGATGGAGGGATTTGGACAAGTCTTTTATCAGTCTCAAACCGGGGCAGAGAGGAAGATTGTGGGATTAAGATTGTGTTGGAATCAGGGCTGGGCCTGCCATTCGGGAGGGTGAGGATGCATGCCTCAGGCCACAGATTTTGGGGATAACCATTATTTAGTTTATTACAGTGGAACCTCGTGTTATGGACAGGATCCGTTCTGGAGGCCCATCCGTAACATGGAACTGACGCAAGCCAAACTGACGCAACACGAAAACATGTAACCTGAAGCGGACGCAACATGAGGTATGACTGTATTATCTTTTACTGCCAGGAAGGATGGCATATTGGATTTTGTGCTTCAGGTCTACCTCTCTGCGGGTGAACCGACAAAACTTTGGGGGCGGGAGAGGCGATCCTATTACAGGTGTGGGAAAAGGATGCAAGTTGAGTGAAGTTGAGTTTATTGCAAGATGCAGCTTCCCATCAGGATTCAGGGAGAGTGACAGATATGGGGGCAGCAAAGAACGGGGGAAGGAGAATGTGTTGTACTTGATAGACTTTGATAATGCTAAAGTGGGGAGGGGAGGTTCCTTCTTAGCGCCTGGATAGCTCCGTTGGTTAGAATGTGGTGCTGATTACGCTAAGGTTGCAGGTTCGATCCCCGCATTGCAGGGAGTTGGACTAGATCAGCAGTTCTCAACCTGTGGGTCCCCAGATGTTGTTGGACTACAACTCCCATCATCCCTGCGCTCTGGCCTTGCTAGCTAGGGGTGATGGGAGTTGTAGTTCAACAACATCTGGGGACACACAGATTGAAAAAGGCTGGACTAGATGATCCTCGGGGTCCCTTCCAACTCTACGATTCTATGGTATCCCCAGTATCAGCTTTGTTCCTTAATTCTATGATTAGATCCTCACTCAGCTATGAAGCTCACTGGGTCACCTTGAGGCAGTCACTGTCCACATTTCAGCACAACCTACCTCACAGGGTTGTTTTGAGGATAAAATGGAGAGGGAACAACCCTGCACAGGATCTTGAGCTACTTGGAGGAAAGGCAGAATACATAGTAGTAGTAGTAGTATTAGTATTAGTAGTAGTAGTAGTAGTAATAATAATAATAATAATAATAATAATAATAAAAAATTATTGATACCCCGCCCATCTGGCTGGATTTCCCCAGCCACTCTAGGCGGCTTCCAACAGAATATTAAAATACAATAGTGTGTCAAACATTAAAAGCTTCCCTAAACAGAGCTGCCTTCAGATGTCTTCTAAAAGTTTGGTAGTTATTTTTCTCTTTGACATCTGGTGGGAGGGTGTTCCACAGGGCGGGTGCCATTACTGAGAAGGCCCTCTGCCTGGTTCCCTGTAGCTTTGCTTCTCGCAGCAGGCGAACCACCAGAAGGCCCTCGGCGCTGGACCTCAGTGTCCAGGCAGAACGATGGAGGTGGAGACGCTCCTTCAGGTATACTGGACCGAGGCCGTTACATAGGTAACAACAACAGGGGCTTGTGGCTCAAAGGTGAGTGTCATAACATCTGGAGGGCACCAGGTTGGCTAAGGCTGCCTTGGAGTGAAGAACAGCATATCACTGATGTGACATCCATATAGCTTTCTGTTCTCTGTGCTACAGGCATCTTGGTAAAGCAGAGATATTGTCTGGATGGTGCAGGGAGCAGGGATGGGGGGCCTAAGCCCATGATGTAATTAGAGCCTCCTAGCTCTTGTAGCTGAGGCCCAAAGTGTCTAAATAAATTTGGAACCGGCAGAAATGTTTAGTCAGCACCAGCCGGAGCTTCGCCAGAGATTTACTGCAAATTAAATTTGGGCCCAAGCCAGCAGAAGCGACGGAGAAGCCAGATGCAAAGAGATGCAGGCGACAGGCTGCGCTTTAGGGACCTGTTGGTCTGCAGGGGGGGGGGGGGAACCAGGCAAGACATAAACTACATACTCAGCCCCTCTCACACTTGGTTGTGGCTCTTTGGGCTAACATTATTTATTACGTCAGCATTTCGGAACCTTATGGCCTGTGCCTTATTTATTCACGTAGTCCTCACCGACCAGACTACATGAGGCTGTTGCCCTCAAGAATGGGCCAGTGAGCCAGTGAAAGACCCACCTGCAATTCTATGCATGCTTACTTGGGGCTAAGCCTCACTCGATGGAGTGTGTGGGTCAACACGCTGCAAATGATTTGCCCAAGTCATACAAGCAGGCAGTGGTTCAAACCATCTAGAACGGAGGCAGGGGATCTGTGGCTCTCTAGGTGTTGTTGGGCTGCAACTCCCCAAACAGCATGGCTGGCATGGGCAATTGTTGGGGATGATGGGAGTTGTAGTTCAATAACATCCAATGTGCCACAGGTTAGCCAATTTACTTTAGAATGAGCACAGGTCTTGCCCACTTAGCTGTCCCTTGGCTTTGGAAATGACAAGGTTCTCACTGAGAAGAGGAAGTAAGGGAGGGGGGCTCAAGGAGGGAGTAAGGGGAAGAGGAGAGCAGGTTGGTGGGTGTAGTGGGGTTGATGAGTAAAGTAAGCCGGGTTTGTCAGCCCCTAGACAATAATAAATAGGATAAGAAATGTGACAGGCAGCCCCCAGCGCATGCAGGTTTACTCAAAAGCAAATCCCACTGAGTTCAGTTGGAGCTATTCCCAAGTCAGTGTCTTTAGAATTGCAGTCATAGCAATGAAAAGTCCAGGCAGTAACTCTTAACGGAGAAGCATGCACGGGAGTACACATGTGTACATAAAAAGCATGCATATGCACACACAGTGCTAACTATGTGGACATCCCATCCAATGGTTACTTCCAAAAGTTCCTGACAAGCAGCTTAGTTTCCTAGCGCTCCACCCCGTTGCTGTTGCGAGCAAGAAATGGCAAGCAGAACCAGGTGCTTCATCCTTCTCCTGGTTCCTGCAGGATTTCTGCCTACCCCGCTAAAGGTATAGGCGCCTTGCTAGAAAAGCTGTGAACTCTCACTCAGAGGTCTCCCACCTCGTCCCCAAGGGTCACTTACTCTCCACGGTGAGGGTGATGGGCTGGCTGGTTTTATTGTCTCCATTCTTGTCGTTCACGGCCTGCACATAGTACCTTCCAGCATCAGGTGCCACTGTCGATAGGATGACCAGGGTGTTCTCCAGCGTGATGGCTCTGAAGGAAAGGGAGGAAATGGCTTTAGAGCAGAGAGCGTCTCAAGTGCACAGGGTGCCCACTTTAAAAGAGGTTGCTAGGAGAGGTGCACAAGTTTTGCTAGCTAGCCCACTGACTCCAGCCAAGCTTTGCCACAAATAATCCAGCATGGATTATGAGCTGTGTTGCATTCTGGGGACCAATATGGAACACTGTGTTCCCCAAGGAGGCTTTTGGCAATCCACACTTCAAACATACACAATGTGGGCTATATGTCTACAGTCTTTCACCATTTCCCCCCAGGAAATGATTCCTTAACTCTGGCATCTGGGACAAATCAAGTATAGGCAGCCAAAAACTTTTTTGGGTTGACAGTGCAGAGGAAGAGTATTGTCTGGGTCAGAGCTGTAAAAACCTGAATGTTTTTTACCTCTCTCTTTTTTCACATACTTAGGGTAAGGTAAAGGTAAAGGTAAAGGGACCCCTGACCATTAGGTCCAGTCGCGGACGACTCTGGGGTTGCAGCGCTCATCTCGCTTTATTGGCCGAGGGAGCCGGCATACAGCTTCCGGGTCATGTGGCCAGCATGACTAAGCCGCTTCTGGCGAACCAGATCAGCACACAGAAATGCCGTTTGCCTTCCCACCGGAGTGGTACCTATTTATCTACTTGCACTCTGACGTGCTTTCAAACTGCTAGGTTGGCAGGAGCAGGGACCAAGCAACGGGAGCTCACCCCATCGTGGGGATTCGAACCGCCGACCTTCTGATCGGCACGCCCTAGGCTGTGTGGTTTAACCCACAGCGCCACCCGTGTCCCTTAGACTTAGGGTGGCCAGCTGCAAAAGAGGACACGGGTGGGTTTTCTTGCACCTTTAATAGTTGTGTAGAAACGGGAATTTCAGCAGGTGTAGCTTGTTGCTGAAAGGCCCACTTCAGGAGCCCTGTCATGTCTGCAGTTACTGTAGATGTATTAGAGCAATGTTTAGGGGAGTGTGTTGGGTTCTTGCCTGAAAAAATGGACAAGGGGGCACTTCTGAAACTAAGCCACACCACTTGCACAGCAGCAAGTCTTTTTCTATCACGCAGGACTGCTGCTTGGCCTGAGCTCCCAGGACAGAGAGATATATACAGTCAAATAATAAACACACTCTACACCTACTTGCATAAATCTCTGAAAGTGCATGCTTCCACTCAGGTATTTTTAGTGCTGCCTTTTTGGGAAAAGACCATCAGTGTGGTCATGATTTCATTTGGTGTATGCCTGGGATTGGGCACAGGCAGGTATGCAGACTGAGCACGCATAATCTAATTGTCAAGTGTATATTTAAACACAGAATGCATGTAAAAGCACATAAATGCAAACCTACCACCCTCTCATTTCCTGGATGCCTTGTGTGCAAGTATCTTTTCTTTTGGCAGCTAAACAAGCATACTGCCTTTCCTTCAAGGAGCTCAAAGCGGTCAACATGGGATTTCCAGGTAGTTTTCTATCCAGGTTCTGGCCAAGGCTTGACCTGCTTTCCTTTAAAAATGGAACCACAACCAGTACCTGCATGTGTGCTCCTTGACTGGTGGCAATGGGGGGGGGTGCATGTTAGGTTTAGGTAGTTGTGTATATGGTGTTTTTCACATAGATCTATATATGCATTAATGTACATAAACTAGGGTTGCTATATTTAAAAAAGTGAAAATCTGGACAGCTTTCGGCTGCAGTATTCCAGGTATGTCTAGAAAATTTGGGAGTGTGTGCAATTCTGCATATACACATGTAATACATGCAGGTGACTCCAGACGACAAGCCAGCTGCAATATTCAACCAAACATGCTGAAGCTACTTTCACCTCAAACAAAAGGCAAAAAATAAAATAAAATTCTTCCCCATCTCCTGGTGCCGGCCTTTAAATTACCCCAGTGACGAATTGCTCAGGAGGGAGAACAAGTTGGATGTTCCTAGATTAATAGTTTTCCTTTTTACAGAATGATCTAATCTGCTGGAGACATAAAATGGCTGGGGGAGGGGAACTATATTTTACCATCAAATTCGTGATAAAGGAGCTTTATCTTCTCAAACCGCCTTCACAAATGGAAAGGCAACCAGTTCACTTCCCGCATAATGGAGGTTACATATTCAATTGCACCACAATGTCTGTATATGGGAGAGAAACCTAGCCGTTCGGTGTTGAATCTAGGACGCCATGTGTACTTTTATTCTTTAAAGAACCTGTGTGTGTGTTTTTTTGCTGTGCTTACTAATGGAAGGAGGTTTTGGCAGAAGTGTGTTATATGGGTGCACAGCGCGTGTAATAAAACGTCACGTAATAAGGGGTAAATGTGTCTCGAGGGGTCAAATTGGATGAGATACTCGGGAGATGCATGATCAGCCCCCCTGGAATACACACACACACACACACACACTGAAACACCTTTGGGGAGGCGGTGCTGCAAATTGAAAGTGAGAGCAGTGGGTGATTCCTCTAGCCTTTGGGCTGTTTTTCCAATCAAATTTGGGCTCCTCGGCTGCATTCCAAATCAGAGGTGGACTTGATTCGGGAAGGTGAGGACAACTTGGCTGGCTTCCCTGTTAAGGTGCTTTGTGTAGTCAACTCAACAGGCCTTTGCAGACATCAGCCTTAATCAGAGTTAGGGGACTGAGAAAAGGTTACAGGATCACACAGCCCAGAAAATGACAGATGTCATCTCCATCTAGGCACAGATTTCCCTTGTCTAGTTTGACCACGGTTCACTGTTATCTATGCATTGACGTTAGACATTAGCTAATGCGGCGGACTGAGCTGAGCTGTGTCATCTCCAGGAGTCTGTCTAAACATGTGATGGGGGTGTAGAAGAGCCTTATAACATCTCTTGGTATAGGGGTGCGGAACAGCATCTCAATGGCAGAGCCACCCCCCGTCAATCACCAGGCATCACCATGACATTTGGTGACCCAGCTTCAAATGAAAGAATCAAGAGCGCATGAATTTAAACCGGAAATGCGAAGGAAAGAATAGAGGTGCCCTTGGACTCCCAAGTTGTGGTGCCAACTTTCCCATGCTTGATGTCATTTATGATACCAGGCTGGGGAAAGGTGGGTGTGGTTCACCCAAAACAGCCTGGTAGGCCAACCTCTGAGGCTGGTACACCATTGCTTTAGTGCTAGTATTTGAGTTATATTACCTAACTTAGGGCTTATCCACATTGACCTTTGGCCCCATGCTTTCTAGGCACAGGTTTGTGCTTTGAAGCTGTGTCCAAGCGCTCCCCCTCCCCAAGCCTTCCTTGCAAAAACCCACTCTTTAAAGCTGAAGAACAAACATTTGCTCTGGTTTGCCAGTAAAGAACAGCTTTCATACACTCCAATATTTCTCCAATGAAAATAGGGACGTCCAAGGGGAAAGCAGGACATTCTGAGATCAAATAAGAAACCAGGACGCCTTCTGTAAATTCAGGACTGTCCCTTGAAAATAGGGGCACTTGGAGGGCCTGCAAATTTACACAGGGAAAGTTCTGGGGTGCAAAAAAGAGAGTGCTCAGACACAGGAGCTTTAAAACACGGACTTGTGCTGGAAAGTGCAGAGGAAACGTTAGTGTGGATAAACCCCTAAGTAGCTCTTATTACCCTTGCCGTTAGCAGAGGGCACACAACTGAAAGCAGAACAGGAGTGGCATTACTTATATCAGGCACTTGGAGGCTACATTTTAATAGCCTTGTGCCTAAGGGAAGCAGGATGGGTCGGAAGAGAGGCACACGGATAAGCACAAAGGAGGGAACTTGGGAGTAGAAAACAAGGCCAGAAACAGCAAAGAAGAAGAAGAAGAGGAGGAGGAGGAGGAGTTTGGATTTGATATCCTGCTTTATCACTACCCTAAGGAGTCTCAAAAGGGACACGGGTGACACTGTGGGTTAAACCACAGAGCCTAGGACTTGCCGATCAGAAGGTCGGTGGTTCGAATCCCCGCTACGGGGTGAGCTCCCGTTGTTGGGTCCCTGCTCCTGCCAACCTAGCAGTTCGAAAGCACATCAAAGTGCAAGTAGATAAATAGGTACCGCTCTGGCGGGAAGGTAAACGGCGTTTCCGTGCACTGCTCTGGTTCGCCAGAAGTGGCTTTGTCATGCTGACCACATGACTTGGAAGCTGTATGCCGGCTCCCTCGGCCAATAAAGCAAGATGAGCGCCGCAACCCCAGAGTCGGTCACGACTGGACCTAATGGTCAGGGGTCCCTTTACCTTTTTAAGGCATCTCAAAGCGGCTAACAATCTCCTTTCCTTTCCTCCCCCACACCAAACACTCTGTGAGGTGAGTGAGGCTGAGAGACTTCAGAGAAGTGTGACTAGCCCAAGGTCACCCAGCAGCTGCATGTGGAGGAGCGGGGAAGTGAACCCAGTTCACCAGATTACGAGTCCACCGCTCTTAACCACTACACCACACTGGAGAAATGAATGAAGCAAGAGTTAACAGGCAGACTCAGGAACACACAGTAGGAGATGAAGAGTGAAGAATGCTGCTTAAGGAGCATAAGTGCAAAGTCCTTATGGGGACTCTGGGGCTAGCTGCCCCATTCATTGGATTGTGGGCCCCACATGCACTGCCGCATGAACACACGTATGCAACATTTGTCAGACTTCGCACACTTTCTATATGCTAATTCTGTGCGCCGGGCTCCACAGCCCCCAACTTTGTACCCTTTTGAGTGAGCTGTGCCTGGGAGCAAACAAGCAGAGAGTTGGCTGCTAGGAAAGCTTCGGCTCGTGAAAAATTACCCTTTGCCAGAGGGGAAATGCTGTATCGCACTATGAATGTGTCTGTCTGTATGAGGAGACATGGCAATTTTTCGCCCTCTTTCCTGAACAGAGTATTACAACCCTTAAGAAAGAGCGAACGCCCTTCCTTACGTCTCTCTCCCTCTCCGCCCCCCTTCTCTCCCAAATTCATTTTCTCCATGATAAACAAAGCCATTAGTTTATCAAGTCTATCTCCGGATTTTAATGTGATGCGCCTGAGACATCTGTTAAACATCCTTAATGTTAGTTTAACAAGGACACATTCTGCCGCATTCCCTCACACTTTCTCCCATTAAGAGGGGAACGTGGCAGGGTTCTCTCTGACAAACAGCCAGGCTAATGTGTCTGCCTCGTGCCTTTCCAATGGGGGAGAAGGTTGAGGAGAGGAGGTTGTGGCGGGTTTTCTTGCAGGATGTGCTTTGTGCCTCTTCCAGGGTGCATCTCTCCCTCTCTCAGAGTAGAAAGCATCCTGGCCTATCAATATTCATAATGCTGTGCGTGTTGCCAAACCGTATTTTTATCTATAGGCAACCTACTCAGACGCCTACCCTGGCATGCCATGTAGCAAGCTGACTGCAACAATTCCCACATCCCTGTAGGTGTTGGGAAAGTTGTTACGCCTCTTCAGTATCCATGATGACTCTTGGAAGAAGACAACAGCTGAGAGCAATGCCGTCAAGGAGAGAAGGGAAAGACACAGCGAAACCCCACCCCCAGATCATCACAGCAAGGGTACTGGAGATAATATGGCGATTGATGTCTGAGTTAAGGTTAAAAAAAGAATGTGTGTATGTGTGTCTATGAACCTCTGCTCTTTCTTTCTAACGCAACTGTGCATGTTCACATTTGCCGCTCTGTAAAGATTCATTCGGTTTATTCTTTGGGGGGGGGGGAGGGATGGATGCAACAGGAACTCGGGACCTGAAGTCAAGTGCTAATGATGAAGCAGAGTGAGCCCATTAACAAACTGAATAACACAGTCCTGGCTCCAGGCCACAATTCAGCTCAATGGGACGTGTAGAAAGGAACTGTTGCTTACCGCCATCAAAAAACAGGGAGTACAAACTAAGGAGCGCTCATCCAAACCGACCTTTTGCCCCATGCTTTCTAGGCACAGATAAGCCACGCTTTCCTGGACGCAGACTTGGAAAGCCCGGACCTGTGTCTAGAAATGGGAGCAAAGGTAAATGTTTGATGAGCATCCAGTTTGTTCGAAGACAGCAGGAATCCACAGCTCCGTCTGCCAAGCCAACAGCATTCACCGGCTGGGGATTTTTCGCTCACGAGATGCCACTGCTGGATCTACTTTTCAAGGAAGGACCTCTTTGAACTCTCTTATGAATATTAATCAGCTGTAATTGCTGTGATATGGTTGATGGAGCCAGAATGGAAGGCAATTGGCATGCAAGCATTACTCTGCGGTGTCTCTGAGGCAGGGTGGGAACACGGGCCGTTACGTAAGTGGCTCCCGAGGGGACACTTAGCTGGCAAAGTGTGATGAAATGCTGGCCACCTTAGAGGGGAATGGCATGCCTCCCACCAGGGGAGCGGGAAAGCTTCTCTGGGTGCTTCTAATATGAGGGGGGGGGGCGGCAGCTTTAAAACTGTAAATTGATTGTTGAGGTATTGCAAGCAAGTAACTGGCAACGGGCTTTTTAAAAAACTTATCAAATTTTCCCTGGAAAGGATTAAATTGGGGTTGGGCAAAAGAACTGGCATTTTGATGCCAATGTCACATGAACGCTGAAAAAAGCTGGCACACACCCCTTGAGATGAACAGGGAGACAAAGCAGGGATTTCTGAGAGAATGAAAGCAATTTCCACTATTGGTCATGTTTTTTTGCTTAAAACAGAGGAAAGGTTTATGTGTCTGGATGCATGGACAATCTCCCTGCTTTGATAGTGCTTTTATGTCTGCGGAGAGTAATGGTAAAGAACCTAATGTGGGTTTTGCTCTAGGGCAGAGGTTTTCAACCTTTCTGAGTCCACGGCTCCCTTGACCAACTGCAATCTTTCTGTGGCACCCCTGTGGGGCTCAGGAGCCCAGTTGTGTCATCCCTTGCCTGCAGAGCTGGCAGCCCCTCACCCTTTTTCGAACACCCTCCCTTCTGGAGTGTTCCCTCAGCCTCCTCTCCTCTCTCCTTGGGAGCCCTCTGAGCAGCCATTCCCTGTTAATTCCCAACAGCAAGGGCTGGCAGACTTGCCTGCTTACTCCAAGGCTGGCTCAGCTCCTGGCAACCCCCTGGCCAGCCCCAGAGCCACCACTTGCCTGGGGAGCTTGGAGCCAGGGCTGCTGCAACAACTGGGCAAGCCCTTGGGAGGCAGAGACACGAAAGAGCATTAGATGAGGGAGGGAAGGAAAAAGGGACAGAGGCCAGTGTTGCCATCATTCAAGGCACCCCAGGGTGGTCATGGCACACTGGTTGAAAACCACTGCTCTAGGGGTGAGTGCCCCAGTTAATCTGTGAGTGGGCTGCTTTGGATGCCGCCATCACGGTGGGAAGGAGAGGGAGCACAACCTACCATATTTTTCGCTCTGTAAGACACACCCGACCATAAGATGCACCTAGTTTTAGAGGGGGAGAACAAGGGGAAAACAATTCTCTCCCTCTCTGCGCAGCGCCCCTTCAGCGAAGCGGCAGGAGAAATGGAGCCCCTTCCATTTCTCCTCCCACTTCGCTGAAGGGGCGCTGCGCAGAGAGGGAAAGCTGTGCAGCGCCTCTCCAGTGAAGCAAAGCCAGGAGAGCAAGAGGGGTCGGTGCGCACCGACCCCTCTTGTTCTCCTGGCTTCAGTGAAAGCAATACGAAGCCATGAAGCCTGTATTCGCTCCATAAGACGCACACACATTTCCCCTTACTTTTTAGGAGGGGAAAAGTGCATCTCATACAGCGAAAAATACGGTAATTGTACTTTTTGTCCCTCGTGCTTATCCAGCTCATCCAGATGTGAACTTGCACTCCTCCCCTCTATGTTTATCAAGCCAAGCATGCAGGTGAAATAGCAGGCCTTTGAAGAGGATAATAAGAAGGTGTGTGGTTCCATTATCCAAAGTGTGTGGGTGCTGCTTTTCCCAAACACCTTCCAGCATTCTTTTAAACTCCAGTGGTTCTTCTAAAGGCCAGTTGTACTCACATGCGGCTGCTGGGAGGGATCTTGCGTCCGTCACGGAACCATGTGACCTGCGGGCGAGGGAAGCTGGCAATGCGGGGAGCGCGGATGACGGCGGCTTCCCCGTGAGACACACTCTGCTGCTTCTCAGTCTCCTCAAAGCTTCCCATATCTAGGGAGGAGAAAGGAAGAAAGAGCAGCAAACAGGTTAGGTGCAAGGGCAGAGAAACCAAATACCTGGCATTCTTAGAGCCTGGCTGTACAGCAGGTAAGTTGTAAGGCTACCACTACGTTTAAAGACGTTCCCAAGAACCCAAAGCTTTGCTATTCTGCAATTTATACATGGAGGTCCTATGCAAGTGGATCAGGAAGATTATGAGAGCAGGGTGGTAGGGGAGTCCCAGTGAAAACTTAAGATGCCACATGCTAAGGCAGAGTTTATTAGAAAAGGCAGCTAGGCTCCTTCATACCTTCCAACATTTTCTGATGCAAAACCAGGACATATGTCTTCCAGGACATACTCCTGAGCAAGTCACGTGACTCACGCCTCGCTCTCACCCTGAAAACACACTTTTTTTTTCAGGGCAAGAGTGTGCGAGATGGTGGAACACATAAGGGCCGCCAAGATCTCGTGAGACAAAACAGGATGACTCTTTTATTCCAAGGCACTTGAAATGTATGCGACTTGTGGGCCACCAATCTGAACACAGCCAGCCAGATATGAATGGTATGGGACTGATAACCCTCCTGTGCTTGTCCTCTGCCTATAACTATAAACGCACGGTGGTGGTGGTGGAGGCAATGGCTATCAAGTATGCTGCATGCCACAATGTAGTGCTCATGGGCTGCATTTGTATCCATGGATCCCAGTTGCACAAGCCAGCAGTGCAGTGCAATCCAGCCCAGTGTCATCAAAATGCCATAATCTAACTTCATTACAGGATTCCTGTGTTGGTTTGCAGCTGTCATCTTGACACCTGGAAATTTGATAGATTTCCTCAACCTTTACTTGGCTCCGCAGCAAGTCAGCTCTCATGCGGTGCTAGTTTTGTTTTGGGCATGAATTGCTAAGTGCAAAACACACACTTATATCATGCCAGTCATGAAATGCTGCTACTTTTATGTATAAACGGCAGGTTTTTCCTTGGAAAAATAGATGGGAGAGAGTACCTGGCCCATTCTCAGTCACCTCCCTTGTGCACTTCGAAAGGTGACAATTTATATCGTGTGAGTGAGCACCCTTCTCGGCTGACATGATACGATACGCATTTTGTACTTGCAAATCGGTTCCCCGAGCGCAAGCAAATCACCAGAAGTGGGCACAAGTTGCAGCGGAGAAGCGTGGCTCTTCTGCAAACAGGTATGGCTTTTCAGCGAGGCATTATTGAGACTGTGCGGGTTTCTTTAGAACATAGACGGCACAAATTAATGTTTCATGTGCTTTAAATTGGCAATGACCCATGCTAAAAAGCAAATGTCTTGTTCTCCCACGCTCGATGCAATCTCCTCTGCTTATACACTCTGCCTATGAACGTTCATCTGTGCACCTCCCCTCCCAAACGCCCACACTCACAACCCTCCACTTACAGTTCCCAGGCCTCCCCCCCCTCCAACACTCATATAATCTACATTCAGAGGTGCCTTTCCCCTTTCCCCTCCTCACTCCATTTGATCAACAGTTACCTTGATGCTGCTGGGATGGAGGTCAGTGCCTCTTCGTGCAGCACAGCTGCTTGTGTGCTTGAAAATTTATAGAACCTTTAATAATAATAGTACTAATGACAAAATTGGGGGGGGGGGCGTGGGGAGACATTTTATTGACTTGCTTTAATTGCTGTAATTAAAAACGTGTAAAGAATCTCTTTTTAATGACTTGGCCATTAGCGTTAGCACAGCTGCCTGATTAATTTCCCATTAGCTGCCTGATTTGCCACCAACCTTTGGAGGGGGGGCTGCTTTGGGGAAGGTGGGGGGGAGAAGGTGATGATGGAGTGAATTAGGGGTGTTCAGATCTCTTAGGTGTGATCTGTAGGCCTTTTATTGGTTAAATGCTGAGGTAAACTGCACACCTGGCCAGGCGCCTCACACACGTCAAGGAAGCGCCATTTGACAACGGTGGACGGTGTCTGTCGCATTTGGAATGTGCCACAGCTTCAGGGGGCTGAAACCCCTCAGAGTTTGGGGCAGCTGCTTCGTGCTTCTTTCAGGAGTACCTGTTGCACCCCATCTCTGTCTTTGGGTGCTTCCAGGAGGAGGGGTGTGTGGTTTTTCTTTTTAAAAACACTGTCCGCTCATTATTCTCCTGCTGTAGGCTACACAACTTTCCACATTTCAACAGGTACACCAACCTCCCCTTCTACTATGTCAATATAAATATTGACATAAATAAATAATAAATAAATAAATAAATAAATAATAAAAATAAATAATAAATAATTATAAATAATAAATAAATAAATAATAAATAATAAAGAGCTGCCCCTGAGAGCCCTGCTTACTAAGGGGGAAAGCAGACACCCCCTTCCAGTTCTCTTTCATCCACACTATACATTTAAAGGGGCGTGGGTGGTGATGTGGTCTAAATCTCTGAGCCTCTTGGGTTTGCCGATCAGAAGGTCTGTCCCGTCCCAGCTCCTGCCAACCCAGCAGTTCGAAAGCACACCAGTGCAAGTAGATAAATAGGTACTGCTGCGGTGGGAAGGTAAACAGTGTTTCCTTGCGCTCTGGCTTCCATCACTGTGTCCCATTGCACCAGAAGCAGTTTAGTCATGCTGGCCACATGACCCGGAAAGCTGTCTGTGGACAAACACCGGCTCCCTCGGCCTGAAAGCGAGATGAGCACTGCAACCCCATAGTCACCTTTGACTGGACTTAACTGTCCAGTGGTCCTTTACTTTTACTTTACCTTATTTAAAGAACTAGTATGCCATTCTAACCGCCATGGCTCCCCGCCACCCCAAAGAATCCTGGGAACTGTATTTTGTTGACAGTCATTAGGAAACCCTTAACCAACTACAGCTTTCAGGAGTGAGAGCCACGATGTTTAAAGTGGAATAAGAGTGCTTTAAATATATGGCATGGCTGTGACCAGGAGGTTTTCATCCTGTAGATGCAATATGATTTACAAATTCAAAGATAGGAGACGTTCACAGATCTCTCCTTCTCCCCATTTTTGATGGTGATTATTTTCTTTCCCCAATTTTCAGTGGTTATTTTTCTTCCTGGCAGAGAGTCGTGAAAGTCAGCGTACTAAATCTTGGGGGGGGGGTGTCCCCTCCCCACAGCACTCCTTTAGGCTGCAAGCAACAAGGTGCTCCTTCCCTCCCCACCCCTCGCCAAGACGTTCGAGTGGCTGTCTGGATTTTAATTTTCTTTCCCTGCTTCGGCTCGTAGATCTTCATTCCCGAGAATGCTGATGAGGCACCAAGTCCACTTAAGATTATTCCTGATGGAAAGTGCTTCTAACAAGGAGCGTCAGAGGGAGGTTAAGCCCCCATCGTTGGAGATGTTGGCCTCAGGGCTTCCTGCACCTGTAATTTCATCATGAATCTTGTAACCGCGGAGGAAGATCCCTTAAAAAAACGAAAGCTGCAAGAGTCGTGAACGTTTTCGGTTTTTCTCCAAGCGATTCCTGGTTCTCTTAAGTGCGGGGAGATAGCTAAGTGCACAACGGAGAGTAACTGCCACAATATAGAAATTGGTTCTGGCACAGTCTTTGCAGCATTAACTTTGTAGCAGCAATGCGCAGCGGTGAAGGAATACACAATTAGAAAAGGGTGGGTTTTAGTTCTTTAGCTTCTGGATAGTGGAGCCGCTTAATGGGTGTCCCTATGTATTTCTTTTTTCTTAATTAAAAAACAACAACACACAACCCAACAAACCCAGAAACCTCAAAGTATCTTTGAAGGTGCTTGTGCATTATTTGAAGCCTGACTCCAGATTGTGAATTTTTAAAAATGGTGGCTCCCGCAGTTGTGGGCAAAGCATACGGAAGAGCAACATCAAAGGAAGAGAAGAGGGAATTAAGGCTTGGAAGAGTGCAATCAGCTATTGTGGTCCAGTGCTGAGACCAATGCCGGGACTTTCTGAGTTGTTCTTTCACCAGCTGAGATGCTCTCTTGCTTCTGATACCCACCCACCCCTCCACGCTTGTAGACGACGCTCCTCCAAAGCATCTCTTTTATTAGGATTAATTAAATGGCATCTCCCTTTCCCAGGCGGTGCTTCTATAGTCTGTGTAGTGACAGCACATGAAGCCTTGCAGGCACCTTGTCAACCTTGCCTGAGGCCTGAATTAACACACACACACCGCTCCCGCTGCTCCTTTCCTCTGGTTGGTGGTCACGGTGCTTTTCTCTGCTTTCTTCTCCAGCTCTTGGCTCAGCAAGTTATTTCTCTTCTTCTCCGGGCTTTTGAAGTCCTCACAGCATGCACTGATCTGGCATGCAGAATCCGTTGTCAGACCTAGCCTTTTGGTGTCTGGGATCTGCTGCCCGTGCAGCCTGATGCTAACCTGGAAGAACCTAGCAAATCTCAGAAGAGAAACAAATTAGACAGTGAGAAGAATCAAGGCCTGCTTGCCATTTCCAGCTGCTCCAGATGACTTGAGGGCTGAGCATTCATCCAGATTTTGTTTCACAAAGCTTCTACGGAGGTCGGATTATACTCGGTCTTTATCATGCAGTTGTTTGCAGCGTGGCTATATGAAAATGTGCATTTGCCCTGCAATCATCCTGATTTGCTTGTGGGATGTTTATACACCTCCCCATTAGTAGTTCATTGATTCCATTTAAGTTTGTGCAGTTAAAGTTGATCAAAGGGCTCCACTGCAAATGCATTTCCCCATCACTTTCCTAACTGTAAAAAGTCTGATTCATCCCCACAGAAAAGCCCCGTCCCAGAGACCCACCCGCCCACCAGCTGTGCTGAAGCATGAAACTCTGTAGCTAAGTGCTGCAGGAGGCAGCCAACTGAGCCACAATCTTCAGCCGCCAGCAGAAGATTTGTCATCTACACCCCGGCCTCTTCCACCCCACCTCCCCGCACGTCGGAGAGACCAGGGCTGATTTATATGGGCGGCTTGTCCCTGCGTCAGGCAATGGTGCTGTAATTGTTATAAACATTGTTTGCTTTCCCTGCCTTCCAGAGGGTGCTGCCGAGAAGAACTGCTTGCTTTTGTTATAAGCCATCTTAGGGATTTAACACTTCAGGCAAACAGCCTCCTCCTCTTCCTTGGGGTGAGATTCACATGCAGTCCCGTTAATGTTCCTCCATGCTTATTTGCCACTTCTACTCTCCTGTCTCCTCATGGCTCTGTTAGCATTGGGGGGGGGGGCACGCACGACCCCCTCGCAACCTGCCTCCCAATCTCCCAATGTCCCTCAGTCCTGCTCTGTTTTCTTCCTGCAGCTCCATTACAAGGGACTGAAGATAAAGCTTTCACAAGTTCTCAGCTCCGCTTGCCATAGGAGATTTGCAAAGAGGGATGACAGTGGGGGAAAAAATCGGAAAGGTCCCCCCCTTCTTTTAAAAAAGAAAGCAAATAGACCAACAAAGAAAGAAAAAAGAGACATTTTAAGATCTGTCAGCTTGGAGGAAAGGGGCATCGCTTTGGAGGTTCTGTCATTTGGCACTGCTACAAAAGGTCACTTCATTGTTGTCAGAGGATTAATAAAGTGTGATAAAATTGGAAGGTGACCTCTCATGGACAGGACATGGCTGCCGAATACCCTTTCATTATTGCTGTATCAAAAATTCTGCAGCCGTCTGAGTGGTGTCCTTTACAAAGTCCTCTAATCTTGATCAGAAGAAGGTGAAAGAGGCCCTGGTTTGATGATGTTCTGTCCCTGCGGTTCATCACTCACCCTGTAAAGAGACTGTGTCTTTCTTTCAATTTGCATTCCTCCACCTCCACCTTCCAGCTGTTGATTTGGATCCACTTTGCGCTGCTCAACTGAAGAGCCCTTTAGCATCCAATAATTTCTCACCTAACATTTTGCTCACCAAGAGCAGCCCAGATCTTGCTGCCTGATGACCTTGACTACTTGTCATAAAGATATGCTGCAACTGAAACGTTTCTCTCTCTGTGCGTGTGAAAGAGGAATCACACGTGATAATAAGGCCACAACTAACAAACCTCTGAAAAGAGCATTTCCTGATTGTGACTGGGAAAGGGGTAAGTCAGACAAGTTTAGAAAAGTGCTCAGGAGGTGCTCAGAGCGCGAAGGGGAGTCGAAGGGAACATCAGCATTAGAAATGAACTAGCATTCTTCCCATGAATTCTTTCAGACTGTATTTTAGGTTTTTGGGAAATGATATATAATGAAATGAAGAAAATGTTTAAATGGGCTATTCCCAAAAGACCAGAAGCTTTTCTTATAGGTATAATAGGGACGGATGTTCCAAAGATGATGACCGAATTATTAATGTAAGTGTCAACAGCAGCAGCTAGAATATTATATACACAGAAATGAAAAGAAGAGAAGGTTCCAACGAGGGAGGAATAGCTTTTGAAAGTAATGGCGACTATGCAGAAATGGCAAAGCTGGCAGCGAAATTAAGATATCGAAATGACAAACTTTTCATAGAAGAATGGAGGCCTTTTGTGGACTATTAAAAAACAATACTACAGTCAAACGAAATTCAGGGCAGGATTTGAGATAAAAGCAGCGAAAGAAAAATGACAAAATACTTGTAATAGACAAACTTTTTGTAATAGCTAAAGATATAATGCAATAGAAAAGGTCTGAGTCAACTTATGAAACAATGTGTTCGATTTGAAGGTTATTGTGAAAATATTTGAATGAAGGAATATGACATGACTGTCAACCTTGCCAACCTACCATCACCAGGTTTCTTTGGGGCAAAGCCATGACAGTAAAACTGGTATTAAACTGCTATTGGTTTAGAGTGTAGACCTATCCTTGTTCAGGAAGGACACAATCTCAAATAGTTTATTGGTCCTCCAGTCACTTGCCCTATCATCCAATGGGCAAGTCCCTTCATTCGGGGTAGGTAGCACGGGCATGCCCTGGGGCACCCTGGCAGAGCAGGGGAACAGCTCCTACGCAAGGAAATTATTCCCCAGGTTGTTGCTCTTGTTCCTCCAGGTGGCCCTGGAATCTCATGGGGTCTTGGGGCCTCCCCAGCACTCCAGAGGTGGTGGGAATGGTCAACCTCTCTTGCCATCATCCTTTGCCCTCTTGCTCTGTAGCTCACTTCATGGATTATTTCCCTGTATATATATATATATATATATTTATAAACTTTTCGAGCATGACATGCGCCACCACTTACATGCCACCTGCACTTCAGTCTGCCTTTGCAGAAGGGCTCCCATGCGATTGCGCACAATGCAGCGGTAGAAGCCAGCATGCGTACGGTCCAGGGATGTGATCATGTACCTTGAAAAAAAGAGAGAGAGAGGAGGGGGAGATGACTAAACAGATCAATGCAATACACAATCAATGAGGTAGATAGTAAGGGCAACTGTAATCCCATACATCTCCTGATAGGCTAAAGTGAATTACTGTTGTGTACACTGTGGCGACACGGCCTATATCAACACAAACTTTCATTATTTACTTGCCGATTGATTATGTGGTGGCCTTTACACTCCATTTTCGTGGACAAAAAAATGAAAAAAAGTAAAAGTAAATAAAAGCCAAAAAAATTATTAAATCTGTTGTTGGAATAAAACTAGGAGAGAAGGGTTGAAGAAAGCAACTGGTCTTACATGATGCTGAACTTTGGGAAAACAAGAATTTTTTATTCGGGATTCATTCCCACAGGCACACTCCAGTTTGGTTAGGTATCTGCTTGGACCGGAAGATGTCCCTTCTGTTCTAGCCCTACAATTTTGTGTTTTTTAAAAAATATTTTAAACCTATATGGGAGAGAAACTGACCACATTGTTTTGGATTAAATGAACGTGCAGTGCTCATATTTGGGTGGGGAGGGAAGGAAGCTGAGAATCATTGCTCCCAAGGATGGCTGCCTGACTAAACTAAGCAGGCTAAGCAGAGCTAAAGGTAAAGGTAAAGGGACCCCTGACCATTAGGTCCAGTCGCGGACGACTCTGGGGTTGCGGGGCTCATCTCGCTTTACTGGCCGAGGGAGCCGGCATACAGCTTCCGGGTCATGTGGCCAGCATGACTAAGCCGCTTCTGGCGAACTAGAGCAGCGTACGGAAACGCTGTTTACCTTCCCGCTGGAGTGGTACCTATTTATCTACTTGCACTTTGACGTGCTTTTAAACTGCTAGGTTGGCAGGAGCTGGGACCGAACAACCGGAGCTCACCCCATTGCGGGGATTCAAACCGACAACCTTCCTATTGGCAAGCCCTAGGCTCAGTGGTTTAGACCACAGAGCCACCCGCGTCACAGAGCTAGAGAGCCATAAATTCAGGTTTGGTATCAGGACCACCAAGTATGGGAGCCGCAAAATTTCCTGTTGGGAATATGGTGCTCCTTTGGTTGCTGCCTTGAACTCTGCATGGTATTGCCGTACTGCTTTTTACAGCATACATGCACTGGTGCATCTTGGAGAAGTAGTTTCATGGCAAAATATGAGCATGGAATTTGCATGCTGCTGCATCTCTGAATCTGAGAAGCCATATAACCACCTTGGCCAGTTGATTGTGTGGTCACACTCTCTTGCTCTGCAAAGATCAAGTATGTCAGTGCTGGTACACCCTGTGCCCTTATG
Source organism: Podarcis filfolensis (assembly GCF_964270895.1). Classification (NCBI taxonomy): domain Eukaryota; kingdom Metazoa; phylum Chordata; class Lepidosauria; order Squamata; family Lacertidae; genus Podarcis; species Podarcis filfolensis. The sequence continues at coordinate 97,770,207 of NC_139605.1, read as the reverse complement.
GTACATCCCTGTGCAAATTAATTGAAACAAGGCATGTTTTCTATCTTACTCGTAATCCTGTACTCAAAACAAACACGAAAAATCAGTTAATCATTATGGTGTCGGAAGCCTGCAGCCAATAGAAGGAATGATGCGCTCGCCACAATATATTGAGGTTCTAATAAATAGAGTTATTCCAGAGCTGGAAAAGAGGTATCCTGACGGTACTGGGATATTGCAGCAGGACCTAGCCCCCTGTCACACATTGAAAGTGGTGAAGAACTTCATGACAGAGCAGCAAATACAGGTACTTGATTGGCCAGGGAACTCCCCAGATGTAAATTCCATTGAGAATTTGTGGGCTATATGCAAAAGTCGCCTCTGTGCTATAGACTGTACGACTATGGAGAAGCTCACTCAAGGGATCCGAAAATCAACAGTGACTGTTCGAAACTAGTAGACTCCATGCCAAACCGTGTTCAAACGTTACTTAAAAACAGCAGAGGTAATGTTACTAATGGTATGTATATGTGAGTTTTGTACATGTATATGTGAGTTTTGTACAATAAACTACATTGTTTGTTTCAATTAATTTGCACAGGGGTGTACTATGAGCCTTGCATGTACTTTAGCCAAATTAGAGAGCATAGAACTTTAAAATGATATCTAGTATCTCTGAGGCTGTAGCCAGGAGCCACCACCATATCTGCCACACTGGCTCATATGTGATAAGAAGGGATGTTGGGTGGATATGAACACTATTAAAAATGCCAGTGTCACAGGCAGCATTTGCTTCTATTTTTCCCTTAACCTTTATAAACCGATTGTAAAAACAACAACCCTCTAAGCCATTTACAAAAAACAGAACATTAAAATTCTCAATAAGAAACAATTAAAACAGGTATTTAAGAGCATTCAAATGATGCTTAAAACCAACAGTAGCTAAAAAGAGACAAAACACATGTAACTTTCTACAGGTTTGGATAAGCTTGCTTGATTCAACTTGCTTGTTGATTGGTGCAAGATTATGTATTTCTAGTACAACAGATAGATTGAAATAAAAATTGGGAAATTATATAAAGGACAAAGCTGACCTATAAAAAAGAACAGTAAGTAGTATCCAACATGTGATTTTTCTGAAAGTTGTTGGGCGTCTGAACTCCTGACTTTTTCTTTCAGACTCTGGGCTTCAAATGAACATCACAAAACGTGAAAATGAAGCAAATCAGAGAAAAGGCCAGAGTTCTTGAGCTTCCACTATTTCAGGTTCAGAGGTATTCGTATTCCTTGGTCCTGCTTAGAATTTTATTTTTTTTAAATGAAAAAGGGAATGTGGGCTACCCCATAGCTTGTGAAAATGAAAGCCTCTGTTATCATCTTTTCTACCCATTCTCTCTCCATTTCCAGCAATCCCCAATGTGGATATTGTAGAGCTGGAAGAAGTTCAGAAAAGGGCAAAACCAAAATGATCAAGCGAGGAAAGGTAGCAGCATTTGGGACTTTTTTTTTCATTTAGAGAAAAGGTGACTAAGAGGTGACATGACAGAAGTATATAACTTCATGCATGGCATAGGAAAGGTGGCTGGAGAAAAGTTTTTCTCCCTCTGCCACAACTCGAGAATTCATGGACATCTGATGATGATGATGATAATAATAGGCCGGGTTTCCCCAGCCACTCTGGGCAGCTCCCAACAGAATATTAAAAACATGATAAAACATCAAACATTAAAAACTTCCTTAAACAGGGTTCCTTTCAGATGTCTTCTAAAAGTCAGATAGTTGTTTTATTTCCTTGACATCTGATGGGAAGGCGTTCCACAGGGCGGGCACCACTACCGAGAAGGCCCTCTGCCTGGTTCCCTGCAACCTCAGTTCTCTCAGTGAGGGAACCGCCAGAAGGCCTTCGGAGCTGGACCTCAGTGTCCGGGTTGAACGATGTGGGTGGAGACACTCCTTCGGGTATACAGTCATACTTCATGTTACATTTGCTTCATGTTACGTTCTTTCAGGTTATGTCCCGTGGCGACCCGGAAGTACCGGAAAGGGTTACTTCCGGGTTTTGCCGCTCGCGCATGCACAGAAGCGCAAAATGACATCAAGGCACATGCGCAGAAGTGGCAAATCGCAACCCGCGCGTGCGCAGACGCACCTCTGCGGGTTGCGCTCTTGTCATGTTGCGAACGGGCCTCTGGAACGATCCCGTTCGCAACCAGAGGTACCATTGTACTGGGCTGAGGCCATTTAGGGCTTCAAAGGTCAGTACCAGCACTTTGAATTGTGCTTGGAAATGTAATGGGAGCCAATGTAGGTCTTTCAGGACTGGTGTTATATGTTCTCGGTGGCCACTCCCAGTCATCTGATGAAGCTATGAAGCTGAATGTTGGAAGATTTGGGACAGATAAACTATGGGCATGTAAACTATGACACTTCTTCCCATAGGAGGCAGTGGTGGCCAGCAAACTGGGTGGCTTTAAAGAGGATTAGACCAATTCATGGAGGATAAAGACTACCAATGGTTTCTAGCCATGATGGCAATGCTCTGCTTTCACAGTTGGAAACAGTAATCCTTCTGAATCTCAGTTGCTGGAAACCACAGGCATCTGTTTGGCCGCCATGAGAACAGAATGCTGGACCAGATGGGACACTGGTTTCATCCAACAAGCTCTTCTTATTTTTTTATGTACGCAGATTATTTCGTCAGCACTGTGCAGTATAGCATTGCTCCACCCCACCCCACCCCATAAAATGCGCATGGAACTTTGCTATGTGTCATCAAGGCAGCTGTAATTACATGTCATTGGGGGGGGGGATGGATCTATGTTCAAACAGGTTTGAAGCATCCTTACCACTGGTGGTAACTTCGAGAGACTGTGAAAACTAGGGGGACTTGCTGAAATATGTGGGTTTTTCTAAGCATGGCAGCTGGATGGGGATGCTATGGTGAAACGAGTTTGAGGACATGGGAGTGTGAAAGCCTGGGAAATGAAGTAGGAAAAGATCATGGAAAAACTGAAGAGGAACATGTTATGGGGCTAGCAGGAAAAGCTTTCCCTTTAGGCTGCAGAAAACCTGGAAAGAGTGAATTAATCTCAGGCATTCATTTATGTAGTTTCTCTGCAGCAATGAAAGAAACCAGAGGATGGAAACTCAAAGGAAATAAGTGAAGGAATTCAGACTGCTTCCAGCCCCCACATCCTAAAATTTAATCAAGTACTAAAAGTGCCGGAGGCTCCTTTGATACGAGTTTGTTTGTATTTTTCTTTTCGATACGCAGTTTAAATTAAACTTTAATAATGAGAGGTGATCATCTAATGGTTGCCTTGAAGTCTGGAGACACTTCTCCCCCAGTGCAGACACACTGCTGTTTGCCTGCGGCGTGCAGAAAAATTCATCTTTACCTGTGGATAAAGAGGGCAAGAGACCCCCATCGGACAGAGCAGGAGAGCTGAGTGCCTGCCCTCCTGATGTTGGCGCAGTGGCTGCCCATGTAGTAGTTACAAGGCGGAAGGCTTTGAAGTACAGAGGATGTTTCAAGACAACAAGGTGACATAAGTGCTAAGGCCAATAGGGCATGGGAGGAATAGGCAGCTGCTGTGCTTTTCCAGAATACTTGAAATGTCAGGGAAAGCCTCTGAGTCCATTAGAATTAGAGGACAATGGTTCATTTAAAGTCTCTGGCTCCTTATCACCATTGCTATCACCCTTACTGTGATATGGCCAGTCCAGGGATATATGGAGATTACTTAACAGAAAAAGCAACTTATCTTCCATGCAAGTTCCCCATTCTAGCGGGCCTACCATATGCATAAACACAAGAGTCCTTCACAATTCTTCATCCACTGTCCTGATTGGCATGTCAATGAGCAAAGTGCAGGGCTCTTGGAGAGGAGATTGCAGCCCCGCTTCCTTCTCCACGGTTGTTCTGCTGCACTGAGCCAAGCCTCAATTATTGCAGCAAGCTCTTTGTGTGGCTACCCTTGGTGCAAAACATGCCGGCTAGACTGTTGATAGCGGTCAGATTATTGCTACCACTCTTGTGTTCAAAAGCTTCCATTGGCTGCCCATATGCTACCAGGCCAGGTTAAAGGTTCTTGTACAGTGGTACCTTGGGTTACATACACTTCAGGTTACATATGCTTCAGGTTACAGACTCCACTAACCCAGAAATAGTACCTCGGGTTAAGAACTTTGCTTCAGGATGAGAACAGAAATCGTGCTCTGGAGGTGCGGCAGCAGCAGGAGGCCCCATTAGCTAAAGTGGTGCTTGAGGTTAAGAACAGTTTCAGGTTAAGAACGGACCTCTGGAACAAATTAAGTACTTAACCCGAGGTACCACTGTATTAATTTACAAGATATTTAGCAACTTGGGTCCAGGATAACTCAGGCAATGCTTGAGTCATTATATCCCAAGGCTCAGATGCAGAACTCTCATCCACCAGCAGCAGTGTGTTCAATATTGCGGACTCAGTTTTATGGAATCCCTTCCAGTTAAGGGCAAACAGCCCCCCTCTCTCTGCTGAAATTCTGGAGCAGGCTCCCCCCCCTTCCTATTCCACCAGGCATTTAAATGAATTCTGATTTAATTGTTTTAACTGATTTTTAGCTTTGTTGTATTGAGTTACCTGTACAACCCTTAGAGACAAAATTTAAGTAAGCATTATACAAATTGGTGAGACAAATAAGTAAATAATAAAATGCCCCAATGAACGTTAAGATCCTCATCCTAGCAGGCTGCTGCGAATTAATTACCAGTCTGCATGCTGACACAGGCTCCTGAGAACCCTTGAGCATTGCCTGGCTTCTTCTTGGTTTTTTCATTTCTTTCAATAGTGATGTGCCCTTCGATTTTCACATCCTCTTTCATTCCTATATTAATGTGGTCCTGGAAAAAAAAACAAAAAACCCGCACCTACACCAAAAGTGTTCAACACTGCAAAATGCTGTGCTGAGGGGGAAGATTTGCAAAGGATGCTATTGGGGGTGCAAACACAGGCCTGGTTTAATCCGCTGATGAGTCTTTTGGCCTCAGTTGGCCTGCATAGCAGTTCTTAGGCAGCAACCCCCCCCACACTTGCACGGGAGTAAAATCCATTTTATACAGCGGGGCTTACTTCTAAGTAAGCACGCAGCGGATTGCTCCGTCAGTCTTAATCCCCTCTCCAATGGCTCACCAACCTTTCAGCAGTAACTGCCTCTATCTCTGCTGTTTCAGGACTTGACTTAGCTTATCACACAAGAGCTCTGACCATAATCCTCAACTCATTCTTCAATCCACCTTTCTCTCCTTTTGACAGGCTAGCTCCAAACTTCTTAATTCTGCCAGCCTATTGGAGGGAGTTGTTAATTCCTAGCGGTGGTGCTCCAAACCCACGTTCCGTGTAAGGGAAGGCTACAAATTCCAGCACAGCTGTCCAAAGACTCCATGTGATGTTTGGACAAAACTCCATGCCAAAGCTCTGGGATGTTGGCAGGGTAAACAAGGACCTGAGGGTTATCTGGGCTTGACAGGGCTGTTTGCCAGCTCCTGTCCTCTCTCTCTCTCTCTCTGCCTCTTTGCTTCTTATAGCTATGAAGTCCTTTGCCAACTGGCTGGAATGCCAACCTGCATTTTATCCAAGGGCAAGTACCACGGGCAACTTTCAGCATCCTGCGTATAATGCGGACAGACTCATTAGGCCATGAAGACAGCAGTTTTTGTGGTCATCACAAACGCCTCATATTTACTCTCTCTTGCATTAAGGGCCTGACAGGTCAAATGGGAATTGCGTTTGCTCCAGTTCAACACACTGTACTGGGACTCAAGAGTTCGGCTATACTACTAAAAAGGTGAATATCTCGATTGAGCCTGTAGGTGGCAGCATAGGATGCCCTACTTGGAAACCACCAATCAGGTTAAATGAGGTTGATGTCCATAGGAGTTTTCATAGGGAGTTTGCATTACCCAACCTCTTTTCTCAAGGCCTTGATGTTGGTGCCTTATTGGAGGAGTGAAAGGGCACTGGATGAGCTTGAGGAAGGCATGCCATATACTATCAGCAATCCTTCCTTTTACACCAACAGGGGACATTGTGGAATTCATCTGTGATTAGCAGAAATGAGCTGGGATATAAACTGGCAGGGACCATCACTTTGGGTCACCTTTGGGCACTATGTCAACAGGCAGATTCCCCAAAAGGTGTTAGTGATGCTTAGAAATGGGACTGAGCTTGATGGCTTTTAATGAGGGGAAATGCAACCTCTATGAAAAGTGGTTTTTTTCTCTCCAAATGTTGTCCTAGGGAACTCCTTAGGCTATGAAAAAAAAGGAAAAGAGAAATAATTAAAAATACAGCCTGCAAGCTTGGTTGCTACTGCTCCCTCTCAGTGCGTGCTCCCTCTTGTCTCTCATATCTCTTGGCTCAAGCACAAATAAAGTGGAAGAAAAGGAAGGATTGAAATGAACCATAAAAGGCATGGACAGAAGGAATTGAGGTGCGCATATTGCATTAGGGTCCTTTGGTACTGCTGTGACATTTTAATATTGGGGATCTTCCTTGCAACAAAAGGCAAAGGTTTTGTAAACTGCTGTCAAGAGGTATAAACGTTTTGATAAGTAAAAAAAGTTGTTAAATAGATAAATAAAATGAACAAGGCTCCATGGCATCATTGGATAAAGACAAATGTAGATTTCAATGGCAGGCAGAATTGACCCTTTGCTCACTGGCTGTACAGACTGCATTACGAAAATGTATACCAGTCTTTCTCCTCTTCTTGTGCATCAGGTGAATTTCCTGCCTTTTTAACATTTTACTTTACTTAATGGCATATAGACATTAATACCCTTTTTATTTTTTTAAATGAAATGTTCTAAAAGCAGACACTCCCCAAATCCTGGAGTATTTATTACTACTTTTTAAATGTTTCTTGATGTTTTAAGATGAATCTGAATGCACAAATGATGTCACAGGTGCTAGCCAATCGGCATCCTATTCAATTTGAACCAATCTGAAAGCCTGCAATAGTCCATCCCCATCCCCCTCAAGTTCTCTTTGGGAGAGAAAGTACATTTGTCTACACATCAATGGAGGCACTATCAGACTTCCTCTGCCATTCTTAAAAATGTTCTTTCTGTCTTCATCCAAAGTAGCCTCCATAAGAGAGAAATCACTGTTATACAATGCCCCCATGTGTGCTCCCTGCTGCCTGCCCTGCAGTGGTTCCTATGTTTTAGCCCTGTTGTAGGCTTTAACTACATGAACTGGGAGTAATAATAATAATAATAATAATAATAATAATAATAATAATAATGATGATGATTTATTTATACCCCGCCCATCTGGCTGGATTTCCCCAGCCACTCTGGGCAGCTCCCAATCGAATATTAAAAACACAATACCGCATTAAACATTAAAAACTTCCCTAAACATGGTCCCCTTCTGCACCCAAGGAGTCTACAAGGACATCTTACACAGGAGGGCTCTAGATCTGAGAGAGCACTGGGAAAAGTCCCTCTGGTGCAATCCTTCCTCCATTGGTGGGTCCCCTCCTTCATCCTTCATCCTTTTCCAGGGCTGCCATTTTAACCCACAATACCCAAGTGTGACACATCATCGGGGGCATTGTAGGAAATTTAAATGGTGGGCTTTGCCAGCGTTCTGGGGCCTACGAATGCTGAGTGCTGACGCCTGCCCTGCTCTTAACTGCTTCAATCACCTAGTCTACCTTTTTAGGTTAAGCAATTGAAGCTGTCGTTTTAGCAAGATATATATAGAGAAAACATTTTTACATGCTGGGTACAACTGCTGGAACTCAGCCATTCAGAAAGACACATTAAACACTCCTGAATCCAAGCCAGCAGGCAATCTAGACAAAGAAGACCACACAGCACTTGCAGATAGTGGCTGGTTTCTCTCTCCCCTTTTTCTTTGCTGTGTTCAATGACATTCATCTATCTTATCGTCAAGTACTGTGCCTTTGTCTTCCTTCCTTGAATCTAAGAAAGAGTGTTAGCTCAGTCATTAAAACACTTGATCTGAAGTCACCTGTGTTGTTGCTGCATACTGGGAGGGAGAGGGGGGAAGGCAAGGCAGCGGCAGGTGAGTGTGGTTCAGAGGCACCAGATAGGCTCCGCTGGTGCTTTTGCACCACAGCAACCTCCCCCATCCCCTTTTCTGTCCTGGTATTCAGAAGTGGCACAGTGTCAGGGACTGGCAGGACACGGACAAGGGTGCATCGGGGGAAGATGGGGCTAGTATCTGACTCTCGTGGTTTGTGGGGACCTGTAACAGCCAGAAGGCAAGCGCCAGAAACAGGGGAAGCTTCAGAGCTGCAGAATAGAGCAAAAGTTGGGTGTGAAGAAGAGGAAGAAGAGGCAGGTCAGGCAAGTGAAGGGTGGGTGCTTCCCCACCCTCTCCTGCACCACTGTCTCCCAGAACCAGCAGAGAACTGAAGTGAGACGAGCAGAGGCAGCTTCCAGGTAGACATAGTCTCTGACTGCATGTGTGCAGCCCATTGGGGGAAGATACATAGGATGGAGGAGGGCGTGTGGTCCCCTGTCGCTGCAGCTGCTCCATAGAGCGCAGACCTGGGAATAGCTGCCTATATGCTAGGCTTGTGTGTGTGGGTATTCGGAGCTGTGGAAACTACTGTAAGTGTCAGCTCTGAGTTAACTATCTACTGTGTGCATTGCTTTGGCTGGGGAGCACCCTTGACACGCTGGTGACTGGAGATCAGGTGAATCCTGCTGTCCCACCCTGCTGTTTGCTACTGCCACACAGGCATGGTGTAAGCCAGAGCTGTCTCTGGAACAAGAGTCCAGGGTACAAGGGACTATGTTGTTGCACTGCAAGCAGGAACTAGTCCCAGAGTCATGTTTGTACACAGGAAAGTGGGCAAATGGTCAAGGAAGGAAGTGGACCACACTAGGAAGTACTAAGTCAAGAGAAAGAGTCAAACTATTGGTTCAGCTACACTGTACTGGTTTGTCAACACAGTAAGGTAAGGTAAGGTAAGGTAAGGTAAGGTAAGGTAAGGTAAGGTAAAGGACCCCTGGATGGTTAAGTCCAGTCAAAGGCGACTAAGGGGTGCGGCGCTCATCTCGCTTCAGGCCGAGGGAGCCAGCGTTTGTCCAAAGACAACTTTCCAGGTCATGTGGCCAGCATAACTTAACCACTTCTGGCGCAACAGGACACCGTGATGGAAGGCAGAGCGCATGGAAATGCTGTTAAGCTTCCTGCCGCAGTGGTACCTATTTATCTACCTACACTGGTGTGCTTTCAAACTGCTAGGTTGTCAGGAGCTGGGACAGAGCAACGGGAGCTCACTCCGTTGCACAGATTTGAACTGCTGACCATCCGATCAGCAAGCCCAAGAGGCTCAGTGGTTTAGACCACAGCACCACGCACTCCCTTATCAACACCGTATTGTCTATACTGCTAGTCGGTGGTTCTCCAGGGTTTCTCCTGGGACCTTCTGAACGTAAGAGGAAAGGGAGAGGAAGTTGTGCTGCACAGGAGGAAGTGCTTGGACTAACAGGACTTTGTCAGTACAACCAGTCGTAGAATATAATACCTCATTCAACAAAAACGCAAAGCACCAGCACATAGAATGAAAATACAAGGGCATAAATATTTATAATTCTATAGAAGTGCTCTAATGGGTGTCACATTTATAACTAATAGCATTCTGTCTCTCTGTGTGATGTCCAGATGTAACTATCAGCTTGGTTGTTTTTGTTTTTTAAAATCTAAGTTACTATTAACTAAGTGAATTCATAACCTTTATTTGACAATAAATCCCCCTTTTTGCTGTATTGAATAAAATTAATCCATTTTACAAAGTATCATGTCCTTTTTCTTTCTTTCACTGAATCAAATAAAGTGTGTTAGCTTAGTCATTAAAGCAAAATCCTGTACTTTTAACAGATGGCAAAATCAACAACCTCCACTTCCTTGCAGGATGCATTTTAAAATATGGAAATGCAAGGTCGGATACAGTAGTCAGAAAAAAGTTCTTCCTCAGATTTTTGGCGATGGTTGGAGAAGGAACAGGGGCAAGATCCAGGAAATTCAAAGGATGGATTAAAATTGGCAGGGGGGCCTTGCTACCATCAGAGCTCCCCCCCAGTGACTACCAGCCTTCTTTTTTTGGGGGGGGGGTCCAAAAGCTGCCTGGATTGACATTACATTATGATATAGTGGTTGCTCTGATGTAAAATGTGTCAGCCACAAGCAGAGATTGTCATTACCTTCATCAGAGCAGCACCATCTCATCATATAACTGCTCCAGGGGGTGTAGGTTGGTGGCAGAAGGGTGGCCGCCAGCTGATGATGACCGAGAATGACAGCAGCAGCAATGGGTTGGGGCTCCCCCACCCCCAAATTATTCTTCAATCACCAAACACACACACACACACCTAATTGCCACAGAGAAAGGGACAGCAAAATGTGGGGTGCAGTGAATATTGGCTCAACACTAAATATTGTCTAAGAAGCTGTGGGTAGAAGCTCAGCTACTAAAATTGATAGGATTTGCTTTATATTGGTGACTCTCAAATTTCAAGCTGTGATGACCTACTCACACCACACTAAGACGACCTACGGCTTGCTCCCTTAAAACAAAGCCTTGGTGCATCTTACAGACTTCTGCTCTCGAAGATCAACCAAGATGGTTCTCTACATGCACAATACCAGCCATATGACAAGTGTACATTATAAGAGTAGAACGAGAGGTATTCCCAGTGGCTCTTTCACAGCCCTCCAACTACGGCCCCACATGCACTATACATTGAAAGCATCATCATAGCACTTTGAACAGTCTCCCAAAGAAACCCGGGGACTGCAGTTTGTTACGGATGCTGTTAGGAGAACCTTATGTATTCCTCAGATCTACAATGCTCAGTGATTTAACATTTGATTCTAATTCCCAGGGAATTCTGGAAAATGTGGCTCTGTGGGGGCAACCATTTTAGATTTAATAGCTACGTGTGTGTGTGTGTGTGTGTGTGTGATTCCAGTGGCTGCTTTGAGTTCTTGGGACCTGTGAGAAATGGTGGGTTGATTATCTAAATAAATATCTAGGCTGCACTCAAGACCTACCTGTGAGTACCATCCCAACCTCAAACCTCACTACGTCCTCAACTGTTAGCTCTGTGTTTCCCCTGAATACAAAATGCCAAAAGCTCACAAGGATCCCGCCATTTGCCTCTGAACTGAATCCAAATGTTTAGCATCCACTGGCTAACAGTGTGCACACATGCCAGCATTGGCAGTCTGGAGGAGGAGGAGGAGGAGTTTGGATTTGATATCCCGCTTTATCACTCCCCTTCAGGAGTCTCAAAGCGGCTAACATTCTCCTTTCCCTTCCTCCCCCACAACAAACACTCTGTGAGGTGAGTGGGGCTGAGAGACTTCAGAGAAGTGTGACTGGCCCAAGGTCACCCAGCAGCTGCAGGTGGAGGAGCGGAGACGCGAACCCGGTTCCCCAGATTATGAATCTACGGCTCTTAACCACTACACCACACTGGCTCTGGAAGCAAGCAAGGAAGCAGGAGCCTGAATTTGAAAGGATGGGCCACCTGAGAACTCAAATGGGTTGGCCGACAGGAAGCAGGCGAGCAACTCTCAAGCAAATAGCTCCCTCCTAGTACAAAAGTATGGAGACTGAAGGAACCATTGGGTAAGAGACGATTGGTCCATCTTGTCTAGTATTGTCTACTCTGGCTGCCAATGACTCTCCAGGGTCTCAGGCAGGTGTCTCTGCCCGTGTCCCTGGAGATACTGGGGATCAAACCTGGGACCTTCTGCATGCAGAGCAGATGCTCTGAGCTACGGTCCTTCTACCAGAGTCTCAGTTTCGAGATGTGCCACTTCCCCATATACCTGACACTGTGTGCTGTCTCAGATAACCAACGTCAGACTCCTTGTGCCACCTGCTTGAAGGACCGGGGCAAAATATTTCTGGCAGCTGGCTTGACAGAAATGTGAGCAGTGATGAGGCAGACTGCCTGGATTCTAAAGGCAAAGGCATTAAGGGAGCAAAACAGCCCAATGGAAAGCAGTGGCAAAGGTGGTGGGAACATCTACACCCCCCTCCCAGCTGTTGTTTTGCACCCTTTCAGCTGTGAGTCCTTGAGTGTCACTGCTGATATTCAAAATGATCCTCACTTGCTTTAAATAAGATATTTCAATTCCACCAAGCTGTCAGGAGCTGAGGCGGACACTGGGAATAATGGGCAGAGTCTCCTTGTATTGTCCTAGTTAATAAATCAGCCACAACACGAACGCAGACAAAGGCAGGGATAGAATCTTTCTCTCTCTCTCACCCCCTCAAACAGGCACACCAACCATTCAGAGATGCAAACAGTAACACAAATCCTGAAATGCACACCGACCTAGAAACATAATTTTAGACTCTAACAAGGACGAAGAACAGGGTACCATTCCCACATACCTAGGCAAGCTAAGGGTGACAACAGAGGCACCCACTTAACCTCTCCCTTGCCTATTCCAGCAGGAATGCCACCATCTATCTCCCTTCTATTTCTAAGAGCAAGATGAAAACACAGCTTATTAGTACAGTCATACCTCGGGTTACAGACGCTTCAGGTTGCGTTTTTTCGGGTTAAGGACCGCAGAAACCCAGAAGTACCGGAACAGGCTACTTCCGGGTTTCGGCGGTTGCGCATGCGCAGAAGCGCTAAATTGTGCTTTGCGCATGAGCGCCAAATTGCAGCCTGCGCGTGCGCAGATGCGGGTTGCAAACGCTGCGGGTTGCGAACGTGCATCCCACACAGATCACGTTTGCAACCCAAGCGTCCACTGTACTGCAGGAAATGCTGGCGTGAAACAACTGTTTGTCAAAGCAGTCAAGCACAAGGCCTGGGCCACTTCTGCCTATGTGGGCTAGGCCCAACCTTCCCCCTCCACAGCTATCCCACTGAGGTTGGGGCAGTGAGACTAAGTGTGAGACTAAGTGTGGATTCGGAGAGGACATCGAGAGCAGAGGGACTCTGGTTGCAAAGTAGATGTGTAAATCCAGGTCAGAATCAAAGTCTGGGTTTCAATAAAATATGACGTACTCCCAGCTCCCTGCTTCTAGGTCACAACTGCAGTTTGTCCCGAGGGAAGATTATTTGTAATGGCTCTCTGCCAGTTTCAGGGGCCTGCCCTCAACAGCGAAGAACAACCACTCTCTGCTCACCCAGTCATATACTGGAGGTTTCCCTTCCAACTCCTCATTTTGAAAAGGTCTTAAAGCATCTCACTTGTGCGCTATGAACAGAAATCAAACATTGGATTACAGCCCTGCTATTTTTACAACCCAGGGGTTTTTATAGTATCTGAGTTATTTCTCAGAATTCAGAAAATTACTAGAGATGCCAGTGAAGCTCTCCAAGCTAAGGCTCGGATATGAGCTTTGGGGGATTGTAAAGGCCTTTCATCGAAAGAAAAGGCAAGGTTTACAAACTTCAAAATTCTTCTCCTGCTCGGATTAAAAATATCAACTGAAGATGAATCATCAGTCTATCTGGTCAGACTTCACATACTTGTTTAAGTTCTACTTTATTTGCCAGGCACAAAACAGTTGCCACGGGGTTGGATCCTGATGTAAACGATGCTGTTGGAAGGGGCACTTACCTCCTGCACTTCTTAAGCCACACATTGGGATAAGTACATATCTACATTTGAGTTATTACGGATCAGGAATTCTAACATAAAACTCTAAAAAAAACAAACCCAAAATCACCAGCAGAGCTGCTCCAAGTCTGGGTCCAAACGTCCCAATTAACACCCCTGTTTTACAGGTGAGGAACACCGAGGCAGAGAAGTAAGTGATTAACCAAAGGTCAGCCATCCCAGAGACTTGTATTCTATCATAGTGCGTAAGTTACTATTGCTCAAATTCTGGGAGTTGGAAATCCTGGAAGATCTACTGCAAATAAGCCAAACAGCAACTAGTAGTTCCAGACCCACCCCAATCTATACAATTCATAGCAAAGCGCAGATCACATGTACTGCCAGCAGAGCACAGCTTTATAGGACCACACCTGCTACCTCCTGATCCGGCATCCTTTCTAGGCACTCACAATTGTGTGTAAACAGTGGACCGCATGTTTGTGCCACCCAGCAATCCTTATTTCAAATAATGCAAAGGATTCCCCCCCAGAATCTATGCTTCTGTTCACCCCATGCCTGAGCGGCAGCTAACAAAGCATGGTGCTTTCCACTGCGCACAGACTCCCACCCTCGTCTCCCCATCGAGCTCTGTTTTGTGAGTGAACATTGTCCATATGGGATTGATCAGCCATTCAGAAACTTCCTCCGCCGTCAGCCAGAAAGCAATGATCACTGGGGCACAGCAACCATTCCAGGCTGGCTGATAGAGCCTGCCTCCGCCAGCCCTTGAGCGCTGAGATACAGTGTGTGAATTTGGCTTAGGTCACAGCTCTCCAAGATGTTACTTCTTTGGGTTGCTGATGCAGAAATTCTTCTGCCCTGATCATGCAAGCACGAGACTGCATGCATGGAATGCACTTCAAGGTTGGGGTGCTGATGTAGCGATTGTAGAGCTTGGGTCTGTTAAACTAAGGGTGGGAAGAATTGACGCATGTAGGATTTACCATCAAATTACTACTACTACTATTATTCTTACCCTGAGATCCACCAACCAGAGCCAAGTGCAAATGCTATACATGTAGAAGAAAAGATCTCAGGAATTTGTGCAGGGTACCAGAACTGAACTCAGTTCACAGTCCTGTCACACAGAAACTCCTCATCTTTACCCCGCCCCCCCAAAAAACTTCCTTCTTTTCGGCAGTATGCATTTTTTTTTAAGGTTGTCATTTTGTTGCTGACGTTGTTAAACAATTGGGAGTCAGAATTACTAACTGATCTAGTAAACAGTCGGTGGTGGGTTCACCTGCTTTCCCATTGCTCAGTGGCGTAGTATGATGGGTGGGGGCCACAGGGGCGCTTGCCCCAAGCGCAAAATGATTAGGGGCGCAAAATTTCAATACCCGGTGCTGCCTCAATTCAGCCGCGCGCTTCGTCGCTGGGCTCCTCTGAAAACAGATTCTCCATGCCAACCAGGAAGTGATCTCTCCAGACAATGGAATGGCTCTTCTTTTCTTATCTCTGTGGCTGGGTGATGCATACGCCATTGGGCAACTGAATGTGTACTGCTACCACCTCCCTCTCTACCTCCTGGTAAGCAGCAGAAATGTGGGTGACAGGAGGACAGCTGAGCACCCCTACCCTGCGCTGCAAATCACTATTGTGCTGATGTAAGCCATGCAACTGGTTGATCAGAACTTATGTGCATCACCTTTGTTCTCCAGACTGAGTCATCTCCCCTTCTGTGTGCCGATGACTAATATCTGTGATACGTACAGCTTGAAGGTAAAGACCTTTCCACATAAAGAGGCAAGTAAGTGCGCTTAATGTGGAATTCTGCAAAACACTCCACTCTCTGTAGCCTGTGCAAGCTTTGTGAC
Source organism: Podarcis filfolensis (assembly GCF_964270895.1). Classification (NCBI taxonomy): domain Eukaryota; kingdom Metazoa; phylum Chordata; class Lepidosauria; order Squamata; family Lacertidae; genus Podarcis; species Podarcis filfolensis. The sequence continues at coordinate 97,754,756 of NC_139605.1, read as the reverse complement.
ACCCTAGCAGGCATCACAAAAAACAGGTGAACTTACTCATATGTATATGTAAGCAGCATCCTTGTGACTGAGGTGCCGTTACTGAACAAACAGGCCTTTGCTTACGTTTTTGCAGAAATTCATGGTTTTGCCTGGCTTAGAATGAATTTGCAAAGCTCGAAAAAATCAGATGGGTTGCAAATCGAATGCAATTTGTACTTTTACCTCAGAGTGCAAGATAAGCTTCTATATACCCATAGTCAGCGTTCAGGCTGACTAGATTCCTTTACAGGTAGATGCAGTGGTGACTGGTTTGTTAGGGCTAATTGTTGCCACCCCAGAAATCTCAGTCTTGGGCAGAAGAATTCCTGCATTGCAGGGGGTTGAACTAGATGGCCTTTGTGGTCACTTCCAACTCTACTGGTCTGTGATTCTAACAGCATATGGTCAGGAGAGCATCTAATTTGAAAAGATCCCAAGCACAGGCACAGTACCTTGGAGGGATCTTGCGCTTGCCAGAAGCAAAGTGGGACCTGTATGAGGCACCATTAATTGAAGTGAGGGACCCCTGAAGCAGTTCATGACACCTCAGTGAGCCAGGCATCTAAAAAAATGCTGCAGATAAGTGTCTGCTAAAAGTAAAAGCATCTGTAACCTGATCCTATAAAAGACATCACCGAGGTGAGGTGATGGGAGAAGAGAAGCAAACACCAGAGTTGGGAGAGGGCAGAAGGAGAGCTGTGTTGTGGCTGACAGGTGAAGTGTGCAGTCAGAGAGAATACTATAACCTGGAAAGCAAATCCCTTTCCGTTGTCTCCCCCCCCAAAAAAAATCACCTTTAAAAGTGCCTGGCACAAAAGTCTATTTGTTTGCAATTTGGCAGGTTTCTTAAGCGCAGTAACCTTTCTCAAGTTTCCAATTTTCAGACCGATTGCCAACAAAACACTAAGGAAGATTAAGCGATTCCTTTTTTTACTCACCTCAAAACCGTAAAGGCTGCCCTAGCATGAAAACAACTGCATCTCACCTTCCCAAACTTGGCAGGACTCATGTCCTCAGAAGAGGTAAGTTTGCATGAAAATTTCATCCAATTCTTATCTAATAATAATAATAATAATAATAATAATAATAATAATAATAATATTCCTTCTCCATTTCACTCCCTCCTTGCTTCACCACAGCATTTCTCCCCATTTCACAACACCTTAGAGCTTACCCACACTTAACTTTTGACCCAACCTCTCCAGGAACAGGTCTGTGCATAATAGCTCCCACCCCTTCCCCATGAAAACCTGCTCCTTATTGCTCAGTCACAGCAAATGTCAATATGGGTTTTCCACAAATTGCTGTTTGCTCCGGTTGAGCTTTAAAGAGCGGGTTTTTGCGAGAAAAGCTCTGGGGCAAAAAAAGAAAAAAAAGAAAAAAGAGTTTGAACACAGAGCTTTAAAGCATGGACCTTGCCTGGAAAAAGCAGAGAAAATTTAAGTGTAGATAAGCTCTTCTTTCCCTTACCTCTATCAAACCACTAGCCCACAGAGTCCCACTCAAATACCGCACTTTACAAGAAATACCCAGCTTTGCAAGAGAGCATCTTAACTCTCCAGCAAGTAAGGCATAGTGAAAAGTTGCTAGAGAGCTAGATCGGCCACATGGAAAGAGGTGTGGGGTTTTTTTGGGTGGGGTAAGGAAAGGCTGGTGAGATGAGAGCTCTCTTACTTACTTTCCATCCAAAGACATTTTTTCAGTTAGTCAAAAACACTCAGAGGACTGGAGAGGGGGTGGCCTGAGCCCCAACAGAGAGGGCTGAATTTGGTCCCTGAGCCTGGTAGTCCCTATCCGCCTCTAAGCCAGCACGGATAACAAACAACAATTCCCAGGATTCTTTTGGAGAAAGAATCTCCGAGAACAATTAGAGCAAAATGGTGAAATTGCTCAGACTCCTCGTCACTGCGCCTATGACAATAGCAGAGGCAGAGAGAACGTTCTCAGCTCTGAAGAGGATTTAAACTTTCATGTTTTGAGATGAGAAACTCAAGTCTCTGGCAATGCTGTCAACTAAGAAATGAATGATCAATGAAACACCGGACTTCAGTCATAAAGACCACTGAACTATTTTTGCGACCCAGAAAGAGCATTGTGTAAACTTTATACAGTGGTACTTCAGTTTAAGAACAGTCCTGTTTACGAACGATTCGGTTTACGAACTCCACAAAACCGGAAGTAGTGTCCCGGTTTCTGAACTTTACCTTGGTCTAAGAACGGAATCCGAACAGTGGAAGGGCACCAGCGGCGGGAGGCCTCATTAGGGAAAGCACACCTCAGTTTAACAATGGTTTTGGTTTAAGAACGGATTAAGTTCGTAAACCGAGGTACCACTGTATAAAAGATGACACCATGAGAAGGCAGCTGAAGAAATGGAAGGATGGATTTGCTGTAGGAGGTGATGGAGGCCACACACTTTTTCTAAATATGCTATGGGGTTTTTTTGGGGGGTGGTGTTAGTGTAGTTTTGTTTAATATTTTATTGCATAGTTATTATTTGGTTGATTTATATCCTGCCCTTCCTCCCAAAGGAGCCCATATTGTGGTTTCTGAGTTTAGTTGTTATATATGCTGCATCTGTTATTTCATATACCACTTAATCAGTATATAAATATGATAGATAGATAAATAAATAAATAAATAACCAAGTATGATCGCCTGTATACATTCTGAACCAATGCTTCAAATAAGTGAGGGAAGGAGTGGCTGTAAGGAGAGATGGGGAGGACCACACACTGTTTCCTCCAGCAGAGGAGCAGCTGTGGCAGCAGGATAATAATAATAATAATAATAATAATAATAATAATAATAATAATAATAATTTATTATTTATACCCCGCCCATCTGGCTGGGCCTCCCCAGCCACTCTGGGCGGCTTCCATAAAAACCAAAAATACAGTAAAAGGATCCCTTCTGAACCTAAGTTAAGGCACTTTTCAGTCGCTTCCGATGGCAAGCAGTTGTCCTACTGCACCGCTTAATGGTCTCCTCCATTTCTTCACAAGAAGAAGAAGGGTTTGGATTCTGATATCCCGCTTTATCATTACCCTAAGGAGTCTCAAAGCAGCTAACATTCTCCTTTCTCTTCCTCCCCCACAACAAACACTCTGTGAGGTGAGTGGGGCTGAGAGACTTCAGAGAAGTGCGACTAGCCCAAGGTCACCCAGCAGCTGCATGTGGAGGAGCGGAGACGCGAACCTGGTTCACCAGATTATGAGTCTACCGCTCTTAACCACTACACCACACTGGCTCTCCAAGGGAGGGGGATAGGGAGATGAACAGAAGAGGCTGGGGCCAAGGACGGCCCATCCCAGCAGAAAAGTAATTGACAGCAGGGACACTTTCTGAAGCAAGGTAACTCACATTTGGGGCTAAGTACTTGCTACAACTGTACTGCTGAAGTGCCCACTGTTTCCTTTTCAAGGGAGGAGGATGGAGACCTAGGCATTACCCACATGACCTCCTAGGGACCCTGCCAGGTCTAGGTTCCATTAGCCTTCAGGGTGTACAGCTAGAGATGTACTCTTATCCCTGGGCTGGCGGCCATCTCTGGAAGCGCAGTGCTCTTGCAGTGTAGATCTCTTTGAACCCAATACAGTGGTACCTCGGGTTACAGACGCTTCAGGTTACAGACTCTGCTAACCCAGAAATAGTACCTCGGGTTAAGAACTTTGCTTCAGGATGAGAACAGAAATCGTGCGGTGGCAGCGGGAGGCCCCATTAGCTAAAGTTGTGCCTCAGGGTAAGAACAGTTTCAGGTTAAGAATGGACCTCCAGAATGAATTAAGTTCTTAACCAGAGGTACCACTGTATTTATAACAGCAGTGGCCATGCAAATGTCTTGGAGCATGGAGTTCCAAAGGGCAATAAGGCAAGACCCATTTCTCATTGTCATCTATTGTTGTTTTATTTTTAAAAGATTCAGCCTGCAAATTTAATTAGGCGGCTCTGGGATTATGAGAAGTGCTGAGTCATAGTGCCTTGTTCATCTTCTGGGTACTATTTATGGTGTCCCCCCCCATAAGCCAGTAATACACACAATCAATAGACAAATAACTAGAGAGACATGTCAGACAAAGACAGTAATGCCTCTTGAATAGCGCAAGGAGGGCGGTACGCATTCAAAACATTTGTATAATAGGAAGTCTGGATCAATATGAGTGCTATTTGAATAGGCTTATTCCTACAGCGCTCCCAGTTTACGGCAGGCTCTATTTCCAGGCAATCTGTGGCGACTTTGCTGCCACAGCTGCTGTGCACTGTCGTCGCGTGGATGCCGGTGGTCCATGCAGAAGTCAGTGCAAATCAGTTTTCAGTATGCCAATGCTGATTTTTGAGTATTTGATATGGTGCACCAAGACCCCAATGTCCACTCCTGTAGAAAGCACAAGCATTCACAGGCACAGCTGAGCGCGTAGCTCTTGCAGACAGGAGTCAGCTTGGGCTGACTTTATAAGCATGGCGGCTGCACACAAAAAGGATGACAGAAAACCGGTTTGGGGATGAGGGTTACAAAGGACACTCAATCTAGAGGTGCTTCCGCACTAAGTGTTTAGTGCAGAATTGCCATGCTTCATTCACTCACTTTTTACAGGGATGCCACATGACGCTGTCATCCAGCTATTGTCATGCTGCGTTTTCCCTGTGGTTCTTCCACCAGAGGGTCAGAGGACAGAAATACTGATTTTGCCCCCCCAAAAAAGATGTAGATGCCTTCAGTACTCCTCTCCATAGCTTTTGGCTAAGTGAACTATCGTAGCTCAGCACACGTTCATTATAACCTTTATGGTGTGTGCCATTTTATGAGCTGTCTTAAAAAATAATAATGATATTTTAAATAGTGGTACCTCGGGTTACAGACACTTCAGGTTACAGACTCCGCTAACCCAGAAATAGTGCCTCGGGTTAAGAACTTTGCTTCAGGATGAGAACAGAAATGGCATGGTGGCGGCACAGCGGGGGGCCCCATTAGCTAAAGTGGTGCTTCAGGTTAAGAACAGTTTCAGGTTAAGAATGGACCTCCAGAACGAATTAAGTTCTTAAACCGAGGTACCACTGTATCACTAAAACACTTTCTTGGCTGTATCTACCTACCATCAATCTGAAATAGAAGTATAGTGTTATAGGTAAAGGTAAAAGAAAAAGATAAAGGACCCCTGGACGGCTAAGTCCAGTCAAAGGCGACTGTGGGGTGTGGCGCTCATCTCCACTTTCAACGTTTGTCCACAGACAGCTTTCTGGGTCATGTGGCCAGCATGACACTAAACCACTTCTGGCACAAAGAAACACCATGACAGAAGCCAGAGCACACGGAAACGCCATTTACCTTCCCGTCAGAGCGGTACCTATTTATCTACTTGCACTGGTGTGCTTTCACTGGTGTGCACTGGTGTGCTAGACTGGCAGGAGCTGGGACAGAGCAACGGGAGCTCACCCCGTCCCGCGGATTCGAACCGCCGACCTTCTGATTGGCAAGCCGAAGAGGCTCAGTGGTTTAGACCACAGTGCCACCTGTTCCCTATAGTGCTATAATGCCACAATGAAAAACAAGATTAGAAAAACCCATTCCCAATGTTAACCATGTTGCTAAATGGATCTAAACTACATCAGCCCTGAAGTTGGCATAGTTAATTCCCTCCTGCTGGAATCAATGAGAGGGAATTTGGACAATGTAGGAAGTAACACACACACAAACACATGTGTGATGGGATGGTGAGCTGCTTGTGCGTAAAATCCTGATCCCTCAGAGTTTGGCTAAGTTCCCAAACCTCTGTCTGTGATGGAGCTCCTTAAGCATGGCTCCATCAATCGCTCGTTGAATCGGACAGTGGGCGTTTACGGAACTTCTTCCAGCATAAAAGCTCCTTGACGGAAACGCGTCTTCTGGAGACTTCCGGGTTGGCGCCATCGCCGAATGGCGGACTCCCTCCGAGCTCCGGAGGGAGCCGGCTCGGCAGGGGCTGGGTTTTACCGCACCGGCGATGCGGGGACCCTCAGAAACCACGGCCACGGGGGCCGTGGACTTGGAGACTCGGCTAGCACCGCTAGCGCCCTCCCGACTCGTGAAGGAGCCTTTTTAAAGGCTACGGATCGGGTGCCGGGGAGAAGCGTGGTGCTTTGAGTCCTCTGCCATCCCTGCCGAGCGAAGCCGCATGCCATCCGGCGGAGAGCGCTGACTTCTTCCATTGAGAATTTGGACTTTTAACAACAACCCGTGAGTAAATTGGAAATCGGGTTTAAAAGAAGAAAAATTTTTTGGATTTGAGACGAGCGGGGGGGGATCTAAAAAGGAAGTCAGTCCCCCTCCCTATTGTAGACATTTTAAAACAAGGATTGGGAAGCCAAGGCCCAAAAAGAACGGTATCTTTGCTAAAATCAAGAATTCCATGATGGGAAAGTACAAGAATTGTGCTGGAGGAAGAATTGAAGGAGAAGGAAAATGCACCCCCCTCCCTGGGAACCGGGGCGATTGAGGAGTGAGCCTGGTGAAAAGAGCCGGTGATTTTGACAGCTGTCAAAGTAGCTGTCAAAGTCGGAATTTTAAAGAGGATTTTATTACAAGGACCTTGCTGGTCAAATTTGTTACAACTTGATATAATTTGTTAAGACTTGAATACAAAATGGCGAAAATACGGAGAACAATCGGATTTTTGGAAACAAAGTTACAACAACCCCCCTAGAGGAGTTTCGGGACATTACAAAGATGGGCGTAAGCCGGGAAAAATACAACACTTCGGAATTTCACAGAACTGGTTATCTCCTGGGAAAGCTGCAAAACTGAAACTGAATCTCGTCTACAGGGTGTTTAGACTAAAAGGAGACAACAGAATACTTTACTGAAGAAGGAAGGGACTGAACGCAAGTTTTTGTTCCTGAATAACAACAACCCATGTAGAGTTACTAAACTTCTGAATAAGAAAGTTTTAGCAGCGGAACAAGAGGAAGCTGGACTATAACCTTGAAAGAACAATGGGGGGAATTTTATAATTTGACATTTTTAAAGATTTAGGAATTAATTTTTAAAAAGTAATCCTAAAAATGGGAAATAATTCTGCAAGGAGTTGGGGGAAAAATGGGATTGATGGACTTAAGACTTCCAGGCTGGAAACATAGATTGGAGGATAAGGGAAATTAAACCGGGGAAGGGGAGGGAGAATTAGAATCCAAAGGCTTGCAACTATTTTCTGAATTGGTTTTCTTTTTTCTAATATATTTCTTATTTTTTTATACTTTTATTCTGTGTGCTTTTACTTTAATGGGAAAAAAGGGGGACATTGTGGAAAGAAAAGGGGGCGGGCTATGGGGAGAGATCTTTTGCTTTTTTTTTATCAAGGGTGTTGTATAAGGTTTGTATAAATTTAAATTTGAACAATGGGGTATATAAATTGTGCTTTAAATCAGAAACAGAACTTGTGGAAACAACAATATGAAAGGGGAATACGGTAGGGGTGGGGGAAGGGGGGAGTCCCAGAAAGTGGATGTTTGAAAATAAGGTTCTGAATGTATCTTCATAATTTCTTTTCTTCTCTTTCTGTATTTTGGAAACTTCAATAAATATTATTTAAAAAAAAAAAAAAAAAAAAAGGAAACGCGTCTTCTGGACTCTCGGCGTGACAGTTTCCGCCGAGGAGTGGGTGTGCCTACGGGAGGTCCTGAAACCTCTCCACTGTTCCCGCTTGAAGTATCTCTGAGCTCTCCCTCCGACTCACTTTCCCTTGTAACTCCACTTCTCCCCCTGCTGGTCCCCTCCTCCGCTGAGTGGTCTCTCTCACCCTCCATGAGCCCTTTCACCTCCTTCGTCTCAGATGACAGTTCCCTGACATCCACCTCCCCTCTAGGGCCCTCTTCACCCCCTTCCCTCCCCTCCTCTGTGGGAGGCGAGGGAGCAAAACCCCTGAAGGAACCTCCCTCATCTTCCGAAGTTTCGAACACTTCCCTCCACCTTTTGCTGTTCCCGGTTTCCAAGTACTCCTCCTCCTCGGAGTCTGTACCCTCTTCCAACTCCGATTCCCTGAATCCCTCCAGTTCCTCCTCATCGTCGGTGGTGCCAAAGTACTCCCTCCGGAACCTCGCTACTGGTTGAGGTTTCCTGGGGAACCTTTGGTGGAACGTTTCGATCAAGACCTCGTCATGGACCTCCTCTGCCTTCACCCAGGTGTTTTCCGACTCCGGTTCCCCTTCCCACGCGACCAAATACTCCACCTGATTACCCTTCCACCTGGAGTCGATGATTTCCGCCACATAGTTGCGGCTTTCCCTTTCTTCTATGGCTGGCCCCCGTGTGGATACCCCTTCACCTTCCCCCCTGTATGGTGACAGTAATGACCTGTGGAATACTGGGTGCAGTTTCATGTGGTTCGGTAACCGGAGTCTGAAAGCCACTGGGTTGACCTGTTGGATGACCTCAAATGGTCCCAATCTTTTGGGTCTCAATTTCTTGCAACTACCCTTGAACGGCAACCCTTGGGTTGATAGCCAGACCCGACTCCCCACCCTAATTGTTTCACCTTCCCTTCTGCTCTTGTCTGCCTGCCTCTTATATTCTTCTTTGGCCCTTTCTAAGTTGTGTTGGAGTTGACGATGGATCGCTTCCATTTCTTCTACAAAAAGTTCAGCGGCCGGAACACTCCATCTCTCTCCTCCTTCCCCTGGAAACGCCCTGGGGTGGCACCCATAATTAGCCAAAAAGGGGCTCATCCCGGTGGACACATTCTCTGCATTATTGTAAGCAAATTCCGCTAGTGCCAACTTTTCGACCCAATCGTTTTCTCTGTCATTGACATAACACCTCAGGTATTGTTGAAGGATACCGTTTGCCCTCTCCGCCTGCCCATTGGTCTCAGGGTGCCTGGCAGTCGAAAAGTTGACCTCTACGTGCAACAAGCTCATAAGCTTCCTCCAGAATCTGGACGTGAACTGTTTCCCTCTGTCGGAAACCAGCCTCAAGGGGGCGCCATGCAGCCTAAAAATATGTTCTACAAACAATTTTGCTGTCTCTTCCGCCGTGACTGCATGTGAGCAAGCTACAAAGTGACCCATCTTAGTTAACTGGTCTACTACGACTAGTATGGCGGTTTTCCCCTGGGATTTGGGCAGATCAGTCATAAAATCTATCGACACCGCCTCCCACGGTCGTTCTGGTGTGGGTAACGGTTCTAAATACCCCGCTGGTGCCCGCCTTTCTCCTTTGGCTCTCTGGCATTGGTCACACCTTCTCACATACTCCCGTACATCCTCCCTCACCTTGGGCCACCAAAACTCCCTGGTCACCAACCACATGGTCTTGTGTTGCCCAAAATGCCCCGCTGTGGGATTGTCGTGCAGCTGTTTGAGTACTCTCCCCCTCAATTCCCCTTCGGGTATATATAGCGCCCCTTTGTAATACAATGCCCCGTTTCTTTCTTCAAAACCTCCGGGGTCTTCTCCCTCTCCCCTTAAACCTCTGAGCTTATCCTGGGCGTACTCATCATTTACTGTTCCCTCTACCAGTTCTCTTTGCCCCACCCAGGCCGCACCACACACCCAGTGGTCCTCTGGGATAATATGTCTCTCTTCTGGCGCTCCCTCCCCCTCCAAATATTCAGGTTTGCGAGAGAGAGCGTCCGCTCTGATGTTTTCTGGACCTGGCACATAGCAGATTTCAAAATGGAATTTGGAGAACTCCTGGGCCCATCTCACTTGTCGTTGGTTGAGCACTCGTGCCGTTCTCCAATACTCCAAATTCTTGTGGTCCGTACATACTTGTACCTTATGCTGTGCACCAATTAGTAAGTGTCTCCATCTCCGGAACGCTTCGTGAATGGCGAGTAGTTCTCGGTCATATACCGTGTAGTTCCTCTCGGATTTGTTCAGCTTACGCGAAAAGAAGGCACACGGTCTCCATTCCGACTTATTGCTCCCTGGCTGAAGCAGCACCGCCCCCACCGCGCGGTCTGAGGCATCAGTTTCCACTCTCATGGGTTTTTGTAAATCCACATGCAGGAGCTGTTCTTCCGAAGCGAATGCCTTTTTCAATTCCTCAAAAGCGTGCTCCGCCTCCGCCGTCCAAACGAATTTCTTCTTGCTGCTCAGACAGTCCGTGATGGGAGCCGTTAAGTGGGCAAAGTTCTTGATGAATTTACGGTAAAAGTTCCCAAACCCTAAGAACCTTTGCACATCTTTTTTCGTTTTCGGTGTCTTCCATTCCAGCACCGCCTGTACCTTGCCTGGATCCATGGCTAATCCCTTGTCTGATAGGCGGTACCCCAGGAATTCCACCTCCTTGGCGTGGAACTGACACTTCTCCAATTTCACCCACAACTGATTTGCTTGCAGCTGGCTCAGCACTTCCCTGTCTGACATGGCGTACAGCTTGCCCACGGGGAGCTGGGCCCCAGGGACCAGGTTAATTTGGCAGTCAAAGTCTCTATGCGGTGGTAGTTTATCTGCTTCCCTTTCGCTGAAGACCTTGCTCAGGTCAGCGTATTGTTTGGGCACCTTCCCTTTGTCCGCCACTTCCATCCCTGCTAGGGAGGCTTTTGCCCCTTCTGGCACCTTTCCCTCTTTGCAGTGTTCCAGGCAATGTGCTGACCCAAAGGAGACCACTCTCTGATGCCAGCCCACTAGCGGGTCATGCAACGCTAGCCAGCTCATTCCCAAAATGACTGGCGCCCCTCCCAGGGTGGCTACATTGAACGCTATCCTTTCAGTGTGCCTTGCCACCCTCATAACCATTGGGACGGTCTGTAGGCTAACTTCTCCCCCCAACAGCTCCCTCCCATCGATCGTGGTGACCTGCAGGGGGTTGCTTAAAGGGAGTGTCTGTATCTGGTGTTCAGCTGCAAACTCCTTGCTCATAAAATTACAGGAGCTGCCTGAGTCCAACAGCGCCTTGGTCTTTAGTGGGTATCCGTTTGCCAGCTCTAGCAGCACCTCTATTACTAGAGCTGGTCTTGGAGGTTCCGGAGTGGGCACTTTTACTGCTCCTTGGCCTGTCTGCAGTGCCCTGACAGCGGCAGACAGGCGTTGGCTTTTACTGGCTCCTGGACTTCCTCCTCCTTCCCCCCAACAGCTCCCGCCATCCCTTGCCATTCCTTTCTTTGTGGGCAGACTCTGGCAAAGTGACCTGGCTGCTGGCAGAGGTAACATTTCTTGGCGCTCTTTCCCTCCTTCTTCCTCCCTTCACTGGGATTTGAAACTGCGCGCGCGCGCGCTGTTCCAACTTCCATCAGCTCTCCGGGCGGGAAACTGGGTTCTGGAATCTCTGGAATGCGGAAATCCCTCCAACGCTCTCCTTTCCCCTCCCGCTTCTCCAAGGCTCTTGCCTCCTGGCGCGCTCCAATGGTCAGCGCTGATTTGGTCAGCTGGTCCATAGACTCCGCCCTGGGCGCCCGGGAAAGTTCGTCTTTCACCGCCGAAGAAAGCCCCTCTTCAAAGAGCATTTGAATGGGTTCCGCCGATAGGTCCCACCCCAATTTATGTATCAACATTGTAAACTCAGTCCAGTACTCACGAACCGATCGGCTCCCCTGTTTGCAAGCCATCAATTGTCTGCGCACCAGTCCCTGTTCAATCTCGCTGGAAAACATCAAATCCATGGCGCGAAAAAACTTCCTCGCGTCCTTCAGCATGTCACTATTCCCTGCCATCAGGGGCCGGACCCAGTCTCTCGCCCCCCCTTCGAGATGGCCAATCACAAACGCCACTCGCGATGCCTCATCGGGAAAGTCGTTAAACTGCAGTTCAAGAGCATACTGCATCTCTGTCCTAAAGGCTTGGTAGTTCCTGGGGTCCCCCCCAAACTTCTGCACCATTCCTGGCATCTTTCTTGCTAGTGTAGCGCCTTTTGCCTTTTCTGCATCCTGCGCCCTCCTTTCTTCTAGCCTCGCCGTTTGCATTGCTAGCTGGAGTTCCAAAACTCTGTACCTTTCTTCCAGAGTTGGACCTTCTCCAGCTCCTGCTGCTCCTCCGGCTCCAGCTGGGTTGCTCATGATGCCTCTCTGCACAAGCTGCTTTCAGGGACTGTCCGATTGCTGTGATGGGATGGTGAGCTGCTTGTGCGTAAAATCCTGATCCCTCAGAGTTTGGCTAAGTTCCCAAACCTCTGTCTGTGATGGAGCTCCTTAAGCATGGCTCCATCAATCGCTCGTTGAATCGGACAGTGGGCGTTTACGGAACTTCTTCCAGCATAAAAGCTCCTTGACGGAAACGCGTCTTCTGGACTCTCGGCGTGACAGTTTCCGCCGAGGAGTGGGTGTGCCTACGGGAGGTCCTGAAACCTCTCCACTGTTCCCGCTTGAAGTATCTCTGAGCTCTCCCTCCGACTCACTTTCCCTTGTAACTCCACTTCTCCCCCTGCTGGTCCCCTCCTCCGCTGAGTGGTCTCTCTCACCCTCCATGAGCCCTTTCACCTCCTTCGTCTCAGATGACAGTTCCCTGACAACATGCATATAGATATCTTCCTAGAACATCAATGTATATAGGTGTTTGTGTTGCATTTGATCGAGGCCCACCTTTCGTCTCTTACACACCCTTGCTCAATTCAGACATTTCTAGATCCCTTGGAACTGCTGCCAGCACAAGGCTCAAAATTCAGTGGGATCCAACTCTTCACTAATGATTTTTCCATGCATTCTGTCAAACTGTTTGGTCTCTTCGGCTGCTGGCCTTTCTTTTCATTCTTCGCCTCTCTAGAGTGCTTCAGACAATACTGTGAAATCTCCCTTGGCCTCTGATGCGAGAATTAAGAGGCTCCCCCCCAAAAAAAAAACCCACCAGGTCTGTGATGTGAACCACCCCAGCAGGCCCAATTAATGGACTTCTTCACTTCACCACCAGAAGTTAAGAGACCATTAAAGAGGGGTGGTGTTTTTCTCCCCCTCATCTCTGCACACCTCAATACATGAAAATAGCTTTTAGAAAAGAAATTACCCAGCATTGTGCACCTTTTCTGTCATTAACAAAATAAAGAGTGAGAAGACTTTGTTGTACGTGCAAGCCTTTGTCAAGTTAAGTATAATCCTGTTTTCTCTCTGATCTTCCTCAGCGAAAGGCTTTTCAATGATTCCTGACAAAAGGCTGCACCAGAGCTCCTTCTGCATGGGGAGAAATTAATTGGGGATGGAAATATGTGAGACATGGCCCGAAAGGTTACTATGCCAATATATTTGTGTGGAGACAGACAGACAGATAGACCTGTGCCCGCAGAGCAAAAGGATGCATAGAGGAGCCCCCAAACTCCGGTGGCTCCTGACCATTGGTAGTGCTGGCTTGGGGGCTGATGGGAGCAACCTCTGGAGAATCACAGGTTCCTCACCACTGATTGCACCAATGTTGCTATGCCTCTAGAGAACTCTGGGGCATAAAAAGTGGCCCTTCCCACGAGACTTTTGTCTCTACGTGTTCTAAGTTCTAATCCTGAGAGGGAAGCACAGTGGAGTGGTTAAGCATGTCACTCTCATAATGAAAGAGCCAATCTCTCAGAAAATGCCCAGAACATCCAGGGAAAGTGTGGCGTTCTTTCACATAAAACCAAGCCCATTTTTGGGCATGTCTGTGACTAGGCCTGAGTACCGAGTGCTAACTTCCCTTTAAAAAAGCCAAACTAGTGTGATAAACCTCCCCATGTTGTATTAATTCATAGTCCTGATGTAGGATCGAAGAAATGGAATCACACTTTATTTCATTTTAATTTTTGCAAACTTGTTTATTTGGAATCAAAGTGCTTGACGTTTTAACTATTGCTGTAATAAATATCTGGAATCTTGCTCAGAATATCAGCTCAGCTGAAATATTTCACTGAGATTTGGGGTGAGTTGGGGAGGCTACTCTTAAGATTTTGTTTTGCACTGCTGCACTGCTCGTTTTATTTTACTGCTGCGTTGCAATTTTAGTATTTCTATTGTACGTATCTGTAAGACACTCAAAGCACTTCAGGTCTCTGCTCTTCCTCAACAAAATATAGAAGTGCACACACACACACACACACACACACACACACACAGTGGAACCTCAGTTTTCAAGTGTCTCGGAAGCCTAACGTTTTGGAAGCTGAAGGCCAAAAACCCGGAAGTAGTTGCTTCCATTTTCAAACGTGTCTCGAAAGTCGAATGGCTTCTGCTGCATGTTTTTCTTTTTTCTCAATGGATTTTGTCAACCACCCATTGCGCCTTGGTTTTCGAACATTTTGGAAGTCAAACTGTATATATATGCCAATACTATTGGGACAAGCCAATTATATCATACAGTCCTGATACAATGCTTTTCCACCCATGAAAGAAATTGCATTTCAATGGAGTGTTCTGTTTTTGGCTCTGCCACTGACCAGATCAGAAATACTGGGGATATCAGCATGTGCCTTTGTGTTTCCTAATATACAATACCAAACTATTATATTCAGGAGGGCTGTGAGTCCCCAGGTTTCCCAGCTGCTTCCAGATGGCAGAGAGAGGGCTTGAATCTCCATGTTTGTGGTTCTTGTTGGCTCTAGTTGCTACTGTGAACGGTCTAGGTAACCTAGAGCACGGGAAAGTGTGGCAGGGACAGGGGTCTGATTCACACCAGATCAAACTCTGGGCCCATATTATGTTACTGAATCTCTGAACAAAGGTTGTGGTGTTGCACCCAGAGCTATGTTTTCTTGTAGAATAGTTGCCCTAGGTTTGTATTTACATGAATTTATGACTCTACAACAAAGCAATGGAGTGGGAGGTGCGAGGGCATTTATAGAGAAATAAAGACGAACAGTTTATAGGGGCTATGTAGGCAAAGAAATGCCATGCTTGAGGGACGGGATATGCCTGTGTGAGAGGATCAGGAGGGGGGGGGAATTGAACAAAGAGTGATTTAATATTGCACGCAGGCCTACAGCCTGATGGCCAGTTTTGAAATGTCAATTACATTGGGCTCTGCTGATGTACTGTGACAGGACAATAACTATGCAGAAAGGGGTCAAAAGCTCACGCTAGTGGGAGAAAGAAAGGACACAACAGTCTAGATATCTCCCCACTTTCTGCTTCCAGTTTGGGCTATACAGCGGCTGAGACAATTAAAAAGAAGAAGAAGAAAGCACAGTGCTTGAGGGAAGCTACAAACAAGTTAAGAACTGTATTTCTATGTGTGAAGTACAGTAGCTGTGTGTTCCGTCACCTTTCCGCCACACCACAAAATGGGTTTCTCGAAAAGGGGGCAGAGAGGAGATGGGCAAGCTGTGGCGATGCAGGACGGTGACATCTTGGTGAAACCCCTTTGCTACAGAGGTGCTTTGAGACACCTTCCCCTCTCAGTGTTTCAGTGAGCCCTCTGCTGTAGTTTATATATGACTGGGCAAAACCCTACGCTAATTGACATCCTGACGAGTAACAGCTTAATTAAGCTCCCCTCCTGGGCCCATGGGAGGAAACTAAGCGGCCCAAAAGGTCAGGGCCGTTAGAAGCCCCCTGCACTGCCACGACACATTAGTTCCTAGGGCTCAATGACATGTTTTAAATCTCACTTGCTGAACAGTAAATCGGGAGTGACACAGGCTGGTGGGCCTTCCCTTTGAAGCCAGAGAGAAGAACGTCAAGCCAGGCGAGCAAGGAGGAAAGCTAAAGCAAAGGGGTCTTCCCTTGAGCTGCCAACCACTTCAAAAGAGGGTCAGGAGATACAGGCAAGTCCCTGCATCCATTCTAAGGCAGCATCAAGTCGGGGAAGTAATTGTCACCTCCCCTGCAAAGTTCTGAGCTGCAACTTCCTTTCCACTGGAAGACCAGAAGATATCCTGCTGCGAACTCGAGTGAAGAATTCCTAAAGAGAATTCCTAAATAACTTTACAAAGTTATTGCATGTACAATTGGCACGAGCAGGCTGGGTGGGAATATGAGAAGCTAATATTAGCGTCATAGTCCAGCTCCAGTTGTCAAACTTTGACCTTCCACTCTTGGGACTTAATAAAATGGAAGTGGGATGCTTTCCCCTACAGTGGATTTCCTTTCTTTTTTTTTTTTAAAAAGTTATAACTTCAGAAAAGGGGGACAGAACTGGGCTGTCAGGAATCTTAAGGGAAAGAAGAGGTAGGTGGACCAAAAGTCTATTTCTGTTGAGCCCCAAAATTCAAAATGATGATCCACGCCTTCAGATTTTGGTTCTAGGGTCAGAAATCATGAGGTGTCTAAATATAACCACCACCCACTTTAGCAACAGTGGCCTTGATTTCTGAGGACTTTATGTTTCTCAATTTTTTTAACATTCCTTGAATCTCTGTTGTTGGCCAGGTATTGGCTGGCCTGTTCTTTTTACATGTAGTTTAAAGTAAAATTATTTGGGTGAACAAAATCTAATGGATTCAGGAAGTTTGGTCTTGGGCAAATATAACTCATATTGTGTTTTGAACTGGAGGGTAATCAAACTCATCAAATGCTTTTCCTGTTCCCACCATAATTGGGTTGTTGGGGGGCTTTTGGGTTGTTGTTCTTGTTTTTTTATTATGTACTTTGTGGTTTGATATCATGACTTTATTCTGTGAACCAACTTTATTCTATTATTATTATTATTATTATTATTATTAATTCCCCCTCATTTATTTACATATCAGAATACCTGACTGGTTTGGGGTATGCCCTACACAATTCCAATACAAGAGACTGTAAGCTTCACTCAATGGAAGAAGAAGAAGAAGAAGAAGAAGAGAAGAGGAGTTTGGATTTGATATCCCGCTTTATCACTACCCGAAGGAGTCTCAAAGCGACTAACATTCTCCTTTCCCTTCTTCCCCCACAAGAAACACTCTGTGAGGTGAGTGGGGCTTAGAGACTTCAGAGAAGTGTGACTGGCCCACGGTCACCCAGTAGCTGCATGTGGAGGAGCGGGGAAGCAAACCCGGTACACCAGATTACGAGACTACCGCTCTTAACCACTACACCACACTGAACCTTTAATAGAAATTCAGCCTTCAAACCATAAAAAAAGCCTAGCTTGCCCCAACCTTCATTCGTTATTTTCAAGGGAAGGGAGAGACAAATAAAAAGCCTTTTCCTTGCACACATGCGAGTGCTTCAAATAAAATATTGCCAAGCTGTCTTTACGGAAGCCAATGAGGAGTTGGAGCAGGTTTGGCTGAAGAATGCTGGGCACAGCCCCTCTTATTAACATGCTGCGGAAGGACTAATTAATTCTAGTGGGGGGGCATGCATTTGAATAGTTATTGTGGAATAATGAAATGTCAAGTGAGTCCTAAGCCTTTGCTAAGTATGTTCTTAAACAGCTCCCTGAGCCTCATACACAACACCTTCAAACACAGAGAGCTGTCCTTGGCATGCAACAGCAGGAATTTCAATCAATATGTTTTTAACAATCCCCCTGGTATTTAATCAGTGCATGCTAACTGTATTATTGAATCCTGATTCCAGGAGGCTGCCCTCCCTTTTTTTTTGACACATGCGGGTAGAACTGTTGCTGCTGCCTCCGAGCTGCCATCAAACCGTTTCCCCTTCCCCTCCTTCCCGCAACGGCCGGAAGAATCCCAGGCCCTTGTAAATCGCTGGCTCAACTGGCCCCGCTACAACAAGTCATTTAATAATTTATGCTTGCACATTAACAGAAAGCGGGAAGTAGCAGGAAGAGGAGGAGAGAGGCAAAGGCAAGGCAGCGGCGACGCACATTTCAGAGCTGAAAGACAACACCGCCAAGGTCAAGTGGCTGAGGGCCCATCCTTTGTGCACACCACAAAGCCTCTTGCATGGATATTACCGCTCCTGGGCTAATGATGCAATGGCAGAAGAAAGTGTGGCATGATTTAATTATATGGAAGCCCAGAAAGAAACAAAGGGCTGCCGCAAACTTTCTGAATCATAACAGATTGAAGAGTTACTGGCCGAGGGTCCTACACACAGACGACTGAGCATTATTTTACTCAGTTAAGAAAAATTGCCGTGAACACGACTTGGCAGCCAGATGCTCTGTTGTACCAAATCTCCATTTAAAAGTGTCTTATGTGCGTCTGATCGCCAAGATCTCTTGAGGCTGGGATTGTACGGCCCTGTGAAATGCACAGCCCAGCTGTCAGAGCTTAAGCTTGTGGCAGCAGCTGATCCTGGGACCTGAGGGATGTCAGGTGGGGATCTGCTGATACACCACCTGTGATATTCTTCTAGAAAAGGAGATGCCAGAAACTCACAGTGAACACCTTCCTTGATCTCTCATAATGGCAATGGTGCCTACCTGAGAGGTGCCGGAACTGAGTTTCTGTGAGTTCCAGCTCACAACCATTCAGTTTTGGCCAAAGGAGGGAACTGCAGGAGACCAGACAGATTGGCAATGAAGCATTGTAATAAGAAAAGGCCAGAGGGGATCATGGGATGGGCCACATCCACACCATATAGCATATGGCTTCCACCCAAGGAATCCTGGGAGCTATACAGTGGTACCTCCGGTTACAGAAGCTTCAGGTTACAAATGCTTCAAGTTACAGACTCCGCTAACCCAGAAATAGTACCTTGGGTTAAGAACTTTACCTCAGGATGAGAACAGAAATCGCGTGGCAGCGGCGCAGTGGCAGCGGGAGGCCCCATTAGCTAAAGTGGTACCTCAGGTTAAGAACAGTTTCAGCTTAAGAACAGACCTCCGGAATGCATTAAGTTCTTAACCCGTGGTACCACTGTAGTTTAGCCCCTCCCCCATCAACAACTCCCAGCACCATTGACAAACTACAGTTCCCAAGATTCGGGGGGGGGGCATGTGCTTTAAGCAGATGCAACCTATGAAAGCATAGGGAGAGGGAGCTCTGACCAGACAGAATCATGACTACGATCAGAACGAGAACTTTGTCGGTGTCACAAAATTCCTTATTTCCTGATTTGTAAATATGAATCTATAACTTCAAATACAAGCCATGTGACGTGGCCTTCATAAGTTCTTCTGTAGCTTAGGCTTAAAATCTAAGCCGTAGAATTCATGCTCTCCTCCTGACCTTCCAGCCCACTTCCAAACGTCCTTCCCATTCACTTGTGCAGCTTGTTTGTTGCTCCTGTAGCA
Organism: Podarcis filfolensis; assembly: GCF_964270895.1. Classification (NCBI taxonomy): domain Eukaryota; kingdom Metazoa; phylum Chordata; class Lepidosauria; order Squamata; family Lacertidae; genus Podarcis; species Podarcis filfolensis. The sequence continues at coordinate 97,735,745 of NC_139605.1, read as the reverse complement.
GCAATGCGTGGAAAGGAAGCCACTTCCTTTCTCTGCATATGCTTGCTATGCTGCTATGGCTGTGAGCCAGGCACCAGGAGTGATGGGGAACCACCTCTACAAAGAAATGGGCCACGCTGTGCAAGACTGTCTTGGAAGTGATAGAGCTGAAGGAGATCAGATTAAAGCCGCCAACTCCCACAATTCTGCCACACTGGTTTTGTAAATAAACACATTACTTTCAGGATACAAATAGCCTCCAGGATGCCATCGCTTTGCCAATGCGTAAAATATGGCTTTCCTGAGGGATTTTTGAATGTTCTATACATCATTATGTGTCTCCATTTTGATTTTGCATTGGCTGAGAAAATTTGCATGTAGCCTCTATCCTTCCTGGTTGGGTATACGCACATAGTTTTTAAAAGGAAATATATACACTACATTCAGGATACAGGCATCTCTGTATGAGCAGTAAGTCAATGCTATCGCTGTTGTATGTTTTTGTTTTTTTAAAAAATATTTTATATGGTCTCTACCCGGCAGTGATCCAATGTGGCAGATGATGTATGTATATTCACAGGGCTTAGGGGATGAAATGTGTGTTTAATGTTTCTGCTTTGGTATATTTCACAAAGCTGGTTGCCTGATAAAAAGAGGGGTAAATAAGATCATAACGAGTTGGGAGGCAGGTGAGACAGTTCTGGGCTGTCTTGGCAACTGTTCCCAAGGGACTCGGAGAGTGAGGCAAGTGACCACTAGGGTAGTTAGGCCAGAGAGAGAGAGAAGAAGGAAGGGGAGACTATGATCAAGTTCTGGGAGTGACTGTGGTGGATACAGATGGAACAGGACAGCAATGGGGGACAGGTTGCCCTGCAACATCAAGGAAGACCATGAGAACGTTGTCTCATGGGAACCCCTGGGCAACAATGGAACCGTAAGAGACTCCGCTGGGGGAATAGGTAGCAGCGTTAGCTTACTGTACAAGGACAGACATACCCTCGTAGGGGTATTATATATTGTCGAAAAGTTATTCCTTCCCTCATTGATAATAAAAAAAGATGCTTCAACAAATGTGTTTGCATAGGCTTCCAATTTCCCTTCCCTGGGAAGTGTGAGAGCCACATAAAATTTGCTGCGTCAGAACTGTATTTCTGACTGGCACGATTAAGACGAAGTGAAATGTGTCACTGAAGTGTGGTGAAAAGAAAACACAGTGTGCAGGCTCCTTGGAGAGGAAGGGCGGGGTATAAATTCAATAAATGGCAAATAAACAACACATTTTGTAAAATTCAAACCAGCAACACATGGGCGTGACTTCAGCGTTCCAAGTATACACAGAAAAACAAATGTGAGTGTTGCATAGCTTGCATTGCGTGCTCTGAGTGTACCGCTGATGGGGGTGAGGGTTTCGCTAAATAAGCGCACCACAAGAGTCAGTTTGCCATATTCCCTGCTCAAAAAAGCACTGTTCCTCCCCACCCCTTTTAAAAACATCCTTTCAAAGCACTAAAATCACACCAAGCCTTGTGCAAGTGAGAGGGGTGGGGTGGAAATAACACTACATCGTAATGGAAAGCAGAGTTCCTTTATTTTATTTTTATTTTTTAAGAAAAGCAGGAGGCTTTTGGGCTGGTGTGGCAGCAGCAGCAGCATCTTTAGAAACCCAAGCTAGAGCATTTGGGAAGAATTATTCATGTAAGGATTTCTATTTTCCTGGGTAAGCTGCGTGTCTGCTGGAGCTAATATGAGAGTCAAAGACCTAATTAAGTTTGCCTCTGACAGAGGCTCTTGGGGGGAAACGGGAAATCCTTTAGGTGACTTCTGGATTCTCGAACCAGATGCGATGTGGAGCCAAAATGTGGAGGCAGGGAGGGAACATTCTGGAAGGGACAGATGTGCATTGAAATACTGCTTTACCTGCCCCATTCATCTCTAGGCCCTAAGCCCACATAAGCTGCGGTAATGCACGCCTCCAGTAATTTCAAGCGCCAGGGCCCTAATAGGACAATCTCATGTGATAAATTATCAGCCCTAACCAATCTGCATGTTAAATTCCTCGTGCAAGAAGTAAATATGTTCAAATCGCTAGAGAATCTCCTCTGGATCGGGAGGATTTCATTAAAGACATCAAAAACGGCCTGATTTGCATCTCATGATTCCTCACAGGAGAGAAGAACCCCCCCAAACCCACAAGAGATCCATGCACTGGAGAGATTAAAGCTTGGAAATTATATTAGCCTAGGGATGGCGAAGCGCATGTTGGAAGAAAAGAAAAGAAGTGGGTAGCATAAATGAGGATGCAAAGTGCAGTGCCTCCCTACAGGGAGGGGAAGGGAGAGGGAAGGAGGGGCTTAAACTCTGCTGACCTTGAGGAACATCACAGGCTTTGATGGGAAGGAAACTCCCGCTCTGTAGCAAAGCGATCTGTCTCATCGTGGCTTAGCTTGGATCATCTCAACAGTCTCTGACCTCAGAAATCTATGAGTCTCTCTGCACTGGGCAAGGGGGTAGGGAGAATAAGCCGGGGAAAGGGGTGTTGTTGCAGAGGACAGCTCAGCCAAACACAACAGGTGGGATACGAAATTAGATCAAAGTGTTCCTTGTTAGACCCTAACCTTGACAAATCCCAGCAAGTCTGCTTATTAGAACCCCTGCGAGGAGCAGAGCCTGGCAGCATCCCACGTATTGTATCGCCAGGGAACCTCACCAGGCTCCCTTTTTTGTCTCCTTTTCCCACAAGGCAAAAGGCGCTGCTTTGCAAGGGAAGGTGGGCCGCAGGAGGGGAACCCTACAGACACAAAGCCTTCCCTGAATGCCTAGCTGCCCGAAAATCTATTCTCACAGTCAACACACACTTCAGAACAGCACCGCTGGCCCGCACGTTCCCCCCCCCCCCCGCTTTCAGCACATCTCTCCCCTCTCTTGTAGTCCAGGAGACAAGTTATGAAAGGAAGAGGAAAGATGCAGTTGCTATGGAAACAACGCAAATGTTGGAAGACGGGCTCCTTTCTTGAAAGAAAAGAAGAATAAGAAATAATAAGGGAATGAAACCAACTTATTAGCCTTTGGATGACATAATGAGTAAAGTGTGGCTCTGCACAGAGGCTGCTGGACTTCACGCTGTGCTAATCAACTCACAAAGATGCTCTGCTTTTTTCACCCTCTTTACTTCACTGCCCGTTAAAAAACCCCCACACAGCCGGTCCTTATACAACACCTGGAACTCACTGAAGGTGCTACTGAAATGCTGTCAAGCAGTGGTATCTAAAATGGGTGGCACCACCCAAGAGAGAGGGTTACCTAGGGGGATGCTCTAAGGCAAGTGGGGGGCAGGAGGGACTGAAGGTCTAAGTGACTACCAGACTTTGAAGATTACAGTTCATCAGTTTTGCTGAACTGATCAAAACTAAATAGTTTCAATTACATTTTGAACAAATGCATTTTGAATCTTACGGTGTTCTTATATTCCTTAGAGAGTTGTACAAACCACTACTGTGAATAATGCTTGTTCATAGGATAGGGAGCATTGGGGATGAGTTGATGGAAATAAGGGGCCGTGCCCCCCCAAAAGTTAGGAAACACTGATGTAAAGGAACAACATGGACAAGTGGCCATGGGGAAATTGGATGTTGGCAAGCAGGAGGTGCATGGCAAACTTCGAAGGCTTGACACTCAAAAACAAGAAGCCGCCAATCACATGGCGATTCTTCTGGTGATGCTGCAACCCTGGGTAGAAGACAAATTTCAAAGCCTGTCCTGTTTCCAAAGCACTTTGAGCAATATTGGTAGTAACATCTCCTCTGAGTGCTGTTTGTGGCAGAGACTATGGCTAAATGGAATGAAATAATAATGAAATATTGGGGTGGGTGGGGAGCTGAAACCAGCTGCCGGCAGTGTCACCAGAACTTCTGATATAGGTGGGTTTGTGATTGACGTTGATATCTATTGGACAGTGCCTTTGATATCGTTGGCGCCAAGCGTCACATTTCACATTTCTCCCACTGCCTAGACCAGTTCTCAAAAGTTTTGTCTATTTGGGGGAGCGTGCACGTTAAAGGACAGCTAAACAAGTTCATACAGTGGTACCTTGGGTTAAGTACTTAATTTGTTCCGGAGGTTCGTACTTAACTTGAAACTGTTCTTAACCTGAAGCACCACTTTACCTAATGGGGCCTCCTGCTGCCGCCGTGCCGTTGGAGCATGATTTCTGTTCTCATCCTGAAGCAAAGTTCTTAACCTGAAGTACTATTTCTGGGTTAGCGGAGTCTGTAACCTGAAGCGTATGTAACCTGAAGCGTATGTAACCTGAGGTACCACTGTATATCCACTTGTTTTGAGTGTGGGTGCATCCACAATTTTATCATATAGCCTTGAGAAAGAAAAATGAAATAGTCTGAGGGAATTTCAAGATTCTACCCCCTGCCACCAAATTTCTAAAAAGATGTTAAGTCTTTGAAAGCTGCATGCCACTCTCTCAGGTCAAGAACATTCTCCTTTTCTTCTTTCTTTCTTTCTTTTGTCAATATTTTATAAACGTTTCAGAAAGAAACAAAATTGACTGAGGGAATTCAGTGTACACTTTCTTGTAAGTGAGACTTGCTTTCAGACAAATACGCATAGTATTGGGCTGCACTCGTTTTGCAAGCTCTTGAAATACAAATTTCTATTTTATTTTTTTAAAAAATGATATTTATTCAAAATTTCATCAATACATAAACACGAAAAAAGAAACAAGAAAAACAGAAAAATACAGCAAAAAATAAAACAAAAAGAAAGAAACCAAAAAAGAAAGAAGAAAAATACAAATCTCAGATTACAACTTTTCATTTGCTTATTTCTTGAACCTCCTCACGCCTCCCTTTTTGTATTCTAGTTTAATTTGTTATTCCAGCAAATTCTTCCCATGTTTCTCAATTTTAGTTTAAAAGATTAGTCTTCACAATCTATCTTATTTATTAATTCAACATAACCTTTCCATCTTTTAATATAATCTGTTATTCAATTTACCTTAATCTCTTTAACCTTATCTTATCATTAAGAATCTTAAAATTTCAAAGTTTACATCATATTGATACATATCTCCTTAAATCATTTCTGCTAAAGCCAATTTAGTTCCTTTCCAGCATATTCCCTAATATTTCATTAATGTTGCACTAATTCCAAAATTAACAAAAGAATTTCCCTTGATGTCTCTAATTTTTATCCAACGTCCCTTCTTCCTGGTTTCGGGTCATGTCAGTCCTTTCTGTCCATTACATCCAGTCCATCAATCTGGTGTTCTTATGTCCGAGGCCCTTAAGTCTCTTCTAGGCCCCTAGAAATACAAATTTCTAGAACCTTGTTGAGGTCCAAGAACAGGGAGCAATGGTGGAAACAATGCACTAAGCCAGAAAAACCTGTTTATCAAATGTGCTTAATTTTTTCCAGCCACCCAGCAATACATCCACATACAAAATCCTTTCACAAAGGGTGTTTTGTAAACATGGCAGGATACCCCACTTAGCAACCTGGCTGCAGCATTTTGCACTAGCTGCAACTTCTAAGCCAGTGATAAGGATGGCCCCACATAGAACACACAACAGCAATCCTACTCTGAGATTATGAACACTTGGTTCACAGAGTCCCGGCTATCCCTGCCCAGGAATAGCTATAGCTGGCACACCAGTCAAAGCTAGCTAAAGGTACTCCTAGTCATGGAGGCCATCTGTGCCTCCAGTTAAAGTGCCCTCCCTACATATTTGTTCCTTCAAAAGGAGTGCAACGCCTTCGAGAACAGGTAACCAGTCTAATCCCTGAACCTAGGAACCACCCACTCACAAGCCATCACTTGTTGGGATTCAGTCTCAATGTATTGGATCTTGTTCAGACTATCACTGCACCTAAACCCTGATCCAGGATTTGCAGAGTTCTGCAGAGCTGGATATCATCTGCATACTGGTGACACTTTGCTTCAAATCCCCTAATGACCGCTCTCAGGGACTTGATGCAGCTGTTGAATAGCCCAGGGGTACTATTGGTACACAATGGATCCCTGTGGAATCCACAGCACGAATGGGCAAGGGACTGAGGTGCGGTTCTCTCAATGCCACCTTCTGGAAACAGCCCTGCAATTCGGCGCAGAACCATGTATCACTGTGCTTCCCATTCCTAACCCATGGAACCAATCCAGCAAGATGCCGTGGTAGATGGTACCAAAAGCCATGAAGAGATCCAGGTGGAGGAACACCAGGGTCTCACACACACCTGTCTCCTGCTCCTGATAAAGGCCATGTTACGAAAAAGGAGCAATGCTGCAGCTGAGTGCTCCAGATGGCTGGAAAGCCAAACAGGATGTTGATGTTTTGGGACTGTACCGTGGGAACAAAGGGACAGTCTATTCTGTGCACTGAGCACCGGATGTTAGCTCAGAGTGTCACATGACCCTGTACTGGAAGTACATGGGAGGAGTTATTCTCACTCTGCTGTTGATGTTAAGAGAGTGCAGACACGTTTTCTCTGTACTGCTGGAAAGACAGAAATAAAGGCATGTAAATACATTTCTGTCTGTCTCTCTCCCCTCCCTGGGAATGGCAGGGGAGGGGGGAGTGGTGTGTTCTTCTCACATTTGAGGAGGATCGCCGATAAGAGATGTCGCCTTGTCTTGCCGGGAGTCAAGACGGGGGAGATCAACAAGGAATCCAAGCCGGGCACCTGGAGAGTGGCCAATTCCTCTGACTAAGGCTTGAATTCCGACAGGCCATTCATTAGTGGACCAAAACTGATTTGGTCCTAAAACCAGTCACAAACCCAGATTTGGTCCAGTTGATCCCTTCCTCCAATCCCTTTCCATCTGCTAGTGAGCCTGGGAGTTGGGTGAGCATAATCTCCAACTCCAGCCCAGGCACAAACCATTCAGGTTTCTCCTTGGCATCGTTGCAGTTCAGGAGAGCAGAAGTCAAGCAGAATGCAGAAGCTGGCTCATCTCACGGATGAATAGAATGGTATGACAAGTAAGCTTCTGGCCATTGATTGTCCATGCAATGCTGTGTGTGTGTGTGTGTGTCTTGCAAAATGACAAAACATTTCTTTCCTGAGAGCCAAATACCAGCCAGGCAAAATGAAACTAAATTGGAGGACCTAAGTGGCATTATTGGAGGTTACTGTTGGGTTAACAATGTCATGTGGTCAGCCCCGCGAATAGGTGTATACTCCACACATTACATTTGGAAACAGGGAAATTATTTTATGTAGCCTTTCTTCTAATGAACCTCAAGGTGGGCAGCAACCATAAAACCCATTAGATATAACAGAACCTGCCACCCCACCCCCCAAATCCAGTACATATAAAGAGGCAGCTTTGGAAAAACATTTGTCTGTTTCATGGACAGTTGCAGCCTCACAGCTGGGAAGGACAAACTGGACTGTTTCCACACATCCTCAGATGCTTTTTAAGAATGGGAAGGTTCAGAGTCACCCCAGTCCAAGTATGCAGGGTTTCTGCACCCGCAGCTGATGCAGATGTTACATGCTGCAGTGCTCATTCAAGCCTCATTGAACTGGCTGGATGCATCTTTTGATGTGGATGAGGATGTGTATGCCTAGTCAGGGCTGCTATTTATTACACATGTCTGGCTGAATTGATGAAAGATGGAGCAGAGCAAGCATATTCTAATCACCTCCCCATTCCCTGTAGGGAATGCTTGTGGATATTTCCCATCTTTTTCCAAAGCGCATTTAAAGGATCCAAGCATAATCTGTTTTGGTGACAGGAGAATGTCCCTGGTTACTAATCTGGAGCAAAACAACAGATTAATATAACTGTGCGAGAATCTTCCCATAAACATTTTATTTATATATAAATCTCTCCCTCACCTACTGCTTACACTCAAGGCACCTTGCACAATATGGGGATATATTTATTATATTGCAGAAATATAATAAAAGCAATACCATAAATTTGAAAATACAGATGCGACTGCCAGAAGCAGAGTTTCATCACAAAATGGCCTATGGTGTTTTAGTTTCCCCAATAATAATAAATGAGCTTTACTTCCCGATAGTTTTGAGGGGATGGCACCAGTGGATCTATCTTACTTAACAATGAATCCTTCAGTCCTGGGGGGACTGCCTTGAAGACTCTTTCTTCTGTTTCTTGTTGTTATTGCAGCGGAGGGACTCTGGAGTGAGCAGGGGGGCCCTGGCTACATGTGCAAGGGATCCTAGTGTACGGCATTAAGGCGCACTGAGGCTACCACCTTGCTGAAGCTAAGTCCGGTCAGTGCCTGGATGAATGAGTGACCACCCAATCATGATAGCAGCTAATCATTGTGAGAGCTTATTCTACATTCAACACAGTCCAATGTTTAAGTCTCGGACAAACTAAATATCCTCTTCTGAAGCATTAAGGGGGCAAGGAAGGTCAGTTTTGTCCCTGTCATGTAAAAAAGGGTAAAGGTAAAGGACCCTTAGGTGGTTAAGTCCAGTCCAGTCAAAGGCGACTGTTGGGTGTGGCACTCACCTTGCTTCAGGCTGAGTGAGCCGGCATTTGTCCACAGACATATTTCCAGGCCATGTGGCCAGCATGACTAAACCACTTCTTCTACAACAGAACACCATGACGGAAGCCAGAGCGCATGGAAACGCTGTTTACCTTCCCGCCGCAGTGGTACCTATTTATCTACTTGCACTGGTATGTTTTCGAACTGCTAGGTTGGCAGGAGCTGGGACAGAGCAACAGGAGCTCACCCCATCGTGTCCTGACTGGTTACAAGAATGGCAGGGGTGTTACTGGCCTCATCTGTCCGTGTGTCTCCCTCCCATGCAACAATCTGAGACTTTTTTGCCTGGCCCTCCCTCCCTTTGTCTCTCCTCCCTGCAGGGGTGAGAGGTAGCATATGAAAGAGGAAGCAGCAAGGGAGAAAAACAGAGCACACGTGGGATTAAGGGAGACCTTCCCAGATTATATTTGGCAGCAATCCAGCATCACCCTGGCATTAGATCAATGAATGGAAGCTGTGGTATTCACCCCCCCCCCCCCCGGTTTAAGGACTATGCACACATCTAGCATGCGAAAGATCTGAGTTTACGCGGCAAAGCGTGGGTTAAAGATCTCGCCTCGTCTCTTTTGTCCCAAAGGGTTCCTACGTGCTTTGCGGAATTAAACGGTGGATGAGAATAGCTGCTCCCACCGCTGAGATGCAACCACCTGTTGAGTGAAAGGAGGCAGCTGTTTAATAACAAGCAGCAACCAAAGCACCATGCCGAAGGAGAGATGGAATCAAAGGATGGTGAACGCTGCGGATGGCTGGTGGGACCACATCCAGGGGGACAACAGGGTTCATGTTGCAACATGCTCCAAATGGGGCTGGCTTCCTTTCTAACCTTATTTTATTTTTATTAGCCAATCTAGGGGTTGGCACTGCCACCAGCATCCAAATAAATACCTTATTATTGAAGATACCGCTCTGACACAGGGGATGCCAAATGTCTCATCTGGGTTGAAGAGACAGCAGCAGATATATATGCACTGTGGGATTTAGTAGGCTGCTGGGTAGAAACACAGGCCACTCTCTTTCTGAGACACCCCACTTTCCATCCCACAAGGGTCAGTGTAATTGAAATGAAACCTAAAAGATGGTCTCACCCCACATACTCTGCAAGAGATGGCTTTCAGCAGATACCATCTTATCAGGAGGTCTGTCCCACACAATATAGAAACTGGGCCTTTGGTGTTGTGAAATTCCCTTTTGAATTTTCTCCTGTTAAATATCAGACTCTGTTGCTTTTTCAGTGCCTACTATAGACCTCTCTCTTCTGACAAACCTTTAAAGTGGAGTTATTCCTATTCTATTACTGTATGGGAATTGTTTTTAGATGTTTTAATTGTTTTACGAGTTGTGTGCTTGCTGCCCTGGGCTCCTTTGGGAGGGTGGGTGAGATCTAAATTTAATAATATACATACATACAACCTCTAACTTCCTGCATTTGGCAGGACAACTTGACCACTGCCGCCACCGCCATCTTGAACAGCTTTCTGCAGAAAGGATAAGAATCAAAACAAGAACTGGACTCATTCGAGGATTTCGACTGAAAGCAGGGACATCAAACTGGGTTTCATTCAGACACAGAACAAGTGTGCTGGCAGACAATTCTTTATCATGACAGGACAAACCAAGAGGTCGCAGAACAAGGACCCATGAGTAGCCCATGCCAAAAATCTGCTTCCTGTTTCCCAGCAGGACCCTTTAATGCCTACACTGGTCTATCATGCAACTTTTGGGGTGCCAGCAAAAGAGGAACAAACACAGGGCTGCCAAAAGCTCTACACACCAAAATCCGACAATGCCTCTTGCAGACCCTCCAAGTGTCCCTATTTTCTATGAACAGCCCCAGATTTACAGAAGCCACCCCACTTTCCTTAGTCCCAGTTTTCCTTAGGATGCCCCTATTTGCATTGGAGAAATGTTGGGAGGGTATGTTCTTGCTTGCCTGGGTGGAGGACAGAAAACGTCCTATTGTACAAAAGCAAAATTTTGGCTCTGGGCCTACCCGCCAGAGGCATGTGGAAACTGGAAGTGTTGCCCAGAGGGGTTCCTTACTCAAAGGGGTAGAATGACCTGGAAACCCCCAACCCCCAAGGAATCCTTCCTCAGTGTAATACAACTGCATCATTTATCCCCTATGCATCTCTTTTCCTCATGCTGGTCATCCATGGAACTGAATAATGGGAACCATTGGCAGTCATTGCTATTCATATATGCAGCCTTTCCTTGTGTGAAGTAATAATCTTTGGATTATAAAACTTCAGCTCAGTCAATATATATCACATTACCTAGCTAAGGGTGAGTCTGGGTAGGGTGTGTGTGAGGCAAGAAGATAATTCTTAGTAGTAGGTTCTATCATCCATTTATCTATCCATCAGCAGATAGTGGTGTTGCGCTCCTAAATCAATCTGGATGAGAATCACCACTGAATTTCATCTACACGTCTCCACCTTGTGGAGTTATCCGGAGCTATGGAGTTATGTTGTCAACAATATGCTGATGACACACAGCTCTACTTCTCCTTTACATCTGCAGGTGAAGCAGTGGAAGTCTTGAACTGTTGTCTTGCCTTGGTAACGGACTGAATCAGAGCCAACAAACTGAATCTTAGTCCAGATAAGACCCGAGGCACTGTTAGTGCGTTGTTCCCTAGACCGGGTAGCTGGGAGGTTGCCTGCTCTTGATACTTCTGGATCCATTGCTGTCACTTGAGGCTCAGGAGGCCTCAGTGGCATGGAGTGCCTTCCATCAGGTTCAGCTGGTGGCCCAGCTGTGCCCCTATCTGGACAGGGACAGTCTACTGTTCTCCATGCTCTCTGGTTAACTACTGCAACATGTTATGAAGATGATTTGGAAACTTCAGCTGGTGTAGAATTCAGCAGCCAGGTGGGGCAAAACAGTTTGAACCTATTACACAAGTCCTGGCCTGACTACACTGGCTGCCAATTAGTTTCTGGGCCTAATTTAAAGTGCTGGTTTTGGCCCATAAAGGCTTACATGGTTCAGGACCACAATACCTCAAGGACAGCCTCTGTCCATATGAATCACCTACACCCTGAGATCATGTGCCTCCTCCACAAGGTCCAGAGGGTGGCAACACGAGAATGGGCCTTTTCTGCAGTCGCTCCCTTTTTGTGGAATGCTTTCCCCAGCCAGGTTTGGCTGGCAGCTTCATTATACACCTTTAGGTGCCAGGGGAAAACATTCCTCTTCAACCTTGGGCTAATTGACATCCGATGTCCTTTTAAATGTTATGTGGAAGGGCCAGGGAGATTATTGGTTGTTCTTATTTTAACTATGTATTTTGTGGTTTTTATATTGCAATTTTATGTTGTTAACTGCCCTGGGATCTGCAGAGGAAGGGTGGTATAACACAAACAAACAAACAAACAAACAAACAAACAAACAAACAAACTCCTGCTTGAGTAAAATGTCTGACAAATTTGGAGGGAAGAAAAGAGTTACACTGAAAAAAGTTACCAGTAAAATTTCCATACATCTCATACATTCTCCAAGTGAAGAAAACTGCTCAGTTGCAGCTTGGAAAGCCATTATGGTGACATAATTGGTTGCAGGTTACGTGCTCGTTCACACACAGCATTGAGGTCACACAGCATTCTTGGGAAGGTGTGTGGGTACTGGGTTAGGTAGGAACAGGGTCGCCAGTAAAAGGTGGGTTGAGGGACCAGAGTGGGCACCGACTCCAAACCAACAATTTGTGGTTGCCACAGCTAAAAACAGCTGATGGGAGTGTACTGCCCTATCCTGACATAATACTCAAACAATCACACCTTCTGAAGCCTTGTGCTGAATCCAGCACTATGCTGGAATTAATGGCATAGGTTACAGCTGTTTATGAGTTTGCCTGAGGCCCATAATTAGTGCGCTGAATGAGTTTTGGCCAACGACTGTGGGGGCAAAGAAAACAAACCCAAGACTCCATGGAATTGTTTGTTAAGCACGCCTACGCAAGCCACTGCAATCACACACGCCAAGCCTTCCACTCTTGATGTGAACAGTTATTTTTCACAATTTAGATCCACGCGGAATTGGAAAACTGTAATGTTTTTCACCTGCATTACAAAGCATCCCAAACTTTATGGGAGGATGCAAGAGCTCTCTCTTTGAAGCAGCTTCCCTGAATTGCATGCCAGGATAAGACAATTCATGCATAGCATTACATAAGAACATAAGAAGAGTCTCGCTGGATCTTGCCAGTGACCCTTCTAGTCCAGCATCCTGTTCTCAGAGTGGCAACCAGGTGCCCAGGGCAGTGATGTCCACTAGGACTGGCAGGGTGTGAAGCAGGGAGACCATCAGTAGGTGGGACCAGAGCCCCCAGCAGGCAGAACCAGAGCTACAGTCAGTGGTAGGCAGAACCAACTAAATTCTAGCTTGTTCCCATCCTTTCCCTAAGGAGTTGTATAAGGGCAACGGTAGGACTAAGGAGGAGGAAGGTGATTGGAGGTGTCCAGAAGGCAGGCAGGTAGAGGCTGACTGAGGACAGGCTGAGGTTGGTGGGCCAGTGTCCCATTGGCACAAATGGATCAGCCTCCATTGAAGAAGAAGGGGAGTTTGGATTTGATATCCTGCTTTATTACTACCCGAAGGAGTCTCAAAGCGGCTAACATTCTCCTTTCCCTTCCTCCCCCACAACAAACACTCTGTGGGGTGAGTGGGGCTGAGAGACTTCAGAGAAGTGTGACTAGCCCAAGGTCACCCAGCAGCTGCATGTGGAGGAGCGGAGACGCGAACCCGGTTCACCAGATTATGAGACTACCGCTCTTAACCACTACACCACACTGTTTCTCATTCCCCATTGGCCCAGGGGAAGCACATGAGCGGGACCTAAGCAGAACATCACTCTCTCCACCTGCAGTTCCAGCAACTGGTATTCAGAAGCATACTGCCTCTGACCGTGGAGGCAGAACATAGCCATTGTGGCTGGTAGCCAATAATAACTTTATCATCTTTTCTACTCCTCTTTTAACACAACCCAAGTTGTTCCGCCTGGCCTTCGGCTTGGAATCAATTTGATTCCTTCCCCCTCTTCTTTTTTCCTTTCCCCTCCTGTGATGGAACTCCTATTGGCGACTTCCCTGGCATTTTTCTGGCCCATGTAAGACCAGTTTGGAAAGTTAGCCTTGGTGAAGACTTGACGTTTTCATCCCCCCAAAAGTTTTTGATTTGAGTTTCCATTGAAACGAGGCTGTATTTTAATGTTTTAATGTTGTATTTTAATCTTCTTTTTAAGTTGCATTTCAAGCAATTTGTTTTATATCGGGTGTTAGCTGCCCTGAGCCCGTTCTTGGCTGGGCAGGGTGGGGTATAAATAAAATTTATTATTATTATTATTATTACTCAGGGGAATTCTGCTACTCAGGAATCAGGACTGATCTACAAATTCAGGGCGGGGGGGGGGGGAAGCATGTGGTACAACTATCCTGGGATTGTACCATTTCAAAATGCAGGTGGGAGATTTCAAAATCTCACTGCCTAGCGGAAGCTAGCATTTCAGGGAGAAGAGTTATAGCAAAGCAGGGAGGTTTTGATATGGGCCAGGATTTAGACACAAAATTATTGCTGGCGTTCCATGGCAATACAGTTCCAGGAGAGTCATATTATCACCCCCTCCGTCCCATCCCCACCAAATGTGTAGACTACACAATCTCTCAGTCATCTCAGTAAGGCCTGGGAAGAAATAATATCTCACCATATTCCATCCTTTCACCATGCAGTCCTTGGATCCTGATTTGTTTCCAGTCTATATGCCTCACTGGCTAAGGGTAACTATATAAATTAGTACCTCTAGGAAATCCCACTCCAAGTTTTCGTTCTGGTGACTTACTGCTTGCTGGGCTTTGGTGTTTTCCTGCCTGTTTAGAACATAAGAAGAGCCTGCTGGATCAGGCCAATGGCCCATCTAGTCCAGTATCCTGTTGTCACAGAAGCCAACCAGATGCCTGTGGGAAACCTTGGCTCTCTTGCCCTTTTGCCATAGAGATTAATGTTTCTTCCAATTCCAACACTGCTTTAGATTCCTTGGCTACACTAATCACATCTTCCTAGCTTGGGAATGTCCTAGTGGATCGTCTTTGATCTGAGTCATCATTTAGCCTCAATACCATCCTTAGATCTGTTTCTATCAGTCGGTCAGACAACTGATAATCAGTCCTAACAGGGGTGGGGGACCTGTGGCCCTCCAATTGCTATCCCATCACCACTGACCATGTTTGCTGGGATTGATGGGAGCTGGACAACATCTGGAAAGCTATTCCTGTTATCAAGTCATCTCTGTGCCACTGAGTCTGAGATGGACATACACCCAAACCCTGAGCCAAATTTCACCTACATCTGTAATCAATAAAGTGGTGGCCAATTTTATCCCAGATCCTTGTCTTGTCTACCGCAGTTTGTTCCTCACACCTTAGATACTGCCATCACCCTGGGCTGCAAATGGGTCCTTAACAGGTGGACAGCCTCATGGGGACAAAGAGATGAGAAGACCTTGCTCAGATAGCAACCAGCCCCCAGCACCTACAACCAGCAATCCCCCTCCCCATCCCTACCCATAGCCCAAGAAAATCTATAATGCAATTACATCTGTCTGACGCATGTGCGAGGTGAAAAGAATCTCGCCGTCGGCAGCACCATTCACTGCTAATTGCAATGTGCCTTTGCTAAGGGACAACTACAGAGCAATTTTGCAGAGTGCAGAACAATCAGGAGAATGGGAGCACTAAACATTTTTGACTTGTGCAGTTATTCCCTCTTTCACTATTAAAAAAAAAGTGGGGGAAAAAATCCTACAGCTCCCCGCCCCTTCATTTTTTCCTAAACCAAACCCCAAGTGATTGTCTTTATTTGCACAAAGTGCCTCATAAATGCAAGAATTGCAAAACGCTAGGAACAGAGAGTCAGCAGCAAGACCTGCCTTGGCTCGGATGAAAAGGAGAGGCTGGCATGTTGGATTTCAGGTCACGTTCTTGCATCTTGCAAGGAGACCTTTGGGGAATGCGGGGCTGCAAAGCAGCACAAATTTGTACAACACCAAGTCCTGCACACACCCAGCACAGTATTAGGCACTGCACACCCAGAGAGCGGTGGGTGGGGCGGGGTGGTGGTGGTGGAGATACTTGCAAGGTGCTCAAGGATTTGGATATGGCCCTAGCTTGTCTAGCCAATGGCCTGGCAAGTGGGGTATTTCTGAAGGAAGGGAGACTCCTGCTATTTAATGCTAGCATTTATTTTCTTTAAGTTAGCATTTTCTACCTTGCTTTTCCATCCAAAGATGTCCGAGGTTGGCTAACAATAAATTATAAAGCAAAAGCATCAGCCGTGTCTTTCTTCGCAAATACCTAGAAGACCTCAAGAATGTATTACCTCTTTTCTAACTTCTACTTCTACAGCTTCCTCTCCATCCTTTTCTTTAGCAATCGTTCCATGCCAGTTGTTGCAACTCTAGGAGTTTTGCATTGTAATTTCACGGGATGGAATTTGTGGCGGTATCCTGGCATGCAGTTCTTTCTTGCTTTTTAAAGTTTAGCATGACATGTCAATATATTGACCCAAAAGCCACGGTTCCATAATGGAGCAGGAATTGCAGGATAAAAGGAACATTAGAAACTGGGACAGAAGCGCCAGCATTATAACCAAGAAAGCTACCCCAAGAAACCCCATGTTTGAATGCAGACTTAGAATGGTATTAGAATTTCCTGCATCTGTAACCTGTGTGAAAATAGAGCCAAGTTGATTATCACATTAGAGCAATTACAGAAAAAATGGTTTCTTTCGTATTCTGTATCATATTAGCAAGTTTCAGAAGCCATGAATTAGGCAGTAAAAGTGTTCTTACAATCGCTTGTGAATTATCCTTGGTCCACTATCCCTTATTTGAGTAACCTAGCAGCAGCCTCCCAATCACCAAGATAGTTCCTGAAATAGCCCAGCTGAGTGGCAAATTCAGGACACGTTGCCCCGTGCAGAAAAGGGCCCTCCCCTGCGATCAAAGACAGCCCTCTCTTTCCCCAAAGGATTAATATGTTTCTAAACCCGTTAACTTTTAATTACCGCCTGAGCAAGCTGGCTGAGTGCCATCTACATCTCTATTAAAATTCAATTTATGCCCATCATAACTAATTCTGCCGCCCTAGCTTCCTCACCGGCAGCCTTCAATTGCCAGACAAGATGTCCAAAACCTCGTCTCACTGCATTAAATCTCCAAAGAGAGGATCTCTATCTCTCTCATCTGCAGGGCTGAATGAAGGAGACGGCAGCAGGTGACACTGCTGAGCGGGAGGAGAAGAAATGGGTGGTTTGAGAGTGGTTTGCACAGAGTCCTTGTGGCTTCATCAGCTTCGTGGAGATGACCGGTCCATTTCTAGACAGTCTCCCCTACAGAGGTTTTACTTATTCTCACTTTTGCTGCTGTAAAGGGCAGCTCTACATATTGCTGTAGCGAGAGCATCAACATGTGCAGATAACACATGCCTATATTTGTATCTTTAAATACTAATATACAAGTAACTGGGGAACCTGACACAATACTACTACTACTACTACTACTACTACTACTACTACTACTACTACTAATTTATTATTTATACCCCGCCCATCTCGCTGGTTTCCCCAGCCACTCTGGATGGCTTCCAACAAAGTATTAAAATACAGTAGTCTGTTAAGCATTAAAAGCTTCCCTAAAGAGGGCTGCCTTCAGATGTCTTCTAAAAGTCTGGTCGTTGTTCTTCTCTTTGATATCTGGTGGGAGGGCGTTCCACAGGGCGGGTGCCACTACTGAGAAGGCCCTCTGCCTGCTTCCCTGTAACGTGGCTTCTTGCAGTGAGGTAACCACCAGAAGGCCCTCAGCGCTGGATCTCAGTGTCTGGGCTGAATGGTGGGGGAAGAGACGCTCCTTCAGGTATACTGGACCGAGGCTGTTTAGAGCTTTAAAAGTCAGCACCAACACTTTGAATTGTGCTCAGAAACGTACCGGGAGCCAATGTAGGTCTTTCAAGACCGGTGTTATGTGGTCTCGGTGGCCGCTCCCAGTCACCAGTCTAGCTGCTACATTCTGGATTAGTTGTAGTTTCTGGGTCACCTTCAAAGGTAGCCCCACGTAGAGTGCATTGCAGTAGCCCAAGCAGGAGATAACTAGAGCATGCACCACTCTGGCGAGACAAAGAGGTATCTTACCTTCCCAGCGCAGCCCATGCTCACTGGTGCTCAAAAGTTGCATGTATGTTATGGGATTGCTGTGAGGAACACAGGTGTAACCCTGGTAACTTTCACAGTGGGCAGAGCTGTCTGAAATGGAGGCTTGGACTCTTAACTCTCAACAGCTAGGTGAGGTTTTCAAGGACTGCTAATACATCGCCGCCCTCTTCGTTATTCTACCACTGACCGGTGTTCCGTTTTACAACATCCAGTCTACAAATACAGTGGTACCTCGGGTAAAGTACTTAATTCATTCTGGAGGTCTGTTCTTAACCTGAAACTGTTCTTAACCTGAGGTACCACTTTAGCTAATGGGGCCTCCCGCTGCTGCCGCGCCGCAAGAGCACAATTTCTGTTCTCATCCTGAAGCAAAGTTCTTAACCCGAGGTACTATTTATGGGTTAGCGGAGTCTGTAACCTGAAGCATATGTAACCTGAAGCGTATGTAACCCAAGGTACCACTGTACATAGATGGCCAAGGGGGGTGGGCTGGGCATGGTTTGCCACATGTGCAGATCTGAGTTCAGCATTTGAATCTACTTAACAAGGAATAGCTATGGGAGAAATGATTCAATTAAATGTGCATTTCAAATAAGTTTGGGTTTACATCTAAGGGTTCGCTCAAGTTTTCAAAGGCAATTAACCAGACTGGTCACTGTTGCTAGTGGTACCGGGCATCAATGAAGATTTGAGCAGGAAACAGTTCTCGTAGAGTTTAATTTTGGTGTCGCAAAAGTTTGCAACATCCTATCCTGTTGGATGGTACATGTGAAAGGAGTATATTGGTGCCTCCGTACGTTTGCTACAGGAACAGGGAAAGTGTGGCCTTCCAGATGTTACTGAACTACAACTCCCATCATCTGTGATAACTGACCATGCTAGCTAGGGCTGATAGGAATGTGAGTCCAACATCTGGAATGCCACAGGTTTCCACAATTTCCAAGGACACTTCCAAATTCGGTCTGCCACTTTCTAATACATAATTGCAGTCAAGGAAAGTGTCAAAAATAACTTCAGCATGGCAAATTCAACAAGTCAAGTGGGTTGTGTGTATTCCTATAACACCATGATGACACCACTTAGTGAAATTGCACAAAATGGTTTTAATCTTAACAATGGCAAAAAAGAAAAAAGCACAGAAGCTCCCAACAGTGATTGAATATTTTGTCTTATGCATCTGCTGTTTTTCAGGCACTCCGTGCATGTTAGAAATACTCTAGGAACATCTGCTGAGCAAAACTGGTTTACACAGCCATTTGCTATTTAACATTAAGGTCACTGCACTTCATTTGTAGTGGCACATGATTATATTGTGCCACAACAAATGAAAAACAAATAAAGTAAAAAGGAATATTCTCCTCTCTTCTACCAGCAAACAATCAACTTTGATGTATTATCACTGTCTGGGATGAATGATCAAAGGCTGAATGGGGTGAGGGCTGGGAGAACATATCTCTAGGCTCTTGTAATGCATAATGTTCCCTGTGCTCATATATAGTTTTCAAGGGTTGGTATAATGCAGAATTGGACATGAAAGCTTAGCGGCAATGGAATAAGCACCAAATTTCTTTTTGAAATGGCAGCTTTCACTGTAGTTGCTTTGGGTGGAAGCCAACCAACCTGAGCGTCATGGGTAGTTTAGCCCTAACTGAGGTATTTCATAGAATTATAGAACTGTAGAGTTGGAAGGGACCCTGAGGATCATATCGTCCAGCTCCCTGCAGTGCAGGAATATGCAGCTGTCCCATACGGGGATTGAACTTGCAACCTTGGCATGATCAGCACCATGCTCTGTCCAACTGAGCTATCCAGGCTTATTTATTTATAGAATTTATTATATCCCACCTTCTTCTCCAGGGGCCTCAAAGTGGCCTATGAGGTTCTCCCCTTCCTCACTGAACCACCACCACCACAGCCTTTCAAGGAGGTTAGGCTAAGAGGCAGTGACTGGCCCAAGGTCACTCAGTGAGCTTCCTGGCCAAGTGGGAGGTTGAGCCCTGGTCTCCCAGGTCCTAGTCCAACACACTCAGTGTTTCTTGAACTTGGGTTACTTGAACTTGCTACTGTTGGACTACAACTCCCATCATCTTTGACCACTGGTCTTGCTAGCTAGGGCTGTGTGGAGGTGTAGTCCAACAACAGCTGGGGACCCATGTTTGAGGAACACGGCTCTCACTGCTATACCACACTAGCTGTGGCTCCCCAGATAATGCTGGATTCCCACTATCCTTGACAGGGAGTCATGCCAGCTGGGTCTGAGGAGTCCAAAAGCATATTGAGGGCCTCAAATATTCCACCTAATTCAGTCTAATGCAATGAACCAGTAGTCTCAACCTGCGCTCCTGGTAGCCAAGCTCCAGTATGTCACCTACTGCCCCACTGAAGCAGTATGGCTGCTTGCCGAATTGCAGGCTGACCTGTGTTACCAAGGAACAGAAGCATCACTTAGGCAGCATCAGAAGCCCCGTCAGCTGACTTGGCACCTCGTCAGATGACCCAGGGGACCAATGAAGCTCCACTTGGACTGATAAAGCCTCAAAGTTTGAGCAAACTTGTCTCTTGCAGAGAAGGCGCTGGCAGGGTGACCTCCTGGTGGTCAGTTTCCATTGCAGTTGGTGCTGCCCTGAGAACCTGATTTGGAAATATGATACCTGCCTCTGGCCAAGCCACCACTTTGGGTTCCTGACTTGCACCACTCTGGCTGCCTCTGGGTGATGGCTTTCTCCCTCTGGAGCCCTGGGGCTTTGACCCCGTCAGCACTTGAGCAACCTGCAGCAAACTCTGACACCCTCAAAACCTGTTAAGAGGTGAGCTAAAGAGTGGCTTTCCCCTGTTCTTTCAGGCATGTCTGTTAGTGGGGTGAGACACAGGCAGGCCTGAGGCAAATCCTTTGCTCAGCAGTGTGGCTCTGCAAGGCTGCGGAAATGTTTGAATCCACTTCCCCGCGTGTCTTTGCTAGATCCCAGAAGAAGTGCCTACGCCAGACCTGCGGCGGCAATGTGAACATTTCCTTATACAACTGAAAGGAACTGGAATAAATATGTCCCCACAACTGTGGTTCCCGGAACCACAAGGGAGCGACTTCTGCAGCTACAGTTGTGCCACTGGACAAACCTTTCAATTAGCTTAATTTATGCTTGCAATTCTGAGTATGAAACAGTGACTGAAGTTAACTCTGGAGTGACCAGCTCCTGTGTACGACCTGATGCAAATGGAATACAGTGGTACCTCGGGTTACATACGCTTCAGGTTACAGACTCCGCTAACCCAGAAATAGTACCTCGGGTTAAGAACTTTGCTTCAGGATGAGAACAGAAATTGTGCTCCGGTGGTGCGGCGGCAGCGGGAGGCCCCACTAGCTAAAGTGGTGCTTCAGGTTAAGAACAGTTTCAGGTTAAGAACAGACCTGCGGAACGAATTAAGTACTTAACCCGAGGTACTGCTGTATGGTTAACAGCAGATCATGATATGTTAGCCATGCAAATTATTTGTGAGGCGGGGAACAACCAGGACGCTATTGAGATTGTGAGGCCGGGATAGTCAATGTGGTGCCAATGTGATGACTGACTACAAGTCCCATCATCCCATTTCACCATGCTGGCTGTGGCTGACCAGGGCTGGTATGCACACAGTCCCTGGTCTAAGAGCTGCTCACCTTGGCAACAAATACTGGCTTTCCTACCCACAACCTAATTCAAAGGGGTTCCGCATGACAGAAACACTCAGATCCTCAGCTCAGTTAAGACATAGCTGTGTGATGCTGCATTGAAAAAGGAAGTTTTTCCTCTGTTCCTCTGAGGTAAGACTTGAAGCTGCTGTCCACAGCGTGTGATGTAGGCCTGGCATCGAAGGCAGCTTTTTTGAGCATCTGTCAGTGAAGGGACTGCACACTTGGCGACACTGCCTTTCTTCCTGGGGTCCTAGAGTGAGGAGGTGTTGCCATGGCAGCAAGATGCCTTCAAGTTTGATGCCTTTAAATGGGGAAATAGCTTGTCTCGGGCTGAATTATTGATTAAAATGGGGAGGATGACACACACATTCATACACAGAGGAGATGCAGAGAAGCATAGGCTTGATTTAAAGACAAGCCTCAAGTGGCTGTGACTCCATGACACTCGCTTTCTTTTCAAATTACCGGCAGGGCCCAAGTGTGAGCAAAAGAGATGGAAGGAAGCTTTTCATTATTATTATTATTTTTGTCAGTTTTCTAAGGCAGGATGGAGAGAGACTGCTGAAAACCAGGAGGCACAGAGTTACCAGCAAACAGCAGATAAACGATAGCAATCAGAATGGAGGGTAATTAACAAGCTATTTGAAGAAGGAACAACTCTACAAAAGCGTCAAAAGCAACTAGAGGTGCTTTTCATCTTCCGTGTGCTTAGACAAAATGGCAACAAATTAACAGAGAAGGACAAGTATTACACAAATTAATAAGCAGCGAAAGCCAGATTGACAATTGTTCTTCGGCACCTGGTAAATCTGATGTATATTTTGCCAATGCACAAGGTGCTATCTGCTTGAGAGACAGGCTAGCTCGGACACAAAGCTCAGCCATTATTATCAGTTTTAGGTCTCCCGTTTGAAAATGCAAATAAAGTAAGAATCTCAGAAGTATAGATATTCAAAGGGGCAATGTTAAGAAGTGATGGCAGCAGGAATATTGACAGCTAGAAATTGGAAAGAAGGAAATGTAGGGAAACGGTGTAAGGCAATTTGGGCTGGGACATCACACTTTCTGAGAAACTATTGCAAAAATTCGGTGTGGCTAGGGAAAAAACCATGAAAGACTTTTATACTAGCAACTTGCAGTCTCTCTCCACTTCAGTCCTTGTGTAAACTTTACTATTATTATTATTTTTACATCAGAACTATGCCTTAAGGTTCAGTTTGTAATATTTTTTTCTTTTCAACTTTTTTTATATATAAAAAGATGTGATCTAGAATTAGTGCCCTGTCACCCAATGCTCATTGGTGTATTCTATTTATATTACGCAAGGTTATCGTAAGACGGCTAAAGTCTAAAGCCCAGGAACCAACCACTGCCAGAAATGACTATCACAATTCACTTTTGCTGTCTCCTCCTCCTCTTCCCATGAGCTTTTCTGCCACTAGATAATCAGGTGCAACTCAGTCTATGAACAGTTCAATGTGCGCTCAGGTTGAGTAACTCAAAATGGAAGCACCGGGAAGGGGAGCTTTGGGTTGGTGGCCTCAACATCCTGCATCCCTGCAGGATGCTGCCATTACCAACATGAAGCTCCCCCAATCTCTCCACTGCCCCTCCTCATCCCTGCCTCAGCAGCTGCAGCACTGCAGCTGCATATAACATGGACCCGCAACATGAATTAGTCTGCAACCCTATGCACACTTAGATGAGAGAAAAATCCCATTGGACACAATGGAACTTACCTCCGACTACAGATTTGCCCTGTTACAGTCTCAGAAGTCAATGAGAAGCAAAGGTCTGTTCTACTGGGCTCTTCAGTAGTCAACAAATGTGTGTCAGGTACTATAGATGGCTCTGAACTCAGAAAAGTGAAGAGCTTATGTCAGGGAACTGCCATCAAAACAGGGGCGGGAAACAGAGGGGCAGTTGTGTTACAGGGAGCCTCCGAAAGTCTTGCGAAGCAGTTCTTCTTCCGGTGATGAGGAAAACCCCACCTCCAGTGGGGAAGAGGTGAAAAGACCAGAGGATGCTAGTAGGAGCCTCAACACCGCTCCTGGCAAAGCTGGCCAGGAGGGACACACACCCATTCTGTCGCCCACCCTGCACAAAAGTCTAAAGCGCAAAGAGGGAAGGAAGGAAAAGGCTGGGCGTAACGAGACTTTTATGCTGGGGGAGGTCCAGGAAACAAGCACTCCCAGATTCTGCTAGCGATTGAGGCAGACATGAATTTTGGGGTTCTGCACTGTAAATAGTTTTGCACCTAAATAAAACCTGAAAAGGACAGGTCAGAGTCCTGCCTGGTTACTCGTGAGCAACCACCTTTGCCATCTGACAGCTTAGCAAGTTATCTGGTTTTATGCAAGCATGAATTGTATACAAGAAAAGGGGGGAATGAATATATATATATATATATATATATATATATATATATATATATATATATTGTGGAAAGGCTAACACTTCCAAATAATGCCTGGTGCGCACACACCCCGTCCCCATTTTTCTCTCACTGAGAACTTTATCTGTCTGGCTTAACCATGAGAAGGGCTGAAGGGGAGATGTGATCAATGTATATAAATATTTGAACACGGGTAAGCCACAGCTTCGTAGCACGCTGTTCAATCTTGCAGTCAGAGGGCTAACATGTTCCCGTACCTGGGAGAAGTAATTGGACAAGCTTAAAATAAGTGCATTTCCTAGCTGTGACAGTAATTAAAACACAGGAATTGCTCACCAGAGGAGGCTGGGAAGAGCTCCCAAATCACTTGAAGTCTTTAAATCAAGAGAGGATGTCTTCCTATTAGGGGTGGATTAATTCGGCTAGGGCGAGTCTCATATCTGAAGCTTGCAGGACATCATGTCAGCAAGGATTTTTTTTTTTATAGGTCTTCCTGAAACTGAGGGATATGAAAGCCAGGAAATTTGTTATATGGCCAACGAGGCCATACTCTAGGGAAGCGAATTTTACATTGATCGGCACTTAGTAGTTTGCAGCGATGCACCAACCCCCTCCCCTTTGGAGTGTTCCGTAGGAACTCTCAAAATGCCCAAATGCAAGAAACATTCCAGCCTTCCTTGCCAGTTTCCTCCTTGCAAACATCTCCCAATAGGTGCACCCTCCCGCTTTCCCAAGGCAAGGCTTGGGCAGGAGAGGGATGCTGCACTCCTGCTTGTGGGCTACACAGAGGCATTGTTGGCCACTGCGAAGGCTGGAACTGATAGGCCCCTGGTCTCATCTTATAAGGGTCTTCTTATGTTCTTTGTTTCCCTGGTGAATGGGGGCAGGGCAATAGCAGGGTGAACTGGGTAGTATGTTGGAACCCCTTTCACATCTGACCCAGTTCAAGGGGGTTTGGAACTGGCTCACCAAGGGGCCAGATGTTTCGGGCAGAGGGAGCCCATCTTTTGAACTCTCTCCATTTATTTATTTCATTTAAAAAATCACACTGCTGCTATTATTATTATTATTATTATTATTATTATTATTATTATTATTATTTTAAAAAAGTAAAGGTAAAGGGACCCCTGGCCATTACGTCCAGTCATGGCCGACTCTGGGGTTGCAGCGCTCATCTCGCTTTATTGGCCAAGGGAGCCGGCGTACAGCTTCCGGGTCATGCGGCCAGCATGACTAAGCTGCTTCTGGCGAACCAGAGCAGAGCACGGAAACACCATTTACCTTCCCGCCGGAGCCGTACCTATTTATCTACTTGCACTTTGACGTGTTTTCGAACTGCTAGGTTGGCAGGAGCAGGGACCAAGCAACGGGAGCTCACCCTATCGCGGGGATTCGAACAGCCAACCTTCTGATCGGCAAGCCCTAGGCTCTGTTGTTTAACCCACAGCGCCACCCGCGTCCACAAAAAAGATAGAACATTAAAATCAAGAAAAACTTGCTCTGGTTGGCGGATCTTGGGAGTTCTAGTACAAACAAAAGTAGATTCTGCAAATATGTACTGTGCCTACTCCTGATCTAAGCAGCAAGTTTCCATCTTGGGCAGAGGCAGAATTTGGGGCGCTAGTTTGCAAATCAGTAATAAGAAAGGAGACACTAGAGAGAAGGAATCTACTTTTTTCAGTGGGGCAAACCTGGCCCAATAAACATGATGTTGCAACTGCTACATCTGCTTGCATCTTCGAGG
Source organism: Podarcis filfolensis (assembly GCF_964270895.1). NCBI lineage: Eukaryota > Metazoa > Chordata > Lepidosauria > Squamata > Lacertidae > Podarcis > Podarcis filfolensis. Next base: position 97,710,222 of record NC_139605.1, on the reverse strand, counting down.
GGGCTTGTTTCGAATTATTTGGGAACGGCCAGCCCTGTGGGGAGAGGGGTGCTTGACTGACAACTGGTGGACAAATTCTGTTCAGTTTTGTCTTTTTAAGGAGATGTTAGATAAGGACGAAATATAGTTTCCCTGAAAACGTTCCTTCCGTTTTTGGCTTTAAGGATTCATGAGCTGGGGGATCCATCACACTCTGGTTAGAGTTAACTGACTGCTTAAGTCCACACTTTAGCTACTTTCCCCCCAGGGAAAACAATTCTTTAGCACTCAACCAAAGCAAACAGTTCAGGTTTCCCCTGGATAGCCATTTGTTCCTATCTGTTGGCAAAGAGCGGGTTTTCCCTTGGAAAGGATGAGGGCAAAGGCCTGGGTCAAGCAGAAAACCACTAGGACCCATCCTTGCAGCGGTTCTCAACCTGTGGGTCCCCAGATGTTGTTGGACTACAACTCTCATCATCCCTGAGCTCTGGCCTTGCTAGCTAGGGGTGATGGGAGTTGTAGTTCAACAACATCTGGGGACCCACAGGTTGAGAAAGGCTACTTTATAGGCACAGCACTAGTGGAAGTGTGGACAAGCCCTGCCTCACGGCGTTCCTGTTTGCTCTGGGCACTGTCACCCCCCCTCCACCTTTCTAGCTTTCCCAGACTTCATAGAAAATCTCACACTTCTAGCGTTTCGTGTGTGACCTTTTGCATGCGTCAAACAACTGAACGCTCTCCACCCCCCTCCCCAAAGCCACTATTTTTTTTTTTAGCTGCTATAAAAGAAAATAAATTGATTAAAGACCTGGAATGGTTCCTGTGCACCAGCTGAGAGCTGCAGATGACACATGCCCCCAGGGGCTTTTGCTACCATGGGGATAATGACAGGAAGCAGCCTGCAGGGACAAGGCTCCAGGTGGGGGGAGGAATGCTCGCTGCCACTTCACAGAGCCCCGAAGAGCGAAAGGCCACCTGCGACGTACCTGTATTCTAGAGAGAATTTGGTCAGCTCCCTGTTGTCGTGCAGCCATTTGAACTCCAGAGGCCAGCTGCCTTCTGCCATGCAGGTCAGGACCAAGCGGTTTCCCTCCAGGTGAACCTGTGTACGCACCGGCTCCGTCTTGAAATAGGGAGAAACGTCATCTGCAAAGGACACAGAAGAGGGGAAGGAGAGAGGGTCAAGCTGTATGCTCTTTCTAAGCATCCTGCCAAATTTAAAGGGCACAAGAGCCAGACAAAGGGCTTGTTCGTCCAGTATCTTCTCTGTGATATTGGGTCCTTCTGAGCTACATAAATGAATGGAAAGCAGTAGAGAAGCCTTAAGGAACATGGTGCTTTCCAGGAAGTTGTTTTGTACTGCAAATCTCAGGGATGTACTGTGTCACCCAGGGATGATGGGTTCCATGGTACAAAATATCGGGGGGGGGGGCAGGCTGCTACAGGGCAATTCTGGGTGCACCTATCCTTTATTGTACCATTCCCTGTCTCTTATTTCATGGCAGAAATTTAGAGAAATATCAAACCTGATACCAGGCCTCTGGATCATCCTATATAAATGGTTTCTATTGCTCTGACTGGGTGAGCAAAAACCAATAAGCAAAAAGGTTATAAATTAAGCATGGCAGTGCAGTTCTCTTAACCGGAACCCCTGTAAGTTTTTCATCACCATCCCCCCCCCGACTGTATTTAGACAGAATTTTCTGTAAGGGCTCACCCACCCTTCTCTTTGTTTCGCAATAAGGTAAAGGTACAGGACCCCTGGATGGTTAAATCCAGTGGGGTTGCGGCGGTCATCTCGCTTTTCAGGCCGAGGGAGCCGGCGTTTGTCCACAGACAGCTTTCTGGGTCATGTGGCTAGCATGACTAAACCGCTTCTGCTGCAACAGAACACCATGGCGGAAGCCAGAGCGCAAGGAAACGCTGTTTACCTTCCCGCCACAGCAGTACCTATTTATCTATTTGCATTGGTGTGCTTTCAAACTGCTTGGTTGGCAGGAGCTGGGACAGAGCAATGGGAGCTCACTCAGCTGCGGGGATTCGAACCGCCGACCTTCTGATCGGCAAGCCCAAGAGGCTCAGTGGTTTAGACCACAGCGCCACCCACGTGTCTTGCAATGTCTTCTGCTTGTACCATGATTTTAGGCATGGGTCCAAGAGTTTTTGTTTTGGTTTTCCCTTTTGTCACACCACTCCCCCCTGGGAGAACCCGTGGTTTAGTGCTGAATCCCGATGGACATTGGTTTCAATTCAGCAGTAAACCGCGGGTTTTCCCGGGGGAAGTGTCAGGACAAAAGGAAATCCTCCCAGGCCCATGCCTCGGGGGACAAACAGATGTGTGACTGAGTCCTAAGTGTAGCTGCTGGCACTGACCCTCTTGGGTCATAGACATACTATAAGATTTCCAGGGTAAAATGTAGTGAATACAGAATAAAAAAAAAAAAATCCTTCCAGTAGCACCTTAAAGACCAACTAAGTTAGTTCTTGGTATGAGCTTTCGTGTGCATGCACACTTCTTCAGATACACTGAAACAGAAGTTGCCAGATCCTTCTATATAGTGAGAAGGTGGGGAGGGGTATTACTCAGAAGGGTGGTGGGAATGGGTGATTGGCAGATAGCTGTGATGAGCCTGTTGACGACTCTTAACGACTGCAATAGGTCTTACAGGAAAAAGCAAGGGGTGAGAAGGTGAAAAATGGCACCTTTCTGAGTAATACCCCTCCCCACCTTCTCACTATATAGAAGGATCTGACAACTTCTGTTTCAGTGTATCTGAAGAAGTGTGCATGCACACGAAAGCTCATACCAAGAACTAACTTAGTTGGTCTTTAAGGTGCTACTGGAAGGAAAAAAATTTTTTTTTGTTTTTTGTTTTGACTATGGCAGACCAACACGGCTACCTATCTGTAACTGAATACAGAATGGCATGCAATATTAAAAAAATCCTAATGTGGGTAGGTCCACACTAGGTGACACATTGGACATTCATAAACATGATTTACTGAGGCCAGTAGCTGGGGAGGAATGTGGAGTCAGACCATAAAAACAAGAGGAGCTGAAATCAGTGCAGCGTCAAGATTGCTCCAAAGCCACCCCTTATGGACTTTTTGCACTGAAGTGAAGGCCCAAGACAGGGGTTGATCATGATGTGAGCTGCGCACAGGTGGTCTGAAGCGAGCGAGCGAGCTACCACCATTCCTGTGGAGCCTCCTTTTATTGAGACAAACATGCAAGCTAGGCAAATACATTTTTGGGCTGTGACCTTTACACATCTTCCGTCCCGAAATCGTGGGGTGGTACAAAGGTATTTTGGCACCTGTTCCACAGCGTCATTTTCCCCTTGCACAGTGTATGACGTAGGAGACAAAAGTCTCATGGAAAAGGGTTACAGACAGGACACCGCAAACTGCTGAGATCGCGAAAGGTCATGCAGAGGTGGAACGATGTATCAGACAGCTGTGGCTTGTCTGGGGGGGGGGTTTTCCCTGCACCCCAAGGTCACGCGTGCAGGCAGACGTGGCTGCCTGCTGGTGGGGAAGTGTGCTCCCTCCGGACCCCACTCCCCACTCCACGATATCCCTACATTGCACGAAAAGAAAAATGAGCTCTTGATATCTAGGTTTGAAGACTGAAAAAAAGGTTGTCTTATTATTAGTAGTACTGTATTGGTATTATTTCAATTTATATACTGCCCTTTATCTGAAGATCCCAGGGCAGTGCACAACATTAAAAACACATCGTGGAACATCATTGATAAAAACATAATGGAAGGAAGCCTAATATAGTGATACCTTGGTTTATGAACTTAATCCGTTGCAGAAGTCCGTTCTTAAACCAAAGCATTCTTAAACCAAGGTGTGCTTTCCCATAGCAGCGGGGGCCTCAATTTACAAATGGAACACACTCAACAGGAAGAGAAACATGTTCTTATTCCAAGGCAAAGTTCACAAACCAAAACACCTACTTCCGGGTTTGCAGCGTTCTTAATCCAAGTTGCTCATAAACTAAGCTGTTCTTAAACCAAAGTACCACTGTAGCAAAATGATCATCATCATAACAGTCTACCTCCTCACACTTTCACAGGCCATAGATGGATAGCTTATGGAAAGCAGAAGAATGGGATGTTATGGAGTAAGAGTTTTGCATAAGTTTTTACAGCTGATAGATGGAGAATTGGAAGTCTTTCCTTTTTTAAAAATTTTCTCTCTTTTGGTTTTCTTGCTTTTTAAAAAAATGCTTGATATTTGATGTTGACTCCTGTAAATTGTTTCTCTCTCTCTCTCTCTCTCTCTCTCTCAAGCTTTAATAAAATCAGTTTTTTGTGTGTTTTTTTTAAGAAAATATCACTCCAAAATCAAACAACTTTATTTATTTATTTTTAAATAATTTTTATTAACTGGCCAATCACATCAAATTAAACCACATCACATAAATTCCAAATTACAAAGCCAAATTTTTAAATTTTGTTGGGGGAACCCATACTTCAAGATCCAAAGGGGGATTCAGATCATCTTCTTATTACTGCGTTAATGTCCAAATCAGTCCCAATCAGTCCAGACAAAATTCATAATTCTATCCAGTCTTATCTTGGTGTTTCCACATCATATCTTGTTCATATAATTTCTATTTTTCCTTTACGATCTCTTCTGTTAGTCTCCTTAAGCCGATAAGCAAAATAATAATCCTGTGTGGATTTCCCGTTCCTCCACTAAGTCCAGATGGTTTCCATATATCTCCTTCGTAGATAGCATCGCTCTTTCCATCATAAATTTGGCATTTGTCGCTCTTAAGTCCCACCGAGAAGTTGGTCCACGATATGTAAACAACTCTATTTCTCTCTTTCTCCTCCCAGACCCAAGAGCTCCAACAATGCCTCCCAAAATGGCGACGGCATTTTTAACTGTGTCATTCCAAAACTCTTAGCTTTCCCGAAATCAAACAACTTTAGCCTCAAAGTCCATAGCCAGTTGGTCCAGAGGTCTCTTGCCCACACTGGGGATGAGCAACGGGAGATGCTTGCAAAAAAACCCCACACCAAACAAAGCAAACACCAACTGGGTAGTGAGAGGGGTTGGGGTAACTGAACAGTGCTGAATACCTCCCTCATTTGAGTCCAGCTGCCCCCTCTGTTCCTACATACATCTACTGTATTTCTTACTAGCTTTTGCCCCTGATTTCAGACTCCCAAGAGCTCGAAACTAGGGTTTCTGTTAACACAATACCTACAGAAAGAGCACCATTCGGATTGTCACAAGTTTCACTTCCTGCCAGCAGAGGGAGCAAGGACAACCGATAACTTTGTCCCCAACCTGCCATGAAAAGTGCTGCCACTTTGGGGGGGGGGGTTCAGATGCAAAGTTCAGATACATTAATTCATTTGTGTGCATGCAGACTTTTAAAAGCCGTATTTACTAGCATCGAATAAAAGGTAGAATGCCAAAACCACTATCTGGCCGCGGTGGCAAATCTCCAGCTGTAGGAGGAAGGGAAAACGCATCCCTTTACCTACGCAGCAGGGAAGAGATACAGATAGGAAAAAGATTGGTGGAGGGAAATGAAAAGCCAGTCCAGGAATCAGGGCAGGAAGACAGCTGGGGAGGTGGTTGCGGGAAGTAGGATGGTTACTTTTGCCCAAGAGGAGGGGACATTTATTCAAATGTATGGAGGGTTTTAAAGTATCTGAGAAACCATTGGAAGGGAGGGTTGAAGCTCAGGGGTAGACCACGAGTGTTGTATGCAGAAGGCATCAGGTTCAACCCGACATCTCCAGGTAAGGCTGAGAAAAGACGACCAGTCCGAAATCCTGGAAAATGGCTGCAAGTCAATGTAGACCAGGAATAGCCAAAGTGGTGGCCCTCCAGTAGTTGCTGGACTCCAATTCCCATCATCCATTAGCGGGCTGAGGCTGATGGGAATTGTAGTCCAGCTGGCACAAGGTTAGCTACTTCTGGTGTAGATAATACTGGGGAAAACTGGGACGCCATATTCCAGGGTCACACTCCTGCGTGAGTCATGTGACCTGTGTGAGATTGAAGCCTTCCAAAAAGCGCTTTTTTCGGGGTGAGATTGTGGTGCGAGATTCATGGGACCCAAAAACGGCCACCGTGCTCTCGCACGAAAATACAGGATGCCCTGGTTTTCCCAGGACAGTTGAGTGGTATGAGATGGCGCAATGGTCTGACTCTGTATAAAGCAACTTCCTATCTGTCTTCTTGTTGTCTGGAAGCAGTCTTTCCTCTCTTATCCCCCTTCTCACTTCCTGTTATTCACCTCTGCCATTATTAGCTTTGTGCCCATAATCTACCAGGCATTGCCCCAAACCTACATTTCCTCTCAATAAATGCTTCACAGAAATGCTTTCCTCTCTCCCCCTGGCAACCACGTTGTATTCTTCTCTCCACCAAAATAGCTGAGACCGGAGGAGCAGCCTAACCAGAAAAGCCGTCCTCTATTTTTAGCACACATTTTAGGGCCTGGGAATGCGAAAGTGAGCTGACGACTCCTTGGTTTGTGGTCTGGGCGATGCAGTAATGGGCTGGGTGCCTTTTATTATTTTGTATAGTTGGCTCGGCTGCACAAACCATATTGCGTTAAATACAGTAGTTAGCAAGCAGCTGACTCTCCCTGATGGTTTTCGGAAGGAATTTCAAGCCAACCATTCCCGTGAATGTAAGCAGCTGTGGACAAAGAAGCTCTGAATACAAGATGGACAGCCAAGAAACAGAACTATTAGTAACAGAGAATGAAGCAGCCTTATTCAGAGCCACGCCGTTGGTCCATCTAGCTCAGAACTGTCTGCACTGACTGGCAGCTGCTCTCCATGGTTTCAGGCAGGGACCTCTCCCAGCTCTACCTGGAGAGGCTGGGGATTGAACCAGGTACCTTCTTGCATGCAAAGCCAGTGCTCCAACACTGAGCTACAACCCTTCCCCTATTGCACAAGCTGTTACGCTTCACAATGTTTTGCAAAAGTGCAAGGGGCACAGTTCCAAAGAGCAATGGCAGCAAAGTGAAACATGTCAGGAGGGGGAGGAACACGAATGTGCCACCCCAAATTTTGGCAAGGAGTAAAGCTATGGTTTTTCCAGTAGTGATGTAGTGATGTATGGAAAAGAAGGCTGATCGCCGAAGAATCAATGCTTTTGAATTATGGTGCTGGAGGAGACTCTTGAGAGTCCCATAGACTGCAAGAAGATCAAACCTCTCCATTCTTAAGGAAATCAGCCCTGAGTGCTCACTGGAAGGACAGATCCTGAAGCTGAGGCTCCAATACTTTGGCCACCTCATGAGAAGAGAAGACTCCCTGGAAAAGACCCTGATGTTGGGAAAGATGGAGGGCACAAGGAGAAGGAGACGACAGAGGACGAGATGGTGGGACAGTGTTCTCGAAACTACCAGCATGAGTTTGACCACACTGCGGGAGGCAGTGGAAGACAGGAGTGCCTGGCGTACTCTGGTTCGTGGGGTCACAAAGAGTCGGACACGACTAAACGACTAAACAACAAATATTTCCCCAATCTCGATTAATAAGTCCTTGAAAGCTACCAGTGCACAATATTTTGAAAACTCCACCTGTTGGCTTTGTAACCCACTTTCATCCTCTTCCACACAATGCATTTCCCTTGCCTGATCACCTAGAGCTGGTTCTATTCACGACAGGCAACCAGACACGTTGCTATCTACACCCGGAAACTTCTTCTCTCACTGCTCTGCTGCCCCCTAACAGATTCATTTGAATGCATGTTTTCAAATACTGTATATTCCTAAGATTTTTGCTAAACCAAGAAAACCTAAATATCCAATTCCTTTGCCAGGTTCCATGTTGAAAACTGAAGATTCTGCACATGCAGATAACAAAATGTCACATTTGTACATATTTTTAGGAACTTACTGGTATTTACATGCATTGCAACAACCTGATAAGCAAACTAGGTTAATATTGTCAGGTCCAATGCAGATAACAAGGAGTATATTAATACTTTTTTGTTTGTTTCTTTCAAAAATGCCACCAATAACATAGGGCTCACTCAGCCTTTTTGCGCCATATTTCTAGGTACAAGTCTGGGCTTTAAAGCCTAATGTCCGCGTGGGTTTTTTTTGGCCCAGCACTTTCTCCAGGAAAACCAGAGTTTTGCTGCTGAACCGGAGTAAATGGCAATCAGGTTTTCTGTGAATTGCTATTCGCTCTGCTCAACCAGTAAATTGCGGGTTTTCCTAGGGGGGTGGGGACAAAACAAACACCAACACCACAACCTCTCTAGGACAAAGAGGTTTAAAGTGCAGGCCTGTGCTTGGAAGGTACAGCAGAAAAAGGAAGGCTGAATGAGTCCACAGTTACTCATTCATTTCATGGGGGGAGGGGAGAGAACACAAGGGCACCTAATCACGGACTCAGATTAAGTCAAGAAGTTGCACTCCAGCCCTTCAGAGGTGGGCCCAACCTGTAGCACAGCCTCAGATTAGTCAAGAACAGTTTACCGCAAGCAAACTGAAACCCTGTCCCCAATCCCCCCAAGACCAAAGAACATGCCAGCGACTGTGTGACCTGTTCCTCATGCTATATTCCCTTTGGATTCCTTATGTATGAAGGGAATGGAGATTATTTCGAGGCTGTGCAGAGTGCACACCCATGAACCAGGGAGCTGAATTCACATTTCCCAGGCTGACCCGGCCTTGCTCCTTTCCACACCTGGCATTCTGCGCCATATTGTCCACAGTGACACAGTTCTGACCGCTCCGCCGTCCCTGCTCCTACCTGAGCCATTTAGTAACCATATCAACAAGAGCTTAAAGTCCATCTAGGATTTCTCTAAGCTGCTTTAGCTTCCTTTATTCCCAGCTGGCTTCTTAGCATTTTAAACACCATGCTGGGCTTTTAAGATAGAGGGCGGAACGGGGTTGGGGGGAGTCTGAGGAAGAGGGGAAACAAGAAAGCAAAAGTCTGCCATTTTATTTGCAGTGTAAAACTGAAAGCTGAAGTGCACAGCTTCATTTTCTGTTTAACAAATGGAATTCTTTTTTACTTCAAAAGCACATTCATATTTCCCAACAGCTTTCAAGTGTACTTTGAATCACATTTATTTTTTTCACATACAAAAAAAGAAAAGAGAAAGAGAAGGGAGAAAAAAAATCCAAACACCCTCCTCAGCTTTAGTTCCTGGTATCAATTTGTTATAAAACAATAACATTCCAGGACCTGTATGATTAAATTCCTCTTTTCATGTGGGACCAATTCAAAAATGGAGGGGGGGGGGTGGAGAGCCACTTCAACCAACAAACAGCACACACACACATGCAGAAAGCACAATGTTAAAAGGGTTTAAGCTTTTCAGGCCCCCACGCAGGGCAATCTGCTGTGAGGTATGCATTTATATTTTATTGCTTCTCTTGTCCTCTGGGGCTTTTTGGGAGCTGAACAAACTAAAGAGTGTCAACTTCAAGGCAGTAAAACGCTTGAAGTGCACACTTTACTCCAAAGGTATCGCAGTTTCATGCAAGGGTTAGGGATCTGACAATCTTCTGAAAATAAAATAGAGCCAGAGTAATCTTCATTTGCCGATACGTTGCTAGGCTCCTGCAGAAGGCAGTATTCTAAGGGGAAGTACAAGGAGAATTTACAGAGAAGTCTCTTATAACTTCATACCACAATATGAATTGAGGCTACATAAATGCTGGACTTTTGTGCTGAATTGTCCTTGGCACACCTTGTCAACTCACCTAATAGTGTTGGCAAGTTATGGGGCTAACAACCATGAAGTTCTTACAACCCACCATTTTGTTAACGGCTATAGAGCTTTTCTTCTTCCATTTTCCTGTTCCTTTATGTGACCCACAGAAAACCAGCATTCAAAGCTCCCACAATTTCATCACCGTGCCAGGAGGAAAGGTTCAGCTGATGGTCATCAAATTATTTTAAAACACAGAAGCTGGCATATGCATGTGAGAACTCTCCCTGTCAGAGGCCCTGTCTAAACGCTGTGTCGCAAACATAAAAGACAAAATTCTGTGTGACTTATTTCGTCATCGCTGATAAAGTAGTCACCTTCTAAACATCTGTTTCCATGCAATTTAGACAAAAGGTTATTAAAAATGGTTAAAAACAAAAACAGCAAATCCATTTAAAACAAAACGAAAACCCTAACCAAGCAGGCACTCGTGGCAAAGACTCGTTTATCCAGCTGAGAAAGTCTGTCAGAACAAAAAAATGTATTCTATTGTTTCCAGAAAGTGCTGGTAGTGGGTTCCTGTTTTTGTTTTTTTAAAGATATTTATTGAGATTTTACAAAAACATAAGTTTACAAAATAGAAAAAAGTCACATAGAAAGAAAAAAATACAAAAAAGAAAACATAGAAAAATACATAAAAAAGAAAAAAGAAGAATAAAATTACAAAATACAAAAAACAAATGGATAAAAAAGAATTAAAAACAAATCCGTTTTTAGTAACTTTAAACTCATTAGCTTGTTTCCTTGACCTCCTCACACCTCCCCTTTTTGTATTCCCATTTAAATAATCAAATCAGCAAATCCTTACCCTCTTTCATTTATCTTAACTCTATATCTTAACATATTATGGGTTCCTGTTTTATCTTCACAGGCATGCCACAGAGCAGAGTCAGCCACGCTAAAAGCCCTGCTCTGAATTACTGTGGAGCAGGCTTCTAAGCCTTTGGAACTTGCAGAAGAAACTTTCCCACAAACCACAGGAATCTACTGGGTTTATAAGGGATAAGAAGGTCTCTCAAGTGACCTGGCCCTGAGCTCCATAGGGCCTTGTTTGTTAGTACCAACATCTTGAACTTGGCCTTGTATCAGATTGGCAGTCAGTGCAGCTCCTGCAAGCAAGGTGTTCTTTGTTGGCGGTAGCTGGCCCCCACAGGTGACCTAACCAGTGGTGTAGAGTTGGGGGGGGGCACAGGTTGCCCCAGGCTCAAAATTGTTAGGGGTGCAAAATTTCAACACCTAGTGCTGCCTCAATACAGCTGCAGGCTTCCGTCTCTGGGCTCCATTGAAAACAGCTTCTCCATGCAATCCAGAAAGTGACCCCCCTTTCCCTCAGAACCCCCAAAGTGGAATTGCTCACTGGATCAACATTTTCATCAACCTCGTTTCTGGTCATTCACCACTAATTAAGGCTGTTACGTACTAAGCTTGGATCCTAGAACAATAGGCAAGTAGGGTCCTAGAATGCAACAACTGTTTGGCTTGCAAGAAAAGACCAATCAGGCTCCAGGAGGAAGTTAATCAGCCTATTAGGCTGGTAGGATTGTAGAATGCAACAACCAATTGGCCTGCAGGAAAAGACCCATCAGGCTCCAGGAGGGAAGCAGAATCAGCCAATCAGACGGGACTCAATGTGTAAATAATGTATATAAAAGCCTGAGGTTTGCGGGGCAATTCAATCACTGTTTTACAAGCTGCAATAAAGAGCATGAAATCACTACAGGACTCCGAGTATATTTCAAAGGCCCTATTGATGTGTATGCAAAATTAGGGTTATTTGCTAGCCTAATTCCACCTAAGCTTGCCAGAGTTCTTGTTCAAATCTTGGGAAATTCGTGATGTCCGGGAGGAAAGAAACCCAGTTGCCACAGCCCAGCTCAGCTGAAAGGAACATGAGATGTAGCTTCTGTTATGGGAACAGCACAACGCGCATTATCAGCAAGCACAAATGTACTGGAAAGTGCTGCAAGCCACCACCACATGAAACAGAAGCCAATTAAATTGTTTGTGCAGGTTAACCTAACTGAACCTGTGAATAATATTGAAATTTGTGATCTTCGCCAACTAAATGAAGTCAAAGCTCTCGCAGACATTCCAATTAAGCCTCATTGCCTATGGAGCTGCACTGATACAAATAAATCTAATGTAAATGACCAGTCAGGGGAGTCGCATCCTTTTTGCCCTCCCTGGCTTGCAGGCAGGAGGGTGATTAAAAGAGGCCAGAAGGCAAGGACTGCAGGAAAAAGATACCATAGACTGCTTTTTAGAAAAGAAAGGAGCCCCAGCAAGGGAGAAGTCTATATGGGGAAGATCTACAGTAGAGGTTTTTTCCTGCCTTAAACTTTCTAGTTTTATCACAGCAGAAAAACCACAGAAGAACCAAGGAAAATAATTAAAGGCATTTTTTTTACTCTTTCCAGTCACTCATGCAGCAGCACAAGCTTTTGATCTCTGTCACATTCTGTCCGACTGCCGTCCCTTGTGGCTTGGAAATTCACCCACTAAACACATCTTTTATCCGCTTCAGACTCCAAAGATTCAGCCTCTAAATGGTCCCCATGATGGCAGCGCTGAACTGCATTTCCTCCTCTCCCTTTTCTTTCTCCATTTTTAATGGACGGATTGGGAGGGGGACGGGACAAAGAGAGGATATCTGCTGCCCCCTTTAACTCTTTGTTCCCTGAACAAAGTCGGCCACTTTAGACTGAGAAAACTTCTGAAGTCTTAAGAAGGCCGGAAGAAAGGACAAGTGATGCCAATCAGGACAAAGGTCTTCTGTGTGAGCCGCCCCCATCTTGATGCATTCCTGCAGTGGAAATGAACATAATGGAGAGACCTATTGTTCGTTCATATTGCTCCGTTGGCTGGAGAAGCACGGGATGATGATAATGCTGTCAAAACTGAAAAGAGGTCATTTCCCACCAGCCACCAGTCTAGCCTGGCCCATGAATTAGCCCCTTTTCTGCAGAGGCATTTTGGTGAATGCAAGCCTCAAGAAAAGGATCGCTCCCTCTTTCCTCAAGACATACACAAGCTGCCTCTAGGCTCTAGTTCCTTTTCCAAAATGGTAGCTACAAGAAGATGGGGGAAGAGAAGGTTGTTGAGTGAACAAAGCAGCTGATGCGCAACTGAAAAAGGAACAGACTTCTCTCTCCTTGGGGCTTATGCACACTGACCCTTTCTACACATTTTCCCAGTCATGGTCCACAAACCTGTTCTTTAAATCTCAATCAGACCAAATGGCAAACTGCAGAAAACATTTGTTCCAACTGAGCGCCAAGGAGAGGGTTTTTGCGGGGAAAGCTCTGGTACAAAGCCAAAAACACACTCGGACACTGAGCTTTTAAGTGCAGACTTGCGACTAGAAAGAGCACTAAGTGTGGCTGAGACCTTAATCTAAGTTTTGAGACTATCACCTCTGGAAGAGTGAGGGTAAGGAAGGAAGTCCACCTACTGGCCTGTTCATGGGAGAGTAGCAGCAGCAATCGCTGTCAGCGCATGCAGGGAGCATAGCCTGTGCATGGCAACAGCGGTGGCCTGGGATTACACCTGGCACTTGCTCCCGTTCAGGAGGAAGGCATAGTTGGGAGGAATCTTAAGCTGCCACCGATTGTAAGGGACAGTGCCAGTTCAGGAGGCACTTCAAGGCTTGATCGTATCAGTTCCTTTATTGAGAAAGTGACATTAATTTGGCTGTGTGTAAGTAAGGTTTTGCAGTCTATAAACACCAGTGACCGACTTGGTAGACCGAAATATGTAACTAAGTACTCATCCTCCCACAATTCAAAAACTGAAAATCTGCATCATTATTCCACTGTACGTAGTCTTTATACTGCACTGAGAAAGAATTTGATTCATCTTTTTTCTCTTTATTTCTCTCTGCCTCATTCTGCTACACATACACACCAACTACAGAGAGATCGTTGTTGTTTTTTATATACCACCAGTTCAATGACTTAGCAGTGTACAAGGAGGTGGGGGTGGGAAGCACTCTATGCAGACACCACCATAAAATATCACAATAAAATCAGTATACAACTTCCCAAAACTAATAAAAAGAGGCAACAAAATCAGCCTTCACCATATCGCAGGCTGCTAAAAAATCAAGTCTGTATTAAAAGGTCTTGCATTGCCTCTGACATTCTGGAGCTCCAACTAGCCTCCAAGGAGAATGGAGTTCCATAAGCTGAGATTGCCTCCTTGCCTGCCCTTGATGTTCTGACTTTGGCACACAGAAGATTCCTCCAGGAGGGCATCTCCAGCTGATCTGAAGGGCCGTGGCAGAACAAGCAAGAAGAGGCAGCCTTCAGGATAGACAGGGCTGTGACTTGTGTGGCAGGGCAAGCTGCCTATCACTGTCATTATCAGCAATTGGCTGGGAGGTGACAGCAGTCTTGGAGCAAAACAGAAACCAGTAAAGTTGAAGTGACATCACTTGCAGGCACTTCCTTGTTGGAAAGAGGCACAGGATACCAATCAGGGATGGAGGAGAAGAAAGTGAAAGAAAGAGAAAGGAATCTAGGCAAAACCATTATCAACACCAAATTTAGTTACTTTTTGTTGGGGAGAGGAATGCAAAGAGAACAGGAAGGCCTCCTTGAAGATTCAAGGGCTCCTTAGTAATTTCCAGTTATAGTTCTCCTGCTTAGAAAGGTTTTCAGCTTGACTTTCACTTCACACAGTCTCAAGCATCCATCTCCAAATTTATGTCTCCAGGTATTGCTAGGCTACAGTCCCAATCATCCTTGACCATTGGCTATGATGGCTGGCTGGGGAGACAATGGAGGCTGTAGTCCAACAACAAAGGACGAGTCAAGCTTAGGGAAGGTTGCTCTAAAGGCAGCCATTTCATCTACTCTGTACCCATGTAGACCATCAAGCTAACATGGCAAGAGCTCTTTCTCATCCCAGCACAGCTCAATCATCTGCATCACCCTGCCAAGTGGTAAGAAAGTTCACCCTCCATATTAAGAGCTTATCCAGACTTCCATTTGACCTGCCACTTTCCCCTGGGAAAACTCAATCTTTACCGCTGAATCGGAGCAAACGTCCATTGGGTTTTCCATGGATTGACGTTTGCTCCGATTCAGCACTAAAGAGTGGGTTTTCCTGGGGGAAATGGCGAGGAAAATGGAAAACCCGCTCGGACCTGTGCTTTCTAGGTACAGAAAAAACAGAAGTGTGGATGAACTCTAAATGCAGATGTGTGGTAGAACCTGGGTTTCTTAAAGCAACACTTTTAAGAGCTTTCCCAAGATCATCGTTTCACCAAACGCAACAACATGCAATTCAAGGCAAAGTTTTCAAATATATACTCCCAATTCCCCCCCCCCCCAATTTGTCAATTCTGAAAGTTTAGGGCATGTGAAGGACGTTTTGCACATCTCACACAATCAAAATGTCTCATTTATTGTGCACAACATTCTGAAGGTGGTACTTCTATGTCATGTTTCCAAAGCACTTCAATGCAAGCATTTAGTGATGGGGGAAATAATTGACTTTCCTGAGACAGCAATCACAAGAGCAATGCATGTGCTATGTGGAACAGTTGTGCGGATGTCCCTGTTGAATATTGTTTGTGGTGCAATTAGTGATGAGAACAACTCCTTCCATTCCACAGAGAGCTGCCTTACAGGAATCGCTAGGGACATGCCAAAGAGAGTTGCCTGTGCTATGAACATTTGAGCAGAATCACCCAAGCCCTCCCACCTTTCAGCAGCTCTTAGCCAAGCTTTCATCACTTATCCATGCCATAAAAGCTTCCTTTTTACTGATTTTTAAACAAGATTAGTTCATTTGCTACATATGCTCATTTAGTTAATGTTACCTGCCAACAGAAATTACGGTATAAGACATTAAAAAAAAAAAGGATGTTCTAGACATTTCTACCACATTGTAGTGTTCTTTTTTTAAAAAAAATAATATTTTATTCATTGCCATTCATAGCAGGGCTGTGTTTTATATTTTATTGATTCCTATGAAAGGATATGTGTCAAAGCTGATATAGATAAAGTAATTGGATTGAATTGGCTCTTTGTATACAGGATGAAGCTGCTTGAGGGTCTCAGGACAATTATGGGGGAAAGTATACATATGGAAGAGATGTCCAGGATTAACTGAATTGCAATAAATAGGAAATGCTCTAAGACATCACGTGCACCACAGCTCCACGTACCGAGTGGGGGGCTCATTTTGTGACTGCAGGAAACATACACAATGATACCCTGTTGACATAATAAGGAATTCAAGTGCAAAGCATGCATACAAAGTTGCTACCTGGATAGTTTCAAATTGACCTGCTTCTCTTTAATCCGCTACTTTAAAATTTCCACTCTTTTTCCTGAAAACTGCTCTTTCGTTGTCCCCCCCCCCTTTTGGGAGAAAAGTTGCAACACCACCCAGGTATATGTTCAGGATAAGGCATAGGAGATGCCTTTGGCTCTCATTTGGTCCAGAATTTTGCATCCATTGTTTATTGCTGTCTAGTTTCAGATTAGCTACAGCAGTGGCTGGGTGCATTTCTGTGGCTGCAATGCTAAAGTGCTTACTAGGGAGCAGGGCCCATTGACCACAGTGGAATTTATTTCTGAGATATACATGTGCAAGATCGCACTATGAGGCTCATTATTACTGTTCAAGGAACAGAATTTGCAAGTGTGTTCTCTTGCAACTCTGGAAGAGAACCCCTGGGTAAGAGAGATTGTGAGAAGCACATGATTTCTAGGGAGGGGAGCTCTGGGCTTCTTTCTTCTACTACTATTTTTTCTTTCTTTCTAAACTTAGTAGCACCCAATTAGGATTTCTCCTGTTTTAGAAAGCAGTTAGCGTGAGTGAGTGGAATGTCCATGTTGTTTCTTGTGCTATGCCATGCAGCTTGAGCAGATAATCAAAGCCAATTCACAGGCCCCATTAGTGAAGAAAGCCATGGCTGCCAGCCTCCCGGGCACAACTGTCGGGTAATTGTGAGATCAGAGGGAGGAAGATTGGAACAGCTCTTCAGCTGGGGAAAGCCTGTTTAGCAGATTATTTGGGGGGGAGAAGAAAGGGAGCGGGCTCTGGAAATAAACAAGGCGAAAATGGATTGGCTAAAAATTAGTGGCAGAGAGGAGGAAGGATGGGGTACAAACAGGAAGGCTGTGAAGAGCAACTTCAAGGAGCTATTTGAAAGTTGATTCAACAGCACTGGGACCATCCCTTCCCAGAGTGGGAAGGCCATAGGAAGTTTTTTCATGAACTACATATACTTGGCTTTAAAACGATCTCTCCCACCCATCCTGTGTGTGTGCGATTCTCATCCTCAGTGTTAGGTAATGAGACTTCTGAAATTTGTATACATTTAAATAAATTAAAGTATGCAAATATGTAATAAGTGTTAAGGCGGCAGTTAATTTACATCTTTCCTGCCATGTAATTAGCTGGAATTTGCATAGCATTTAGATGAACGGAGCATATGCTAAACTGCAGTCTTCTGTTTATTGTACAATATTCTGATGTGAAGGATGCAGTTCAGCTCTTAACAATTCTTAGCATATAATGAGTTGGAGAAGATGAGAGTTGGGAGCAAGAGAAAGAAAGGGAGGGAAATGGAAAATCGACCTTTTGTTGTTTTTACTTACTACTCTCTTTCTGCTCACTTAGATTTTTTTCTGCATTTTTATATAGGTATCGCGGACAATGAAGGCCAGAAACTGTCATATGTTTAAAAAGAAATCTGAGTTTTAGAATTGTACCCGCAACCCAAGAACCACATCAAATGACATCGGAGGCAATGGATGCCTCTATTATCATACCAATTTCAACTGTCTCTCGTTTAATTTCTAAAATGCATGCTTCAGGTTAATTAAGATGAGGTCCATTACGCACAATACCTGTAAACCACTAACCTATTTTGCAGGTATTGTGTGTAGCCGACCTCATCTTAATTTGCCTAAAGCATGCGTTTTAGAAATTCAGACAGGAGACAGTTGAAAGTGATATGATAATAGAGGCATCATTGCCTCTGGTGTGTACTCTCATCCCACTAATATGTCTCATGAAAAAAGGTTTTGCAGGTTTTTGGATTTTCTCAAAAAATCTTGACAGTGACACACAAGAAGTGTGCGCACACATGATGAGGACATAATAATAATAATAATAATAATAATAATAATAATAATAATAATAATTTTTATTTATACCCCGCCCTCCCCAGCCAAGACCGGGCTCAGGGTGGCTAACAAGCAATAATAATAATAATAATAATAATAATAATAATAATAATACAATATGCCTGTATCACACTTGTTGGCTGTGTACACATTATGCATTTAAAGTACATGACTTCTCCCAAATAATCATGGAAACTATTGTTTGTTAAGGGTGCTAGTAATTATAGGTCATGACAGTTCCCAGGATTCCTTGGGGGGAAGTCATGTGCTTTAAATTGTATGGTGTGTTTGCAGCCTTAAGATCTAACCATGCCTTTATCTGAAAAATGCACATTACTGGAAATCCAACCCACCCCCCTCAGACTTCCACTGGTGTACTACTCTCAACACTTGTTCGCATAATATCCATAATGTCTGGACAAGGTCCCATGGTTGTAAACATCCTGCTTCAACGTTTCTGACTGGAACACATCCAGCTTCAATTTTCCACCTTGGAAAGTTGCACTGGCAAAAGGCTCCTGGGTTTTTATACCTCTGCTGCCCAGGATAAAACAACCTCGCTGCCTTGTTTGCTTGCTTGCGAAATGCAGTAAGAGGCTCTCAGGACTCAAGAGTGCATCTCAAGCCTCGGAACTAGACATAAGTCAGAATTCTTCTTCTTAAGCTTGGGGGGGCGGGGTGTCTCCCTAAAGAGGGTATGCTGCATATTTGGATTGCTTTTCTCACTAATGGGGAAAAGGGAGCAGATCATCCCCTCTAGTTCTTGCTTGTTTGGCAGTGTGAGAACCAGAGAGAACATGCCATGCAGAGATTTTGTTTGTTTCAACTGCAAGAGTAGCTGAACTATGGCTGAAAAACAATTTGAAACTTTAGGGCGGTTTGAAAGAAAACGACCCATGTCATTCATCACTTTCATTTCTGTATCAATGGCAAAAGCTAAAACCAAGAGTGCTAGCGGAAGGAAGAGGTAGTAGCAAGTGGGGTAGAGGAAGCAAAGAAGCGTGGCAACTACAGATGCCTGGTTCACAGAGCGTCAACATGCAAAGCCACAGTCCAAGAGCACAGGAGGGAACAAAGGAATTCCCTGGGAAAGAGAGACCTGGGTGGGAAGCAGGCACTTGGTTGGACTACAACTCCCATCAGCCTCAGCCAGCACAGCCAATGGTCAGGGATGAGGGGAGGTGTAGTCCAACCGCATCTGGAGAGCCACAGGTTTCCCAATCCTGGACGACAGAGATTTGGAGTGGAATGAGATTAATACTGAGAATGCAGTAGAATGCAGTTCTTAGGTTCAGGTTATTTTGGCAGCTCCATGGCTAGTGGGCGGCAGAAAAGGCTTCTCTGCCCTCCTGGAACAACTGACAGTCCCAATAAGGTTAAAAGAGCTAAAATCCATGCAAGCAGGGTGAACAGCTTCTTTGTTCAACAACAGAACACCCTCTGTTATCATGGTGACCTGCTTCAGACTGCCTGGCATGCTTTATTGTTTATACCCCCAACTGTAAAGCCTTGCTTCTTGGTTTAGAGCCCCGCTGGTCCACAGGACAGAAGATCATAGAATCGCAAAGTCAGAAGGAATCCTGAGGATCATCTACTTAACTGCACTACTGTTGAAAGCCTTCAGCAAGCAACTCTCCCAAATCTAAGGAAACCTCATACAGTGGTACCTCGGGTTAAGAACTTCATTCGTTTTGGAAGTTCGTTCTTAACCTGAAACTGTTCTTAACCTGAAGCACCACTTTAGCTAATGGGGCCTCCAGCTGCTGCTACGCTGCTGCCGTGCGATTTCTGTTCTCATCCTGAAGCAAAGTTCTTAACCCAAGGTACTATTTCTGGGTTAGTGCAGTCTGTAACCTGAAGCGTCTGTAACCCAAGGTACCACTGTACTTAAAAATAAATAAATCCTGGAGCCAGCTCCTGGAGTTTCTACAGGGTGCAATGTGATTCAGGCCAGCTTTACTAAAAAAAACCCCAAAAGCAATTGTTACACTTCCTTTTTTATTATTATTATTCTTTACTGGCCTTGGGCCTTCCTGGCTTATCCTCCCGTCTCTTTCCCTGGTTATGTTGTGCTCACAAGGATGACCTGCTAATTTATGTCTGAATTCCTCCTTGTGTCCTGGTTTATGTCAGCCCCGGTTCTCCCTTCCCTCCTCCTGCGCACAGTAATGTGGCAGGCGACTCTTCCCAGCTGTTACAGGTGGACACAAGCACACAAGTTGTTTCATTATGCTAGTAAAGATTCATCAGCTCCTCCAGCATTTTACCTCTTTGGCCTTCACCTTCGGGGGATTGTGTGTCGTCATTTAAGGTCGATTCTGCAAGCACGCTATGATCAATTGCCATGTGGCAACAGCACGAGCTACCCATCCCAGCGGAGCGGCTTGCCAATTTATCTGTATTAATGCTAATCTGAATGTAGTAGTCCTAGGACCAGGACTGGGGAGGAAAACTACTTGTCAGCTAGACAGGATCAAACATAGGTTGGTGCTGCCCCCAGATCTCTGCTATCCCAGAGATGGTAAAAAATAGCAAATAAACTCATCAATTCCTGACCAAAAAAAGAGAGAAGGAGGGAGTGTTTCTATACAGAGAAGCTGCAAAGACATCTGCAAATGTGACATGTAGGGTGGCAGTGTTAACCGTGCCATGTGGGAATGCTTGCAGACGACCGCAGCGCTTGGCAACAATCAGTCAGGTCATGCATCCATGGCAGTGACCGTGGGAGGAAGGAACACTGGGAGGAGCAAAGAGAGAAGAAACACCATGGTGCATCTGCAGCAGCACAACCAGACACCTTAATCTGCCCCAGCTGCAACAAAATACGTCTCTCCCTTCTTGTTGTTTAGTCGTTTAGTCATGTCCGACTCTTTGTGACCCCTTGGACCAGAGCACGCCAAGCACTCCTGTCTTCCACTGCCTCCCGCAGTTTGGTCAAACTCATGCTGGTAGCCTCGAGAACACTGTCCAACCATCTCGTCCTCTGTCGCCCCCTTCTCCTTGTGCCCTCCATCTTTCCCAACATCAGGGTCTTTTCCAGGGAGTCTTCTCTTCTCATGAGGTGGCCAAAGTATTGGAGCCTCAGCTTCATGATCTGTCCTTCCAGTGAGCACTCAGGGCTGATTTCCTTCGGAATGGATAAGTTTGATCTTCTTGCAGCCCATGGGACTCTCAAGAGTCTCCTCCAGCACCATAATTCAAATGCATCAATTCTTCGGCGATCAGCCTTCTTTATGGTCCAGCTCTCACTTCCATACATCACTACTGGGAAAACCATAGCTTTAACTATATGGGCCTTTGTTGGCAAGGTGATGTCTCTGCTTTTTTAACTAGACATTTAGCCCCCATGCTTGAGGGTCTCCAACCCCGGATTCAGCAGAGATTCCCACTTTTTTCAAGGAGAGCAATTGTCTGGTGGAGTTCAAATTCTATTTCTCAATAAAGTCCTGGGACCGCTGAACTATTCCCTTGGCTGCTCTAACTGTTATCCCGTTTCACATTCTTGGTACAGATGATAAATGTGGACCACACCTCCCTCCCCCTGTCTACACTGTGCCTCGGTTTCCAGCCTCAAACTCACTGCTCCCTCCCTGCTTCTAGCCATTGGTTGATATGACTTGCGTCCGCTGCCCCTCCACCTTGGTGCGCTGGCCCCGGGGGCTAACCAAGAGGTGAGGTCTGAGTCTAGTCCGAAGTCGAAGGTGCAATATGAAGGCAGTCCATAGAAGTTGAAGCTGGGTGCAGGATAGGGCGTCGGGTGAGGTCAGGAGCTCCAGCAGGGAAGCAGGTCAGGGATCAGGCGGGAAGTGACAACCAACGGTGTTGCTCCCGCAACTTGGGACTGGGGCTGGCTGGCTTTTATCTCCCCCGAGGCATAGGGCTCGCTTTTATCCCCCGAGGCATAGGGCTGGCTTTTATCTCCCCCGAGGCATAGGGCAGCACCGATCCTCAGGTGACTCGCTTCTCCTGGCCTGGAGGCGAGCACTCCTCCTGCGGGAACTTAGCTCCCTACACTTCTCTGCCCTGAGCCTCTGCGGCTCAGGAAAGGCTGGAGGCGGCGCCATCGGCAATGGCGGATTCCCTCTAACTTCGAGGGAGCAACTCCGCGGAAATTGGGTCTTGCCGCTACGGCGAAGCGGGGACCCCCTTGAAAATCACAGGCGGGAGAAGCCTGTGACCGTGGGACTCGGCGGGCACCCTTAGCGTCCCCCCTATTTGCGAGGGAACCCCGCAAGGGGCTCCAGAGCGTAACGGGGAGTCTGGCGCGGTGCTGAGAGCCAACTGCTTTTTCCGTGGAGTGAAGCCGCACAGCTGTTGTCGGAGAGCGCCGACCTTTTTCCTGTGACAATTCGGCTAACAAACAACTACCCGTGAGTAGGTCAAGTTTAAAGATTGTGGAATATAAGGGAAAAAAGGATTAATTTGGCACTGAAGCAGGAAGGCGTAAACAGGAAGTCCGCCTTCCGTTTTCTGTATATAGATCAAAGCAAAGACTCTTTAAGCTAAGACCTGGAGAGTCATGTTTAAAAGGACTTAAATCCTAACATCAGACTAAAAGAATTCCCCCTCTGAATTGCAGGAGAGGGGAGGGAAGAGGAGAAAGTATTTTTTGCCTGCAAAAAAAAGAGGAGAGTAAAGGGAATAAAGACCACCACTTAATCCTTGGGAACGGACTGCCAGGATTAATAAAACCGCAGTATTGAGAGACGCACTGTTTATGGACAATGTTACTTATTGACAGTTAACTCTGCAAATGAGATACTCTTATTCTGAAGGGCTTCTTTGGACTTGAAACTGTTGCTTATTTTGTTGAAGGGGGACTCTGGAAAATTGGGAAAGACATTATATTGTTACCGTTGACTGTTACTGTGTCCCCCTAGAGGAACACTGAAATTGTTACAACTAGTTGGGGAATTTTCCATTGCTAACTGGCCAGGGAAATTTCCACTGCAAAACCAGCTACGAGCCGTGGGACTGACCTTGATCCTCAGATAAAGTGTTATGGCAGACTTGCCTCAGGAAAAGACAACAAGATCGGGTAAGGTTAGACTGACGCAGACCAGCATACCGCAGCAGCGCAGAGCATCCGCATCCGGCCCCCCTGTACCACAAGGAGAAGACCCTGCACAAACTGCAGCACAAACTGCAACACAAGGAAAGGATCCTGTACAAGTTGGGCCTAAAGGAATGGCATCTGAAGAGAGTTTTACTTCAGTATTAAGCAAAATTTATGAAACCTTGGAAAAATTAAGTAATCAAGTTACTGAACAAACAACTAAAATCGACCAAAACACTACCAGCATTAATAGTTTGGGGCAAAAGGTGAACTCAAACACAGAATCCATTGAAAGACTGCTGCAAAAATCTACTCTGAACCAAAAGGCAGCTGAGGAAGCACAGGAAAAAGCTTCGGCTGTGGAGGAAAAGATTACACCGATATGTAAACAACTTGAGGACCACCGGACGCTTCTGTCCATGATTGAGCTTAAGGAAAAACAGATTAATTTGAGGATCAGGGCAGTACCTGAACTTGAAAAAGACAGTTTAAGTGACTTTCTTACGCAGGAATTTGCAGACTTTTGGAACCTGGATGCTAAGCAAGATTTTAAGATAGTAAGTGCCTTTAGACTCGGAAGAGGAGGGAGAAAAAACAGGGTGAGAGACTGTTTGATTACCCTCCGAACGAAAGAAGAGAGAGACAAAATACTGAATCTGCATTTCCAGCAGACTTTGGAGATACAAGAATCAAGAGTAGAGATCTTCAAGGATATTCCGAAACATGTATTGGATCTTAGGGCTAACTACGGAGATCTGGTGGCCCTGCTGAGAAGAAACAGAATTGTTTTTAGGTGGGAGTTTCCCCAAGGCCTTTCTTTTACCTATAAAAGGAAAAAAACCAAAATAAGATCAGTGGAAGACAAAGAAAAATTTTTGAGAGACCACGAAGAAGACCTACAAAAAGAAGCTGAAGAAGAAGAAGAGCCAAGAGCATTAAAACCAGGATTACTAGACTTAGTATCACTACCTTTGGGATTGGATAAACCAGAGAAAGAGACACCACCGACAGAAGAAGAACAATTACTTGGAGCAGTTGGAGGAAAAGCAAAATAACCACACCATGTCTCTGCAACTACTAAGTTGGAATATTCACGGTTTTAATTCCCCGGAGAAAAGGAAAAAGGTTTTTCACTTTTTGAAAAAGGAACAACTGGACTTGATTTGCCTACAGGAAATTCATGTGATAGGGCTCCATAGGAAAGTACTGATTAATAAAAGATTGGGCCAAGAGTTTATTTCGTCAGACAAAGTTAAAAAGAGAGGAGTTGTAATCTATGCAAAAGGGAGCCTATCACCGAAATTTATTTTTAAAGATGACCAAGGAAGATTTGTGGCAATTGAAATACAAATTCACGGAGAGAAATTCTTGATAGTAGGAGTTTATGCACCAAATGAGGGGAAATCTGAATTTTTTAAGAAGTTGCATGAGACATTGTTGGACTACATGGAGTATAACATCATCATGATGGGAGATATGAACGGAGTGGTGTCCACAAATATGGATAAGTCACAAAGACAGGTAATTACCAAAGATGGCAGACTACCAAAAACTTTTTTTGACATGACTGACAACATGGACTTAATTGATACTTGGAGAACTAAGAACCCCTTGGGTAGAGAGGGAACTTTCTTCTCTGAAGCCAAAATGACATGGACAAGAATTGACCAAATTTGGATAACTAGAGGATTGGCTCCTAAAATTCGAAAAGCGGAAATTTGCCCTAAAACTTGCTCCGACCATAATGCAGTGAGAATGGAGATGAAATTAACACCAATTGGTTCCTTTAGATGGAGAATGAATGACACCCTGTTTAGAGACGCAGAAGTTACTAAGAAGGCCCAAAAAACTTTGAAAGACTACTTTGAGATAAACTTGAATACTACGGTTGAAAAAAGAGTAATCTGGGACGCAAGTAAAGCGGTTATGAGAGGGTTTCTGATTCAACAGAATGCAATAAAGAAGAGAACTCAAAATGAGAAAAAAGATAAAATTTTGGAGAAAATAAAAGAAGGAGAGAAGAAATTAAGAGCGAAACCAAAGTCGCAAGAGATTCTGAGAGAAATAAAGTTGTATCAAGTACAATATATGAAAATGGTAAATCAGGAAATAGAATGGAAAATCAAGCAGATGAGACAAAAGACATTTGAATCGGCTAATAAATGTGGGAAACTGCTAGCTTGGCAGATGAAAAAAAGACAAAAACTTAATACTATTACAAACTTGGAAGTGGAAGGAAAGAATATACAGAATCCAGTGGAGATTAGAAAGTGCTTCCAGAGATATTTCAAACAACTATATACACAAGGGCCACAGAAAGAGATCGACATAGATCAGTTTTTAAGAACAAATGGATTACAAAAAATCTCTCAAGAAAATAAGTTAATGCTTAATCATAAAATAACAGAACAGGAGGTGGAAGGTGCCATCCAGAATATGCATTTGGGCAAATCTCCAGGGCCGGACGGTTTAACCTCAAAATATTATAAATCTCTGAAAGATTGGCTAATTCAACCACTAAAGGAGGTTTGTAATGAAATTTTGGAGGGGAAAAAAGCGCCAGAGTCGTGGAAGGAAGCTTGTATTACACTTATACCGAAAACTGAGTCTGAAAAAACACAACTTAAGAACTACCGCCCCATATCCCTACTCAACGGGGATTACAAAATTTTTGCAGATATTTTGGCTAAAAGATTGAAAAAAGTATTAGTTGAGGAGATACACAAAGACCAAGCTGGCTTTCTCCCGGGTAGACACTTGTCTGATAACACGAGAAACATAATTAACATTTTAGAGAAACTGCAAGTGAACATTAATACTAAAGCAGTTTTGATATTTGTTGATGCGGAGAAAGCTTTTGATAATATTTCTTGGAGTTTTATGAAGAAAAATCTTCAGGGGATGGGGGTTGGTCAAGGTTTCGAAAACGGTATAGGTGCAATTTATTCAGAACAAAAGGCGAAAGTGATAGTTAACAACGTGGTGACAGAAGAATTTAAGATGGAGAAAGGGACACGACAAGGCTGCCCAATTTCCCCATTGCTTTTCATTTCGGTCCTGGAGGTTTTGCTAAACATGATTAGAAGGGACCATCTGATTAAAGGTATTCAGGTCGGAGCTAAACAGTACAAACTTAAAGCATTTGCAGATGACTTAGTATTGACATTACAGGAGCCAGAATCTGGTACTAAAAGAGTATTAGAATTGATTCAGGAATTTGGTCAAGTGGCAGGATTTAAGTTGAACAAGTTAAAGACTAAGGTTCTTGAGAAAAATTTAACACCGATTGAGAAAGAGAGGTTTCAGAAGGAGACGGGTTTAACACTGGTTAAGAAAGTAAAATACCTGGGGGTTAACATGACCGTTAAAAACTTAAATTTATTTAAAGATAACTACGAGAAATGTTGGTCAGAAGTGAAAAAGGATCTTGAAATATGGTCAAATTTGAAGCTTTCCTTGTTTGGTCGAATTGCCGTTATAAAGATGAATGTATTGCCAAGAATGTTATTTTTATTTCAATCATTGCAAATTTTGGACAAAATGGACTGTTTCAAGAAGTGGCAGAGAGATATTTCTAGATTTGTCTGGCAGGGCAAGAAGCCCAGAATGAAATTTAAAATATTAACTGATGCAAAGGATAGAGGTGGATTTGCCCTGCCAGACCTTAAACTTTATTATGAATCAGCAGCATTTTGCTGGTTGAAAGAATGGCTGCTTCTTGAGAACACAGACATTTTGGATTTAGAAGGTTTCAATAACGTTTTTGGGTGGCATGCATATCTGTGGTATGACAAGGTTAAAGCACACAAAGCATTTAAAAACCATATTGTCAGAAGAGCATTGTTTAATGTCTGGACAAGATATAAAGATTTACTTGAAAATAAAACCCCAAGGTGGCTATCACCGATGGAAGTGAAGGCTCAGAAAAAGCTCAATATGGAGGCTAAATGGCCAAAATATTGGGAGATTTTGGAACAGGAGGGTGACAAACTGAAATTGCAGAGTTTTGAGAAACTAAAAGATAAAGTGCGAGATTGGCTTCATTATTATCAAATAAGGGAGGTTTACAACTTGGACAAAAAAACTGGTTTCCAGGTGGAAAAATCAAAATTGGAAACAGAACTGTTAGATCCCAAAACTAAGATATTATCAAGAATGTATAACTTGCTGTTGAGATGGAACACTCAGGATGAAACGGTTAAATCTGCTATGATAAAATGGGCACAAGATGTTGGACATAACATAATGTTTGCTGACTGGGAACAGTTGTGGACCACAGGTATGAAATTCACAGCATGTAATGCCTTAAAAGAGAATATTATGAAAATGATATACAGGTGGTACATGACACCAGTCAAGCTTGCAAAAATATATCAATTGCCTGATAATAAGTGTTGGAAATGTAAAGAAAATGAAGGTACATTCTTTCACCTTTGGTGGACCTGCCCAAGGATTAAGGCTTTCTGGGAGATGATCTATAATGAAATTAAAAAGGTATTTAAATATACCTTCCTGAAGAAACCAGAGGCCTTTCTCCTGGGCATGGTCGGCCAATTGGTGCCAAAGAAGGACAGAACTTTCTTTATGTATGCAACAACAGCAGCAAGAATTCTCATCGCAAAGTATTGGAAGACACAAGATCTACCCACCTTGGAAGAATGGCAGATGAAAGTGATAGACTATATGGAACTGGCGGAAATGACTGGCAGAATCCGAGACCAGGGAGAAGAGTTGGTGGAAGAAGATTGGAAGAAGTTTAAAGGCTATTTGCAGAAACATTGTAAAATTAATGAATGTTAAAATGATGTTGGATTGAAATGAAGTGGCTTTAGCAATAAGGTTAAAAAGAATATGTAAAAATGGACTGATAATTAGATGAAAATATAAAGTTATAATATGTTAAGATATAGAATTAAGATAAAAACAAAGAGGGAAAGGATTTGCTGAATTAACTATGTGAATTGGAATACAAAAAAGGGAGGTGTGAGGAGGTCAGGAAACAAGTAATTGAAATATAAGATACGAAAAGATTGATCTGTTTTTAATTGTTTTTTATTTCTTCATGTATTTTATATTTTTCTTTGCATTTTTGTATCTTTTTTCTTTTTCTTTTTCTTTTCTTATCCTGTAATTCTCTTTTGTCTGTAAAATTTCAATAAATATCTTTTTTTAAAAAAAAGGAAAGGCTGGAGGGTTACCGGACCCAGAGGCAACCTCAGCTTCCTCTGACGGGGCTGAGAGTGGAGCACCTGCAGGCAACGGGTCCTCCATCACCTCAGGAGCCAGAGCAGACTCAGCTGGTGCCTGCACCTGAGGATCCAGCACAGGTGAGGACCCTTCAGGCTCATGCCCCAGCCCCGGCTCAGCTGGTTCTGGAGGCAGGGAATCCTGTGCAGGCTGGGATTCCTCAGGTTCAGCATCCGTATCCAATTCCCAGGCCATCACACTGGGTTTCTGAGGCCTGGCATGGCTTACGCTTCAGCCTGTCAGGGAGCTCCAGCCTCTGTTTGTCAGTGCCACCCAGCACTCCCCTCCTCCCTCATACGCTGCTGCCCTCGCTGCTGCAAATGACACACCAGAGTGATTCCATTAGCTTCTCCCAGAAAAATTGGCAAAGGAGAAGTCAGATTTCATGGTCCTTTAATTAACCCCGGGCAGGGATGAAATGAAGGCCGCAGAGAGGGCAAATGGCTTCTGACTCGATGCGGTGCCTCGCTAGAAAGAGCATGCGGTGCATCTGGAGCCGAAAGGCAAGGGCTCAAATGATGGAGGGGTATCTAAGCCAATTTTGGGGGGCGTGTGTGTGTGTGTGGTTCCTGAAAAATGGAAACAGGAAGACAGTAAGAGAAGAGGGAGGGATAGAGTATAACTCTTTCTGTTTTCTCCCCCTACCCAATATTTTCTCTTTGGCTAAGTCTGCAATTTCTGTCATTTCTGTCAGCAGTAACCCACTGTAATTAAGGGAGCAAATAAAACATGCACCAATTAGCGGTGCAGCCAGCACTGTAATGGAGCCACTTCTCAGTGAGGCACGGCCTACTCTCCGACACACATACATAGCAATACTGACTTGAGTACCAGACAGTCACTACGTGATGAAATAGAGTCACTTCTTGGGTACGTTGTGGGAGATGTTTAAACACATAAGCAACCAGGGTTAGCCGCACAGGGAAATGGTGAAAAAGCAGGAAGACAGCTTCATGTAGGTCTTGCGCATATGTCTGACTGGCTGGTTACTTCTTTCCTATTCAGGCAGGTGTAATTTTTGGCTCAAATTGTCCCCAGGACAGAGTGGTCCTGTAACTGTTGTGCCACCGAATATGTTAGAATCTGGGCTGGTGAAAAGCAACAAGTCCGAACAGAAAGTAAGCAGCCCGACAAGAAACCATCACATTTACAAACATGGAACGGCAATGTCAAACCCTCCCGCTGGTTGCCACCTGAACCTTTTACTTAGTTACTACATTTATACTCTGATCTTCTCAAGTGGGCCAGACTGGTCTCCTGGCAGTCTCCCATCCAGATGTCTTGCAGGGCCAGGGCCAGACTCTCCAAGTGTCCCCAGGGACAGTCCCAGATTTACAGAAGTCACCCCAGTTTTCTGATTTGTTTCCAGAATGTCCCATTTTTCATTAGAATGTTCCTATTTTCATCAGAGTGATTTTGGAGGGTATGGTAGGATGTCCCTATTTTCATC
Organism: Podarcis filfolensis; assembly: GCF_964270895.1. NCBI lineage: Eukaryota > Metazoa > Chordata > Lepidosauria > Squamata > Lacertidae > Podarcis > Podarcis filfolensis. Next base: position 97,680,620 of record NC_139605.1, on the reverse strand, counting down.
GGAGGGTATGCACTTATGTGCCCCCTGAGCCAAGGAGATATGTAACTATGCAACTTTTAGAAGATATCTGAAGGCAGCCCTGTATAAGGAAGTTTTTTAATGCTTTATTTTCATTTTTATATATGTTGGAAGCTGACCAGAGTGGCTGGGGCGACCCAGTCAGATGGGCAGGATGATGATGATACTAATAATAGAACAGGACGTCCCTATTTTCATTGGAGAAATGTTGGAGGGTATTAGAGGTTCCCCATTCTGCCTCAAACTGGGCTAGACCATTGGTCCATCTAGCACAATACAGGGGACGCTCAGGTTGTGAACATGATCTGTGCCGGAGGCACACTCACAATCTACAGCGACACATTTGCGCACATGCGGGTTGCAATTTGGCGCTTTGGCGCATGCGCAAAGTGCGATTTAATGCTTCTGCGCATGCGCCGAAACCCAGAAGTAACCCATTCTGGTACTTCCGGGTTTCGGCGTGTCCATAACCCGAAAACGCGCAACCCGAGGTATGACTGTATTTACTCTGATGAATAATGACTCGCCAGGGTTTCAGGATTCCTAGCCCCGCTGGGCATTGAACCTGGGACCTTCTGGATACAAAGCAGATGTTCTAACCACTGGCCTACGGTTCTCCTTCTTGGTTTAGAAGTGACTAACTGGGATAAGTAAGTAGCTCCCCTTCAGTGATCAAATTATATACTAGTCTGGCAACGTTATGCTTCAAAAGACACAGCAGGCAGGAATAAAGGCATTTCAGTTAGTTGGGGCTGCGATTACGGACTTTGTTGAATGACTAGGAACACATTTGGTTTGCCCCATCAAACCCCACACAGATGGTAAGGTATAATAGGTACAATTCCATGGTGCATCAGTTCATGAAGATGCTTTCCAATCAGCAGTGGCTAGGACTGGTTCAGAACAAACAACGCATGAATACACCAACGTCTTGAGAGGATGAAAGACCCATCAGATGCATTTAGTGCTGTTGTGCTCCATCAGTGTGAGCTCTGATCCCTGGTGGGGAGAGATCCAGCTGGGGTGGGAAGGAGCTGCATGATATGAACCTTCCCAAATGGCTTGTAATGCGGTTTGTGCAACTTCTAATTTGATTTCAGAACAGCTAAGGTTATTCTGGTCTCTGTGAAGTGCCAGTGCCATCTGCTCTGTGTTCAAGGTAGAGAAGAAGCACAGATGCAGGAGAAAAGTGTTCCTTAATTTCTCTATTGATCATGCAGTTGTTAGGCCACGGCAGAGCCTTTGGAGTTAGCTGTTTCAATGCTCCCTGCTCCTCAGTGCCATCTGCTATATCCCACAAAACAAACCTCCGGCCAGAGAGCTGTAATGTTTGGAAAACCTCTCCTGCGGACTGGGACTTTCTTCTTCTCACAACAGCAGTGGTGAACTGGTGGTTCTCCAGCTGTTGCTGGACTACAACTCCCATCATCCCTAACTATTGTCCCTGATGACTGGGGCTGATGGGAGTCGTAGTCCAACAACGTCTGGAAGGCCACAAGTTCCCCAGATATGCCTTATAGAGCTACGATTCTGAGAGTGGTTTTACAGTCAACCCAGGGAATTCTGGGAATAGGGGTCTCCTAACTTTCAGCACCCCTAACAAATTACAGTTCCCAGGGTTCTTTGAAGAAAGCCATTGCTGTTAAAGGAGTATACGTAATAGTGCTTTAAAGGTCTTCTCGGTAGTGGTACCCACCCTGTGGAACACCCTCCATCAGATGTCAAGGAAATAAACATCTATCTGACTTTTGGAAGACATCTGGAGGCAGCCCTGTTTAGGGAAGTTTTTAATGTTTGACGTTTTATCATGTTTCTAATACAGTGGTACCTCGGGTTACATATGCTTCAGGTTACATATGCTTCAGGTTACATACGCTTCAGGTTACAGACTCAGCTAACCCAGAAATATTACCTCAGGTTAAGAGCTTTGCTTCAGGATGAGAACAGAAATTGTGCTCCGGCGGCCCGGCGGCAGGAGGAGGCCCCATTAGCTAAAGTGGTGCTTCAGGTTAAGAACAGTTTCAGGTTAAGTACGGACCTCCGGAACGAATTAAGTACTTAGCCTGACGTACCACTGTATTCTGTTAGGAGCTGCCCAGTCAGATGGGCGACATACAAATAATAAAATTATTCTTATCATTATTAAGGTATGGAATCAGGACCAAAGCACAGGCAAGGAGCAAGCCAGAAGTCACAACTGAAAGGCAAGCTGGGAAGCAGGAGCAAGATAACCCATGTTATCTTGAAACAGAGAGCCCCTTATACTTCTGCCTGCCCAGAGGAATCCAACAGCCATTATGGGTTGGTGGAGTCAGTCTAGGACCTGAAGATACTTCACTGAGAAGCTGCCACCTGCAGTTCAGTGATTCACCACACAGGGCAGCCACACATAGACCCAGCAATTCCCAACAGCCACAGTCTCTTGACGATGCAACAACGCAACCAAGGTGACAGTTTTTTATTTACACATGAGGGCTCACTGGGTAGTGACAGGCAGCTACCTTTGGGAAACACTCTTGAAAGGCCAGCTGCGTTCTGGCCTTTGCTACACGCACAGGCCGGGCTATCATTCAGACGACCTTTGTTGGTGCCAGAAGCTGTGACCTCAGCATGCCTCGCATGGTCAGCTGCCACTCTCCAGCCCAGAACTGGCTGCATTTCAGCCACGCTGCTGAGTGCACAGACCCAGGCTAAACGGTAAAGGCTCATTATCCCTTCACAGCTGTTCCCTTCACTTGCACAACAAGGGCTGCTGCCGGAGGCAGCCACTCTGCTCATGCTTGGGAAAACCAAACCAGAAAATCTGCTAAGGAGAGAGTGGGAGGGGGGAGTTTCCTAGGTAGAAGATGTAACCTGGGCAGGTTGCATTACAGCTGGGGGGGAGAGCATAGTCTTAAAGGGCAAAAGCTACAGTGGCAGGGAAGAAAGCAACTAGAGAAGAAGGTATAGAGGGTTTTAAAACAGGGGCATTTGGGGAGAGAAGGAAACTTGCATGCAAGGTATGACAGTTATGTAAGACGAATTGAAGTGATAGATGGAAATGGAAGCCCTATTAATGTGGTGCAGTGATACCTCTGCTTAAGAACTTAATTTGTTCTGGAGGTCTGTTCTTAACCTGAAACTGTTCTTAACCTGAAGCACCACTTTAGCTAATGGGGCCTCCTGCTGCCGCCGCGCTGCCAGAGCACGATTTCTGTTCTTATCCTGAAGCAAAGTTCTTAACCCAAGGTACTATTTCTGGGTTAGCTGAATCTGTAACCTGAAGCGTCTGTAACCTGAAGCGTATGTAACCCGAGGTACCACTGTATTTGTCAATAGGTCATTTCCATGCTGACTGCGGAGCAAGAAGAAGAGTTTTGGATTTGATATCCCGCTTTATCACTACCCGAAGGAGTCTCAAAGCGGCTAACAGTCTCCTTTCCCTTCCTCCCCCACAACAAACACTCTGTGAGGTGAGTGGGGCTGAGAGACTTCAGAGAAGTGTGACTAGCCCAAGGTCAACCAGCAGCTGCATGTGGAGGAGTGGAGACGCCCATGCTCGCCCCATTTTTCTGCTTGCAGAAATCCCCTGCATGCATTTAAAGGATTCTGCCTGATGGATTGTGCTCCCAATCCAGATTGGGGCCCACTAAAAATCACTGTAGCTTTCTACCAAAAACCACTTGCCCACACCTCCTTTTTGCCCCCACAGATGCTGCTTGCAACAGAGAAACAAGACAGCAGCCAGAGAGGGGAATTTGTTTTCCAGCAGGAAAAGGGCACAGGGGTCCTTGATCCAGATCAGAAGCCAGGTGTGTATGTCTTCCAAATTGGGAACTAACAGCTGCTTCTTGTCCATAATTTAAGTACACTTTTTAAAAAAGCATGAATAAAAGTGCAGTATGGCCCTGAGAGAGGGGAAACAGACTGAGACATGCTGAATAAACAAGTGAAACAATGAATGCTTTCCAGTACGTTTCCGAGCACAATTCAAAGTGTTGGTGCTGACCTTTAAAGCCCTAAACCGCCTCGGTCCTGTATACCTGAAGGAGCGCCTCCACCCCCATCGTTCAGCCCAGACACTGAGATCCAGCGCAGAGGGCCTTGTGGCAGTTCCCTCATTGCAAGAAGTGAGGTTACAGGGAACCAGACAGAGGGCCTTCTCGGTAGTGGCATCCGCCCTGTGGAACGCCCTCCCTTCAGATGTGAAGGAAATAAGCAGCTATCTTATCTTTAAAAGACATCTGAAGGCAGCCCTGTTTAGGGAAGTTTTTAATATTTAATGCTGTATTGTTTTTAACACTCGATTGGAAGCCGCCCAGAGTGGCTGGGGGTATAGATAATAAATTATTATTATTATTATTATTATTATTATTATTATTATTATTATTATTGAAGCACAGGTTGCCTAACTCACACACTCCCAGGCATGTGCTCACTGCTAAGAGGGATGCTCATGTTGCACATCAGTTTCTTGTATCGCCTTTCCAACTCTTCTCCTTTTGCCCCCTTCTGTCAAAAACCTACAGATTGCATTCCCTTCAGGGCAGAGCCCGCATTTTCCCTCTCACTGACAGTGCTACATACATAAAAAGCGCTCCTCCATCCTCGGTGCTAAGCAGACACAATAGTGAGGAGTAGTCGGGGTAAGGAAAATAATCAGTTTCCTTATTAGCCACATTTGTCCCCATCCAGCTCTTCTGGCTCTGGACTCCTTCTGGACATTAGGTCCACAAGAGGCTCACGTTTGGTGCTAAGTTTACCTGTCTGCTCCCTTATCACCCCAGCCAATAACTCCTCCAGACATCTGAGTGGTCAGCGATACTGCATGTGGAGTACAGATTGGGGTCCACCTCGCTGGCAGCCTTAATGGTAACTGACGATGTCATTATTCAGTTGGAGCAAGGGATGGAGGATGATTGACATTTTGTCAGGAGGGAACTTGGGTGACTCGGCCGTGATTGATGGGCTGGGTGTATCAACAGGCCATTTCCAATTCACTTCTTGCAATCAACGGCTGCCCAGGAGAAGAGTAATTCATTCCCCTCTAACCCCCCCTCCCCTCCCCAACAATCTGCCGCTTCCCTTCCAGCATCAGAAAATATCCAAGTGACACAGACACTGTCGCCTACAAATCATTCCTGGCTCACACATCGGAGAGGGGAGAGATGTTGATCTGAATGCTGTTGCTCCCATAGGCCCTTGGAGCATTGGAGTCACCTGAGAGCACATTTTGGGGGAAATGCTCTTAGGATGCCAGGCACAGACACTCCATCTTCAAGTCCAGGCACAAAAGGGCAGCCCTGAGGTCCAAGCCAAAACTCATTCAGATGCTTTTCACTGGGGGAGACAGAATTCCTGAAGACCCACACTCTGTTCAGACCAGAGGAGTGCTTCAAGCCTGGTCTGGCAAGTGATGGGGATCGGTCATGGGCACAGAAGGGTCTTCATGGTCCTCCCGACTGACTACTTATTGCGGCCATGGGGCATCCAGGTGAAAAGGTGCTTCCTACTTTCCCAGTCATGCACTTCAGTATCAAACTGGAGGTACAGGAAGTGATCTTTGGGTCAAGCTGCAGGACACGTCCCCCACCAGTTTAAGGCTGTGGTCAAAGTGTTGGGTTTGGACATGGCGAACCTACATTCAAATCCCTGCTCAGCCAAAAAACTCACTGAATAGCCCCTGGCAAGTCACATGTCACTACAAGGTGGTTATGGAGGACAAAATACAGTGTGTCTGTTAACTCACATACGCTAACCTGAATTTGTTGTGGAGTGGAATAAATGCATTTGTGATATTAGCACCAATCTCTTGGCGTTCCCATGGCATTTTGCCCAACCTTCAAACCTTTCTCCTTCTCTTCTTTTACTCTCCAACTCTCATCCTACCCTTCAACTAGCACCACTCCCTTTTGAAACTTCCTTCTCCCACCCCCAGTCTCCTGTCCCTTCACAACCTGACCTATCATTCCATTTAGCCACCAGGTTTTCACAACATCTCCTGCTTTTCTCTACCTACCTGCCTGTTCAATCCCTCCATTTCCTGTGGGTGGCAGCAGCCACACAGGCCTCCCACTTTGCAATTCATTGTCGCCGCCACCACCTCACCAACCACTGCTCCTTCTCATTCCAAATCCATTCACAAAACCGTAGAATGGAGGGCGGCATGAACAGCAAAGGCTATCTATCCCATGCCTTTCACAAAGGAAAGGACTCCTTGGTTGCTGAAACATCAACAGAAGCTTGGCCAAAGCTGAAAGCAAGGTGAAGGCACATCAATGTGTGGTTTACAGTAAGGAAGGGTGTGATGGAGCAGTAAACAATCCACTGACCACCTGCTTCTCTGCTCAATAGGTGGGATACACTTCCCTTTTCGTTACTGTTAAATGCAGCTGGCTGGACTTCAACCCTAAGTCTTAGACCAGGGTGGCCATTGTGGTGCCCTTTGGATGTTGATGGAACATCATCCCTGACCATTTGCCCTGCTGGATGGGGTTGTGGGAGCTGTAGGAAGAGGACACTACATTGGCTATTCTTCTTCGGCATAGACCTTTTCCATATGCGCCAAAGGAACTCCCCAGACTCAGAAGCAAAAGTAAGGTTTTCTTTAGTATAGGAAGTAGCTGCAAGCCATTTAATGTCAGGATTGTCTGATGATTGCTTTATGTTGTGGGAGGCTGATCTTGCTTTTATATGGATCATTGAAAACAACACTGTGTGTTCATTGTCCACGTACATTCCTGGTACAGTGGTACCTTGGGTTACAGACGCTTCAAGTTACAGACTCCGCTAACCCAGAAATAGTACCTTGGGTTAAAAACTTTGCTTCAGGGCGAGAACAGAAATCGTGCAGTGGCGGCGTGGGAGGCCCCACTAGCTAAAGTGGTACCTCAGGTTAAGAAGAGTTTCAGGTTAGGAATGGACCTCCAGAACAAATTAAGTTCTTAACCTGAGATACCACTGTATTTGACTTGTGCCTTCCTATTGCAGAATGTGAACACTTGTTTTGTTGTGCCCCAAATGTGTCAGCCTCATCTTTCCAAATTCTCCCAGGACCTGAATATGCTTTGGCTGCTGCTCTTGGGAGCAGATTGTGCAAGGATTGTACCCGCTCATGCCAAGTATATGGCCAGTGCCAAGTTGGACCGAGATGCCAGAATGAAGAAAAAATCTGCGGTGTATGAAAAAAAGCATAGGGAACTCACAGAGACAGAAATGCATGCAAGTGTGCAGACACGCACATCCGAGTGTTCATGCCTTTGCCTGAAATGCTTGCTGATCTACCAGGCATGCCTTGTAAGTGAGCACAGAGTCAACAAAAAATCAGATATACACACCTCTGTAGTATTCTCTCTGCATCCAAGCATAGTTCAGTAAGTGTTCTACCTTGCACAACACAAACACAAGCAGGAATATACACCTGCCCTCACCAGCACAGCCCACATGGGTCTACACCCAAGCCTGAAGCCCAGCTCTCACCACTGCATGCATCTGTGTCAGGAGCCCGCTATCTCTGCCATGCTTTCCAATTGGTGGTGGCTCAGACTGGCCCCCACCATCAAAGGTTGCTCATTCTAAATCCTTTCTTTGCCCATCTGCTGTGGCTGTTTACACTCTGCTTGCTAATTAGAGACTAATTAGTGAGTGCAGAAATTCATCACTTTCCAAACACACATAGTGGTGGGGAGAAGCCAGCGGCAATGCCAGCAACATCTGTTCTGCAGCTTACAGCCAGGGTGGTCCAGCAAATGTGTCCAGGATAGGCCGGTGTCCAGTTTTTTTGGCCAGGCGCAGCGAACATTCAAGGGCACTCTTCACTAGGGATGGGCAAATATCTCGATTTTGGTTTCTACTCTTTCCAGATATGAAGTTCATTTCTCCAACATCCATTCACCAATTCTGTTTTTTTTTGGTGTGTTTTTTGAAAGAGGCCCTCATGAAAATTCATCAAGTGTTGTGGTGTGAATTTCTTTTCTTTCTTTTTCTTTTTGTTATGCTGCCCAATACACACATTTTTGCAAGGAATTCCCCCATATATTTCGTATGCTATTTAATCTAATAAATGCATCTTTATGTGCACTTTGCCTCGTATAGGCATTTCTGTACACATTACTTGGTGGAGAACTAACTGAAAAATTCAGAGAAGTGTGAGTTTCAAAGGATAAATGCATTTTGGTGCATGTATTGTTTCAGGAAGTGCGAATTAGGTAAATTTGCCAGTATTTCTCTCCCACTCCTACTCCAACTCACCTACAATTGTGATGTAGATCACAACTACTACACAACCCCCTGATTGCACTGCCTTGGGTTTGAATTCCACTCCGCATTAATTCACCTAAATCCTGCCTGTCCTGTTGCTTCCTTGACACCTTTCAGCCTCGTGTCCAACAGCCCTCCTGGTATTAATAATAATAATAAATTTTTATTTATATCCCGCCCTCCCCAGCCGAAGCCAGGCTCAGGGCAGCTAACAACAATAAAATACAACCCAAACTCCCCAACCCTTCTGCTGCCATTCAGATCCCTTATTTTTTATGATTCATACAGGAACTTCACACACTGCAGGAAGATGACTGCTCTTTGCCAACAAGACACCTTGGGCTCTTCAACCCAATCCTTCAATCTGCCCAAATCTTCTTTGGCAAGCTAGAACCCCTGAAGTGCCTCGCAAACCTTCTTGTGGTGGAAAAGCCAAGCTGACTTTTCCACTATAATAAGGCACTGAGGCCCAACAAAATTCAGATTCATGGTAAGTCCCTTTGTATGTCCAGAACTGTAGCAGATATAACCACTTACACACACATACATATAAACACACATTTACACAAATAACCATTTTTGGACCACACCAATTTTGACAGCAGCAGAAAAAGCTATCGGGGTGTATCCAAAGTAGTGCTGAGTAATCCATCTTATTAACACAAGGATTTCTGCTTGAGCAACTGGACTTCCTTCCACTGTGCCCCCCACCCAGAATCTGTTCTAGGGTTCCCCCAACCCTCTGGAGCAGATCTGGGGAGGACAGTGGGAGGAGGAGAAGTCCCACTGCACAAATGGAAAGTCCAATACTGATGGGATACATTAGTTGGATTTTTTTTTTAAGTAGCCACAGTGCTGGGGTGGGCAGCAGTGTATCAATAATTTGAGTGGAGAGGGGTCAGTAATGCCCATCTTCAGCAGATCTGCATGGAAGAGTGGGGGCTTTGTCTTTCTGCCCATTTGCATGCGTGCAAGAATGAGTGTGGGTATTTCTGCCCATTTGCATGCATGCAAGAATGAGCCACAATCACTTTTGGCCACACACAAGCAAACACTGAAGGATTGGCCAACTATGAATGTAGCCACCGCCTGTCCTCAATAAGACTGAATGACATTCCATTTATTATTGGGTCTTATGCTTATTTATGATGTCAACCCTGCAAATAAACCCATGGGAATCACTAGTCTAGAAAAACATTTAATAGCCTACCTGCCCACTTGAAACACGTCTTGCACATTGATGACTCACAAGACAAAGCAAACCAGCTCCCTTCCGATTTATAAGATGTGTCTTCGTGTGGGTCAGGCAAGAGGCTGTTTACAAGCATTTATTATGATTTTTTAAAAAAAACATAATAAAAATGCTTATTGTTTAATTGCAGGAAACCACCCTGATTTCAAGAAGAGGGCAGGCTAGAAATACTTAAGGTGAGTGCACCCATTTCAAAACTCTGGTCTCAACTCTGTCCACATGTTTGCAAAAGGACGGGTGTATGAAAAACATTCTCTGCCCTTGTGTCCCCCCCCCAACAGCTTGTTCATTGCTGGGGATGCTGTTCAAAACAAAACCCCACCCTTGATGAGACTCCCCTGCTTGAAGGCCGTCTCCAGATCAAACTGTCTGAGACATGAAGCTACTAAGAGGATTTTGGACTGGATGTGGGTGAGCATTGTGGGGGAAACAGAATGTGGTGGGTGGGGAGGAAGAATTGAGATAATCACCTCCCTCCTATCTTGTCCCTGCTGGCCTTTTAATACTAGAAGGGGCTAATCCCTCCTAATGGGATCAAACTCTTTGCCACTTTATTTACATAACGGACATTCAGTGTGCAGCCCCATGCATTAGGGAAAGGGGGCAGGCGGTGAATCATTATATAGGGCAGGAGAGCATTGGGATAGCCCAAGGATGACTCTGATAATGGGTAAATGGAACCTAATGCCACCTATAATGAGTCAGGGGAGGGAGGGAGCGAGCATGAGCGACTGTCTCCACTGCTCCCAATAAATCCCTTTGTACAGAGGGGCAGTGGTTTTTCCTAAGCCTGCAAAATTGACGCGGATTCCCTGCCAGGCAGCCAAATGGACAAGGCTGCTAACAAGACAGATAATGCAGGAGTCCATCAAAAGGGGATTAGAAATCCGTACGTTCCACCGTGTACCAAACATACCCATCAGTCACATACCTTCCCCCCCCAAAAAAACTGGCTCAATGTTAGAAAGATGTCACATTTAAAGCTAGGCCCTATTCGTGCCAGTGCCTCTTTCATGGGACGGAGGAGATGCCAATGAGAATTGCTGAAACTTTGGGTTTTGCAGCGGTTTGGACATGGAAGGAATGAGACAATGGGTAAGAGAAAGATGGTGGGAGGAGAACACCAGATATAGAGGAACACAGGAGGTTGCCTTACACCAAATCACACCACAGGCTCAGCATTGTCCACAATGACGGCAGGGGATTTCCTGAGTTTGGACAGGGAGGTCCTGTCTGGAGATGCAGCAGAGTTTCTGTGCACAAAGCCAGATTATCTACCACCCTTCCCCTATATGGAATCTCCAGGAAGAAATGATTGGAAGGAGGAGGAAACTCTTAAGAAAAGGGGACACCAAATAGATGGGTAACTCTCTCATGGTGTCAGGAATGAGCCTGCTCCTAGTGTATTGTATTGTAACTCAACAGCCTGCTGCGGAACAGAGAGAGTTAGATCTGACACAGGCGGAACAGCAGTCAGTACACAGAGCAACTCCCCCGCCCCTTGGAATGCTGGCTGCCGAGGAAACGACTGAGAGCGGGCTGGAACCCAGCCAAAGCTCTCAGGAAGTTCAGACAGGCATGAACAGGAAGGGAGACAGTTCGTCACAGCAAGAAGAGACGGGAACTAATCCAATCAGTCCAAGGAGTCGACGAATGAGAGGGTTGCTAGATAGGAAGCAAGACGTAAGGGGCGAAAGTTCAGTATCTTCTGGAGATGCTGGAAGAAGTCTTCAGAAGGGTCATCTTGAGTAATGATGCCGGAGGCTTTGTCAGAGCCGTCCGGAGCTATCTGTTTGTTTTTGCAATAAATCCTCCTTTTTAATTACCTATGCTTACTGTGTTATCAAGCTGGGAACCTGGGCTCCAGACACATGGGATATTTCTGCACTCTGTGTTACATAAGAACCTAAGAAGAGACTGCTGGACCATGCCGATGGCCCATGTGGTTCAGCACCCTGTTCTCCCAGTGGCCAGCCAGATGGATACCCTTAAGCAGGATTTGAGCACAAGACCCCTCTCCCCTCCTGTGGTTTCCAGCAACTGGTACCGGGAAGCATTATTGCCTCTAACTGTAGAAGCAGAGCACAGTCATCATGGCTAGTAGTCATCGATAGCCCTCTGCTTCCATGAATTTGTCCAATCCTCTTTTAAAGCCATGGAGGCTGGTGGCCATTGCTTGCATCCTTTCTGTGTGAAGGAAGACTTTCTTTGACCTGTCCACCGTTCAGCTTCCTTGTTTCTACTGAATGGGGAGGGGGCTGGCATCACTCACGGCACCATTTGCACCCAATCCTTCCTGTGTTTCTGTACTAAAAGCTGCACGCGTTGGGAGTTTCCTGGGTTGCTTTCTCCTAGATACAGACGGCACTGTGGTTTGGTCTCCCATCAGCAACACTTTGTTTCTGATTCGTTTTCAGAATCGCTTCGCCCAACTCATTCCTATCTCCTCCCGAACCTGCTTGCAAGTAATCACGGCCACCACCAGTACCCACCCCTGCAGCTAACATCTCATCTTTGAGCTGGGGAAAGTCAAAAGGAAGAGAAGGGCATGACAGGCTCTGCCTACAAATGACAGCTGTGATGTTACACGAATTCTTTTTCATCTGCACGTATGTTTGTGGAGGGATAAGATGGAAGCGAGGCAATTTACTCCTCTTCAGACGGATGTGATTTTCAGCACGGCAGCGCTGGAACTACGCTGAGCTCCATATGTGTGCATTTTAAAGTGTTATCTCAACACCGGTGCCTCCGCCATTCAATCCCGCAGCCATCACTGGCCCTGATCCAAGTAGGTCTGGCCTCTCTGCTGTGAATCACAACTAATGTACCCTGATGCAGTTTCACGCTACCCTTCTTGCTTATGTCAAAGAGTATCGATCTGGCTGTGTGTACCCTTAAAAAGACACCCTTGGGGTGATTTGTTAGTGGTGGATAATTTCCAGCTGCCTCCTGTGTGTTGGAAGGCGGCAGGCAGAGGGAGGGAGGGAGAGAAAGGGAAAGATCCATTAGCAGGCAAGCTGTCTGTGCAAGCCATGCAGGACACTGTATGGATTCTGGTGTAAATTGATTCAGCATTTCTGGTGCCTGCTTACAGATCGGAAAGTACCAGAATGTGAGGAGGTAGAGGGAAGACGGGGAGGCAGTGTGGAATACAAGCCTGGGCTCAGTGCATGGCAAATAAGTGGTCAAGGTCATTTGGGGTTAGGATTCTGCTTGACATGGATGGGAGCTATAGTCCGAAATGTCTGGAGGGAACCAGGTTGACAAAAGCTAACTTAGATGGTCCTTTCCTGCAAACCAAACCAAACGAAAAAACCAAGCAGCTGAATTTCGGGAAATGCCCCGTTGCTACCGCTGGGCTGATTATTTCCCCGGGGTATAATAATTACAGACAGTCATGTTTGTTTGCCAAGGTGTCATATACATTAAATTAGCAAGGTGAGAACTGTGAATAATGTTGCATATTTGAAAAGCACTGTATCGAACAAAACAGCCAAATAATAGGCAAACTGGGGGGAAAGAAAGGTTTTCTCTCAGCTTCGCTGGCTGTCACTCTGTTTCCAGGCACAACTCAAAGAACTGGTTATTACATTTAAAGCCTTCAAGCCCCGGAGTTTGCAGAACCATCTCATCCCAAATAATTTTGCTCATCTACTGCACTCAGTGGGAGAGGCTGTTTCATGTGTTCTGATCCCCCCCCCCTTAAGTGCTGGTGGTGGGAATGGGAAGACAGGGTGTGGAATTCCTGGGTCCTGGGAGTTCCATCTTGTCAATTGTTTACTGGTCTTCCAGTATCAGATGATGTTTCCGAAAGACCTTGTCTTGACTTTTATCCCCTCTGGAGTATTTTATTAAAAATTGCTGCTGCTTTCCTGTTGTGGTGGTTCAAACTGCTCTACCTCTGTTTCTTGCTTTTGCTGTTTTGGTTATTATTTTAGACTGCTATTAGCCCTCTCAATAGCTCCATGTTCAGAATGGAAAGGTGGGGTGCAATTGTAAGAAATTAAAAATGAAACGAAATAAAAGGTTAAAACTTAGGAGACTTGGGAAGTTTGGCTTCTCTGTTCTTCAAGTCAGCCCCTCCCTACATTTTCATAAACGCACTTGCCCCTCCCTTCCGACTCCTTCCCTTTGCCACATATGCTAAATCCGTATCAATATCTCTGTGGTTTGTTTAATCCCATCACAGCTGTTGGGTGAGAAAGTTAGCTGGGTAGCTCCAGTGGCTGACAGCTGTGTGCAGCAATCCCTCGCTGGCTGACTGAGCTGGTGGCACCTCACAGCAGCTGCTAGGAAACATCACGAGCTGCCTGTACTGGGCTGAAAGCCAAGAGTATAAGAACTATGGAGGACCTCAAGGGTGACGTAGTCCAACCCTGTTGCAATGGCAAGGGTCCTCATAGCTCAGCTACCTTTCAAAAGAGGCAAGACAAGACACCCAAGGGAAAAGTTTCCGCAACTTGCCGAGAGCAAACCTCCAACAACATCAGGAATGGATGCAAGGCCAAAGAAGGACGTGATAGGACAATGTGGGCAAAAGATGGGGAGCCAAATGGACAATTTGTGAGAGACAGTGGCAAAGCCCTGTGACAGCAATGCATGCATGTGTGTGTGTGTGTGTACACACGAGCATACACAGAGAGAAAGTCAAAAAGCAGCATGCAAAACTGAGAACTCAGTACACTGAAATGTTGTGTACATCAGCCATCCCAGGTTGCAGTTGGACTCTCAACTCCCATCATCCCTAGCCAGCGTGGTCAGGAAAAAGGGGAGCAGGAGTACGAAACATCTGGACTGCACCAGGCTGGGGAAAGTTGATTTAAGGTGCGATGACAACTCAACCAATACTTGCACATTGACCTCACACTGAGTGCCCCCTACCACACACCCAAGATTTATTCATTATGCCACCCACAAGCACTGGCCTTATTCCCATTTTGACAACTATCCAGATTGCAACTTGATGGGCCTCGAGAAATCGTGGAAAGCAGGTTGAACAAGAATGTGGCAAGGAAGTTCAGTTCGGTCAAACCTGGTGAGTATTAAATTGGGGTTGATTTCAATGTGAATTTGAAAATATGTGTCTAATACTTACACTGAGGCCTGCATACCTGAATGCACGCAGCTGGGGCTGGACTCCTGCCCTGGCCCCTGTTTAAGGTAAAGGGACCCCTGACCATTAGGTCCAGTCGTGGCCGACTCTGGGGTTGCGGCGCTCATCTCGCTTTATTGGCCAAGGGAGCCGGCATACAGCTTCCGGGTCATGTGGCCAGCATGACTAAGCCACTTCTGGCGAACCAGAGCAGCGCACGGAAACGCCGTTTACCTTCCCGCCGGAGCAGTTCCTATTTATCTACTTGCACTTCGTGCTTTCAAACTGCTAGGTTGGCAGGAGCAGGGACCGAGCAACGGAAGCTCACCCCTTCGCGGGGATTTGAACCACCGACCTTCTAATCGGCAGTCCCAGGCTCTGTGGTTTAACCCACAGCGCCACCCACGTCCCTCTGGCCTCTGTTTACTTTGCTTCAACTGCAGCTTCCCTGTTTCCTCTGCCCTGGTGCCCCCCAACTGTCCTTACACCCCACAACACTCTTGCAGTCTCTGCTTTCCAGCAGCTCTCCTCCTGCTCGTAGTCTCACTGCCCCTGCCTCAGGCCTCTTTGTCCAAAGGTATGAAGGCGCCCCTGAAGTTCTCTGCACCATTAGCCTCCCATTAGCCCAGCCTTGGGAGTTGTGATGCATTTTCAGGCTTTTACCTTTGGTTTCACATATCCCCTCCCCCGCTTTCACAGCTCTGCCTGTGCCCTTCGACCTCACGCAGCAAGCAAACCCTGCTTCCCCTCTCTTCCGCCACGCATCCCATTCAATATTAATCTCTCTACTCAACACAAGCTGGCACGTGGTAAGACAGAGACCGGGTGGGGGGGGAGCAGGGGAATTTAAAGCTGCTCTGAGTGCATTGGCTGCAAATGCAAATCCATCAAGGCACTGTTTGCTGGAGGAGATTTGAGGGACTAGGGTGCCATATGCTTGAGATAATTGAGGGATCCTCCGGCAGCCAAAGGGACCACCCCAGGGCTGCCGAGCAAACACAAGCCATGCTTCCACACTAAATCAGGGCTGGTGCTAGGGAACTGGAGAGCTGCTCTCATATGTTCAGAATCCATTAGCTTGAGTCTCTGCGTGGATGTGCGTGCAAGAAGCAGGTTTGCTCAGGTGCAGAAGAGCTCACACAAACCTTCACAGTGCTTAGAGGGACTATAAGGGTTTTTACTCTCTCTTCAGGTTCCTTGCCCTCACCCGCACCTATCTGGTATCCTACATCACACATCATCCTGTGGTACGAAATGGTAGACTGTAAAGATGATAATAATAATAGTAACAATTTATTATTTATACCCCGCCCATCTGGCTGGGTTTCACCAGCCACTCTGGGCAGCTTCCAACAGAATATTAAAATACTGAAGATTGCTTTAGTAAGAATGCCACTCACTTATCCTCACCTTGCAACACCCCCATCCCCACCCAATAGCCCATCAATGAGTTATCCCAGGCATGATCCAAACTCTTCCCTCTGCCTGCTGCACGAAGAGCTTCCACTCGTCGCTTGTTCGCACATTAAACCAAGCACAGGGGCACGCTGTCTCTGCACATATCCAAGTGTTAGTATAAAAGAGCATACACTCGTTTAACCATTCGGCTCAACCATTGTGTACGCGGACTGCACACTCGTTGAACATTGCAGGGCAACAGTTCTGATCCCCAGCAACTGGTATACAGTCGTACCTTGGAAGTTGAATCCATTCCGGAAGTCCGTTCGACTTCCAAAACATTCGAAAACCAAATTGTGGCTTCTGATTGGCCTGCAGCCAATCAGAAGCCGCGGAAGCACTGTTGGACATTTGGGTTCCAAAAGAACATCCAGAAACCGGAACAACCACTTCCAGGTTTGTGGAGTTCGGGAGCCAAAACGTCCGAGTTCCAGGGCGTTTGGGATCCAATGTACAACTGTACTGCCTCTGACAGTGGAGAAATTGTTGTGGTGGTGGTGGTGGTGGTGGTGGTGGTTGTTGTTTTATGAATTGCTTCCAATACAACTGCCTCAAGGCAATGTACAATAAACACAGCAACAACAAAAGCAGTTAAAAAACACAAAAACCAGCAGAGGCATTTAAAAACAAAACAAAACAAATATTTGATATTTTTATTTGTATGTTTTTAGTTGTATCTCAGCACCGGGAGAAAGGTGGGATGTTAAGTAAATCAATAAATAGGGCACTCTGGCAGAGACCCCATTAATCCAGCTGGAAATACCCAGCAGAACAAAAGAAAAGTGTCTGCATTTGTTTCTGGAAATTACTGATAGTGGGTAGCCCCTGATAGCTTTATCCTCCATGAATTGGTCTAATCCTCTTTTGAAGCCATTCAATGTAATATGTAACATGTGAACCCCCCTCCTTCAGTGAATTGGGAAAGGCAGAGGGTGGAGCTGCTGTTTGTTTTCCAGAAACACTGAATCACTCCCAAGGCCTCAGCATTTATGAATCCCCTGCAGGTGTCTCGTGAACCCCCAGGGGGAACCTAAGCTTTGCACAGAACTCTCTCTGGGCATGGACTAGGTAACGAGGCACCCTCTGGTGGTTGCCTACAAAAAGGTTCTGCTCTGATTAAGTCCTATGGGTGGCTGGGGAGAACCTATAAAAGCAGCAAGAAGAGTTGAGATCTAATCTCTGGCAGAGCTGACCTTACAATCAGGACTCCCCGCCCCCAGCACTCCACACACGGCAGTTGTTATTATCCAAGGGCGTCCAGGCCACATTGTGCATAGGAGCTGATGGTTCAGCTCTCGTTTGCTCCTTTTTTGCATGGCGTCTCCATCATACAGGACACTGGTGGCGCTGTGGGTTAAACCACAGAGCCTAGGACTTGCCGATCAGAAGGTCGGTGGTTCGAATCCCCGTGACGGGGTTGAGCACCCGTTGTTCGGTCCCAACTCCTGCCCACCTAGCAGTTCGAAAGCACGTCAAAGTGCAAGTAGATAAATAGGTACTGCTTCGGCGGGAAGGTAAACGGCATTTCCGTGCGCTGCTCTGGTTCGCCAGAAGCAGCTTAGTCATGCTGGCCACATGACCCGGAAGCTGTACGCCGGCTCCCTTGGCCAGTAAAGCGAGATGAGCACTGCAACCCCAGAGTTGGCCACAACTGGACCTAATGGTCAGGGGTCCCTTTACCTTTTACTCCATCACAAGCCTAAAGATCCAGGTGGCAAACTGCATGGTCTGCCTTCAGCTAACAGGTTTTAGAGTTTGTCATCCGATTCCCTAGAGCAGGGAGGTTCAACTTTTCACGCCAAGTGAGCCAGAAGGCTACTTTGACACAGAACCCGGGGCCGCACACAGCCTTGTCATGCACAGGGTGGGGTGGGGAGCGAGGCCAGAATTTGACGTCCCTCCCCAGCCCTTGCGCTGCATTCCCAAAGGCGGGTAAGTGAGGCTCCAGGCTTTGGGAAGGCGGCACAAGGCTCTGGCAGGGTCCTAGAGCTCTCCCACCTTCTTCTCAAGCACTAACTAGGCTTTGAGAAGGAGGCAGGAGGACTCTAGTTGTCATAAGGGAGAAGATATCACCCACCTGTAAAAAGATGCCTGCATGGAGTAAACTAGTACACCTAGGGGAAAGGTTTAAGGTCGGCTACATTATTACCCCGCCCATCTGGCTGAGTTTTCCCAGCCACTCTGGGCGGCTTCCAACAAAACACTAAAATACCATAACGTATTAAACATTAAAAGCTTCCTGATACAGGGCTGCCTTCAGATGTCTTCTACAAGTTTGGTAATTATTTTTCTCCTTGACATCTGGTGGGAGGGTGTTCCACAGGGCGGGTGCCACTACCGAGAAGGCCCTCTGCCTGGTTCCCTGTAACTTAGCTTCTAAAGTGCTGCAGTCCAGCATTCTGCTACCTTACTGGGTATTATGTATAATGGGCGGAAGGGCCATAGCTCAGTATCTGCCTTGTATGCATCCCTGCATTGCAGCGGATTGGACTAGATGACCCTCAAGGTCCCTTCCAAGTCTACAATTGTCTGATTTACTGCAGATTCCAGGTTGACTCCCTGACATCTCCAGGTAGAGAGACTCTTCATCGGTAACCCTGGAGAGCTGCTGCCAGTCAACACATTGAGTCTCTCTTTTTTTGGAAATATAATAATATATAATAAGATATTATGATATAATAATAGCAATAACCTTGGAGATTGCAGCAAACATGCTCGTCAGTATAAAGAGAGTTTTATGTATACTTACCTAGAAGCTGCGGTGGCTTCCTGCATTATTTCGAAGCGGAGCGGAATGGGAATATCAAAATCAATGACTTCTGCTTTGTTTTCATTACTAGATTACTTCAAATTGTGATTTTTATTACATGGTAGTCACAATGAAGGCCCTTTAAATAGGGTGGAAAGTTACGGTCTACATATTTCAAACAGAAGTACAAATGAATAAATACAGACATAATGCAGATTAGTAGGGCAGTGACGTTACCTGCTGCCTGTAGCCTACCTTGTAAACTATCCTTTTAGGCATACGCACACAGTCAGATTACATAGAATCATAGAACTGGAAGGGACCCTGAGGATCATCTAGACCAACCCCTGCAACGCAGGAATGTGCAGCTGTCCCAGACGGGGATTGAACCTGCAACTTTGGAGTTATCAGCACCAAGCTCTAGCCTAGTGAGCTATCCAGGCTGCAATCTGAGACACACTTACTAAAGAGTAAATGTCGCTGAACACAGCGGAACTGGATTCTTAGTAAACATCTGTAAGATTGTGATGAAAATGTACAAGTGCAAAAAATAATAATCTACAAATAAATAAATAAATAAGCAAATAAATAAATAATACAATACAATAAAATAAAATACTTTACCACCCCCCATCCAGCACACACAGAGAAGTTGCCAGTCTGCACCTATATGCCACAAGAGTGAGTCTGGCAAACTGTTCATTCAGGAGGAAATGTTATCTGCCTCAGTTGTGGGAGAGAATAGCTGAGCCGTACAGGTGAGCAACAGTGTGGAATGAGGCCAAGGATGGGGAACCTGTGGCCCTCTTGACGATGTTGGGACTACAACTTGCATCATTCCTGACCATCAGGGGTTGGAATCCAGTTTCTCCACCTCTGGCACAGGTGCACAAGCGATGAATGAAAATGGCGAGTAAGCAGTTTAAAGGTCAGGTGCTAATTTGGCAAGATGAGCGGCCATCTGCCTTCATTCTCCAGGTAAACCAGGGGAGAACTGGCACACACAGTCCTTTCCAAAAACGGCTTACTGGCAGGAAAGGCTTTCGAACTGCCCATCTCTGAATATATGTACTCTGGGTTTCTACTCGGTTTGGGAGCTTTCCATATTTGCTTATATGCTGGGTGGCAAAAGAGAAAGCTATCCACAAGGGCCTTTCTTGAGACTGGTATAAAGTTAATCAACGCTGGATGCAGGCTCAGAACATCACTTCTTCTGAACTTTCTCTAATACACACAGCTGCACTTCCCAGAGCCACTACTCTGTTTCTAACAAGTAAGACGCCACCTTTAAAAAGAAGCAAAATGTGGTCGAGACTTCCCCTGCTTCATTGTCTAACTCAGTGGACACTCTATGCTTCAGAGAGGTGCATTAAGATATTTGAGATATTGATTTAATCCAATAGAGCTTGTAGGTTTTTTCTTGTTTAAGTCCTAAAATAAGATCTTAAAAAACCACTTTCAAAAGAGTAACAAAGTTACAGTGGCAGGTCATAGCTGTAGGAGTGTGAGAGAGATGAATAAGGCTCTGTGCCGTGCCCAATGGGATTTGGTTCCTTTTTTAAAAAAGCAAGTTTCTAGCCTTGAAAGTCATAGAAAATAAATATTGAAAACCTGATCCGACTGTCCCCTGTGATGCACAACCATGGGGGTAGAATTGGCTGCGCATGTTCAACAGCGCTGTCTCTGCTCACGCAGAGCAATAATGAGATCCGACAGGTCTGGCTGGCAGCGCCCCTTGCTCACTTTGCACCATAGAAACGTGCCCCAGGAGCATCTGCAATGCACGGGAGCTCCCCAGTGCGCCAGGTGCAAAAGAGTTGTCTGAAAGGGGTTTAAATCCCGGCTTTGGAATGAGTTGCAGCAAAGAAAAACTAAGCAAAACCCAGAGGCAGAGCAGAACTCTACAGTCTGCACAGAGTCTTGGTAAGAAAGTTTTGTGTGTGTGTGCATCAGAGTTAAGTGCAAACCAGGAGACTTTCTGCTGGAGAACAAGGCAAGGGCATACGGCTTGTAGCAGCAGGGGACTGTTCCGTTCCATGAGAGTGGGGAAAGGCCAAGGTCCTGGCTCAGCGTAGCCAAGCTCGTGTCTCCAACACAGCCGCAGGCATGCAAGACACACTCTGTTTCCTGCAAAGCTGCCTCCAGCATTTCTCATTTATGTTCCGGCCCACAGCCAGCCAAGACTAGGTTATTTTAAACAGACATCTTTCCAGTAATGGTCCAACTGGGGGATGCCCTGGATTCGCTCCCTTCTCTATTAGCTCTCTATCCAAGTAGATGCTGTGCATAGAAGGGCTGGTGCGTCATGCACATGGTGTGGGGGAAAGGATGGGAGTCCCTAGCCAGCCAACTAGACCAGCAGCTCTCGGTGAGCGTGGCGCAAAGCTTGTAAAACATCCGCCCGCGCACTGGAGCCACGGGCCTGAAACCTCTTTAACCAAGGAGTGCAACGCAACAGCTGGGAAACATTACAGTGGAAAATGATGCTAAAGACCCATGGAAAGTCTCCAGCTCTTCCCCGCCAAAAACACATTAATAGGCTGCAGTGGTGCCTAATTCACAGACCTCCTGGGAGCTCAACTGCAGACATGTAGGGGAGCCAGGGAGCAGCCGTTCCTCAGAAAGATTGGTGTAATCTCACCAACGTGTTTCAGCATGTTCCTGAACATGCACCTGCCAACATTTGGAAATCCAAAGCATCAAAAAATAAATAAATATTTTAAAGGTATATCCAGGGCCTCTCTGCATGATCAAATTACTGCACAATTTTGTATGTTGGTTTCTCCTGTATTGTACACAGTTGCCCATCAGAAAGGACAGAACACTGGCTTGTTTGACTACTGATCTGGCCCTGTACAGCAATTCTCATGCGCGGCTTTAACATTCTAGAACAGCGGAGGCAAACCTCCAGCCTGTGGGCCAATCTCAGCCCACTTAGGATTCAAATTTGGTCCATGAGGCTCCTTCCTCCAGACTGCACTCACTTTATGTCATGTGTGACATCACAAAATTGTAGAGTTGGAAGGGACCGTGAAAACAATATAATCCAACCCCCTGCAATGCAGGAATATTTTGCCCAACATGGGACTTGAACCTACAACCCTGAGATTTAGTCTCATGCCCTACTGACTGAGTTAAAGAAACCCTGCACCTTTCATTATTAGGCCTTGTCTCTCCCATCCCTCAGCTGCTGGGCAGTGAAGTCTTTGCAAGCCCTGGGTGGTGCTTTGACAGGCCAAGGTCGGAACTTTGGGACATCAAAGCACTCAATAACTTGATGTCATTGTGATGCCAGGTGATTGACAGGTGGGTGGCCCCACCCTGTTGTCAAACTCAACTTGTGAAGCTAGGTTCTTATATGGATCTGGTCCATGGACTTCAAAGGGCTCCCCAACCCTCCTCTAGAGCAATGACTTGGGAAGGACTAAATGTCCACATTCGTCTCTTTCCCCCCACAGCCCATGGATGAACTTAGAAGATCTCCACATTCATTATTTTTCACAATTTCTAACCCAGAAATACCAATCCAAGGGCTACTATTAATGCTATGCTGTATTTTTGAGGGTGTTTTTTTCTGATGTGAATGGGGTTTTTTTTAGGCGGAGCAAAATGTTTCTTGATCCCCTCTCACTGGGCCATTGCTTCCAGGGGAAGATCCTATTGCTCCTTCCACAAAGAGACCCAGTATCTCTACTCCTCCCCAGGACTCCAAGATGTAGACTACTCCTGCTCCAAGGATGATTAGACTGTGCATACATTTCAGCAGAAAAGGAGGGCCACTGAATTTTCCCATGGCAGGTGCAAATGGGCTTTCCATTGAAGACAACAACCAGTCACACTGCAGAGCATTTGAGACATACTGCAGAATAGGAAGAAGATGCTCAACAGTTCCTTATTGGAGCGCCCTTCTGTATGTGGACAGAGCAGTTGGTTTTAAACACAAAAGCTGCCTTTGGACTGAGTCCACATGCCATAAACCCTGAGTATTTGTAATAAAAATGCACCAGCAATGCTGAACCAGGTGGACTGTCAATCCTGTTCCCATCAGCTGAGAGCATTCCAGGGGCATCGAGAGAGAGGAGAAGAATTAAGAAAAAAACTAACTCAAACAGCTATGATTAAAAAGTTGATCCCCAAAGGAAGAGCTGGCCTGGTGCTTGCCTAAAAGCCTATGTGCTATTTATACACCATTAAACACACACACAAGGAACCAGCTAAAAGCTGAGATGCCTCCCACTTAAGCAGAACATTTTGTTTGCAATTCTACATGGTGAGGGGTGCGATAGGGGGTGGAAGGAGGCCACGTAATTTGCTTTAGGAGCCAAGGAAGGGAAATCCATTCATTTGGAGCCCCTGGGTACCTCCTCTGTACATATCCTTGAGCACTTTTGCTGATGCTCATGCCTCCTGCACAGCTCTGAATGCTTGGCAAAGTGCCTTGGCGCTTTTTGAGGTGCCTGAGCAATTTGCAACTCCAGCCCCTGGAACACCAGCATTTAACTTGACATGTAAGACACGGCAGCCACACATATCCAGTGTCAAGCATGTGTCCAAGCCTTGTGGGGAAAGATGCTCCTAAAGAAATGATTGTGTTGGTTCTTGTGTGAGACTAGTGTAGTCATGGAATCTGGAGGCTCATGTAGACATGGAATCGTCTTCCAAAGAACCATGCATTCTTTTTCTTCCTTGGCAGAATAAGATGTTCACAAGCTTTTGCAAAAGCTACACTGAGTTACTGCCCATTGTACTCATGGACAGGGTTAAGGGAGAGGCACCTTGGTCTTTGCAAACATGCAGTCTAGTGAACGTGCACAAAAACCACAGGCAAGTAACCTCTGTCCCTCCCAATGTTGCTGAACTCATAGCATATTTAACCACTGGCTATGCTGGATGGGGATGATGGGAGTTGTAGCTCAACAGCATCTGGAGGCCCCCACTCCCCCTGCTTTAAAATTCCTGAAGCAGCAGGAGAGGATACAACTGATGTGTCTTCCATCCTCAACACTCCCTTCTCCTGCACTGCCCATCCTTGTCATCGACATGCAAGGAAGTAAGATCAGAATCTTGTGTGCTACACAGATGGGATGAAATGCAGTGGCTGCTTCAGATTTTTTTATTTTTTTATGGGTGGGCTGAATTTAGGGGCTCAGTCCTAACAGTACAAACTTTGGGACATCCACTGAAGCTGAGAGTTGGAATATAGCTCAGTTGGTTAGAGCGTGGTGCTGATGACGCCAGGGACGCTGGGATCTGGGACAGCGGCATATTCCTGCATTTCAGGGAGTTGGACTAGATGGTCCTAAGGGTCTCTTTCAACTCCGCAAAGAAAAGTATGTATTCACATAGCTCATAGTTAAACTATGGAATTCAGACTCACAAGAAGCACTGGTGGTTGCCAACTTGGATGGCTTCAAAAGAGGACTGGAGGATAAGGCGGCAACTAGCTATGATGGTTACCTCGACTGTTGGGAGACAGCAGTGCTTCTGTGTAGAAGCTGCTTGAAACCACAGAAGGGGAGAGTGCTTTAGCACTCAGGTCCTGCTTGTAGACATCTGGCTGGCCACTGTGAGAGCCAAATGTTGGTGGGCCACTAGCCTGATCCAGCAAGCTCTTCTTACGTTCTTATGTCCCAACACATTATCATGGGGAAGGGCTGTGGCTCAGTGGTGAAGCATCTGCTTTGCATGCAGAAGGTCGCAGGTTGGATACTCAGCATCTCCAGGTAAAGCCTGGGAATGTCACCAGTCAGACACCCTGGAGAGCCATTGCCAGTCTGTACATACTGTGATGGGATGGTGAGCTGCTTGTGCGTAAAATCCTGATCCCTCAGAGCTTGGCTAAGTTCCCAAACCTCTGTCTGTGATGGAGCTCCTTAAGCATGGCTCCATCAATCGCTCGTTGAATCGGACAGTGGGCGTTTACGGAACTTCTTCCAGCATAAAAGCTCCTTGACGGAAACGCGTCTTCTGGACTCTCGGCGTGACAGTTTCCGCCGAGGAGTGGGTGTGCCTATGGGAGGTCCTGAAACCTCTCCACTGTTCCCGCTTGAAGTATCTCTGAGCTCTCCCTCCGACTCACTTTCCCTTGTAACTCCACTTCTCCCCCTGCTGGTCCCCTCCTCCGCTGAGTGGTCTCTCTCACCCTCCATGAGCCCTTTCACCTCCTTCGTCTCAGATGACAGTTCCCTGACATCCACCTCCCCTCTAGGGCCCCCTTCACCCCCTTCCCTCCCCTCCTCTGCGGGAGGCGAGGGAGCAAAACCCCTGAAGGAACCTCCCTCATCTTCCGAAGTTTCGAACACTTCCCTCCACCTTTTGCTGTTCCCGGTTTCCAAGTACTCCTCCTCCTCGGAGTCTGTACCCTCTTCCAACTCCGATTCCCTGAATCCCTCCAGTTCCTCCTCATCGTCGGTGGTGCCAAAGTACTCCCTCCGGAACCTCGCTACTGGTTGAGGTTTCCTGGGGAACCTTTGGTGGAACGTTTCGATCAAGACCTCGTCATGGACCTCCTCTGCCTTCACCCAGGTGTTTTCCGACTCCGGTTCCCCTTCCCACGCGACCAAATACTCCACCTGATTACCCTTCCACCTGGAGTCGATGATTTCTGCCACATAGTTGCGGCTTTCCCTTTCTTCTATGGCTGGGCCCCGTGTGGATACCCCTTCACCTTCCCCCCTGTATGGTGACAGTAATGACCTGTGGAATACTGGGTGCAGTTTCATGTGGTTCGGTAACCGGAGTCTGAAAGCCACTGGGTTGACCTGTTGGATGACCTCAAATGGTCCCAATCTTTTGGGTCTCAATTTCTTGCAACTACCCTTGAACGGCAACCCTTGGGTTGATAGCCAGACCCGACTCCCCACCCTAATTGTTTCACCTTCCCTTCTGCTCTTGTCTGCCTGCCTCTTATATTCTTCTTTGGCCCTTTCTAAGTTGTGTTGGAGTTGACGATGGATCGCTTCCATTTCTTCTACAAAAAGTTCAGCGGCCGGAACACTCCATCTCTCTCCTCCTTCCCCTGGAAACGCCCTGGGGTGGCACCCATAATTAGCCAAAAAGGGGCTCATCCCGGTGGACACATTCTCTGCATTATTGTAAGCAAATTCCGCTAGTGCCAACTTTTCGACCCAATCGTTTTCTCTGTCATTGACATAACACCTCAGGTATTGTTGAAGGATACCGTTTGCCCTCTCCGCCTGCCCATTGGTCTCAGGGTGCCTGGCAGTCGAAAAGTTGACCTCTACGTGCAACAAGCTCATAAGCTTCCTCCAGAATCTGGACGTGAACTGTTTCCCTCTGTCGGAAACCAGCCTCAAGGGGGCGCCATGCAGCCTAAAAATATGTTCTACAAACAATTTTGCTGTCTCTTCCGCCGTGACTGCATGTGAGCAAGCTACAAAGTGACCCATCTTAGTTAACTGGTCTACTACGACTAGTATGGCGGTTTTCCCCTGGGATTTGGGCAGATCAGTCATAAAATCTATTGACACCGCCTCCCACGGTCGTTCTGGTGTGGGTAACGGTTCTAAATACCCCGCTGGCGCCCGCCTTTCTCCTTTGGCTCTCTGGCATTGGTCACACCTTCTCACATACTCCCGTACATCCTCCCTCACCTTGGGCCACCAAAACTCCCTGGTCACCAACCACATGGTCTTGTGTTGCCCAAAATGCCCCGCTGTGGGATTGTCGTGCAGCTGTTTGAGTACTCTCCCCCTCAATTCCCCTTCAGGTATATATAGCGCCCCTTTGTAATACAATGCCCCGTTTCTTTCTTCAAAACCTCCGGGGTCTTCTCCCTCTCCCCTTAAACCTCTGAGCTTATCCTGGGCGTACTCATCATTTACCGTTCCCTCTACCAGTTCTCTTTGCCCCACCCAGGCCGCACCACACACCCAGTGGTCCTCTGGGATAATATGTCTCTCTTCTGGCGCTCCCTCCCCCTCCAAATATTCAGGTTTGCGAGAGAGAGCGTCCGCTCTGATGTTTTCTGGACCTGGCACATAGCAGATTTCAAAATGGAATTTGGAGAACTCCTGGGCCCATCTCACTTGTCGTTGGTTGAGCACTCGTGCCGTTCTCCAATACTCCAAATTCTTGTGGTCCGTACATACTTGTACCTTATGCTGTGCACCAATTAGTAAGTGTCTCCATCTCCGGAACGCTTCGTGAATGGCGAGTAGTTCTCGGTCATATACCGTGTAGTTCCTCTCGGATTTGTTCAGCTTACGCGAAAAGAAGGCACACGGTCTCCATTCCGACTTATTGCTCCCTGGCTGAAGCAGCACCGCCCCCACCGCGCGGTCTGAGGCATCAGTTTCCACTCTCATGGGTTTTTGTAAATCCACATGCAGGAGCTGTTCTTCCGAAGCGAATGCCTTTTTCAATTCCTCAAAAGCGTGCTCCGCCTCCGCCGTCCAAACGAATTTCTTCTTGCTGCTCAGACAGTCCGTGATGGGAGCCGTTAAGTGGGCAAAGTTCTTGATGAATTTACGGTAAAAGTTCCCAAACCCTAAGAACCTTTGCACATCTTTTTTCGTTTTTGGTGTCTTCCATTCCAGCACCGCCTGTACCTTGCTTGGATCCATGGCTAATCCCTTGTCTGATAGGCGGTACCCCAGGAATTCCACCTCCTTGGCGTGGAACTGACACTTCTCCAATTTCACCCACAACTGGTTTGCTAGCAGCTGGCTCAGCACTTCCCTGACATCCTTTACATGCTGCTCCTCATTCTCTGAATATATCAGCACGTCATCGAGAAAGGCCACGCAATTCTTGTAGAGCAAAGGTCCCAGTACATGGTTCATGAGCGATTGAAAACAGGCGGAGCCTGCTTGTAATCCAAAGGGCATAACGAGATATTCGAAAGCCCCTAGGGGGGTGAACATCGTTGTCTTCCATTCATCCCCCTTCTTTATTCGTATCAGGTTGTACGCTCCTCTCAGGTCCAGTTTCGTGAATATCTTTCCCTTCCTCACCCTGGTCAAAATGTCATCAATTCTGGGCATGGGGAAAGTCACTGGTTCTGACACGGCATTCAGCCGCCGGTAGTCCACGATCAATCTCGGTTTATCCGTGTTTTTTTTGTCCACAAAAAACACTGGGCTGCCCCCCACCGCTCTGGACTCTCTGATGAAACCTCTCTTCAGGTTTTTGTCAATAAACTCCCTCAACTCCTGCATTTCCCTGTCTGACATGGCGTACAGCTTGCCCACGGGGAGCTGGGCCCCAGGGACCAGGTTAATTTGGCAGTCAAAGTCTCTATGCGGTGGTAGTTTATCTGCTTCCCTTTCGCTGAAGACCTTGCTCAGGTCAGCGTATTGTTTGGGCACCTTCCCTTTGTCCGCCACTTCCATCCCTGCTAGGGAGGCTTTTGCCCCTTCTGGCACCTTTCCCTCTTTGCAGTGTTCCAGGCAATGTGCTGACCCAAAGGAGACCACTCTCTGATGCCAGCCCACTAGCGGGTCATGCAACGCTAGCCAGCTCATTCCCAAAATGACTGGCGCCCCTCCCAGGGTGGCTACATTGAATGCTATCCTTTCAGTGTGCCTTGCCACCCTCATAACCATTGGGACGGTCTGTAGGCTAACTTCTCCCCCCAACAGCTCCCTCCCATCGATCGTGGTGACCTGCAGGGGGTTGCTTAAAGGGAGTGTCTGTATCTGGTGTTCAGCTGCAAACTCCTTGCTCATAAAATTACAGGAGCTGCCTGAGTCCAACAACGCCTTGGTCTTTAGTGGGTATCCGTTTGCCAGCTCTAGCAGCACCTCTATTACTAGAGCTGGTCTTGGAGGTTCCGGAGTGGGCACTTTTACTGCTCCTTGGCCTGTCTGCAGTGCCCTGACAGCGGCAGACAGGCGCTGGCTTTTACTGGCTCCTGGACTTCCTCCTCCTTCCCCCCAACAGCTCCCGCCATCCCTTGCCATTCCTTTCTTTGTGGGCAGACTCTGGCAAAGTGACCTGGCTGCTGGCAGAGGTAACATTTCTTGGCGCTCTTTCCCTCCTTCTTCCTCCCTTCACTGGGATTTGAAACTGCGCGCGCACGCGCTGTTCCAACTTCCATCGGCTCTCCGGGCGGGAAACTGGGTTCTGGAATCTCTGGAATGCGGAAATCCCTCCAACGCTCTCCTTTCCCCTCCCGCTTCTCCAAGGCTCTTGCCTCCTGGCGCGCTCCAATGGTCAACGCTGATTTGGTCAGCTGGTCCATAGACTCCGCCCTGGGCGCCCGGGAAAGTTCGTCTTTCACCGCCGAAGAAAGCCCCTCTTCAAAGAGCATTTGAATGGGTTCCGCCGATAGGTCCCACCCCAATTTATGTATCAACATTGTAAACTCAGTCCAGTACTCACGAACCGATCGGCTCCCCTGTTTGCAAGCCATCAATTGTCTGCGCACCAGTCCCTGTTCAATCTCGCTGGAAAACATCAAATCCATGGCGCGAAAAAACTTCCTCGCGTCCTTCAGCATGTCACTATTCCCTGCCATCAGGGGCCGGACCCAGTCTCTCGCCCCCCCTTCGAGATGGCCAATCACAAACGCCACTCGCGATGCCTCATCGGGAAAGTCGTTAAACTGCAGTTCAAGAGCATACTGCATCTCTGTCCTAAAGGCTTGGTAGTTCCTGGGGTCCCCCCCAAACTTCTGCACCATTCCTGGCATCTTTCTTGCTAGTGTAGCGCCTTTTGCCTTTTCTGCATCCTGCGCCCTCCTTTCTTCTAGCCTCGCCGTTTGCATTGCTAGCTGGAGTTCCAAAACTCTGCACCTTTCTTCCAGAGTTGGACCTTCTCCAGCTCCTGCTGCTCCTCCGGCTCCAGCTGGGTTGCTCATGATGCCTGTCTGCACAAGCTGCTTTCAGGGACTGTCCGATTGCTGTGATGGGATGGTGAGCTGCTTGTGCGTAAAATCCTGATCCCTCAGAGCTTGGCTAAGTTCCCAAACCTCTGTCTGTGATGGAGCTCCTTAAGCATGGCTCCATCAATCGCTCGTTGAATCGGACAGTGGGCGTTTACGGAACTTCTTCCAGCATAAAAGCTCCTTGACGGAAACGCGTCTTCTGGACTCTCGGCGTGACAGTTTCCGCCGAGGAGTGGGTGTGCCTACGGGAGGTCCTGAAACCTCTCCACTGTTCCCGCTTGAAGTATCTCTGAGCTCTCCCTCCGACTCACTTTCCCTTGTAACTCCACTTCTCCCCCTGCTGGTCCCCTCCTCCGCTGAGTGGTCTCTCTCACCCTCCATGAGCCCTTTCACCTCCTTCGTCTCAGATGACAGTTCCCTGACACATACATAATACTGAACTAGATGGGCAAATGTATAAGGCAGCTTCCTATGTTCCTCTAACCTCAGTTCTTCCCACTCTTCCAACCTCCCAATGTCTGGCATGGCCAGCCCCTCAAAACAGGGGTCTGCCCTATTCTTTCTTCTTCTCTCAGCGATTCCTCATAAACATACCTCTCCATCTCCCATCCTCCTCCGTTATTGCATCTACTCAGATATGGTTTCCATCAGAAAGTGAGAGCTACCCTATGGCAGCGGGCAGCTCTGCCACGTCAAAGCCATCGGGCTTGCAGACTCGTGCTGCCCCTTCCTGCACTTCCTGTTTTGAAACGGAAATGGGAAACCAAGGACACTCTCCAGCCAGCAGTGTAGACGTTTTGCAGAGCCCCTTTGGTTTCTAAGGGGCAGAGTGATACGTTTCACCCACTGAATCAAGATGGGTTTTCTTTGGCTCAGAGCTTGCTCAGACCATGTGAATATGGCTGCCTTACTGCCCAGGAGCAGAAGAGGCAATGGTCACGCATTGCCCCTGCATGCTCAGGCCCAGGAAAAGAGCAGCTGTTTTTCTTCTCATTCCCTCCCCATCTTTGCCTCTTCCCCCTCCCAACACCAGGGATATTGTTCTAAATCTCATTGACATCAAAATATCATTGGAGCTGCACGGCACGAAGCGAGATTAAAAAACAATAAAGAGAAAAACGAAACCCTCCGCTCTAATTGCCAACCCTTCACCGCCAGCAGCGGCAGGGAGGGGAAAGGGAGGGAAGGGGGGGGAGAGAGAGAGTAGGGGTGGGTGGGGAAGAAAGAAAAGAAACCCACTAAAATTTTAATAGGAACCACTGCATTTAATTTAACGACACATTTTTTCAATTACCAGAATAATTGTTTTATTCATAAAATGAGTTTCCATAAAGAGGGTCATTTTCTTTTGTTTTTATTATTCATTTGTGCAACATATTTGAGGCATAATTCTCCAGCCCTGAAGGGAAGAGGTTGTACATCTGGGTAAACAGGCTCTCTCTCTCTCTCTCTCTCTCTCTCTCTCTCTCTCTCTCTCTCTGTGTGTGTGTGTGTAGAGAGAGAGAGAGGGAGAGGGAGAGGGAGAGGGAGAGACGTACGTGTTTGAGTGTTGAGCCCCCAAATTTCTGAGTTTCACACCCGTTGGGCATATCGGAGCTTCTAAAATTTTACAGCCCAGCTTCAAAGACTGCTTGCTATGAGGTCCTGCCAATTCGGAAAGGACCTCTGACCTGTGCGGCACACATTGGGATCTGTGTAGCTACGGGACTGTACTGCCAGGCTGAAAGTAAGACCAGCCTGAAGTTAAGAGCGTGAAGACCTGGGAAGAGAACGCTGGGACTGCCTCTCGCGCTTTGTGTGTGCATGTGCACAGCTTATCACCCCTCCCCTCCTGCAATTTCCCCACCCCCGCAAAAAGTGACGACTGCAGAGTTCTTTGCAGATTATAATTCACATAATTACGGAAGTATATTAGAGGAACTTTCCCATTTATGCTACGGGAATCAATAGCGGGAAACATGGGAGTGGGAGGGTGTAATATGAACATGACTTAAAAATAAATGTGGTTCCCAAAACTATGGATCTTTGGGCAGGGGGGCTAATCAGTGCTATTTTTCTAGAACTGAGTTCTGGCAAGTTCTGGCTGAAAAAAAGCCTTGGGGGGTAATACTGTTGTATAAAGAACAAAGGAAGAGCCTACTAGAGCTAGCCAGTGACCCATCTAGTCCTCATGTTCTCCCATGGGCCAACCAGATGCCTTTTGGGAAACAGAAAGCTACCACCACTAGCACCAGCCATATCCCAATCATATTCTGTCTTAAGCAAGTGTTAGAAAGAGGGGGGACAA
The DNA here is from genome assembly GCF_964270895.1 of Podarcis filfolensis. Classification (NCBI taxonomy): domain Eukaryota; kingdom Metazoa; phylum Chordata; class Lepidosauria; order Squamata; family Lacertidae; genus Podarcis; species Podarcis filfolensis. Next base: position 97,648,677 of record NC_139605.1, on the reverse strand, counting down.
TTTGCTGGTAAGGTGAAGGTAAAGGACCTCTGGATGGTTAAGTCCAGTTGAATTCGACTATGGGGTGTAGTGTTCATCTCTGCTTTCAGGCCAAGGGAGCCGGCATTTGTCCGCAGACAGCTTTCCAGGTCACGTGGCCAGCACGATTAAACCGCTTCTGGCGCAACAGAACACTGTGACAGAAACCAGAGTGCACAGAAACACTGTTTACCTTCCTACCACAGTGATACCAATTTATCTACTTGCACTGGTATGCTTTCGAACTGCTAGGTTGGCAGGAGCTGGGACAGAGCAACAGCAGCTCACTCAGTCCCAGGGATTCAAACTGCTGACCTAGTGATTGGCAAGCCCAAGAGCCTCAGTGGTTTAGACCACAGCGCCACCTGCGTCCCTACAGCTTGATGGAAGTGGGGGAGAGTTGTGCTGCAATGGGTTATGTCAGGGAACTGTCATCTGAGACGAAGGAGGTGAAAGGGCTCATGGAGGGTGAGAGAGACCACTCAGCGGAGGAGGGGACCAGCAGGGGGAGAAGTGGAGTTCCAAGGGAAAGTGAGTCGGAGGGAGAGCTCAGAGATACTTCTAGCGAGAACAGTGGGGGGGTTTCAGGACCTCCCCTAGGAACACCCACTCCTCGGCGGAAACTGTCACGCCGAGAGTCCAGAAGACGCGTTTCCGTTAAGGAGCTTTTATGCTGGAAGAAGTTCCGTAAACGCCCACTGTCCGATTCAACGAGCGATTGATGGAGCCACGCTTAAGGAGCTCCATCACAGACAGAGGTTTGGGAACTTAGCCAAACTCTGAGGGATCAGGATTTTACGCACAAGCAGCTCATCATCCCATCACAGCAATCGGACAGTCCCTGAAAGCAGCTTGTGCAGAGAGGCATCATGAGTGACCCAGCCGGAGCCGGAGGAGCAGCAGGAGCTGGAGGAGGTCCAACTCTGGAAGAAAGGTACAGAATGTTGGAACTCCAGCTAGCAATGCAAACGGCGAGGCTAGAAGAAAGGAGGGCGCAGGATGCAGAAAAGGCAAAAGGCGCTACACTAGCAAGAAAGATGCCAGGAATGGTGCAGAAGTTTGGGGGGGACCCCAGGAACTACCAAGCCTTTAGGACAGAGATGCAGTATGCTCTTGAACTGCAGTTTAATGACTTTCCCGATGAGGCGTCGCGAGTGGGGTTTGTGATTGGCCATCTCGAAGGAGGGGCGAGAGACTGGGTCAGGCCCCTGATGGCAGGGAATAGTGACATGCTGAAGGACGCGAGGAAGTTTTTTCGCGCCATGGATTTGATGTTTTCCAGCGAGATTGAACAGGGACTGGTACGCAGACAATTGATGGCTTGCAAACAGGGGAGCCGATCGGTTCGTGAGTACTGGACTGAGTTTACAATGTTGATACATAGATTGGGGTGGGACCTATTGGCGGAACCCATTCAAATGCTATTTGAAGAGGGGCTTTCTTCGGCGGTGAAAGACGAACTTTCCCGGGCGCCCAGGGCGGAGTCTATGGACCAGCTGACCAAATCAGCGCTGACCATTGGAGCGCGCCAGGAGGCAAGAGCCTTGGAGAAGCGGGAGGGGAAAGGAGAGCGTTGGAGGGATTTCCGCATTCCAGAGATTCCAGAGCCAAGTTTCCCGCCCGGAGAGCCGATGGAAGTTGGAACAGCGCGCGCGCGCGCAGTTTCAAATCCCAGTGAAGGGAGGAAGAAGGAGGGAAAGAGCGCCAAGAAATGTTACCTCTGCCAGCAGCCAGGTCACTTTGCCAGAGTCTGCCCGCAAAGAAAGGAATGGCAAGGGATGGCAGGGGCTGTTGGGGGGAAGGAGGAGGAAGTCCAGGAGCCAGTAAAAGCCAACGCCTGTCTGCCTCTGTCAGGGCACTGCAGACAGGCCAAGGAGCAGTAAAAGTGCCCACTCCGGAACCTCCAAGACCAGCCCTAGTAATAGAGGTGTTGCTAGAGCTGGCAAACGGATACCCACTAAAGACCAAGGCGCTGTTAGACTCAGGCAGCTCCTGTAATTTTATGAGCAAGGAGTTTGCAGCGGAACACCAGATACAGACACTCCCTTTAAGCAACCCCCTGCAGGTCACCACGATCGATGGGAGGGAGCTGTTGGGGGGAGAAGTTAGCCTACAGACCGTCCCAATGGTTATGAGGGTGGCAAGGCACACCGAAAGGATAGCGTTCAATGTAGCCACCCTGGGAGGGGCGCCAGTCATTTTGGGAATGAGCTGGCTAGCGTTGCATGACCCGCTAGTGGGCTGGCATCAGAGAGTGGTGTCCTTTGGGTCAGGACATTGCCTGGAACACTGCAAAGAGGGAAAGGTGCCAGAAGGGGCAAAAGCCTCCATAGCAGGGACGGAAGTGGCGAACAAAGGGAAGGTGCCCAAACAATACGCTGACCTGAGCAAGGTCTTCAGCGAAAGGGAAGCAGATAAACTACCACCGCATAGAGACTTTGACTGCCAGATTAACCTGGTCCCTGGGGCCCAGCTACCCATGGGCAAGCTGTACGCCATGTCAGACAGGGAAATGCAGGAGTTGAGGGAGTTTATTGACAAAAACCTGAAGAGAGGTTTCATCAGAGAGTCCAGAGCGGTGGGGGGCAGTCCAGTGTTTTTTGTGGACAAAAAAAACACGGATAAACCGAGATTGGTCGTGGACTACCGGGCCCTGAATGCCGTGTCAGAACCAGTGACTTTCCCCATGCCCAGGATTGATGACATTTTGACCAGGGTGAGGAAGGGAAAGATATTCACGAAACTGGACTTGAGAGGAGCGTACAACCTGATACGAATAAAGAAGGGGGATGAATGGAAGACAACGATGTTCACCCCCCTAGGGGCTTTCGAATATCGCGTTATGCCATTCGGATTGCAATCAGGCTCCGCCTGTTTTCAATCGCTCATGAACCATGTACTGGGACCTTTGCTCTACAAGAATTGCGTGGCATTCCTCGATGACGTGCTGATATATTCGGAGAATGAGGAGCAGCATGTGAAGGATGTCAGGGAAGTGCTGAGCCAGCTGCAAGCAAACCAGTTGTGGGTGAAATTGGAGAAGTGTCAGTTCCACACCAAGGAGGTGGAATTCCTGGGGTACCGCTTATCAGACAAGGGATTAGCCATGGATCCAGGCAAGGTCCAGGCGGTGCTGGAATGGAAGACACCGAAAACCAAAAAAGATGTGCAAAGGTTCTTAGGGTTTGGGAACTTTTACCGTAAATTCATCAAGAACTTTGCCCACTTAACGGCTCCCATCACGGACTGTCTAAGCAGCAAGAAGAAATTCGTTTGGACGGCAGAGGCGGAGCACGCTTTTGAGGAATTGAAAAAGGCATTCGCTTCGGAAGAACAGCTCCTGCATGTGGATTTACAAAAACCCATGAGAGTGGAAACTGATGCCTCAGACCGCGCGGTGGGGGCGGTGCTGCTTCAGCCAGGGAGCAATAAGTCGGAATGGAGACCGTGTGCCTTCTTTTCGCGTAAGCTGAACAAATCCGAGAGGAACTACACGGTATATGACCGAGAACTACTCGCCATTCACGAAGCGTTCCGGAGATGGAGACACTTACTAATTGGCGCACAGCATAAGGTGCAAGTGTGTACGGACCACAAGAATTTGGAGTATTGGAGAACAGCACGAGTGCTCAACCAACGACAAGTGAGATGGGCCCAGGAGTTCTCCAAATTCCATTTTGAAATCTGCTACGTGCCAGGTCCAGAAAACATCAGAGCGGACGCTCTCTCTCGCAAACCTGAATATTTGGAGGGGGAGGGAGCGCCAGAAGAGAGACATATTATCCCAGAGGACCACTGGGTGTGTGGTGCGGCCTGGGTGGGGCAAAGAGAACTGGTAGAGGGGACGGTCAATGATGAGTACGCCCAGGATAAGCTCAGAGGTTTAAGGAGAGAGGGAGAAGACCCAGGAGGTTTTGAAGAAAGAAACGGGGCATTGTATTACAAAGGGGCACTATATATACCCGAAGGGGAATTGAGGGGGAGAGTACCCAAACAGTTGCACGACAATCCCACAGCGGGGCATTTTGGGCAACACAAGACCATGTGGTTGGTGACCAGGGAGTTTTGGTGGCCCAAGGTGAGGGAGGATGTACGGGAGTATGTGAGAAGGTGTGACCAATGCCAGAGAGCCAAAGGAGAAAGGCGGGCACCAGCGGGTTTATTAGAACCGTTACCCACACCAGAAAGACCGTGGGAGGCGGTGTCGATAGATTTTATGACTGATCTGCCCAAATCCCAGGGGAAAACCGCCATACTAGTCGTAGTAGACCAGTTAACTAAGATGGGTCACTTTGTAGCTTGCTCACATGCAGTCACGGCGGAAGAGACAGCGAAATTGTTTGTAGAACATATTTTTAGGCTGCATGGCGCCCCCTTGAGGCTGGTGTCCGACAGAGGGAAACAGTTCACGTCCAGATTCTGGAGGAAGCTTATGAGCTTGTTGCACGTAGAGGTCAACTTTTCGACTGCCAGGCACCCTGAGACCAATGGGCAGGCGGAGAGGGCAAACGGTATCCTTCAACAATACCTGAGGTGCTATGTCAATGACAGAGAAAACGATTGGGTCGAAAAGTTGGCACTAGCGGAATTTGCTTACAATAATGCAGAGAATGTGTCCACCGGGATGAGCCCATTTTTGGCTAATTATGGGTGCCACCCCAGGGCGTTTCCAGGGGAAGGAGGAGAGAGATGGAGTGTTCCGGCCGCTGAACTTTTTGTAGAAGAAATGGAAGCGATCCATCGTCAACTCCAACACCACTTAGAAAGGGCCAAAGAAGAATATAAGAGGCAGGCAGACAAGAGCAGAAGGGAAGGTGAAACAATTAGGGTGGGGAGTCGGGTCTGGCTATCAACCCAAGGGTTGCCGTACAAGGGGGGTTGCAAGAAATTGAGACCCAAAAGATTGGGACCATTTGAGGTCATCCAACAGATCAACCCAGTGGCTTTCAGACTCCGGTTACCGAACCATATGAAACTGCACCCAGTATTCCACAGGTCATTACTGTCACCATACCGGGGGGAAGGTGAAGGGGTATCCACACGGGGGCCAGCCATAGAAGAAAGGGAAAGCCGCAACTATGTGGCGGAAATCATCGACTCCAGGTGGAAGGGGAATCAGGTGGAGTATTTGGTCGCGTGGGAAGGGGAACCAGAGTCAGAAAACACCTGGGTGAAGGCAGAGGAGGTCCATGACGAGGTCTTGATCGAAACGTTCCACCAAAGGTTCCCCAGGAAACCTCAGCCAGTAGCGAGGTTCCGAAGGGAGTACTTTGGCACCACCGACGATGAGGAGGAACTGGAGGGATTCAGGGAATCGGAGTTGGAAGGAGGTACCGACTCCGAGGAGGAGGAGTACTTGGAAACCGGGAACAGCAAAAGGTGGAGGGAAGTGTTCGAAACTTCGGAAGATGAGGGAGGTTCCTTCAGGGGTTTTGCTCCCTCGCCTCCCGCAGAGGAGGGGAGGGAAGGGGGTGAAGGGGGCCCTGGAGGCGAGGTGGATGTCAGGGAACTGTCATCTGAGACGAAGGAGGTGAAAGGGCTCATGGAGGGTGAGAGAGACCACTCAGCGGAGGAGGGGACCAGCAGGGGGAGAAGTGGAGTTCCAAGGGAAAGTGAGTCGGAGGGAGAGCTCAGAGATACTTCTAGCGAGAACAGTGGGGGGGTTTCAGGACCTCCCCTAGGAACACCCACTCCTCGGCGGAAACTGTCACGCCGAGAGTCCAGAAGACGCGTTTCCGTTAAGGAGCTTTTATGCTGGAAGAAGTTCCGTAAACGCCCACTGTCCGATTCAACGAGCGATTGATGGAGCCACGCTTAAGGAGCTCCATCACAGACAGAGGTTTGGGAACTTAGCCAAACTCTGAGGGATCAGGATTTTACGCACAAGCAGCTCATCATCCCATCACAGGTTAGTTTCTTTCTGAATTCTTTCAGCAAGGGAGGTGTGTCCTGCAGCACTAGAGTGTTGAGAGCGAAAACTTCAGCAAATCAGAGGGGGAAACAGCCAGGCGCTGCTGCAGCTTGGGAGTTTTGGTGGGGAATCTTCACCTTGTAGGTCTTCACTTCTTTCAAAGGGCTGAATGAATTGCCTATGTTTCAAGTGCTACATCTTTCAGGGCACTCAGTAGGGGCAGCACGGCTCATTTCACTGCTCGAGATGAAACAAATATGCCTTCTCCCCCCCGCATTGCTGTGCCCCCACCATGCCTCTCTCACCTGAATTGCACAGCGGTGCTGGCAAAGCACTACCTGCAATGTCAACTTCTGGTGAGATCTTGTGCGCTCCATGAGATCTCATGAGATTTCAGTGAAACCTTGCGAGATCTCACCAGAAACAGGTGCTGCTGAAAGGTGTGACTTCTCTGTTGGCTCTGCCACTCAAGGCAGGCAACTTGCCCTATCTCATCGGTGGGTGTGACTTGGCACTCAGAACCACACCAAAAGTGGACATGGCAGATCCTGACCAGGGAGGAACAAATAGATGCCAAACTTTGTTTTGTTTCTTGCCTGTGGCCTCTGATTTTGATTGGAACAGCGGTAACAACAGAAAGCTTCTTAAAGCCATTCCCCAGTATAAATCCCCCTAAAGCTATTATTTACTTCTTCTTTTTTATAGTTCAATGGGATAAAATGCAGATTCAATATAGGTACAGTGGTACCTTGGTTCTCGAACTTAATCCGTTCTGGAAGTCCATTCAACTCCCAAAACCGTTCAAAAAACAAGGTGCAGCTTTGCATTGGCTGCAGGAACTTCCTGTACTCAAGCAGAAGCCGCGTCAGACATTCGGCTTCTGAAAAACGTTTGCAAACCAGAACACTTCCTTCCGGGTTTGCAGCATTCAGGAGCCGATTTGTTTCGGAGCCAAGCCATTCGGGAACCAAGGTACCACTGTACTTAAAATTCATCAGAGGAGACCAGAGCAGAGAGGAGTACAGTACATGGATGCCAAAATATCATGTGGTCCTGGAAAAAAACATATGCATGTACTTCACACTCTTTGTATAACAGACGCTGCCTTTCAGCTAATCTAGATGAAACATGGGCATAGGCTAGCAAAGGGAGGGAGGGAGGGAAGGAAGGAGGCTTCACATGTTCTTGGACCAACCAGGCAGGTCTATTTCAAGCTTGCAGCTCTTAGCAGACCTGGTGGACACTTCACACTAACATTGGGAGGGGTGGGGAGGAATTTAGAGCACAGTGGCAGGCAGAGAGGAGCTCTTAACCCTTTCTCTGTACTCATTTTATCCTTCCCTGTTCCCCCCCCCCCCGCCCCCATACACACCCAGGTGATGTCTTTGCCTCCCAAGGCTAAAAGCTGCTTGCAGGTGGATGATCTGAAATGGATAAAAGGCAGGAGGGAGAAAGGGGTGAAGCTGCCTCTTCCTCCCCTGTTTCTCCCACAACCTAATCATCGCTTCTGCAGCCCAGGGTAACGTATACCAGGATCCCACTTCCTATTTGCCCCCTTCCTGGTTTCTGATAGCAAGAGAGAGCGGACAACGGCCTCAGATGCAGATCCTAGATTCTGGGTGGTTTGCGTTGTTGTTAAATATTTCAAGCTGTGGTCTGTGCGTGTGAAGAAACAGCGAGTTGCCAGGACTGCAAGCGCTCCTGGAAACAGTGTTAGAAACTCAGACATATAAGATAGGTGCCAAATGGCTCCTTATACCCGGGACATTTGGTGGCATGAAGTGAATTCTCTATTCTGGCCCTCCTTTCTCTCCTGGTCAGAGTAGTGGAGATCAGCAGAGTGACTTCAGGTGGCTAGTAAGCATTGGGTTGCTAATATAATCATTATGTATATTACTTGAAAAACTCTGTGACAGGGAAGGGGGTAGGAAAAGCGAACGAAGAGGTCTGTGTGTGTTCCGTACCATAAATTCCATCACTTTACAGGATAATCCCAACCGCTTAAATTCCTTGCTGCCTAAATCTTCACAGGTTCCCCCCACCCTCCAACCAAGTATCACTCTGAGACCTACAATCCTGTTGCCCTCTTGGCCCTGAGCCACAATGATGGAGGGAAATCCAGATTTTCAACAGTCAGAAATGGCAGCACTGATGGTTGAAGCAATCCTATTCTCTGAAAGACTTTTTTTTCAACCTGAGAAGTTGATCGGTTGATCGCAGCCATTCAAAACAGCCACACAAAAGCCCTGCCTTTGCTGTCAAGCCCTTGCAGAATTTGCTTCCTTGGCCTGCCGTTCATCTCGCCTGATGAAGCAAGATTTTCCCTCTGCTAAATATAGCTCATTTGGCTGGAGCAAGTGTGAGCCCGGCTTCCCAGACACAACCTCCTTTGGCCAGGCTCCCAGCTTTACAGCTATACACACACCCCTGGCCCCCACAAAGCTGCCAAAAACCCTCCCCACTGCTTTCATCAACTAGGCCCAAGCCATGTCCTTTTTTGAACATTGGAGAAGGAATCACAGAATGCTGCAGGGAGGGGAGGTGGACAAGCTGAATAGCTCAGCTGGTTAAAGCATGGTGCTCATCATGCCAAGGTTGCAGGCTTGATCCTTGAATGGGACAGCTACATATTCCTGCATTGCAGGGGGTTGGAATAAATGATCCTCAGGGTTTCTTCCAACTCTACAATTCTATGATTCTACATGTGAGGCCGGGAGGCAGATTGTACTGCCGAAACAGTACTGGTGAAGATCAGTGTGGATAGCACATGGCTGCATAAACATGCCCCGTTGTGCAACTTTAAAATCTATCCAATGCACTCGCAGAGGATAAGGATTAAGGTATTAATTGCTACTAGTTGTGATGGTTACCATATCTCCAGCATCGAAGGTGGCATGCCACTGAATACCAGATGCTGGCGATCACGAGTTTGGACACAATGTAAGCTGCCAAGTTTCCCATTTCAGACAGACATGCAGAATAGAAATGTTTAAAACAAATATGCATAAGAAGGCACATAAGCACAAGGTCCTACTTTCTACCCCAAGGCTCATTTCTTATCCCCGTATGCACATACCCATTCAAAAAAGGGGGTTCCCACTTCCTCCTTTGCACAAATATAGTATTGTGTGCACATGTATACCAAAAGAATCAGTTTGGGTCCAAATGACTAAAAGTGGCAAAACAAGTAAGACCAGACTAATCAGGAAATCTTCAGCGGCATCTCTGGCATGTAGTGAGAGAGGGAACGATTTCCCCATGTTCAAGTGTCTGAACTGGCCCCACTCTTGGCTATGGGCAACTTCTGATCAATAATAGAGTTTTGTATTTTGGAACACGCTGTCAAAGAATACTGTGGATAACAATGGATGACTTTGGAAGTCAACACAGCTGCGAAAAAAAGAGAAAAATATAACGAGGCGAAAAGGAAGGATAAAAGGAAGCAAACTAGGACTTTGATTGAAGGTGAGCTGTGAATCCTGGACTTTCTAAAGCCCCAGATGTTCCAGACCTCATTCTACATCTCACAAGCTTCAGGGTTAAAGACCTGAAGCACCAAACAGTCACTGTTGGCTGCCGCCCCCTTCTGCTGTCTAACTAGCCCTCTGTTCCATGGCACGCCGATCAGTGCTCCAATACAAAGGCACACCAGGCCGCGGTTCCTCTTTAACAAGTGGATGCTCAGGCTCTGCAAGAGGAAAAGCCAGGTGAGGAGACAAAGCCGGGACACAAAAGCCAAGGATGGGATCGTGCTGTGCCTTGTCTTCACTCTGGGGCTGGAGCAGCTTTGTATTGTGTACGCTACATTTTCTGCTTGTAAAATGTCAGCATGTGGTTAGGAGACATGAATGTTTCATCAGCTGTTGGGAAGGTAGTTGTGCTGATTAAATGGCAGAGATTGTGTGCGTGAAAGATGCAAAACAGCATGCACAGGAGGGTTGGTTTTGCATGACCATTCGTAAACAGAAGAGGCTACGCAGGTGAGTGTGTGTTTGATAGTGAATATGCAGTTGGTGTGCAACACTCCACACTGTGCAAGATAATACCATTGTGTGCATGCACTTATGTGAATGGGTAGAAGCAATAGCAAAATTGCATCCCATCGTTCTTGTTTGTAGAGAGGAGTTGCAGGCCATGGTTTCCTTGTTACCATGGAAAACTCCCTTCAATGGTGGGGTGGCTCCACCATTTTGAGAATAATAATTAATAAATAAATAATAAATTTTATTTATACCCCGCCCTCCCCAGCCAAGACCAGGCTTAGGGCGGCTAACACTAGATATAAAACAATTGATTGAAATACAACTTAAAAAACAGGATTAAAATACAACATTAAAAGAAGGGGCAACTACAGTCTCTCTGGTAGGCTGGTCTAAGAATTGAGGCACGGTTGCCCAAACATGCCATTCAAGTTCAGAAACTGGCTTCGTCCTGTAAAAAGTTCATGTGCAGCTCACTTGCATACACCACATCCTGAAGTTCAAATACACATTACAAGTCACCACCATCTACAATATTTAAATTTATTATTAAATACAGCTCTGCTAATGTACAAGGCCAATTTAAAGAGCAGCAAGAGCAACAACAGAAAACCAAAACCAAAAGCAGGTCCTTGCCCCGAGGAACCAAATACAAATTGCCTTTCCCAGACTATGAAGGAATCCTGTGCAGCTGATGTGAATTGTGGAGGAGCTTGTTAACGTGCTTCCTAGAGGAACCTCATTACCGTGCTTCCTGAAGGAACCTCATATCCAAATGAGGGCATTTGCAAAAAGGTACCTCCAAACTTTTACTTAAATTTTGATTCCCCAATAACATTCAAAACGGCATCTCCTATGTTCGGTTGCTCCCTAGTGCACCACATGGATCATCAGGGTACACTTTGCCATTCTGCCTTATAGATAAGGTTCCCAACTCTCAATTTGAAGATAGTACACTTCTTTAAATACTTCTGGGACCAGGGAGCCATGTTACAGGAGCCACTGTCATGTAGTCACTGCAGAGGCTGGTCTGATAGCCCATCACCGCATCACAGCCACCAGAGTGTAATGGCCAAGAGACTGAGTTTTGAAGGGTCATGGCTTAGTGGTGGGAGCATCTCCAGGTAAGGCTGAGAGAGAACTCTGCCTAAGCTTCTATCTGTATAGAGTACATAGACAATGCTGAGCTAGATAGACATGGCATTTCATGGCAGCCTATATCTTCTCTGATGCTCTACTCTCCATTCTCTATCAGCTTTCACATAGAATCATACAAACTAGCTACACGTTTGTAATGTTCCCAGTTTTAACTCTTAAAGCCTTACATTGTGTGGGATATTTAAGAGGGCACCTTTCTATATATCATAAATATGCAGGAATCCCATCCAATGGCTACTGAGCCTCACAGTGAAAGTAGACACAGTCAGGCAGAGTTTCTTCTGGACTTGGCTAATCAGGGAAGTCAGAACCATGGACAGCTCCCAGTGCACCAGCAGGCTGGAGCTCTCCTTCCTATTGCAGCTACCAAAGTATGTTGTCTCAGCAGAAAGCTGAAGCCTTCTGTAGGCCGATAAGGCATGCACTCTAGTTGGCCCTGCCTGTCTGGAAGACCTAGTTGTATTTTTTTAAAGAGCCTTTGTCTGTTTTTGCACCCATTGCTTTCTGTGAGGTTGGGAAGGTGGCATCCAAGGATGTAGGTAAGGCCACATCCTCTGACAGGGAGCAAATGAGAGAAGGCACTGAAAGCTCTTGCCTGGATGAAGCAGCCAGCACTTCAAGCTCTTCTGATTATAACTTGGGGTACTGAGGTCATGGGTGATGACACCAGTTACTGCTGCTCCAAGCCCCTTGACTCAAAGGCTCAGTTACTTTAATCGAGTTAAGGGAAGGAAGCAGACAATGGCGATAGGTGGTCCAGGGCCCTCAGCAAAGCATGTTTCTCTGCTGGGAAGTGAATGAGACTGGAAGTCCCCTAAGCCCCACCAGAAATTACACAAATGGCACCCATTTCCCACTGGGGTTTTTTGACTGCTAGGTCTAGTCCCTTCTCTGACAGATGAATGTATTTGTACGATTCTTTCTTATGGATTTATTGTAAGCAACTTAGAGCAAGCACCCAAACTTCTAAGTAAAGGAAATAAAACAAGGCATGGGATAACTCATTGTAAAGAGTTGTGCTTATTTGACTTCAGCCATAAATACAGTATAAAAATTTAATAAATGATAAGAAACATGTAGCCCAACTGCACTTCCTGCATGGTATCAGCACCAAGCCAAATCACACACACACACACACACACACACACACACACACACACACATACACACACCACAACACCCCTCCATACATTCCGATGGTGTTTCATAACAAACTCACATAATCAGTGAGACCCTCAGAATCAGCTAAGTAACAATATTGGGGAAGGGGAAAGGAACACCTCAGTGGTAGAGCATCTGCTTTGCATGCAGATTCAATCCATGGTGTATTCAGATACAGCTGGAAAAGACTCCCAGTCTGAAAACCAGGACAGCTGCTGCAGTCAGTGTTGGCAATACTGAGCTAAATGGACTGTTGGTCTGTCGTGGTATGAGGCAATTTCCTAGGTTCCTCTGAAATGGTAACACAGAAGGACAATTGCCACCAGAAGTGGGACATGTACTTTGTCCCTATCCAGACATCCCACTCCCCCACCCCTCAAAAAATCATTATAAGGGGAAGCCAACCATGCAGCCCATGAACAGGATGGTGCAACAAGGTTGGGTGTTTTGACACACCCCTGTTTAGCATTGTAAACAAAGATATGGAACTCTGCATGGAGGAAAGCAGCACGCAGAGGAGAGATTTTGCGTGGAAATGGGGAAAGAGTTAAGTAGTCCCTTTCCTTCACATCTCCCCTCTTCCCTGCCTCTCTCTGGGCAAGGCTGCCTTTCATTTAAAAAATGCTGTACATGCTTTGTTATTGCATTTGTGCCTAATGTATAGCCTGCCCCTGTGCGGAAAGGGTATTCCAGGCACTCAAGCTGAAGTGCAGCCACGCATCTGTGGTGGGAGAGGCCCGCCTTGGCAGGGACACAAAGGCTTCTGAGGGGTTCAGCGTTTCAAAGGGGGTTCCTTCCCTCAGCTCCTTTGTTGGAAAGTGGAAAAATTGCAAAAGTGGGAAAAAAGAGAGCACTCCTTTTCCACCGCTCTAATCTCCCTCACTCACACAAACGCCACAGGCAAAATCTAACCTCAGTAAATATTTGCTAAAGCAGGAAAAGAAGCCGGAGGGGAGTAAGTTGTTTAATTTTTATGCATTTGTTAAAAAGTGAGAACATTAAAGGGAGAAGCGTGGGGCGGCTCACAGATGCAGCGGTTGGCGTTGGGGAAAGAGCTTTTCATACAGAGCCAGAGCCGGTGATCAGCTTCAGGGAAAGGTTTTATTTAGAGTCAAATTTCTTTAAGGTTCTTTTTTTAAGCGTGTGCATGTGTGTGTGTCCCATTTTATCACAGAGAAAAATGGGTGTGCGTGTTGAATTTAAAGCAAGAGGCACAGCGCAAGTTTTCCCAAATGAGTTAGCAAGACATCCCAGTCCTGACCATCAGTCACTCTAGTGTGCCCCCAACCCACTGTTATGAGTGAACATTTGCAGAGCTCGAGATGCTGTACGGAATGCACAAACAATAGAGTTCCTGGCTGGAAGGCTCATTAATACATTGCAGGCGGACAAAGCAGCGAAGTAGGGTCAAGGAAATAAACTGGTATGCGAGTGTGCACGCGAGAGAGAGGGAGAGTACGAGAGCATGGATGCCAGCTGGTTAGGCATGGGTTAAAAGGATCCATGAAATGATTTGTTAAAGAAGTGGGCATGAAGGAAGTGTCTTGACAATGAGAGAGCAAGTAGGTGGCAGGTAGATGGCCTAGGTGCCATGGCAGAAGACATTAAGGTGGACATGGGAGACGGAAGCAAAAGAGGGCAGATCAGAAATGAGCGCTTGCCTGAATCTCTCCTACTAACCTGGCCCTCGGAGCTGGCTGAACCTATTACTTCAGCTACGCACTGCAACTCTAAGTACTTCTACCTGGCAGCTGCCGCCACGGATTGATCTCTTTGTATGAAAGAGCTTCCCATTTCGACAGATGCCACCCAAAATGGAGCAAAGAAGAAGCCTGCGATGCTGCGGAGGAAAAGCAGGCAAATGGTGTGGCGAGCTACTTCACATGAATGGCTTAGCGCACGGTGACAGCTGTCACATGGAGTGCTGTAACAGCGCAGCTTCCGTGTGGCAGCTGTACCGCATGCAGCAACTTTTGGTGTGCCTTGCACAAACCCCTGGGCCAAACTCTGTGGGCAAGATATGCTTTTCACACCAAGCCCTGCTTCCCATCAGATGTCCAGATACAGGACAAAATAGCTACACTACCCTTGAAAAGACCCTGATGTTGGGAAAGATTGAGGGCACAAGGAGAAGGGGACAACAGAGGACGAGATGGTTCTCGAAGCTACCAGCATGAGTTTGACCAAACTGCGGGAGGCAGTGGAAGACAGGAATGTCTGGCGTGCTCTGGTCCATGGGGTCACGAAGAGTCGGACACGGCTAAACAACCACCACCACCACCACAGGCCTTTCAGGTCTCTATACCATCTGCATCACCCCCTTGGCCCACCCACAGTGGGTAGAATTCAACATAACACTAAGTGGGTTATGTGTGCACAGAATAATACCTACTGTCAAATATGACTTCCCCTTTTCTCCTCCCCCATGCTCCCCTAGACCTGTTCTGAGTTTCTCCTCAACTCTCCAGAGCAGTTTTAGGGGCCATGGGAAGCATATAGGGGTGGGGGAAGCCCCATTGCCCAAGAAGGCCTCATTCTGTGCATGCAACAACTTAGCTGAACTCTGCCCCATGTCCTGTATTCTCTGGCAGCTCCTCCAATAAGTGAAGAGCCAGCAGGTTGACCTCTCTTCTCATCCATCCCATCTTGCCCCTGGCAAGCCTGCAACCAAGATGTTGCTTCACTTAATCCAGGTGTGGCTAACCTTTATCGAATCAAGAGCTTCACTGTCAGCCACCACATGCCAGCAATGGGAGTGGCATTTTTCCACACACATGTATATCCACACAGACCACAAACACATACATTTACCACACATGAAGCATGGGTGGGGAGAAATGCTATCTTTTTTACTCTTAAGGAGCAGGCAGAGAGCTTTATATCCCATCTCAGTGCTGTGGTGCTTAGCACTGTTATCAGCAGCAGAAGACCCAGCCCCCCACTCTTTTGTGAAGTTCTCTAAAAGAGCAAGAAGAGGGAGTATTTTACCTCCTAGTCTCAGTTGCAAGACTTCCTCACCTTAGGAAATTGCCATGCGTGCATATGTGTGCTGCATCGTGCCTGGCACATCTGGTCCCACCTACGAAGGTGGCACCTGGTTCTCGGCAACACTGCATCCTGCCCCTCTCACTCCAGCTCCAGCACCTTCTGCTTGCTCAGTCCCTCCCTCCACTAGTTGGTCAAAGTCCTACCCTACTGTAATGAGGCTCTGCCTCTCCTTCTCTGACATCTGGAGTTGCAATGGAAGAACTGTCATCCTACATCCTTGGGTTCCATTCTTCAAGCCCTACTTCCACTTCATCTCCATCCTCCTCCTCTTCCAATCATGGCTGTAACTGAGGTACCCATGACCTTGCTGTAACCCTGATCAGAATCGTGTGTGTGTGCACGTGTGTGTGTGTACGTGCATGTCCCTTGCACGTGCTATTTATTTATGCAAGTGATAGCAGTGCACTTCACATCTAGTTCCCCTTTGAAAAACAATTGTTTCAATTCTCATGCAATTTTCTCAGGCTGTGCACTTTGCCTTTTAGAAACTCAAGTGGACAGGGAACTTTTTTTTTAAGGGGAGGGGGCAACTGCACAACTCTCCCTTCCACATGCATCCAGGCTATCCCCCTCCCCCATCTATGTATGGATTGTATTTTGTAAAGCTGCCTTTGAAACAGGAATTGCAAGGCTATTCCCTCCCCATGCCCTACACAAAGGTTAAAGAACTGCCTGCCTGGATAAGTCACCCAGATGGGCAGCTCCGCTCCTCCTCCATCTCCAGCAGTGCTAGCGTTCTGGTAGCCCTTGCTCAAGCTAACGAACAGCCACCTGAGTTCATTTCACAGCCTGAGGGGGTGTCTATGTTAGGAGGACATCAGAGCCCTTGTGGCCCAATTAGCACTCTCCAAAGCTGGTAAACAGCCAGAAATGTCCCCTCTACTGTTAAATCTCCCCCTACTGCACACCCAACATAGTAGCTCTACAGCACAGAAAGCTGGGCAAACTGTGGCTCTCTAAGAACACCCGGTCCATCAGTCTGGCCTGCGAAGGGGCCTGAGAACCCTAAGAGGCAGTTGCCCCTGCGGGTACCTTGCCCGCCTCTGCCGCTCGTGGAGAAGTAGTGGCTTCGTGGGAACCTGCCACTGCTATTTTGCAGGCACTGCTGCACAGCCCAAATAAGGGAGGCTTCACTGGCAGGCTAGCACCTTCCTGTTTCATCTCAGGTGGTGAAATGGGATGGGCTGCCCCTGAGAGGTGGTAAGAGGCAATTGATTTGGTAGGTGCCAGGGATTTAAAAAAAAATAAATAAATGACTATGCTGAGTGTTTTAATTCCCCCCCCTCTCCCCAACCCACAGAGAATGAATAGTACAGGTGTCAGGAAATCAAATGTATGCACGTTTCCCAGGCTAAACACTAGCCAGGATATTGACATTCAAAGCCGAACACCAGAACACAGCCAGGTGGCACAGCGACCTTGATTTCGGGAGGTGGGAAGCATGCCTCCAACATTTGAACTTCACAATTATTCTGCTGGCGATGAATTAGGAAACCTTTGTCTTCAAGGTCACTGGTTCAAATTCCCCTCCTGCTGTTCATCTCATGATTCATGAGGACTCAGGGAGAGAGGGCAGAGATGATGATGATTCACTCCACCAGACCCACTTGCTGTCCAAGAGCTGTTTGACACATTATGCAGGATGAAGAGGTAGACAACGGCAGCAGAATTGTGGACCACAGGGGTGTGATAATTTTGAATGAATACTGAATGTTGCTGCTGCTGCTGCTGTTGTTAAAACAAACAAACCTCCCTGTACAGTGGTACCTCAGGTTACATACGCTTCAGGTTACAGACTCCGCTAACCCAGAAATAGTACCTCGGATTAAGAACTTTGCTTCAGGATGGGAACAGAAATCACACAGCGGCAGCGGGAGGCCCCGTTAGCTAAAGTGGTGCTTCAGGTTAAGAACAGTTTCAGGTTAAGAATGGACCTCCAAAACGAATTAAGTACGTAACCAGAGGTACCACTGTATATTTTTACATTGGGCGGAGCACAGGGCTGGTCTAAACATAGGGGGGGGGGACAAAAACAATAGTAGAGTCTAGCATTCTGACACAAGGATGGAGAAGCCTGCGACTCCCCAGATGCTGTTGTACTCCAACTCCCATCAGTCCCAGCCAAAATCTGCAAATGCCCAGGGATGATGGGAACATCGGGAGAGAGAGCGTGCGCGCGCACACACACACCACTCTGCCACCTCAGTGTACTACCTCATTCTGCATAACGCTTGGGACATCTCTGATACCCCACTGCTCAAGCCAATGCAGTATTATGCCCATAAGCCAATTGCACCATTGTCCTGACTACTTGTGGCCCGGGGGGAAATCCCAACCTCTCGCCCGGCTGTTACATGGCCCATTTTCTCCTCTTTGTGAGCACCTATGTAGCCCCAAGTGCTTTTCAACAGCTGGGATTGGGGTACTGTGGTCGGTCCTTCTCCTGGTTTCAGAGGTGCAAAGGTGGAGTGGAAGTCATTGCTCTGGCTTCTTTTCCTCTGCCTCCTTCTGAGATTTCCTTGATGCATGAATTGCTGGGAGAGTGAAAGCCTTGTGTGCTGTGACCACAGGAAGGGGGGGCGGGACAACACCATGGGATGGGAAAACCAGAGCAAAACAACATGATATACATGAGGATGCAGAGAGATTTGCAATGGGGAGATGGGAGGCATTGTCAGAGGACTGCCATCGCCTCCAGTGGAGCAGAGGAGGAAGTGGGTAGCCAGGCGAAGGGAGGGCTTGAAGATGCTACTGAGAGCCCAAGCGCCTCATCTAGCCCGGCTGGCCAGGAGACAGACACGCCATTTCCGTCGCCCAGTTTACGCAGGGAGGTGAAACGTAAGGAGGGGAGGAGGAGATTTGGGGTGTCTAAGTTCTTATGCTGGGGGAGAAACCCGAAGGGGCCACTCCCGGAATCTGCAAGTGACTAAGACGAACATGAACTTTATGGTTCTGCACTGTAAATAGTTTGCACAAATAAAAACCTGCAAAAGACAGTCCTGCCTGGAATCCTGCCTGGTTACTCGTGAGCAAACACCTCACCACCTGACAGGCTTGCTAAAGGTTTCAGTGAGAAAAGAGTGATACAGGAAGCCCTGGGCAGTGCTGAGCAAAGAAAGGACATGTATGTGCTTGAGAGAGGACCTCTCCAGATTACCTTTCTATTGTGTATTCATGGCAATTTATGCTCACCATGCTACTGCAGTAGTTGTGCAATCCTGCACTTGGTGCTATTTGAACCTGCAAGAGTTTTGCAGTGGTCATACTGCTTCATTTCCAAACAGTACATATCCTATGATTTCCTGCTGAACTCCTGTAATTTTCATACGTGTGTGTGTGTTCTGCTCTGATTGCACTATAGCTCCTCCAGACAGCAATAATGCGGTTGAACAGGGGAAGCACCACAGAACAGCCGAAAAGGCAGAATAAAACCACCACTAATACACTACTATCATGTCAAGAACATTGTGCTGAATATGCCCCACAACCAGCCTGGAGGGGCCTAGAGAAAGGGACGAGGTGAGCAGATCATAGGTTAAAAAGAAAACACTGGATTAAGCATGCAGCAAAAATACTTTCCCGCCGTTAATGTGAGCAGTATGGCCCTCTTGAAGTTAAATTAATGCAAAAGTGGCCTTACAAAAATGCACAACTCAAACCACTTCAACACCCCTCCCTGACCCTTGGAGGGACAGCCAGAGCCATGTATATATATGTGACAAGCACTTAATGCAGACTAAATGTCATGGCCTGGGAAGCTGCTTGTGAGAAGTACTTGCAACCCTGTTTCTCTCGGAATAACAAGCTGCCAGGCTTCTAAGCCACCCACAAGCCACAACTCACCCAGCAAATAAAGTGCTTTTTTGCTCCACACCCAACGGCTGCTGTAAATCCACAGCGGAACAGCTACCGAAAAACACCACATTTCCATACTTTGATGGCTGACATGTCACCCAAGCTTATGAATCCAAAAGAGTGACTTTAGAGCCGTAAAAAACACAACAAAAAACAGGGCGGGCTGGGTGATATATGTCATCTAGAATGTTTGCTGGCCCTGGCAGCTCAAAGTTGAGATTGTTGAAAAAGCTCCACTCTTACCTAGTTACTGTTGTTCCCCTCATGATATAGCCCCAGATGAACTTGTAAAGGGACACTTGCCAAGGCCAGCTCTAGGAAGACTACTAAGGGTGGGAAATTTGCTCATTTTCACTTTTGCAAGCCCATTCCGAACACCTCTCTGCATTAAACTGCATTTTTAAAACACACACACACACACACACACACACACACACACAGCATTATGTGTTTAAATGCATTACTGAATAAATTTCTCTCACCACATTTATTTAAAGGATTTTCATTGGTTTAAAACTTTTAAGAACTGTTTTACAACATCTGGATAAGTGAGGATATTTAAGTTGATTTGAGTTCCTACTGAAATGAGGCTACATTTTAATGTTGTATTTTAATCTTGTTTTTAAGTTGTATTTCAATCAATTGTTTTTATACCTGTGTTAGCCGCCCTGAGCCCGGTCTTGGCTGGGGAGGGCGGGGTATAAATAAAATTTAATAATAATAATAATAATAATAATAATAATAAGAAGAAGAAGAAGAAGAAGTTCCCACCCATATGCTAGTCCAAGAAAGAGACAAATTAAGAGTCTCATGCTCTGCCATCTGAGCTATCCCAGCTATTAGGTCAGCTCATATCAGAATTGGAAGAGACGGAATTGTTCAAGCATCCCTAACAACTGTTCAAAGAAGAGAGCTGTTCCTGTTTCTAGTGATCCTAGGGTTGCAGTAATCTAGTAGAATCTGGGGAAAAAAATCTCCACGAGCCCCAATCTGGGCTCAAGGCCTTGACCATGCCTTGCCACGTTCATCACCCCCCCCCCCGGCCCGTTTCAAAAGCAATCAGAATAAAACTGGGCTCAGTATCTTGATGTTTGCATTCACTCAGATAACACCAGGAAATTGCCTGAAGCAATGCGGTGCAATTCTTGCTGCTGAAGCTAAGCAGTCTGACTGTATAATAAGCTGCCTGAGAACTGTGTGTAAGCTGTTCTGAGCTCTTTAAGGAAGTAAAGTATGTTCAGTGTAGTGACTAATCCACCTGCATCATGTATGTCACACTAAAGTTACTTTATAGGGCCTTCTTGCAATTCTCCTACAATTGCAAATGTTGACCTGCAGCTGGTGTCTTGCAAAGCTTAGCTTGGACCGGGACTCTCCGCCTTGATGGGAGCAATTCCAGACCTTGAGAAGCTTAGTTGTTAAATAACACTAGAAGGCTCAATGCACAAGAACACATGCTTAGTGGTACAGTGGTACCTCGGGTTACATACACTTCAGGTTACATACGTTTCAGGTTACAGACTCCGTTAACCCAGAAATAGTGCTTCAGGTTAAGTACTTTGCTTCAGGATGAGAACAGAAATCGTGCTCTGGAGGTGCGGCGGCAGCAGGAGGCCCCATTAGCTAAAGTGGTGCTTCAGGTTAAGAACAGTTTCAGGTTAAGAACGGACCTCCGGAATGAATTAAGTACTTAACCCGGGGTACCACTGTATTGTAAAGATTAACAAGATAAGTGAACCTTGAGAGGAGGAATACCAGCAGAAGGAAGATAAACAATAACACATTATTATTATTATTATTATTATTATTATTATTATTATTATTATTAAGTCAATGACCCAAAGAGGCTAAGTTGGCAGGTATGTAAAAATGACCCTTCCAAAGTACCTTGTTCATGCAAAGTAATCCCAGCTCCCTCTCATAGAAAGACCCCAGCTTGCATAGGTAGAAGGCAGTGTTAGAAATTAACCAGGTGCCAGGCACATTTTGCGACTGGCATGGGTACAACTGCGACCAAGTGGAGATCTCTGGATGCCAGGTTAGCGACTGACATCTCCATCTGGTTGGCCCCTCCAGCTTTCTTAAGGAGGGAAGCAGAAGACCTAATTCACTGCATTTATATCCCACCTTTTTCTCCAAGGAGTACAGCCCTCTTCTCAATTAATCCCTACGATGACGCTGTGAGGTAGGTTAAGAGGCTATGACTGGCCCAAGGTCACCCAGTGAGCTTCATGACTGAGTGGAGATTTGAACCCTGATCTCCCAGGTCCTGGTCCAACACACTCACCCCACCACACTACACTGGTTTCCTAGAGTTCTTCTGTTATGGGGCACCTATATAAATTAAGTAGGTAAATAAATACAGTGGTACCTCGCAAGACGAATGCCTCGTAAGACGAAAAACTCGCAAGACGAAAGAGTTTTTCGTTTTTTGAGTTGCTTCGCAAGACGAATTTCCCTATGGGCTTGCTTCGCAAGACGAAAACGTCTTGCAAGTTTGTTTCCTTTTTCTTAAAACCATTAATACCCAGGGAATCCGTGCTTCGCAAGACGAAAAACTCGCAAGACGAAAAAACTCGCAGAACGAATTAATTTCGTCTTGCGAGGTACCACTGTATGAGGAAAGCAAAATGTCGCTTAGAAAAGGATCTGAAATATTTTCCTTGAAGCTTGAATTAGTATTATTCTAGACTGTTTGGTTTGATGTTTTAATGAGTTTAAAACCGCTTTGATATTTTTTCTTTAAAATATAAAGCTGTATACAAATGCTTGAATTAGTATTCTGGACTGTTTGATTTGATGTTTTAATGCGTTGAAACCCGCTTTGATATTTTTTCTTTAAAATATAAAGCTGTATACATTGAAATAAACAACAACAACAATTTTGGTTGTTGTTGTTGTTGTTGTTGTTGTTGTTGTTGTTGTTGTTGTTATTATCCCACCCATCTGGCTGGGTTTTCCCAGCCACTCTGGGCGACTTCCTGCAAAATATTAAAATATAATAATTCATCAGATAATTGTTTATTTCTTTGACATCTGGTGGGAGGGCATTCCACAGGGCAGGCGCCACTACCAAGAAGGCCCTCTGCTTGGTTCCCTGTAACTTCGCTTCTCACAATTAGGAAACCGCCAGAAGGCCCTTGGTGCTGGAGGTGCCTGGACATTCCCTACCCTAGGTTTAAGGAGCCATTTGGCAATTAGCTTATATATCTGGTTTCTAACACTGGTAGAAGGGTCTTGGTAATAAAGCACCATTGAGCAAGGTGTTGATTTTCACAGACATGCAAATGAGCAAAGCAAGCAATTCAAGCAAGCAATTCTCCATCAGAGGCTTATTGGGGAAGGAACTGAACACATCACTCCTCCCTGTGATTGCAGCTTCCTTTATGGGTTGGGGCATGGAAGCCCCAGGATGGAAAACATATGTTGACACATGCAAAGCCAGACATGCCCAGTCCAGCAGGTAAGCTATGGTTAGGGACCAAGAGGCCGGACCTGTGAGTGGCTAAAAAGGGGCATTATTGGATGAGGCAATTTGGGATTCTGAGTGCCATTCAAGCTGTGAACAAGAGAGAGAGAGAGAGAGAGAGAGAGGGAGGGAGCACACACACACACACACACACACACACACACACAGAGTAAAGGGCTTGAGGACGGAGACATTGAGTGTGTGTCTAGGCTGAGATGTTGAGAACTAGGCTACCGTGCTCCTCCTCAGAGGCACCAAAATCTGTGCTCTCTCCCTCCTGTTTGCAGGCACCTGTGCTTTAATCGCTCAGCTCATCCTCTCGTCCCAAGGCAGCCTGGAAACAATTACCCAGGAACAATAACTACATGCTAACGTAATTAAATACAAGAGCATACGCTTTGCAAGGGAAGGAGGCAAGGGACCAGACAGCACTTCCAAAGCACAGGCCTACAGCCACAGCCCAGAGGAAGAAGCCAATGCTGGCTGAACGTCTCTGTCACGCACTACACAACTACAGCAGTGCAGAAACCCAGGAGACAAGTCTCTGACCCCCATTTTATGTTATGGAATCAAAATGGCTCTGCTAGAGAAGACTATGCAATGGAGTTGGGCATGGTTCTTCTGAATCCCAGGATCATGCAGTTCCCCTCACTATTCATCTTCCCAGCAGACAGCAAACCCACCTCTCACAGACAACACTTCTCATCCGTCCCTTAGATTCCAAACAAGGAACCTCCAATCTTCCACATGCATTCTGCAACCTGAATGCATTTCCACCTTAATTTCCAGGAGCAACGCTGCAGAATTCAACCTGGCATTGGGCTTGAATCCTGTCTAGATTGGTGCAGAACAGCAGTGAATGCATAGATTAGGGTGCAAGCATTAAGGCAAAGCCGGTGTGATGATGTGGGGACATCTGTGGGGAAGACCCAAAAAGTCTACTGGCTCCGCCATATGGTTACCATTAAGAATATAAGATGCCAGGAGCACAGAGATGTTGGGGACTGAACCTGGAACTTAAGCATGTGATTTGCCACTGATGTCCTTGCCCCGTGATGGTTTCCACTGAGAACTTGGTTGGAAGGAAACAGCAGAGAAAAGGGTTCTCTTCTGCTACAATAGCAGGGAAGAGCTAAGAGGCTTTTGCTTCTCAAACCTCACCCTGTTGAAGAAGAGCTAGATGTGAGACAACAGCAGTAGATCTTTTGATTCTGTGAATGTATAAAGCACCCTTAAAATAAAATAAAATAATAATAATAATAATAATTTATTTATACCCCACCCATCTGGCCGGGTTTCCCCAGCACGTAGTTTAGGGAAGGGAGTTCAATGCAGCCACTGACCTCTCCAATATCCATTTCTTGTAGGAGACAAAAGCAGTACTGAGTCTGCCGCGCCAACTCCCCTCCCAAAACGGAGTAAACTGTCCAAGTCTCCACTTCCCTCAGAACTCCCTGCATGCTGCAACCCACTTGCTTCTTTGACTTCCTTTGTGCCAGTCAGAGTCTTGACCTCTACAGAGTGAAGAAGCTGTTTTCCAGTCTTTGTCACAGGCTGCCACTCACTTTTGTGGCGCAAGGGTGACAAGCAAGCAAACAGGGCTCCCTCAGTCCCAGGCTAGCAGTCACTACTCTGGCCAATGCACATGCTAAAGAGGATTTGTCACAGACAGTGTCTTCACTGCCAATCAAATGCTGCCTCTACATCCCAGCCCAGCCAGGCTCAGATCTCTAAGCAACTCCGCACACCGAGATGGACTGACAGCTCAGTAATTGGGAAGAGAGAAGACAGCAGCTGAAGCCCCCCATGTTTAACTCTCTGTATTTGCAAAAGGAAATTGGGAATGAATTTCCTGCGGCTGGAACATCAAGAACCCCTGAGATCAGACGTGCCTCTCTCTATCCAGGGGGATAAGTATAATAGGGAAGGCTGCCACTAGCTTTCCTCCCCAGCCATTGGTGAAGCTCAGTTGCATGAAAGAGAGTCAAGGTAACAGCAAAACTGAGCTTTTCACCTATGCTTAAAGCACACAAGGAAAGGCAGCATGCGCCCCAAATGTGTTCAATATCCCTGCTGTCTCAGGGGCAAGATGAGGGGAGGAGAAAACCTAACACACTTAATATCTACCTCCACCTCTCTACAAATGTTCAAGGTCACTTACAAGCTGAAACAAATTTATTTAAAATATTTTGGTAAGGACCTTCATAAAAAGATATCAAGGTGGTATACAGCCAGAATAAGAAAATGGAATAAGAAAATGAAAGGAAACCAAATTGAGCATAATACATTTTAAAATGCCATTAAAAACTCTAGTGGTAAAGTAATAAGCCTTCAAATAAAAGCCAGGGAAAGCAGAAAAGTCTGTATAGCCTTCAGAATGGACAAGATAGGGGAGGCCCTATCTCTGAAGGTAGCTTCATATCGGTGCAGGTGGTCCTTCAGAGAACCTGGGCTACATTGAAAGGTCAAAACAGGCACCTTGAATTGGACCCAGAAACACAATGGCAAAAAGTACAATGGGATATGATCTAACCATCTATCCCCAACAAAGACTCAAAAAATATCATTCTGTACCAGCTGAAGTTTCTGAGTCATCTTCAAATGCAGCCCCAAGGAGCACACATTTCATCTATTCTTGATGTAATTGTTACATACAAAACTGACTAGGTCTGCTCTTCCTAGATTCGATCACAGCTACCATACTGAAAGAAGATTGAAAAAGGCGCTCCCGGCAACTTCCAGAAGGCCTCTCAATATATGAACACAGTCCTTATGGTGGTGGAGACTGCAATCCTATTCAGCAACAGCTGACTTCCTTGATCCATATCAGCTGTTTCCCCCGTGTCCAGCACCCCTGCATTGTGCAAATTACATTTCAGATTGTTCGCCCTCTTCGGTTAAAACAAACAAACAAACAAACAAACAAACAAACAAACAAACATCAAGTAGGAAGAAACCACCATGCAAAACTAACACGATTCACAAATTAGAACTAAAACAAAACAACATTGAAAACAGCAGCAGATAAAGCTCAAGATCCTGTGTTAAAGTGCTTGGGTTAATAAAAAAATATAATTTCCCCACTGCTGAAAAGTTGCACGGTTAGGTACCAGAGGTGTGGAAATAAGGAGGGTATTCTGCAAAAGGGGCACCATTTGCCTGACCTGAATAGACAGGGGAACCTAAGCCTCACTAGATGATCTGAGGAAGCTTCAATTTGGAGCAGGTAGCCCTTCAAATACCCTGGGGTCTTGGCCAAGCAGTGTAGTAGCTGAGTGGTTGAGCATTTTATTGCCATGCAGAACTTCATGGAAGGTCCTATGTTCAATTCCTAGCATCTCCTGACAAAGGCTGGGAAAGACTCCTGCTTGAACCAGATGGACTAATGGAACGACTTCGTATAAGGCAGTTTCTTGTGTTCCTAAGTCATTACAAGGTTAAAGGCACCTGTTTCAATACCGTTGAGATGCGATCCACATAACCTGTGACATTTGGCAGCCTGGCTTCTCCTGAATTTTTAACCAGCTGATGCTCCCAAGTTATCTTCAAGGAAAGCCCCATGGGTGAGTCATTACAGCTGTCAATCTTGTCAGTGTGCTCTGATGCGATGAACGTTTAGGAATCAAAAGCAGATAAACACTCACAAGCTTCTGAATTCTTACTGCTAAGGACTGTCCGCACAGAATCAATCCTTGTTTAATTAATGCATCTAGCTTGCATAAATCAGAGCCACCCAAACAGTTTAAAACAACTCAACCTGTAAAAAGCAATTGAATACCAGTTAGGTTAAGCCTATAGTCCCTTTGCCTGGCCAGCTATTTGTAGCAGGCTGGGTGAAAGCAGATAGGGATTTACATTGCCTGCCCGCCTGCCTGCCTGTCTATATTCAAATTAAATCTCTGCTATTGAAATGCCAATGTGTTAATGATAAATGACTATGTCACAAACACATGCATGGAAGCAATGAAAGGGGCACTAACCCTAACAGCCACACATGCCTGCCAATCTTACAGCAAAAGCTGGTGTACACATCCTCTTCTTTTTCTTTCCAATTGGCATTTATAAAATTCCTTTCATTTCCTATTCACTTTGAATACTACTTTTCAGCTCTAGTTAAGTGCCCTTTTTGAAGGCATATATATGCCTGTGAGATATCAATGAATGAATATACGGGGGGGGGGGGGGGGGCGGGTAAGGCAGGTCCAGTTCTGAAAGATATTTCTTTCTCAGAAACGGGTTTAGACTCTATACTAAATTTTCAAATCAAGGCCAAACATAGTTTACATAACTCTGTGACAAAAGCGGGGAAACCTCCGCTGGCCATGCCACAGAAGGCCATGTGGCAGGCACTTACAATGCACATCTTATGATGCACATACAGTGGTACCTCAGGTTAAGTACTTATTTCGTTCTGGAGGTCCGTTCTTAACCTGAAACTGTTCTTAACCTGAAGCACCACTTTAGCTAATAGGGTCTCCTCCTGCTGCTGCTGCTGCACCGCTGAAGCACGGTTTCTGCTCTCATCCTGAAGCAAAGTTCTTAACCTGAAGCACTATTTCTGGGTTAGCGGAGTCTGTAACCTGAAGCGTATGTAACCTGAGGTACCACTGTAAAAGTAATCGAAGAAGAATGAGGCACACACGTCTGTTTTCTAGGGAAGATGTGCATTCTCCAGAATGGGTGCTGGGGCCAGCTTTTTTCCACCATCCTTGATTTTTTTCTCATTAAAATATTTGAAGCAGCTTGCAGCAATAAAAGAAGCAACTAAAGTAAAATCAAAACCTGCCTTTCTAAGTCAAAGTTGGCAAAAGGCACTTCAAAACAAAGGCCAGACCAGCACCATTGTGGGATGGCGATCCTGCCTCCCCTGGACGTGAGGGGTTTTCCTGGGCTTAGGTGAACCCTTGTTGGCTTCACCCAGGTCCGGGAAGTGGATCGCGGCTTGCCTGGCCATTTGCCTGCATCTTTCTGTTTGTCCACTTAAAGAAGGTAGATTTCCAGGGGGCACTGAGAAATGGGTTGTTGTTGTTGTTTTCTCAAAAGGGGGCAGTAAGCCAAATATGTTTGGGTTAGAGCAAGTCAATGCGTCTCCAATACAGTGGTACCTCAGGTTATAGACGCTTCAGGTTACAGACTCCGCTAACCCAGAAATAGTACCTCAGGTTAAGAACTTTGCTTCAGGATGAGAACAGAAATCGTGCAGTGCAGTGGCAGCAGGATGCCCCATTAGCTAAAGTGGTGCTTCACATTAAGAACAGCTTCAGGTTAAGAACGGACCTCCGGAACGAATTAAGTACTTAACCTGAGGTACCACTGTACCTTACTTCCCTCTCCCAAACAAAAAAATAGTTCTGACACTGAAGCCGTATTGGAAATTTGTCATCCTGAAATACTGCCCACGCACCCCTCTTAATTTAGGGCACAATCCCAACCTCTTTATGCTGGGCCCGGGGGTTGGGTTGGGTGGAGATGTCTCCTGGCCCAGCCCAGTGGGGGCTGCCTCTGCAAGCTGCCCTGTTTTAATGGCTTATATAGAGAAGGATTCCCCAGAACTGGGTTTTAAGTGTTGAGCTAAGAAACCCTCCACATGACCTTAAACTCCAACCTGATGAGCAGCATTGCACATGCCTCCCGGGTGCTCTCTGGCAAGGCCATTAGCACAGATATCGCTCCACACAGAGCTGTTAGGAGAGCCAATTAAAGGGACCACAGGCACTTGCAGGCCATTCTGACTTGCGCACAAACAACAAAACACAAGGCACTTTTCTGTTCCTGTGCCCCCTTTAAAGAAAGGGGAGAGGAAAGGCAAAGTGGGTGATCTCTCTCCCCACCCCATTCACTCCCAACTGCAATCCTAGAAAAACAGTGAGCCGATCAACATTGCTCAGTGCCAGCAGCGTTGTATTTACCTGAGTGGTTTTTTTACCACCCAGGGAAACAATTAATTAGTCCCAGTTTAAGGCATTAATATCTTCTTCAATTATTTTCTATTACAACAATGGTTTCATTACACGGAAGACTGGAGTGGATTATGGAAGGTTGCCGTTTGGTTTCATTGTCTCCGAAAGCCTCACTCATATATTTATGATTGCCAAACAATTCTATGAATTACAATAATACGGTTTATCATCAATGTTTTAGTGCACAGAGCAACCTGTGTGGAGCGCACACTGAATGCAACCAGGGTACAATGAGGCGTATCGTCTGCACTGCTGCAACCCAACCCAGCTGAGCTGCTGGGATCTGCATGATGTCACAAGAAGTGGCAGTGCTGGGCCCCCTCATAGCACTTTGTATTTTTAAGTACTTTGCAACACTTTCCCCCCCTTTTTATAGTGGTACCTCAGGTTAAGTACTTAATTCATTCTGGAGGTCCGTACTTAACCTGAAACTGTTCTTAACCTGAAGCACCACTTTAGCTAATGGGACCTCCCGCTGCTGCCGCACCGCCGGAGCACGATTTCTGTTCTTATCCTGAAGCAAAGTTCTTAACCTGAAGCACTATTTCTGGGTTAGCGGAGTCTGTAACCTGAAGCGTATGTAACACGAGGTACTACTGTACTTTGGAAGGAATCAAAAGCTCTTCCCTCATAGCTAGTTCAGTGGCACAGAACATGACAGTCAATGTTGCTTGTGTAGACACAGGGATTGTGTCTGTTAGCATGGGGGATGTCAAAGTAACAGAGGCTCCTCTGCCCCTCTTATGTGCACGTACGGGGACCACAACTTCCATCATCCCTACTGGCCCTGTGGTCCTCAGGATGTAGTCAGAATCCAATTCCCATCATTCCTATTGGCTTTAGGCAGGGCATTTTTTCCCAGCCAGAACCGAAAACTCAGTTCTGGCACCTCTCAGGTGGGCGCCATTGTCATTATAAGGGAACACCACTCAGGGAGGAAAGTGCTGTTGCCTGGTAATGTCTGCACATCACACTGCTGTTCAAACGAAGGCATTGTTCAGGAGGAACTCACTGGAACTCAGTTCTGCCACCTCTCAGGTGGACGCTATTGCCATTGTAAGAGAACAAGGGAGGCATTCATGGTGAGTTCTGGCACCTGTTTTCCTAGAAAAATATCACTGGCCTTAGGGCTGATGGGCAAAGATCAAAGTAGCCTGGCCTGGCCTGCAAATGTGGACATACACCAATACTATACTAAATGACCAACAGGAGGTTTTAGATCAGCAAGGAATGCTCACAACCCTAGCTGTGTTTCATTGCCACTCAAGTCAGAACAACCCTAGAATAAGCCACCGTTGTCAGTGTAATACAGTGTAATACATAAGTTTTATTGTATGGCTGACTAAGGATTTGAACCCTGGTCTCCCAAGTCCTAGCCTGACACTGTATGCAACAGTGGCTTTCAGTGATGCAACCTGAGCAATCCAAACAACCCCAGGCTGCCAAGCTCGGTGGTATCAGAGCAACTAAGTCAAGGCCACCCAGAAGGGCTGTGATACACCTCTGCCTTTTCAGCAGACGCTGGGCTCAAGAGACTACGGGCAGGCAGGAACAGGAATGTGCGGAGTGCAAGAACTGTGAAGGGAATTTCCATTTTATAAGCAGTGATGGGTGGGCAGTGGAACACATGTGCTTTATATGACTTGTCATTTTGACATCCAGTGAAAAGAGTTACATGTTCCGGTGATGAATTTGTGCCTAACTAAATACAGAGGGCAGCTCGTGTGGAATAGGGCTGAACGATATCTGGATTTCATCTTCGTGATACATATATCACCAGCTAAACATTGTGGAGGCATTGGCTGGCTTCACGATTTCCCCCACATCGTGATTTTTGCATAGCGCACACACACACATGAATCGCAATATATTGCCAGGAGAAAAATTATGAAACCAATATCATGATATGGACTTGAAACTGGTTTTGGATGATATATCGCCCAGCCCTAACACACATCATGATTCATGATATATTGCCAGGTCAAAAACTAAGAAACTGGTATCACCATACAGACTTCAAACATGTTTTGGATGATATATCAATATACTGCCCACCTCTAATATGGAAACGAGTATTTTACACTATGAGAATCTGCACTTGGACACAGACATGAAGCGTATGTGTGTTCTCCAGCCCAGGAGCCCTGAAATGTAGAAATCCGTAAATGACCACAGCACACTTGCTGCAAGTCTTGCCAGACTTAAGAAGGGCTATGTCTCAGAGCAGTGCAGACAATCCCATGATCAATCTCAGGTATCTCTAGGTTTGTCTAGGAAAGGCATTGTAGGCAGTACTGAGTAAGATGGGACCAATGATTTGACCAGCTGTTTATGGACTACAACTCCCATCATCCCTAGCTAGCAGCACCAGTGGTCAGGGATGGCGGGAACAATAGTCCAAAAACAACTGGAGACCCAAAATTGGGAAATCCTAGGTTTGTCAAAGCAGCTTCCTATGTTCCTAACTTCTTACAGTCCCAAATATTTCGTCACCCTTCTGCTGCCACTCATAACTATATATATGTAAAACCTACAGCCGGCTGGACAAGGAATGCACTCTGATTTCTTCAGAAATTGAATTGAGTAGGTAGGCTGCTCTCTGCAATGGCAGATGATGCTTTACCTATCAGGCTGCCAGCAGGAAACAAAGTCCTCAGAAGGCCTCTCTCTCTCTCTCTGCAGCGAGGGTGGTTCCAGTAAGTCATCCATAGAGCCCATAAACCGTAGCTCAGTTTGGGGAGGAGATTTTAAGTGGCCCATAAAACCTTTAATAGCAGCCGCTGCAGCTACTGCTCAGAAAAGGCCTCCTAATAGAAGTGGTCTCGCCTCCTGGATAAACGCCAACCTGGCTGGTTGTAGCTGGCAACGCTGTGATCTCCACTCCAGGAGGATGTCCAAAGGAGGTGGAATACCACCCCCGCCGGTTGGGTTGGGCTGCTTTCCCTCTTTGCCAAGGGAGATAATCAACTCCTCCACTTGCCAGCATCATCACCAGGGGACTTTATTAGCACTTCCTAGCAAGTGCACAGCTCCCTACAGCTCAGATCACACCGCGCAGGAAGCATTTGCATAGCATAGTTCACTTTGTCTTGATTGATCCCATTGGAACCAGGGAGCCTAGCTGCTGCAGAGAGCAATTTTCGCAAGAAGAAAACATCTTATCTTCCATCCCTTTGCCCAGCTCCTTAGTCTGGTGCTTGCAGTGGGGATGGACTCCGAATGCTATGACAGGTGACTCAGTGGATATAAGCACAAGGGCTGATCAAGGAGGAAGGACACATCTTCATCTCTTGTCCCCCACTCATATTCATCAAGCAAATTTGTTTTCTGCTGGCTAAAGGTTGCCAGATATGGAAAGCAGGCTTTTTTAAGACTGTTGCTGCCAACTGGAAAAGGGGAAAGCACTAGAGAGGCATGGAAGGATTCTAGCATTGGTGTGGGGTCATAGATAGAGGAATCAATACCTCAGGCCTAAAAAGCATAACATTCTGCCATCAAAAACCCTCTTGTTTTGCATTCATGTGATCATCACATTATATATAATCTGGGTGTGGGGAACCCTCCAGATGTTGCTGAACAGCAGCTCTCATGATCCCTGGCCATTGCCCATGCTTGCTGATGGGAGCTGCATTTCAGCAACATTTAGAGAGCCAAAGGCTCCACACAATTGTTACAAACCAAAGAGAGACAGTACAGTGGTAACTTGGCTGTCGAACTTGCGGTAATCTGTTTTGAGAGTCTGTTCGACTCCCGGAACCGCTCAAAAACCAAGGCGCGGCCTCCGATTGGCTACAGGAACTTTCTGCACTCAATCGGAAGCATCAGGCATTCGGCTTCCAAAAAACGTTCACAAACTTACAGTTCCTTCTGGGTTTGTGGCATTCGGGAGCCGATTTGTTCGGGAGCCAAGCCATTTGAGTACCAAGGTACCACTGTAGTGTAATACCTTCTATTAGGAGCAACTAAAGTATCATAAAAGTTTTGGTTTGTATAACCATAAAGTGAAGCACTGATGTCGGGGGCACAGAATTAATTCTGAACTCACAACTCACTCTTCTAGTTGTTGTCTCCCCAGTTCATCAGAGATGCCGCAACTTATAAAACCTCAGTAGAGCTGCCTCTGCTCTGGCTGCCCTAGACTCCAGAGATGCTTGAGTCAAACCCTCCTCTAAGAATGCAAATAAAAGAGTTTGAAATGTCTAGTCAAACTTGGGTAGCGCATAGCAAGAGCAATCGTGGGTGGGCAGAGTGTGAATAGCCCCAAGGCACAGGATTATAATTAAAAAGAGTGAGATTGAATTTGCTTAAAGGAAACCAAGTTTACATGGCATAAAAAGAAAGAAAACCAGAAATGTACTTATGTTGCAGAATATGGGAGGGAGGCGGCGGAGGAAGAGTTGGTTTTAAAAGAATCTGAAGAGAACCGATGCATAGTAGACATGAGGAATGTGGAAGTTCAGCCTCTCCCCTCTTCTCCAGTTTCTCAAACATAAAGGTAAAGGGGCCCCTGACCATTAGGTCCAGTCGTGGCCGACTCTGGGGTTGCGGCGCTCATCTCGCTTTATTGGCCGAGGGAGCCGGCGTACAGCTTCCGGGTCATGTGGCCAGAATGACTAAGCTGCTTCTGGCAAACCAGAGCAGCGCACGTAAACACCATTTACCTTCCCGCCAGAGCAGTACCTATTTATCTACTTGCACTTTGACATGCTTTCGAACTGCTAGGTTGGCAAGAGCAGGGACTGAGCAACGGGAGCTCACCTCGTTGCGGGGATTCGAACCGCTGACCTTCTGATCGGCAAGCCCTAGGCTCTGTGGTTTAACCCACAGCGCCACCTGCGTCCCTTTCTCAAACATAGGCTTGTCTTAAACGCAGTCAGACCCATTGGTCCATCTAGCATGGAGGACATGAGATGGCTGCAGAACTACGGTGAACCTCCAGTAGCCTGGCAGGGATGATGGGAGTTGCAATCTAAAGCATCTGGAGGGCACCAGGTTGGTGAAGGCTGGTATAGACAATACAGAGTTAACTTGGCCAATGGTCTGAATCAATGTAAGACAGCTTCCTAAGTTTCACCTGGTGTAGGGATCGCTGAGTACGGTGGAGGGTTCTGGGGTCTCGCAGTTGCTCAAGGATGCCAAGGTCTCACCCCAGATCTGTTTGAATTGCTAGGTGAAATGCTAGAAGCTTCTCTGAGTGTCAGGGGAACCCCCTCTCCACCATAACAGGGAGAGGCAGCCAAGCCCTCAGCCCCCTCAACATATGCTAGGGCATTCTATTCCCATCTGAGGAACAGATGGAGGGAAAGTCTTTCAAAGCGACCAGCCAGTGGAATGTGGTGCCACATCAGAAACAATGCTGATTCTATGGCGCACATGCACAGCTCTAAGAGCGCAGGTCAGATGCCAACCAGGCCTCGTTTTGCTGGTTTTCTGAGCCTCTCGGAGTCCAAAGAAGCAAATCAAAAATAGCAAGAAGCTGTTGAAGTTTCACATGCAGTTTCAGAGGGTAGAAAGGTCTCCTTCCTAATTTTCAGAAGATATTTCTCTCTCCCCCACCCCCACCCCAATCTGCTCTGGAGTTATCAAATGGTTCTGGTGGCAAACTGAAAGGGATGGCTTGGATAGTGCCGGAGAGTTAAATATAGAATTGTATGCAAGTGCTTCACTGGTGGCTAGAGATAAGAAGCAAGCTGATTCTGATTATTTCGAACAGGGAAGTAGCTTCCCTCAGGTGAGACTTGAAACTTTAGGGGAGGAAACTGCTGCAACTGTGGGGCAACGCTGACTCCTTAAATCAAGGGTGGCTAATGTTTGCCACTCCCCGAGGGCTGCACTTGATAGCCATTCCTCCAAGAGCCATGTGTAGCAATGGGTGAGGCCAATGTATGCAGGCATGAAGGCATGCACACACATGCACACATACCTCCCCTAGAGATGATACGCACATAGACTCATTATACATATAGCATACCCACTCCCCAGATGTATGGGATTTGCTCCTTTTTGTCACAAACACTTGAATGCAGTCAACAGTATTCCGTACACTGTTGCACACAAACACACATGCAAATGTGGACATACGCCAACATGTACTGGAGTGGGGTACAACTGGAAATATTTTGTGCAAAGTAAAAGGCAGCACTGCAGGCAGTTTCTCTGATTGTAGTGCTGTGGGCCCATGGAACTCAGCAATGAGATTGAAGATTTAAAAAAAACCCAAACCCTCTGCCTCCTCTTTAGAGAAGAGCCCTGCAGAACAGGCAAAGGAATTTCATCACCAATCTTAGCACAAGCACCACAGCACTAAAACCAGAGTAAGAGCTAAAAGGCAACACTGAGCTGGGGGTGGAAATGCTACCTTTTTGTCTTAAAGAGCAGCAAACAGCTTTATCTTCAATCTTACAGTGCTAAAAACTGGAGATAAATGATCCATCTCTTACTGTCCATCTTTAAAAAGCAGATAGGGGGATATTTTACCTCTGATAAGCCCTCTACCTGCTCTTTAAGATTAAAGCAGCAGGCAGAGGGCTTATCTCCAATCTCAGCGCTGTGGTGCTTTAGGGCTGTGATGAGAGATAAAAACAAAATCACCCATTTCACAATAGATTTTATCTCCCAATCAGATTGTGAGATGAAATTGCAGGGGCCATTTCCTGTTGCTTGGTGGGCTGGATTTAGCCTGCAGGCCATATGCTTGCCACCTCAGATTTGAAACATTCAGAAGGTCTACCAAATTCACTCCTGAGGCCTACAGATACAGCTGCTGTTGGGAGTGTTATAGCCTATCCTGCTACACATTGCTACTGCTTATATCATGTTTGACTATTTGTCCATATAGTCCAGTGTATTTACCATCACTTACAGCCTGATCCTTACACACATTATTTTTCCCTTCTCTCTTTCTTTTTGCCTGTCCTTTCCATGGTCTCTGCCCAAACCTATTTTTCAGTTTGCTTGGGGAGGGGAGGTAAAGCAGTACCTGAGCAAAGCCAAACCAAACATGCAGTATTGCCTGCAAGAGATTTGTTTGTATTTTGACTGTCATTGGCAGCTATAGGCTATATAGCCCAACAAGATAGAGAGCTTCCACATCTCCAACTGTGCGTGATGTGTGTGCTAACATGCAATGCCGAGAGAAATTTTGAAGCTTAAAAAAACAAAGAACAAATATTTATCCACAGGAGATTGTTTAAAGGGGGGGGGGGAGAAAATGTCATTGCATGAGAACGTAAGAGCTCTGCTGGATCAAACCCAAGCCTATTTGGTCCAGCATTCTATTGTCCACTGTAGTAGCCCATGAGCAGGGCAGGTGGCCAACAGTCTACGCCCAGACTTGTTCCCCAGCCACTGTTATTCAGAGACATACTGGTCCTGGAGGTAATATACAGCCATCATGACTAGTAGCCATTGGTGGGCTTATCCTCTATGAAGTAGTCTAATAATCCTCGTTTTAAAATTATTTAAGATGGTGGCTTTCTTCATGCCTTGGGGAATTGGATTCTATGGCTTAGCTATGTGTTGTGTGCCAGGGTCATTCTTCCTTCCCACTGAGCCCCCCCACCAGCTTGCATTCTGGCACAATCGATTTCAGGTTACAGTGGTACCTCGGATTAAGTACTTAATTCGTTCCGGAGGTCCGTACTTAACCTGAAACTGTTCTTAACCTGAAGCACCACTTTAGCTAATGGGGCCTCCTGCTGCTGCTGCGCCGCCGGAGCACGATTTCTGCTCTCATCCTGAAGCAAAGTTCTTAACCTGAAGCACTATTTCTGGGTTAGCGGAGTCTGTAACCTGAAGCGTACGTAACCCAAGGTACCACTGTACTTTTATGGGACTACAACAAATGGCTGAGAAAAGGAATTAGCATGCTTTCCTCTCCACAGCTTTCCTTTGTGCCCACCACCATGACATTTGTACGCTGATCAAGCTAGTAGTGGCAGATTAGGGCTAGCGGCATGGCAGCTTTAAGAAGAAAGTTGCTCACATTGCTCTCAGAAAATGATAATCCGTACTGCCTTTGACCTTGTTGCTCCTCCTTTGGCCAAGTCAGATCAAAGCTATCTTTTGGTTGGAGGTTCTTCCTGTTCCCTTCCTGCCTCCTGCTTTTGCGGCTCACATTTTCCTATCTTTTCCTGCCCAAAGCAGCATGTATTACAAGCCAATAACTGTTCCCTGACCTTCCCCGGAGACAGAGACTAAGGCCTGCCATGTTGAGAACGTTCCCCTTCACTTTGATCTTGGCCGGCTTGGCCCCGTCCTCCCCAGCAAAGCTCATTTATCACCCTGCTCTCTTACGTAGAATGGAAGGCACAACGGGGCTGACATCGTTTATCGCTGCAACATTATTGATGACCTTTCAAAGCTTGCTCAGGGCACCGCTCCACTCCAACACTCCTGAATTATGAGGTCATCAATTATCCAGGTAAATAAATGAGGTTTTCCAGAGCCCCGATCCGTTACACACCCACTCTCCACCCCACACCCACCCCAGTTTTGTACTTACAGTTCAAGTTCTTTAGCTATCAAACTAATTTTCCCTTCTGACCTTTTCCTGCTGGTTGGGAGAGGGGGAATCACTGAGTGTCTGGGTTGGTGCCGGACAAGAATAGGGCCTGAAAGGGTGAAGAAGTTAAATCCTGAAATATATTGGGAGCCATGAGTCGAAGATACACTAAAGATGAAGATGAAAGTCACCAACGCAAGAAAAAATCATCCTGAAATGAACAGGTTGACATGCACTGTAGTAGCTCTCTTCTGATCTAGGAGATGAACATGTTCAATAAATCCATGCAGTCAAATGTACAGAAGGCTGAGATGGTATGCAAGCACCTGTCAAGGTTGGGGGGTTGGGATGAAAACCTATTGAATTTATTCCAGTTCCATTCTTCTGTATGAGCAATAGGGTATGGGGAGAGAGGACAAAAGAGGTGAGTGTAACCAGTGCAGGAGTCAGGGAAGTGCGGGCGCTTCTCCTGCACAGGGCACCAAGCCGAGGGGGTGAAAAATTGAGAAGATTCATAATTGAGACGATCCATTGGGGGGGGGCGCCCAATTTTGGGCTCACACAGGGTGCCATATTATGAAATATTACTAAAACCCATCCCTGGTGTAACAAGCATGGGAGATGCTTTATGTTTGCAGACCCTGCACCCCAACTCAGCTTTACTTTCATGTCATTGACCTCCCTTCCTCCCTCAGCTGCTTCTGAAATTCCAGCATGGACAATAGGAATGCATTGCTGTAACATATACACAAGAATGAGGGCCCATTCTCTTGGCTTATATTAGCAAAAGAAACAGTAACCTGTAGAATTATTGCTGAACAAGACCATCTAATCAGACGGTGGCCTACCAGATGCCTCTGAAAATTGGTGGCTTTGGTTCCCTACAACTAGGAGCCGCTGATAGACTTTACCTTCATGAACTTGTCCAATAAAAGTTACCCAAGTGACGATTACCATGCAGCGGAGCAGCTAATTCCTTCTGATAGTCTCTGAGAGAGCTACCTAAAGTCAACTTCAAAAAACTTGGGACAAGAGTTCAAAGGCGTGAGCAGCTCTGTTTTATCTTTTTCTCAGTGAAGGGGAAGAATTCAATGGCCCAGCAAAGAAAGCTTGGATTTAGTATACTAATAGTGATCTCAGTTACCTGGGCCAGATTCAACTAACTCCCTTGAGAGTCAGCACAATGAATTCTGGTAGTTCAGTGGGGCTTTCTACCCCTCCTGCACCCACCTCCATTTTGATTATGCCATTCCATAAAGCACCCGGTACAGTGATGGCACAACAATAAAAAGGCTCCCCCTTCCTCACCCGTTAACACACAAATACACACCCTTTCATATTTGGAATTATGTTTTCCTTGAAGCAGCACTGTGTCAAGTGAATTGTGTGGGCAGATCTTGGTATCATTTCCTCACTTTCCTCCCTTCCAATGCTAGGATGGAGCAGCAATGAAGAATCTTTCTTTCCCTGTAAGGTGATATGGCTGCATTCTCAGACTAGACCTCCTCACAGGAATCAATGACAGACTTGTGGCTATCAGAAACACTTCGGAAGCAATCTCTATTGAGATGCAGATTTTGACTTTTCATCAGGTGACACACTTTCCCTGAAGCACTAAGGGGAACAAAGCTCTCTAATTACTAGCAGTGATGGGGGGGAAAGGCAGAAGAAAGGTCAGGGTCTACTTATGACAGGCAGTTTTGGGAGGGGGCCATGGGCTCTCACTCTTCCAAGGGCTTGGGAGGACTTAGGAGGCAGGTGCCAAAAACCTCCATAACTAGCAGGGAGGGGAAGACAGATGACTGACCTTGGACAGTAGTAGCAGGAGGCAGCTTGAGGACAAGGTCCTAGCTGTGCTTTGAAAAAATGCTTCCAAGGCCTTATTTTGCTTACTATTTTTCTGAAAAGAAGGACACTGGCATCATCATCACCTATATCTCATAGCCAAATGCCCATTAGCATTCAAGGACAAAACCCTCTCTGCCCCCTACTTTACTACAGAAACAAGTTCTGTTTAACCTATTAGCACCAACATTTCTCCAACAAAAACAGGGGCATTCTATTCAATGCTACTACTACTACTAATTGTATTATTTATACCCCACCCATCTGACTGGATTGCCCCAGCCACTCTGAGCAGCTTCCAACATGTATAAAAACATAATAAAACATTAAACATTAAAAAAACTTCCCTATTCAGGGCTGCCTTCAGGTGTCTTCTAAAGGCTGTATAGTTACTTATCTCCTTGTCTTGGGGGGGGTGTCACATAAATTCATACCTGCCAAGATTTCTCCAATGAAAATAGGGGCATCCTAAGGAAAAGCAGGACATTGTGCAATCAAATCAGAAACTGGGGTGGCTTCTGTAAATCCAGGACTGTCCCTGGAAAATAGGGGCACTTGGAGGGGTTGCAAAATACAGGGAAGAAGCATTTTGGGGTGTGGGGAGCAGGCAAGGCAGAACCAGAACTGCCTTCTAAAGTGCTGGCATCACTCTACACACACACACAAATCACAGAATACTTAGAATGTGCAGAGCGTGTTTCATTAATGGCATTCTTTATCTGTTGCCCACAAACCTGGGATTAGAAGGGGAAAGCTTAAGGGCATGATTCCCAGGCTGGCCCATTTTAAGCTGGTTTTTCATACATAATTAGAACAAAACAAAACAAAAACGGATCCATGCTGAACCTGATCAAAGGCCCACCTAGTCAAACATCCTGCTCCTAGTAGCCTGTGAGATGCCTCTGTAAACCCACAAGTAGGGCATGAGCACAATAGCACTTTCCTGCTCTTTGGGCCCCTATCAGCTGGTATTCAGTAGCAAAGAACATAAGAATATAGACTGAGGAAGCAGTTGTGTG
Organism: Podarcis filfolensis; assembly: GCF_964270895.1. NCBI lineage: Eukaryota > Metazoa > Chordata > Lepidosauria > Squamata > Lacertidae > Podarcis > Podarcis filfolensis. Next base: position 97,608,750 of record NC_139605.1, on the reverse strand, counting down.
CTGCCTGATTCCTTGAGAGTAAGTGCTGCTGAAAACAGCTGGATTTGCTTAAGTAAACATGCATAGCCTTAGCTATAAATCACGAAATGCAGTGGTTAACACAAAGCACGTGTTCTGTGCTTGCTGAGATATAAAAACTTCTCCCTCGTTATATGTGTGTCTGTGTGTGGGGAAATTCAACACAACAATCCCAGCTGGGCAGATATGATATGAACACTCATATCATATCAACGACTGCAGCTTTAAGCCCTCTACTGCTTATAACGAGGAGGAAAGAGTACTACATCCATGAGATCTACAGTTCAGTCAGGGTGCCCAAAGCTACATGATCCCATTAAGCCTACAAATCAGAAAACAGGGAGACTCTAATGGAGAAAGAAGCATTTACAAGACAGGGGCCTGCTGGTGAATTAACCTTTCTGTTCCGATTGCCACATAGCGGCTATTTAGTCACCAGCTGAGAACTGGCTAGTAGTTCTTGTCCCTACACTCATAACAGAGGAATCTCCTCCTGAATTTCCTGTTTGTTTTTTTAAAAAAAGCCTTTCCTCATACAGAAAGGAGAGGAGACACAGATAGCCTGTGAGAAGGATGGCAGTTCATCTGCCATATTTTATTGTTTGGTGAAAGCTAGAGGCAGAGTTAAAAATGGGGACTTTATTTACTTGCACACTCTCTCCCCCTCTCCTACACACATATGCAAAACAAAACAAAACAAAACAAAACAAAACAAAACAAAACAAAACAAAACTAAACTAAACTAAACTAAACTAAACTAAAAATAAAATAAAATAAAATTGCAAGGCAGCAGAAAGGAACAAAGAACAACTTCGGGTGGAGAGCAGGTAAGGAACAACAGCCCCCCTGCCCACCTCCCATATTAAAAAAAAGGATTAGCTATGAAGAACTGGTACAGCCTCCCTAAAGACTAGGAAGTACCTTGGGACATGTGCCTGCTGGAATGGTAGCTGTGGACGATTTCTAGGAGGTGACCAAAGAGAGAATTGGGAATTGCGAAGAGCAGGGAAGGAGAAGAAGAAATTGACAGAAGGGTGGCATGTAGATTGCCGGAGCCTCCTCAGTGTTTGGCATTCTTCCAGCCTTAAGATTTATATATCAACATATTTAGCAACAACCAGGTAACTAAAGGAGCCCCCGAAGCCTAACATTTAGCACAGGCAATGAAGAACTTTACTGAAAGCATTTCCCTCCTGGGTGATCTCTGCTGCCTGGAAAACTTAGCAGCCTAACATCAGTTTTAAAAGGATTGCACACAGATGTTAGGACATGCCCACAACCAGAAGTTTCCCATGGAAAGGGATGGGCCAAGACACAGCAACATATGGGCTCAACATCCACTCCCAGATGGAGTTGCCATCAGCAACTCATCCTCCCCACCTCGCTGCAAAACAGGACAAAAAGGCCAATTAAAAAGCAATAGGCAAACATCCCCCTTGCTCCTTCTGTTCCAATTTGTGCTCTTCCCTTTTTTTTTGTTTATAGCGGATAATTGTGGGCACGTCTATTAATCTTTGTAACTCACTTTGTTCCGATCACATTTGTCTTCCCCTTCTTCTATCTGTCCCCCCGCTGAGACCAGGAGTTTAAAATTCCTTCTGGCTATTAATTAAAAGCAAGCTCTCTGTTATAGTAAGTGTACTTGCCACAAATTAATAGCGGCCTTTCTTAATCAAATCTTATCTCCTCCGAACGCACGGTGCGGGAGTTTGGTATCTTGGTCCACCAGGGCATGAAATTTAATTTCCCCTACCCCAATTCCTCACAATTTGGGTCAGATAATAGGAAGGAAGGAAATAAACATCCCAACCCATATCTGGACAACTGTGTTTATGTTTCATGTGAACTCAACTGACACAGACAAAAGCCTTGGAAAAAAGAAGAAAAAGAAGATCAAAACACAGCACCAGAATCATCTCCCCAAAGACGTGTTCCATTTCTCAGCCATTTACCTCGTTTAGACACAGCTTCGGCAGACGGCCCTAACATTTTTGCATTATTTAAAGAGTACAGAACGAGCAAGTGGGTTTATATTTCCCAACCTGCGTGTGGATTTCAGTAAGTTACAAGAACTTCACTCCCCCCCCCCCCGGGTCTGTAAGCTTCTGTGGGCAGATGGGAATGTTAACATCACCCGTGCTTGCTGCATGCTGAGTTCATATGCACTCGCTAGCAAGAAACCCATGGGCTTCACCTCTGGAAACAGGGCAATTTGCCCATACCCCGACTGTGATCTTGCCGTGGGCTTCTGTTGCTTTGCATATTTGACTTCTTGGATAGCAGAAGTTATGAGCCAGCAAGTTCCTGGTGCAAAGCAAACCTGAAATCAATAGCTAGCCTTAAATAAGCCACTATCTCTAAGCCTCAGTGTGCATGTCCCCATCTGCTACAGCATATTTGGCTTCTCAGGTAGCATAGAGACCCACGACACGAGCTGTGAGCCAGAAAGCTTGTGGTATAAATCTCACCTCTGGTTTGAAATCATTAGGTGGCCTCAGGTAAGCCACTGTCTAATCCATCTTATGATATGCCATCTTCAAATATCTCAAGGGCTATTACATGGAAGAGCTTGTTTTCTCCTGCTCTGGAGGGCAGGCCTTGAACCAATGGCTTCGAGTTACAAAAAATGAGATTCCGACTAAACATGAAGGGAAAACTTTCTGACAGTAAGAGCTGTTCGACAGTGGAACGCTCTCCCTCGGGAGGTTGTGGACTCTCCCTTCCTTGGAGGTTTTTAAGCAGAGGTTGGATGGCCACCTGTCATGGATGCTTTAGCTGAGATTCCTGCATTGCCGGGGTTGGACTAGATGACTCTTGGGTCCCTTCCAATTCTACAGTTCTATGAGCCTCAAGTCTCTATCTGCTATGTGGGTAAAATAACATTGATCTAGTTCATACGGTTGTTGTAAGGGTTATTAAGGTAACGTATGTGATATGCTTTGCACACTGTAAGGCAATTATTTTATTTATTATTAGTAGTAATACAGTGGTACCTCGGATTAAGTACTTAATTCGTTCCGGAGGTCCGTACTTAACCTGAAACTGTTCTTAACCTGAAGCACCACTTTAGCTAAAGGGGCCTCCTGCTGCCGCCGCGCTGCCGGAGCACGATTTCTGTTCTCATCCTGAAGCAATGTTCTTAACCCAAGGTACTATTTCTGGGTTAGCGGAGTCTGTAACCTGAAGCGTCTGTAACCTGAAGCGTATGTGACCCGAGGTACCACTGTAGTAGTAGTAGTAGTAATTAAATTTATATACTGCCCTTCATCCGAAGATCTCAGGGCAGTTCACAGCATAAAAATACAGGATGAAAACACAAAATAAACAGTTAAACAAAAAACACATTCAAAAGGCGATAGAATATTAATCAGCCAAAGGTCTGGTTGAAGAGGAACATTTCTATAATTATTATTATTTTGTTGCTGCCCTTTGAAAACAGAATCCCCTTAGTTCCAGTGAGGGCTCAGAAAAGCAAAGCAAGAATCTACCCTATAGCAAAACCAGCCCATTGGTCCATAGCACAACACTATCTACATTTCTACACAAACTGGCACTAGCTCTCCAGGTTTTCAGCCTGGGGTCTCTGAGGATTACCTGGGGATGCTGGGAATTGAGCTTGCACCTTTTGTATGCAAATGTTCCTACATGGCCCTTCCTGTGTCCCTAAGAGCAAAGCAGCATATTCATTGAGTGCTCAAAGAAATACATTTTTCAGATGCTGTTTCAGCTTTCAATCCCTGCCAGGAGGCGAGGTGCACAGAGATTTTCAGAGAAGGGGGTGAAGCAAGAGAGAAAGGGTGAAACCATAAGCAGAAAGAGTATCCCAAGCTTTAGACAAGAGAAGAGTATCAGGAGAGCAGAGGTGACAAGCACACAAACAGAGATGAGAGATCGAGCTGATAGATAAGAGCGAACAGATTCGAAAAACCAAAATAAAAAGCAGTAACTTAATATTGGATTATACGCGGAAACAGGATCCAGCGAAGGGAGAGTAACAAAGCAGAAACACAAGTACAATGAGATACAGGGCAGGGGAGATGGACAGCAAAATTAAGAAGAGAACAGAGGAGGTGAAGTTGAGAAAGACAGCACTTAAGAATTGTCAAGGTGATTGGCAAAAGAGAAGGAGTATGATAATTAGAGGAGGAGGAAGGATCAAGAGAAGCTCCCCCTACAAGCGTGAAAGATGGGCAAATGCCACAAGAGAGTTAAAAAAATGAAACAACTATAGTAAAGGAAGAATAGTGAGCACAAGAGATTTTAATAGAGGAGATAGAAAAGGATCAAGTGCATGAGTCATTTGTTTAGAACAAAGGTGGGAAACCTGAGACACATCCATACCCAGATGTGCTTGGACTGCAGCTCCCATCAGCCCTGGGCATCATGGCCAATGGTCAGGGACGATGGGAGTTGGAGTATTGCCAACCTGTTCTCCACCCATTTTAGAAGGGCGGGAGAATACAAAGAAAGGCCTTCAAAATAAATAGTAATGGAGAAGAAAACTGAAAAGGGGAGAGGGAATAGCAAACAGGAAAGTGATCCAAGGTAGGAAAGGAAGGAAGAGAATTAAAGAAACATGCATGATTAGCGGCAACATTATCCGCAAATAAATTGAAGAACGGTATGAGAAGAGGGGCATGGATGAAAAGATAGGTGGAGAAATGAGAGATGAAGGCGATTTAATAAACGTAGTGAAACAGACTTGCCCAGCAGAAAACAAGAGTGGTGGAATGCCTGCACCATGTGTTCTTTGGAAGCAGGACAACACAAGCAAAGACAGGGAAGGAAAGGGGCCAAGAAAGTAAAATGGGTAGGCGAGGGAGAAAGAATCTGAGTTGCTGAAGACCCGTGCGGAAGAGAGTTCAAACACAGCAGAATGGGGGGTGGGGGAAGAATGTGTGGGGAGGAACATGTGCCATATGGGGAAAGAGCTGGCCATGAGGAAATGTGCATTTGCATCCCATCTGAAAAACCCCTGCCTCTTCTCTTCGCTGTGGAAGTGAGCAAGTTCATTCTGGTCCAAACCATCCATCTCCTTCTGCAATCCCCTCCCAGTACAGATGGCTGCTTGGAAACGAATGAGCAAGGAGACCCTGAACTAAATATTTGTGCCTGCCTGCCTCTCTGCTGCCCGCTGACAGGAAAGTGGCTAATCAATAATAATTGTGAGAGCACATCTTGCATGCTGTCTGTCGGGACAAGCAACAGAAGCTTTGCCACAACTGTGGGTGTGAAGTGGCAGCAGCAGCAGACAAGAGGCGACTGCGTGTGACAGCATAGGACAGACACAACCCTGAAAATGCGAGTGTCAGGAGAACACAGCAGATAACCACTGAACATACAGCTGCCTGAACCACTACAGGCGCCCTACTCTTTGTGATGTACATTTGTACATACTATATACTGTCGTATGTGCTTCCTGGAGAGATAAAAAAGTTACAGGAGCACCCCTTTTCGTAAGGTTCATCCCTTGTTGCAGAAATCACTGCAGACTTACTGTGTTGGTGCCGAGTCTGTCTATTTATGAATTTGCAAGATGGGCAAAGAGAAAGCAAGCAGCCACCCAAAAGGACAGGGATAGTTGTTAGAGCAGAATCGGTTCCTTCCAAACCAACCATGTGTCCTTAGAGCAAGGGTAAGTAGCCTTGACTCCAGGGGCTTCAGTCCACTCCGAAATCTCCCTAGGCCAGTGGTTTTCAATCAGTGTGCCGTGGCACCCTGGGGTGCCTTGAATGGTCAGGGGTGCTGCAGGCAATAATGGCCCCCCATCCTTCTTTCCTTCCCTCCCTCCTCTGATGCCCTCTCGTGTTTCCACCTCCCAAAGCTTGTGCACCTGTTTGTTGCAAGCTCCTGAGGTGAATGTTGCCTCTGGGGCTGGTCAGGGGTGCTAGCTGCCAGGAACTGAGGCGGCCTCGGAGAAAGCAAGTAAGTGGGTGAGGGAGCCCAGCCAGCCAGTCTGCTGAAGGGGAGCCTTTCTGCCACGTAGGCCAAGGTGACTCTCATGTTCGCCAGTTTCCACCAGGCCCCTGTAGGGTGGCATGAGCAGGCACCTCTCTTTGTGGCGGTGTGTGTGCTTCAGAGACCAGGGGCAGTGGCAGCTGCTGCCTGGAGGACTCCCAAGGAGAGGGGAGAGGAGAGGAGGCTGAGGGCACACTCCACAAGGCTCAAAAAGGTTCAAAACAAGGTTCAAAAAGAGGAGAGGGGCTGCCGGCTCTGAAGGCGTGACATAACTGGCCTTCTGAGGTTTGGAGTGCGTTTCTCCACAGGGGAACCACAGAAAGAATGTCGTTGGTCAAGGGAGCCGTGTACTCAAAAAGGTTGAAAACCTCTGCCCTAGGCGATGCACCCCTCTCCCCAAGCCACATTCTTCCTCAGCCTTGTTCCACACCCTCAAGTGTTTCTGCTTGGCTGGAAGGTGCCCTTGAACTGCAACAGTGACTCTTGTCTGCCTGGATGGAGGCACCTCTGACTTCCACACAGCTGGAATGCAGCCTACTGTACAAAGGTAGGTGTTGCATCCATGGCTCCACCCACCACTGGCATAGAATCAGAATTGGAAGGGACCCAGAGGATCATCTTGTCCAACCCCTGTGGTGCAGGAATATGCCGTTGTCCCATACAGGGATTGAACCTGCAACCTTGGTGTTATCAGCAGCACACTCTAACTAACTGAGCTATCCAGATCACGAGGCCATGGAAGGGGGTGCGGCACTTGGGCTGCAGAAGGTTCCCTACCCCTGGTCTCAAGAGCTTCCTACAAGTCATTTCCTTGCAGAGCTCGTTCATCCTCTTTTATAGACCAAATTCAAATTTCTCTTTCTCCTGGTAAGGAAATGGGAGCCACTGAAGAGAAGTATAACAAAGGAGAAACACAGGCAGAACAAGATGGGGGCAAAAATCACAGCTGACAGGTGTAATCTGCAAATTCCAGTCCTTTGGTATTGCCACAAGCAATCAAAAGCCACTAAGCGTGCAATCACAAATCAAGCTACACAGAAGTCTGGAGAGGTGGCAATCTCTCCACTTGACAGAGCACACTAGCATCCCTCTGTTACATACGCATATGCAGGCGCACAAACTCACTCTCAGACAAACCACACATGTGGCCTTGGGCCATCTTTGTCACTCTCTCATTCCATGAAAGTTTCTTCTGAGCTCTGTCGCCTCTGGCCAATGTAGGCTCAGTTTCCTTCTAGAACACTTAAGTTTCAGTCTTATTCTGGAATAGCCATCTTTCCCATCAGCCTTGTCCAATAGTGGTCACTCCCTAGGCAAGCAATGTCTTGTCAAAAGACAGCATGTCACCTTGGCATTTTAGAGTGCTCCCTTTCATACAGATTCCTACAACCATCCTCCTGCTGCTCTGGCATTTTTCTAGCCTACGAAGGAAGTACATGTAGTGATATTCATATACAATGGTGGTAGATGCTTTGTACACAAACCATGGCTTGCTGCTGCTATGGGGATGAGGCACACACATTGCTTGGCATTCCACTCATTAGTCCCATCAGCAAAAGGATTTCCATTTGTGCAATGGAACTTTCCCCCCTTATTGAATCCTGCACCCTCCCCAAATCTGCTCTGGAGGGTTGGGGGAACCCCTATAACATATATGGTGGGTGCACAGAGGAGGAGGGGGGAGAATGTTCAGTTGCATAAGCAGAAATTCTTGCACTGATGAAACATTCTCATTAGTGTTATGTTGGGTTCCACCCCATACAGTGTCATGACATTTGAGGCACAGAATAAGTTGCATTGAATTCAATACAGGTTGTCAACTTTCAGCTGCAACCCTGCATCCTTCATAACAGATGAATTCACTGACTCCAAAGCTCTGACTACCTTTCAGTCCAGCCCTATGAAATTATGTCTATTATTTATCAAAACACTTTGACACCTCACAGGCCGTTTGACATCTCTTTTCTCGCGCACAGGACTGGAGTGGATGATGCTCCTTCAAGCATTATAATTTTTCTCACTCCTCAGCATCAACATTATTATTATCAATGGCTATTGGCTGAAATCCATTGACTTAAACCAGGGCTGCTTCAATAAGCACTGCCTTAAATGGGAATGGGCCTGGTCATAATGTGTCCTATACTTGGATACATTTCATCCCTGAAGAGCTTAATTGAAAATACCACAGTCAGGGAAAGAAATATATGAGCCTCATTATGCAGAAGAGAAAACAAGGGAATGAGAAATTAAATCACCATTCCGAGTCCACCACAAAGGAAAGGTGGGCATGAAATCAAGTTCCAATCAACTTCAGATAGATTCTCAGGGCATCATCTGCTATCAACCTGTTCCCCAAGGTAAGCAGTTATAAAGTAACATATAGCGCTGAGAATTAGAGTACCTTCAAAAGCAATAAATATAAAGCTGTGGCTTTCAATTGCTGGAGTCACCTGGGAGATTGTATCAGGGGCCCCTCAATGCAGAAATAAAGTAATGGCAGACATGCTATTCTGAAGGACAAAACATTGCTGACCATGTCCAAGTCTGTACAGCTACAAAAGTGTGCTGAACAGACACACCCTCACTTCATATGTGGTAATAAAAAGGTAAAGGGAGCCCTGACCATTAGGTCCAGTCGTGGCCGACTCTGGGGTTGCGGTACTTATCTGGCTTTATTGGCCGAGGGAGCCGGCGTACAGCTTCCGGGTCATGTGGCCAGCATGACTAAGCCGCTTCTGGCGAACTAGAGCAGCGCATGGAAATGCCATTTACCTTCCCGCCAGAGCGGTACCTATTTATCTACTTTGACGTGCTTTCGAACTGCTAGGTGGGCAATATGTGGTAATAGGAAGTGCAAAAACAGCCTGGACAGAACCCCTTCTGCCACATGAACTGAACCAAGCTTTGGCTTGCTTCCTGTAGCTGTAATTCCAAACATACTGAAGAAAGTATGTCCTCATTCAAATGAACGTGACTTTGTCCCAAGTAAATCTTATTAATATCAAGCAGGGTTGCCTACAAAGCACTCTCTCGTGACCATTTAAAAAGCTGTAATGCTCCACGTGGTAGATGCCGAGCTCCAGCTAAAATCCCCCCCCCCCAAAGATTAAGAAGTCCACAAATGGAGCATAGAGAAGGGGAAAAGTAAAATTGTGCCAGTTATCGCTATTATATTAGAGACATTATTCAGTACTGTAATTTTTTTTAAAAAAGTTTTAGGAAGAAAAAAGAAAATTCTAGCTGCAAAGAATTGCTGTTTCAAGGGCTGAACAAGGGGGTGGGGGGTGGAATCCTGCACTACACCTATATAGCAATGCAAAACAGAGGAGCAGTGGGGAGTGTGGGTGGTGGATTTTAGAGGACACTTAGGGGTCTGATGCAATGTAACTGGACAGACTGCAGCAGAGCTGAAAGAATTGCCAGAACAGCAAACCGCCAGGACAACAAACAGGTTTCTAGTGCCTGAATCACAGTTGAATGGTCTTGTCTCCTTATCCTCTTAATTTGATTTCACACCTTTTCAGAACATTGGCAAAAGTCAGTTAGCTGGTTTGCTTTGTTTGCAATTCATAGATTTGCAATTTGCCCATTTGCAAGCTGTTATTTTGGTATTGAAGCTAACCAAGCTCTTGCTCAATCTCTCCGAAGCATGCGGCATATGGCTGAAACCTTGGCAATTCAGTAAGAAGTTTCAAAATATTTTTTTAAAAAAAATGGAATTTGCAAAATGCATGGCAATGAAGAAGCGCGGGCATGGTTCTTGCTTTCCTGTGCCTGGGATGGCTCTGTTTGAATTCACCACCCTGTACACTGGAAGTTTGTGTCTAATGTTTGCATCAGATACAAGGAATGCAATAGTGGATGTTCTTTGTTGTGGGCCCTTGTGCAAAATAGGGTATTGGGTGCCCCCTCCCAATTTAGTTTGGCTATACCCAAGTCTCCAATCACATTCCTCCTGACTGGCGATGAAATATTATTATGAAAAGTTATTCAATTAAACATGAAGAACCTTCAGACTGTATAAAAATTATAGATCCATCTTTGTACGTAATATTAATTGGCATGAGAAAATTACATTAAAACATTACAATGATTACATCAATAACTTTAAACTTGGCTCAAAGAAAATCCAAAACTTTTTAACTCAAATGCAAATGAAAAAAAATGAAATGAGCAAACGCATCCATGATTTTTGGAAAACCCATCTGATGTATGTGTTCATTTAAAAAGATCTTTGCATTTGCTGAGCTCCCTAGGGTCTGCAGACCCTCCTGTGCTGTTCACCCCCGTCCCCACCTCATACGGACACAACTGAAGGAGTAAAAAGTTGGCAAAAGTTTAGGTTGTAGTCCAGCCACCAGCAAAGTAGCTATGCGGCTGAAGTGTCCCCAGCCTTTGCATCACATTTTACACACCGGCTAAGATGGCATTCCACATCTCTATTTGACATTCCTGCATCCTCCTCCTCTCAAGGTCACCCATCCCTCCACAAAATACTATTCGTAGGTGATTGATGGGCCTGGCTGGAAAGCTATCGCTCGTCAAACTAACCTGTGCGGCATTTTCTTCCTGCAAATTCTGCCATTAGGCACTAGGACCCCATGCACAGCGCAGCCATCTGCTAGGCCCAGCGCACAACATGCTCACCTTGCTTGCCGAAATGGATCCGTCTAGAAGCTGACAGGCTCACGCTGAGAGCCATCAGGCAGCGAATGGAGAGCGCAGTATGGAAGTCCAATGCACTGTCAAGGTTACGAGTGCTGAGGCCTTCATTTGGCAGCAAGGACACCCAGCTTCGCTTCCCCTTCCATCCCCCATTGCTAGGTGTTTGTTTGGATCAGAACTGTTGATATAGGTCCTCCATGGGTTCGCCAAACTCCCTACTCATGTGGGAGCACATAAGGGAAAACGATGGCTACCATGTAAAAAATGGATGGTTTTGGTACATGGTACCTATACATGGGTTTCTGGCACCTGTGGTTAAAAGCCAAGGCCTATCTCAGAGGACGAGATGGTTGGACAGTGTTCTCAAAGTTTGACCAAACTGCGGGAGGCAGTGGAAGACAGGAGTGCCTGGCGTGCTCTGGTCCATGGGGTCACGAAGAGTCGGACACGACTAAACGACTAAACAACAACAACATCTCTGTTTGAGTGGAGGCCACAGGCATAAGTAGCAATATGTAATGTTCTGAACAGAGCATTCGTGTCCCTGCACTAGCTCAGGTGCAGTCAACATGGTGCCCTCCAGATGTTGCTGAATCAACCCAAGACAGCATGGCCAGATGACTGGAGTTGTAGTCCAGTGACCTGCAGAGAGCACCTTGTCAGGCAAATCCCTGGACTCGCTCCTTACAGAAGCATCTGTAACCTGAAGCGTATGTAACCCGAGGTACCACTGTAGTACTGTACTGTATCCTGGTCTGCAGGGACATGTTTTGTCCTTTTTTGAATCCTGCAATTCCTCTCAGGAGCTCAAGGTGGCACACATACTCCATCTCCCTCTCCTTTTCTTCACAACAGCCCTGTGAGGTGGATCCGTCCCAAGGACTGCAATTGTCCTAAGGGGCATGTAGTGACACTCTAGCCCATGGGTAGGCAAACTAAGGCCTGGGGGCCGGATCTGGCCCAATCGCCTTCTAAATCCAGCCTGCAGACGGTCCTGGAATCAGCGTGTTTTTACATGAGATGTGTGCTTTTGTTTAAAATGCATCTCTGGGTTATTTGTGGGGCACAGGCATTCATTCATTCCTCCCCCCCCAAAAAATTATAGTCCGGCCATCCACAAGGTCTGACAGTAGACTGGCCCCCTGCTGAAAAAGTTTGCTGACCCCTGTTCTAGCCACTTCTCTACACCGGGAAGTGTCTCTCTCCCCCTACCTGTTTGCTTCTCTAAGGTAAGGGTAAAGGGACCCCTGACCATTAGGTCCAGTCGTGGCCAACTCTGGGGTTGCGGCGCTCATCTCGCTTTATTGGCCAAGGGAGCTGGCGTACAGCTTCTGGGTCATGTGGCCAGCATGACTAAGCTGCTTCTGGCGAACCAGAGCACGGAGCACGCCATTTACCTTTCCGCCAGAGTGGTTCCTATTTATCTACTTGCATGTTGACGTGCTTTTGAACTGCTAGGTGGGCAGGAGCTGGGACCGAGCAACGGGAGCTCACCCTGTTGCGGGGATTTGAACCACTGACCTTCTGATAGGCAAGTCCTAGGCTCTGTGGTTTAACCCACAGCGCCACCCACGTCCCTTATTTCTGCTTCTCTACTTTGATGCATTCCCTGGAAACCTTTGGAGGAATGTGGCCCTGCTTTATGCCTCTTAGACTTAGACCAATTTACCTCCTCTCACCTCCCTAGGAAAACAAAAGAGGGAGAGGGAAGAAGCACAAAGGTGTGTGCTTAAAAGCGCAGCCTGTCCCAGCGAGACATGGTGGCCAGGTCTCCTGGCAGGAACATATGGTTACACAAAATGCCTCCCACCCACAAACCCCTTCGCTTGCACTCATATGACTGTGCCTGATCAGATTTGGGATTTCTTACATGGGCTAATCGGATTGCACGAAGGCAGTAACTGGATTAGGCAGAAGGTTTCCAAAGTGAGAGAGGCGCAGGCTTGGGAGGAGCTGCTAAGCAGCACACAATAAAGCCCACTGCACGTGACCGTCGCAGGAGCTGCATGGTCTGCCCTTATAGCGCATTTCATTTCTTCAAAGTGCAACAGGGCTCATGATCCCAGGGGTACGGCTAGGTACTTAAGAGGACTCTGGGGCTTGGGCCCATGACACAAAAGGCGGAAGGCATCTGTGGTGTTACTGGCACAGTGCTTTGCAGCATGCCCAGCCACCCTGAAAGTAGTAGTAGTAATAATAATAATAATAATAATAATAATAATAATTGGAGGGAGGGAGGGACAGGAGATCCAGCACAAAAGATTTGGGACTTTACCCCCTTCTTGGGATAAGAATAATTATCTATGTAAATCTATACTCAAGTAGCCAGTGTGGTATAGTGGTTAAGAGCAGTGGACTCGTAATCTGGTGAGCCAGGTTCGCGTCCCCGCTCCTCCACTTGCAGCTGCTGGGTGACCTTGGGCCTGTCACACTTCTCTGAAGTCTCTCAGCCCCATTCACCTCACACAGTGTTTGTTGTGGGGGAGGAAGGGAAAAGGAGATTGTTAGCCGCTTTGAGACTCCTTCGGGTAGTGATAAAGCGGGATATCAAATCCAAACTCTTCTTCTTCTAGCCTGGGCTTCGCAATGTGACAAACTGGAAATAAGGAACATGTTAGCTCCAGCCCAGAAACAAGCAAGACGAAAATGTGGTAGAAGTTGCTAACTCTAGCTCTGAGCTAAGCTGCATCTGCCCTAGTAGTCACAGACCTATTGTCTCTCAGAATGAGAGTCACATCTAGCAACGGGACGGCAAATATGCCAATGTGGAAGACAGCAGAGAAGAGAGGGCATTTAAAAGGGGGGGCTGCCTCGCAGGGGTGGCATAGAAGCTCCACAAGGGTAAGCTATAGGGCTGTGAGGTGAAAGAGCAGCTCAGGACCGGGCAGCTGAGATGAAGCTGACATAACTCTGCTCTCGGCACCTCCTCAGTGTTTGGGCAAGTCACACGACTGGTTAGATTTGGCACCGTGACAGCCTCTCCCTCACAGCATAACTATGTGCAAAGATCACGCCGCCACCAGAAGACCCTGCCGGTGATGGAGGGAGGGGGCAATGCCCGCCTGCTCCCTTCGCATATGCACTTACGACAGGAACGAGACATGCTGACAGCTTTACAGCACTGACGAGCCCCCTGACAGTGTCCAGAGACAGCCTGAGCTTGGAAAGAGCGCCACAGCCTTGTCATGGAGGATGAGGGGTGGTGGGGGTGCGGGAGGGAGGACAAGAAGTTCCGACGCCTCTTCCCACCACGGTTCTACAACTGCCTTGCACTCAGCAACCTGCAGACTGACAAGGTCCCGGGCAACTTTCGTCCTACTGACCTCAACTGGTTTTAAGGGATGGTGCTGGAATTGTACAGAGGTGGTGTCCAATCTACTGAGCAGACAGTGTGTGTGCTTGTGTAAACACACACACACACACACATCAAGTTCTTGCCTTGAACAGAATCAGAAGGATGCAAGTGTCTTCCAGAAGTGCAGCCATGTTAGTCTGCTGCGGCAAAAGCAGCAAAGAAGGACCTTAAAGACAAACGGATTTATTATAGCACAAGCTTTTGTGGACTATGGTCTACTTCTTCGGATGCTCAGAAGGTCTGACTAGCCTACCCCACCCCACCCCAACTTCCATTTTGGGTAGCTCTTGACACATGTTCATGTGGCTCCACTGCCAAGGTTGCCCCTTCAGCCCTACGAAGTCTGAGTAGTGAAAGTCTTGCTTCTTGCAGCTTATGTCTATTCTCCCTTGCCTCTCTAGGTGGCAAGAAAATTCACAATGATCCTGTGTGATCAGAGGCCTACTGCCTCTGAATATCTGTTGCTGGGAATAGCTCAGCTGGTTGGAGCGTGGGTGCCCATAATGCCAAGGTTGCAGGTTCAATCCCCATATGGGGCAATGGCACATTCCTGCATTGCAGGGGGTTGGACTAGATGATCCTCAGGGTCCTTTCCAGGTACAATTCTATGAATCGCAAGTGGGGAGAGTGCAGTTGTACTCATGTCCTGCTTGTGGGCTTCACCATAAACATCTGGTGAACAGGATGCTGGACTAGAAGGGTCTTTGGTCTGTTCTAGCAGAGGCCTTCTAACGTTCTTATGCTGTTCCTAATTTTTCAGATAGGTTAACATATATCCCAAGAAGAAAAACTAACAGTGGAGAAGGCTGCTCTGCATGAACACCAGCCACCAAGCAAGGGAAGTATCGCTAAGCATAACGAACGGGGGATAAATGGAACAGTATGTAAGGATCCATGTTTGGGATTTGCTTCCAGAGGGTAACAGGAAGGTGATCACTTGGTGTATGGAATATTAAAGTAAGTGGGAGTTGAAAGGGGCATGGATTGACAGTTGTGGGAATTTTAGCAGTTGACAGCTGAGAGAGGGAAGAAGGTGGAAGGTAGAAGAAATTGGCTGAGTAGGGATGAGTGGTGGCTAACCTCTGGCCCTCCAGATGTTGTTGGACTACAACTTCCACCCATCCTTGACCATCCCTGGCCGTGCTGGGTAGGAAGGCCACGTCTGGCGACCAACGAATTCCCTACCCCTGGTTAGGAGATTAGCAGTTTCTAATCATCCCAGTAGTTGCATTCACCCCAGACTTCTGTTTACTGTTAATTTGCTTCCGATGTTCCTTAAATAAACACTCTGCTGTCAGCTCTGGGCAACTGCCAGTGAAACCCACACTTAACGGGATAGATACACCTACACGGTGCTATTAGCACAAACACATGTTGCTCTTAGCACAGTGCTTTTAGTGACAAACAAACAATAAACCAAAGCAGACTCCATAACTAACTAGCCTCTGACATACATCTCAGCACTGAAAACATCTGTGCACAAAAATTTATCTTGGAGTTCCTGTAACCTGCTCTGAGCCTCCAGGATAAGGCAGGAATAGAAATCCAGCTTCACAAATAAATTTGCAAAGCCTATGCCATGTTTTAGTGCAACAAGGCTCCCTACGGTGTTTCCCAGTGCTTCCCAGCTTACCCCCTGCCCTTAAATAGACCGCCACTGAGCACAGAGCTTGCCCAGTAATGGAATGCCTCCCTTCTGCCAGCTCCAGGGCCCACAATGCTTTGTCAGCTGCTTTAAATTGTTTATCCCCAGGTCTTGTTTATGAGCCGATAAAATCCATACCATTGTGAAGCTGGCTCCCTCTGCTCCTTCCCAAGGTTCCATGGGGGCTCAGCGGCATTTACAACACCAGGAGCTCTCCAGCTCTTCAGCCGGCCAATTACAAGCCTGGTGTGCATTCTGCAAAGAGGATGATTTTTTTGGGGGGAGGGTCATCTTCCTGGAGAAGCCTTGCACATAAATAACTCACCTTATTCCGAAGCCCGAAAATGCAGCTAATTGAAACTGGCAGGACAGAAGGTGGGGAGACCAACAGGAGGTGAAGCCAGAGCCAACTAATTCTCCTTTTGCTCCCATTCTCCTCCATGCAGCATTGTACAAGGGCAACTAAGGATAAGGAAGCTGATGGGCTGCATTTGGATTTACGAAGGCAGGCAGGTGGAGGCTGGTTGAAGGCAGGCTGAAGTGGGTGGGCCAGTGCCCCATTTGCCCGGATACACCAGCCTCCACTGTGTAAATGACAGGTTATAAACAGCAAACTATCTCCTATGAGATAGGTATCTAGATCTGAGTTAGGGACCCATAACGATAAGGAAAACATAGCCTGACTGCCTTGCTCTTCTTCCTAGAGAGCTCCCATGGGTGATCTGAGGCACATCCTGCTTGCATTAGGAAGCAACAAGTACAACCACCCCAATTTCAGTTGCAAGTGATGAAGGCCAACCCAGCCAAACTCATAGCAAGGTGACTCTTTAGGGACAGGTCAAACAGGGTTTTCTGATCTACCTAAGCTTACAACACCCTCATATTGATTAGAAAACCCAGGTAGAATGTGCCACTTCCACAACCTACAGGCTATCAGGTAGAGCAGCCTTCCCTGATCGAGTGTCCCTCCAGATCGGTTTGGACTACAACTCCCATCAGTTCCAACCAGCATGGCCAGGGATTATGGGTGTTGTAGTCCAAAAGCACTAGACGGGAGTAGGCTGAAGCAGAGGACTTAACACCAGGAGAGGGGGTGGGGAAAGAGAACAGATTCTTGCTTGTAACCTTGGAGGCTCACACGGACTCAGCTTGGGCATTCACTACTCAGAATTTGGGTTACAATGCATTGCTCAAGGGAAGCAAACATGGTGCTCCCTCCAGACGTTGGTGGACTCCACTCCCACCATCTGTCCCTGCTGGCCATGTTGGCTGGGGCTGATGGGATCTGGAGTCCAACAGTATTTGGAGAACACCATGTTGGCTATCCCTGCTGCAGCCCATCTCCTTGGAACCACTAGTCAACACTTAACTGCTTTGTAAGACAATGGGAAAAGCCCGCAATGACCTGTCTGAATAAGAGATTTGGGTCAGGGATAGGGAGGCTGCAGCCCTCCAGATGTTGCACAACTTCACCAGCCCAGCCAATTTTTAGGGATGATGGGAGCTGAAGTCCTGCAATACTAAAGAGGGCTGTGGGTTTGCCATACCTGATTTATGGAAATTCTCAATGTGAGGTTAGATGCCTTGACCATCCCCAAGTCCCCACCTACTAGCATGCGAGATATGGCCCTCACTCTCCTCACTGGTTCAATCCTGGCTTGCTACAAAGGGATGCTGGATGAGCCAGGCACGTTCCCTTGTCCTCCATGCATATACATATACGTGTGCACGTCTGTGGGCCCATTTTATTACATTTTCCCTAATTAATGTCTGTTTCCAGAACAAATGCTCAGCTACTGCAGGCCTCCCAACAGCCCTGGGGCTGGATTGTTAACGAGGATTTTAATTTGTTAATTAAAAGCAGGATGCCTTCGTAGCAAGCTGCTGCAGTACAGCCCACCTCTCGGAGGAGGCACAATGGAAAGAAGGGAATCAAGATACCTTCAAACATGCAGTGCATGAAATTTATGTCCAAACAAGAGTGGAGCCTGGCTAAGATCCAGGAGAGATAGGAGCTTGGATGGTTCTGCACCAGCGCCAGTCCTGGTCATTTAGCAGATGGGAATTTCCTCTCTCATGTACTGAGCCTGCGGGGAGCACCAAGCAGCCAATCCCTGAGTATTTATCACTGCTGAGAGACTTGGGGGGAGGGATTTTGCCTACTACCTGTAACATGGGGTGCTTCTAGACAGGACTTTATTGGTAGCATGCATAAACACATGGCTTATTGTAGCTGACAAACACTGCCATCAACACCAAAAGGCCAGCCCATGCTCTTTCGGCATTTAATTTGGATTTCCCTTAAAACATAGAAAACCCAAAAAGTAAAAACAACCTGTTACACATCCACAGTCCCTGTTGGTGTGAAAGTGCATTAGGGTATTGCTGTTTTTTATTTTGTTTTGTTTATCACATGCATTTTCACTTATTCCCGCATGCACCTCACAGAGGTTTAGACATTTCACCTTCCATTAAGACCAGACTAGAGCTGGACCTGATCAACGCAGTGTTGAAATACCTTAACCAGTTTAAGGAAGAAAGTTCTGCAAATCTGTTAGCATTGCAACCCAAGGAAAATGGGAGAATGCCTGCAACTCAAGGTAAGGCGATTTACCGTATTTTTTGCTCTATAAGACTCTCTTTTTCCCTCCTAAAAAGTAAGGGGAAATGTGTGTGCGTCTTATGGAGCGAATGGAGGCTGCGCAGCTATTCCAGAAGCCAGAACAGCAAGAGGGATTGCTGCTTTCACTGTGCAGCGATCCCTCTTGCTGTTCTGGCTTCTGAGATTCAGAATATTTTTTTCTTGTTTTCCTCCTCCAAAAACTACCGTATTTTTCGCCCTATAAGACGCACTTTTTCCCCTCCAAAAATGAAGGGGAAATGTGTGTGCGTCCTATGGGGCGAATGCAGGCTTTCGCTGAAGCCTGGAGAGCCGCAGCGCCAGCCCCACAAGGTCGGGGGACAGCGGGGAGGCGGAAAGCCGCCATCCCGCTGTCTCCCGATGTGGTTTGGAGGCTGACGGCGGGGAGACGCGTGCTTCTCCCCGCCGCCAGCCCTGCAAGCTCCAGGGACAGCGGGGAGGCGCAGCGCATCTTCCCGCTGTCCCCGGACCTGGTCTGCAGGCCGGCGGCGGGGAGAAGAGCGCTTCTCCCCGCTGCCTGCCCCACAAGCTCCGGGGACAGCTGGGAGGCGCAGCGCGTCTTCCCGCTGTCCCTGGACCTGGTCTGCAGGCGGGTGGCGGGGAGAAGAGCGCTTCTCCCCGCTGCCTGCCCCACAAGCTCCGGGGGCAGCTGGGAGGCGCAGCGCGTCTTCCCGCTGTCCCCGGACCTGGTCTGCAGGCGGGCGGTGGGGAGAAGAGCGCTTCTCCCCGCTGCCTGCCCCACAAGCCCCGGGGACAGCTGGGAGGCGCAGCGCATCTTCCCGCTGTCCCCGGACCTGGTCTGCAGGCGGGCGGTGGGGAGAAGAGCGCTTCTCCACGCTGCCTGCCCCGCAAGCGCCTGGGGGGGGGAATAAATTTTTTTCCCTTTATTTCCCCCCCAAAAAACTTGGTGCGTCCTATGGGCCGGTGCGTCCTATGGGGCGGAAAATACGGTAGGTGCGTCTTTTGGTCTGGTGCGTCTTATAGAGCGAAAAATACGGTAATTTTTCACTTTGAGTAAATGAAAGGTGGATATATGGTTTTGGTGGTAAGCCACTTTGGACACCCAACAGAAGATGCAAAAGAGGTTGTCTGAATGACATGCTCTTCCTTGTCCTTCCCTTCCAAGTCCCAAGGGGAGAGTGATGCCAAAACTCCACCCATGAACTACACTTGTCTGTGCATTATTTCCCGGTCTCTAACATCCTTTAAAAAGTCAATGCAGTACTCAATTCATTAAGACCTCTTCTATTCATTCAACTTGAGCTTTGCCTCATTTTTCTCGCCCACTCCACTGTGTTGAGATCATGATGGGTTTGGAGAAGCAAAAAAGGAGCTGAAGACCTTTTCAAAGGAGAGAGAATCTGATCCTGAAATCTCTCTTAACAGCTGAGGCTCAGGAGTGTTTATTGCTAGTAAAGGTGTAGGATGGTTACTGCCAGCTGATGCACAAATCTAATTCTAGCACCTTCTCAGCTATTCCATATCCTACTTGTAAGGAAGGCCTTACATTTTCTACATGTTTTCTGACATGGAAATGCAGCTTCATCAGAAAGCAACTTCAGACAGTCAGCTTGCAGGAGAAGCAAAGCATGAGTGACTTGTGCATCCTCTCTTCTCCCTTTCAGGTCCAAAACGGACGTGCCCCCACCCCAGCACCCCCGGGCTCTTGCAACGCGATCTCCCCACAAAAGATGAAACCAGAAGCGTGAGAAAAGGAAGCACTGAGTCAGCTGCGTTTTCCCTTTCGCTGCTACTATGGAATGTCTGAAGGAGCTCTAAATGAACCCAACTGTGTGTTGCCCTCTCCACTTCCAGCACTAGCTACATGGATGTGGTACTCTGGATCTGGTCATCATTAATGCACAAGATGGGAAAGGAAACCCCGCCATTACACAATTTCACATATATGCATGTATTTATCTTAGATTCCAATACTTAAGAGCATGGGTAGGCAAACTAAGGCCCGGGGCCAGATCCTGCCCAATCACCTTCTCAATCCGGCCCGCAGATGGTCCGGGAATCAGCATGTTTTTACATGAGTAGAATGTGTCCTTTTATTTAAAATGCATCTCTGGGTTATTTGTGGGGGATAGGAATTTGTTCATTCCCCTCCCCACCAAAAAAATATAGTCAGCCCCCCCCCCAAGGTCTGAGGGACAGTGGACCGGCCCCTTGCTGAAAAAGTTTGCTGACCCCTGCTTAAGAGGGTTGGTGGGGGTTGCTGTTGTTTGTTTTATTTATTACATTTATCTCCCACATTTCCTCCAAGGAGTTCAAGGTACCGTATGCACTTCATTTACTCCCCATTTTGTCCTCACAACAGCCCTGTGAGGTAGGTTTCAGCTGAGAGATGGTGACTGGCTCAAATGGGGTTCAAGTGGAGATTGAACCCTGGTCTCCTAGGTCCTAGTCCAGCACTCTAACCACTACACCACACTACCTCTCTTGTTTGGTATGTCATAAGAAGGCTAAGATAAGAAGAGCCCGGCTAGATCAGACCAAAGACCCATCTTTGTTCAATATACTGTTTCCTTTAAAATAAATAAATATTGGTTTTATTCATAACAAACAATATAAAATAAACATCAATACAATATCACAATGTGGGATTTCTCCAATCTCTTGACTTCCCTCTACCCTCTCCATGGTTCCATTATATTTATTATTCATGCATACATGTCCATACCTTATTTTCCATCTATATCTATACATATCTGATTCTGTAATCATAATACTGCAAATGTTTTTTAGAATCCTGCTGATGTATCAACTTGTATACAATGCTTTGATATACCGGTATATGCAATAAAAAAAATTCCTATTCATTTTTAAATTTGTTATTGTCCTGATTTCTGAGTCTGTTTCTAAATTCTAAATTCTGTTAGTTTAGCCATTTCTGCATATTCCATTAACTTAATTTGCCAATCTTTGCTTGGGGGTATTTCCCCCGAATGTACTGTTTCCCACCATGGCTGACCAGATGCCTCTGGGAAGCCCTGAAGCAGTACAACAACAACAACACAGTGCAACAACCACCAAGACAAAAACCAAGCAATAAGCCCAGTTAAAAACCAATAAATTGGCAATTCCTTTAGAGCCTCTGTGACACAGTGTCTGCAATGACCCAGCCGCCACCTTTTCCCTTCTCAAAAAAACCCCAAACAAATAAAAATAAAATCATTCGAAGGACAGCAATTCTGCCGGCCTTCAACAGCATTCTGTGGGAGACTAAGGGGATGAGGCAAATAATCCTTTTTGAGGGGATTCACCACAGAATGGCTTTTGAGACTGGCAGGAATACAGAAGCCACGTTGGTCATAGAACAGATGATGACTTTCAAGCACCAGCTTGAGAGCTGCCTCTTCCCATCTCCTTCCGCCTGCCCCCCGCCCTCCTACGTCAAAGGGAAAGGGAGCCTCTGTGGCGGCAAAAGCTTTGGCCCCCGGGCATATTTTGTTCATTCACATCTCTGGGCCTGGCCCCAAATCAATCTTCTCCATAGCTGCTGGAGCAGCCTTAATCCCAGCTGGCTAACAGAGTTCCATTCACTCGCTTGGGGATGTTGACACAAGCTGAGAAAGAGCCACTGTCTGTAGGAGCTGGGGAAAGCATAGAAGCGCCTATTGAGGCAGCTCCTCGCTCTGCTAGAGAAATGCCAGCCTTGCCCAGCCCACCACATTGGAAAAGCCAATATTTCCCCTTTCAAGAAGCCCCCCAACACACAGCACTTTTGTTCTGTTCCAACGGCCAAACTTGTCCCTCTGAGAGGAGAACATTTCTTCTCAGCCAGCCGCTGAGGGAAGCAGAGGAAAGGTTTCCTCTTCAGAAAATCACCTCAGAAAATCACTCTTTTTTTTATTCCCCTTACCATTTCAAATCTTTCTAGTCACTGTCACTACAGATAGGGCAGACAACTTGGTATGTTAAAAATGGATCTTTTGATGCACTGGATTTAAAAAATAAAATAAAAATATCGGATTACTTCTGAGGGGCTCAGGGGTAGCCTACAGGGTTTCCCCTCTATATCAATACAACAACAGTGTGAGAGAAGTTCGGTTGAAAGAAAAGTGTCTGGCCCAAAGTCACATGAATAAGCTTTGTGGTTAAGCAAGGGGGTGAATTCAGGCCTCTTTGGTGTTCATCTATCTAGGGCTGGATGCAGGGCCGGCCCAAGACATTTTGACACCTGAGGCAGACCACAAAATGGCGTCCCTCCCCTCCAGGGAAGGAGGAGTGAGAGAAGATGTACACCAGGAACAAGGATGGGACAAAGATCTACAGTGGGATCAAGGGAGAGAGAGTGAAGTTCTACCTCAGGAACAAGGCGGGAATCCAATTCGACCTTACCTGACTGTTGAAGCGAGAATCGAAGATGGATGCAAGGGGGGGGGGAGACCTGCGTTTAATCATGTCAGGCAGGTGCACAGCTCAGGAGACTCCAAAGGGCACTCCACTATTTCCTCTCTAGGGGTTGGAGGAGACCTGCATTGCCTCCTATTTGCCACTGTGGAGGCGGCATGGGGCGGGTGCTGCCGAGGAGGAGGCATATCCAGCCTCCAAGCACACAGCCATCATTGCCACTGGACAAGCAGGCGATGCACCCCTTGGAGGCCAGATCTGTTGCCCCTGTGGATCATGTCTCCTGAAATGGTCGCGTCATCTTGCCTGGCGGCAAGTCAGCATGTCAAGTCCAAAGTTCAAACTCGGGGGGGGGGGGAGTCAATCAATCTATGCAGCCAAAGGTCAGGAAACAACAGTCCAGGGTCAGCCCAAGTACTGAAGTCCAGCAGTCAAGACACAGTCCAGAATCAAACCCGAAGCACAGGCCCATATAGGTCCAGGAACTTCCAAGCCCAAGGCCCATCAACCCGGGCAGCTGAACAGACACAACACCTCAGCTCTGCTTCTCCTTTGTACTTGGCTTGCTGATTGCAGTCTCTGGGCTTGATGAGGCAGGTGACCCTCACCTGTTCTGAGCCGACTCCAGCTGAGGAATCACATACAGTGGTACCTCTGGTTGCGAACGGGATCCGTTCCAGAGACCCATTTGCAACATGAAAGGAGCGCAACCCGCAGCGGTGCATCTGCACGGGTTGCAATTCGCCGCTTCTGCGTGTGACGTCATTTTGCACATCTGCGCATGTGGCGAAACCCAGAAGTAACCCTTTCCGGTACTTCCGGGTTGCTGTGGGACGTAACTTGAAAGGACATAACATGAAGCGGACGTAACATGAGGTACAGTATGACTATATATCTTCCCAGAGCTAGTGAGCCCCACATGGCCAGCTAGGGAGCTGGGCTGTGGGCCCTTGCCTGTCTCAGCCTCCTAGAGCGTCACTCCCGCAGCTCCCTACGCCTCAGAGCCCATCCATGGAGACAGGGGCCCCTCTGGCTCTGGTCCTGCTGCTCTGGTTCCCACCCCTCACCATCCTATATCATCCTATGAGTACTTCCTTTCCCCGTCCCCTGCTCCACCCCTTGCCAGTATCTTCTTCCCGTCATCCTGCCAATTCTTAACAATGAATGGACCAGCAGCAGACTTCTGTGGATGTTAGCACAGTGCCGTCCAACTTCACCATGCTCCACCACTGCCACTGGGACCCACACCTTTTTCTACATTCTCATCTCCCCCCTCCCTTCCTCACAATCCTCCACCCCCCCCCTCTCTCTCTCTGGCCTTCTTTGCTGTTGAGATAGCAGCAGCAGCGCTGGTGGTTTCTCCACCACCTCTGGCACCTGAGCTCTGAGAAAGGGCCAAAGGCATCCTTCTGCCAGGAGAATGCCTGGGACATCAATGATTTGCCACTGTGACTTAAGCTTTAAAGAAGAAAGAAGGAAACCTTTAAAAGTCTTTGTAGTGAAGGCATTTTCCTAGCTGCTTTGCCCAGATTGCAGACCCTCCAAGTATCCCTATTTTCCAGGGATAGTCCTGGATTTACAGAAGACATCCTGGTTTCTGATTTGATGAATGCTTGATGTGTTGTTGTTGTTGTTGTTAGCTGCCCAGGGTCTCCTTTGACTGGACTTAACTGTCCAGGGGTCCTTTACCTTTTTTTACCTGCATATACTTATGGATAGCAATAACCCGTGCTTTCACCACCTCATAAGCTTCATGCGGATTATCTTCGAATATCTCTGGAGGTCTTTTTTGTTTTGTTTTATAAATATTAAATCAGCTTCGTGACTTTTTTTGTGTGTGTGGCTAGAGAGTCCAGAACTTCTAAATGTGCATGTATACACACAGGAACAACAGAAGCAACAAAGCTAATCAATCATTGTTCCACTGCTGCTCTGCTGCCAGGTTAACTTGGCCTACACAGTCCTAAAATTATGATAAGAAGGGAAGTTTATAGATCCTTTGTTTCCACAGCCAGTACAGATAATGATCCTAGATCAGGGGTAGGCAACCTAAGGCCCAGGGGCCGGATGCGGCCTAGTCGCCTTCTAAATCGCTAGTGTTGAAGTAAGCTTTGACTGCCAGTCCAGTTGGAGTCTGCATATGAAATGGGATGGGATGCCATGTTGTCCTTAGGCTAAGGCAGCAAATTGTCTTGAGCCAACCCAAGCATTTTTTAAAAGAATCACAAACTTTCAGCCTTTCCCCCATCAACATATTTAAATACAAACATACCAAAAGAACAGGAGGATAATGTTCCTAGTTTCAGTCCTTTCACCGCCAGCTCATTCAACCCCTACTAGTGCTGCCCACATCCACAAACACATCTAGCTAAACCTTCATGCACATACATAACCATGTGCCAACAGAGCGGGAAGAGTTTCGATTCCTTAGATCATATTATTCCAGTTTTGCCACTCTCTTCAGAGTTACCTAGCTTCTCTGAGCCACAACAGTTATTTCACTAACTTTTGGCAGCTAGAACTCCAAACCAAGGATTAAGACAAGGCTCCTCAGTAAAGACTTCCTGGTAATTTTGAAATGAGCCCGGTTTATGAGATTTACACACTGCATTGAAGATTTATTTCCATTAATAACATCTTTTCACATCTGATCCAGCTGTTTGAAATCATACCAACCTCAGCTTGATTAAATGCTACTTGAAGTCACCTTTTAAAAAAATATAAAACCCGCACGTAATTATTTATTAAGTATGTAGCTTGTGTCTGATTAGTGTGCAGTGACATCTGAACTATTCAAAATGTCAACAGCGCTTAATAGCGCCTACGAATGAAACCCTATGCTCTGCGTCGTGCGGCGCCAATCACCCAATCACAAGCGAGCAAGCAAGCAAGCAGGTAACAAATGAAGATGCACGTACAAGTAATGAAGCTGTGTCTGAAACAAAAAAAGTAGCTGCTTCACAAGCCACACTTTTAAAATGAACAAGTGAGAAACAACATTTCAAGTTGAAATTTCAGAAAGCACTGAAACTTAGGAACATGCACCTTCCATGCTCATTCACCAACATCGTTCGGTGAGGGGCAAACCTATCAACAACATTCCTTTGAAGCGATTCATCCATTCTCCCACTGCAAGACTGATTCTGTAGCTAAGGTTTGGATCGTCATACCTTGAACTACCATCAGGTAAAGGGAAGCTGCTGACAGCTGCTTTCTGGGGCCTTTGCAGCCAAGAGCAAAGAGGTCATTTGCCAGAGAGAAACACAGCTGCATGGATGGATGAGCATGGCTCATCTTCTTCTTCTTGCTTGACATAGGAAGTTGTGCCTCTTCCACCTTTCCTTGGAAAACAAAACTACAGAGCACGTACCAGCTCTTAGTCTGAAGAGGGCTGGCTCCCTTGTAGCTTCCCCCCGTAGATAGGTGTACATGAGAAGTTCCCAAGGGGACAGCAGGCCACAGCCTGATGCTTCATCTTCATTTGCCGCTTGTCAGCTCGTGTGGTCTTTTCTCAGCCACCCCCGCCAACGCTCCGTGCTCTCCCCCCCCCCCACCTCCCAGCATGCCGCCAATGTTATAAATCCACATTTTCAGCACAAACCCACTTGTCAGGCCACATCAGTGCACACGGATGACGGAGACTGGCCTGTTCCTCAGCACGACCAGACGTCCTTCCTAATCAATCAGTCCCAACAGCAGCTAGGTGGAAGCGAAACAAGAGGACAAGGCGACTGGGGTTGGGAGGTGGGAGGAGGAAGAGGGAGAGTCACTTTGTCATCACAGTCACTGCAGAAAACAGGGGGTTAGCAGGTTGGGCGGCAGCACCTCTCAAAACTCACAGTGTTCAAGTTTGGTGTGCCTGGTCTTTTCTGAACACACACAGGCATCATGCAGTGATGGACAGTGGAGTGGTACAATCAAACACAAAGGCAGACAACTGGGGAGATGGATGGACTAAATTCTCTATTTTTATTTGTGTTAAATCTGTGTCCTTCCGTACCCAGGAGATTTAAGGTGTGCACACCCAGTTAGAAAAATATTGACATTGGAACAACCTCTCACTATGATGTATCATACCAAACAGAAAGGTCTTGTGGGGCGGGGGAGAGAAACAGCACTCTGAAAATCACATTAGGACTGTCCTTCAAAATAGGATGGAGTGCAAGCAATCACGATCTTGCAAATACTTGTCAGACCCTACAATCGTGTCAGGCAGCACCTCACAAAAAGTTGCTTTATACAGAGTCAGACCATCTAGCTCAGTATTATTCCCTGTACTGACTGACAGCAGCTCTCCAGGGTTTCAGACGCAAGTCCTTTCCCCCCAAAGTCCACCACAAAACATTTCAGGTGGTGATTCCCAGAAGAGCTTGTTAAAGGTATTCCTGCAAGGATTGGAGAGCCATAGGAACCAGAACTACAGGGGTCTCATGCTCAGCTGCACATGGAGGAAATCAAGGCAGCTGAGACCCAAGCAGACACTAAACACCTCTCAGAGAATACATGGGAGCATACTGGAGCAAAGGAACAGTTTCCCTGCAGAGTAGTGGTGTATCACTGAGCAAAACCACTTTTCCTCTTTTGAATTAGAGAATTCACTCTAATAAACAGGATGGTCCATTTGAGAACGAGAGAGTTATTTGAGGTTGTTCTTACAAGACTGACCATCCCTTCCCTTCTTGGGAAACATGAACTTAGCAGGGTATAATTTCACTGAACCTTTCACTTTCTATTGGACAGAATGCTTAATCTCAATGCCCAGATGACCCCTTTTCCTCTTCTCGTAATAATAATAAAACAAATAATCATCGTAGGAGGCCTGTACACTGGATAATGCCTTTCCAAACTCATTTGTCTCCAGTTAATAGTTCTCTTGAAGCAAATGAAAGGACAGAGTGGAAGCCAAACTGGGAGAAGCGAGGGATACTGGTGGGCAGTGGATGATGGAGAATGATCCTTGGAGGAGCCTCAGCACAGTGCAGACTTTCTGAATTCAAGTATTCCCCACTCCCACCCCCTGTAGCCATGAAAAAGAGATTATAAGAAACACATAGCATGGGCTGCCAAAAAGGAGTGGCCCCTTTGCTGGTGGTAAGGCGTGCTGAAGAACTGGTGCCCAGTGGGGGAGTGAATGAGACACTCCATGGATCTGCCCCACCAGAACAAAAATCCTTGAAAGGCTGGCACTAAAAAGCAACGTAGAGGCTTTGGGTCCATTAGAGGACAAAATACCAAAACAAACTCTGGGTACTGAAATCAGTACCTAATACAAATAATACATTGACTCGTGGTACTGTGCACTGAGGTTGCCAAAGACCCCATCATACCCTGAGGTCCAGCGCCAAGGGCCTTCTGGCGGTTCCCTCACTGCAAGAAGCCAAGTTACAGGGAACCAGGCAGAGGGCCTTCTCAGTGGTAGCACCCGCCCTGTGGAACGCCCTCCCACCAGATGTCAAAGAGAACAACAACTACCAGACTTTTCGAAGACATCTGACGCTTTTAATGCTTGATGCATTACTGTATTTTAATATTGGAATAATACTGTATTTTAATTTTGTTGGAAGCTGCCCAGAGTGGCTGGGGAAGCCCAGCCAGATGGGCCAGGGGCCGGGGTATAAATAAATTATTATTATTATTATTATTATTATTATTATTATTATTATTATTATTATTCCTCTCGGGACTATGAATTTGGAGTCATAAAAACAGCAGGACACACAATCTAGGGTGATGAGATGCAGGGGTGATAGCCAAAAGGTCTGGACACTACCCAGATGTTGGCTTGCACAGAGAGATAGGCGTGGGGAACTCAATGTTACATGCCCAAGCCATTGTCTCATGCAGCTGGGGACTCTTAAGAACAAAAGAGGCAAGACGAGCAAATTATGCTCATTTTCAAGACACATTTTGAATTTCATTACAGGGTTTATTTTGTTGGAAAGGTGTGTATGTGTGCATTATCGACCATATGCTAATTTGGTTATATGATGCCCTCTGCCATGCCTGCTCAAGGAAGGCCTGATTCCATTTGGGATGCATGGCAACTCTAAATGAGCATGGCCAAGGGAACTCACCATTTCTTACCTGGCGTAATAAGCAACAACATTTGCGCTCCCGGCTCTGTGCGAAGGGTATTGAACCAGCCCCCCTGCCAGCTGCTGGACTTACTCTCATTTTTGGAAAGACAAGCAACAAGGCTGCTGTTTGTGTGTTCGCAGCTCCGTGGGGCAGACGTGTTTTACGGCGGACACCTCCTTTCACCTACCCCTCGGTCAAACCTGTCACAAGGAGAGGTGGTGGTGCTGGGGGCGGGTGGGGAAGAGTCCTAGGAAGAGCATCACAGTTTGCTGCCTGGAGACATAAACAGTCCATGCTCTCCAAAGCAGAAGAACTGCAAAGTTAGATTTTAAAATTCACCTGGCTGATACAAGGAGAGAAAGCCAGCTGCTGCAAGAATATGGCAGAGAGCTCTGGGAGCTCTCCTCACACCCAGACTGTTGGAATTAATGAGCTCAGAGGGTAGCGAGGGGGGCGGAGGTGTGGGTTGGCCAGTTGATTGGTGCAACCCACGTGCGGAGCCTAACCTTGATTCTCCGTGTGTGCGGATCTGTTTCAGGGAGTGTTTTTGAATGCCCTAGAGCTGCCCCTCCACATTTGCTGAGCCAGGAGTTACGCATTCACAGCTCAGGTTAGCGGGTCGGTGGTGAACGCACCTGCCAGAAGATGATGGTTTAAAAATAGCACCCTTTACCTGTTGTTATCTCAGATATTCAGTGAGCTAATAAGGCACCTTGGGGGTGACTGGGAGAGAGGGGAGGATGGAGCAGAAGAACCGATGGATCATGAAAGTTTAAAACAGGAGGTTTGCGGGAGGCCTCTCCTGCATGGCCCCAGGTGCGGCAAAGTCTATTTCCACATATTTAAAAGGCACAATCAGATGGCTACAAGGAGTTTACACTCAGGGCTGTGAACCCACTCAGGTCTGACCAGTTCAGCAGAAGCAAAAATAACAACACCTTCACATTTTCTCTTCCCATTCCTACCCATACCTGTCTGTATCTCCCCCCCCCCCCCGCCAAATCACATTGAAAGAGAAGGTAAGGCACCTCTGCTGTGAGCCCAGGAGCCCAGGTGGAATGTCTCCTCTCCCAAGCAGGATGTCAGGAATCCCCACCACCACCGAACGCAGAAATGAAAGAAGTAATGGAACGAGAGTGGAAATATCTTACTGCCTGACTCTGCCAATAAATAATAGATTTATAATTGCCACTGGGTTTCAGGGGGTGGGAGGGATAATGGGAAAGTGAGCTCCAGGAGGTTACAGTCTAGTGGGCTGAATTATGGGAAGGACTTGACAAACTCAGAGAAGAGGTAGCATCATCAGCTGCCTGGCATCGTTCCCTGTGTCACAAACACAGCGTCTTAAGATAAAGCAGCAAGTTACTTGGCTTACTCACGGGCCGAGTTCTGCTATCTCCTTACATTCTCCCTGGGAGGATTTATTTGGAAAGAAGATAGCAGGCAGCTGCCCTCTGCCCCAAATCAGCTCTTGTACCAGGTGCAATGTTGACAACAACTGGCAAGCGAGCTGAACTCGCCCCCTTCAAAAGGATTCATCGGACTCCCTGCCCTGCTTCATGGTTTTGTTTTTTTCCTTGTTAAGATGCTCGCTCTCCCCCATTTATAAGAAGCAACTGGGTTATGGAAGAAAAAAGAGCAAGTGGAGAAAGCAAATAGGGAGGCGTATTTCTCCTTTTTTTCATAATGTAAGAACCTGGGATCACCCGCTGAAATTGACTGGTGGAAGATGAAAGTCAAAAGGATGCACACATTCTGCGTTAGTTGCACTAGTTTGAATTGCGATGACTGCCAGCTGAGATGGCTTTAAAGGGTGGCGAGACAAATTCATGAAGGATAAGGCTATCCATGTCTACTTGTCATGATGGAGATATATTACATCTAGGATCAGAGACACCTCTGAATACCACACAGTGGGGGACATGTGCAGGAGAGGACTATTGCCTTATGTACTGTTGGTGAGTTTTCCACAGGCATCTGGTTGTTAGCCTGGGAAAGGGATGCTGGAGTAGATGGGATTTTGGCTTGATCCAGCAGAATTGTTCATGTGTTCCTAAGGGTCAGAGGGAGGAAAGCTCTACAAAGTGAGATTGAGCCCCAGAGCGATCCCGCACTGTTGCACCAGGCTCCAGAGAACATGCTCACTTCAAGTAGGGCAGCTAACTAAATTTGAGGTGATGCCCAGCTGTCTGGTGGGCTACACTTGGCTTGGCAGGTATTTATTCCCCATGCAAAGTAAAGACAAAGTGAGCACCTCAGCTCTATGCAGGAAGTGCCATCAGCCAAGCCAACAACAGCAATAAGCAGGAGATAGCTTGCAATGTAAACACTCATCTTGGAGTCCTTTGTAATAGCACGGAGGGTGGTATCCAGCTGAACAGATTCAATAATGCAGGGATTTCTGCTTGTGCAATAGAACTTCTACTTCCTCATCTCTCTCCATGTGCTCCTATGCCCTCGTGTGCTCTGGCTTCCATCACAGTGTCCCGTTGTGTGAGAAACAGTTTTAGTCATGCTGGCCACATAACCCAGAAAGCTGTCTGTGGACAAATGCCAGCTCCCTCAGCCTGAAAAGCGAGATGAGCGAGGCACCCCATAGTCGCCTTCTAGTGGACTTAACCATCCAGGGGGCCTTCACCTTACCTTTACCCCAAATCTTCTCCGGATGGTTAGGGGAACCCCCAGAACAGATTTAGAGGACATGTAAGGAGAGAAGGAGGAGAAGTTCCATTGTGCAAGTAGAAATCCTTAAACTAGTCTATTCCACTGTCACAACAGCTCTTACCATTAGAAAATTTCCCCCGAATGCTTAGTAGGAATCTCCTTTCTTTTAATTTGAATCCACTGATTTGGGTCGTACCCTCCGGAGCAGCAGAAAACAAGCATGCTCCATCTTGCACGTGACAGCCCTTCAGAAATTTGAAGGTGGCAATCATATCACCTCTCGGTCTTCTCTTCTTCAGGGTAGACATACCTGGCTCCCTCCAGAAGAGAACATAAGAAAAGACCCTCTGGATCAAGCCAAGGGTTCCCCTGAGCAACATCCTGTTCTCACAGTGGCCAACCAGAAGCCCTCAAGAAATCAGTGCTCTCCCCACCTATGATGCCCTGGGACTGGTATTCAGAGACACACTGCCTCTGTCACTGGACTCAGAAGATAGCCATAAATGGTGCAGTTTTAAAGAAGCTGCTGGCCCCTGCTGCATGGCAGAGCCATAGAGAGAGAGTGCCAAAGATACACTGAGAATAGAAGGCATATGATTCCCCGACTCCCACACAAGATTATGACACACGCTGTTGATAAAACACAAATATACTCTGCACACCTAAATGCAGCCACAGGAAACGCTCAGAGGAAATGCAGACAGCACAGAATCATGCTGCCACATAAAATATCCACAACACAGGGAAGGGAGGAAGTGGCTATTCAAAAGACACACAAGCTAGGCAATTAACACTGCCTTGCAACCTTATTCCAGCATCCTCTAATGAATGCCCTTTGCTACCTATTAGTAGCCTGGCCAGTCAAAATGTGTTCAGAAACTTTGCTCCCTTGCAGGCCTTGTTTAATCCTTGACCTCTTTCCATGCACGCTCGCACGCACACGGACACCTCACTCAATTAATCAATAACATTGTCCTAACTAGCAGCCCTGGACACCTTCTGCCTTAAACTTCTTAAAAGATTATAAATTCCCTCAGACAGACCAGACACAGATACTTATGGCTCCTCGGTCTCTGGGCCGCTCTTAGGTCTCTTGTGACTCACTCCGATGAGTGACTCAATGTCAGTAACGCTCCAGCAGAGAGAGAGAGAAACAGACAGAAGGGAGACAGCTTTCAGGAGCAGTTCCAACAGCAAGGAAGGACCCCGAGGGAAGGAATTGCACTTTAGGTGGTGACTTGCAAGGTAAGAAGAGAGACCAAGGTGAGATCCAGGTGCACACAAACAGGTGAAGTCTGCAGAAGCCAAAGAGGCAGCTGCTGCATTTCCAAATGCTGCCTAGTCAGTAGCGGATTTCTAAAAAAAGAGAAGTCCTGGGCTCCAGCATGCGTCAACAAGACATATGGCTTTGACATGCCCCCCCAACCCCAAATATACGGGTTGCAGTGAATGGCTCTGAGCATTCCAGTACTGAAGCAGGTACTGCTTCTGCACCTGGGGTGAAGAATCTATGGTCCTCCAGATATTCCTGGAGTCTAACTCCCATCAGCCACAGTCAGGGGAGATGGGAGATGTAGTCCAACAGCACTGGGAGAGCCACAGGTTCCCCATCGCTGCTAAATGCAGTGGTACCTTGGGTTAAGTACTTAATTCATTCCAGAGGTCCGTTCTAAACCTGAAACTGTTCTTAACCTGAGGTACCACTTTAGCTAATGGGGCCTCCCGCTGCTGCCACGCCACTGCCATCCTATTTCTGTTCTCATCCTGAAGCAAAGTTCTTAACCCGAGGTACTATTTCTGGGTTAGCGGAGTCTGTAACCTGAAGCGTATGTAACCCGAGGTACCACTGTAGTCTCAACTACTCTCTCATAGCTATTATTCCTATTCCAGAGGTGAGTCTCAAAACAGCCCTTATGACTAGTCCTCCATGCCTGAAACAGAGCACATAATCTCATACACTCCAAATATTTCTCTGATGAAAACAGGGACGTCCTATTTCATAATAATAATAATAATAATAATAATAATAATAATAATAATAATAATAATTTTATTATTTATACCCCACTGATTGGACTGGGTTGCCCCAGCCACTCTCAGCGGCTTCCAAAAGACATAGAAACATAATAAAACATTAAACACTTAAAAACTTCCCTATACAGGGCTGCCTTCAGATGTCTTCTGAAGGTTGTACAGTTACTTATCTCCTTGGCTCGGTGGGTCACATGTCTCCAGACCCTCCAACATTTATCCGATGAAAATAGGGCCGACCTAAGGAAAAGAGGGACATTCTGGGATCAAATCAGAAACCGGGATGGCTTCTGTAAATCCGGGACTGTGCCTGACTAATTAGGACACTTAGAGGGTCTGCAATCTTGCCTCGTGATATCTAGTGGTTATCTTTGAAGCCCTGACTCTGAAGTCATGGGACAGGGAGAGGCTTGAAGTCTCCTTACTCTTCCTAACCCTTCTCCTTTTTTTTTTTTTAACATGTCTTGCTTTACTGTAGTGTAGAGTAAAACAGGGGACAAATATGAGAGCAAACAGGAATTAGACTGGGAAAAGAAGTGGTGAAGAAGCTGCTATATACTGAGTCAGGTTATTTGTTCATCCAGTCCAGTATTGTTGACCATGTCTGGTCTCCAGGGTTTTAGAAGGGACATTTCATTCTGGAGATGGTGGGGACTGAATTGAGGATCTGTAAAGTAGATGATAGGGGATGCGGGTGGCACTGTGGGTTAAACCACAGAGACTAGGACTTGCCGATCAGAAGGTCGGTGGTTCAAATCCCCGCGACGGGGTGAGCTCCCATTGCTCGGTCCCTGCTCCTGCCAACCTAGCAGTTCAAAAGCATGTCAAAGTGCAAGTAGATAAAAAGGAACCGCTCCGGCAGGAAGGTAAACAGTATTTCCGTGCACTGCTCTGGTTCGCGGCTTAGTCATGCTGGCCACATGATCCGGAAGCTGTACACCGGATCCCTCAGCCAATAAAGCGAGATGAGCACCGCAACCCCAGAGTCGTCTGTGACTGGACCTAACAGTCAGGGGTCCCTTCACCTTTACCTTTAAAGTAGATGATCTACAACAGTGGTCAGCAAACTTTTTCAGCAGGGGGCTGGTCCACTGTCCCTCAGAACTTGTGGGGGGCCAGACTATATTTTGGAAAAAAAATATGAACGAATTCCTATGCCCCACAAATAACCCAGAGATGCATTTTAAATAAAAGCACACATTCTACTCATGTAAAAACACGCTGGTTCCCGGACTGTCTGTGGGCTGGATTTAGAAGGCAATTGGGCCGAATCCAGCCCTGGGGCCTTAGTTTGCCTACCCATGATCTACAACAGAGGTAACACCCTTGCTTGTAAGCTCCACTCACATGTAATTTATAAAAGTGTGTGTGTGTGTGTGTGTGTTCCTACCTTTCCCACAATCTCAAATCAGCTGATTCTCGGCAAAATTATATATTCCTTTCCAGAACATTAAGGGCTCATCTGCAGGTCGACTTGCCCTGCTGCTTTCTCCCAGGGAAACCTGTTGTTTACCACTGGATCAGAGGAAACATCAGTCGGATTTTCTCCATATTGACATTTGCTCCAATTTAGCACTACACAGTGGGTTTTCCGTGGCAAAGGGAAAACTGTTTGGACCTGTGATTAGAAAGCACTGGACAAACAGAAAACCACTTAGCTGCACTTTTCTAGTGGAAGTGGACGAGCCCTCAGGCTTGCATTTTGTAGGATCAGCCACCTTTCGGCATGAAATCAGAGTTAACAGTCTTGTCACCTGAAATCATCTCTGCTATGTTAATTTCTCTGGGTACCTACTCATATAAATACAAAGTGTGATGCACAGGTCAAGCTCCTATCAGGCATTATTATGAACAAGTGTAGCAGAGAGACAGGGACTGTGCATTCCTAGCTTCCATGTGCTCATAACGAAGTCTATTTTTTGTGTGTCGCAAAACATATACCGCACCAATGTTCCGCGTCTGATGCACAGAGGAATTATGGGAACAGCAGGTGCGATGTGGTGGTAAGAATGCAGCGGGGATAGTATGAAAGATCAGAGAAATTTGGGTGAGAATCACTGCCCAATGGATGACCTTGGATCAGCCACTTTAAGCTTAAACCTACCTCTCAAGAGTTGCTATGAAGATATCCCACCCCTCTCCAAACACGTGCAACCCTAAAAGACTTGGAGGAAGGTTGGGATACAAATGTGATAGACAGACAAAGATCGCTGATGAACTTCCCCCCACTGCACTTGGGAACACAACTTTTCAAAACTGGCTAAGCCCTTCTTCCTGTAGCTGGGGAAGCCCAGCCAGATGGGCGGGGTATAAATATATTATTATTATTATTATTATTATTATTATTATTATTATTATTATTAGCTGTGAATTGTCGGGTGGGCAGGAAAGTGCTCACCTGGATCAGCTCCCATTTTGCAATTTTTAACAGACAGCCTCATAAGCATCCAGTGGAGGTTTTGCCCCTATGTTGCTCAATTTCTGGTTTGCCCACCTGTTCTCCTTCATCATGCTGCAGCTGCTACAAGGTTGCAAATTGTCTGGGAATGGGCAGAGGAGGAATGATGGAGACAGCCTCCCCATCCTGACCCTTCCAGGTTGGAGGAAGAGGAAGACAGTATAGATTTCCAACAGGAGATTGAGGGAGGTAGCAGCTCAGAAGCAGATGAGGGGAAAAGTTGGGAAGTCATGGGAGAGCCAGAACAACACCTGGCTGACACGTTGTCATTAGAAAGCAGTCCAGACCCTCCATCTCCCAGAACCCGGCAAGCCTTAAAAGTAGGAGAGCAAAGAGCTCAAAGACAGTGGCCACGTAGCAGGACCCGTACAGGAGATAATGAAAATGATGAATGAGGAAGTGGGAGAGATGGGGGATGGAGATTCACTCAGGACAACGCCATTATCCAAGAGGCTGGGTTCTATAGCCTGTCTCTGTAAAGATTGAAATAAAAAAGGACTGTAAGAAACTTTTCCTTGTCTTTATACTTTCCTGGGCAACCAGCCGGGAGCTGCTGGCAGCATCCTGACACAACTTTACCAGGTTGTGGGGGAATCACACATCCCCATTCGAGAGTGGTATGTTGGTTAGGCCCTTCCTCACATCTCCATGCCACAGAGAAAGTACAAGTGTAAATACCCAAGGCCCCACCTGGGAAAGATCCAGGCAAACGGAGATAAGGTGCTTTTGGCCTCAGTAGAAGAACTACCATTTATCTTGGCCTGAGTTCTCTGTTGCCTGCCCAGAGGGGTAAGAAAAGAGTGACAGTCTACGTGATGCTTGTTAAAGATGATAGGGAATGTCAGGCGACGGAGAGCTAAAAGCCATGATGGAGGATAGGTCATGTCGACAGCTATAAGCTTTCTCAGGAATGACCAAAGTGGCCGAGAACATGAGCAACTTTCGATGCCCTTCACTTAGCACAGCCTTCACTAACCTGCTGCCATCTAAATGTTTTGGACTACAATTCCCATCAGCAGCATACCCCACCCCAAGAGGAAACCAGGTTGGCAAAAGCTGACCTGATAGCACAAAGATATTTAGGTTGTTTTCAGTCGTTTGTAGACTTCAAATCCTGCCAAGAGCTTTTGTCCCACGGACATTCATGCTTCGATGAGATGCCCCAAATGTAGGCTGGGTTTAACCATGCAACTTCTGATACACTGATCTGCTTCTTATAACTTGCAGAAGTCCTAAACAGACTGAAGTCCCCTTCTCTAAATCATGATTCATAGGGGTCATAGAATTATCTTTCTCAACAGCGATGTGGGTGTTTATGGCAGCGACTGTTGCCCTAGAGATTACACCATCATCATTCAGATCCCTTCTCAAAGCCCACCTCCATCCCAAAGCCTCCATCATGAAGCTTCAGGCCAGCTCTTTGGCTGAAACGAAGTCTACATGTGTATAACTGCATTCAATCTCATCCACACATTTTTAGTCTTGCCTCTTCCATTCAATTGTTTTCTTGGCCATGCATCTTGTCCTTCTGCTATCTCCCCACGTTACCAGTGCATAGATTGCAAACTGCTGGGGAGCAGGGACCCTTTTTATGACAATTGTCTTACGCCAGTAATATTTTTCCTGCCTGTTCTTATTTTCCATTTTCCATTTTGTACTTTACTGCTTTGAGCACCTTTTGTTGAAAGGTGGAATACTACATAATCATCATCATCATCATTGACTGTAATAAAAGCAGTTTACAAGAAATATTAGAGTTGCCAAAACTGCCAAAATTTAACAAATACAGTGGTACCTCGGGTTACATACGCTTCAGGTTACATACGCTTCAGGTTACAGACTCCGCTAACCCAGAAATAGTACCTCGGGTTAAGAACTTTGCTTCAGGATGAGAATAGAAATCGCGCGGCGGCGGCAGCAGGAGGCCCCATTAACTAAAGTGGTGCTTCAGGTTAAGAATAGTTTCAGGTTAAGAACGGACCTCCGGAATGAATTAAGTACTTAACCCGAGGTACTACTGTACATATAAAAACAACAATAGCGGTAAGACAGACAAGATAGATGGGCATAGGATTCTGAAGTTGATATGCCACTTCACTGTACCATTTGAGAAACCGAGGCATACTGCGCTGATGGTCAGTGCAGAGCCCAGGGAAGGCTTTGCCAATGATGCCAGCAAGGCAGGACTTTGGGGTAGAAGTCTGGGGTCTTGCTCCACAGGATGAGCAGGAGGGCTGGCTCCTTACCATATTCTGAAAGAAGTGATGGGACACATTAAAGTTCATCTTCAGAGAGGGGTGGGGTAGTATGGCAAAGGCAATTAAGCCCAGGGTCTAAAATTACCTAACTGCTCGCTCTCAAGAGAGGTGGTGAGATATCTGGCAGACTATTCAGTCTACAGCTAAAAGGGTAAGATGGTGGTGACCCTTATTTACTCAGCTCTGTAAAAGTTTGGATGTATATGGTCGGGAAGCGTGAGCGTACGTGTCTTTGCATTCCTCGTTTCATCCCAAGCCATCCCTAAAGCAGGGGATTCCCACTCGTCTCCGCCGCACACTTGCTGAAATTTTGCTCTGAAAACAGCCCAGTTGTCATTTTCACATTAGCTTGTTTTATAGCTAAAAATGATTTCTGCCTGGCTGCCAAATTACAAGAAAATGTTGCTTCATGCTGAGCGAATCCATTCTGACATGTAAATCAAAGGCATATTTTTCTCCCAGAAAGAAACCACAGAAGGGCTTCCATCTCCTCTTCTTATTCAGACTCCATATCCCCATATTTATGCCCTTATGTTTAAAAATAATAGGAGTCGGGCCTCCTAATAGCCTGGGGGAGAATCAAAATGTCCCGATGAACAGAAGGTCAAACGAAAGACAGTGCTGAAATGCGCGGAGGGAAGCCTTGACATTTGCCAGTTACCTGATTGCCAGTGGTGAGCACCCCTTGTCCTCAGATAACCAAGATGGAAAGACCTGGAAACACAACACACCTCCATGCGAGCTGCACATCCGCCTCTTGGTCTCTTATCTTAAAGGACCCTTGCCTTTTAAGGTAGAATGGGCGCAGGGAAAACGGCTTAGGAAAGCCACATAGTGCAGTGGAATAGGAACATAGGAGATTGCCTTATATTGAATCACATCACTGGTCCATCTAACTCAGTATCATCTTCCCTGAGTAGCAGTGGTCCTCTAGGGTTTCAGACAGGGGTCTCTCCAAGCTCTACCTGGAGATGCTGAGGAATGAACCTGCACATAAAGCAAATGTTCTGCCACTGAGCCATAGCCATGGTATAACCTCCAACATTTCTCTGACAAAAATAGGGACATCCTATTTCATTACTATTATTAATATTAACTTTATACAGTGGTATCTTGGTTCTCAAACTTAATCCATTCTGGAAGTCTGTTCCAAAACCAAAGCGTTCCAAAACCAAGGCACACTTTCCCATAGAAAGTAATGCAAAATGGATTAATCCGTTCCAGACTTTTAAAAACAACCCCTAAAACAGCAATTTAACATGAATTTTACTATCTAACGAGACCATTGATCCAGAAAATGAAAGCAATAATCAATGTACTACAGTCACACAATCAATCAATCAATCAGTAGCCAAACTGGGTTCCACACAGTCACAAAAACGAAACAAAAAAGCCGCAAAAACAAAAATGCAAAAGAAATAGCAAAAACAGACAGAGCTCAGCGTGGCAATCAAAACGGAAGTGTGGCACTAAAATTGGAAGCGTAACACGCAAAATGGAGCACGTTCAGCTTCTGAAAAAAGTTCGCAAATTGGAACACTTACTTCCAGGTTTGCAGTGTTTGGGTTCCAAGTTGTTTGAATACCAAGGTGTTTGAGAACCAAGGTACCACTGTACCTTGTTCATCTGACTGGGTTGCCCCAGCCCCTCTGGGGGGCTTCCAACATACGTATATCGAAACATAACAAAACATTAAACATTTTAAAACTTCCCTATACAGGGCTGCCTTCAGATGTCATCTAAAGGTTGTCTAGTTACTTATCTCCTTAGCTTTGTGGGCCAGATAACTCCATAGCCTCCAACATTTCTCTGATTAAAATAGGGGTGTCCTGGACATTCCAGGATCAAATCAGAAAGCAGGATGGTTTCTGTAAATCCGGACTGTCCCTGAAAAATAGCAACACTTGGAAGAGTCTGCCATGGCTCTTCCCCATTTTAAAATTTGTTGCATGTACAGCTCTCTTCGTCCAATATAGGGATTGACAGCGGCAACAGAGGAAGGGCAAGATAACAAGCTTTTAAACTTTATTATTTCTAGACACACAACACAATGGTCCAAAGTAAGCAATGCTGGCAGAGGTAATGGCTGTGGCAGGATACCAGAGCAGGAAATGGTCAACCCTTTCCTTAATCCATATTAACATGGCTAATATGGGACTGAATAATATTTCAGTTAAATTGAATTTAGAGGGACCTGGCTATATCATTCCTTGCTGCTCAAGTGTACTCTATGGCCTATGCAAAAATCGCAACGCAGCATCTCGCATGGAAAGGTGCAACCCATTGCATTTTCTGGCTTTGTTTCTC
Source organism: Podarcis filfolensis (assembly GCF_964270895.1). Taxonomy (NCBI): domain Eukaryota; kingdom Metazoa; phylum Chordata; class Lepidosauria; order Squamata; family Lacertidae; genus Podarcis; species Podarcis filfolensis. The sequence continues at coordinate 97,568,313 of NC_139605.1, read as the reverse complement.
TTGTAACGGTAGCTATTGCAATTTCAGCCTGGTTTAGAACAATGAAGGTTCACTTCTGGTTCACAGGGAAAGAAGGGAGTACTGCTGAATTGCATGTAAGACGAGACGGTTAATGGTTGGATCTGGTATCCATATCTTAACAGTAGATGGGAAACATTAAACGGAATAGCTCATCATATGCACGGAAAATAGAAGAAGGGGAAATTAGAGTAAACATTATGTTGGTCTGTGCTTATTACTTGACATTGAAAATTTAAATAAAAGTACATTCATTTCCATGCTTACTTGGAAGCAATCCACTCCCGTGCTTACCAGATTCTCCAATTCTATTTATCTGCTTCAGAGCAGCTGCCCTTTGCATTGACTAGGACTCTGCAGGTCTAACTGCCACATAAGCAGCCTGCCCATTACTCAATGCTAGACTAGATGTAACAAGGGAATTCTATGTCTGAAACTCCCGTCACTCCAAGAATAAGCTGCGGACATTGGGTAAGGGCTGTGTCGTGGGGTGGGGTGGGGCGTATTTTAAGCCAGTGTGGTGTAGTGGTTAAGAGCAGTGGACTCGTAATCTGGTGAACCGGGTTCGCTTCCCTGCTCCTCCATATGCAGCTGCTGGGTGACCTTGGGCCAGTCACACTTCTCTGAAGTCTCTCAGCCTCACTCACCTCAAAGAGTGTTTGTTGTGGGGAAGGAAGGGAAAGGAGCATGTTAGCCGTTTTGAGACTCCTTAGGGTAATGATAAAGTGGGATATCAAATCCAAACTCCTCCTCCTCCTCCTCCTCCTCCTCCTCCTCCTCCTCCTCCTCCTCTTCTTCTTCTCCTCCTCCTCCTCCTCCTCCTCCTCACAGGCCATAATTTTCCAATGCAAATTGTCCTCTGCTCAGCCATGGAGGAGAAAGCCCACACTGCACCTTAAACAAGCTGCGTATGTTACCTGGCTGTTCCTATTGCCAGCTGATGCACCGATGCAAAGCACGGTGGTGTACTCACGCAAACTCTGGTTACTGCAACCTATACACTTCTATACACTTGGTTTCCCAGCCAGTAATCACAGCTTGGCCAGTTTGGGGACTCATAGCAAACTATGGTTGCTGCAAACCAGGAAAGGGACGAGGGAATCAAAGCACCAGAGGAGAAGACAGAGAGCACCAACTTGCAGAATACTTCTGACCTCAGAAACATGCTTTAGGGAGGGTTGGGAACACGGTGCCTGATTAAAACTGAACCAATGTTTAACATGCTGTGTACATGCTGAATCCCGAGTAAAAGGTTAGAAATAAAAGATTTCAACCGCAGTTGTCAAGACCGGCTGAATTCTACAACATGGGGCAGTCATTCTACAAACACATTGATTGTGGTCTCCTCTCTTTCCTCCACCAGGCGGTTAATCTCCAGAATGAGCTCTACAGTGCTGCTTCTAAACAGTAGATTTTTGCCTTACTTTCTTCTTCTTTTTTTTTTTAAATATTTTTATTTTTCCATATAAACACAATACAACAAACATAAACATACAAAAACAAAAACAAGACAAAAAACATGTATCATTTCATATCCTAATTTCATATCCTATCTTCCCCGACTTCCTCATGCCTCCCCTTTCTGTATTCCAAATTCTTATCGATTGTTCAGCAAATCTTCCCTTATTTTAATTTAAATTTAGACTATTCTTCCTTATTTTCCTTGTCTTAACCATTGCTAATAGTAACCATTTACTTTCCAGTCCAACATCATTCTAACTTTCATTAACTTTGTGATATTTCTTTAAATAGTCCTTGAATTTTTTCCATTCTTCTTGCGCTGCTTCTCTTCCCTGGTTTCGGATTCTGCTCGTCATTTCTGCCAAGCCCATATAGTCTATCACCTTCATCTGCCATTCTTCCAGTGTGGGTAGTTCTTGCGTCTTCCAGTACTTCGCAATGAGTATTCTAGCTGCTGTTGTAGCATACATAAAGAAAGTTATATCCGTCTTTAACACCCCTTGGCCGACAATACCCAAGAGAAAGGCCTCTGATTTCTTGGGGAAAGTATATTTAAATACCTTTTTAAGTTCATTATAGATCATTTCCCAGAATGCCTTAATCTTCGGGCAGGTCCACCAAAGATGAAAAAATGTACCTTCAGTTTCTTTACATTTCCAACATTTGTTGTCAGGCACATGGTAAATCTTTGCAAGCTTGACTGGGGTTATGTACCACCTATATATCATTTTCATAATGTTTTCTCTTAAGGCATTACATGCCGTAAATTTTATCCCGGTGGTCCACAACTTTTCCCAATCAGCAAACAAAATATTATGACCAATGTCCTGAGCCCATTTAATCATGACCGATTTAACCGTTTCATCTTGTGTATTCCATTTCAGCAGCAAATTGTACATTTTGGACAAATTCTTAGTACTGGGTTCTAACAGTTCTGTCTCCGATTTTTGCCTTACTTTCTGCTCCCTAGCACCCAAAGACAGTTGAGTACAAAAAGCAGGAACCAAAACCTGTAAAGTCTTCTGTGATATTGGTTTCATATCCTCAAGGCTTCACTCTAGTTGGGACTAATAAGTGTATCATCAAATCAATAAAATACTTGTTTGACCATAAACTACTGCAGCAACAAGGAGCCAGTACCCTGCAGTTCTGTTGTGGTTTGGTTGCAACAGAGACTTTCAAAATAATGAAAGTCAAAATAATGGAGAGACACAAAGGCTTCCTGTTCAAGCTTTATTTCACTCTCTGCTTCCTTTGTTCCCGCTGACACAGATTGCAAACTATGGGATATGATACCAAGGGGTCCAATTAATTGCCCGGATGATAAGGTGTTGGTAAATGTGCTGCTATGTGAATGATGCCAAAGCTGTAAGTTTGGCAATACAATTCAGATTGTTAGTGCTGATCTTTAAAGCCCTAAACGGCCTCAGCCCAGAATACCCAAAACAGTGTCTCCACCCCCATCACTCAGTCCGGACACTGAGGTCTGCCTTCAAAGGCCTTCTGGCAGTTCCCTCACTGCGAGAAGCGAAGTTACAGGGAACCAGGCAGAGAGGGCCTTCTCGGCAGTGGCACCCTCCTTGTGGAATACCCTCCCATCAGATGTCAAGGAGATAAAGAACTACACAACTTTTAGAAGATATCCGAAAGCATCCCTGTTTCAAGAAGTTTTTAATATTTGATGTTTTACTATGTTTTTATATGTGTTGTGAGCCGTCCAGAGTGGGGAAACCCAGCCAGATGGGCAGGCTGTAAATATGATGATGATGACGACTGTCAATCTTCTACCAATAATTTGCTTTCACTGAAGTGCTAGTCACTGGTTGTCTGACTACATCTTGTAGCTTCAGATGTAGTTTTCCTACATCTTGCAATAGTTTTTTTGCTAGAAATGACAAAGGAAGAGTAAACCTGTAGGACTGCAATATGGAAGTAAAACCTTACATCCAAGCAAACAAGTTTAGCGTTGAACTACACAGCAATTTCCACAGAGTAGGCTGCCCACAGAAATGCAGTCAATCTCTTTTCACTTAGACAATGTTTCACACAGCTCAGAAGGGGATTAGCCTCACCCATTTTCACGTCATCTAAAAATAGTACCTCTTTGCCACATATTTAACCACATGAAGATAAAGAAACGCATTGCTCTGCCACAGGAGAATTGCTGGGAGGGGGGGGGGGGATTCCAAACCATTTCCCAGCTTTTAGTAGACAGGAGACTTCCCCAAATCAGTCACCCTTTTCCTTTAGATGTAGAAGAGCATAGCAGCATCTGAAACAGATATAGGTCTAATACACACACACACACACACACACACACACACACACACAACTGTATCTCCTGTTTCAAGTGTCTTCTTTAGGACTAGCTATAAACAGGTTAGTTAAGCAGGCATTCAAAGAAAAGCACAGGTGAAACTGAATGTTTATGCAGCTTTAAGACTACAAAAAGCCACAATGCAGTGTGACAGTCAATATTCAAGCATGCATTAAAATGACACTGCAAAACATGATCCTGCTCACATGTGTCTAACAGTGGTTGCAATTTGGAGTGCACTGAGCATCTTAGGGTTCACCCAGCCTTATACTTATCCCCACTGAGCAGTTTTCCCCTTGCCGCCCTGCTTTCCCAGGGACCAAACCTGAACTGCCATTTGCTCCGATTGAGCACTAAAGAGTGGCTTTCCCCAGGGGTAAGGAGCATGACAAGTGTGGCTAAGCCTCTAGTCTAACCTCTTAAACAATAGCAGGGTTTTCCCACCCCCATGAATAAATGAGTGGTTTCCAAATAGTCTACTGAGGGCATCAAAACAACAAAATGGGTGTTCGATATTCTAACCCGACTGTTTTGCTCTTATGACAGATCTTAGGTTTTGGTGTGTTAACGCACAAAATTGCACTCAAAAGATATTATTACACGGGTTTGGTAAATACGCAGATGTGTGTGTTTAGTTAACTTGCATTGTTTCAATTTAATGCAGTATTTGAGGTTTCACAGATTTTCTGTATCATTTGGACAAACAATGGGGCATTCTAGCTACAAAAAAGGCAAGGAGGTGCATTAGAGAGGTGCTACTCGACTCAGGAACTAGGAGTCAAAGAGATCTGCTGAATCTCCAAGATCCTACTCTGCTGACTAGTGGCTTCAGTCAGCATTACTGCCACATGCTTCAGCCTTTTAGTTGCAATCGGAACAAAAGGAGTAGGAATTTACTTTTGATTTCTGTTCTTGGGCTTTTGAAATGCCATTAGCTTGCTGGAGATCAGCCTTCAACCATGAATGCACCCACCCACCCCTCTCAGCAAAGTGACAGAAATTTGTAAGGCAAGTGACAGAAACTGTGCAGTTTATTTACTTGCCATACACAAAGTTAATACTGCTCTTAAGCTGTTGAGTAACTTAGCAATTTCCACTTGGCTTTCGAACAAATGCATAACACATGGCAGCTACATCCCCTTTCCTTCTCAATTATTCAATATTCAGTATTTGCATCCTTGAAATATCTTTGTTTCGCTAGATGTCTGTCTTTTCCCTTTCTGCTATTATCCTCCGCGTCCCCAAGTAGCAGTTGTGCTGATTAAGCTTTCAGATCACAAAAGGAGCAAAGGAAAGTGAATTAAAGATAAAACGTTTCCTACAATACAAATATTAACAGACACCTAGAAGAAATTAAGAAGTGGCGAGTTCCGCACAAACAAAATGCAGGTTTTTTTGGGGGGGCGGTTTCGCACGGCACTCAATTGCTCTTTGGAACTTGTTGCCATGGGATACCGTGAAAGTCAAATTTTATAACCGCATCACCCCCCCCCCCAAAAAAAAGAGAAGAAAAGGATGATGAGACTTTACTGAAGACGGAACAAGTACTTTTAGCTCGGTTTGCTGGGGAATGAAAGCCACATATCACAACTCTCTTATGTAACCTCTGGGACTGCTGCATGCTCTGAGTGAACACAAGATGATGGCTTAGCCTATAACAGCTTGGTGGCTTTTCTTACAACTCTCTTCAAAGCCTGCCTTGATTTTTATGACACATCTGTGCTAATGCCAAATTTTAAACAGGTGAATTAGCCTTGACATTATTGGCCCCAGGTAAGCGAAACCATATTATGCCAGATTTGCCTTGCACACAGACTCTTTTGGATTAGTATCTTTAGTACTAGTTATACATATGCGCTAACAAAACTGTATTTATTAGCCACTACTGATGACTTTATTGTAACAGTACTGTTGAAATATTGCTAAGACCAGGTCCATACTGGGGATGAGGTTTCCGGGGTACAGATTAATGCACCCAAACCCTTGCAACGGTGACAATAAAATCTATCTGTATAGTTGATTGCAGTGTTAGAAATTGAGATATGAAAGCTAGGAGCTAAATCGGGTCCTCCCTTAAAGAGGGTACGTATTGCGGTGAGACCTGGAAAACCGACACCCTGTGTTGTGGGTGGGTACGATTGGTCAGCCACAACACCCAATTGGTAGGTCCCTTGAAGCTGGGTGCAATCTGGCCAATGGGACGCAGTCCAAACGGTTCAAGAGACCTATTTATACCCATGCACGTGACCCAGAGCTTCCTCTTTCAGTGCGTGCATTCGGAACACCCGCCCACCTCTCCCTACTTTTAGGGTTTTGCGCTTGACCTTGCTATGCCGTTGTGTGTCGTCTGTTGTTGGGACAGGGGGATAGCAGGAATTTCCCCCACTTGGTTGATTGGCTGTTGCCATTTGGGTTTCGCCTGCCACGTAGCAAATCGTCACAACTTGTAAGGTTGCAGACACGCTCTGGTTCAGGTGACAGGGATGGGAGAACGCTCTCGCCATCCCTATGTGAAGGGTATTCCATTAAAGGAATCCAGGGACTCGATGGTTTGGTCAACCCCTGAGAGAAATGTCCAGGGGGACATTTGGGTGGCGGAGTTAGCCCTTTCCCGGCTTTCCGCTTGTCCAGATGTTCACCCTTGGCTGACCTATGCTGGAACCCTGGGTCAGCGCTACTTGCATGTCAGGGAGCTAGTCGAACCAGAGCCTGTGCAACCTGTCACTTTCTGTAATCAGTAAAGTTGTGGCCTAAATTCTGCCAAAAACCAAACCAAAATTTTGAGTCAAGTGTGAATTTATTTAGGGGGGAGGTTTCTGGGTCTGAACACACAAATGGCACACCTTAATCCCAGGTCATGGGCGCAACAACAGAATGTCTAGGTGCACTTTTTTAATAACAAGTATACAAAGCTGAAAATGAATGAACTGCAGCTAATATATTATGTTCATTTTTCAAATGGTCTAGTCCTTCCCTTGCCCACCCCCCTAATATTCTAAAGAGGGTCTCTTCTCTGGTCTTCAGAGAGTAGTCGGAAGTGGGGATGCAGAAAAAAGGTCCTCCTTTCCTTCCACTCTGCAGTTTTAATCTGAAATCTTGGGCGCAGTAGTACACCCAGAACTCAAAAACTGCTTGTTGAAATTCCCTGTTGCATGAATGAAGTTCCCTGTTGCAAAATGCGCCTGGAACAATGGAAATTTCGAACAATGGTTGATTGGACCAAGCCCCAACCTTGCAGCAAAAAGCTCCTAGTCTTGGCTTCACATCCTCTGACAAATTGTCTCTTTTGGACAATATCCTCTCTTTAGAAGTCTATTTTCTGTAGGTCTAGTTTTATGCTAAGTTCCAAATGGGAGAAGTCTCCAATGTGGGGATGTCTCTGCTTTTTCTTTGAATCCCAGACAGTGGGTTAAAGAAGTTATGCCTGAATGCTGACAACATCCACATGATTTTTTCCCCCTTTCAGGCCAGATCAGGCTCGGATGAATGTCTCACCACTCAATTTCAGCTTCAATTGGTCTGGAATTCTCTCCTGCAATAAAGCAAGTCAGACAAAGGTTGCAAACGCAAGGCACTGACATCTTCTGTCACACATGAACTATCCCATAGGAGACCAGCGTTGGAGACAGAAGTTCTCGCATTCGGACAAAGGGCTCAGATTGAATTTTCTGCCCCCATTATTCTCAGCCTGCCTGTCTGTATTGACACTATATTCTTTGGCGAGGGTGCTAATTTAAATTACCCATCAGCCACTGCTGGGGAATCTCCTAGCAGCTAAGTTCTGAATTAAACATGCTTCCTCCTAATGAGTTGATTTTATTAGTTTGTGAACACATCGAGAACTCATTATCAAAATAAACATCAATCCACTTAGCCCGCTGAAGATCCCTCCCACCCCCACCCCCCCACCCTCACACACACTGGCAGGCACAGATATACCAACAGCATCACAGCTGCAAAGTGAGTCAGGCGTGACGCGGCAACAGGAGACAAAAACACGGCCCTCTCTTCGCAGAGGATTTTAGCTGCTGGCCAAATGTGTTGCTAAAGTAACCGAGGCCTGAAGGAGCAGCAGGGTAGGCTCCGCCCCTCTCCTCTCTTTGGAGACACGGTGCTTTCTGAAGCAGAGAACGGCTGCTCACAGGGGAGAAGGCCTATGTTGAATTAATCAAGTGCTCAAGGATGCTTGGGACTCCTGGCTTCGACACACCATCAAGCCCCAGAAAAGGCTCTCCCAGCTTGACTGGCCCCAGGTTCATCTCCATTGGCCAGGGCAAGAAAATAGGGGTGGAAACAAGGGGAGTGGAACGGGCAGCTTCAAACTTCCTGAGATATCTAGCCTAGCTTCTGATAAGAACATAATAAAGAGTCTTGGTGGACCAGGACAGTAGTCCCAATCTAGTTCAGCATCCTGCTCTCAAAGTGGCCTTATGGGCAACCAGGAATCCAGACCTGAACACAGCAGCACTCTCCTCTACTGTGGTTTGCAGAGGCTGGTTTTCAGAAGCATTATTGCTTCAATAATAATAATAATAATAATAATAATTTTTTATTCATATCCTGCTCTCCCCAGCTGAAGCCGGGCTCAGACAATAAAAGTAACAAAGCATTCTAAAATCAATTCATTCTAAAATCAATTCAAAATCAAATTAATGGCAACCATTGGGCTAGGGTTCTGTGAGGTTTACCAAAGGAGGGGGTCAGACTGTGCCTTGGCCAAAGGCCTGGTGGAACAGCTCTGTCTTGCAGGCCCTGTGGAAAGATGTCAAGTCCCACAGGGCCCTAGTCTCTTGTGACAGATCGGGGCCACAGCCCAAAAAGCCCTGGTTCTGGTTGAGGCCAGCCTAAGCTCCCTGTGGCCTGGGATCTCCAAGACGTTTTTGGCTGAAGACCATAAGGTCCTCCGTGGGACATACCAGGAGAGGCGGTCGCGTAGGTACAAAGGTCCTAGGCTGTATAGGGCTTTAAAGGTTAAAGGCAGCACCTTAAACCTGATCCTGTACTCCCCCTGTACATGTCCTCTCCCCCCTTTATATGAGGGATGGGGAACCTTAGGTATGGGCATAACCAAGGGGGAAGGCAGCCTCCCTGCCCTCCCCCAAGTCAATAAAAATTAATAAAAATACATAGCAAACTGAGGTTCTGCCCTCCCCCTTGACAAAAGGCCTGTCCTGCCCCAGCAAAAATCCTGGCTATGCACCCATGGGGCTCCAATCATTCCTCTGGAACTCTCATCTAGTCATCTGAGCCACATACCCTCCCTGAACCCCCACAACGCCTCTCCCCAGCCCTGCTCCACCCCTTCCTTGAATGCTTTTGTTTGGTTGGAATGTGTCCTCCAGCTGTGAAATGCCTCTTGAATGCTTAGATGGGGATAATGTGCAATGTACATAGAATCCTCTGGTATTTAGTGTACAGAGGTAAGTGTTAGAAACTCAAGATATATAAGCTAGGTGCCAAATGGCTGCTTAAACCAATGTTAAACTGAATGTTTGGTGTCCATTTTGGGGCAAGACGGCTCCCAAGTCTTATTTTTCAAATGAAGGAACAACTGAGATTGATTCTCAGATAAGCATCTGGCTACTTCAGATGACAACCTTGAGCTAGGTTAAGAACTTTGAGAACTTAAAGAAGAAAAGTCACTTGATCCAATGACAGTCCACATAGATACTGGCCTATTCCTACCTCTTTCTCTTAATTGTGACACAGACCATTCATAAGTTGAAATATTCTTCGCAACGGTGGGCAGGGCAGTGGGACTGGGTAAATGAAGACAAGCTACAACAATTAACTCTAACATTCTTCATCCTGCTCAAGCTGCACAGCTCAAGCTGATTGTGCAGATAAAATATAACAGAGAGATTTCTACAGGATGTGGTATTAGTGTGTGAAAACAGTGCCGATCCAATGATTCCTAGGCATGCACCTCCAGATGGCCGTTACTTGGTCGCCAGTGGCCGATAGCCAGGTGAAAAATGTGCCTGGCTAATTTGGAACACTGCATGGTGCACACAGGGCAAGATTCAACCAAGTTGTGTGCACAGAATGAGGTCCACTTGTGCAACAGGACTTTCCAGCTTTCCTGCCCTTATGTCCTCTTAAGTCTGCTCTGGGGGGACAGATCCAGAACAAGTTTAGGGGTGCTCAGGGGACAGGGAGAGGGGTGGAGAAGTCCTTCTTCCATGTACACATACCACAATTAACGCTATGTTGAATTTAATCCACTGTAGGACTTACTTCCAAGTAAATACAGTGGTACCTCTGGTTACAGATGCTTCAGGTTACAGACTCCGCTAACCCAGAAATAGTACCTCGGGTTAAGAACTTTGCTTCAGGATGAGAACAGAAATCGTGCTCCGGCGGCACGGCGGCAGCAGGAGGCCCCATTAGCTAAAGTGGTGCTTCAGGTTAAGAACAGTTTCAGGTTAAGAACGGACCTCCGGAACGAATTAAGTACTTAACCTGAGGTACCACTGTACCTCTAGGATTTCAATGTTAGTTTGTGTCGTTCTGCTGGGTGTTAAGTCATTGGGGAACGAGGCATGGGAATTCCTTTCTGGGTTCTGGAGTTACGGAACTGTTTGTACTAAGGAGTCTCTCGGGTAGACCATAATGTGCACCCTTCCCCCTCGCTAGCAGGGCACATCCTGATCCGACTCACTCCCTGGCAGCATGAAGCATGAAACCACTGGGGGAGCAGATACAATGTAATGCACTGCTATCTATTCTTTCTTTCATCCGGGATGGGCTAATCTCACTTCATCCCCTTTCACGGTTGTCAGCTGTTTTCAGGCATTTGGGCAGCAATGAGATGGGGAGGGCCAAGTGAAATTGGATCTATTGTTTCCCACACCCAGAGAAGCTCCCTGTCATTCCGTGGGCTATTCATCAATGCCAGCAGGGAATGGTCCTTTCTAACAGCATGCCCCCCTGCCCTCCCCTATGGCATTCTTCCCGCATGGTCTGGAAGCCAAAATCCTGCCAAGCCCAGCTGGAGGAGACACCTTGAGATACTAGGAGCACAGAGCAGGCTCTGAACTAATAAATCACAGAAGGGCTGGGCAGATCTGAAAAGTACATCTAGCCTTTTGTCCGCAAACACATGCCCCACCCCAAACAAGAAGTCCATGTCAGCTCTTATCGGAGCCTGCCACAAGCACGAGGGCCAAACAGCTAGGTGTCACACTCCCATCACAAAAATCAACAGCAGCAGGTCTTAACTGAGAGTAAGGGAGAGATATTTATTCAGGCAGTACAGGCTCAGCAGAAAGTGCAGGGTCCAAAAGTCATGATTCTAAGGCGCACAAACAAGCCCAAAGATGCAGAACAAAGATGTCCCAAGAGGTGGGGTGAACCTACTGGTGAGACTCTCACACTTAACAAGACAGCTCTTCAGGCAAACATGGGCTCTGTCTGGGCTGGTGCACCCGATTCCACCAACGGGGTCAGGGCCTGGTTCTTTTCAACAAAGCCATGCTTTGTTCTCCGACTCCACCTTGGCTGTCATCTCCTCCTGCTCAACTCCTCCCACTGGCTGGTCCTCCCACCTCCTCAAGGAGGCTCTACACTCCACAGGCAGGGTGGTGAGGAGAATCAGCAGATCTGCTTCCCATTCTTTAGCATCTAGATTTGCGACAGGAGAAACTTTGTCCTCCTTTCCTGGGTGCCAACCTTCTAGCTTCCCCCTGTTCTTTGTCTCTCCTCCTCCTCTTCTTCTTTCGTCTGGGGATGCCAAACCATGCCGGATCCTGACAGAACCAAGGGATCCATGGCAGTGCGGTTCACTTTGCTAAAAACAACAACAACCAAGGAACACATTTAGTAAAGAATGGCCAGGCAGATCATGCCATGACGAAGCCAAGCAAAAATTCTGGATCACTAGATTCAGAAGGGAGGGACCCTGGAAATACTCACCGCCTCCACTCAATATGGCGTGAACATCAAAGAAAATCCTATCCACTGAGCCTTTTGCTTACATTGTAGCTCATGTCAACCCTCCTAAACAGTATACCATAGGAAGTTGTAGAGATGGCCATGCGCAGAACAGTAACAGCAGGGTGAGCATAGAGTTTGTGAGAGCCAGCATAGTGTATTTTTCTGCGTATAAGACGCCCCGTATTTTGGGGGACTCAAATTTTTAAAAATGGGGGGAGATGGCACAGAGTTGTTGAGCTTCTTTTGGGGGGGATTAGCCAGGGTTGTTGAACTTTTTTGAGGGGGGATTGCCAAAAATTGCTCAACCACACACATTGTCTGTCCCCTTGACAGCAGAAGCTTCCAATCGCCTGCCCAATTGCCGCACTGTCAGCCAATCAACACCACCCGTTGGAGCAGCAACCAATAACACACGCAGTAACCGCTAACAGGCGCGGCAGCAACCAATCAAACGTCCACCCTATGCACCGCTCATGTATAAGACGACCCCCATTTTTTAGCATGATTTTTAAAGAAAAAAACCTACACAGAAAAGTACGGTATATTGTTTCTAGTTTAAGAAGTATAGGAGGTGGTAGACAGTCGTGACAGGCATTAATGACTCAGAAGCGGTGGGAATGTTTCTTCCTGCCAGTTCTGTGACTCCCCCCGCAGGCTGATGGAAGCGAATGATCCCTGTGCACCGCATCAGAAGATGATCCCACCATGCTGTGTGAACACATCTCCAAAATAGTAAGAACATCTTTCCTCTCTTTTTTTGCCATTTGCAACCATCTCCCAGCCTGGCAAGGAGTAACTGGTCCTTGCTCTCTCACAGTCATCTGGAAAGCCAGAGCTGCCCTCTCTCTTTGCAATGGGCTGAAGAGCACCCAGAAACCTGAGCAAGGCAGTGTGTCTTCTGGTGGAGTCTGGGTACAAAGGACAGTCCAATTTTTTGAACCCCTGTGCAAAAATGCATCTATCTATCTATCTATCTATCTATCTATCTATCTATCTATCTATCATCTCCCGGCTTCTACAAATGATACTAAGCACCCTGACTACCACCAGGTGTGGCAAGTGGAAAAAAAAGCAAAATGGATCCTGTGTAATACTTCACTATTTATGTGCCCCAGATGAATAAGGTATGGCTTAAACGTAGAAAAGGTGCATAAAATAACCAGTCACTTCGGGTACCTTGTGACATTTCAGCGGAGGCACAATGTTCCCAAGGGACTGTGGTGCTTTGCTTGCTGAATATGAATTATTCTGTAGACCTGCAGAGATGTTTTGCAGAATTTCTGATGCTGGTTTAGGTCAGATAAGTGTGTTCAACAAATCTAGTGTTTTGGCTCCAGGGATGACAGGACGCTCGTCTCCAAATCTCATCCCTTCCATAAAACATCAGTGTTCTGGGTCCAGAGTCTTGGTCCAACTAAGGTAACACACTCCAGCCCTCTTTGAAACTCCAGAGAAGAAAAACTCAGTTGCTTCTCACTGCTAAGCAGGAGACACAGCTTCAGTTCAATTTTTAAAATTTTGAATTCCAATATATTAATTTCCCCTCTCTCCATCAAGCGAAACATTCAGAGTTAAAAATGAATTTCATGCAGCACACTCACAACTTACAGGCAGACTTAATAAAGGAGTAAATCAATGTCTCAGGATTTTTCTTTTTTTCTTTTCTCCTCCGATAGCTGCTTAGGCCATTCTTGCCGTAAAAGTTCATGATTAATGGATAAGTTGCTAGGAAAAGGGTTAGTTCCCTATATGGCCCAAACGGCTGATTCTTATGCATCAATGAGGCATATATTCCTGGAAGATGTTGAATAAATACAACAATAAAACTGCCAGACAATGGCCTGCAGTTAAGAGATTCCACTTTCCCACCCTACCCCACCCACTTTATTCATTCCTGATTTACTGAGTCACCCTTTAGATGGGTGTGAACACACAGACTCAGCATCTTTGGGGGGTCAGGTGTTCTGGCCCAGTTTTATTTCATCGCCATGCAGTAGCAGCCAATGTGTTGGGGACGGTGCTGCAGAGCTGCCTTCTCTCTCAACATTGATGTTGCTCGTGTTTACCTGGATGCTTTGGGGCGAGGAAAGCTGACAGCAAGGTCAAGGTGCCCCAGCAGAGCCAATCCAGTGCTCCCCCCGGTGCATCTGCACTATCCTGGCCTTGCCACCACTTTGTCGTCCCTCCCCCCACGACCAGGTAAGCTGTAGGGAGGGTACCTCCATGCCGTGCCCCACCACCCTGGCCACTGCCAACACAAAACAGAAAACTAAAGGTAGCAAAGTAATGGGCTTTTGGTTAAATATTTACAGTGGTACCTCAGGTTACAGACGCTTCAGGTTACAGAATCCGCTAACCCAGAAATAGTACCTCGGGTTAAGAACTTTGCTTCAGGATGAGAACAGAAATTGTGCGGCGGCGGCAGCAGGAGGCCCCATTAGCTAAAGTGGTACTTTGATGTAGTGGTTAAGAGCGATAGACTCGTAATCTGGGGAACCGGGTTCGCGTCTCCACTCCTCCACATGCAGCTGCTGGGTGACCTTGGGCTAGTCACACTTCTCTCAAGTCTCTCAGCCCCACTCACCTCACAGAGTGTTTGTTGTGGGGGAGGAAGGGAAAGGAGATTGCTAACTGCTTTGAGACTCCTCAGGGTATTGATAAAGCGGAATATCAAATCCAAACTCTTCTACTTCAGGGTAAGAACGGACCTCCAGAATGAATTAAGTTCTTAACCCGAGGTACCACTGTATTAACTGTATACCTGGCTCCTCATCACAAGCAATCCCAGGCCACAACAATATAAAGTACCATAGAGCAGGGATGTCCAACCAGTAGATTGCGATCTACCGGTAGATCCCCAGCTGATCCTGGTAAATTGCGGGAACCTTATCACGTACAAAAAGTTACGGGGGGAAAGCTTAACAACTCTGTGCAATCGTCCCCCCAAAAACTCAACAACTCTGGGCACTTCCCTCCTAAAAAAAGCTCCACAACTCTGGGCAATCCACCCACCCCACACATGTTCCTCCGCCCTCCAATGACAATGGGTGGATCACTGCCAGTTTTTTTAATACAGGGAGTAGATCACAGTCTCTTGGGAGTTGGACATCCCTGCAATAGAGCAACAAAACGCAATTAAAACATATATATCAACACATTCATCTGTCATATGACTCCCAGCCGCCTGCAGTTTTAAAAAAAAGTTTACTGCACCACACAAGTCCTTACTGCAGCAACTCCATTCTTCCTCTCCTTTCAGCCCTTTGACGCCACTCAAAAGTCTTCTGCAGAACTAGAGCGTTTGTTGCAGCCCGCCCTTATCCCCCACCCAGTCTAACAGGAGGGCAACACAGTCTACTGTCATCTGCCTGCACATCTTTGCAATGATCATCAAAGCTTTGGGTTCGTCCAAAGCACTAGTTGTGTAGGGTTATTATCCTATGAAAGGAGATTGCAGTGATTTGTGATAGCAAGGCTTTTCAGGTAAATGAAAAGGATATCCAAAACCGAACTTTTCAAAGGACGTGGATCTGAGTCTCCGTCAAAGGCGAATGCAAGCTCGCAAACAACACAAAAAGAACTGCTCTTCATCGGATTACAAAACTCCTTCAAACCAACCATTTTGGACTGAACAGAAATTCCTCAAAGAAATTAGTTGAGGACAAAACTGTGTCTGATTCAACAGAAAGGTAATTGATGGGGTAGATCATGGGTAGGCAAACTAAGGCACCGGATCTGGCCCAATCGCCTTCTAAATCCGGCCCGCGGACAGTCCGGGAATCAGTGTGTTTTTATATGAGAAGAATGTGTCCTTTTATTTAAAATGCATCTCTGGGTTATTTCTGGGGCATAGGAATTCATTCACCCCCCCCAAATATAGTCTGGCCCCCCGCAAGGTCTGAGGGACAGTGGACTGGCCCCCTGCTGAAAACTTTTGCTGACCCCTGGGGTAGATAGATGATCCTGCTGTTGAGTAACCCTGCCACTGGACCAGGAACAAGCAGAAATTAGTAGAAATATTGGAAAATGATTTATAAGGAGCTGAAAAAAATGTTTAAATTTACCTTCCCCCCCAAAAAACCAGAGTCCTTTTTGTTGGGAATAACCCAGACAGAAATTCCTAGGTGCCAGAAAAGTTTATTTATGTATGCAACAACAGCAGCCCATGTTTTGCTGCCCAAAAATGGAAAGTGAGTGAGGTTCCATGTAAAGAGGACTGGCAACTTAAGATGCTAGAATATGCAGAACTTGTGGGTTTAATGCACAGAATAAGAGAGCAAGAAGTATATTTACAGAAGAGTAGAAAATATTTATCGAATATATAGAAAATAATTGTACACAGCTGAAAACGCTGGCAGCATTAAAGTAAATTCAACAAAGTAAATAATATTTGATTGATGTAAAAGTGGAAAATTGATTTGAATGGTTATAGTAAAATATGCAGGAAACGATGGTGTGCAATATGAACCATGGAGGGAGAAGAAGGGAAGTCATTAGATATTTCAAAGTTTGTAAAATGTTTAATTCGATATGTAGAAAAATTAAAAGTTAATAAAAATTATACAAAATAAAATAAATTATAAGGTAAAGGTAAAGGTACCCCTGCCCGTACGGGCCAGTCGTGACCGACTCTAGGGCTGCGCGCTCATCTTGCTCAAGAGGCCGGGAGCCGGCGCCGTCCGAAGACACTTCCGGGTCACGTGGCCAGCGTGATGAAGCTGCAGCTGGCGAGCCAGCACCAGCGCCGCACACGGAAACGCCGTTTACCTTCCCGCTATAAAGCGGTACCTATTTATCTACTTGCACTTAGGAGTGCTTTCGAACTGCTAGGTGGGCAGGAGAAAATAAATTATACATGGATGCAAAACGATCAAACTTCTAAATGCAGCACAAGTTCTGATCCTTGGTCAAATGGGAACTGCAGGCCGTTTTCCTATTTAAGAAAAATAAAAACATAAACAAAAAATAAAAATAAATGTCCAATCACGTTTCACTCATCAGGTCGCCATGGCACAATGAAAATCAGCTACAGCACCTCCTCTTCCAGCACGAGATCCAAAACAATAGTAACATAGTAGATAAGTGGGAAGATCATTCTTCCTGTGTTTTACCATTTCAAGAAAATACACGTGATTTATTTTTAACTAACTTGCATGCTTGCTGGGAACAAAAAAAATAAGCTTCAAACATCTGCATGACTATTCCTCCACACACCTTCCACTATGGCAGGGATGAGAGACTGATGCTCCGAGATGCTGCTGGACTCCAATTCCCATGATCCCCAGCCACAGAGGCCAGTAGTCAGTGATGATGGAAGATGTGGTCCTACAACATCTGGGGGGCCACAGGTTCCCCAGTCTTGCATTTGTGGGGCTACTGCAGTTTATTTCTTCCTGTGGAAAAAGCCTTTCTCACCCATCTTGCTCACAGCAGGGCTTCTAATTGTGAAGCCAAGAAAGAGGAAACAAGACTAACAGCTTTGCAAAGCGCCTCAATTAGCCGCTTCTAAATTTAGGGAGAGCAGCATAGAAAACGGTGCCTGGTCTTTTTAAAAACTGTTTCTCTCCTCCCCCCCCCCCGAGCTAATCGTCCCATGGAAATGCCCTCTCATTAGAAGGAAAACTTGCACACACAGGCGCACAAAAAAGTGATCAATTAAAAGGCTCTAAAAATAACCCTGCACTTCATCAACTCATTATGAGTCATGAATAAACTAATACGGCTGGATAGCTCGTCTACATGAAGCTGCCCTCTCTGTCCTCAAGCCCTCAGCCAGGCTGGGAGGGAAAGCTTATGCTAGCATGGGAGATGTTCTTGTGTGCGGTGCAATACACAGCAAACTAAAGCAGGCGAGGCAGATTCCATCACCACCCGCATTCTCCAATTCCCAAGTTCCGACTCCGTGCCTCCCTTATTGACAGTAATGAGGTATCTCCGAAGACTCACTTTACATTTAATGTTGCACAACAATGGGCAGGTGGGACACACAGAGTGGTAGAGGGCAGAGGGAGGGAGAGAAGTCCCCAGAGGGCATTGCAAGTTTCACCTGAACAGATAGATACTGCTGTACTTTTCTTATCTTGTCTGCCATGACTTGATGTTCCTTGCTACTTTTTTAAAAAAGCGCTATTCTCTCCCTTCACCTTTGTCTTATGGTGGCCCACCAGAGGTTGCAAGCTCCCCGATCATGTGCCACATCCCCTATAAAGACATAAGAACTACCGTATTTTTCGCTCCATAAGATGCACTTTTTTCCTCCCAAAAAGTAAGGGGAAATGTCTGTGTGTCTTATGGAGCGAATGTGTGGTCAATCGCTGGCTCCCTTTCTGGCCCCGCCCCCTTGCCCAGGCCTCCATTGTTGAATGTTTGTTTCTCCAGCGACATGTGGCTGGCTGATTAGATTATCTGTCTGGAAACTGTAGAAATGGCTCCCTTTCCTTTCCTAAAGAAGCTGCAGAACTGTGAGTTGAACCCCATAAAAACTGGATTTTTTTCCCTTTGCAAAGTAAGCTCAACAACTTTGAGCTGATCCTCAAAAAAGGGGGCTCTTCCCCTTTGCAAAAGAAGCTGCACAACTGTGAGCTGATCCCCCCGAAAACGGGGCTTTCACCCTTTCCTCCTCTAAAAACTAGGTGCGCCTTATGGAGCGAAAAATACGGTACTTTATGGGATCAGATTGAAATCTGACCGAGTCCAGCGCCCGCTAGCAAAAGAAGCCCAATGCAACAAAAACGCTTACCTCCAGAATCTGATAACCAGCAATGTTTGCACTACCTCTGAACATGGAATTGCCATTTAACAGCAACGTACGTATCTGGTCTCAAGATGCTGTTCCTCCCAAACACAGAGCTCTCAGGAGAGTTGTGTATGTCAACCGAAGGACTTCATTTGCAGCACCCAATTTTATCCATGTATTCCAGAGACATTCAGGGCTTTCCGACAAATGTTGGGGGTCAATTGATTCAACACTCCCCTGCAAAAGGGCCCCTATATCCAGCATGTGCATCCCAATCTCAGGTTGCTGAGACTGTTCCAGCAGAATTTGGGTGGGAGCGTGGTGTACACAGACATAAAATAACATTCATTTCGATAAAAAGCCTGCAGCCAAACAAAACTGCCCTGAGGGTAGTTGACTATGGTCCCCAAACAGAGGTATGTAGCTTGCCAAGTACTGCTGCTGCCACCATCCAAACAGGCTGATGACAGCCTTGCAGCCAGTTAACTTGGGCTTGGGAGCAGCATTTGAAATTCCCCAGGCACAAGGTGCATTTTACTTCACTTGTGACCATGTGAAGATGCCTGGGCTGCAGGATGGGGCCTGACATCCCCACCACCTGGAGATGCATGCCTGAGGATCCTTGGATCTTGACTGTTTTCACACCAGCAACACACCCTGAAGAATTCCATCCGTGATATTTTATCTGCACAATCAGAATGAAATTCAGGAACCAAAACGTCGTACTGAAAAATATGACTTTTGAGTTGTCAAAATGGCATTCCGTTTTGGCGACTGGAGGAGCCATTTGGTGCCTAGCTGATATATCTGAGTTTCTAACACTGCTTGGGATGTGCTGCACGGTGCAAATTATTACATAAGAACAGTAGCTCTCTTCATCAGTAGCTCCCAAACTTTTCTGTTCCAAAACAAAAGCAAGATCTCCATGTTTCCCCAGCACATCGACCTTCAACTTCCCATTCTTTACTACAACAGTGGGTGTTGTTTAGAATGGTCTGTTGTGCATCACTCACTGCACTGTGAAGAAGACCACTTCTGCTTCTGGTATGGACAAAGAGAAGATTGCCTCTTCTGTCCCACTTCTCAAAGCGCCTGACAGGCCAAAGACAAGAGAGGAATGCATAACCGCATTCCTACTTCTGCCAGCAAGGTGCAAGTGGGTTCTACAGTGGGAGTCCACATACCTGTGAAATGATAGAGAAGCAAAGTGGCCAACATTCTCATTGCTGGCAGCCTAGCACAGATCCACACACACTGCATAGGCTAGGCAACAACATACAGCTTTCAAAGAGATATTCATAATCTGGTGGGGAAAGCCAGGATCAAGGCTTTGAGCTGGGAATATTTCGCTCATCGCACCAAGATGTTCAGGGTGCCATGCCCTGTTCCTCCTTTCGTTTTCCCTTGTAACATCTCTATGGTGGCAACTGGGCCAAATTCACCCAATGAGCTTGACAGAATGGGAATCTGAATCTGGGTCTTCCTTGTCCTCCTAGTCTGATACTCTAACCTAGTACAGTGGTACCTCGGGTTAAGAACTTAATTCGTTCTGGAGGTGCATTCTTAACCTGAAACTGTTCTTAACCTGAGGTACCACTTTAGCTAATGGGCCTCCCGCTGTCGCTGCATGATTTCTGTTCTCATCCTGAGCAAAGTTCTTAACCCGAGGCACTATTTCTGGGTTAGCGGAATCTGTAACCTGAAGCGTCTGTAACCCGAGGTACCACTGTATAATTCCCATGTTTCAAGACTCTGCATTGATTTCCGGGAACCAGCAACGCACAGGTCTAAATACTTTAGCCCTGGCCTCTGGCATATTTCTTTTTCTTTTAATTATATTTGTATTGAGTTTCAACATTCTTAACGTATACAATCCAATACACATTTGAATTTTCTTCTCTTATTTTGTCGACTTCCCACCTCCTTTCCCATGGAGTTGTTGTTTCTCCCCTTCTGCTGCACCCTATCTTCTGTCTGCTAAATCATAACCGCTATACCCCAATCTACTTACTTCTGTTGCTCATAGCTCAAATCTCGCTGGCGAGTTCATCATACTACAATTTCTTTAAGTAATCCAAAAAAGGCATCCCTTATTCAACCTTTGGCATATTTCTAACAGGCCTCTGGCCTGATAGCTCAGTTGGTGCTGATAATGCCCAGGTTGCAGGTTTGATTCCCGTATGGGGCATTGGGCATTCCCAATATTCCTGCATTGCGTATTCCTGCATCATAGATAATCCTCAGGGTCCTTTCCAACTCTACAAATCTATGATTTTATTATTCAATACAGCCACTTTCATGCACCTGGTGCCCTCCAGCACTGGCTTGGGCTGATGGGAGTGGTAGTCCAAAACATTTGCAGGTCACCAGCTTGGTGCAGCTGCCACTACACAGAAGCTAGATCCTTAGGATTTATAAAGCCCCAACACCAGCTCTTCACAAATCAAATACCTTTTGCACATCACGTGGCATCTCTTAACCACACAGTGACATCTCTTAACTGTGCTTCAAGTATGGCTTGGTGTTGCAGGTATTAGTACCTGCAGCCGCTGGGGCCAGGAAGCCGGAGCAAATAGTAGCTGAAGCTGTTACGGGCCCGTTCAAAAGATTATGGCAGAAAAATGCCGCAACAAGGCAGCGGCTTCATAATATTTGTGTGCCGTTTGCCAAACGAGTTGGCCAGTCAAATGGGATGTCTCCACACCGGCACCAGCAGCTGTCAGATGTATAGATGCACACACGGGAGCCAACGTTTTGCAACCAGGCCTTTGCACCATCGGCAATCTAGCTCTCTCTACCAGCTTCCAGCCTGCAAAGAGCAGAGACAGCAATGGTGCTGGGGTGTCCTCTAGGCTCCTCAACCAGTTTGCCTCACTGCTTAACAAAGAACAGGCTGCAGGGACCCACAACCTTCTGTACTGAAGAAGCAGCATTATATTAAAGGTAAAGGGACCCCTGACCATTAGGTCCAGTCGCAGACAACTCTGGGGTTGCGGCGCTCATCTCACTTTACTGGCCGAGGGAACCAGCGTACAGCTTCCAGGTCATGTGGCCAGCATGACTAAGCCACTTCTGGAGAACCAGAGCAGCACACAGAAACGCTGTTTGCCTTCCCACCGAAGCGGTACCTATTTATCTACTTGTACTTTGATGTGCTTTTGAACTGCTAGGTTGGCAGGAGCAGGGACCAAGCAATGGGAGCTCACCCCGTCACGGGGATTCAAACCGTCGACCTTCTGATCAGCAAGCCCTAGGCTCTGTGATTTAGATCACAGTCACCCAATGGCATTATATTACACACATATAAATTACATTGCACATCTATATATGAAGGCTGCTCCCTGCAAGGCCCTTTCCACCTGGCCTAGGGGGCGGGGCCCAAACTCACCCAGCCCTACTATGTCAAATATGTATTCTGTAGTTGACCTCCTTTGTAATGTTTTATTTTGAAATATTTAAGATAATATTTTAGTATTTGCTTTGGCTGTATACTCTATATTTGACTTTCTTCAGATTGTTTTATTTATGTTTTATTGATTTAATATGCTGTAAACCGCTTTGAGATTTTTCTTAAAAATCTAAAGTGGTATAGAAGATAGATAGATGATAGATGATAGATAGATAGATAGATAGATAGATAGATAGATAGATAGATATAGATAGATAGATAGATAGATAGATAGTTTCCTCATGGGCAGAGGAGGTCACAAGTCTGATGCCTGTCTATTCAACATTTTTTGGTAGAATTGTCACAATACTGAAAATGGAGAATGGTTGGGTTATCGCTGCAGCAGAAGATGCCAACAGTTTACATTAAGGCTGATATGGCTGGAAGTGAACATTCTATAGAAGTGTGTGTGCATACTGTCCTTTCCTGCACGGCCAGCCCTACCATTAGGCAAAGCGAGGCAGTCATGTCAGGCAAAAGATGCTGAAAGGAGCTTCCCACTCTTCCTCCTGATTCTCCTAAACTGGTTTGTCCTGTGTCTCTAACGTAGCTGGCTTTCCCCAGGTGTAGTGGAGGATGCCCTCGCTAAACCAGGGTTAGTCAAGTGCAGACTCTAGGGCTAAGTTTGCATTTAACACTGAACCAACCCATGGCTTAACAACAACAAAAGTGTGAGCATGCATGTTCCCATGGGAGAGATTGTGGCCGTATTGCTCCTTCTCCAGTCCTGCTGCTACTGGAAGCTAAGCCATAGTTCGACTTAGCATGTTGTTGGAACCCAGGCTTGGCATTTGCCTTTGCTGATCGAAGCAAACACAAGAACAAACCTTGGTTACAACCATGGTATACCTGGAGTGAGATAAACCATCAGCCTGTTTTCTGATGGCGCACTAAGCCATGGCTTAGCTTGCAGCAGCAGCAGGAAGAGGACCAGAGCTTCTCTCTGGGGAACGGCACATTCCTATCTAGGGATCTGCTGGTTTGACTCAGCACAGTGGGCAAAGCGGGTCACCATACGGAATGGGAGGAGACACCATTTGGGCAGTTAAATGTCTTAGGCTGACCCTGCTTTGCTGAAGTGGCTTGATATACAAGTGATAATGGAGAAATGATGATGACTATACAGTACTTAAAATGTCAGGCAATTTCAGGAGGGATGCTGCCTGCATAAGATGCCTCCTGCTTTGTCCCAACATTTGGATGGAAACACTCAGGAAAGTAGCCAAATATCCAGAGTAAACAAATTGCAGCAAGGACCATCAGCCAGCTGTCTCAGCTTGCTTTTAACCCCCCAAGACCTCCCGTGTATCCCAGAGCCAAGCTTTTTCCAGAACCAATTTGCAATGTTAGCCACCTTTGCTCCACGGGAAGGAAATAGTCATTCATCTCCAGTCACCAACTCAACTCCTTTCTCCGCGTGAGCCTCCCGGGCTCGGAGAGCGGGAAAACCGGCAAACTTTTTGATAATGAAAATCTATCACTGCCTGGGCCACTTTTGGGTGTTGAGCCCCCGAGTCCAGGCAGGAATTCAAGGTTAAAGGACAGAGGGAGTTTTTACAGGTAGCTGGTTGCATAAAAGGCAATTAGCAAGTGCAGCTAAAATTAGATCAATGACTTCCTGCTGTTAATGGTCGAAAGCATCGCAGCTTCGTTTCCCTGCCGCCTCCCCCCCCCCCCGCGAGGACCTTGGCATTCTTGCACACGAGGCCTGGCAATGATTTATGAGGCAAAAAGTGTCATGCACAGGCAGAATAAGCTATGGGGAGCATAGACCGAAAACCAGCTGGCATTTCTTACGGAAGACCCTGCATAAACATCTGCATTGTGATTACAGCAGAACATTGTCTCGTACCAGTCAACGCTCTAGAAATCCCAGTGGTACCTTTATGGCTCTCCCTCTGACCTATGCTGAATGTCAAGCCTATAACATTACATCAACTAGTTCCCGCTGCGATACGCAGTAATTGATGAAATGGTGGGCGTGGAGGCAGGAGAACTGGAATCAAATCCCATTTCCACCCTAAACGGCATCGGCCCAATATATCTGAAGAAGCGTCTCCACCCGCATCTTCAGCCCAGATACTGAGGTCCAGCTCCGAGGGCCTTATGGCGGTTCCCTCACTGTGAGAACTGAGGCTGCAGGGAACCAGGCAGAGGGCCTTCTCGGTAGTGGCGCTCGCCCTGTGGAACACCTTCCCATCAGATGTCAAGGAAATACACAACTATCTGACTTTTAGAAGACATCTGAAGGCAACCCTGTTCAGGGAAGTTTTTGATGTTTGATGTTTTATCGTGTTTTTAATACTCTTTTGGGAGCCGCCCAGTGTAGCTGGGGAAACCCAGCCAGATGGGCAAGGTATTATTATTATTATTATTATTATTATTATTATTATTATTATTGTTATTATTGTTATTATTATTATTATTACAAATGGAGGAAGATGCCTTATACCAAGTTGTCCACTAAGCCCAGCATTACCAACTCTGCCTCATACTGGCTCTCCAGGGTTTTGGACACACAACTTTTGCCACTTGATCCTTTTAACTGGGGACACCAGAGGTCAAACTCAAGATCTTCTGTATATATAGCATGTGCTCCAGGTAAAAGGCAAAGGACCCCTGCATGGTTAAGTTCAGTCAAATTTGACTATGGGATGTGGCACTCATCTCTGCTTTCAGGCCAAGGGAGCTGGCGTTTGTCCACAGACAGCTTTTCTGAGTCATATGACCAGAGCACACAGAAATGCTCTACCGTTGAGCTACAGTCCCACCTTGATGACTGGTGCATAATGAGCAGCTCAGATGGGGTTTCACGAACTGCAAAATGGGAACAATAGTGGCCTCTCATTGCTGAAATGATATAGAAGGTTTCTAAAATAATTTGTCCCCTTCTAATACCATAGAAATGACTGCTGTTAACTGCATGTTCAAGGCAACACTTAAACAACAACAACCCACAATTTGTTAAATTTGTTAACAGAACCCGGATACATTGTGCAAATCTAATATAATTTATTTATCTTGGTCTCTAGGGAAGCTGAAGTTGTGTTTTGATTCACGTCCTAAGTTTTGTAACACTTTCGTTTTTCTTTCCATTGTTTGGGAAAGTGAAGGAGTACACACATACTAATTTTTAGCTCTTTTGGGGGCGGTGCCATCCAAACAGACAAAGCTAGTAGGTCTGCCGTCAGCAAACACTGCACACCAAACTGATGATAGGAAGCTGGCAGAATAGAGAGTCGGGAATTTGGGCAGCCCCGTTTTCAGAAGCCTGTTGACTGGTGTTTTTACACATGACAAAATCAGCCAGCATCCTGCCGTGAGTGGCTGTAGCCTCACCGCCATTCAGAGGCAGCTCCCTGATAAGCACAGAACTGCCGCTTAATCAATCTAGGGCAATAGATCCATATTGCTGTTGTTTTCTCAAAGCACCCGCATAGCATCCATCCAACAGCCAGTGCATTTGAAGGCTGCATATTAGGCTTTCTTAGCAAGTTGTTTCCAACTTGTGTTTACTCTGTGGTGAGGTAAAGGCGGTCTGCAGGGGCCACCTCATTAGGGTGGCTCCCTACGTTCCAGAGCTGTGTCTTGGCAATGAAAGCAGTTTTCTGGGCCTGTAAGCTCCAAGGGGTCCTTGCTGAGTAGCTGAAATGATGGAGCTAGCTCTCTTTTTCAGCTCAAGAGGGATGCCAAGGGAGCCTTCACCTCCATGACAGTTAAGGTGGTCTGTTGAAAGTCACATCTCCTTTAAGTTCTACTGCGAGAGATTATGAGAGATGTGTGAGGTTTAGCAAATAAAAGGAGGACAGCAGAGACTAAAGCAGGAAGGGGTCAGGCAGAGGTAAGGTTGTTTATAGCCTGTGGAACAGAGAGAGAGCAAGCGCAAAGGAGAGCATGAGGGAAGAGAGTGGTGTTGTTCAGCCCCCATTACTTCTGTGAACAGCACGAAGGTGACATCTCACGCCAGGGCTCTGAGGGCAGGCACAGGCTCTTCCATTCGAGGGATAGTGTAAGATGAACAAAATATGTATGAACACACATACACACCAGTGTGTAGGGATAGCCTAGGCTTGAGGGAAGAGTTGCTTCATAATTCATACAAAAAGCTAAAGCAGCCATTTGGTCCATAAGGGGTAGAAACATATTAGGACAATACCTTTACTGGACTAACCAAAATGTCAATGTGGCAACTTTCACATTATTGTTGCTGTGAATCATAATCATAATCAAGAATAAGAATAAGAAGCTAATCTGACTGGGTTGTCCCAGCCACTCTGGGCGGCTTCCAACATATTAAACATTAAATACTTCCCTATACGGGGCTGCCTTCGATATCTTCTAAAAGTCAGAGAGTTGGTTTGTTTCCTTGACATCTAATGGGAAGGCATTAAACAGGGTGGGTGCCACTACCAAGAAGGCCCTCTGCCTGGTTCCCTGTAACCTCACTTCTCTCAGAAAGCCCTCAGAACTGGATCTCAATGTCCGGGCTGAATTATCCAGAACTCTTCATCAGGTGTTGGTGAGGAGAAGGGGGAGTTCTGGTGGAGCCATAGAGTCTGCATTTGGTCACCGCGGCAAGATGGAAGGACTTCCTCCATGTTTGGGATAATGCCAAATTTAAGAATTCAACAGCTGAATCCTAAGGGGGGGGCGGGATCTTATACCACCTGGCATACTGTTGCCAGTAGGTGATGGCGGCAGGGCCTTTCCTTGCCCTTGCTGAGCCATTAAACCAGAAGAAGAAGATGACACTTAATACTCTGAGGGAAACAGACCCTCAGCTGCTGGGCAAAGCTATCCAATTTAGCGTCCATTGACTTTGGGTAGGGTCCAAAATGAATCATACTCCAAGTAAACCAATTGAAACTAATGACTAATTTGGCTCTGTTGATTTTGGTGGGTCTACTCTGATTGAAACTTAAGTTGGATACGACCGCTAATTGGTTACCTAGTGCACCGGCTAAAATTAACACCCAGCTTTGTGTATGGGATTTAAAGTATAAAGGGGATACAACTACACACCCCTCAATGTTTGGAGACCTGAAGTGAGGGGCCATTGCTGAAGAATGGTGGAGGGCTTCAGCTTTCTGGTGCACATTACTTGGTTCAGGATACACAACTTCCTTTATTTGGACTCAACATTTTACCGCTCCAAACAGTTAAATGCTGAAGTTCTGGGGGTGCCAAGGATACTGTGAACAGTGGACAGACTGGGAGGGAGAAAGTAAACTGGGACTGAGGGACTATCATCCAACAGTGATACCAAAACATCACTGTCTTGCCAGAGTGGTACGTGCTCTGGTTATCTCCCGCTTGGACTACTGCAATGTTTCTTATGTGGGGCTACCTCTGAAGGTGACTCTGAAACAACTAATCCCAAATGTGGCAGCTGGACTGGTGACTGCGAGTGGCCACTAGGACCATATAACACTGGTCCTAACGGATCTACACTGGCTCCCGGTACATTTCTGAGCACATTTCAAAGTGTTGGTGCTGACTTTTAAAGTTCTAAACGGCCTCGGCCCAGTATACCTGAAGGAGCGTCTCCACCTCCGTCGTTCAGCCCAGAGACTCAGGTCCAGCTCCGAGGGTCTTCTGGCAGGTCCCTCACTGTGAGAACTGAAGTTACACAGAACCAGGAAAGAGGGCCTCCTTCAGATGTCAAGGAGATAAATAACTATACAACTTTTGGAAGACATCTGAAGGCAGCCTTGTATCAGGAAGTTTTTAAACGTTCGATATTTTATTATGCTTTCATATGTGTCAGAAGACACCCAGAGTGGCTAGGGCAACCCAGCCAGATGGGCAGGGTATAAACAATAGCATATTATTATTATTATTATTATTATTATTATTATTATTATTATTTGCTGCTCTCTATTTGAATGAGAGAATTCAACCCACAGGATGACCTGAAAGCAACCCATGGCTACCTTCAGCATCACAGAGGCTTCAGAACCCTCCTTAGGCCTTGTGAAAATGTCTCTGTATTTCTGCACTTAAAGAGATTGGCTGGCTAGGATCCACCCAGCATCCCACTTCTGTTCTGGCTACTCCCCTCGCAGCTTCAGCCAGCCGAAGCTTTATGCTTGATGCTGTCTCTTGCCTTGCTGCCAAAAGGCTGCTCTACAGTTTTGGCCCCGTTGAGCGCTTTAAAAGCTCTATTGATGCTATTAAGGCATAATTCAGTTTATGAGAATGTCCTCATGCCTCTGCCTTGCCAAGCCTTTTCGCCTGAGGAAGGTGTGAGGAGAATTAAATCTCCCCCCACCCACCTCGGTTTTTAGGAGCTTAAATATAGGCTGCAGTGATCACCCTAATGGCGACATTAAAAGCCATTTATAAAATATCAATGTGACACAACTAATGCTTCTTTAGTTCAAAAGGGTTGGTTAGATCAGAAGACTTTAAAAAAAAAGTTCTCAGTAATATATCGCTTAATTGTCAAGGAAGTGATGGCTGTAAGTATCACATATTTAAAAGGCCTGAGATTTGTGTAAGCAGGAATCAATTCTGCAAAATCTGCCTCTGTGAATAGAAAGGCGCTGGGAACCTCGGGTTCAAATGCTGGCACACTGAGTAGAACTGGTAAAGTCAATGTGTTTCAGCTTCAGTAGCTCCATCCATCAAACAGAAGTAGTAAGTGCCTGTCTCTCAGTGTTTGCACAGAAGGAGGCAAAGATCTTAAAGCACATTTAAATGAACAATTACAGAGACATTTGCATAGATTTGTTTTAATTTCAGTGCTTCGTTCTAAGTGCAGGATTCTGAGGGGTTTGCAGAGGGACTGAGATGACAAAAAAAGGAAGACAGTATCGCATCAAGACAACATCATCTAGGCGCCTTGAAAATGGGGAGTAAACAGGTAGAGTGAGCACAGCAACCCTATTCCTTGACTGCAAAACCGTTCCAGTCCATAGCAGATGTTTAACCTTTGAACAGAAACTGTGTGGCGGAATTTTCAATTTCATTCTTCTTACGCAGTCACAAGGACTAGAAACCTGAAAGAGGAGATTCTTGGGTCTCCGGAAAAGCTGTGTAACTTGCTATTACAACTCACACTGCCACACAAGAGTGCCGTCCTCACAAACAACCC
The DNA here is from genome assembly GCF_964270895.1 of Podarcis filfolensis. Classification (NCBI taxonomy): domain Eukaryota; kingdom Metazoa; phylum Chordata; class Lepidosauria; order Squamata; family Lacertidae; genus Podarcis; species Podarcis filfolensis. Next base: position 97,539,302 of record NC_139605.1, on the reverse strand, counting down.
CTTTCCAGAGTATAAAATTGAGGTTAAAGCAATCACACCTAAACAATTCCCAGAGGAGTAGCCGTGATAGACCAACAGCTTCGATATACCTTAAAGACTAACAAATTTATTGTGTCATAAAGCTTTTGTGGACTACAGTCTACTTCATCAGGCACCTGAAGTGTTATCCTGAGTTATAGGCACATCTATACACAACTGCGGGTGGGGGGGGCAGTGGGAGGGTTGTAAAAAGGTCAAAGGGAAATAAAAGCAGAGTCTGTGATAAGGATGTTCTTAGCCCAATAATTCACAGACCGGTTCTTGATGGCATAGCAGTGCTGCCCAAACTTTTTTCAAAGAGGGCCAGATTTGATGAAGGAAAGGGCCGTGAGGGCCGACCAAAGGGCCAACCAAAGTTTTAGGATTGAAGTTGTTGAGGTTTTCTTGGGATTTTACCCCAGGAACTAAACTGCCCCCGAAACAAACTTTGGACGTGCCTGGCATAGACTATCCTGCAATGGTATAAGTCAATTTACACATATGATGTGTAAATTATATCCTTGGTCTTGGGTCAATCCAAGAGCAACAGCATCAAAATTCAGTGGCTTCATGTTCATCTCTCTTCAAAGTCCCTTTGCTCCAGGATGGCCACATTAAAGTCAGTTGCAGTGTCCTAGAAGGTTGTGGCGTTCCCCCGCTGGCTTACGCTGCGCTGCCATTTCTGATTTCAGATTTATGTCAATTTACCCTTCTGCCTTTGTTTTGTCCTGTGTAGAATGCAGAAGGGCACTGCTGGCAGCTGGTGGGGGAAAGGACACTGGAAGAGGAGGAAGCGAATAAACCCTTGATATCCTGGATGTAATTGTTAGGTCCTGTAATGAGGTTGCCAGGGAAGACATGGGGACATAGTTAGCACCTGAGTCTGGTCCCCTGAGTGCATATCTCTCTGCCGGGTGTCCTGTTGCTGCTGTGAGATGGGCCTGTCTTTAGGGCTGGGCGATATATCGTCCAAAACTGGTCTGAAGTCCATATCGTGATATTGGCTTCATAATTTTTGGCCTGGCAAAATTGTGGTGTGTGTGTGTGTGAGAGAGAGAGGGAGATACAAAAATCACAAAACGGGGGAAAACATGAAGCCAGCTAATGCCTCTACATAGCTCCATCCTTCCTTCAAACATCATGCTATAACTGTAGGTCGCTGTGTTTAGCTGGTGATTATATCGCAATGTTGAAAACCAGATGATCACACAGCCCTACCTGTCATTGTGCAGGATAGGCCGTAGATTGTTGATGATTCAATGGGAATTAAAGCATGGTCAAAATCCTGCTGAAGTCATGGTGACTGATACCAGAATAAAGTTTAACTACATTTACTTTTAATTTAGGCTGACCTGAATGAGGTTTATCCAATCCGCTAGTCAAATTCAAAGCTTTCAACCATCCTTATTTGATTTAGTTTGTCCTACCTAGCACAGGTGCTTAATAAGTTCAGATTTAGTTAGCTTAGCAAGCTCTCTGACAACCAGCCGCAGGTGTACAAATATTCAAATATCCCCTTGCAAACTTTCAATTTAAAGTTCACAGTCATCAGTGCCAAAATAACAAGTCTTTTTTTATTGTGTGAAATGCGGTATATTCAAATAACTGCTCTTAAGCATCCAGGGTTGCACTTAGGGGCCTTTCAGGTGCTGCAAAAGTGCTGTGGGGCTTGGAGATGCTTTTCTACGGCCTCCCCCCACAGTGATGCTGTTAACATTAAAAGCCCGGCCAGGCAACAATTGCATGGCAAGGAACGGCATGAGTAGCCAGGGCCCCATGATGAAAGGTCCGGAATAACAGCTCCCACACTGCTGCTGCTGTAAAAGCGCAAGATCTAAAGGGCACCTTTCATTCAAATCCACAACAATTGCCACCAAGTAGATGCATTCAAAAGTGGGAAGAAAATAGTTTTATGCTGATCAAATATTTATTTTCAGTGCTGGTTCTGGAGGAAGCAGAGAAATGTTTGTTCACGGACAGAGAGTTGTTCCAAATAGTAAATGTCACAACTTGTCAATGATTCAGTTATGGGGAAATTGATGCATGTGTCTATTTTTACATAGCACACAAGGTTTTTCTTATCTTTTTCTTTTTTCTTTTTTTTCTTTTTGAGGGGGGCGGATTTCCGGCTATATTAAAAGTTGATCAGCTTTTGATTTTGAGGATTAGGTACCAAGAGGCATGCCCGCTATAGCATCTGCTGGAGTCCACGCATAGTCCTCCTCCTCCTGTTTCTCTTTCCATCACAGAAGTAGGGATATGAATGGAATGGATGGAACTGGAAATCCAGATGGGGAACAACAAGTACAAGGGAGGTTGGGGGGGGGGGGAAATTAAGATACTGCCAAGAGGCAGCGTTGGGGTAATCTAAGGCTGTTTATGATGGGGCAAAAGGGGTTCAGCAGCTGAACACAGACATGTCCAGCCTTGCTGAGATTTGCGGAAGTGACCTCTGCATGTATTTATTTGGCATTCATTCAGTCATTACAATTTCATCCCATTCTTCCTCCAGAGAGCTCTCTGCTGCCCCCACGGAGCCCATTTTATCCTGCGAGGGAGGTTAGGCTAAGAAAGTGATTGCCCACAGTCACCCAAGAAGCTTCGGGGATAATAATAATAATAATCATCATCATCATTTATTATTTGTACCCCGCCCACCTGGCTGGGTTTCCCCAGCCACTCTGGGCAGCTTCCAACAAAGATTAAAAATACAAGTGGAGAAGATTTGAATCCAGGCCTCTCTGATCCTGATATAGCAAAGACAGGCTGCCATCTGGTTTAGTGTATAACACTGGGCTGCAAAGGCAGAGAAGGGATGCTGTGCTGTGGAATGCACAAAGTTTTGTTTGTGCATATTTCTGTTTCCTTCCCTCGAAGCACACTATAAACTTGACAGAAATCCCAGCCATTAGAAGACCCAGTCTATCAAGGAACATTTACTGTGCAATTTCAGTCCCTCCCTCTTCCTCCTAAACTCACACACCCCTTCTCCATATTGGAACAAAAGAAAAGCAGCCCTAATAACGCAGCTTGTGGATTGTGCCCAAAGTCAGCAGAAATCAGCCTATCTGCCTCCTGTGGCTGATTTTATTTGCTTGTGGGAGACAAAAGGCAGAGTTGTGGAGGGCAGCAACATACCAGTGACCATAGATGGGCCCCTCCCTGACAGGCAAACCCCACTTCTCAGCATCGGGTTACTGGGTTCCCAGGCAACCGAACTGCAGGCAAAAGCATTCCTGGGGGGAACAGGTGGAGGGAAGGGGCTGAACGCTCGCCTCCTGACGAACAGGTGGGCTGTGTCAGGATGTTGCAGACAACAGAGGCTGAAAACAGAGACCCCAGGAAGGAATGCAGGGCAGGAGAAGGATTTGACAGGGTGGAAAGGAGCCAGCTATTGGATTGTGCTGGAAATAGTATGGCAGGGGTGAGTAGGTTGGGTTTTCCTAGATACCACTTATATCCCCTGCCTGTCTGTTTCCATCCCACCCAACACTGTGAGCTGCTGCTGCTGCTCCTTCCTTCCTTAAGATCTGGGGCTCTGCATGCTCCAGTCACCCCGCCCTAGCTGATGAGACAACCAGTCATGCAAGCTCAATTGGTCTCGCTTATACCAAAGTTGAAGGTTCAATCCCCGTATGGGACAAATGCATTGTAGGGGGGTGGACTAAATTATTGTTATTCATTCATTCATTCATTCCCCACCCATCTGGCTGGGTTTCCCCAGCCACCCTGGGCGGCTTCCAACAAAATATTAAAAATACAATAAAACATCAGACATTAAAAACTTCCCTAAACAGGGTTGCCTTCAGATGCCTTCTAAAAATCAGATAGCTGTTTATTTCCTGGACATCTGGTGGGAGGGCATTCCACAGGGTGGGTGCCACTACCGAGAAGGCCCTCTGCCTGGTTCCCTGTAACTTGGCTTCTCGCAGTGAGGGAACTGCCAGAAGGCCCTCAGCGCTGGACCTCAGTGTCCGGGCAGAACAATGGGGGTGGAGGCGCTCCTTCAGGTATACTGGGCCCTTCAGGTATACTGGAGGCCCTCCAACTCTACAATTCTATGATTCCGCAGCAGGGCAGGGCCAAAGGAGCCTACAGTGCATCTCTCTCTGGTCCAATGCATTCTTCTGTTTCCCAAGGTGCCTGCTGAAGTGGACTGCAGCTAAACTAGAGAGGTGGCCACACAGGGTCTCTGTCCTCCTCCCAAGGGCTGTCTGGGCAGTGCAGAAGTCTCATGTGTCTGCACTGGTCCAGGGGTGGGGAGGTAGGCGGGAAAGCCAGGCAGAGAGTGCTGGCATTTGGTGGATAGCATATTTTAGTGTATGCATGGATGAGCCAGTGCCTATATTATATATGTTAAGTGGCAGTGAGAACAGGGGGAGATCTCTGGACAAATGGGAGCGGGGAGACGCACCACAGCTCACCTCCACATACTTTTATATTATCCTGGAACTTGGGACCAGGGGCCAACTCTGAGATCTGGATGTCCATCTGTCCACACTAAGTGACCTCCTCTAAATCTCAAGTGAGTCATTTCTCCATCACAAACAAGCACAGACCACGACTATGGGATACCAACGGGGTACCAATTTTTATTGTATTCTCAGATCCACAATCAAGACAAAGTGAAAGCTATAACATTGTAGTTTCTTATCAAGCCGCAGAAGTATTTCCCGAGAAGATAAGCAATTCTCCCAGGCATCTCAGCCAGCATTAGAAGATAAATATGTCACGAGTTGCCTCGGTATCCCATTTCACATGCCCTCCCCCAATCAAATCACAAAATTTCATTCCACTGACACAGGAACAACACGGCACTGGGGTGGAATGGGCAAAATCCAGTAGGCCTTGGCTTAACTTGTAGGAGGGGGAATGTTCCCTCAACCGCATTCCTTTGGCAGCTGCAGGAGCTAAAGGGGGCACATCAGGAAACATTTCCCAAGCATCTGAGAGGCAATGCAGTCTTCCTGACAAAGCAGGATGAATTGTGTCCTTGGACTGCCCTTGAGAGCCTCAGTAAAGCTGCGTCATAAAAGATTTTCTCATTTGCTTTAAAACTAGAGTGCTAAAAGAATCAAGAATATTACACCCATCTCTGCCAAAGAGTACGGGGCCAAGCAGCACAGAACGCTCTGCTATCCCCATGCCAGTAGCAGATCAACACGAGTTCCTGGCTAAGCCTTTTCTCGGCTGATGCCATCGCCGGCAGTCCTGAAAGATGCTGTGCCTTTCAAACACCAAGGTAGGATGAGGCCAATGAAAGGCACGGTTCAGGCTGGGCTGAATACCCAGAAGCAGTGTGTGTGTGTGTGTGCGTGTGTGTGCTGACAATTATCTGGCTAACAGCAGCCACAGGATGAGACCAATTAGCCAACCAAGTCAGCTGATGAAAGCCCTATGCCCGCCCAGTGATGGAAGACAAGGCTATAAAAGGGCAGCGTGCAGGCTCCATGGGGGCGCAGCTTAATTACCAGCTCACAGAAACCTGCTAAGTAATAAACCGCCTCCCTGCTTAGAGGCCTTTGCAGACAGGCTGTCAGCAGGAGCTAAGCAGGTGCGCTGGTGTCATCAGTCATTCTGCCTGGAAAGGCAGGCTCCAGCTGACAAACTCTTCCCCACCTCACTTCCCTTCTGCTATCAGGAGTCCCGATATGATGGACTGTACTAGGCTCTTTTCCATCCAAATGAGGTCTACAGCCATGAGACAGGGCCACCAGCTTCCTTCAATGTCCCGCTTTGCTTACATAATCTGCAGTAAACCCACGACTGAAATGACAAATCTCCATGGACGATCCAAACATGGTTAGAAACAGCTTTTGGGTTCCTGAAATTCCTTCTGATTGTGCAGATAAAATATGAGAGGTAAGGATTCTACAGGATGTGTTGTTAGTGTGTGAAGACAGGCAAGATCAGAGGATCCGCAGGCATGCACCTCCAGATGGTGGAGACGTCAGGCACCATCCTGGCGCCCAGGCATCTTCACTTGGTCGCAAGTGGACAATAGCCAGGTCCAAAATGTGCCTGGTGAATTTCAAAAGCTAAATCCAACACTCTCTGCTTGCTTGTGTTGCCACCTTCTATTATGCAGTCGAATGCTCTTTAACTTTGGACATGCAAACTATAGTTATGTTGGGAGCTCAGAATTTTACCTGCAAGTTTTGGTTTTTACATGAATGGGGTTCCCAGGTTGTTACCTTGGTTGGTTGGTTGGTTTTCCAAAGCAATATTGGCTAAAGTTTGGATTAAAACTGCTTATCTAAAGACGGACATATCAGATGGAGTAGTATCCCTCTCCTTCGATGTACAGAGGATTATCAACACCCCAGATAATAGAAAGTCAAAGCCCTTTTCCTTTTGTTTTGCAAATAAAAAAAGTACATTCCATCCTACTCTTCAGCTTACTGTGCCTGGATTTGACTGTCAGCATTGGAAGCAACAGTCTCAGTTTACAGAAAAGGCCAGAGGTAGTCTTAGTTTTGAATTATTTCCTTAGTTCTGCAACCATCAAGTGCAGAGCAGGCTCTAACCACCGAACTTTAGCTGAGATGCCCAAAGGTTGCAGAATATATAAATTAAACTGGTAAGCCTCATCTAACATCCTCTATGCATGATACTCAGATGTCATGGAATGGCTAGACACAGAGGAAGGGTGGGAAGCGTCAACTGGGGAACCCCCAAGGGAAGAAGGCTCAGAGCCAGGGGATTGGTGGTGGGATGATGATGAGTGGTCAGAGGGAGAAGAAGGAGCAGACTGGGAGCAGAAGGTCTCGGAAGCTGAAGAGGTAACAGGGTTTAGTGAGCAGGAAGGGGCTGTGGCAGAGAGCAGTCCAGAATCAGAGGCAGAAGCAGAGGCTGGAAAGGACGGGAACCAAGAGGCAGAGATGAGGCAGGCTGGTGAAGAAACCAGGGTGTCTCCCACTCATGCTGCGACAAGCTCCCCTCCCTGTAGGTCTCCCAAGATCAGAAGAGGCATGAAGAGGGAGGAGCAGGACTACACATGGCATAGTCTCAGATTGCTTGGGAAGCACCTGGGGAAAGAGAATATTTAGCCAGCTGTGGAAAGGCCTGCACCATTGCCTCATAGGGAAGAGTTGCTATGCTTATTAAGCCTGGCACTCCTGAGCAGACTTTGTTTCTTCTAATAAAATGTTAACTTCGCCTACTCTGTGTTATTTATTCCTGACACTTGCTCCTGACATCAACTGCTGCTTGGCTGAGCTGTCCCGGTGCCAAACTCTTGTTCTGGGTTGAAAACTGAAGTCATCATCCAGATCCAACCAAAATGTTGCCTAAGGACACTAAGAAAGAGATAGATCTAATTATATTGTATATATATTGTTTGAGAGAGAGAGTTAAAGAGAGAGAGTTATCTATTTATATATGAGGTACATTGTATGTGATGCAGGGGTGGGTGGAACTAATTGTAAATTCTTGCAAGAAAGACATATAATTCAGGAGGTGTCTTTGGGTTCAACAGAGGACAGCCAAGTGAAGCCAATGGCTTCAACCATTAAGATTGTGTGTGTTTGTGTCAGCCAAATCTGTGACCTCCAGGGTTGCTACTCTGCTACCATTTTCAATAAAATGCAAAAAATAAAATAAAAAATATTCTCCTTGAACTACTCATAAGTAGTAATGAATGATGAAGAAAGACTCACTTAGGTCAAAAGGTCAGTTCAGGACACAGAGCAAACCTTCAGACACAGGTCAGAAGCAGAGAGGCAAAGGATGTCAGCAGAGAATGTCTTAGCCCAACTTTACTGACAAATTATCCTTGTGGGAATTCTTTGCTGGGGGAAGTGAGGTGGGGAGTACCCCATGCTGAAGTTAACTGCAGCTTCCTCTGCTGCCTCCACCTCACCCACGTTAAAAATCGGAAATCCGAAAGCAAGCGCTGACCCCTCCTGCCCTGGCCTACAACTCTTCTCAGATCAGCACATCCTACCGCCTGAGGCAGAGCACGCAGCCCCGGCTCAGTGCACCACCGCTGAGCTGTGTTTGCCCGTAGGGCCACTTCCAGCAGCTTGCTCGACAGAGCAGGGAGGGTACCGGCAACAGCTCAGTCTGCATCAGCTGCACAAAGCACAGGGGGTCAAGTGCAGGCTTCTGTCACCCTGCCCTCTTGCTCTGCTCCATCACCACCAGCACAGCTTTTGCTGCACACCCTTCACGTGACTTTTGAGGGGAGCAGGGGGAAGGCAGGCTGGAGGAGAGTGCGCATACACTTGCACCAGCTCAGCAGCCTGGGTTTTGCGGTTCGTTTCTGGTCATTAGCGCAATCACATCAAGACTGACAGCGGCATATTCGTGGCTGCGCCGAACGCTGGCCATTTTTCACCCAGGATTGTGCAACTTGGTAAGCATTATTCTTGCGGCGCATTCCGGTGCCTCTGCGCCCCAGTTCCCTGGCTGGGGGAGCCATGCAAGGAGAAAGAGGCAAACGATCAGGAAGGATTATTTCCTCCCTCCTCCCGTGTTCCATCTGGGCAAACATGACGATTAACAAACTTGGCTGGGCTCACTCAACCTTAATGGCAGGTTTTACTTCTTCCATTCCCAAAGCCACTTATCTGAATGAGAAGCTGGCACCAGAACACAAGTATCCACCGGATTGAAAGGATCAGGTGGGATGAAAACACCCTCCGGGCTGAAGCTAGGAAAACTTTTACTATCGCCTACTGAGGGTTTTGCACCAGCCTCTTGTTTGATAGTGTAGAGGGAGCTTCACGGGTCAAGGTTCATTTGCGTTAAAGGAAGGTTTATCCAACCCAAATCAGGGGATCTAAGGAATATGTAGTTTTGCACTGCCTTGTTGCGGAACGTGATAACGCTGCAGTAGGATTTGCACTTTTGGTTGCAGGAAAGAACATCAAATAGGGGGAATTTCTTTTTAAAGCCTTAGAAAACGAAGTGTGAATTAAAGGGGGGTATGGACTTGCAAAGGTTAAAGAATTCTTTCCAATGAATACTACTGGAAAAAACTGTTTTACGAAATGCCAGCTATATACGAGCTATTGGTCTTGTCGTTGCAATAATGAGGAGGGCATGCAGGCCTCCAGCATTCAGGAGGTCAGACTGCATGCTCTCTGCAATTATTTCTGGCTCCGCAATCTGTGGAGTGTGTATGCTGTGCCTCGTGCTATCATAAACAGTCACCGCCTACCCATCACTGGATATATATAAAAACAGGCCCCCAGTGAGCAATCTGTATTAAAGCTTTTTTTTTCCCCTTTCAGCCGTGCAAAATCCATTGCAAACTGAAACAAACTCTGTATTTCAGCAGATCTGGGGGGAAACACAAGTTGGGAAGGAGGAAGTGGTTAAAGGAAAGGCTAATTTCCCTGGCTACTCCTTTATGTAAACCACTTAGGTTCTCTTACAATCAAGTGATATATAAATTTTGGTAGATAAATAAAATAATAAAGCAAATACTTCTAGATCCAGTGGGCACTTCTTGCAGGTGAGCCAAGGTGGTCCTGTCAAAGACCCAGGAATTCTGACTCTTGCTCAGACAGCATGGTCTTATATCTGGGACATTAATCAGATTTCAGACCATGTGGCATTTCCGAATGCCACAAAACAACTGGCAGCCAGGGGATCAGGCCAGGATTGGTGTTACACGCTCAAACTGTCTTGCCCCGGTGAGCAACCTGGCCGCTGAATTCTGCACCAGCTGAAGTTTCCAAACCATCCCCAGAGGCAGCCCCACGTATAACACATAGTTGTAATCCATTTTAGAGGTTACCAGAGCTTAGACAACAGACATTAGGGGACCAGTTGGGCCACCGGCTGAAGCTGATGGAAGGTTACTATGAAATGTAACCCTGGCCCATTGTACACAATAAAGGGTCATCAGTGGCATTCTCCTACATTGGCCACGTCTATTCTGTCCTGTGCTCTCCAGAAGTTAGTCATTGTTGCAGTGTCTAGCTACACCAGGGGTTGTTAACCTGGTCCCTACTACCCACTAGAGGGCGTTTCAGGATTCTAGGAGGGCGGTAGGGGGTTCTACAGCACAAGCTGAATCCTACTTCCATCGAGCACTGGTGGGTGGGTGAGCTCTCGTTGCTCGGTCCCTGCTCCTGCCAACCTAGCAGTTCGAAAGCACATCAAAGTGCAAGTAGATAAATAGGTACCGCTCCGGCAGGAAGGTAAACGGCGTTTCCGTGCGCTGCTCTGGTTCGCCAGAAGCGGCTTAGTCATGCTGGCCACATGACCCAGAAGCTGTATGCCAGCTCCCTCGGCCAATAAAGCGAGATGAGCGCCGCAACCCCAGAGTCGTCCGCAACTGGACCTAATGATCAGGGGTCCCTTTACCTTTGAAGATGCATTAGTGGACAGTAGGTATAAAAAGGTTGATTATAAGTTATGGCCAGCCTTATAACTACTGTCAAACGGAAACCGCGTAGATGAGACCTCATGTGCCTTGCGCTTTCGGAACTACACGGAGTTTCTTTTAGCGATGGAGTAAGTACTCACACGCACTAAGACGCACAGAGAGCTTGCTCTCTCCATTAGCGTGAGTTCCAGAGAGCCATTTGCCGGCGCCCAACAAAAAGTGAACATGACACAAAACATGGGTAGAAAGAGAACATTCGCGCAGCGAATGACACAGAATCAAAAGAGGCTGGGATACGGGAGGGACAGCATCCAAAGCTGGCTGAAGGAACAAGCTCCCGAATGCCACGCTTGTTTTAATTGGGTAATTGAAAGCTGGTAACACATAGACCCATCAGCCCTGCGAGCCATTCTTCCCGCTTCTGCGTAATGCACCAGAATTCTGTCACTGTCTCCCGCCACCTGCTGCCGGAATGGCAAGCACCATTTCAAAGGAAGACAAAGGAGTTTTAAATACATCACACGCACCGTACGTTTCGTTTGACCTCCAGCATACCACTGGCCAGAGAAGGAGTGCCAGGCTTAGATTCCGTTCTTATCTGAAGCCTGACGTTGCCCTCCAGCTACACAGCACAGCCTGTCAGTGGCGCTTGTTTCCCCTCCAGCACTCCCGAGTTTTCCTTAAAAGTCCCCTGTCCAAAAAGCCATGATTGTGCCTGACCCTACTTAGCTTGAAAAGGCTCCCTGCCTGCGGCGGAAATGGCTGAAAGCCACACAATTCCACTCCAAAGAACCCTCAGCACCCCCTATTAAATGTTAACTCAGGAGGTCACGCCAGCATTGATGGTGCTGCCATCACTCCCCGCTGCTTGAACTGGAATGGGTTTTCGAGACACATTCTTGGAAAAACGAGACCAGGTTTCTTTTTTTGCCCTGCTTGCACTGTAAAAACAAGAAAAACAAATGTGCACATAAGCATGCAATCTCCTCCTCCAAGTTACTATGTCAGGGCTCGTCCACACTTAGGCTTTTCCCGTGCATAGAAAACACAGCTCTGAGCTGCATTTTGCTTGAGCCATACTTCCTGGGCATGGGTCCACTTGGTTTTTCCATTTGCCCTGCTCCTTTCCCAAGGAAAACCCTCCCTTTAGCTCATGGGTAGGCAAACTAAGGCCCAAGGGCCGGATCTGGCCCAATCGCCTTCTAAATCCGGCCCACGGATGGTCCGTGAATCAGCGTGTTTTTCCATGAGTAGAATGTGTCCTTTTATTTAAAATGCATCTCTGCGTTGTGGGGCATAGGAATTCGTTCATTTCCCCCCCCAAAAAATATATAGTCCGGCCCCCCCACAAGGTCTGAGGGACAGTGGACCGGCCCCCTGCTGAAATTTTGCTAACCCCTGCTTTAGCTCTACATCAGAGCCAACACAGATCCAGAGAACATTTGCTCCAACCGAGTGCTAAAGAGCAGTTTTCCCTGGGGGATAAGAGGAATTGTGGATAAGCCTTCAGTCATACCTGAAAATGTCAGGACTTGAGGCATACAGCCAGTCCAAAGCCATTTAGTCATGTGACTGTCTCAATGGTAACCTCTTGATCTAATTGAATTGCCATCTATTAGTCTAATTAACTAATTAGTAGATGGAAATAGATTCTATAACATTTAATTCCAGTTGATATAAAGACCCTTTGACCAAGTTAATGGTGCCTTTTCTCTCTAAACACTGGGAAACAACTTCTTTTTATTTGTCTGAAAGCTCTCTTAATGCCATGGTTGCAATGCAGCCCCCTTTGCAAAAGCAAGGCTTCTCAATTGCTAGCTGTGGAAGAGCAAAGAGTGCTGTTGTAGAGCTCCATCAGCTACAGCCATCAGCGGGGGGGGGGGGGGTGCGGTCACATGCATACACAGCTCTCTGGACCACGGCCAAAGTATGAATAAAGGTAAAGGGACCCCTGACCATTAGGTCCAGTCATGGCTGACTCTGGGGTTGCGGCGCTCATCTCACTTTATTGGCCAAGGGAGCCGGCGTACAGCTTCCAGGTCATGTGGCCAGCATGACTAAGCCGCTTCTGGCGAACCAGAGCAGCGCACGGAAACGCCGTTTACCTTCCCGCCAGAGCAGTACCTATTTATCTACTTGCACTTTGACATGCTTTCGAACTACTGTGGACCATTAACAAGATGCTTCCTTTTAATCAGATTATGACTAAAGCTGTCCCAGAGGTGCTGTCAGGGACTGCGAAGAGGAGGACTGGTGGAGACCGCCTCCCCATCCTGACCCTTCCAGGGATGGGGAAGAGGAAGGCAGTGTAGATTTACAACAGGTGGTTGAGGGAGGTAGAAGCTCAGAGGCAGATGAGGGAGAAAGTGGGGAAATCACGGGAGAACCAGAACAACACCCGGCTGACACGTTGTCATTAGAGAGCATTCCAGACCCTCCATCTCCTAGAACCCGGCAAGCCTTAAAAGTAGGAGAGCAAAGAGCTCAAAGACAGAGGGCACGTAGCAGCACCCATAGAGGAGATGATGATGACAACGAATGAGGAAGTGGGAGAGACGAGGGTGGAGATTCACTTGGGACAATGCCGTTACCCAAGAGGCTGGGTTCTATAGCCTCTCTCTGTAAAGACTGAAATAAAAAAAGACTGTAAGAAACTTTTCCTCGTCTTTATACTTTCCTGGGCAACCAACCAGGAGCTGCTGACAGCATCCTGATAGATGCATACATGCAATCTGCAATCAATGTATTTATGGGTTGTAACTAATGTTTCAGCCCTAACATTGGGGGGGGGGGTTATGTCGGACCAGCTTAAAAACAACACAACATACCATGAAAAGTGCAATGCTAGGAATATCATTAAAAGATTTTTAAAAACGAAAGCCCTAATAATTCTATATGACAAAGATGAAAAGTTGTGGATGTTGTGGAAAAGGCCACAAAGTGAAAATGGACGTATGTAGGGCAAGAGGCGACTTAGGCTGATGGAATTGAAACGGTGTTCAAATCGAGACCCTACAATTTCGAAAGACTAATGGGACAACCACTAATGTAAAACTAGTAGCAGGTCTTATGTAGATGAAGGAAGCAAACAACAGAGAATGCTGCAGAGAACTTGAAGAAGCATATATCCAAAGACTGGTGTAAGACATTGCAAAAGAAGAAGTGGACGGACGGACATGATTTTCGTCACTATGATCGGTAGATGGATGGACAAACAGACAGACAGACAGATGAAAGATACACACACATCAAATAAATGGTTAAAAATGCAAAATGGGACACAAATGTGCATTCTGGTAGGATGGGCATAAAAGGTCTCGATGCCTTTTTTGCCTTTCAGTATCTTCTCATAGAAGCAGTTAACATGAGCAAATATTTTTCATACTTCCTTCTACAAAACAAATCACCGTTGATTTCTAACGCATAGTGAGACATATACGAAGTGGGACATGAGCTAGAAATGTCAGAGAGATCTGCAGCGAGCGAAATCAATTGTTCTCACTGAGTCCTAAAAATTACTGGGACTCCAGCCCAGCTGATAGGATCAAATTGCCATCTTCGCTGAGTGGTTGATCTCTCAATATCCCTTCCGAAACTCAGATTGGGTTCAGACCTTGCAGCTTGTACCCAGATGAGAGCTATGTTCTCACCTCTCTCCCAAACTCCCTCTACGATTTTGAACAGGGTGCTTTCAGTTTTCTCCACCTCTAAGGATCAAAAGGAACTGAAAAACCTCTCTCTTTTCCTGCCTATCTGCTAAGCAAGGGCACCCTTCTCTTTGTAGTCCCTCTGCTGTATCCAATCCGCCAAGTTTCTACAACAGCACCATCTTGCTTCCAGCTGTGCAGAGGCTGCCAGAACATCCTGATCCCTATAATTAAAGGGGAAATATCCGACCCTTTTAAAAGGCCCTTTCCAGCTGTGCTGAGATGAGACAGAATCTTGGTGTACAATGGGAGAAGCCATTTGCTGCCAGGGGTGATCTGGGGCAGTGAAATCAGATGGCATTAGCAGGCAGGCACATGTCATAGCCAGGACATCAATTACAGGGTTGCTGAGCCCACGAGAGCTACAGCTGGCATTGATGAAGTCCCATTTTGTTTGCCCAGGAAACCCAGCTGATTAAACTTGTCTCCCAGGGGATCAATGGGCAACTAATAATGCAATCAATGCAGCTAGTGATGGCTGGGGCTGCAGTAAGTGGAAGTTCTACAAGTCTCTTTTCCACCAAGCCAACCCAGCAGCTAATTTGAACCCCATCCCTGGTAAAATCAATGTGCATTGATTTTTAGGGTGTTTTTCGCCCTTTAAAATGGTGTCTCGGGGCACCCTGTGAAAGGAACCACTTCTGACTACAGCTGCATTCTTCCTGAGCTATCCATTCCAGCTGCTTAAGATTCACAACCACTGTCTTCACAATTGGATGGGAGCATGAGAGTGAGACCAAATGTCAGTGCGACTTGGAGAAAAGCACTAGGACAGATACTTTACCAACAGTGTCAGGAACTCAAATATCTAAGCTAGGCGCCAAATGGCTTCTTAAACCAGGGTTACAGTCACCAAAACAAAATACAATGGTACCTCGGGTTACATACACTTCAGGTTACATACGCTTCAGGTTACATACTCCGCTAACCCAAAAATAGTGCTTCAGGTTAAGAACTTTGCTTCAGGATGAGAACAGAAATTGTGCTCCGGCAGCGCAGCAGCAGCAGGAGGCCCCATTAGCTAAAGTGGTGCTTCAGGTTAAGAACAGTTTCAGGTTAACGATAGACCAATGGAATGAATTAAGTACTTAACCTGAGGTACCACTGTACCTAACTGTCCTTTTTTGGGCCAGACAGCTTGAAAATCATATTTTTCAATACGACTTTGGTTCCTGGAATTAACTCTGATTTTGCAGATAAAATAATGGCGGACAGAATTCTACCGGATGTGTTGCCAGTGTGTGAAAACAGTCAAGATCCAAGAATCCCCAGGCGTGCACCTCCAGGTGGTGGAGACGTCAAGCGCCATCCTGGTGCCCGGGCATCTTCACTTGGTCGCAAGTGGGCAATAGCCATGTGCAAAATGTGCCTGGCGAATTTCGAACACCATGCACCAGCCTTGTTTCCTAGCTGAGCTGTACATTCCAAATGGCAACCCTTCAGGGCAGGGATGGAGAACTTGTGATCCCCAGATGTTATTGGGCTACAACTCCCCTCACCCCATATCATTTGCCATGTTGGTTGGGGCTGATGGGAACTGCTGCCCAGCCTCTAGAAGACCACATGTTCCCCAGCTCAGCTTCAAAGAAGCAAGGAGCCCAGGGAACCGCAAGTACCTGGGCCTCCTGCACATTCTCCAGCTGAGGTGGGTCTAATCCAGACTTTCGGATGGTAGTTTTATGCTAGTTCCAAAGCCACTTCCGACCTTGGGAGGAGGTGTGGTGCGGGCATCACACCCCAACACGCGCACGGAGGCTGGCTCCCAGCCCCGCGCAATCTGTTTTTTTTTTTTTTTTTTTTTAATAGTATTTTTTATTGCGTTTCTTTCCAAATTTTGTACATTGCAAGCAAATGAGGAGTTTACAAGAAACCATTTTTTTTTTTTTTTTTTTTATAACAAACCAATAAAAATCAAAACAAAAATAAATCCCAACTTGGACTTCCCCACCCCTTCCGATTCTGCGTTCTTTATATTAACCTTGTCAGCAATTTATTACCTTATGTCCTACCTTATTGTAACTTTTACATGTTATGTATCTAAATTCAATATATTATATCACAATTTTTATACCTTTAAAATAAACGTAACATGTTCAATTCATATTATCTCCTTTTCTCTTTTATCACTTGATTTACTATTTACTTAATCATGATTGCTAAAGCGTATCCTTTCCAAATCATGCACAATCTTAAGATTCATACAGTTTATAATACTTTTGCAAGTAGTCTTTAAACTTTTTCCAGTCCGCCTCAATTGTTTCTACATCCAAATCTCGGATTCTGCCGGTCAGTTCAGCTATCTCCATGTAGTCCATCAACTGCGTCTGCCATTCCTCCAGCGTGGGTAAATCTTGTGTCTTCCAGTTCTTTGCAATGAGTATTCTTGCTGCTGTACTAGCATACATAAACAAAGCTCTGTCCTTCTTTAACACTTTCTGGTCCACCATGCCCAACAGGAAGGCCTCTGGTTTCTTGGGAAAGGTATACCTAAATACCTTTTTCAACTCATTATAAATCATTTCCCAGAAAGCCTTAACCTTTGGGCATGTCCACCAGAGGTGAAAGAAAGTCCCCTCTGCTTCCTTACACTTCCAACATTTATTGTCAGACAGGTGATGTATCTTAGCTAACTTGACTGGGGTCATGTACCACCGGTATATCATTTTCATAATGTTTTCCTTCAAGGCAGTACTTGCCGTGAATTTCATTCCGGTGTTCCATAACCTTTCCCAGTCTTCAAACATAATGTTGTGTCCAACATCCTGTGCCCATTTAATCATAGCAGATTTAACTGTCTCATCCTGTAAATTCCACATAAGCAGCAAGTTATACATTCTAGATAACAGCTTTGTCTTTGGTTCTAACAATTCTGTCTCTAGTTTCGACTTTTCCACCTGGAAACCAACTTTTTTATCCATTTTGAAAACCTCTTGAATTTGAGCATAATGTAGCCAATCTCGCACCTTATTTTTTAGTTTATCCTGGCTCTGCAACTTCCAATTGTCTCCAATTTTTTCAGTTAGTTCCCAATATTTCGGCCAGTAGGCCTCCATATTGGGTCTTTTTCGGGCCTTGGCCTCCACTGGTGATAACCACCTCGGAGTTTTACTCTCTAGTAAGTCTTTATATTTCATCCAGACTGCAAAAATTGCTTTTCTGACAATGTGGCTTTTAAACAATTTATGTGCTTTAACCTTGTCGTACCATAAGTATGCGTGCCAACCAAAAGCATTATTAAAACCTTCCAGATCTAGGACATCAGTGTTTTCCAACAAGAACCAATCTTTCAACCAGCAGAAGGCTGCAGCTTCATAGTACAACCTCAGGTCCGGCAGGGCAAACCCCCCTCTTTCTTTTGAATCTGTTAATATTTTGAACTTTATTCGGGGCTTTTTGCCCTGCCAGATAAATCTAGATATATCCTTCTGCCATTTTCCAAAGCAATCCACTCTGTCCACGATCTGTAAGGTTTGAAACAAAAATAACATTTTCGGCAACACATTCATTTTTATAGCTGCGATTCTTCCCAACAAGGAAAGTTTCAATCTTGACCAAATTTCTAAATCCTTTTTAACTTCCAACCAACATTTCTCATAATTATCCTTAAATAAATTCAAATTTTTGGAGGACAAATAGATCCCAAGGTATTTCACTTTTTTAACCACATTCAGCTCTGTTTCTCTCTGAAACCCCTCTATTTCTGTAATTGTTAAATTTTTGGTCAGAACCTTAGTTTTTTGTTTATTCAACCTAAATCCCGCCACCCGACCAAATTCAGATATAAGTTCAAGAACTTTTTTTGTACTGGATTCTGGCTCCTGCAGTGTCAAAACTAGGTCATCTGCAAAAGCTTTCAGTTTATATTGTTTCACTCCGACCTCTATCCCTTGTACCAACCGGTCCTCTCTAATCATATTCAGTAGCACCTCCAGGACTGAAATAAATAACAGAGGGGATAGAGGGCACCCTTGTCGTGTCCCTTTTTCAATTTTAAATTCCTCCGTCACCACATTGTTCACTATTAATTTAGCTTTTTGTTCTGAATAGATTGCATGTAATCCATTCTCAAACCCCCGTCCTACTCCCATCCCTTCCAAGTTCTTCTTCATAAACATCCAAGATATGTTGTCAAAAGCTTTCTCCGCATCAATAAAAATTAACACCGCCCTTGTGTTCCTGTTAGTCTGCAAAAGTTCTAAAATGTCAATGATGTTTCTAGTGTTCTCATATAAATGTCTACCAGGGAGAAAGCCTGCTTGGTCTTTATGAATTACTTCATTTAAAACTTTTTTAAGTCTATTTGCCAAAATGTCTGCAAATATTTTGTAATCCACATTTAGGAGTGAGATAGGACGGTAGTTTTTAAGCTGAGTCTTTTCAGATTCTGACTTAGGTATCAATGTGATGAAGGCTTCTTTCCACGTTTCTGGTGCCCTCTTCCCATCCATGATCTGGTTGCATACCTCCAACAAAGGTTGTATCAAATAATCCTTCAGAACCTTATAATATTTGGAGGTAAGCCCATCCGGGCCTGGAGATTTGCCTAGTTGCATGTTCTGAATGGCACCTTCAATTTCCTGTGAGGTTATTGTAGAGTTCAAGATTGATCTTTTATCTTGAGTTATTTTTGATAGTCCATTTATCTTTAAAAATTGATCTATCTCTGATTCTTTCTGGGGCCCCTGTGCATACAGTTCTTTGAAGTATCTGTGGAAACACTTCCTAATTTCTTCTGGTTTCTGTACTATCCTTCCATCAATCTCTAGATTTGTTATCGTATTTAGCTTTTGTCTTTTTTTCAGCTGCCAAGCTAGCAGCTTTCCACATTTATTTGCTGATTCAAAGGATCTTTGCTTCATCTGTTTTATTTTCCATTCAATCTCCTGATTGATCAATTTTGAGTATTCTGCTTGGTGGAATTTAATTTCTCTCAGCACCTCCTTGGACTTTGGTTTGGTTCTCAGTTTTTTCTCTCCTTGGTGTATTTTCTCCAGTATTTTGTCCTTCTTTCCTTTCCAGAGTTTTTTCTTAATTATATTCTGTTGTATCAGAAACCCTCTCATAACAGCTTTGCTTGCATCCCAAATCGTTCTTTTTTCAACTGTAGTATTCAGATTTATCTCAAAATAATCCTTTAATGTTTTTTGGGCCTTTTTCACAATCTCTTGATCTCTTAGTAGTGTGTCATTCATTCTCCATCTGAAGGAACCGGGTTGAGTTAATCTAAGTTCTATTTTCAAGGCGTTGTGGTCGGAGCATGTTTTTGGGCAGATTTCCACCTTTTTAGTCTTAGGTGCCAGCCCCCTGGAAGTCCAGATTTGGTCGATCCTTGACCAGGACAGGTGGGCCTCAGAGAAAAAAGTTCCTTCTTTACCTAGGGGGTTCTTTGTCCTCCATATGTCGATCAAATCCAGATTGTCAGCCAATTCGAAAAAAGTTTTAGGCAGTCTGCCGTCTGATGTTAAGTTCTGGTTGTAAGACTTATCCATATGTGTAGACACCACTCCATTCATATCTCCCATCATTATGATGTTAGCATAATCCAGATAGTCCAGCAGCGTCTCATGCAGCTTCTTGAAAAATTCTAATTTCCCGTCATTTGGGGCATAAATTCCTAATATCAATATTTTTTCTCCTTGGGTTTGAATTTCAATTGCCAAAATTCTTCCTTGTTCATCCTTAAATAAAAATTTAGGTGTCAGGCTCTCCTTGGCATAAATCACCACTCCTCTTTTCTTTACTTTGTCAGACGAAATAAATTCTTGGCCTAGTCTTTTATTAACCAAAACCTTCCTGTGGAGCCTGGTCACATGGGTTTCTTGTAAGCAAATAATGTCCAATTGTTCTTTCTTCAATATGTGAAATAACCTCCTTCTTTTCTCCGGGGAATTTCCGCCATTTATATTCCAACTGAGTAGCCGCAGAGACATCCTGAACTATTCTGCCACACCTAGAGCGGTGTGTCTTCTTTCTCCTCTGGTTCCGAAGGTGCAGGTGTTGCTCCACCTGGGTTGAGTATAGGCCAATTAGCTGCTGCTTCTTTTTGGAGATCTTCTCCGTGGTCGTGCAGGAACTTTTGTAGGTCCTCTGGTGATCTTATTTTAACCTTCTTCTGTTTGTAAGTAAATGATAGCCCTTGTGGGAACTCCCACCTATAAGGAATTGTGTTGAGTCTCAGCAACTTAGCCAATTCTGAATAGGTGGCTCTCAAGTCCAATAACTGTTTAGGAATATCTCGGTAAATTTCCACCCTTTTCTCTTGTATCACAATTGAGTTTTTGAAATGTAGGCCTAGTATTTTGTCTCTCTCTTCCCTTGATCTCAAAGCTATTAAGCAGTCTCTGGACCTGTCTTTTCTTACTAATCTTCCCAACCGAAAAGCCGATACAATTTTGAAATCACTTTCTTCTTTTAAGTCCCAGAACTTTGTAAACTCTGTTGTCAAAAGTCCAATCAGATCTTCTTGTTCAATTTCTGGGACTGCCCTTAGCCTGAGGTAGGTCTCGCGATTTTTCAATTCCACCAACGAGAGATAGGTTTGTTGGTCCCCTATCTGTTTATGGAGAGGCTTGACTTCCGCTTTAACTTCCTCGACTTCTTTTTTAGCTGATGTTGCAATTTGAGCGGCTTCCCCTGCCAGTTTACGATTCTCTTCTGTTGCTCCTTGCAATTTTTCAATTGCTAGGTTATGTTGGGAAACCTGATCTGTCAATTTCTGGATCGAGGATGTTGCTTGATCAATTTTTATTGATTGGTTATCAATTTTTTGATTTATTGCTGACAATTGTTCCAAAACTTGTTTCAGTATTCCCTCAGCTCCTCCTGCTGCCATATCTTCCTCTTCAGATCTTTCAGGCTTTTCGGTTTCTACTTTTTGTGTCGCAAGCACAGCTGGAACTGATAATCTACGTCCCTGAGTTAAAGTTGTTTGCAAAAGCTGTGCTTGCTTTTTTGCTTTCTCTTTCTCCTTAGCTTCTTTAGCTTTGGCTGCTCTTGTCTTTCCTGTGCCACTCATCAGTCAATGTTCAAGGTCAAATGTTGTAGTCCCATGGGAAAGGCAAGCCCAAAATTAAAAACAGTCTATTGAGAGAAGATAAACAGAAAAACTTTTCCCAGGCCTCTATATTCCCAATGTCCTCTAGGGGGAGTGCCACCAAAGTTTTAGTAAGAAGAAGATAACTTTTCCGCCATTAAAGTCCCTTTGTTCCAACTTTAAAAACAATTTTAAAGGCAAATTAGTTCCAGCACACTAAGAAAAAAGTCCTGCAGGGCACTTTTAAACATGTAACAAAGTTCCAGCAAGGTGCCTGCAATTGTATCCACTTCAGCTAAGTAAGCTCAAAATTACACTCTCCAGTTACAAAAGTATCTGGAAGTTTGCAACCGTTCCGCAGTTTAAACAACTTTACCCGGCCACCCGGGAATTTGGGGTTAGAATCTTCCCTTGCCCCTTGGGGGACCGCTCCAGGTCAAATTTATGCTGTATTTATTCTTTAAAAGGAAAATTCAAGTGTGCACGAAAGTCCCAGTTTAAAGCTTTAAAGCTTCCCTGTTCACAGCGCTTTCCGCTCTTTAGACCGTCTGCTTTGATCTTGAAAGCAGTGCCGGAAGACGGACTTCCTCTTTCTCGTCTCCCGTTTTTAGCCAAATTTTCCAAATTAATTTGTAGGATCTTGGGTCCTTACTCACGGGTTTGATGTTTCAGCCCGATGTTTCTTGGAAGAAAGGTCAGCGCTCATCCGTGACAGCCGCGCGGCTTCGCCTCCGCAGAAAGAGCGATGAACCCACAGCACCGCTCCCCCTCCTTCACTCCGGAGCCCCTTACGGGGTTCCTTTTGTGATTTCGGGGTCGCTCCAGGTGCCCGCCGGGTCCCACGGCCACGGACTCACTCTGCCCGTGGTTTATCTTGATGGGTTGCCGCTGCGCCGTCGCGAACAACCCTTTTCTGCGGTGCCCCTCTTCAGAGCTCGAAGAGGTCCGCCATCACGGTTTCGCGCCGCCTCCGGAAGTCCCCAGCCCCGCGCAATCTGGGAAATCCTCAGCCGCGTCATCCCCGGGCCAGCCAATCGGCTGGCCCAGGGGGTGTGGCTTGCCTCATTTAAGGCAAGCGCGGCCAGGAATCTCCCTCTTTGGCCGCTCAGCTGCGTTTGTTTCCCACCCACCCGCCCTTCAAGGTTCCTCTTTTTGACCTTGCTATGGACCTCGGTTGGTCGCCGTTAAGGGGCCTGGTAGGATTTTTTTCCACTTGGCAAATTGGCACCAGCCATTTGGTTTTTTGCCTACCTCGTAGCAAATCGTCACAACTTTCTCGGCTTTGGCAGTTAGGCATTGGTATGGGTATTGTTATGTAGATGTATTGGGGGGAGGAGCGCCATCACCTCCCCCAAATATATTGAAGGGTAGTCCGGTAAAGGATTCCAGGGGGCGTTGCCTCGTCCGAAGCCCATTATGGAGGTCAGGACCTAAAGCGCACCCTGAGCGGTGACCCAGGGGGAGTCCCTAGTTGAGGTATCAGCAGGGCTCCCCCTGCTGGTGTTAACCCTTCCCGGTCTTCAAGCAATCAGGCTGAAGCCGGATAGTCGATAGGACCAATGCCTAAGCCAATACCGCTCATCACCTGTAACCAATAAAGCTGTGGCCTAATTTTAGCCCATTAACCTAAATTACTGTGTCCTGTGTCTTTATTTCTACTGGTGGGAGGCGGGATCTCGCCACGCAAGTGCTGCCATGTTTATATGAAATTTTTTAATGTAATCTTATTGTTATGAGTTTCCCTGGGCTCCCTTTGCAGAGGAAGAGTGGGTTATAGCTTTTAAATAATAAACAAACAAGTCCACTGCAAAGTCGGAGCAATGCTAGAAATGATGGTGAAATAGCACATTGGTCCCCAGCCCCAAACATCATTAGTGGTTAGCAGTGAATAGAGATAGATATATCATAGGACATGAAACAAGCCAGCCCAGGAAAAAGCTTTACCACTTGATTCAGCTGACAATATACAGTGGTACCTCGGGTTCCAGACGCTTCAGGTTACAGACTCCGCTAACCCAGAAACAGTACCTTGGGTTAAGAACTTTGCTTCAGGATAAGAACAGAAATTGTGTGGCGGCAGCGCGGTGGCAGCAGGAGGCCCCATTAGCTAAAGTTACCACTCAGGTTAAGAACAGTTTCAGGTTAAGAACGGACCTCCGGAACAAATTAAGTTCTTAACCCGAGGTACCACTGTACATGCTGCAAGGGATGGAGTGCAGGCAGAGTCAAAGTGAAAGATTTTGAAGTGTTTGGCTTTGACCCTGCTACCAGTCACTTGCTGAGGTTGCCGCAGATTTCGACAGAAGCACATACACTTCCAACATTGGAAGGCAAAGCGTTGTCCCCATTTGAACAAACAGTGTATGGAAAGTCCATCTATCATAAGAGAAGGTTGTTGCTAGGATTGCAACCATAGGAGGGGGCCCAATATTTCAAACATCATTTCTCTGGCTTCTTCCCCCCCACTTCGGCATTCCTCCTTCACTCTTCTCTATTCCGTTTTTATTATGCAAGAGAGGGGGGGGAAATGGGGAGCGAAATTTCATATGGCAGCAAAAAAAACAAAAAAGAAACAAAGAGGGGAAAGCCATTTTGACAAGGTGGGTCAAAACCCATCAGTGGATCGTTGGAGCCTGCAATGAGTGATGCTTTGCGAGGCGGCAAGAAGCGGGCGACCCCTCGGCTTGCCGGCACGACTTCTGGAAAAGGACATGATTCTCCTGTTGGATCCTAGTAATAAAAGCAAAGCGAGAAGCACTTTTTCCGCTTTTCAGCTGGCACTTCAGTTCTTCAAAGGGTTTCCAGTGTCAGCCGCCTTCATCTTTCCATTAAAAAAAAGAAAGAAGAGGGAAAAACCCCACGCAGATCAAAGCTAAAAGCAACCTCCCCATCAAGAAACACTGAACCTAGGAATAGCCTCCCCTGCCAGCAGTGAAAATGGAATTTAACAGATATATTCACCTGGCTTTGTTTTTGTTTTTGTTTTGAATCCCTTGCTGTTCCACCCAGGCCCAGGGGCCAAATGTGGGGACCCGGACCTCTCTGTCTGGCCCCTCAGGACTGTCTCCAGGTCACACCTGCTCCCTCTGGGCCACACCCCTGACAGACTCTGCTTCCTTTGCATCCTCCAGGAGTGTTTTTGCTTTGGAATGCGCCCTTGAACAATGTTTCTAGCTTGCCTGGACAGAGGGTAAAGAGAGATGTGAGAGCCTGTGCAGAAACTAGTCTACAGTGGTACCTCAGGTTAAGTACTTAATTCGTTCCGGAGGTCCGTTCTTAACCTGAAACTGTTCTTAACCTGAAGCACCACTTTAGCTAATGGGGCCTCCTGCTGCCGCCGCGCCGCCGGACCACGGTTTCTGTTCTCATCCTGAAGCAAAGTTCTTAACCTGAAGCACTATTTCTGGGTTAGCAGAGTCTGTAACCTGAAGCGTATGTAACCTGAGGTACCACTGTACTGTACAAAGCCAAAGTTCAAAATTGTTGCTTCCCATTTGCCTCTGGCCCTGTCCAGCACTGGTATGTGGCCCTTGGGAAGTTGCCTGGAAGCCAATGTGGCCCTCGAGCTGGGAAAGACGTCCCCATCCCTGACCTAGGTGCTCAGGCCAAGTGCTCTCGGTGGTTTCCTGCGGACTTCTGCCTACCTCTCAAGACCTGGATGTAAAAAGTAGGTTTGGGTAAACAAAGTCTGCTTATTTGCCCAGTGCAATCTCTGAGCTGCCACTCAGAGCAGCTCCAAGCCAAGGAAAGGTTTAATGTTCTTTTTTTTTTTTTTTGTCTGCTACTGCTGGGAGAACACAAACCAATACACCGAAAGAGATCAGAGTGCCACCGGTCCCAGAGCTACTTCTCAAGGTTACACAGACAATTGTTGTACATTACCACACACATGAGCGGCCCCCGAGGCAGCTGCGTTGCCGGGTCTCAGCTCCCCGGCAGAGTCATTAACAGCCCGCATTACGGCAAATAATATTTCCTTCCTTTACGATTATCGTATCATCAAAATTTCAGGGCCGCACCAGGCCACTAATGGCTTCCTAAGAAGCATCAAATTTTAATCTCCTTCTTCCCTCCTCCTCCTCCTCCTCAGCAACCTGCTCACCCGCAAACTACTCTCCTTCCTCAGCTGCTCACATAAGGCTGGTAACTAATGCACTGGCTAATCTTAAGTAAGAAGCAGAGCAGTCCTCACCTCCAGATGCAGGAAGGAGAAGAGGAGTTGCGGAGGTCACATACTGCCAAACAGAATGAAATGCCTAACAGGGTATGATGGCCAATTAATTGGGTTCGTGTCTCTCTCCCCAACCTCTGGAACCGGAACTCGAGAGATACACTGCCCCTGAACATGGAAGTTTCATTTAGCTATCATAGTCAACAGACCGATCCATTGATAAGACCAGTCCTCCTCCAGGATCTGGCCTGAGATCACCACCATGTCATGTGCAGCGTTCAAAATTAGCCAGGCGCCAGGTGTGTTTCGCAACTGGCACCGGTCCAACTGTGACCACATGGAGATCTCTGTATGCTAGGCTGGCAACTGGGGAAAGCAAAATGTCACTTAGAGAAGGAACTGAAATATTGTCATTGAAGCTTGTTTTTATTATTATTATTATTATTATTATTATTATTATTATTATTAGTTGTTTTATTCGATGCTTTATGTGTTGTAAATGACGTTGAGATTTGTTCTTTAAACTATAAACCACTACAGAAATGAAATGGACAACAATAAATAAAGATGATGATGATGATAAAGTCCACTGCAAAACATAAACAAACAAACAAAAATGGCACCTAGACATTCCACTGTGGTGGCTGTAAGCCAGGCTTAAGGCGCCATTTGGCAATTAGATTATATACGGTATATACATATATATATACATATATATATATATATATATATATATATATATATATATGGTGTGTGTGTGTGTGTGTATATATATATATATATGTGTGTGTGTGTGTATATATATATATATATATATGGTGTGTATATATATATATATATATATATATATATATATATATATATATGGTGTGTATATATATATATATATATATATATATATATATATATATATGGTGTGTATATATATATATGTATATGTATATGTATATATATATATATATATATATATATGAGTTTCTAACACAGGGTGTGACAGTAAATTCCATTAAGTTAACTGTGAATTGTGTGAAGAATTTGTTTCTTTTGGTCATCCTGTTGCCAAGTAATGTCATCGCATGACTCCAAGTTCTAATGTAGTGGAAAGATGAAAGCTACTTTCTCAACACCACAAATAAATTGATAGAACTCTTATCATATCCACACTCGGGTTGTCTCCCCCCCCCCTTCTAAACTGAGAACACTTGAGGCTTCCCTCACAGGCAAGAGGCTCTAATCCGTTGCACCTTTTCCAGTTCTGTCTATCACAATATTTTTAAGGTGGGGCATTATTAGCGATCAAGCTTCACCAGAGAAGAAACATCTGCTGAACAAGGAAGCTTTATTCCACGTTAGGGTTGTCTCGAAGCCACAGTCCTCAAAGTAGGTTAGCATCCCTAAGGGAAGTCTATTCCAACCTGGTGCCATTGAGATGAACTACAGCTCCCATCTCCCATGACCACTGGTCATGGTGGCTGAGGCTGATGGGTATTGGAGTCCAACAACATCTGGATGGCACCAGGCTGGGGAAGGACGCCCAATGAGATGTGGGCCATTCCTAGGGCCAAAACTGCATTAAGCAGCTCCTTCCTTGAGTCAGGCCTTCCTTGGTTGGGGCCCTGGATCTGGTGTTGGGAAAATGGAAGATGAGGGGGTAAGAGCAATTTCTGTCATGGTCCAGTTTACGGGCGGTCGAAGTCCTGGATGAGGATGTCGGGACCGGGGGCAAGATGGCGGGGTGGGAGCAGGAACGAGAGTCTGGAAGCCGGGAGTCAAGAAGCCAAGGGTCCGAGGGTCAGGAAACAAGGAGTCAAGAAGCCAAACGCAGCAAGGCAAGAAGCGTGTTGCTGTGTCAAAGAGCCAAAGGGAAATGCTGACCTTATATCCCTTCCCGGCTCTTGCTACCAGGTGCTGTGAGTTACCAATCGGCCTCACCTGTGCCGCTGCGCCTTGCCTCTCCAGAGCAAACTTAGGAAAGCCCCAATCCTGCGAAGCCCTACCGGTCACAGGGCCTGGCTCCTGCATGCACTCCTGACAGATTTCTATGCAAGGACTTTTTTTAAGCAGGGGAGGAGGAAACAGGAAATTCTGTTTGTGCTCATCCCATACTTTGAAATACTTATTTGGTGGAAGGAAATAAAAGAGGAGTCTATCACAATGTGCCCTTTAATCGCCCAGCTTGCCTGTCAGCTGGAGGTTGAGCCACTGAGGGCACTCCAGTTGAGACCCACCTCTGAGCCGCAATGCCATCAGCTCCGTGACATATTATCCTCCTGATAAACATTGCATTCCACTGTGGATAATTAGCAATCGGCTTTAATCAATAAGTTATTTTTGCCCTAGGTAATTAATAATTACGTGCTGCGGCTTGCCTCGACAATAATTAAACTTTCGGTGTTCCTTCCCCGATTGGCATTCTGGCATGTATATAACAACTGCGGGTAATCAAACTTTTTTTTTTTCTTTTTACTTCTACACAGGCGGAGCCATTAGGACAGTGGTTCTCTGGCTTTGAGTATTTTTTTGGTTTGGTTTCTCTTTCATTCTTCTTCTCCCCCCTTTGCTTCTCAAGCTCTTATCGACCAGCCTTTCTTTAGCTGAATCGATCATGCAACAAAAGACGGATGTCAGCTCAGATCTTCGTAGGAAGATGCCAAGCTATTGTACCCCCGCTCAGCTTCCAAAACTCAGACCATAAGCTTCTGAAGAGAGCTCCCCCAACTGGAACCTGCCAATACAAATCAGACAAAGGGAAAACAGCGGAACTAGCTATACAGGATAGTGTGGTGTATTGACTTGATGCGACTATTTCTTATCATGAGGAAAAGCTATACTTTTACAACATTAGTAGTATATATTAGTAGCAGTGTATATTAGTGAAGTGATGTTGAATTCATGCCCGACATGCAAGCTTCTCGTAGGCATCTGATTTGTCAAGGATGCTGGACAAGACAGGACTGATCCAGCAGCCTCTTCTTCTGTTTATACAGTCGTACCTCAGGTTACAGATGCTTCAGGTTACATATGCTTCAGGTTACAGACTCCACTAACCCAGAAATAGTACCTCAGGTTAAGAACTTTGCTTCAGGATGAGAACAGAAATCGTGTGGCAGCAGCGCAAGGCCCCATTAGCTAAAGTGGTACCTCAGGTTAAGAACATTTTCAGGTTCCAGAACGAATTAAGTTCTTAACCCAAGGTACCACTGTACATTCTTATACAACAGAGCTTCCCAAACTTGGGTCTCCAGCTGTTTTTGGACTACAGTTCCCATCATCCCCGACCACTGATCCTGCTAGCTAGGGATGATGGGAGTTGTAGTCCAAAAACAGCTAGAGACCCAAGTTTGGGAAACTCTGTAATACAACATGCTTACATTTAGTCGACATTAGTGGTTATATAAAGCACTGGACTACCCATGGACTATTCTTTCCAACGTCTTACCTCCACACCCCAAACACACCATCAAAAAGAGACATGGGTTGGATCACATCGTTGGCTGTATTTTCCTCAAGCTCTTAGTCAGCGTATTTGTGGACTTCCAATTGCAGAGGTGACCACACGAAAGAGATAAGTGCAGGGAGTTTAAAAGGTGGCCTGAGTTTGACTCAGAAATGCAAACTTCTGAACTTAGGCATTTCATTAGCTAGATAAACAAGTGGTTTTAAGAACCGGCTACCCTCAAATCAAATTATCAAGTATAATTTGAGGTTCCCAGAACTACAGGCATGAGATAGGAGATTTGCCTTATTTCTCAGGTTATTTAAAAAAAAAAAAGAGGGGGGGGGACACAATATTAAATATCAATGCCAGTTTAAGTCTGCATTACCAACTGTTCATCAGAGGGCTATTTTACACATTACACCACACACAGGCAAATGTGGGTTTGTCACGAAGTGCACACTCCACAAGGAACTGTGGCCAATTGCAGCTCCCTGTTAAGTGTCACTGCATGAAATACGTGTCTGTTGCATCCACATGTATTATCATTATTAATTAATTAAGTACCTCTCTCACATGCAAAATTTGTGTGGGTCTTGAAAATGTATATCTCACGTGTCAAAGGCCACCACCACCCACCCACCCACAAGTGTGTAACATGGCACTTAATTTATATTTCCTGGGAAACTGACGGACCTAGCAGACACATGGCCAAGAATGCAGTGGTGAAGTGGATGAATTAACAAGTTTATGGAGAAGAGGAAGAGATAAAAATGTCCAAAGCAAGGCTTGAGCAAGATGTGAACAAAATGATCACGTTCAGCTTTGGGATGATGGATAGGGAGCATAGCAACATTTCTCAACTACATACAAGGCTATTATAAAGAGCAGCTGTCTCCATGGCCACCAGTGGGCTAGGATCCTAAACTCACATAAATGAATGGAATTGTTACAGTGAAACCCTGAGATTATAGTTAGGGAGAAATGCGTTCTTGAAGAACAGGATGTACAAAAACAAAACAAAACCAAGTTTTCGGGAAAAGTTATCGACTTTAATTATTCTGCCCAAGGAACAAAGTACATGACCTTCCTTCGTTACAATCAAAATGTAAACATAAAACGACTAGCAGCGTCACCACCTCTGCCTGCAGCCCATCCAAAAATGTTTAGCAGAATTCCATGTGGCAACCGGAAGAAGACGAAACAGGGAAGCAAGCAACTTACTCCAAAATGATCCTAGATTTAATCACCCCCATCTGGCTGTGCACACATAGCACAAATTAGCTGTTTGGGGAGGGGAGAGTCTCTCTGAAATAATTGATCAGCACTGTTGCAGGTTTTCCGACTAACCATACAGCTGGATTCAGTCAGGAATCACAAACAAAACACCTGCATGCATATATAGCTCCTCAACCATGAATGGGTAAGTGCGCAGAACTTAACTAGCTGGATTTGAATGGCTTTTTTGATGCTACAGTCCTAGCTCCCCAGTGAGGGCACTACAGAAATGCATGGCCGTCCTTATATCAGAAGAAGGGCTGATGTGTGGACATTGATAGTAACACAAGGAGTGGATATTGCTTTCAAAGCACTAATTTTTACATCTGCTTTGAGAATGTAAGGGCCTAACAATACATTATGAGAAATGCCTAGCTACTGCCCGCTCGCATCTCCCTCTTGCTTTCTGGTAAGAAAGCCAAGTGCAGCCTTGCATGGAAGTCCACAAAGACTACCAACCAAAAGCATTTTACTGCTCCTTCTGAACCACAATTGATGGCATACTAAAGTTCAAGGCAGTGGCAGATAATTTAGTTCTATTCTGGTTCAGAGAAACTACCCTGGCGACTGGCTATTTACAACCCTGGTCCAGTAAAGGAAATGCATGACCTCTTTGCGTTCGGTATTTCCTTTATCCTTGCAAACAGCAACCAATTGATATTATGTCACCTGTTTCGCTAAATGCATGGGCCATGGGGAAAGACACAGGTTGACAGCGGTGCCTCATAATGTCTAGTTTGCAATCCTGTACAATGAGTTCAATGAAATTTTCTCCCAGGTAAGTGTGTCTAGCAGGGTGAGCCAATGTGGTGCTCTCCAAATATTACTGGACATCAAACTTCCTTCAGCACCAGCCAGTAATATCCGATGAGCAAAGTAGTACCAAGTTGGCTATCGCTGGTGTATAAGATTGCACCATAAGTCTCCAAATAATTCAAGAATCTAATAGTAAAAGTACAATATTTTAGACCACAGCTTTTTTTTACTAGGTTATCCTTACTGCTGCCTCCTTTTTTGCCCATCTCTTCTGCATATTTTAAGTGTGTGGGGTTTTTTAATTGCAGGAAACATACCATGAAATGGTACTGCATTACAGTTACGAAACCCGATTCATTCAACAGTCAACAAGAAATTCAAGTGGATAACCTTGTGCTAATTCTCCTTCCCTTGGCCGACACACACACACACACACACACACACACACACAGTATTTCAGTGAAACACACACTACGGTTTTTTAAACAAAGACAAGAGAGGCAGGAGTTTACGAAATAAATTGGGGAAAGTTCATAACGCAGGCCGTAATAGCTTCTGATGCCTGAGAGCAAACACAATGCAAGGGAGCCCAGGAGACAGAAACTCGGAGACAAGGAGAAGAGGAACTCGGCGAGCGCAAGTGAATCAATCAAAGAGACCGTCACAGTTTCTGACACAGGGGCCCTTCTGGATAATATACTGCGAGTTTATCTGTTATGTTCTGGACTTAATTACTGAGAAATTATAGGCTAGGTGCAAAGAAGAGGCAGCATTAAGAGCCAGGGGCACTGAGAAGGCTTTGGCTTCGTCAGCTGCTGGAAACAATGGCTATAAATTCAGAGGAGAGAGAGAGAGAATACATTGTGATATGCACCTTGGATATTAGGTACCTGAAGGAAAGAGTCGCAGGCTCCTCCACAGTCACAAATGCTGCCTCACTGCTTGGGCAATGTTTCCAAAGACATAGTGCCACCCCTGGAGCAAAGGGACAGATGTTAAGGGTCAGGCTAGAAAGCTTCCTGACTTGAATGCAGGAATACAGTGGTACCTCATGTTACAGACGCTTCAGGTTACAGACTCCGCTAACCCAGAAATATTACCTTGGGTTAAGAACTTTGCTTCAGGATGAGAACAGAAATCATGCAGTGGCGGCGCAGCGGCAACGGGAGGCCCCATTAGCTAAAGTTCAGGTTAAGAACAGAACGAATTAAGTTCTTAACCCGAGGTACCACTGTATGTGAACCATTACTCCGTGCCGGGGGGTGGTGGTGGTTTACTCCCCATCCTGGAATGGACCCACTGGCACCCCAGTGTTCTAAGAGGGTTTCTGGCACCGATAATGAGGTACTCATTGGCCACGGTGCTGATAATGCCAAGGTTGCAGGTTCGATCCCCACATGGGACAAGCTGCATGTTCCTGCATTCTTGACTAGATGATCCTCTACGATTCTACGTCGCTGGAACAGGACTAGATTCCCACATTTGCCACTGAACTGTGGATGCAGTTTTATTTTCACCTCTAGCTAGTCTCTCTCTCACATTTAGCCTGTCAAGCCCTTTCAAAGCAAGGCTGCCTTTCACTCTGTGCATCTGTGCAGCAAACAACATGTGCGACAAAAATGGTTTTGACCTCGACATCAGCGTCACTAAATGTGGCGGTAAGTCTTGTCATTATGAACACAGATATTCCTTTCTCTGCAACCTAGAGGGGGCAGCATACACAGCTACTAGGCAAAGAACACTTCCTCCTCTTGAAGATTTGGTGTGCCTCCTGAAGATTTTGTTAAGCTTTCTACCAAACCAGTGCTACGTGTGCCGACGACTAGACATTTGCTAATCATCACATGGCTCCCACATCCTCAGACCTAGAAACTGAGTTCCCCAGCCCTGGTCCCCAAGCCCCTTTTGCAAGCAAACAGTATGCTCTACCGCTAACCTACGATCCATCTCTGTAGGTGTCACAGAGCCTGCTGGTCAGTCATCACACAGTTCAAACTTGGAGTTAACTCTTTATTAGCAAAAGCACGATCTCCACATACTTGGCAGAGAGTCAAGCCTAAGGAGCACAGCAGCTCATTCCTGGTGGTCTTGCTCCATGAAAAACCAGTTGGTGGGATTGGAAGTCTCTGCCTTCCTCCCCACAGCCATCTAAGTCCCCTCCCCTCCAGGGCTTTTCCCAAGCAATCGGAGACTGTGTCTGGGCATCTCCAACCTCTCTTCATGCCTCTCTTGATTCTGGGAGAAAGAGGGGAGGGGAGCTTGTCGCAGCTGGAAGGAGAGACACCCAAGACTCTTCATCAGCCTGACTCATCTCTGCCTCCTCCCACTTGACAGCACTTTCCCAGCTCACTAAGCTCTGTTGACCCTTCAGCTTTTGACACATCCTCTTCCCGGTCTTCTTTCTCTTCTTCTCCCCCCTCTTGACCACCCACCGTTGTCCTGCCACCACTCCCCAGGCTCTGAGCCTTCTTCCCTTAGTGGTTCCCCAACTCCTTCCTCCTACCATTCCTCTACGTCCAACCAGTCCTGACAGTAGGCCAGTGTGCACTTCACGGAAAGCAATGTAGTGCAAATGACCACACCCATATGTGCATTTCGTTTAGGCCTTGCAACAGGGAACATAAGAAGCTGCCTTACATCAGGTCAGACTATATTTCCCATCTTCCCAATGCTGTCTACTCAGATAGCAGCTCCCAAAGGGTCTCAGGCAGAAAAGGGTCTTCTCCCATCATCTGCTTCCTGGTCCTTTACAAACTGGAGATTTAGTGTTCCCAACTGACCAGAAAAACATGGGGCAAACTTACGTTGTGCTCCTGTGATTTTTCTTTAAGTCGACTGACTGTTGTGTCAGCAAGTCAAGCTTCCCATGACATAAGCATTGCAACCTGCCAATGACTGCAGCTCATAGGAGTAGGACACACACATATACATATACATATACATATACATATACACATACATATACGTATACACGCTGGCAACCCTATTGTCACATAACATTATCCTATAGAGCCTCAGTGGCGTTATCCACCTATTGAAGTTAGCTGTTAAGACTGACATTCTTTTAGTTCCTGCTTTGGCACAAAGTGCCCCAGACTTTTAAAGGCAAGATTGGACGAGCATCACTATGCATTTTGACAGATGCACCTCATCCCTAGGGGTCACTGGGGAATGGGGTGGCGAAGAAATGCAGAAGATATAGAAGCTGCCCACCGTACTTGTGCTTGCACAATGTATCAAGTAGCGGTTTAATAAATTTGGGTAATTTTTTTAAAATATTGCATTCAGCCCACAGTAATCATGGAAGATGCCAATACCACAAGCCTAATGTGCGGTATTAAGAAACCCTTTTGCATCCCCAAAGTCTACTATAAAAAGAAAGCACTTTTCCCCTCTTCCTTGGCATCATCACACATCCCTCCTCTTGCTCTTTCAGGTAGTTTAGAGTTTCCAAGAGCCTACATTGGCTGGTGCATCCAGATCAATGCTCTCTGCCTAAAGAGGGAATCTATTTATGTATCACGTTCAGATAACAGAAGTGGCTGAAAATAGTCTGCACAGCACATAAGCATCCCGGAGGCAATTAGCTTATCGCATGGTCCGGCGCTGGCTTGTGGCACTCGCAGACCATGGCCTGTCATGAAAGGGTACTCGCCAACGACCTTTTTTCTAATGGCAAACTTTTCATTTGATTCACGTTAAGTGGGTTTAACACAGCCAGGTTCCAACAGCTCTGCAGAGAGGGGAAACTGGACGGGAGGAAATTGAGAATACTGGGTGCGAGGGAACGTTAAGATTTTAGCAACTGGTGGCTGAAGCAAACCAACTAAGCCCCAGAAGCTGACAAAAATGTGTTTAGCTGAAGGATATACTCTAGTTCAACCCAAAGAGGGCAAACATCTAAGTGTACTGTTTGAGGGAATAAATACAGTGTGTGGGGGGGTTGCCTCTTCCACCCAGAGATGATTACGCAGCATCCAAGCTGCAAATCCCACCAGCCCATTATACACATTTAGAGTCCTGCCACTCCCCCCCCCCCATCCACACAGCCAAGTGTGGGGGTTTTTTGCTCGGGAGCAGAAGTACAGGGTAGCAGTTATGTGCCCTTTGCATTAGCTTCCACAACACATCCTTTTGCTGCGGATGCTCTCCATTATAAGCAAGGCTTTGCCATCACCCGACTGCCAGCCTCGGGAGAAAATAAATCAAGTTGGACCCTGGAACTGCCGCCCATCTCGCCCCCACTTCATTTCCCTCAGCAGCCCCAAGGAGCTATCGCCAGCCTCCATGGGTTCAGCCGGCCATTGCATCCTGCCTCTTGACCATAAATCTCTCCTGGCTGGTATTGTTATCTTGACAGGTCAAGAGATAGAAAAGGAGGCGAGAGGAAGGTGCCTGGTGAGATATTATACAGGCGGGCTGTAAAACCTGTGCCAGTCATTTGCCGTTTGGATAACTAACCAAATATTGGATCAGCCCACGGATGGAGGAGGGGAAAGGGGAGTTTGGGAAGCTTCTGAAACTTTTTCAAGAGTCCTGAGACTGTGGTAAAAGAAAAAGAAAAAAGAGGAGGAAGGAAAGGAGAGAAAACGAACAGCTACAGGCAACAGGTAGATCAAGTAGGAACACTATTCTAGGGCAACTGATTGAATTCTCCAGACCACAACAAAACACCTCCCCAAACAGCCCTAGTTTTTAATCCTCTCAGCAACTTTTCCTTGTTGCTGTTGGTCTCCCATCATTCGCTTTTTTCTTCTTTGCAAATCGTCCAAAAACCGTCTGCTTTCTTTCATCAACGCCCCCCAATCTGTGAACCAGGGCGTTTAAAGGATTTTTTTAGTTTTTTGGACAAATTGGTGCTTTTATAACAACACAGAACGAGAAGAACGGCTGCTACGACAACCCAGCTTTTCCTGGGTTGCAGGAGGATTAACCCTTTCCGGAGGCATGGGAAAAGAATGGCATGTGGCGGCCATTGTCTTCAATCAGTCCCTCACTCTGCCCGCTTCTCCCCCCCCCCCGCGCCCCTCCCCGCCTCAGTTGGAATGCCAGGCGCGCGGGAATTTCGCTACGCCGGGCTGCTCTGGCCAATGAAGTCACACACATCAAACGAGGCTGGACGTGAAATGGCGGGGGGGGGGGGGGAGCTGAGAGGAGAGAATGAGGCGCTTTGGCGCCGGGACGACGCCGACGACACTTGACGGCTGCCCTACGGTCCCCGCTTCGCCTCTGCGCGCTTTGAAAAGCCTGCCCACCTGTAAGCAGCTTTGGAGAGAGAAGCCCTTATCGCGAGACAACAGGCTGTGCAAGAAAAGAGGTCACCCTCTCCATCTAGCCTTTAAAAAATAAAAGGCTGGCGCGCGAGAGGGAGCCTGGAGAAGTCGCCGTATTGTTATTATTTCCTCAGAGTCGCCGCACAATTCATTTCCCCCCTCAGCTTGAGGGAAGGTTTATTCTGGAAAAAAAAACACCCAAGGCAGTATTTTCTTTTGTGGTGACAGAGAGAGAAGGAGGGAGCTCTCTCTCTCCTCTTTCTTTTCTTTTAGGTCTGCCCCACGTGTTGCATTCTTCTCCCCCGGAAGTTCTCTGGGTATCCCAGGCAGCCTGCTTTGCACTGGGCTGTGCACGACACACACACGCAAAACGCACGCAGAAAGGGAGACACACGCAGCCCTCTCCAAGGAACATTCAAGCCTTTTGGCAGCGCGAAGGAGAAGCCGGATTCACCGGCGGCCAGCCCGCGCTTGGAGAGAGGCCGGCGGTGCTTTGGGGAAACCTCGCCCCGCAGGCTTCTTCCTGGGCGCGCAACCCAGACGGGCGCGCATTCCGATCCTTTGCGTTTTTAAAAGAAACGGCTGCGCTCGAAGGCAAGCCCCACCGGACTTGTCTTGGGGCTGAAAGCTCGTTTCTCTCCCACTTGCTAGGGATCGAGCCCCACTTCTTAAATGAGCAGGATCGAGTTAGGATCGCGCTGTGAATTCTGCCGCCGCCGCCCCCAGCAGAGAATACAGAAAGTGCCCTTCAACAGGAGGCCCTCCTCCTTTCCCCCCTCCTCTTTAAAGCCTTTCTTTTTATCTCCCTCAAATCTCCAGCGCCTGCCTGCCTCTCCTCGTCTCCGACTCCCTCCTTCCCACTCCGCTTTGATCTCTTGATTACTTTTGAACAGGCATTTCAGTCCCGCAAACCGACCAGACGTAAACTTCTCCAAAGCCGTGTCTCCCGGCATCCACAACAAAACAACCCCCCTCCCCGCCGCCGTCAACCTCCTCCTGACTACCCAAAGCACAAATCGGACCGAATTGAAGAAAAGGCTCCATCGCCCAACTAAGAAGAAAAAAGCCGTGGATTTCCCCCCTCTTTCTCTCTGCCAATCTCTTACCCCCCGCCGCCCCTTCTCATTTAACAGACTCTCCTTAGCCTACGGCTGAGTTGTTCAACTTCCATCAGCCGAAAAAAGTCGTGCACAACCCTCAACGCGAAGTGCGGGTCTTGCTATCCAGCAGCTACTAGGAGCTAAATATCCAGATTTTGCCGCGCGCCCCTTTATCTCCGTTGCACCGTCCAGCGCCCCCCCCCCACCCCACACATGCAAGCCATTGAAGGCGTGCAGGGGGCTTCGTAAGCAACCCCCTCCTCGATTTACCTTGGGCTGTGGCTGCAGGGCTGCCCAGAAGCACGACGATCACGCAGCACATTATCTCCCAGCGTTTGCCAATCCCAGCCATGGTTACCAGAGAAGCTTTGCAAGGAAGAGAACTTCTGCTGGAGCGGGTTTTTTTTTTTTTTTTTTTGTTCTGTACTGTATCTAATATCCCTTATGCCTGCTGCCGGATCCCAGGAAGAACCGCGCAGGGGAGAGGGGATTCCCTCCGCTCTTCTTCCGTTTTGATAACGATCTTCTCGGCCAGACCTTAGAGAAAGCCACTTCGTCCTCCAGGGCGCATTGAAAAAGCAAACAGGGAGGCAGCAATTATATCCAATTGAAACATCCCGCCCTAGGATCAACTCTTAAAAAAAAAGTCTAGGGGGGAACGGGGAATTGTGAAGTCCGCTGCAACGCAGCCACCACCTCCATCCTCCAGGGGGTTCGGCGGGCGAGGAAGCACAGAGAGAGTTTGGCAGGCAAGGCGCCCACTGGCGCGCCTCGTCGGAGTTCGGAGCTGTTGCAAATTCTTGCCCTCCTCCGCCGGGGTCGCAGCAGCAGCAACGCGGAAGGAGCGGACGGTGCTCGGCTCCCTGGATCTCGTGGAAGCTCAACAGGGTGGGGGGGGGGAGGAGGAGGAAACCTTTACGGGGGAGAAGAGATGGGGGTGGGGGGAGGTTTCCAGGAACTGCTCCGAGCTCCGGGCTTCTCAAAACATTACTTCAAGGCTACGGAGATCGATCCCTGCAAAGGCAACGATCGACTCGTGGAGTCACGAGAAGAAAGGGGGAGGGATCGACTCAGACTCAGACACGCAAATCCCAGACGGCGCGAAGTTTTCTCTCGGTAGGCACTGCGGCGGGCTTCAAAACGGGGGGAAAAGTTTCGCGGAGGGGGAGGGTGCGGACTGGGGTGGGGGTCCGGGGTTCTCTCCTCCCCGATTTCCCCCTCGCTCAGCTCGCCAGGCGAGCGGTCTTCTTCTCCATGGCCGGAGGCAGCGGCTTGCGTCTCTCTCTCTCCTGAACGTGTCCGCCTCCCACAGCACCCCCACCCACCCCAAGCGCCGGCTGAAAGGCGGAAGGCGAGCTGGCGGCGACGGGTCTCCAAGGGCAGCCGCGACGCGCCTCTCTTGCGGGGGGCACGCCGGCTCCTCCAGCGGCTCTGCTGCTGCTGCTGCTGCCGCCCTCCCGCTCCTCGGCTCGGCAGCAGCGGAGTGAGCCAAAGATCTGGCAGCAGTAGAGCCGCCAGCAGTAGCGGCGGCGGCGGCGGCAGCCTCAGCCCGGGGTAGGCGGAGAAAGAGGGAGGCCGGCAGCGCCACCTGGTGACCGACGCCGGCTCCCAGAGCGCCCGGTGCGCGCCAGGCAGGACTGGCGGCTGGCTGAGCGTAGCTCAACAGGGCGGCGTTGAAGGCTGGGCACGAAAAGCCTCCGCTCTGCGCGAACCGGAGGCCACAGCCTTCCTTTCCTCCGCCTTCGGGGATATGAGAAGCCCCCTCTGAAAAGACCCAGGCGCGGGCGCGACTTCTGTGCGCGGGAAGGGCGCGATCCTGAGAGGGATGCGCGCAGAAGATGTGCTGTGCCGGCATCCCTGCCTCCGGGGGTGGGTAGGTTAAGGTGTTGTTTTGGTTTGGTTTTAACACGGATCAAAAAAATATTCCGGATTTACTGTCTTTTGTAGACACCCCTGTCTGTGTCTCTCCCTGCCCCACCCCCTCCTCCCCCAGTTTCGCAAAATGGATCCAGAAACTCTTTCAGGGGAACACGCTGTTGCAAATGTTTTACACGCCTTTTACAACATGGACCTTGGGCATGTAGTTAAGTACAGTGGTACTTCGGGTTATATACGCTTCAGGTTACAGATGCTTCAGGTTACAGACTCCGCTAACCCAGAAATAGTACCTCGGGTCAAGAACTTTGCTTCAGGATGAGAACAGAAATCACACAGTGGCAGCGCGGCGGCAGCGGGAGGCCCCATTAGCTAAAGTGGTGCTTCAGGTTAAGAACAGTTTCAGGTTAAGAACAGACCTCCAGAACAAATTAAGTTCTCAACCTGAGGGACCATTGTACTGGAATCGCAAGCCCTCATAACTGGAGACAGGGGTGACAACTTCAAATAGGGGGTCCCAAGTAAGATGTGGTACACACACATCATTTGAATGGCAATGCCCATCACCTGGCGAGGGGGGCAACCTTATCAAATATTTCATTGGGGGGGGTGAAGGACGCGAGTGGCGCTCTA
The DNA here is from genome assembly GCF_964270895.1 of Podarcis filfolensis. NCBI lineage: Eukaryota > Metazoa > Chordata > Lepidosauria > Squamata > Lacertidae > Podarcis > Podarcis filfolensis. The sequence continues at coordinate 97,499,683 of NC_139605.1, read as the reverse complement.
AACCACTGAGCCTCTTCGGCTTGACGATCAGAAGGTCGGCGGTTCGAATCCCCGCGACGGGGTGAGCTCCCGTTGCTCGGTCCCTGCTCCTGCCAACCTAGCAGTTCGAAAGCACGTCAAAGTGCAAATAGGTAAATAGGTACCGCTCCGGCGGGAAGGTAAACGCCGTTTCAGTGCGCTGCTCTGCTTCGCCAGAAGCGGCTTAGTCATGCTGGCCACATGACCCGGAAGCTGTACGCCGGCTCCCTTGGCCTGAAGCGAGATGAGCGCCGCAACCCCAGAGTCATCTGCAACTCGACTTAACAATCAGGGATCCTTTACCTTTTTAAAGGGACCTCAGCCCCTAGAAGTTGGCTTCTATGCTCTTGGAAGGAAATTGAGGGAACTGACCTTGGCCTGGCCTCAAAAGAAGCAGAAACGGCAAAGCAAACCTCATTGTCTGCATATCTTTTTACAGCAGGGAGAGGAACCTGTGGTCCTCCAGTTATCTTGGACTCCAGCTACTGGCTTCCCTGCTCACTGTCCATCCTGGGAGTTGTAGTCAAAGGAGCATGGGGCACTTCTATTGAGTCAGACAACTGAGCTACAGCCCTTCCTTCAGATTGAATGATAGTGAGACTGTCCTTAAGGGCATAGGAACCAGCCTTATGCCAAGTCAGACCAAGATCCCAACCGTAGGTCTCTTAGGTTTCAGGGACATCTGAAGAGACTGCAGATTCAATCTGGGATCTTCTGCATGCAAGCAAATGCTATAGCCCAAGGCTACAGGCTTCCCTTCCCTGGCGCAAAGGAAAGCTATTTGCAGAGTCAACCTACTTAAATCAGAACATGGAAAATCTACTCATCCCTTATGTGTGTTTTTTTAATTACTTGAGAGTGAAAAATACAGTTAAAGGCAGCAAGGAGGTTATTAGAAATAATGGTATAAATAGACTATTTTTTCACGATCTCTCTATCCAGTTCTATTTTTTGGAGAAAAGAGGTGCCAGAACTCACCGTGAACGCCTCCCTTGTTCTCTTATAATAGCAATGTCGCCCACCTGAGAGGTGCTGGAACTGAGTTCCAGTGAGTTCTGGCTGGGGAAAATAGCCCTGTCTCTATCATTGCTCAAAAACCCAACAAGCATAGCCCCCAAAATGCCAACATGGGGGGGGGGAGTCATAAAGTCAAAGTGAATCCCTTTCAAAACTGAAAGTTTTGCCTAGGTAAAGAGCATAGCGCAAACTTGGATAAATTATATGCAAGGCTACAATCAGGGAGGCTTTTGAAGAACAAATTGCTATATATATGTATTGCACCTCATCATACAAAAATTCTTTAAATACATCAGGAGCAGGAAGCCAGCCAGACAGGCAGTGAGCTCCTAGATGACAAAGACGTAACAGGAGCACTCAGGGAAGACAGGGAAATTGCTAAGGCATGTCAATGAATTCTTTACATCTGTCTTTACTGCAGAAGATGTTGGGTGAGATATCTACACCTGAACTTATTTTTTTTCCCAAGGCAATAAATCAGAACAGCGTCAAAGAAAAATGACAAAGTATTTTTAGAACTAATCTGCAAGCTAAATCGTAAGAAATCGCCAGGGCCAGATGGCACATTCCCCTGAAAGTTCTTTACTCAAATAGGAAACAGCAAAGTTATATATTATAAGTTAATCATATCTACTCATATACCACAAGACTGTAAGGTCTACGAACACTTTTCTTCTTCCTTTTTTTAAACACCCAGAAATCTTTTCAAACACCCTCCAACTTTAACCGAAAACCGCAATATGGGACCTGCTTTTGGTTGTTTCCAACTCTTTCCTCTTTTTAGGCGGGCCGGGTCTAAGAGAGAGAGTTTGGACAGGTGTGTTTTGTGATGCAGAAATGGATCCACCAGTTTCTTCCATTATGCAATAATCAAAAATAAAAGAGCTCTGGCCTCTTTTACACTTCTGGTTACACTTCCTTTCTCTGCCCCAAGTGGTTGTTTCTTCCTCTTCCTCTTCCTTTTCTTCTTCCTGTTTACCTAAGAGACAGGAAAAGATAGCAGTGTGTTTGTGCTACCCCACGCTAGATTGGGATGCAACCTAACTGCGAATTCCAACCCATTGGAAGACTAATGAAACAGGGAATTATTATCCCATGTTATTTGCACTCCTAAGATATTTTAAATCAACATTGTATTTGTTGTTTCATATTTGATATAGTTTTAAAGCTGGGACAGCCAGCCTGGTACCTTCTGCAGCTCCCATCACCCTTGACCATTGGCCATGCTGGCTGGGGCTGATGTTTATGGGAGGCCATGGCTGGCCATGGGTTCCCCACTCATTTTAAAGGAACACAAAAAAGTCATGAAAAGAGCATCCAATATAAAACTTTATTCCACCTATGCAATCTAGAGGTCTGTGCAGGGCCGGATTTAGGTTTGATGAGGCGCTAAGCTACTGAAGGTAAAAGGTAAAGGTTAATAATAATAATAATAATAATAATAATAATAATAATTTTTACCCTGCCCATCTGGCTGGGCTTCCCCAGCCACTCTGGGCAGCTTCCAACAAAATATTAAAATACAGTAATTCCTCAAGCATTAAAAGGTAAAGGACCCCTGACAATTAAGTCCAGTCGCGAACGACTCTGGGGTTGCGGCGCTCATCTTCCTTTACTGGCCGAGGGAGCCGACGTTTGTCTGCAGACAATTTTTCAAGGTCATGTGGCCAGCATGACTAAGCTGCTTCTGCTGAAACCAGAGCAGCACACAGAAACATCGTTTACCTTCCCGCCAGAGCAGTACCTATTTATCTACTTGCACTTTGACATACTTTCGAACTGCTAGGTTGGCAGGAGCTGGGACCGAGCAACGGGAGCTCACCCCGTTGCAGGGATTTGAACCACGACCTTCCGATTGGCAAGCCCTAGGCTCAGTGGTTTAGACCACAGCACCACCCGTGTCCCAACTGAAGGTAATGGGGCCCTTTATATGTCCAGCTGTCCTGTGTCAACAACAAATTGTTGCTGTTTTTTGTGTTGAATATATGCTATATGGTAATTTATGGACTTAATAGGACTTAAAGGGACTTAAAGCCATTTGCACTTGTTGCCGTGCAACCATTATGTAGGCACCCTATATATAGAAATGAGCAAACCAGTGATGTTTAAGGGAGCAGGCAGGGCCCCTTACTTGCATCATAGGAGCCTATACAACACAAAACACTGTTTCTGTATGTAGGCTTTGTTTCATTTGTTTTTCTCTTATATTTTGGAAATGTATATCTAGTTTTCCCGTTAAATATTTTGGGCCCCACTCTCTTGGGGGCCTAAGCTATAGCTTGTTTAGCTTATACGTAAATCCGGTACTGGGTCTGTATGCCATTCAAGTTCACTTCACTTCCTAAATTTTGGGTGGTAGCATTATCCATCTATCACATAAGACTTGCATTACACTTTACATCTCTGTATTAACCAAGCAATAACCAGCCTCTGTAGGGTTGCTAACTTTTAAGCCAACCACAGTAGTTGTGGGTTTTAACCAGTGCTGTTTTCCTAGAAAAAGAGGTGCCGGAACTCCCTTTTTCTCCTATAATGGCAATGGCGCCCTCTTGAGAAATGCTGGAACTGAGTTCCAGCGAGTTCTGCCTGAAAAAATGCCCTCGTTTGTTTTTGTATTTTATTAAGGGTTTTCTTGAACAGCAGTGATGATGTGCAAGGATTATCCGGTGACAACATTTCCCTCCTTGCTGTGAAAAGCTTCAGCTCCTTCTTTTTACACAAGACTGAAGGCACAAAAATAGGTGAGGCTATTTCTTGTTATTTACTGACAATAACTCTCCAGGTTTCAGGCATGGAAAACGGGGATTGAACCCAAGACCTTCTGCATGCAGATAATGTGTTTTTAGTATTGAGGAACAGCGCTTCCTCCTCAGTTCCAATTCTTCTTGATGGAAGAATTGTACTTGATGGAAGCTGTTCTCATATCCGGTGGCCTCCTCTCAATTCAAACAGAATAATAGGGTGTTCAAGCGAGTAGAAATGACAGGTAGGGTTTTCTCTGAGCAACAGCCAAAGCTAGAATGGCTACAACAAGGCTGTAGTCCTTTAGCCTGGGAGTTAGCACCCCCCCGTCTCAAGGGAATGAGAATGCCCCCTCCCCAAGTTAACATGTGACTTCTGTAAAAAGTAAAAGCAAAACATATCTCAGCAACCTGGAAGATGGCAAGAAGAGCATGGATAGGAATGACCTGATGGACAAAACTTATTTTGGATGTTCAAAACTATCCAAAGCCCCCTACATAAGCTTGGTAATCGCAGGATAAGAGAACAGTTTGGTGTTGTTGTTTTTTATGCGATAAAATGTAGGAAACAAAAGGGGGAGAACAAAAGGAACAGTTTTCACAGTGCAGCATTGTAATGCATGATCTAAAAAGGGATCTGAGTAGGAACAGGTGTTGTAGATGTGTGTCTTTGAATGTGCAGTGGTACCTTGGGTTACATACGCTTCAGGTTACATACGCTTTAGGTTACAGACTCCGCTAACCCAGAAATAGTACCTCAGGTTAAGAACTTTGCTTCAGGATGAGAACAGAAATCGTGTTCCGGCAGTGCAGCGGCAGCAGGAGGCCCCATTAGCTAAAGTGGTGCTTCAAGTTAAGAACAGTTTCAGGTTAAGAACAGACCTCCGGAACGAATTAAGGTACCACTGTATCTTCTTCTGGTGGCAATGCCAAGTCATGCGGATGACACATGAGGCTGCACCCTGTGTACACAATTACTGTACTTGGGTGTAAGTTCCATTGAACTTGGCGGGACAATCTTCCAAGTAAACATGCGTAGCACTGGCTTTGTACATTGCAATCCTATACGAGCTCGCTTGCGATGAAGGTCCCCACTCCATTGCACATACTGGGACTCAGCTTCTGAATCAATATTCATCGGGTTGGGCCTGCATAGCAGTTATTCAAAGGGCTCGTTCACACATCCGCCTACAACCCTTACAGTGAGAACCTTTGCGATGGGAATAGGCAGCTGAATCGATAACCTGTCTATTGAAAAGCGCCAGAGATGGAACTTCTGTATTTGCGATGATCCACTCAAGCTTGCAGCTCATCACTTCATGCTGCGAGAATCAGTTAACGAACATGACACTTCTGTGAATCAAGCTATGAGACAACAATGGGTGCCTTAGAAGAGGACGGATGCATTTGGTAGAACAAGTTGGTTTCAAAGGCTGAATTCAGACTTGGCTCCTTCTGCATCCTAGTGCATTTGGATCAAGCTTATTCAGTACAGTGGTACCTCGGGTTAAGAACTTAATTCGTTCCGGAGATCCGTTCTTAATCTGAAACTTCTTAACCTGAAGCACCACTTTAGCTAATGGGGCCTTCTGCTGCCACCACGCCACCATCACACAATTTCTGTTCTCATCCTGAAGCAAAGTTCTTAACCCGAGGTACTATTTCTGGGTTAGCGGAGTCTGTAACTTGAAGCGTCTGTAACCTGAAGCGTCTGTAAACTGAGGTACCACTGCTTTTGTGAATATCTCAGTGACGTGCACGACACAGGCATTATTATTTCTTGGTATTATTCCAATGTATTGGTCACTTGGAAACATAAATACAGTGGTACCTCGGGTTAAGTACTTAATTCGTTCCGGAGGTCCGTTCTTAACCTGAAACTGTTCTTAACCTGAAGCACCACTTTAGCTAATGGGGCCTCCTGCTGCTGCTGCGCCGCTGGAGCACAATTTCTGTTCTTATCCTGAAGCAAAGTTCTTAACCTGAAGCTCTATTTCTGGGTTAGTGGATTCTGTAACCTGAAGCGTATGTAACCTGAAGCATATGTAACCCGAGGTACCACTGTAGTCTCTGAGCAACCGACAGTACTTGCCTACTAGGAGCCATTTCTATTCCCCCATCCCATGCCTTCAGCACAGCTGCACAGGAGAGCAAAAGGAAATGAGTTTTAATTTGAAACAGCTTTTCAAGCAGCCTTCCCGTCTGGTGGCCGCAGCGTAAGAAAATGCACTTAGCTTTTAAAAAGGACCCATGTCATGTGAAAAGATCAGGTCAAGGGACCGTTGCTGCATTGAAGCATTCAGGGCAACGATATCTGGAGCATACCATAGAAAGCTTTAGAAAGATCTCTCCTGGGTTACTAGGAAGAAGAATGGCAGATGAGATTGAGCTTTAATCACTTGGAAAAGGATATACATGGGACGAACAGCTACAAATGCACCTTCTCGCTGGGTGGGTGGGTGGGGGGTCGATAATCATCTTTTCAAAGATGATTTAAACCGAAAGGTATTTTGTGTGTAGGGTAAGCCTGAAATTGTGCATTTTCCAGGTCCTGATCATTATTATTATTTTGTCACTCACAAGTTTGGCAAATTCCTGCTAGTTTACACTGTTCAGTCCTTGGAAAGGAAGGAGAACATGGCCAAATGATAGGTGGAGATATGTCACAACGAAGGCCAGTTCAATAGCGGAATAGAGGTATGTCCACTCATTATGCAGGAGCAAATGAGTGATCAGGTGCAAAGTAATTATTCAATATCAATTAAACTGAATCAGTTTCACTTTTAAATCCTCACCTGAAAACATCAGGAGACAGGATCTACCCCCCACCCCTGCAATAGCCTTGCTTCTCTCCCTTTACAAGCAACCTGAAGCTTTTCCTCCTTCTTCTCCCTCTGATAAGAAGAAGGAAAAGCTTCAGGTGATATGAGGGACGCAGGTGGCGCTGTGGGTTAAACCACTGAGCCTAGGGCTTGCCGATCAGAAGGTTGGCGGTTCGAATCTCCGCGACGGGGTGAGCTCCCATTGCTCGGTCCCTGCTCCTGCCAACCTAGCAGTTTGAAAGCACGTCAAAGTGCAAGTAGATAAATAGGTACCGCTCAGGCGGGAAGGTAAACGGCAGTTCCATGTGCTGCTCTGGTTCGCCAGAAACGGCTTAGTCACGCTGGCCACATGACCCAGAAGCTGTACGCCGGCTCCCTCGGCCAATAAAGCGAGATGAGCGCCGCAACCCCAGAGTCGGTCACGACTGGACCTAATGGTCAGGGATCCCTTTATCCCTGTGATGCCAGGAACATCTTTGCCTCACGTTTGAAGTGATCCTCGGACATGGACATTAGCAGGATATAAAAGGGATCTCCCTGTAGCTCCAGAACATATACACATGTGGCTCAGTTGGATCCTCGTTAGAGTTCTCTTTAGCACCCAGCTGTTAACGAGCGGAATTGTTTGAAAAGATGAGACGAGAAAAGCATGAAAACCCATAATGAGAGTTCGGTTTTTCGTTGACCCACAGCCCTCTTCTGTCTCATGTGGTGCACGGGCTGATTCAGAGCTATTTGCAGATGTCCTCGCCTGTTATTTCACATCTTTGTTCTGAGGGTGTGTTGCAAATTACTCCCAAAAATACTCGGTTTGGGTTTGCATTTATTTCTGCCCAAAACCCACATACAAGGGACAGGAAAGGGAACAGAGAGTTAACTTGGAAAGGCGACACTTCTCCTCAAAAACCGCACACTCGTCCTCCTGGCAGTTTGAGAGTATTTGAAGGCAGGAGAATTTCCAAACAAGGATTTCTCCTCCCAGCCCTAGCCTCCTGCTGCCCTATTAACCCCCCAGCTCCTTGCTCAGGAAACAGCTTTAGCAATCGCCTTCCAGCATCCACCATATTGCAGCTGGAGCTGCCACATCCCCAGTGATAATTGCATGTTGAATCTGATTTAATTACCCTGGGAGGTTCCAAGAAGCCCCTGGGAGAATCAGCGCTAAAGAGAGAGTGGGGATGAAAAACGACTTCTGTCATTCTGATCAGAAATAGTTATTGGTGAAACTCATCAGTGTCCTCCGATGTAATGCCCTCTTGTGACAGAGACGTACTTTGCTTCTGATGTTGTTAATAATTTGTTTCTCTTAGCAATAAGGAAAGTCAGAGTTGAAATGAATAAATAAATAAATATCCTCCCCTCTCTTTCCCCTCAGATCGCCTATTTTCCTTGCAAGAAATAACGCAAGAACTGTGAAAATGCAGATTTCCAATAACCATTATTTGGCCATGGAAGCTGGTCAAGTCCCTTCCTGGACTTAAGGAATTAGAGGTTCCTTTCCCTTGTTTAAGTAGTGCTGGATATTAAGTAGTGCTAGCATTGCTGGCTAGCATCCACTGTGTCCACTGTATGACTTTTCCAGTCCAAACATTTTTCTTTCCCATCTGACTCCCTATGCTCTGAATGTACAGGAAGCTCTGCTTAAAATGAGAATCTGTGCTGTGCGCTTAAAAAAACCCATCTAATTTAACCCGTTGCATCATACTGGAATTGGGCCTAATTGTGCAGGGAGGCGATTATCTTCCGTTCCTGCCTTAGGCCATGGTGCAAGACCCTCCAAGTGTCCCTATTTTCCAGGGACAGTCCCGGATGTGCAGAAGCCATCCTGGATTCTGATTTGATCCAAGAATGTCCAGCTTTTCCTCAGGATGTCCCTATTTCCATTGGAGAAATGTTGGAGGGTATGGGGTTATCCAACCCCCAAGCCATCTGAAGGCAGCCCTGTATAGGGATGTTTAATTTTTATTATGTTTTTATATGTGTTGGAAGCTGCCCAGAGTGCAGTCAGATGAGTGGGGTATAAATAGCAAAAAAGTGAGAGGTTTTTTTTTGGGGGGGTGTTATTGGGTTCTTGTTTTTATTTTGATGATGGATTTTGTGGTTTTATATTTTGATTTTATTCTGTAAACAACCGTGTGGTATAGGGCGGAATAATAATAATAATAATAATAATAATAATAATAATAATAATAATAATAGAATAGGATGTCCCTATTATTATTTTTTATAGAAATGTTGGAGGATATGTGGTGCAGTTAGATAATTTTAAACTTGACTTAAATTTACAATCTGGTACTCCAACAGATGGTATGTGTATTCCTTCACTTATTTCAAAATATGAATAGCCAGCTGCACTGTGTTTGGTGGCCATGTTGCTCGGGGGGGCCATGAACTTCTGCTCTAGTGTCTTATTGTAGGTGGAACCACCAGCCCCAGACATACAGCATTTTCCCTCTGTGGCAGGGGATTCTGGAGCTCTGTCCCCAGACCTCTACGTGGGGCTTTGAGGGTGACCCTGAAGCTACAACTAATCCTGAATGTGGCAGCTGGACTGGTGACTGGGAGCGGCCGCCGAGACCATATAACACCGGTCCTGAAAGACCTACATTGGCTTCCAGTATGTTTCTGAGCACAATTCAAAGTGTTGGTGCTGACCTTTAAAGCCCCAAAGGAGCATCTCCAACTGCATCATTCAGCCCGGACACTGAGGTCCAGTGCCGAGGGCCTTCTGGCAGTTCCCTCACTGCGAGAAGTGAAGCTACAAAGAACCAGACAGCGGGCCTTCTCGGTAGTGGCACCTGCCCTGTGGAACGCCCTCCCATCAGATGTCAAGGAAATAAACAACTATCTGACTTTCAGAAGACATCTGAAGGCAGCCCTGTTTAGGGAAATTGTTAATATTTGATGTTTTATCATGTTTTTAATATTCTGTTGGGAGCCGCCCAGAGTGGCTGGGGTATAAATAAATATATCATCATCATCACCATCATCATCATCTTCAATTTTCTGTTTTGACCTTAATGGTCACAGTTTGAAGATTAATCAAACTGTCTAGAGGATCCATGAAACTCTTAATGTTGTTATACAGGCATATTATTTATTTGCGAGCAGAAACTGCTGAGGAAGACAGCGCAGTTGAAATGCATCCAGCTATACAGGAATGATTTAATGTTTGTAGACGGATTTTATTGATACCTCATTATTAATAAAGTATATGAATTATATGCGTGTTTATAGAGCCTTTTTCCGGGGATGGTGCAGTGTGGTGTAATGCAGTGTTATTAAGAACTTTCTATTGTTGTAGTAGATGCTGTGCCCTTTTATTTTGGACCCTCCAAGGGTACTAGAGATAGAATGCCAAAATGTGAGTCCGGTTATGTTATATCTTTGTATAAATATATGTGTGTGTTTACTCCTCTCCTTCTTTTTCAACTCACTGAAAGTTTTTTTTATAGAAAGCACAGTGGGAAAGAAACAGGCAAAAATAACCAGGAAGGCTCAACAGGAGTAATTGTAGCTTTGTATCGAAAACAGGAGCAAAGCTGTCATTGTCAGGAGCACAGCCAAGCCAGTTCCCCAAAGGTTCTATTCATGGAAGCAACTTATGACGGAAGATTAATCCATGCAGAAGCAGAGAGAGAGAGTTGTTAAGTTGATGAGGGGACAGGAGAACAGAGTCTCAGGCTAGGGTTGCCATATTTGGAAGAGCAAAAATAGAGGATGCTATGACGGCCATTCAAAGTAGATAAATGCAATTTGTCTCAAGTTTTACCCCTGGAAAAGCGGACGCGTCCTAGAAAAAGAAGACACATGGCAACCCTAGATGAGCAAAAGCACCATTGTATGTACAAGTGGTAAAGGAAGGTCTCCTGCACTAATCCTGTGGCCATGCAAGAAGCCTCCCATGCAATAAGTAGGCATGGATGAGTTCTGCAGAGCACTCCCAATTTTTATTTGGACTTGACCGAAGAGCTTCAGAAAAGGGATTTTTTTAAAAAAAAAAAACCCACCCACCAAGAAGAACTTCAAAATAGAGGTTCAAGAAACAACCCTACTCTCCATCCCCACTAGCCCAGACATTTTCCCAAACTCTTCCCTTGCAAGCAGCAGGAGCAAAAGTGGTGTGTAGAGGGGCTTTCTTCAGTGCCCCACCTAAAATGGCAGCAGGTTGCAGGAGAACTCTATAATACCTGTTTTGATTTTTAACCAATACAGAATAAAATCTGGGGGCTTCTAATACCTTTCCTTTAATTAGGCTTCACAAACCTCCACGTTTTGATTCTGAGCCTGGCTCAGGAGAACTTCACCACCATCACTCGCAATCAATAACAAGGTTAAAGATAAAGGTAAAGGGACCCCTGACCATTAGGTCCAGTTGTGACCGACTCTGGGGTTGCGGCGCTCATCTCGCTTTATTGGCCGAGGGAGCCGGCATACAGCTTCTGGGTCATGTGGCCAGCATGACTAAGCCACTTCTGGCGAACCAGAGCAGCGCACGGAAACGCCGTTTACCTTCCCGCCCTATTTATCTACTTGAACTTTGACATGCTTTCGAACTGCTAGGTTGGCAGGAACAGGGACCGAGCAACAGGAGCTCACCCCGTTGCGGGATTCGAACCACCGACCTGATCGGCAAGTCCTAGGCTCTGTGGTTTAATCCACAGCGCCACCTGCATCCCTTAATAACAAGGTTACCCAATCATATATTTCTTGTGTATGCACAATTCAGCCTTCCCCAGCCTGGTTCCCTTCACGTGTTATTATTGAACCTGAACTTTCACGAGCCCCAGCCAGCATGGCCAATATTCAGTACTGCCATGTTATATTGTGTGAATCGGTGGTATATACTTTGTAAGTTAAAAAATGAAACAATGATGGGAACTCTAGTCCAGCAATTCTGGAAGACAGTAAGTTGGATAATACAGTGACATCTTTTATTATTATTTTTGGAGCCTCAAGTCTAAAATAAGAGTGGAGACCTCTGCAGGCATTATCAACTTTACTGTGATAAAAATAGCTTCTGTTTCAAGTCCTGCAATATTAATGGTGTTTAGTGAGTGTGAAAATGCAGACATAATATAACATTATATTTATAATGTTTGAAGTCGGTTTTGGAAATTCACTTAGTAGAACATAATGTTTCCTAGAAACATAAAGAGAGTGGATATTTTACAGCACAATCACTGGCTTTGAATGTTCACTAGTGCCGTGACTCTTACCTCCCAAATGCAACCCTTCTCTAATATCCAAGACTGCCACCTGCTTCTGAATTTTGCAAAGATTCCTTCAGTTTAGTGATCTTCACAGCCAACTACCAGCCTCATTCCTCTATACATCCTAGGTGTATTTCAGCTGCCTAATAGCAACAGAAGCCTCTGCTTCCCACCCCCGCCCCCCATTCCACTGATCAAGAGCTATAAGAATCCAGAAAGCCAACGATGGTCAGGTTTCTGTGAAAACTCACTATCAACTCCAACAAAGCATTCGTGGATCAAAGCAGCAAATACCAAAGGAGATCACAATTTACTTCTTTGCTCCTTCTCACCATAGGCCTTAAAACACACACACACACAAATGGGGGAAAAAACCACCAGGCAATTAGAAAAAGAAATCAGATTTGAGTTCTTGACCAAAAGAAAAGGGAAAAGCAGTGGGGAGCAGCAAAATTTGAAAAACAAACAAAAAATAAATAAAACCCAGCAACAAAATATTCTTTTAAAAAGCCCAAACATGCTATATTGTCATTATGAGTTGCGCAAAGCTAACCTACCCTCTATTTACACTGGCTGGACAAGGACAAGACTGTGACTCAATCTTCTATGCCAGCATAACTCCCAAGTTATGACAGTGCAATGAAGTTACACTGTTGTCATTGGAACCTAGTTAGCGTAGGTTCTTAACATGTTGAGCTACAACTCCCATCACCCCTGACTACTTGTCATGCTGGTGGGACTGGTGGGTGTTAGAGACCCAACAGCAACGGAAGAATCAAAGGCTTTGCACGCCTAGCGTAAGTACTGTGCTGTCATAAGCACAAAGTTGTGAAGGGGAGAGCTGGAACTGGAGAGAGCAACAGGGAAGGAGCTAGCACATCTTCCCTTCCTCTGGGGTACATCTCCCACCAGATATAATAATAATAATAATAATAATAATAATAATAATAATAATAATAATAATAATTTATTTGTACCCCGCCCATCTGGGTGGCTTCCAACAAAGATTAAAAATACGTTAAAATGTCACACATTAAAAACTTCCCTGAACAGGGCTGCCTTCATATGTCTCCTAAATGTCAGGTAGTTGTTTATCTCTTTGCCATCTGATGGGAGGGCGTTCCACAGGGCGGGCGCCACTACCGAGAAGGCCCTCTGCCTGGTTCCCTGTAGCTTTGCTTCTCACAATGAGGGAACTGCCAGAAGGCCCATCTGCAACAACAAAACAGTTGTAAGTAAATACACTTCAGTTGGATTAAAGGAGAGGTTATCTGCTTCCACCCCACCTCAGTCCCCATGGGAGAATAAAATATCAATTAAGGGATCAACCCTGTCATAACACCAGCAATATCTGTTCGGCCATGGCCCCAATCTGGTGGAATGCTCTGTCACAAGAGACTAGGGCCCTGCAGGACTTGACATCTTTCCACAGGGCCTGCAAGACAAAGCTGTTCCACGAGGCCTTTGGCCAAGGCGCAGTCTGACCCCCTCCTTCTGTAAACCTCGTAGAACTCTAGCCCAATGGTTGCCATTAATTTGATTTTGAACTGATTTTAGAATGTATTTCAATTAATTGACTGTGATTTTATGTACCAGTAAACTGTGCTATTTTTACTGTTGTTAGCTGCTCTGAGCCCGGCTTTGGCTGAGGAGGGAGGGATATAAATAAATTATTATTATTATTATTATTATTATTATTATTATTATTATTATCATTATCATCATCATCTAAGCACAAAGGAAACGCAGCTCAACTACTGTATATGAAGATGCAGAGCAAGGGGCAATGTCACTTTGCTTCCATTTCTAAAGAACTAGGAACATGCAAGTGGGGAGTTTAGCTCAAGGACACTTTGAACAAAGGGAGCACTTCACACATACTAGAAATAGCCAAGGGGAACAGAAAAGATAGTAAGGTGGATGATTAACTCTTGTCTGCTCAGAAACCTTAAATGCATCTCTCCACAGACACCCAAGAGAAACTTCGAGTCCAGTTCAGCATCATTGTTTCATTAGAGAGGTGATGGCCCAAGCAAGGAGGAAATCCAGTTTCTGGAAGACAGGAAGGTGAGGGAAGATCAGTGCCTTGCAGAGGGATCGAGGTATGGATTTCATGGCCATGGTTAGTGATCCTGCAGCTGAGACAGAGCACAGAAGTTGTTTCAGTAGTGTCCTGGATCAGATCTTTGTAGCCCAGGTTAGTTGTTATAGGTCCCAACTTTTGGTTGCTGCATCTGGCCAGTCAAAAGGCCAGTGCTTCTTCTGCAGATCTTGGCACATTGTAGGCCCCGGGTTTTCAAGCTGTGGCGATATCTCCCCGTGGCTCCTCCAATTCTCCAAGGAATCTGTGGAGTGGAGTGACAGAGGTATCTCCTTGGGGTTCAGTGGAGGAGATTCAAGCTCTGGTGCTTGCAGCTCCATATGGAGTGTACCAGGGAGCAGATCCACCTCGTTTTCAGAGGTGCCATCATCACTGGACTTCTGGTCTGGGGTCATAACCCCCTGCAGTTGGGGCTGCCAAGGTTAGTGATGGGGTTCACTAGGGAGGGAGAGGCCGTTCGCCATGGGTGACTGTTGCCCATTGGAACTGGTGGAGCAGATGGCAAGGCAGCTAACCATAGATGGAGCCAGAGTAGTTGCACCCTGTCATGAATGAGCCAGTGCCCAGGGAAGGTTTGCAGCCAGCTCCCAGGGAAGGGTTGCTGCCAAATGAAGAAAGCAGTCAGGAACAGAGAGGGTTAACTGCCATGCAGGATGAACATCAGCTAGTGCCAACTCCCCCACCCCTTGGAATGCCGGCTGATAAGGGAATGGCGGAGAGCAAGCGAGAACACAGTCAAAGCTCACCATAAGCACCCACTGGTGGGAAAGAGTTAAGAGACAGCCTCTCAGAGAATGGGGAAGAGGAGGGAGCTGACCCACTCACTCCAAGGTCTCGACGAATGGGAGGGCTGCAAGAGAGGAAGCAAAACAAAAGACGTATGAAGCGAAAGTTCAGTTGCTTCTGGTCTCGCCGGAAGCAGGCTTCAGAAAGATCATCTTGATTGATCATGGCGGAGGCTGTGTTAAAGCCGTCTGGAGTTATCTGTTTGTTTTAACAACAAATCATCCTTTTTAATTAACTGCACTCACTGTGTTATCAAGCTGGGGACTAGACTCCTGACACACCCTCACCCTTTAGCAACTGGACAACTCACAAGACATGTGTCATGGCCACCATCCACAGCATTAAAGACAAAATGTACTTCTGCAGCCCATTTAAAGAAAATATGCATAGAAATCAAATCCCTTAGAATACAATGGGACTTGTAGATAAGTGTGAAGGATTGAAGTGAGTAAGATCCAGCAATTATCAAGCAATTTACTTTAGCCAACAATCCACATTTTAAAATAAAGGAATGGAAGAGTGAGCCTGAATTTCTTATCCCATAAATCTTACCACCTTTGTAATAAAGGCATTTATTTAGGTTATTAACCCATTTTATCCCTAGAGTCTTGAGAGTAGGTGAGAATATTTTAAACATTGTAATAGGACAAAATGCACACTGTTCTTTTTTTCTTTCTTGATCTCTAGCGCCTGATAAACCAACACTCTGCTTTACAGATTGCAACCTCCTAATCCTAGACATGTACTCGGAAAGAAGTCTCACTGATCTAATTCAACTCTACAGATTTTTGCTGAGAATTATTTTAAATGCAAAGTGACACATGCATGGACATCTAACAGGTGGGAATTTGGAGCCTAAATTAGATATTTTAAAGAAGACGAAACAGCGAGACCATGAGTAGTATGAAAAACTATGACAAACAGTCTCAAACTTGGTAGTACAAAGTTCTCTGGCCCGATTTTGCTGATTTCATCCATAGAAGTTGCTGTTCATACGGATAGAAAAGAAGGCATAGCTACACTCTTTCAGTCCATCAAAGCAGCACTGACTTTTTCAGAACTGGTTGTATAGCCCTATAAAGCTGGAATTTACCCAGATCTGTCATTATTCTATTGTTCGAACCCATTTTCATCCCTGTTTTATTTTCAGCCAATAATGATTGATTTTCATCTGGTACAAGAGATTTTACACAAATTTAGCATATGTATACCATTCTGCAACCCCCCCAACATTTCTCCGATTAAAATAGGAATGACCTATCCAATAACAACAACAACAACAATAATAAAAAATACCCCACTCATCTGGGTTGCCCTAGCCACTATGAGCAGCTTCCAACATATAAAAAATTAAAATACTATTTTATTTTTTTTAAAGAAGCCACCTGAAGCATTTTGCCAAGTGCAATTTTTTTTAGTCACTTTAAATCCAGCCCTTGGTGTCATTCCTTTATTTACAACATGAGCAACACAGCAGACCCTCAAAGCTTGCAACCTGAGGGGACTTGGTGAGAGGGTATGGCTAAAACCCACTGAGATATGCTGTTCTCACATACAAGGAATGCTATTTTCAGGGTAAAAAAAAAATTAGGAATACTGGCTGTAAATCCTGGTTATATAAAAATCTGGCTTTTGAAAGTCTGGGTTGCCAACAAATATGAGGGTGGGGGGATGTGGCCTAGCTATTCCCCACCCCCCACCTGGGCCTGCAATTACCAGTTTTTTTATTTGTTCAGAAGCCAGGAATTCTGTCTGGTTGTTGTCATAATTTAAAGTTAGGGGGCAATGTCCATTTTGGTTTCCCCAAGTTTCTCATTGCTCCAATCTTAAATCCAGTCCTCTGCCTTCCTACATAAGCATGCAATTTATTTATTTTAAAGTCCTCGTGAAAATTCGTCAGCAGTTTCGTATGACAAAACATTTTAATATGCAGTTTTGTTTAATGTACAGATTTTGCAGAGCAATTTCCCTTAATATGATGCAAATTTTGTACTTTACTAATATATGCATTTATACGCACACTTTAACCTAGTATATACACTTTTTTGCTCGGCTGGAGAACTGCACTGCAAAATTCAGAGTAGTGCGAATTTTGAAGCATTGCTGTGTTCTTGTTTGGGCATTGCTTTGCAAAGTGAAGATTAGTTGGTTTGCCTTTAAATACGAATTGAATCAAATTTCTCCCCCATCCCTACTTAAGGATGAGGGAGTGCCTGTCCCAAGGTCATCTACTGAACTTTGTGGTTGAGTGACAACTGAGCAACATGGTATAGTGGCTGTGGCTGCTGTGACAATTGCTCTCACAGTCATATCCTTGTGCAGCCCGGCCCTTGACCTGTCCTTGGCTCCACCTAGTCACCAGGAAATTGTAAATAAAAATTGGTGAGCCTGTCTAGCTGTGTGGTACAGATAGCAAGTGGTACAGCTCCACTTGATACATCTCCAACTTGTTAAATCAGGGTGAAAATGAGTTTGGCAGGGGACTTGGGTATATCAACCCACAAACAACCCTCCCATCTCCCCTCACTTTGTTTTTCCCCCTCATGTGCAACTTTTTCTTTCTGTTTTTAAAGAAAACATTCCAGAGCTCAATCTTCTCTTGCAGTCAGCATGAAATTAAATGGCTGGGGAGATGTGGGGGAATAATGAGGCTTTGTCACACACACACACACACACACAGAGAGAGAGAGAGAGAGAGAGAGAGAGGTAAGCATGCCACAGTGCAGTTAGTACTGCTTTGGGAGAGAGAATTTGTGTTACATTGGAGACTTTTTGATTCACTCTCTTAATATTGGCATCATGAGGGGACAAAAGCAGGGACTACGGTTCTGCAGTAACAAGTCTGGGCTTTGTTCTAAGACATTTTACATTTCCTTTTTGTTTTTTTGTTTTTTTAACACTAAAGGGGCTGGTATAAGTAGCCTGAAATAGGTAGGCTGGAGCCAGGAATGAGGAAAAAAATATTTATTTTTTTCTGAGGGATCAATTTTTTAGGAGGATCAAATTTTTAGATGCCAGCCAGCCCAACTTAGAGAAAAGGAAGTAGTTCAGGTGCCCTCAATGACCTCCTCACACTTCTAATCTTGGCAACCAGAAGATTGACATTTTCCTAGCTCCAAGAGGTATAGCATGTAGTAGGAGAGGTTGCTAAGCTGAACTGGGATTGATATGGGGAAAATTGGCCACACAGAGAAATCTGATTATTTACAGTATATTCACAAGAAGGTGTGAGACCTTGTATATGAAACAGCAGATGTGGGGAACCTTTGACTCTCTAGATGTTGCTGAACTTCAACTCCCATCAGCTCCTGCAACCCTGGCCAATTGCTAAGGATGGTAGGAATTGTAGTTCCGCAACATCTGGAGTGCCAAGGGTTCCCACAGCTATACTATAGCATAGAATGTGCTCCCAAGTCTTACTTTGCAGTGCATCCATGTCTTGAAGTTGGAGCCAGTGTGGTGTAGTGGTTAAGAGCGGTAGTCTCGTAATCTGGGGAACTGGGTTCACTTCCCCGCTCCTCCACATGCAGCTGCTGGGTGACCTTGGGCCAGTCACACTGCTTTGAAGTCTCTCAGCCCCACTCACCTCACAGAGTGTTTGTTGTGGGGGAGGAAGGGAAAGGAGAATGTTAGCCGCTTTGAGACTCCTGAAGGGGAGTGAAAGGCAGGATATCAAATCCAAACTCTTCTTCTTCCATGTCTGATGGGAAATGCCTGATATCATATGACATATCTGACATTATACATTTTCAGATGACTGACAGGCAGACGACCTTGTCAAATGTGGCCTGTGCGGGCATTGGCCTGTTTTGGATCTGGTCCTCTGGCCAAAAGTCATTCCCCACCCTGTACACACCCATTTTTCCAGAATAGTTGTGGTCTTAACTTCTGCCAGGTGTGTTTACATGACCAGCTACCACAGTAGTTATTAACCGTGGTAGCAACTGTTGTGCTTGCATAGCGGGTCACTACAATGACCTACCCCCAGGCAAAAAGGGGCAATGGTCACAGTCAACACTCACATAGCTGATAGGCATTCATTTGTCTTGTATCAACCCAAGGGCTCTAGATTTCTGTCCTACAAAATCTACACATTCTACAGCCATGAAGTCCACACTTTAAATGCATTTTCTAAATACTTTAGTCGAGTTACAAACTTTAAGCATGTTCTTCAGAATTTCAAGAAAGTTCTCAAGAGGAAAATAAGGAAAAGTACAGGAAGAATGATGCTCGTGGAATATTCCTGGGCAAATGACCCTGGAGCAGTGGCTAAAATTCATAGGGATGGACAAATAACCTGACAGACAATGAAAAAGGCTTATCATGGACATTGTAAACCTCACTCAGATCTTCACTGGCTTCTGTTATTTACAACCAACGTCTTCACATCTTAAGCTTTTCTTTGTAGTCATGACAGATGGAAGCTTGTTTTATATATGAAAGTCAACACTCTCAGAATTCTACTGGCCTTCACACAGCTCATCAAAGTCCCACAGAACAGAGCAAAATGTAACAAAACAAAACAAAGCAAGTGGGAGAACACCTTTTATTTAGAACAACTGATCTTTAAAATGCTGGATGCAAGCTTTGATGCTCACAAAACTCTTCCTGTATGTTCAAGAAAATAACAGTGTGTGTGTGTAAGAGTTTTTGCGGTGTGGGGATTGCAGCCCTGGCCATATAAAGAAGGTGACAACTAACACATTCCAGTGTCTCAAAAAACCCTCAGATTTTATTTATTTGTTTGTGGCACAAAGCATAAAAATAGAATACGAAAATCAAAAGCTGTTAACACAACATCAGAATAAAAGCAGCAATGGAATAAATCAAGCATATGCCACCAGTGCCCTTGTCTTACTTTGGGTGATATCTAGCGCAAGCACCATCTATAACTGTAGCAGAAGGAAGCCGATAACTAGGACCTCTGGTGACCTCACTTCCAGGGATCTGCGCAACTCGCTCAGTCAAACACAGTGCCACCAGATAGGAATGGATGCAAGCTACTGGGGACTTGGCGAAGCTTTTGTCCTTGCTGAAGAAACCAGAGGGCTGCCAAGCACTTGAAAAGCCACATGGCATGGCTGTGGACTGTGTCTGACTTTATTGGGCAGAATGTCTTGAGATATGTTGCCTTGCTAGAGTATTCTAAGGAATTATATTCTTCTGTCCCCGAGGAAGTTGCCTACTGAAATGCTTCAGGCAACATTTTTTCTTACATGATGTATTTGAGCATCGTTTTGAGGTTCACCTCTCTCCCTTTTCGCTCTACTCTGTTTGGTGCTTCCCTCTTCTTTCATTGGCCACGACTTCAGCAAGCTGGTTTTAGTCCCTGGTATTGGTGTTTGGCCCTTAGAGACAAAGTGATCCTCATCTTCTTGCTGTGCTGAGGAAGCAGCACCAAGCCCAAGACAAGCTGCTGCTTGAGGCAGAGGAAAAGCAACACCCTGTCCTGTTCTGGTCTGATGATGGACCCCATGTGGCAAGGCTGGAGTTGCAGGACCATGGATAGCTCCACAAACTGGTGAGGCAATGTAGGAGATGTTTGGTTCCTCAGATTCAGGGTAAGATAGTCCCTGCAGTTGGAGAGGACCAGGGCTTTTTTTCAGCCGCAACTCACCGGAACTCAGTTCCGGAACTTCTCAGGTGAGTGCCATTTCCATTATAAGACAACAAGGGCAGCATTCATGGTGAGTTCCGGCACCTCTTTTTCTAGAAAAATAGCACTGGAGAGGACCAATACGTGGTCCAGAAAAGCATAATAATATCTCCAGGATTCTAGACCCACCTTGGACATGGGCGCGCACGCATGCGCATATACACAATCACTCCTTTTCAAACCTAAGCCAATCTGGGACAACTGACATAAGAAGGAGGCTAGCATTTAGTCTTGAGAGTATTAATCTCATTAATATACCACTCAAATATTGCTTTAAAAGTTGATGTTCATCACCACTCTCTCTTTGTAAAGAATTTCACTTCACTTCACATTACTTTGAGTTATTTCTAACTCAAAGTTAATAATTCGTTTCTATAATTAGGCATTATTACCCACGTTATTGGAGGTTATAAAGTCTTCTCTTCTTTTAGTTACTCTTCCAATAAATTAAATGCTTTGAGACGTTGGTGCTTAGGCTTCTTCCCAGCCAGACTCCCAGGTAAAATCAAACAAAACAAAATCAGGGCCTCCCTGGCAATAAAGGCAAATGGCTTAGCTGGCAGCCCTCTCTCTGTATTTGGAGCACAGGGTAAGGCACACCAACGAACAAGGCTGGGAGCAAAGCCATGTGGATCGCAGCATGACTTATGGCTCCCAAAGGAGACTCAAGATCATAAGGAACCACTGCCTCTCTACCTGGTGCAGTGGTACAAATGAGATCTTAGAAGATGGCCACAGGCATAGGGAATTGGCAGCCCCCAAGAGGTGTTTGGACTCTAGTTCCCAACAGCCCCAGCCAGCCTGGCCAGTGGCCAGAGATGGTGAGAGTTGGTGCCTGGCAACTTCTGGAGGACCACAGGCTCTCCACCCCAACACTTCACTGGAAGTAAGTCATAGAAACACCGGAAGCTGCTTTATCTAAACCAGCGGTTCTCAACCTGTGGGTCCCCAGATGTTGTTGGACTACAACTCCCATCATCCCTGACCACTGGTCATGCTGGCTAGGAATGATGGGAGTTGTAATCCAACAACATTTGGAGACCCACAGGTTGAGAAACACTGATCTAACCCATGGATAGGCAAACTAAGGCCCAGGACCGCATCTGGCCCAATTGCCTTCTAAATCCGGCCCACAGACGGTCTGGGAATCAGCATGTTTTTACATGAGTAGAATGTGTGCTTTTATTTAAAATGCATCTCTGGGTTATTTGTGGGGCCTGCCTGGTGTTTTTACATGAGTAGAATGTGTGCTTTTATTTAAAATGCATCTTGGGTTATTTGTGGGGCATAGGAATTCGTTCATCCCCCCCCCAAAAAAAAATATAGTCCAGCCCCCCACAAGGTCTGAGGGACAGTAGACCAGCCCCCTGCTGAAAAAGTTTGCTGACCCCTGATTCTAACCTATTATTGTTGACATTGACTGGCAGCAGCTCTCCAGAGGACTCTCCCACGTCCGCCTGGAAATGCTGGGGCTTAAAGCTGACCACTGAGCTATGGTCAGTCTCCTCATAAGCTTGTGGAAAAGGAAGAGTTTATAAACACATTGAGGCCACTTCACAGAGGCCTCTTTCATTGTTTTGCTTCACATTTGTATCTTGTGTGGCTTCTCACCACGTCAGGAGCTGGGGTCAGGCCTATGCCAGCAATTAAACAATAAAGCACCTGGTGTCTGTGAAGCTAAGTCTTTATTCAAAGAAACAAAATGGCTCGGTGCTAGTGGTCACAGCAACCCTTCTCCATAGGTCATGGCTCAATGAAGCAGTTGCAAAGAATGAAGGTACCTACCTTCCCACTGCTCCCCCAGCTCCTTCCCCAGCAGCCTAAGACTCCATCTTGTCTCTCGTTTCTCCACTCTCTTCATTTCTCTGCATGTTCTGGGAGACCAGCGGAGAGGGGAGCTGGTTGCAGAAAGAGGGGGAGGCTCCCAGGATTCTTCAGCAGCCTGCCTCATCTCTGTCTTCTGTCCTCCCTCCACTCCTGTCTCTGAGCCTGGACTGCTCTCTGCCACAGCCTCTTCCTGCTCACTAAACCCTGTTGCCTCTTCAGCTTCTGACAACTCCCAGTCTGTTCCCTCTTTTTCCTATGACCACTCATCGTCGTCCACCACCCATCCCCTGGCTCTGAGCCTTCTTCCCCCGGGAGTTCGCTTGGGGGTCCCCCACCTGGGGCCTCACACAACTCCTCTGCATCCAGCCAATGCCTGACACATACCCAGGATATGAGAATCCTCATGAGATAATGTAACTAATGAGACAGAGTGCAATTGCGGTTGTGTGATATTGAGAACAAAAACCAGCTGGGAAAATGGCTGTATCAGATGAGGAAATGCCTTTGACTGCAGCCTTACTCCACCTGAAGGCAAGCCGCTGAACTAATTGTTTCAAAAACCGACGCTTATGCTAAATAATTGAAGGCGTTTAAAAAATAATATATGACCATGGGGGTGGAGGCGGGGGTTGGGTGGAGAGAGTTGGGGAAGGCAAAAAAGGCAGCGGCAGCAGCATGTTTGAAAAGACATGTGAAATAAACAGGAGCACTTGGAAGCTGCCTTTTTTCTTTGCCACCCAGATCAGAGCTCTTCATCCCTGCTAGCTTCTATGCCAATTAAGCTTTACTCTTCAACCCTGAAATAAGGCCAGTCTGCAACCTACTGCACTTGGCAGATGGCTGTTTAATATGTCTCACCTAACTGTGTGGGGGAAATGTGATGAAAGCAACAGTGGCTGCCGTCGCTTTAAAGAAGTGTAGGATCTTGGAGCATGCGTAGGGTTGCCGTATTTCAAAAAGTAAAAACCAGGATTTTCCGGTTGACTCCCCCCGCGGACATCAATTCTGCCTTTGACAAAGAGGACAGGGGAGGGTCCTAGACCTCCAGTGATTTTGCAGAAGAAGACTGGGTTTCCGAAAGTGTAATTTGTACATACAGTGGTACCTTGGGTTAAGAACTTAATTCGTTCTGGAGGTCTGTTCTTAACCTGAAACTGTTCTTAACCAGAAGCACCACTTTAGCTAATGGGGCCTCCCGCTGCTGCCGCGCTGCCGGAGCACGATTTCTGTTCTCATCCTGAAGCAAAGTTCTTAACCCGAGGTAATATTTCTGGGTTAGCGGAGTCTGTAACCTGAAGCGTACGTAACCTGAAGCTTATGTAACCTGAAGCGTATGTAACCTGAGGTACCACTGTATAAACAGTTTCTTGTACATGAGGGGTGGGGAAAACATCTGGTCAGAAGTCTAGTCCTCTGTCGCATCTTGCCACCCTGTTATAACAAGGCTGCATCGGGGTGTAGGACACAGTTTTGTGGATGTGGCACTGTCCACGGAATTTGCTGCCTCCTGAATCTCAGCTCCCATTTTAAATAGCAAGGTTTCTACCTTTACGGCTGTGAAGAGCGGCTGAGGGAACCTTGGAAGACAGAGAGCAATTGCCAAATAAGATTTTGGGGGGATTAGAAGGTTCCTTGTACAGCTTCACCTCTTTCCTTGAGTTGCAGAATCAGAAGAGAATAAGGGAAGAAAGAGAAAGCACGCCATCTTGTACAATTTGCATAACTTAACACAAGGAGCAGCATCCAGTCATTCAAAATTTGGGTGACATTAGCAAGGACGTTTATACACAGTCCTATCATCATTGCATACTGCTATTTATTTTTAAAATAGCTTTTGGTATGCTTTTGGTATTTTATTGTAACAGCTTGGTGACCTGCAAATCATCACTATAAAATTTTACCATACAATGTGTGATTAAAGTTACACTTGGGAAATGGATGATGAATCTTCTCTCCCCGCACCCCACCTCAATCCTTGCCCCAGTGAAACTGCTGTTGGCTCATGAGTAAGTTCTAATATGAAATAGATGAATGAGCCATTCCCACTAAAAGCTAGAAGAATCAGAGATGATTAGGCCTTGTGAAGTAGAGAAATAGCCACCACCCATGGAGTGAAATGTCATTGTCTCTACCCCTTTTGAACAGGCTGTTCAAAACACCACACACACTTTTTTGCCCCTTTCATGAATTCTTATTGTTTTTATTGATCTTCCGTAAGTGCCTCTGTCAGCTGAAGAGCACAGTATACAGAAGCTTAAAATAAATAAATAAATGGCCATCAACGTAATCTCCATCTCCTTTGCGCTTTTTTCCTGGATGTAGGGACGTCTAGGCATTTTGCTCATCTGTGGATGTGAATGGGTCCTTTTCCAATTTGGTTGGCTGTGCCATTATAGATAACGACTTCTTCTGAACAGTTTATATGGAGAGTTATTGGCATTCTTAATTCTCCCTTTATGGTTCTTTGCCTCTCTCACTGTTGTTAAATCCACCATGTCATAGGATTCTTTGGAATAAAGAAACAAAGCCATAGCTGAGACAGACTGCTTCAAAAGACCACCACCCTTTTGACCAGAAAACATTCTGATCATGGTTGAAAAGCAAGTGTAAAGCAGCAATCAAGCCAGTCTCCATTTCAGACATCTTTTTGTGGGGATTTTTGCTGCTTGGCCAATTTTTGTCTGGCTATGCATTTATCACAACAAGGAGTAACAGCTGGCTTGGAGTGGAAAGCTTCTGGCCTCCACAACGTATACAAGGGAAGGTGCCACCAACATTTCTAGCCAAATATTCCACAGATTTGGTGCAAACATTCCTCTCGCAAAACAACAACGTATGCAAGGGAAGGGTCTTGGGTGAGACAAAGCACCGCCATGTTTCTAGCCAAATATCCCATAGGTTTAGTGCAAATGTTCCTATCTCAAAGCATTCGCCTATGATTTTAAGATGCGGACATAACAGCGTTGAGCCCTGGTGGTTCACGCCAATGGTCCATCTCATCCAGAATGCTGCTTTCACAGTTGCCAACAAGATGCCTATGGAAAGCCCAAAAGCAGGACGCAAGTGAAACGACACTCTATCCACTTGTGGGTCCCAGCAACTGACATTCAGATGCATACTGTCTCCGGCACTCAAGGTAGCACATAGCCACTGTGGCTAGTAGACATTGCAAGCCCTTCCCTCCATTAATGGGTCGAATCCTATTTTGCAGCCATCCACGTTGATGTCAATCCCCAGTAGCACTGCATAGAGTAAAAATAGAGTAAGAAAGATGGCGGGAGAAGGGCAAGGGAAGAGTATGGGGGTCCATCTATGCTACAACTTAATCCTGGTTCTATACAAATTGAACTGAGACAAACAGAGGAGGAACAGGCAGACATTTGCATTAAGAATTAATATTACTGGCCCCCATGTTTCAGGTTGGGGTAACAGGCAGGTTCAGAGTCTTTCATGGTTGTGGACTCCTACATCATACCATAGTGCCTTTCCTGGTGTAATTTTTTCTCTGCTAGCCTCTGTTGATACCCCCAATTTTCTCTGCCTTTTCCCATAACACTTGCTGCCCGGCAACACTTTTTAGGACCCTGGCTAACTAGGCACCCAATCCTGCTTAGAGCGGCACAGGCAAAGCCCACAGACCCTCCAAGTGTCCCCATCTTCCAGGGACATTCCTGGATTTACAGAAGCTGTTCTGGTTTCTGATTTGCTCCTGGAAAGTCCCGCTTCTCCTTAGGACATTCCTATTTTTATTGGAGAAATGTTGGAAGGTATGGAAGAGGGTGTCCTTATTTTCATCAGAAAAGTGTTGGAGGGCATGGGCCTGTGGTGAAGTAGATCCACCCAGCTCTCACAATATATAACAAAAATGTCAAAATGTCTGTCCTACTAGGCGAGTTCTGAAAAAGGCACCTAAGCCAACCTGCTATAGAGTAAATATTCTAAAAGACTTGCTCAGCATAGGTATGTGTGTGAACAACTTCCATTACAATCCCCCCCTTTAATAACCAACTGCTACATTTTATGTGTAATTTGCTGTGTTATACAGTTATCTTTCTCTGTTTGCCAGGAGCTTAGTCGGTTTTAAACTGTGATTTTTCAGGCTAAAGCTTTGTTTGAGTTAAGGATTGCCTTTTCTTTCCACAGCAGAAGGAGATCTAGTGTAGCTAAATAGGCCTCCGTCCTCCAATCTCTCTCCATCCCCGGCCCCTCCCCCACCACAGAAGGATCTTGTATTGACTTTGAGAGATCAACAATAAGCTGGTTATCGACAAACACCGAGGTCTGTATGAAGATGCACTGACCCGCACTGTGAATATCAAATGAAGCTAGCCCAAGGTCACTATTTTTACCTGTGGGAATGATAAATAAATCTCGATAAGAGCTGAAAATGGAAATCGATGGCTGTGTTGTTGCTGAAACCTGATTGGCTTCTCAGAGGACAAGCGTATTTGCAGGAATGCATGTCTTACTGACCTCACTGCTGCTTCCTCCTCCAAAAATAGCCAGGGGATGAGCCAAAAGCAGGGCGGGGTATATTTAGAAAGAATTGGGGAGCGGAGGGGGGAAAATGACCTCCTGCTTGAAGTTAGGGCCTTTCTAGACTATTTGTTTCTCTGCGCCACAACCCCTCAGTTGCAACCTGTTTGTTGTGTTCTGCCATAGATGTTTTCCCTCAGGATTGTGCCTCTGTTGTAGGAGATTGCATTTGCCTCGCTCGGGGTGTAATATGTACAGTGGTACCTCGGGTTACATACACTTCAGGTTACATACGCTTCAGGTTACACACTCCGCTAACCCAGAAATAGTGCTTCAGGTTAAGAACTTTGCTTCAGGATAAGAACAGAAATCGGGCTCCGGCGATGCAGCAGCAGCAGGAAGCCCCATTAGCTAAAGCGGTGCTTCAGGTTAAGAACAGTTTCAGGTTAAGAACGGACCTCCAGAACGAATTAAGTACTTAACCCGAGGTACCACTGTAATATGCTTTTGCGCCTGCAATCCTCATACCCCAGAGATCACTGCTGCTCTTCTTTCAATCCCTGGGCATGTCTTTGCAAGAGTAACAGCCGCCTTTTTGGATATTCGCCCCCAGTGTAGATGATAAAACTCTTGGTTCTCTCACCTCATAGTTGTATTACTTAAGTTTCAAAATGCTAATTGATTTAATGCTTTAGAGCAGCGCTGTTTTTCTAGAAAAAGAGGTGCTGGAGCTCACTATGAACACCTCCCTTGTTCTCTTATAATGGCGATGGCGTCTACCTGAGAGGTGACGGAACTGAATTCCGGTGAGTTCCGCATGAAAAAAGCCCTGTGTATAGTGCATATTCTCCAGCCAGACTTAGCCAACACATATTTCAGACGCGTCATACAGCTTTGCTAGACAGGTTGCACCAACAGGAAGTTGTTCCATTAAAAACGAAACTAGAGTTTAGCCTAAAATCCCTTCTCATTTCAGCACACAGGTCTGGGTCCTTCTCCTCAGCAACAGGACCCAAATATGCTCCGTCATCTGTGTGACAGCCCTTCAGATATTTAAAGACATTTCTCGTATTGAGGCTTAATCCTCTCTTCTCCAGCCTACTCAGCTCCTTCAACCTTTCTTTAAAGGTCTCTTGACTTTTTTTATATGTATACTAATGGCGGTTGGCAGAGGCAACTTCAATTAGGGCCACAATTCCAGAAGGGGTGGTGCAACCATTCTGTCATGCTGTGACCCCAATCATTTTCCCCCCTCAGGCTGCTATCAGCTGTGAAGGCGGAAACATACAGTGACATTATGGGTGATTGTCTGTTTTCCCTTCTGCTGAAACAGTAGCTTGGTGGGATTTGTATCAGAGAAGCAGCGTGGGGGAAAGAGTTAAGTCTCACTCCGCTGTGTTGAGGTCCTGATCTACCCCTGCTCCTAAATACAGCTGCCTTTGGCACAGAAAAAAATGGAGAACCAAGATAGATATAGATATAGATGATATAGATAGATATAGATATAGATATAGATATAGATATAGATATAGATATAGATATAGATATAGATATAGATATAGATATAGATATACAGTGGTACCTCAGGTTAAGTACTTAATTCGTTCCGGAGGTCCGTTCTTAACCTGAAACTGTTCTTAACCTGAAGCACCACTTTAGCTAATGGGGCCTCCCGCTGTTGCTGCGCCACTGGAGCACGATTTCTGTTCTCATCCTGAAGCAAAGTTCTTAACCTGAAGCACTATTTCTGGAGTCTGTAACCTGAAACGTATGTAACCACTGTATGTGATACAGATTGGTATTGTTTTGTTGTTTTAACTACAAGTCGTACCTCGGGTTAAGTACTTAATTTGTTCCGGAGGTCCATTCTTAACCTGAAACTGTTCTTAACCTGAAGCACCACTTTAGCTAATGGGGCCTCCTGCTGCTGCCGCGCCGCCGGAGCCCAATTTCTGTTCTTATCCTGAAGCACTATTTCTAGGTTAGCGGAGTATGTAACCTGAAGCGTATGTAACCCGAGGTACCACTGTACTTATTTGTGTTTTTCTTTTGTATTTTTATATTGTGAACCACCCTGTGATCTTCTGATGAAGGGCGGTCTATATATCTAATGAATAATAATAAAAACATTAGCATCCCTGGTGCCTTTTCTAGTTTGACCCTAAAATGGTATCCTGTCTGCCTGAGTGGAATCTTCCTGGCAGGATAGCCTGGCTGTGTTCTCTTGCCAAGGCCTTAGAGGAGAAAGGAGATGGAGATTCTGTGCTGGGAACTACCATGTTAGGATGTATTCCAATGTTTTGACAGGAATTAATCCTCTCTGCATATACATCATGCCTCACATGGGTGATATTCTCCATGCACCAGAAGCGAAATACCTTTAATCAGACCACACACAGGCAAATGGCGTTCCAGACTCCTGGAGAACAGGCTGCAAATTGCTCAGGCAGCGGCTGATTGAAAGAGAGAGCGAAGACGCATTAAGTCGCATGGTGATCTCTTCCCTGGGGATTCAGGAGACAATAAGGGTATTAGCAGCACAACAAACACTCCCTGTGCCGCATTCAGCACTCAGTCCCCAGAGACAGAGAGTTGCATGCGCATGCACAGGCACACACACACACACACTGAGGACTGTGTGCTAGCAATCAGTGAGAAGAATCATCCCAGGCACAAAGAATAATCAGATTTAGAAGGATTTCTCACAGGTCAGACAATTTAAGGGTCACAGAACTTCTCCCATTACATGTTTAGTTGCACCCCTATAATATTTTAAATGTAAACTATGGGGGTGGAAAGTTAAAGATTAAATTATTGTCTCACCTCCCGTAATGTAGTGCTGTTTTTTTTAAAGTTAAATTTAACTTAATTAATTTTAATTTTAAATATAGGCTGCCTTTCTGAGGGTAAAAAACAACAACATACAACAGCAATTAGAAAATGTAAAAAACAAGATAATTTCTACAAAACACTGAGAGTGCTAAACGATCCAGCAGTAACAAGGCACCCACCCTGCCCAAATATGAAAAAAACAATTTCTCCAAATTAGATTAAAAACAAACAAACCAACAAACAAATTCGCACACTATTTCATGATAAAGAAAATAACACACAAATGGCAGTGTTGCATCTTGAAAGTACAGTATGTTGTTCCAAGATGCAACACAACAAAATCCATTTATTTCATAAAGTGAGCCTGAAAATTTCTTATTTTATTTATTTACTTATTCATTTGCTGCATTTATACCCCACCTTTTCCTCCAAGGAGTTCAAGGTTGTGTATGTGGTTCTCCCCACCCTCCTCTAATTCCCACAACAGCCCTGTGAGGCAGGTTAAGCTGAGAGGCAGTGACTGGCCCAAGGTCACCCAGTGAGCTTCAAATACGTTAAGATATTACATTACCGTTTTACAGTTAATTGAAGTGTTATTGCTATATGCTGCTTTAATTTATTATACAGTGGTACCTCAGGTTAAGTACTTAATTTGTTCCGGAGGTCTGTTCTTAACCTGAAACTTTTCTTAACCTGAAGCACCACTTTAGTTAATGGGGCCTCCTGCTGTCGCTGCGCAGCCGGAGCACGATTTCTATTCTTATCCTGAAGCAAAGTTCTTAACCTGAAGCACTATTTCTGTGTTAGCGGAGTCTGTAACCTGAAGCGTATGTAACCTGAAGCGTATGTAACCTGAGGTACCACTGTACTGATTATTATTATTATTTGGTATGAACCCCACCCTGGGGCTGTATAGTGAAGGGTGGATTCTTATAGGTCTTCATAGTAAGATGAAATCAAACAAATAAATAAATAACGAAGTGGACAGAGCCGAGGGGGGAAAACAGCCAATATTGGCTACAACTCAAGGGGTGTGTGGGAATGAGCCTCTGTACCTCAGAGGATTTCATTTTAAGGGCCGGGAAGTTGGCATGCATGGTCAAGTTCGCTGATATATTGAGAACGAGGCAACTTAATAAGCTGTATAGTGAAAAATGGGGTTTATTTGGTATTTATTTGTGAAAAAGGAAGCAGGAATACATTCAACCATATATACTGCTGAGGACAGTATAAGTATCTTGGGAGGGATTTTTATATGATGTATGTGTTCTGTGATATTTTTACTTGTTTACTTTGTTCTTTAATCATAATAATAACCTGGCCAGAGCAATAGATGTAGCCTTCCTTCGTATAGTAGGCTACATTCCAGCCTATGCGATTCTACTAGAGCAGGGTTTCCCAAACTTGGGTCTCCAGCTTTTTTGGGACTACAACTCCCATCATCCCTAGTTAGCAGGACCAGTGACCAGGGATGATGGGAAATATAGTCCAAAAACAGCTGGAGACCCAAGTTTGGGAAACACTGCACTAAACATTAACTACCTGGCATTAGCATATTTTTCTCTTATTAACTAACTAACTAACTAACTATCTGAATAATTTTAATCAAAATTCAGACAAGTTGGATAAGCTAATGGTGGCAGACTCAGCAAACTGATTGAATCCCAACCTTTTGGGTTAGGATTACATTTGCCCCGAAAGAGACAGTTTGCTGTTGGGGGGCACTCTTAGACCCAGCTTTGCTTCTGGGGTCCTCAACAGCTGACACGGCATGCTGTACTTTGGCCAGTTTCAGCTGATTCAACGGTTGTACCCACTGCCCCAATATAGAAACTTAGCACCAGCCTAGGCAACACATGAATGTATTTTTATTTTATTTTTTGATTGGTTCTACCTTATTTTTTAAAGGCAGCTGTTTATTGGGGGTAGATGGTTTGTAAGTAGGGCTGGGTGATGTATTATTTAAAACTGGTTTGAAGTCCATATCATGGATTTCATAATTTTGACAAAATATCAAGAATCATGGTGTGTGTGCGCTATGCAAAAATCACAATGTGGGAAAAACTGTGAAGCCAGCCAACGCCTCTGTATAGCTCCATCCTTATTTCAGACATTGTGATATATTGGTATATCACGATGTTTAGTTGGTGATATATTGCAATGTTGAAAGGCAGAAATTGCCCAGTCCTAGTTGTAGGTGGTGGTGGGATATTCAGCACTGGTACTGCAGCCACACCCAGGTCTTATGAAATGTGTTCCTCCCCAAGCTGCTGTTATACACACACACACACACACACACACACACACACACTTCAGCAAATGGCTTCTGCCCTGTGCTTTAAATTCACTACAAAAATTCACATTCACACCAAGTATGGTCAAGACAAGCTAAGGTTGGAAGTGGCATTATTATGAATGGAGTCTAGCCATGCAAAGTTGGAGTGAGTGGAGATCTGGACTGCAAAAAGGTGGCTAAAAGTGTTTTGCCTCCTGTCTCAGAAATATCCCTCTTGTCAATGGCTGGGCTTGCTTGCCTCTCCCATGAAGATTTCAAAAAAGTACACACAAGATGTTATTACAGGCTGCGAAGATTGGAGGTGGGGAACCATTGCAGCAACCCACAGTTAGCATGACAGCAGTACATCAATGCAGGGAATTAGCACATTTGAGGCACTTTGAGAACGGTGGATGAAAGGTGTTGGAGACAAGGCAAGCATTATTCGTTCAAATGAAATTCTATTACTTCCTTCAGCTGGTGCAGTCATTCTCCCGCCACAATTAGGGGAAGCTCTCCCCATCAGAAATCCTTTTTCAGAGCTCCTTCTTTCAAACTGCTGTTATCGTCTCGTTAAAGAGGTTCACCTGCAAAATAGAGGGAGAAGAAAAGGGTTGTCATCATTAAAAAAAAACAAGCCCAAAGCCACAATTGTGCAAGATTAAAAGAGCACGGCAAAGTTAAGGGGGAGGAAAGTGCTTTTGTAGATCTGACGCCAAGTTCTTATTAGTCTTAAAAACACATACCCAGATAAATAAAATGACGAATTATTTCAACTGCTCATAAAGTTGCCATGCCAGCCCGAGAGCTGGGAGCCTCCAATTCAACACCTTCTCAATTACACAGGATAAATAGAATTTTGTTCTGACATGGAGATTTATAAACAGAAGGATTTTTTGCTTTGTGGAAATGCAGCGTTGCCTCTGGAGTTTTCAAACACCGTCTTCTTGCATGGCAGTTTGGTCTTCTTTAGCCCCAAATAGTTGCCCCACTCTTTATCTACTGAAATTTGTATCCTTTCCCCAAATTTGGCTCTCCAGACGGTTTTGGACTACAATTCCCATCATCCCTGACCACTGCTCCTGGCTAGCTAGGGATGATGGGACTTGTAGTCCAAAAACAACTGGGAAATCCTGCTCTAAAGCATGGGGGGAACCTATGGCACTGCAGATGTTGTTGAATCCCAGTTCCTATCAGACTCTGACAGCATAGACACTGGTGAGGGATGATAGGAACTGCAGTCCAGGAAGGACAAATTAACCTTGTGGGTGATAGTCCAGAATTCCTTACTGGAAGGAACCCTACTTCCTTCCCCTGCTCACACACTGATCTGAATAAATGAAATGTGTGTGAAAATAACAGCCATTCCCATCCTTTCTCACTTGGGTGATATCTAAACACTTCAATTAAGTTGACTGCCGTGGTTCAAGCTACTTCCTGCACTAGGAACTGTAGTTCACCCCTCAAAGGGCTACGATTTCGAGAATTCTTTTCAAGCAACTGTTTCAAGGATTCTTTGGGGAAAGTCACACGCTTAAAATATATGGCGGTGATGTGATCTTAGTACTGACAAAGGCCTCAAGAAATAGGCAAGAGATATGGACAGACTTTTGGCAGGCAATGAGACCTAATTGTTTTTGTTGTGGGTTTCCAATGGGTGGAAGTGTTTTCTGAGTTGGTTACACCCTTTTTGCATAGATTTCTCTGGCTTTTGTTAATATTGAGCAAAAATATTGAGTGAATATTTTTGTGAATATTACATGAATTTGACTGGTTTTTGTGAATGTTGAGCAGGGGGATCCTTCAACAATTTCTGTTCAGCAGCATGGGAGACAGTGGAAGACGGATGCTTATTTCAGGGTATGAATTGTTTCCAGGTAGGTGAGCAAAGCTTGAAACCACACACACAAAGGTCAAACTCCTGTTGCCATATCCATAAGAGAACTGTTTTTGAAAAAGCATGTGTATGTTTTCCTGTTATAGGTGTGCTTTGAAAAATGGAAACTGACCCTAAGATGGAGAACAAAAAATGAGCGAGCCCTGGTGGAAGTCAGAGGGCAGAGGGGAAAGTAGCCCAAGATTGTTCGCTAGGGAATAGGGCTAGGAATGCAATTTATTGACTCTAATAAGGTCAGGACCCAGGCTTCATAAGAAAGCAAAGCTTCTCTCTTGTGGTGAGAGTTATTATATCTCCAAAAGACATTTACTTTTTGTGTGAGTAACAGCAAGATACCTCACTCCCAGTACAAAGTTAGGGACTACAGTGGTACCTTGGGTTAAGTACTTAATTCATTCTGGAGGTCCGTTCTTAACCTGAAACTGTTCTTAACCTGAAGCACCACTTTAGCTAATGGGGCCTCCCGCTGCCACCGCGCCACTGCCACGCAAATTCTGTTCTCATCCTGAAGCAAAGTTCTTAACCTGAAGCACTATTTCTGGGTTAGCGGAGTGTGTAACCTGAAGCGTATGTAACCTGAAGCATATGTAACCCGAGGTACCACTGTACTGTCAAATTATTGTGGGTGAGACAATTGTGATGGTTTTGCCTGAAGGCAATACCCGGGCAGAGCTAGGGACTTGAAAAAACAATCTTCTTGGCCTACAGTGGGAGCTGAGATTCAGTAGCAGGGAGGAGATTTCTAGAATGTTCTTAATGAAGAGAACCATCAGAGCTTGGGGAAGGAGACACATTTCTTCACATGTACGCCCAACTAAGGGGAGGGGACTTAGGTCCATATGCAAAAGAAACTACAACAAAACAAAACAGCCTAGAGAGAAGCAGAGAGGTTACCTGAAGGTGAAAAGCATCTTGAGACGTCTGTGGTGTGGAGAACTGGAGTCTCATGTTCCATAGTTACTGGTGGAGGAGAGTGTGGCCATAGCCATGGGAAACCCTGATATGAGAAGCAGAGTTTGGAACCTCAGTGGTTCACTTCTGTGAAACCCTTCAAGGTCTAGTCAACTTCTATGGACTACTTAGTAACCCACAGGGCCAGAAGTGGAAATACTTTCTTTCCAGGAGTGACTTGGCTGTTTATAATAACTTGGTTGTTCTAGCAACAGCCCCCTCCAGTAGGCATTAGCTAAGTGAGTAAGGCAGGAAAGGGACTGAGAGGCAGCCAAGGAGTTGGCACACGCAGGTGTGGAACACGGACTAGCACACTCTCAGGGAACTGGACATAAAGCAATATTTTCCAGTGTTGCAAATGGAAAATCCCTCACACCCTTTCCTGGATTTTAGCTGGTGAGCTCAGCTCATGCCCTATCAAATTCCTGTACCTAGAGGATGGCATGAAAGAGGAGGTTAATTCAGAGAATAGTGTGAGCACTGTCTTCCTTGAAATAATGTTCTTGGAGACATTTGGATCCTCATGTTTTGGCTGGAACACCGTGTCTCTCCCAGAACAGCCATGCCATCTCCCAGATTTATTCACGCCAACCAAGTCATTAAACACACAGCCATTCTCCAGCATCCTAAGACAGCCACACCATATCCCAGCTCTTCTTGTCTTGCCCATGATGTTCATGCTGTCCTTAGCATTTTGGACATGCTCATCGCAGTCTTTGACAGCACAAAGGGGTCGTGTCAGACTTCTCAAGCTTGCCTTGCAAGCTGACATAGTGCCACACTATATATATACCGGTATATATTAAAAAACCAGAAGCTTTTCTTGGCATGTGGATGGGCATTTCCACCAGAAAAAGCTCTTGCTTAATGCACACTAACAGAGGGCAGTGTAAAGTTGGCAGCCTAGATGGGGTGGTGGCAGCAGAAGAATTCTGTACCTTGAGATAGTATTTGTCCGAAAAAGGGAAACTCATGTTAAAAGTCATCGGCTGCACACTTTCTCTCTTAGCGCTTTGTACTTTGTCTTCTGTGGCCATGACTTAATAAAAAGAGAGCAGACCTTTCATGCGTTCAGGCAATTCAGTTCAAACTGAATTACAATTATCATTGCAAAACTGTGATGTACCTAATCTGTTTTTAGGCCTGAATGGACCCTAGGAAGGGCCTATAAGAGCCGAAAATGTTGGCGTTTCCTAGGAAGGATGGCAAAATGTCTATGATCACTTCTTTTTGGTGCTTTTCATCTTCCCCTTTTAAAAGGGGTGGCGTGCTTTTGAATTGCACACAGATCTATATTTCACACGTCATGTGAAAATTGTAGCATGCCCAGCTATGAGCTCCAGTGGCTTATTTGATTATCTGCGGAGACATGCCCCAAATAGATTCTAGTTTTAGCCAGTTTTTGATAGTAATACTACATAATCTCAAAGGCAGTAGCACAATACCCAAGCCACACATAAATAATAATAATAATAATAATAATAATAATAATAATAATAATAATAGATATTATTTATACCCTGCCCATCTGGCTGGGTTTCCCCAGCCACTCTGGGTGGCTTACAGCATATATAAAACATTGTAAACCATCAGACATAAAAAAAATTCCCAATGCAGGACTTCCTTCAGATGTCTTCTAAAAGTCAGATAGTTGTTTATTTCCTTGACATCTGATGGGAGGGCGTTCCACAGGGCGGGCACCACTACCGAGAAGGCCCTCTGCCTGGTCCCCCGTAACCTCACTTCTTGCAGTGAGGGAACCACCAGAAGGCCCTTGGAGCTGGATCTCACATAAGAGGGAGAATGGCTGTTCTGTTAAACACAAAACAAATACTGGACCGGAGATAAAGAACTGGAGTGGACCAATGTACAACCTTCCAAGAACCAGTGTTTTTTTTTGAGCAGAAACTCTCCATAAAGAAACAGCACTGGGATTGAGTTGTGTGGGGCTTGACTCAGAGCCACTTGCATTTCTTCTAGCAACGTCCATAGTCTGCTGTAAATTTTGGGCAGCTTCACATCCCATAACATGGTAATAATAGCCATGACTGCACTATCTGGGAGAAGAATCCCATTTTGCAAAGTGTGAAATAAATCACACCCAGTGCTGGGGAAATGAACTATACCGGCAACAGAAGTGAATCAGCAGCAGATGATGTCTAGATTGTGAGCAACAAATGTGTAAGAATTGTGCACGAGTTACTGAACTAAAAAATGAATAGTCTGGAAAGATCTAGAGCTCTTTCCAGAGTTAACAACACCTTTGTGTTGTTGTTGTTTAGTCGTTTAGTCGTGTCCGACTCTTCGTGACCCCATGGACCAGTGCACGCCAGGCACTCCTGTCTTCCACTGCCTCTCGCAGTTTGGTCAAACTCATGCTGGTAGTTTCGAGAACACTATCCAACCATCTCATCCTCTGCCGTCCCCTTCTCCTTGTGCCCTCCATCTTTCCCAACATCAGGGGCTTTTCCAGGGAGTCTTCTCTTCTCATGAGGTGGCCAAAGTATTGGAGCCTCAGCTTCAGGATCTGTCCTTCCAGTGAGCACTCAGGGCTGATTTCCTTCAGAATGGATAGGTTTGATCTTCTTGCAGTCCATGGTACTCTCAAGAGTCTCCTCCAGCACCATAATTCAAAAGCATCAATTCTTCAGCGATCAGCCTTCTTTATGGTTCAGCTCTCACTTCCATACATCACTACTGGGAAAATCATAGCTTTAACTATATGGACCTTTGTTGGCAAGGTGATGTCTCTGCTTTTTAAGATGCTGTCTAGGTTTGTCATTGCTTTTCTAATTAGTTCAGTCATATTATGCTTACATATCTCTTCAGACATAGAAGCATCATAGCAAATGTAAACAGTAAAGTTAAAAATTATATTAGAAGGGTAGAACTGATTTTCTCTCCCCCAAAGTCCTTGAACCTGAAGCTCAGATCTTGAATTCTGCTACAATTGTGCTGTTCTGCTATTTAGTTTGATAGTTGCAGACCCTCCAAATGTCTCTATTTTCCAGGGACAGTCCTAGATTTACAGAAGCCATCCTGGTTTCCGATTTGATCCTAGAATGTCCCGCTTTTCCTTAGGACGTCCCTATTTTCATCGGAGAAATGTTGGAGGGTATGGAGTTGATGGAGAATCATAAGAGCTTGATTAAAGGGCAGTTGGGCTGCTCTTTAATATTGAAACGCACCTTGAGTCACCTTGATGTGCCTGTGGCAGGTAACCGCTGTTACCTGATGTATTTGGTGAAGAGAGCTAGAAATCAACAGGATGGATTTTAGATTTTAGAGAACTGGATTAAAGCTTCACTGGGAAAACTATTTGGCCATCAAGAAATGGGATATAAATCTTAAAAAAATAAATAAACAGAAATAAATAATGTTGCTGTAAATTTACTGCTGCATGTGTGCTTCATTCTGCACCATATAATATCTGCTCAATTTGTACATTAGTAGATTAAAAAATATTATAAAGGTGCTATATATCTCCAGTGCTCTGTCCTCCAACAATATTTAACAGCCACTGGGAGGATGTAGGCAGAATTTTAAAGGTCTACCTCTTTCAGATCCCTGGCATAGGGTAACTCATGAGTGGAGATGGGATAGCAGGTGCTGTCTACTGGGAAGAGTGAAGATCAAGGACCCCAAGGATGGAATGATAAAGTAAAGGTTGGGGCCTATAGGTGTTACCTTCCAAGGAGTGGATGTATGTTCATCAGTGCTTCATGTTTACCTTGGGTAGCCTGTTTCAGTGATTTATGGCATCATAAGACCAGGCCGTGTTTTATTACCCACAATTTGAGTGATCCCTGATATGACCACTGATGTCCATTTCACCAAACAGTGGCATCACAGGGCAACCTCCAGATAGTCACTATTTTCTGAAAGGGACTCAATCACATGCTGGAACTTTAGATTTCACTGTTAAAGTGGATGAAAGGGCTCTATTGCCCTAGTGCAACAAATCCATTCTTTTTTTAAAAAATCCAGACATTTTGCAATTTGGAAAGTGATAGGTCATTGAAAAGTGTGGGACAAGCGAATGGCTAATGTGAAGATGTGTAAACACCCTGTCAGCAAATTAGAATGAATGCTCAATAAAAACAGGACGTCGTTTAACCACCGTTAAGTTTTGAGCAAGCAAATTAGGATGAATGCAGAAGAAACAGGTTGTCTGAAGGAGCTCTAAGTAATCCCTGATATGACCACTGACGGCTATTCCATCCAACAGCTCTCAGCAGTCTCAAATGGTTATTTGTCCAGGAAATGAAGGAAGGTAATCAGCAAGACCTATTTTACTGATTCAGTGTGACACCCATCAGGACTCTCTCTCTCTCTCTCTCTCTCTCTCTCACACACACACACACACACACACACCTACACACACACCCACACCCATCCACCCATCCACCCCTCTTTTTGTTCCAAATGCTAAATTTCCTTTGCCAGGCCAACATTTACTAGAATAATATACTTACTGAAAGAGGAGAATTAACAGCATTCAAATCTACCCATAGAAGAACCATCTCATCAGGTCAGACTAAAGTTCAGTCAGCCTGTCCCTCAAAGTGGATATATCATTTGTTCAAACACTGATTATTTGTGAGACATTTATTCAAACTGTTAAAACATTCAAACTAGTTTCAAAATGATCAAGTTAGTGTCCCTGGAAAATTCATTCCCCTGCCAGTGAGTTGGTCCTGCAACTGAAATTAAATTTCCACAAATTGAACCCCATTATGTTCTGTCACTGGCAAGGGAGACGAACTGTTCTCTGGTGGTTTTTTATTAGAACCACTTCAATATTTGAAAATGATTACATGCAACGTAATGTCCTTTTTTCAACAGAATTAATATGCTCACTTCATTTGCAGAAACTCCTCTCCTTGCATAACACTTATCAAAACTTTATTCAGTTTCCCAACATCTTCTGAAAAGTGACAGCTACATAGTCCAAAGTGAAGTGAAACAATATATTATATGAGGATGGATAGCTGTCAGCAATGGAGAACCTTCCCTCCAGATGCCCTTTTCAATCCAGGCCATATGTTTATCAGTAGTAATTTCATTGCTTGGAACCCAACGGCTCTTCGACAGCTGCCATGGAGTCCATTTGGAGATGCACAATCTCATTTGCCAGTAGTTCACCATGGATGCAGTGATGGAGACCAACTTGGTTGGCTTTAAAAAGGGATTAGACAAATGCATGGCGAGCAAGACCGCCAATGGTACTAGTCTTGATGGCTGTGTGCTACTTCAGGATAGTATGCCACAACAGCCGCCCGAATATTACTTGCTAAAAATGGGAAAACACAAGAACTACCAACAGTGGAAGATTGGCAGATGAAGATGATGGACTTTTTGGAGCTAGCTGACCTGACTGGAAGAATCCGCGACCAGAAGGAAGAGGAGTTTCAAGAGGACTGTAGGAAATTCACAGACTATTTGAATAAATATTGTAATATAAAAAATAAGAAATTACTTGAAAGAAACAAATAGGCCTAGGATTAAATGAAGTTATAATTAAATAAATGGGATTTAGAATGTTAAGAAAAGTGAGTAAGATGGACTATAATTGGAAATTGTTTTAGTTTAATAATGATATTGGAAAGCTGTTACTTTTAATTACAAGGAAACTCAGAAGGGAGGGATTTGAGGAAGTCAACCCAGATGTTTAAAAGGTTGGATTTGTGAAGAATTAAGTTTGTTGTTATTGTTTATCTGTTTATTGTTCCCCCTTTTTCCTTTCCCCCCTCTTTCTTCTTTCTTCTTTTTCTTTTTCTGTTTTTGTGTATCATTTTGCTTTGTGGTTTGTGTTATCACTGTGGAAAATCTAATAATTTTTTTTTTTTTAAAAAGGATAGTATGTCTCTGAATATCAGTTCTGGGAAAGTGCTATTGTTCTCTTTGTGGACTTCCATAGATTCTTGTACAGAACGGAAAATTCTCCAATATTTTCTGAGATATTGGGCAGGGGCAGGCCCTCAGTACTGGACCTCAGTATCTAGACTTAATGACAAAGGTGGAGACGTTCCTTCAGGTATACTGGGCCGAGGTGATTTTGGGCTTCAAACCTCTGTTTCTTCACGTCCATCATAGCAGCACGTGGCAGTATCAAAGGCAAGAGGGGGAAAACAATGATTAACACAGTGTCTGTGTATGCATCTCTGTGAAATTAATTCGGCCTAAATGGCAATGAACTGACACACAAAATAGGCCATTCCATTGGACTGAGGTGACTTTTACCCAGTGTCCTGTTGGTTTTAATAAGAAGTTGGTTGGGGCTGCGTTTGCAGTTCCATGACCCTATGCTCATTGTCTGAGCATCAAAGGTGTCACAAAATTACTGCTGACTTACACTGTGGCTAATGGATTCAGGATGGTCCTTGTTGAGTAATTATGTTCAATGAGACTCTGTCAATAGAATTTGCTGTCAACTGTCACTTTGTACAATATCAACTCTAATAGGTTCAGGTGTGGGGAATGGATTGATGTGGAAACTGCTGATTTATTTTTTAAAAAAAAATACACAGAAAGAAAGGGCAGGATAAAGAATGAACCGCAAGAATTGTTTATCACCCAGTTTGATTCTGGGAAGTTCTGCTTAGCATAATTTAATTGAATGTTACACAGCAGGTTCCAAAACAAAAAACCCAAACCTAAAATAGCCATGTAATAGCACAGATTGTTTTTCTTCACATTTTCTTTAAAAACACAATAAATATATTAATTTTTTAAAAATGAACTGCCAATGCACTTAGATTCTCTCAGTTGAAAACTGAGTTCTGTGGTATATAAAGTCATCAGTATAACTTGACTCCCCAACAAAGTCTGAAACCAGAATGGAGAGCTGCTAACTTTCTGTTACCTACTGATGACCATAAGACTTAAAGTACAATCCCAGGCATGTGTACTCACAAGTAAGCCCCATTGCATTTCATAGGGACTACTCTCAGGCAAAGGTGTTTTAGGACTGCAGACTTGGACACTGTCCTAAAGCCATTTAATCATGTGGAAGGCTTCGATTTTCGCTGTTTAAGATCCATTTGTATTATAAAATGAAGGGGCAGGATTCCCAACACAGTGAGTTTGGTTGTTTATTAGATAAGTATGCCACCCTTCGTCCATAGACTTTAGGTAGTTTACAGCATAAAAATACCAGATAAAAACACAAAATTAAAAACAACAACAGAGGAGAGCTGTATACAAATTTAATTAATAACAGCAGCAGCATCAACAACAACCCCCACTCCTCCACCCCTCCCTCAAACACAGTTAAAAGGATATAGGATGTTAGTCAGCCCAAGGCCTGGTTGAAAAGGAATGTTTTCGACTGGTGCCTTAAGGGCCTTATCTGTGGTGGCTCCCCAGTTATGGAATGCTCTCCCCAGAGAGGCTCCCTCTTTACCCAGGCCTATGACTGTTAAAGAACTTATGCTCTGTGAAAGTGTGGGGGACAGGACTGTTATTATGATGACTATTTTATTTATTGGCTATTTGTCACTATCTTTATTTTATTATGTTTTTATCGTTGATGTTCTGTAATGCGTTTTTAATGTTTCACACCACCCTGGGATCTTCTGATAAAGGGTGGTATATAAATTGAATGAATGAATGATGGTGTATAATGAAGGCACAAGTTGGGGAAGTTGTCAAATCTCTGGGATTGAGAGCATGCTGACTGGGACTCAGCATCAGTGGGTTGGATACACAGATCATAGGAGAAATTCTGTTTACCTTAAGTAGTATTCTGTATTCAGCTGAGCACAAAAACCTCATTTCATAGGTCAACTTATCCTAAGATAAAATAGTACTCCTTCAATTTCTTTAGTGTGTTCCCAAGTGGCACTGTTAGTCCGTCTATCCCAGAGCTGTATGCGCAGTACTGTTTTTTTCAGCCAGAACTCACCAAAATTCAGTTCTGCTACCTCTCGGGTGGGTTCCGTTGCCGTTATAAGAGATCAAAGGAGGCATTCATTGTGAGTTCCAGAACCTCTTTTTCTAAAAAAAATAGCACTGTGTATACTCCACCTGACTCTAGAACTGTACCTATGATTCACATGGGTGGCACTGTGGTCTAAACCACTAAGCCTCTTGGGCTTGCTGATCGGAAAGTTGGTGGTTCGAATCCCTGAGATGGAGTGAGCTCCTGTTGCTCTGTCCCAGCTCCTGCCAACCTAGCAGTTCGAAAGCATGCCAATGCAAGTAGATAAATAGGTACCACTGTGGCAGGAAGGTAAACAGCATTTCCATGTGCTCTGGTTTCCGTCACGGTGTCCCGTTGTGCCAGAAGGGGTTTAGTCATACTGGCCACGTGACCTGGAAAGCTATCTGTGGACAAACACCAACTCCCTTAGCCTGAAAGTGAGATGAGCACCACAACCCCATAGTCACCTTTGACTGGACTTAACCGTCCAGATGTCCTTTACCTTTACCTTTTTACCTTACCTATGATTCATGCTCAGTGGAGATGGCAGGGACTGAATTTTAAACTTTATGCAGGCAACACATTCACTCTGCCAAAGAGTTATGGCTTCTCCCATTAAGTGTAACTTAGAATCTTGTATCCTTTGAATCCTGCTTACCTTTTATACTGTTATTCCTTTACACAACAAACCTGTGCAGATTACAAATGGAACAATAATGCAGAAGAGGGATACAGCTAATTAGGGAAAAGTGCAAAAAGATAAATATTACAATCTGTAAAACACAGTAGTTAATTCCACACATAGTATTTCTTGATATATTCCAGTAGCACAGCCAGCATTTCATTAATAGCCCAATCCTATTCATGTATGCGCAGAAGTTGATTTTACTGGTGTCCACAGGGCTTACGCCCAAGTCAGTGAATAGAGAATTACAGCTGGTGATGGATGAATCAGTCCCTTTCCAGCCCCTTGTTGCTTTGTCCTGTGTTCACTCATATATATTCTCATTAATCTGCATTTAAAGATAAATCAACCTCTGTGTACACACACACAAAAATCACATTTGTATATGTATTTAAAGATGCATTTCTAAATAGATTTTCTCTCTCAAAAATGCTTTTCAAAATGTATTTCAATACAGTGGTACCTCGGTTTTCGAATGTCTCCATTATCAAACGTTTCTGTTTTCGAATGCCGTAAACCCGGAAGTTAACATTTTTCGGAACTCGAACATGCCACGCAGCTTCCATATTGAGTTTTCAATAAATGATTCCAGAAGTAAATGCTTCGGTTTTTGAACGTTTCAGAACTCAGACGGTCTTCCGGAACAGATTATGTTCGAAAATGAGGTACCGCTGTATATGTTTTTTATGTGATGAATGGCAGAATAA
This sequence comes from Podarcis filfolensis, assembly GCF_964270895.1. Taxonomy (NCBI): domain Eukaryota; kingdom Metazoa; phylum Chordata; class Lepidosauria; order Squamata; family Lacertidae; genus Podarcis; species Podarcis filfolensis. Next base: position 97,455,755 of record NC_139605.1, on the reverse strand, counting down.
CATTGAAAAAGTGTAGACAATGGTGGTTAATTTAGAGTGAGCACAATGCTTCCTCTCCCCATGTCAATGGTGGCTGGGGTGGGGGGAATAGAATGGTGTGTAGATTCTTGTCTGCTGGCCTCCACTGGTGGAGAAGCACATCACTGGTGGTGAGGGGGCTCCACTCTGGTGGAGCGGCTGAGCTTTGCCAAGACAGGAGGTAAGTGCTTACTGGCAGTTCCCCCACTGGTAGTAGAGAGCAGAAAGTCCCCGCTGTGGATCCAACTTGCTGGATCCAAAGCCCCATGGATCCTCCAAAGAGCAAAAAGCAACACCCCCCAACTTCCACCCTGGCTGGCATGAGCTGGCAGGGTTTCAGATGCAAAGGTGGATTCAGTTGTTGGTTCAAATTGCTCTGGAAACTGGAATCTGCACATCAGGCACTCCTGTCTTCCACTGTCTCCCGCAGTTTGGTCAAACTCATGCTGGTAGCTTCGAGAACACTATCCAACCATCTCATCCTCTGTCGTCCCCTTCTCCTTGTGCCCTCCATCTTTCCCAACATCAGGGGCTTTTCCAGGGAGTCTTCTCTTCTCATGAGGTGGCCAAAGTATTGGAGTCTCAGCTTCACGATCTGTCCTTCAGGATCCCCTTCATGGATCACTGCCTTGCCGTGGTGAAGGAGCTTGAATAACTCAGAGAAGCTATGAACTATGCTGAGCAGGGCACCCAAGATGGACAGGTCATAGTGGAGAGTTTTGACCAAACATGATCCACCTGGAGCAGGAACCGGCAAGCCACCATTGTATCTCAATGGACATTTATTTATGTATTTTACCCCAAAATATGGACTTTGGGGCACTTTGGTACATTTTTGGCCAAGAACTGCAACATTCAGAAGAGTTACATTCTAATCTGTGTGTTAGTCCAAGAGCTGTGAATGAGGTCAGTTCATTTAAAAACGCAAAGGGAATGAATGAATTCCCCTCCACCCCTACTGTGCACCGTCTCCAGTATCAGTATACCAGCTGCTGAGGAACAACAGCAAGAGAAGGTTATTGCCCTCATGTCCTGTTTTTGGGCTTCCCACAGGCATCTGATTGGCCACTCTGGGAAGCAAGATGCCAGACTAGATAGGCCTTTGGTCTGATTCAGCAGGGCTCCTCTGATATTCTTATGACAGCTATTAGCTTCACACCCTACTTGTAGGCTACCCCAGGGGGGATTTGATTGGCTACTGTTGAAAACAGAATGCTGACTATATCGATCTACATTCCATTTCAGAAGGGCAGTTCTCCTATCTTTACATCCGTAAGGGAAAAGTGCAGGAAGCATTCCCGTGACAAAGCGAGCACATTAAAATATATAGAGTGCTTTTTGGGGGGGGGGGGACACGCAGGGGTACGCATACACCTAAACATTTTCTGAATCTAAGTTTGGCTGCATTGAGGGGCAGTATTTCAATACGAGTAGGAAAATGAGTGTACCCTTAAACATGGGTTTTTTTTTGGGGGGGGGAAGCACTGGACACAACGCTTCCTGCATTGACTCTTTGGAGCCAGTCACACAGGGCCAGCATACACATGAGGCAAGGTGAATCTTAGTTTTGGATGGAGGAGAGGTTGTAGTCTCTGCCTGCCCCTCCAGTGTTGAGGTATCCCATTAATGGGTTCTGGGGGGGAGTTGCCTATGTCCTTAAGACTAGTCGGGGGCCAGGGACGATGGTACTCCCCCAGATTGCGATCACTACAGGGGTCACCCTATTTTATGTACGTAAGTCCTAGGAATTCCTACTGCCAGATCGACCTATGGTGCCACTTCCGGCAGACAGGCCAGAGGTAATTGATTGCCCCGTGCCCAAGCCAAACCTCTTTCATCTATATTCAAAAAAGTTGTGGCGTGTTTCAATCCAAAATCAGTCTGCGTCATCCTTCATCCTCTTGGGGGGTTGGGGACAGTTGGGGACAGAGGAGCACGATGCCTTGGCCTACAAGGTGAGGCAACCTCCATACGCAGAAGAAGAAGAAGAGTTTGGATTTGATATCCCGCTTTATCACTACTCAAAGGAGTCTCAAAGCGGCTAACATTCTCCTTTCCCTTCCTTCCCCACAACAAACACTCTGTGAGGTGAGTGGGGCTGAGAGACTTGAGAGAAGTGTGACTGGCCCAAGGTCACCCATCAGCTGCATGTGGAGGAGCGGGGAAGCAAACCTGGTTCACCAGATTACGAGTCTACCGCTCTTAACCACTACACCACACAGGTAGAAGGATTCACTGGGGCAGCAGATCCCAACATCAATCTCAGGCCCCCCCCCCTTGTTCCTGATGTAGGTCTTCCCTCACCTCTTCTTCCCTGATGGGGAGCAGGGCACCATTTTGGGGTCCACTTCAGCCCTGTAGTTACGTAAGACTTAATAGCTATTAGTAATCGGGCATGTTTCTGTGGGAGTGATGCTGACTGCCCGGGACAAGTAGAAGAGTATCATGGTATAAGCAATGCTTTTCTCTGGGGGGATGGAGGGATACACATACCCCAAACATTTTGTGAATCTTTGTACTTTGGTCCATTTACTGTATTTATTTTTCCCGATTTGAACTATAAAATGGTGGTTTTTTGTGAGTCAAAATGACAGTACTCCTAAACATTTTTTTTAAGAAAAAAAAGCACTGGGTATAAGCATCTGAGTGTGTGTGTATCTACTGCACGAGCAGTTACACCTTGTTTTATAACCCCTACTTGAATGTGTCCCAGTGTTCAAAGTCGCAAGCAAAACACTGGAGGGCCCACAAAACATTCTGTCATGTTCATTGCTGAAAAGTTTATTCTATGGAATTGTGAAAAAGATGTAACCCAGCTTCATTCTTGATGTGCCCACAGAGGCAGAAACTCCTAAGAATAGTAGATAACTTCAGTAACATTATAGAATATTATAAAGATGGAAAGAAGGGGGAAGGTAATCCTCCAAACGTGTATCCAGTGTAGATAACAAATACCATAACAAAGAGTTGAACGAAACATGTAATCTGTTGTCTGCCTTGAGGCCAGACATCCTACACCGAAAAGCCTTCTCTGTCCCCTCAGGGTTCTGCTTTGACTCTTCTTAAAGATGTTCAGTGATGGAGAGCCTACTACAACTTCCCTAACCATGGTCATTTTCTAAGTCATTTGCATCACCCTTTTTGATGCAGCAGGAGATGGAGAGATGGAGTAAAAGGGCACATGAGGAATTTAGCGGATAGGAATAGAGTGATAGACGATGAGGATGCATCAGCACTGATGCCACCAACAGCTACAGCATTGGTCTTCAGGTGGTGGGTCAGGAGGAGTCACTACTGGGTTGCAACCTGATCTAAGGTGGGTTTGAAGCAGCAGCAGCAGCAGCAGCAGCACTACCACTGTAGAAATATGTAAGAAATGCATATTTGAGTTAAAGGTTGAAAAGGCTGAAGGCTACTGTGCTACAGCGCCACTGGGTCCTCCTCTGTGTTAGATGCTGAAGGGAAAGAAGCCAGTCTTTAAATGATCTTTAAGAGGCAAGTGGAGCCCCAGACATTTGACTATAGGTACCACTTGACCTAAGAAAACATGTGCAACTGTGTTAGGAATAGGGTAACAGACCTTCTGTGACTTCCGGTAGGTACAAAAGAAAACAATTTAGAGTGATTTCTCCTTCACTGTTATCATAGCTTCAGTCTGGCTTTAAAAGATGAATAACCCATAAATGGGAATATAGGAGAGTGAGTCTAGATTTGAGGAGGTGAGAACGGAGGTTGTAGAGTTTCTGCAGAAGAAGGAAAACACCTGTTTGGCTCTTTTTAAAGTTCATTTAGGTAAATATTAGAAGTGAGCATTAATGCTGGGAAATGAAAATTCACAATTTTAGTTATTTAAGGAAAGAAAATTGCATTGATTATAGCTGTGTAGATAACCGTGCAGAGCTTGTTGTGCATTATTTGAATACTACGTATGTTCTTATGTGCCCACATATTAATATTTCACCTTACTAAAAATACGGTTAAATGTTTTGAAAGTTGCAAAGCTACAGCAGTGATGGGAAAGGAACTTGGTTCTCATGAGATCACAAGAGAAGAACATAAGAACTTGCTGGATTATGTCAAGGGCCCAACTAGGTCTGTATCCTGTTTGCAATAGTGGCTGGCCAGATTCCTCAATGAGGCCCACAAGTATGAAGGCAAACCGTTTTTCACCCCCCTCCCACCCCCAAACAACAACGATTATTCAGAGGTATAACAGCTCTGAACATAAAGATATTGTATAAATTTCATGACAATCAACCTCCATAAATTTGTCCTTTTACTATCATGTAAGCCAGTGTGGTGTAGTGGTTAAGAGCGGTAGTCACGTAATCTGGGGAACCGGGTTCGCGTCTCCGCTCCTCCACATGCAGCTGCTGGGTGACCTTGGGCCAGTCACACTTCTCTGGAGTCTCTCAGCCCCACTCGCCTCACAGAGTGTTTGTTGTGGGGGAGGAAGGGAAAGGAGAATGTTAGCCGCTTTGAGACTCCTTAATGGGAGTGAAAAGGCGGGATATCAAATCCAAACTCTTCTTCTTCAAGTCAGCATCCACCATCACATCTTATTATGGCAGTGAATTGAAAAAGTTAATTATCCACTGAAGAAGTGTCCTCTTTTGTTTGTTCTGACATTTCATTTGACCCCAGCTTCTAGTAAGGGGCTGTGAGCAGCCAAGGAGGAAGGCAGACCAGGAGGCAGCAGTGACTGAACAGGAGCCTGAACAGGAGGGCATAGTCTTGTTGCCTAGAACCAGGCACCACCTTCACAGATGAGAGCAGACCCAGCCACCTCAACAGGACACACATTTGCAATCCCAGAAAGGCAAGCAAGTCTCAGGAATGAGCATGAAACACCTCATCTTCAAAAGCTTGGTGGGTAGGGCATGGAAACTTGTTGGGTGATCTTTATCATTTTTTGTCCAGTGCTGAACTTCTTGCCTCATTCTATGTCTGCTGCTGACATAGTACCATTACTTGCCTGAATAAATATCACCTTCTCCCTTACAAGTAAGGGTCTGCATATGCTGCATGGGAACAGGACAAATGGGCCCTTTCAAGGGATCATTTCCCATTCCTCATCATAAAACCATCCTACTTGAAGAATAAGAGCCCAAGAATTTAGGCTCTTTCTCACAATAATAGTTGAGGAACCATCCGCATGCAAGTGGGACCTCACTGCCTGAAGCTCTTACCAATATACATCTCTCTCTCTCGTTCTCACTCTGCTTTTCTCAGTTCATCCAGATAATCCACCTTGGAGTGAAGGAATATTGTTTGTCTCCTAAAATCCAGAAGCTCATGGCATCAAACACACACCTACAACTTCTGCTCCAAAGGCAAATAAATCATTCATATTGTGTGAAATATTGGATATCATTCACCTCCTTGTTGGCTTTCTATCATCTCTATCTATCATCTATCTATCTATATCTATCTATCTATCTATCTATCTATCTATCTATCTATCTATCTATCATCTATCTATCATCTATCTATCTATCATCTATCTATATCTATCTATCTATCTATCTATCTATCTATCTATCTATCTATCTATATCTATCTATCTGTCATCTGTCTATCTATCTATCATCTATCTATCTATCTATCTATCTATCTTTCTTTCTATCTATTTATCATCTATCATCTATCTAACCATTAAAATGGATGTAGCCAATAGGTGTCTGCAGGGAGCTGATGTAAAACCGCTGAATCCACCTTCTGAGATGTGGAGTTGGGTAGGTTTTTCTCCTGTACAGACTGAAGTATATGGAGAAATTGCACAACCAAATTGAACATTTTATGATTGTATTGTGAGCAGTGATTATACTATCAAGCCACTTCCCCCACTCTTAGCATGTTTTGTCAGTCTTTATCCTTAAACTCCTTCAAAGCTGCGGATGTTCTGAACGCCTCAACAGGGAGAAAGGCACAGTGTCTATCATCCTGGCCCTATTGTTTCTTGCATTGAGCCCACCTCACTTTGTATGAATCACAGATTCTGTTTGCAAACAAGCCTGTCATCCTGATGATTTTGCTGAATGTCTCTTTTGTTTCTTCTAGTTTAATTCTCTGGAATACCCAGCAGGGTGGTAGGAAATGGGGACCACTCAGCATTGGTCAATTCTCTTCAATAAGAAGGAAAGCTATTGTCACCAGGAGGACGATGACAAGGGAGAGGGCCTTTTTCAGTTTTTGGCCCCCCACTTGTGGAATGTCTCTCCCCAGTGAGGTCTGCCTGGCATCTCTGCTGACATCTGTCCAGCAACAGGTAAAACCTTACCATTCCTGCCAGGTTTCTTCCACTAAGTGTTCTGTTCTCACAGTGGGCAGCTAGATTCCTTTGGGAAGCCCATAAGCAGGATATGGGAACATCAACACTTCCCCACTCAGGATCCCCAGCAACTGCCTCTGATAGGTAAGGTAAAGATAAAGGATCCCTGGATGGTTAAGTCCAGACAAAGGCGACTATAGAGTGCGGTACTCATATTGCTTCAGGCCGAGGGAGCCAGTGTTTGTCCACAGAGAGCTTTCTGGGTCATGTGGCCAGCATGACTAAACCACTTCTAGCACAACGGAACACCGTGACAGAAGCCAGAGCACACGGAAATGCCGTTTACCTTCCCACCAGAGCAGTACCTATTTATCTACTTACACCGGAGTGCTTTCAAACTGCTAGGTTGACAGAAGGTGAAACAGAGCAATGGGAGCTCACCCCATTGTGCAGATTTGAACCTCCAACCTTCCGATCGGCAAGCTCAAGAGTTCATTAGGATATAGGCGCCATGACAGCTTTATTGTCAATGGAGATTACTTTCTGCAGTGTTATATCAGTGTGTGCAAACATACACACTGGTGATGTACGGGATGGTATAGAGACAGGCGCAAAGGTAGTGAAGGAACGGAAAGGTGCGATAAGCAGTGAATACACAGGCTTTTGCGCTATAATTTAGACATTTGAAAAAACAGAACAATGGGAAATCCCAAATGCATTGACTCATTTTCAGGAACAAGGCAAACAGAGCAATCCTAAGCACCTGATCTGTACTGCTGGATGGCCTAAAGGTATGGTAGAGGTTGTCTATAGACCAGATTTCACTGGGTTCTGCTAGCATAGGGAGAGGCTCTGCAGCTGCAAAGGCCCTGTTGTGCTTGCTGAAAGTTGAGGTGGTTGAGAAGCTACTTCTGCAGCTGCTTCCATCAGAGGTTGCAAGTCCAAAAACACAGTGTTATGGGGGTGGAGCAGAGAAAAGAGGAGTCAGCTGCAGATTTTCTGGAACCAGACCTGCTGTGTCCCCCTGGGAAGTGTCCCAGGCTGGACCCTTCAGCTGGGTCAGCCTGGAGCTGTTTCTGCAAAAATCACCAACACCCCCCACCACACATACACCTTCTGACTTTGATGGAATGAGCGAAAAGGCTGGCATGTGTTAGTCAATGGCAGTTCTGCACCCTATCTCGGATTAGGATTGTAATTTGGAAGTCTAAAAACCAAGTGGAAATTCAGATGAGGAGAATTTAGTATGATTGAGGCATCTGATCAAGGCCTGTATTTTAAAATGAGCTTAAATATACATTTGCAAATGTTTGTACGTTTCATGCCAGGCAGAAAAGCAGCTGGCTAAGTACTTTGGCAGATGTTTATCTTCCTGAACAGCCCCCCCTGATTTATAGCAGGAGACAAATTTCTCAAAGTTGTAAAAGGGAATTACAGGCTGGGAGCAAAGGTTATACTGACCCTACATATTACAGAATACAATCAAGCTGCAAAAACACTAATTAAGAGTTGGTAAATAGTAAGATTTATTGTTTAACAGAAAATAATACCATGTGCCTCCCATCAGACTCTAGCCACATTTTCCTAAGGTTAAAGGGCAAGAGCTAATGGGAAAAGCAGCTGGCTGGGAAAGGGGGGGGTGTAAACTGAAGAGGTTTTACTTTGCAAAGGCCTTTTCTTCTAAAAAGCTATCTATGTTAATGTATGAGATTTGTTGGCTTAAATGTAATTATGCAAAGGATTTAGAAAGTAAGAAATGTTAGATTCTTATTTCATTGATGGTGTGTGAGAATGTGAACCCAAGATCTCTGTTTAGACAGAATGTAAGACCATGAGCCATCTGTTTTAGCCATTTGTTTTGGAATGGAGGGGGAAAAGGGGCAAAAGGTGATCTGGTAATTAAGGTGCCTTGTCGAGGCAAATGTAAGATATATGGCTACTTGTTTGTCATTTATGGATAGAAGGAAATATAGCTCTTTGTCTCCCATAAAAGGTAATAGGAAATGGGTGTATCTTTTATGATTGGTTCTAGCAAACAGCCAATAGGAATTTCAACCAGGCTGATTGGACAGAGGCAGCCAAAGGAGGAGCAAGGGGGCTGGGCTGAGGAAATATAAGTGCTGACCATGAGGGCTGGAGTGGGCAGAGCTTTGGTAACCATATACCACTGTGCCTATCATTTATTTGTCTGACAAATAAATTATTATTTTAATTTCTCTATTGCTGCGTTGAATATTTCATTCCAGCTAAGCGTTAACCACAAGCAGGGTGCTACATGATCCCCCTTCAGATTTCAGAACAGAGAGCAATATTCAGTCAGGACTGCTAAGCACCTGTGGGCTGCAACTGTTGAATCAGACTTTATTTCCTTTCTTAGAGGAGGAATAGGGCTTTCTTTGGTGCATCTCTCAAATGCACCGGAAATATTTGGAACCAATTTGGTCAGGCATTGCACAGACCTCAGTGAGATTCAGCCATATTGCACAGTAAATATTGGTTGCGTGTGCACCCTGCGTTAAGAGTGGGGAAAGCTGGAGAAGAGAAAAAAGCTGGATTTTGTGACCTATATAAATTATGCAAATTGATTGAAAGGTTATTCTGCAATTTTTACTATTGTGCATAATTTATTTGTGTTTTGCTAGGGCATGGGGAGCTCTATGGGGCACCAAATTCCCTCCTCCCCAGTGGAAATCACGCCTCTGGATTCCAAGGTTTCAGTCTGCAGTTCAACATGCAACATTTCAGCATGTGCTTGCAAGCTATAAGGGCAAAATAAGAAAAGCTTGCAGAGTAAAAGAGAGGGGAGGCCAAGACTCCGTGCATGCTTTATATATAAGAAAGTCACATCTCCTGTTGAAAGGGATTTGGGTAGTAGCAGGCCTGGGAAGACCAAGCTATTTTAAGCAGGAAATGGTAAGGTATATGGACTACCATGACTCAGCATAAAGTTGCTTCGTATGTTCATACAAGAGACCGAGCCCTTATAGAGTTCCAGGAATCTGTAGTCAGTTGCCAAGTTCTGCACTCTCATACCCTCCAAGGGTCCCGATTTTCCAGGAAAATCACAAAAGCCATCCCGGCTGGAATCACAAAAGCCATCCCGGCTTCTGCCACCACTGAGCTCAAGGAGGAAGATGAGCTCATACCTATGTATCTACTCGCGCTGGTATACTTTCAAACTGCTAGGTTGGCAGGAGCTGGGACAGAGCAACGGGAGCTCACTCCATTGCGGGGATTCGAACCACCGTCCTTCTGATCAGCAAGCCTAAGAGGTTCAGTGGTTTAGACCACAGCGCCACGTGGACACCTTTCCCCCCACATGTTAAAAGTGTGGCACTTACTGTAACAACTTCATTGTGAGTACAGGCACAAAAGCAAAAAAACGCACCAAGCATAACAAAAGCAGGATGATCGCTCACTCACTCACCGCTCCCTATACATGAACTTTTGCAGTATGAAAAGTTTTAGGATTTCAGCAGCAAGCTACAGGAAATGACGCAGTATGTCCACCAAGTGGAAATGACGCAGTATGTCCACAGGCGTAAATGAAAGTAAGAACAGGTATCACTGCCCCAATATCATGAACACAAACCATCAAGCACAATAAAAAGGGCATATCTTTCCAGCTTCTGAAGAGGAAGTCTCTCTTGTTTTAGCACCAAACATGTGCAAGAATTGGATTGCAGCTATGAATCAGGATGCTCCACAGTGTACGTGCGTGTTTTGCCTCCGTTTTGTCCAGCTACTTCCAACCAACCTTATTTGCAGCTTGACACAAAACAGGAAAAGTGATTCCGTGTCTTCCGACGACCGACAGAACCGGGCTTCTTTTCTATCAGTGGGACTTTGACACAAAAGAAAGAAAGGAGGGGGAAAAAGATGGGTGAAGGTTATTGTTATTAGCAGATATATATATATATATTGGCTACGCTGCCTGAATCAGAGGCCAGCATAGCCCTGAGGGTGATTCCCGGTTCCTATGTATATTTCAGATCCTCCACTCAAAGGAGTATCTCCTAACATGGAATGGAGATTTTGAGTCATGCCGGAGGGTTGCTAGGGGCTTCAGAGCCAAAACATCAGGTGCAGCTGAGTTCTGTGTACACACCAAGAAAGCAATAAAGGGAAAGAAGCATCCCGTCGAGAGACAGAAGTGAAGAGAATTATATATAGGGAGAGAGATTAAAACAGCACACGCAGCGGAGGAGAGAGAACAGAGGAAATTCACTTTCCTTTCTTCTGTTCTTGACAGAATTCCATTATTCTTTGCCAGATGAAAAACACATCAACTACCACCCCTCCCCACCCCTCCAGCAGCCTCAGCAGTACCTGATGGGGTGATATTTAACGAATTAGGCGAGCAGAGGAGGGGGGTGATTTGGACTCCATCATAAAGCATGGCGCACAGCCTGTAACTCAAGAGTATGAGCAGGAGGCAATCCATCTTCCTGCCCGGAAGATAAAATGGTTAAATTTCAGATAATCCCAGATAGTAAATTCCCTATAAGCTAAAATCAATATTGGCACAACTGCGCGTCATTAAAAAACTAAATGAACATGACAAAGCCAAACAGCAGCCTATTAAACAAATGAGCTTTCTTTCTACATGGAACAGTGGGTTATTAAATCCTTTATTACCAGAAAGTTGCTTCCATATACTATATAAATACGTGAGAGAGAGGGGGGTGGTGGCAAAAACATCTTTGTCAAAAGGAATCTGGGAAGAAGGTCATAAAAAACACGATCTTACTTCAGTCACTTCAGCCAGTGGTTTCCAAAACCCTTTACTAATGGAATTTGTATACCATCTTTATTTTCTTTTGTGCAGCACTGTTTAGGATTTGCTGGGTATTCTAGTCTATGGCATTGGCTTGGATCAGCTCAGCTCTAAGAGAGAACATAGACAACCGTCTACCCAAAGCTATTTTTCTAGAAAAAGAGGGGCCGGAACTCACCACGAAAGCCTCCCTTGTTCGCACAATGGCACCCACCTGAGAGGTGCTGGAACTCTTGCGGTTTTTTATATTGTTTATATATTTATATAATACAGTGGTACCTTGGGTTACATACGCTTTGGGTTACATACGCTTCAGGTTACAGACTCTGCTAACCCAGAAATAGTACCTCGGGTTAAGGACTTTGCTTCAGGATGAGAACAGAAATCGTGTGGCGGTGGCGCTGGAGGCCCCATTAGCTAAAGTGGTACCTCAGGTTAAGAACAGTTTCAGGTTAAGAATGGATCTCCAGAACGAATTAAGTACTTAACCCGAGGTACCCTTGTATATAAATATAAACAACAATATTTTTATATTGTTTATATATTTATATGTTGTCAGCCACCCTGAGATCTGTGGATGAAGAGCAGTATACAAAACAAACAAATGCAGCGGTACCTCGGTTTTCGAATGTCATCCATTCTGGAAGACTGTTCGACTTCCGAAACGTTGAAAACCGAGGCACAAAGGGCAGTCTGCAAATTCAATGGAGAAAATTGGGGGGGGGGGACACTCAGTGGAAGTCATTCAACTTCTGAGGCACGTTCGAAAACGGAAGCATTTACTTCTGGGTTTTCAGCGATCGAAAATTGAACGTTCGGCTTCCAAGACTTTAAAAAACTGAGGTACCACTGTATATATAAATACAGTGGTACCTCGGGTTAAGAACTTAATTCGTTCTGGAGGTCCATTCTTAACCTGAAACTGTTCTTAAAATGAGGTACCACTTTAGCTAATGGGGCCTCCCGCTGCCACATGATTTGTGTTCTCATCCTGAGGTAAAGTTCTTAACCCGAGATACTATTTCTGGGTTAGCAGAGTCTGTAACCTGAAGTGTCTGTAACCTGAGGTACCACTGTATATAAATATATAAATATATAAGAGTTTATCCTTTTGAATTGATTTCGGTCTTTATTGTATACATTGAGCTTCCTGCACACCATTTAGAGATCATTGTAATTAAGTGGAATATAAAATGTCAAAATAAATAAATAAAAGCATTGGCCTAAAACCGCTTGATAAGCAATGTATATCTTCAATCCGTACACGGGGTAAGGTGAAGTGTACCCTTACCCATATTTCTGGTGGGCTGTGCGGGTGTCTAATTCTTGGAAGGTATGCTAGGAAGAAACAACGTCCCACACGCGGTAAATCACCGTAATAGCCATTTGGGAAAGAACAGACAGTATTTGGCCAATGGGGGATAGGGAGAAAGGACCAGACAGGGCAAAAAAGCTTGGATTCCTGGATAGGAAAAGCAATTGGGGCATGCTGGAAATTAGTTTGTGAGCTGACTGACTTTGACACAGCACAGAGCAACAACTTGTTAAAAATTTTGGGTAGCTGCAGCCTGAGCACAGCCTGGCGAATACATACAGGAAAACAAAATGGCTGACAATCCCCGAGGTGGCAGAGTTGCCTATATCTTCTCTACCCAGGTGGTTTTTACAATGTTCAACTTTTTTTTGAAGGCAGCTCACTTAGAAACCATTTCTTTCCCTCCATTTTGAGTGGCTGTTGCTTCAGACTTTAAGATGGCACACCCTCCAACATTTCTCCAGTGAAAATAGGGATGTCCTATAAATAAGAAAATAATAATTTTCTTTTTTTGCTGGCCAGACCAAGGCTAGCAGAACTGAGCAATTAATCATATCAAATCTCTTTGCTTTCTGTTGAAACATGTTCTCTTCTAAAAAAGAAAGCACAGGAGATGCAACCAAATCCACTGAACACATTTCATAGGAACAAAACAATTAGTTTTGAGTAGCCACTACCTTCATGGAGAGGTTCAATCTTCCCCCAGAAGACTTTGTTGCCTTTGAGTACAACTGTTTCTAGGGTAGAAAACTTGCTGGAGTGCCAATAAGCTTGGGAGATCTATGTGACTAGAAGCTGATTTGGTTTGTCCTGTTATTCTATGGAACCCAAGCCCAGTTGGTGCTTTTTGCAAACTGATTGTCACACAGTATAATGCACAAACCTATATGTTCTAAGATAGTAGTTCAAGGCTGCAAACCTACACACACACACACACACACACACACACTCACTTGGGATGAGTAAGCTGCGCTGAATTCAGTGGCGCTTATTCCTGACCAGGCACGTCTAGTTTTACACTGCAGCAGGCAAATTGCTAGTGATGATTGTTACCTAGTCTGCCATTCCCAGAAACACTGCTCAAAACTCTTTTCTTCTCCCCAATGTAACATAAAGCACTTCAAGATGCAAGGCATTAGTTTTCAAAGACTGAATTCATTTGAAGATTCAAAAGAGCACAGAAATGTAAGGGGGCTTCATAACATTAAGGGTTGAGTGTTTTAGTCAGAAAGTTTTTCAATGAGAACCAACAGAACAGCTATCCCCATGTTACAGAACAGAGTCCTAATCAGCTTCAGACAGCAGGGCCCTACATACTGGCTCCAACTCCACTACTGCACACACAGCCAATCAGAGTTCTAGGTTTTTGGGTGCTGCAATCTCATATGAGATGTGTGTTTTTGGGTGAGAGCATGGCTCCACATGAGAGCATGGCTCCCCAAAGCAGAATGTTCCAATTTAATTGGGACAGTTGAGAGCATGCCATTTTATTCCTATGTTGGACATCATTCTCTCTCCTGCTCACTGTTAAACTGTAATAATAATAATAATAATAATAATAATAATAATAATAATAATAATAATAATAATAATTATTATTATTTATTATTTATACCCCACCCATCTGGCTGGGTTTCCCCAGCCACTCTGGGTGGCTTCCAACAAAAGATTAAAAATACACTAAAACATCAGTCATTAAAAACTTCCCTAAGCAGGGCTGCCTTCAAATGTCTTCTAAACGTCAGATAGCTGCTTATTACTTTGACATCTGCTGGGAGGGCGTTCCACAGGGCGGGCACCACTACTGAGAAGGCCCTCTGCCTGGTTCCCTGTAACCTCACTTCTTGCAGTGAGGGAACCACCAGAAGGCCCTTGGCACTGGACTTCAGTGTCAGGTATACTAGGTTGAGGCCATTTAGGGCTTTAAAGGCTTTAAACTGTTAACGTATTTGCATTGTTTTATAGAAGGATGTATGAGTTTGTTTTCTTTATTTATTGACATTGTGATTATTTTTAATTGGTCTTAATATGTTTGGTTATCGTTGCATTCATTATCATTTACTTGTGTTGTGTGAGCCACTTTGAGCACAATTGTGGGAAAGTGGCATATAAATAAACCCATGATGATGGTGATGTCAACATGTGCGATTCCACATTCTTTCCATATGGTGGCAGAATGCTTAGCACACATACTGCCTAACTGCAGCTACAGCTCCCCAGAAGTATTTCCATAAATTTAGAATTAGTGGAGACTCAAAGAATAAAGAATTCTCTATCCCACTTCTGTATTTACCAGTGCCCAGAAGCTTTCATGGATTTAGCTCAGCAACACTCCTCCTAATATATTCCACTCCCCTTTCTATTCTGTCAGCTGTTCCAGAGATTACAATTACGATTATTTCTTTACCTGGAATGCCCTTTTGCCCTGTGTAAGTAGATATAGCGTCACATTTTCTGTCACATGCCCAGTGCTGCTATCTGCATATATTTAGAAACCTTTCGTGGCTCTACTTCTGTGTGAAATGAACCCTTTTGGTCTGGCCACTGAGCAGGTAAAACTGAGCACATGCTTTGCACCTCTGCTGTTCCAGAACTGTGGTTTTAATCTCTGCAGCCACAGGGCTGGGTCAGTTCACGGTTCTCAACACCTCCTTCTGGCACATCATTTATTCCTGAAGTGTCATGCCTTGCTTGCCCATTTCCCCATTTTTTTTGTCGAAATTGAAAGTCAAGAAGTGGAGCATGCTCCACTGGAGCCCTGCACATTTTGGCATGGTTCAGTGGAGAATCTGAAATGAAGGGGGCTAGTGGGAGTTGCCAGTTCAACCTCCCTGCTCCTTCTACCATTGGAATCACATTCGGTAAGAAAAGCTGATTTTGCACATTCTGGAGGTAAGCTGCAATCTTCTTGGAGGTTTGAAAAAGGTTGTTGACTCTGTCGTTTCCTGACAGCCTCCTACCTTTAAAAGACAACACACCCTCCTCCTCTGCCACCGCCACCCCAGCGTAATAGCTGTGTTCATTTTTTGGAAGAGTGACCTCCAGACCTGTGGGTGCTAGGCTAGGATTATTCCTAGCGCTTGCGTTGGCTTGTAATGAAGGCGGAGCTGCCATATTGATCTGATGTCTGGGACACCTACCAAAAAAACCCCCTGGATGTTAAATCAATACCATGCTGCCCTCTTTCTTGACATTGTCAAGAGCAGAAATAAAAAAGGAAAAACAAGCTGTTGGAGGAAAAAATACCATGCCCTACCAATATAAGGACAAAACGTGTGTGTGTGTGTGTGTGTGTAGAATACAGTAACAAGGTGATCGGTTACCTCTGTCACTGAAGCCAAAATGTTCATGACTTCTACAGCCTGTTTGGGTCACACTCAAGCAACTCCTCTTTTCCACATCCTTGCTTTAAAACAAGGTTATGAGGCAATTGTCTTCCACTGCCTAAGATACTGGACTCATCAAATTCAAACTTCATCTTCCTTTTTGAGTGGGCCAAGTATGTACCCTGCAAGTGGCTGTTATTGTATACATACAGCAAGAGTGGATAACCTGTTGCCCTCCAGGTGGTGTGGGACTTCTGTATGACCAGCTTGGCCAATGGACTGGGATGATGCAAGATATAGCCCCACACATTCCCATTCCCTAATATACAGTAGGGATTCCTGGCTAGGGTGCTGTTGCTCAATAGCTTCCCAAGTGACAGGTGAAGAAATTTGTTATTTACCCAGACTTTCTAAAAACAACAACACCCGAGACCTTAAAAACAAAACCTGAGCTCTCATTGTGTAACCTGACTTTTATTTTGTTTCTCCCCTCCACCACACACACACACACACACACACACACACACACAGAAAGAGAGCGAGACAGAGAGAGAGAGAGAAGTTTTATCCTGCATTTCACTATTTCTGTAGATTCTTTAAATCAGAGGTTTTCACTCTTCTGGGGTCCCCTTGACCAATTACCTTCTTTCTGCGACACCCCTGTGAGGGTCAGGAACCCAGTTATGTCACCCTTCTCTGTGTAGCTGGCAACCTTTAAAGTATCTCAAAGACCTACCAATGGCATCCAAGTTCCATCCGACTGTGTCATCACCACTGCAAACCAGGATACGGAAATCTGGCACATCCCAGAAGAAGTTCAGCCTGGAACAAAAAAAGTGCATACATTTAAGTCTTAGCAACAGATTCCATAGCTGCCTGCCTCTCTCTCTCTCTCTCTCTCTCTCTCTCTCTCTCTCTCTCTCACACACACACTTTCCCACCAGCATCCTGCTTTATCCTTCAAAAGAGATGTGAAACATGGGCAACTAGTGTCACAACAGGAAGAAGAAGAAGAGGAGGAGGAGGAGTTTGGATTTGATATCCCACTTTATCACTACTCCAAGGAGTCTCAAAGCAGCTAACAATCTCCTTTCCCTTCCTCCCCCACAACAAACACTCTGTGGGGTGAGTGGGGCTGAGAGACTTCAGAGAAGTGTGACTAGCCCAAGGTCACCCAGCAGCTGTATGTGGAGGATCAGGGAAGCGAACTCGGTTCATCAGATTACGAGTTCACTGCTCTTAACCACTACACCATGCTGGCTGGAAGACACATCTGACATGCATTGAAGGTCAAAGCAACTACTCACTGCTTTTTGAACACCCTCCCTTGTGTAGTGTTCCCGCAGCCGCCTCTCTTCTCCCCTCTCCTTGGGAACCTTCTGGGCAGCTGTAGCTGATCTCTGAGCTGCCCCCTCTGCCCCAAAGAGAGATGCCTCCTCACACTGCCCTACAGGGGCCTGGGAAGCACTCCTGGCCAGCCCTAGAGGCACCATTCCCTTGAAGAGTTTGTAGCCAGGGCTACTGCAACAAACAGCTGTGCAAGCCTTTGGGAGGCAGAGATGCGAGAGGGCATAACAGGAAGGGAAGGAAGGAAAGAGGGAGAGAGGCCTGTGTTGCCCGTGGCACCATGGACTATCCTTCACGGCACCCAGGGTGCCACGGCACACTGGTCTCTTTCCCTCTTTCCTTTAAATCATCACATTTTAATGTTGTATTTTATTATCTGAAATTTTTTGGCTGAGTTCTATAACAGAATGTTTGTCCTGAGGAAGATCACTGTTGTAAGGAGCCTGGGTGGGACAGTGTTGCTCACCTGAACTCCCAACACCATCATCACTGTGGCACACTGAGAGGATGAAGGGAGTATGAGGTGGCTGCAGTGTAACACCATTGGGAGCAAGGTACAGGTTTTTGCCCTGTGCCAACCTCAGCAACCTCCACTCCTGGTAGTCTTCAGTGACGCTGATGATGATGATGATGATGATGATGATAATTATAATAATTATTGGGCGGCTTCCAACAAAGTATTAAAAGACAGTGGTCTGTTAAACATTAAAAGCTTCCCTAAACAGGGCTGCCTTCAGATGTCTTCTAAAAGTCTGGTAGCTGTTTTTCTCTTTGACATCTGGTGGGAGGGCATTCCACAGGGCGGGTGCCACTACCGAGAAGGCCCTCTGCCTGGTTCCCTGTAACTTGGCTTCTTGCAGTGAGGGAACCACCAGAAGGCCCTTGGCACTGGACCTCAGGGTCCGGGCAGAACGATAGGGGTGGAGATGCTCCTTCAGGTATACTGGACCGAGGCCGTTTACAGCTTTAAAGGTCAGCACCAACACTTTGAATTGTGTTCGGAAACATACTGGGAGCCAGTGTAGGTCTTTCAAGACTGGTGTTGTGGTCTCGGCGGCTGCCCCCAGTCACCAGTCTAGCTGCTGCATTCTGGATTTGTTGTAGTTTCCGGGTCACCTTCAAAGGTAGCCCCACATAGAGTGCATTGCAGTAGTCCAAGCGAGAGATAACTAGAGCATGCACCACTCTGGAGAGACAGTCCACGGGCAGGTAGGGTCTCAGCCTGCATACCAGATGGAGCTGGTAACCTACTGCCCTGGACACAGAATTGACCTGCGCCTCCATCGACAGCTGTGAGTCCAGAATGACTTCCAGGCTGCGCACCTGGTCCTTCAGGGGCACAGTTACCCCATTCAGGACCAGGGAGTGCTCCACACCTGCCCGCCTCCTGTCCCCCCAAAACAGTACTTCTGTCTTGTCAGGATTCAACCCCAATCTGTTAGCCGCCAGAGGTCAGGTAACTGCTGCTGCCCCACCAATGCTATTGGCTCTTGTGATTGCACCCATGAATCCTTTATGTAGGAGTGTGAAACCTGGTAGTTGAAAACTCTAGAAGGACACGAAGCATGAGAATTCTCAGTCTGAGTCTACCCCCAGGGAGGGAGAAAATCTAATGACAATAACAGCTGGAAGCTGAGGGCCCCAAGAGGCAGACCAATGCACTGGGCATTTTTGAGGGGAGGGGAAGCCAAAGGTTTTGAGGGGAGGGGAAGCCAAAGGTTTTCTTCTTCCTCATAGGGAAGATGGGAGGGAACAGAAAAGGGACAGAAACTGCAGCCTTTCCTTGAGGAACAGCAGGGTGCACACTATCTGGCTCAAGGCTGTCTCTCAACTTTTCTAAGAAGGGATTATCTTTTAAGAACTATTATTCCCCTTTTACAGATGAAGAATTGAGGCTGACAGATAGCAACTTGCCCAAGGCCACACAGTGACTCCATGTGCCTGTACACATTGCCTCATGTGTCTGCAGTTTTTCCTTTTGATTGATTTTGATCTGTAGAAGTTTATTGCTGTAATTGTGTGCTGTCCTTCAGGCTTAATTTTTTTTAAAACTGAAAAATGAGATATAAATCTAAAAAGAAATAAATGGTGGCACAAGGAAAAGGGGACAGGCCTGAGTGGAGATCTAATAGATTCAAAGCCACAACAACCACAAAACTCTTGAGTATAGGAACTTAACTATATATATAGTTCTAGTGAAAGGCCTTAGACTGTAGACATTTTAATGGTTTAAAATGTAGCGTTTCATTCAGCAAATTAAATATTTCAGTGCAAGATGCTAGCTGACACATGTCTCTGCCAATTTTTTGCATAGATGTTAGGTGCCTGCTAAAGATGCATAGAACTAGCTGATGAAGTTAATTCTTCAGCTCAGTAAGTTTTAGGGAAAGCTCGAGTGCAGGGGTTGCCAACCTGGTATCCTCTGGATGTTGTGCAACTACAAATCCCATCAGCCCCAGCCAGCATGGTTGATGATGGAGGACAATGGGAATTGCAGTTCAGCAGCAACTAGGGGCACCCCTTGGCTCCCCTTGCTTTGGCCTAATTCTGAGGCCAGAACTTCACATGATGGTCAAGAGTTTTCTTTTTTTCACAAAATGCAAACAAAGACTAGTTGTTGTTGTTCTGCTAAAAAGCATGCCTTACAATGTTTGTCCCCCCAACAGGAGGAAAATATGGCTCATATTTTTTCCTGTGGATGTACATGCTAGTGCCAATCTAGCAGTTCGAAAGCACGCCAGTGCAAGTAGATAAATAGGTACCGCTGTGGCGGGGAGGTAAACGGCGTTTCTGTGCATTCTGGTTTCTGCCACAGTGTCCCGTTGCACCAGAAGCGGTTTAGTCATGCTGGCCACGTGACCCGGAAAGCTGTCGGAGGACAAACGCCGGCTCCCTCAGCCTGAAAGTGAGATGAGCGCCACAACCCCATAGTCGCCTTTGACTGAACTTAACCATCCAGGGGTCCTTTACCTTTACATGTTGGTGCATATATTTTTTTTTGTTGGGGGCAAAAATATTACCCTGGAGAAAAAGTGCATATACATTGAGTTTTGCTGAGATAATAAACCAGTGTCTGAGCTTTAGATCACACGTGTTTAGAAGGTACATCAGGATCTACTGAAATACCTCTAAATGATTTAAAGTAGATGCACAAAGCTTTCTGACTTCCAATTGCTTAAGACAAGCAATAACAAAATGACCCCCCTCCTCTACAAATGTATACTGTCAAAATGAATAAAGCTAGGAAGTGGTCACCAGGAATGGACAATCGGCTCAGTTTGGTTCTGGTTTTCAAAACCAGTTCCTGGGCTTGGAATTCTTTAATTCTAAATGTATGTCTTTTGCCTTTGTTGGTGTTTGGAAGATCTCAGGGTTTCAGGAAACAGACAAACAAACAAACAAACAAACAAAAATATTTCCTGCAAGCCTGATGTCTGCCCTGCCTTGCTTTACACTGTAAGTGGCACCTCACATTATTAAAAATTTCCCCATTCAAAATAATAATAATAATAATAATAATATAATAGCAATAATAATAATAATAATAATAATAATAATAATAATAATAATAAGAAGAAGAAGAAGAAGAAGAAGAAGAAGAAGAAGAAGAAGATCTCCCTACACAGAACAGTACATGTCAGGGAGAAGGGGTTTTGCCTAACTTTCTCCTTAACACCTAGTTTTTTTAAAGAAGTGCTATATATGAAGTATTTGATAATGTGCATTTCCTTTTGTGGTGTGCATCATATTCAGATAAATCCTAAATCGTTGGATGAAATGGGCCAGTTAGGAAAGATTTGAGGCTTGTGCAAACAGAAGTAGGATCTCTTTGAAGCATCTTGAACTGAAGCAGGAACTTCTGGAACAATTTGGAGTATTTCAGAGATCTGCACATAGGGAAAAACAGTGTTGACAGTGTGACTGCAGAAAGGAAGGAAGGAAGGAAGGAAGGAAGGAAGGAAGGAAGGAAAGATTACTCCTCAGATTTGGCACATAAGGAAAATATGAAGGGGAGGGAGAGCTCTTTTCTGACTGACAGGTCAAACTTCTAATAAGGAGAAATGATTGCATCAGGGATCTCTACTCATAATGCTTAGGAGAAGGAATTCTGAAGTAATGTAGCACTTTGGTCTTGTTCTGCTAGTGGTGCTTGAAAATACTGGACACTCAAGTGCTTCTATCTCTGTACCACATACTTACACACCGCCTCCTGCCAAACTAGCTTTGCATTTAGTTTTTGGGACCTCGGGGGTCAATTGAGCAGAAAACAAGCCTGAAGCTGTCCTACCCCCATTAATCATAACACCTTAGCTACTGTGCCCATCCTTCTGAATTTCTGCAGGGCATTTTTCCTAGTGGCAGCTCTTGGTGCATGCCATTTTCACATTAAAAACATTGCCACAAAACCTCTGAGAGGGGAGTGAATGTCCTCTAATCCCCTCCCCCAAAACACAAATATAAAGGTGTCTATTACAACCCCCCCTGCACCTGTCATTGTGAAATTTGGCAGGCTTATTAACTCAGAGTATATCTCTCATGCACACTGTTTTCATACAAATTGCCCACAAAACAATAGGAAGGACTAAGTCAATCCCTTTTCTAACCACCCTAAAACTGTAAATACTGTCCTTATGGGGGGGGGGGAGCCACAGTATTCTAATTTTAATTCTAAAATTTCTAAAACTTAACATGCTTCATCCCCTCAGGGTACTATACCTGAAAATTCCATCCAATTCTGCCAAACAATACAAAAGTTATAGATGGTTTCTTCTTCTTCTTCTTGGAGTAGTGATAAAGTGGGATATCAAATCCAAACTCCTCCTCCTCCTCTTCTTCTTCTTCTTCAGAAAACATTATACCCAGCAAAAAAACCCAACAAAAAACAACCAAGCTAACAACCAACACCCCCTGGTCCTATTTGTCTGATATTTGGCATAATCTATAGTCTCAAAATAATCTACCATGCCTACAAATTTCATCTATATCTGTCAAAAGGGGGTGCAGGAGCTATCACCATTTTTATTTTGGTTTCTCTGTAATAATGAATGGGAACCAAGGGTTTGGAATTGGACCCTGAGCAGAATTGGATCAATTAAAACTTGAGCAGTTTTCTGAAATGCTGAATCTGAACTGAATCTTGCGGCCAGCGCACATCCCTTGTTTCCACATGCAGTCTAAAGCCAGACACATATTTACCACCTACCTCTGTAAGAAATAGGCCAGATTTCTCTGACTTCCTTGTGCTCAAGCCTTGTTAATGAGCTGTCTGGGGATTGTTATTATTTTTTTAGAGCAGATATGAATTTGTATTTAAAAAAGAAGAATAAAAGGGGGGGGGGGGTAAGCTCCCTGAAACCATTACAGCAAGACCTCCCTCATTTATTGCCTTTAATATAGGAATGCCATCATATACATACCCATTATCCCATCTTCCATAACAAATATTCAGTTGTCTGGAAATTCTGATTCCTTTGACGACTTTCATTTAACATTTCTGTGTTACGTTAGCAATAATTTATCTTCCTTAATTAATATCTCCTGGATCTTCAGATAAGTTTTAATGAATTTAATGACATGTCATAGCCAGGGATATATATATATATATATATATATATATATATATATATATATATATTCCCCTCCCCCTACAAATGTTACTACTATACAAGACTGAATGTTCAGCATAAAGAAGTCATCAAAGATAGATAATAAAAAGCAATTATAGCTCTCCTCCTATTCAATCTGTAAATCATTTACAAATTAACCAAATACATAAACTATACCAATAAAAGTAGCAGAGGAAAAAACCCATGAAGACGTTTACAATTAAAAGCGTTAAAAACGAGAGACAAAATTTGCCCTCAGAAGGTCTCTTTCCCTCAATCACTTATCTCCACCTACTTATCAAACACCACCCTCTCACAATCTCAGTTTATTTATTCAGCTGCATAAAAAGTTGACGGATGTTCAGTCAGAACCACAAGAATAGCTCAAAATTACCTGCATGAAAGAAAATGCACCTCTGCAATTCTATACCCAGAAGGCAGCCCAGTTCAATGGGGCTTACTCCCAAGTAAGTGGCTATAGAATTGCAAGTTCAGGGAGCAATTCAAACTAAGATTCCCTGGGATGAGGGGAGTTTGGAATTGGCTGAATTTTGGCTGGCTCAGCTTGGACTCGGTTAGGACTATGAGATGCCTGCAAAATTCCTACATCCTGACTCAGCCAGCTCATCCAAAACTTGTGGTAAATTACACTCCCAATGGGCATTCTGGGGGAGTTTAAAGGATTGTTTCCCCTCTGTCAGGCCCTCAGGTAGCAGTAGCTGCACTCCTGAATAGAGTTTGGAACAGGGGTAAGTAACACCCAGCAAAAGTTGTGCTGCCTTCCTATAGTTTGGATTGCTCTGTTAGCGAATCTTCACCAGGATTCTTTTAATATATACAGGCATTTCCTTAATACAACAGCTGAGTTTTACAGTGTAAGTCCTCAGCTTCTTAAAAACGTGAACTTTTGTGGAAAACGTGTCCGTGAAAGATGCGGAAAATGTAACCTTTTCTGCACTTAAAGAAATAATAATCTGAAAAGAGCAGACTTACAACTGAACATATGTGAATCTAATATGGATTGGAAATAGACTGGTCCTTCTCTCACACCACCCACCCATATTTATAAATAAAAAGGCTGTGCTTTCTGTGTATGTGTGTGTTGTGTGTGTGTGTGTGTGTGTGACAGAACACTATTCCTATGAATAGAAATAGTTAATTATACCCTTGAGATGGTCAAGCTTGACTGGTATTGCATCCATTCATTAAGTTATGGCTATTTTTTACGAAACAATCCTTTTTAGAAATTATAATTTCCCCACAGATTTTTCCACATTGATGGTTCCTGAGCCAATTAACATGTCTGATATAGTTCAAAGTTGACACAGGAAGCAGTGGGTTTGCAAAAAAAACTAATATATCATATTTTTCCATGTATAAGACGCCCCCCATGTATAAGATGCCCCCTACTTTTGGGGACCCCAAATTTAGAAAATGGGCATATGCACTATCCGTGTATAAGACGCCCCCAGATGTTTAACCTTATTTTAAAGTAAAAAAACCTAGTCTTATACACGGAAAAGTATGGTATGTTTTTCAATTTCCAAATCTTTGGCAAGATTAGCAAATGTGGAAGAGACACCCACCTTTGTGACAATGGCTCCACAAGCAGCTCCTTCATTGCCAAATGGACCCGAGAATGCACTCTTCTTAATCACCTGTCGATCAGCCCTTCTGAAGCACTTTCAGTTGAAAAGATTTACAGAAGCCGTCCTGGTTTTGGATTTGATTCTGGAATATCCCGCTTTTCCTTAGGATGTCCCTGTTTTCATTGGATAAATGTTGGAGGGCATGGAGTCAGGAGACTCCCGGGCCAAGGAGATAAGTAACTCTACAACTTTTAGAAGACATCTGAAGGCAGCCCTGTATAGGGAAGGTTTTTTTTAATGTTTAATGTTTAATATTTTTATATATGTTGGAAGCCACCCAGAGTGGCTAGGGCAACCCAGTGAGAAAATATTTTTATCATTATTACTATTACTATTGAATATGACGTCCCTATGTTCGTCGGAGAAATGTTGGAGGGTATGTCACACACCTCTCTCTATCCTCCATCCATACTAGCAAGAAGGATTACCAGAGTTCAAGGGCTCATCCCAGCCAGATTGGGGGGGGGGGGATGCAAGCAGAGCGCCAAAGCAGGACTGGTAAAGAGTGTGGCCTGGGGAGAGCTGGAGGGTTGCTTTTGGTCCCTGGGCCTGAGGTTGGTCCATGCCATATACAAATCTAAACCCTTTGGAGGTCTTTTGGGATAAAACATATATTGTCAGAGACTGCCTCTAGGTCCCGGCTCACAAAGGACCAACGCTAGCCGGTAGAACGGAATAAAGTCTTTATTGAAGTATAGTTTCCATTTCCACATCTTAGCGTGCGTCTCTACGTCTATTCCCTAGATCGGCGAAGTCCCATCTGAATCTCCGCCTCCTGTACACCAGTTCAAGACCCTAGCCTTGCTCCACCTTTTGCGTCTCTCCTTTCGCCTCTGGGTCCTACCACCCCCCGGGGTTCCTTCCTTCCTGGATGCCTCGGATGCGGACCCTTCGGATTCCTCCCCCTCCCTTCGGCGGGCTTTAGGACCTGGCTCCCTTTCCGGGCTGCTCATTGCGCCTCCCTCTGGTACATTTGAACTTGGCGCGCGCGCGCTGTCTCCGACCCTCCTCTCTACCGTTTCCTCGCTCTCTGACGCAGGCGTGGCTGCTGCCGGAGAGCTGCCTGTCGCTGGTGCCTGGAACTCCTCCCCCCTGCTGCTCTCTGGTGGAGTAGCTGGTCCGGATTTCCAGCTGCTGCTCTCCGGTGGGGTAGCTGGTCCGGATCTCCAGCTGCTGCTCTCTGAATCCCCTCTGGTCCCTTCTTCCTGGGGTGCCCCTCTTGGTAACCCCCCAGCTCTGCCCACGGGAGCCCCTTTCTGTGAATCCTCCGATTCGCTGGACAGACTTAGAGATCTCGGACGGCTATCATCGCTAACCTCTCCTTCCGATTCCTCACCATCCGTTCCCTCTGCTCCTGAACCCCTGACATATATGATAAAGGTAAAATAAATAAATGTGAACTACACTGCAAGCACCACATGCATAAATATAGAGTGGAGGATAGGGGAAGAATAGTGATTTTATGAAGACAAGGGATAGTGATGCTATAAAAACTAGAATTTGGTTACAACCTAGAGGTGCAATGCACATTTGTGGGAAGGAGTCAACCAAACAGCCTGAAGTTCCACTGACATCTTTGCTCCAGCATCAGAACTGCTGAAGAGACAAGTCTCCATTTAAAAACCAAAGAGCAGCTTGCCTCTTTGGCAGCGAGAGTTGCCCGGCTGAAATTTTCAAAGGGAGTCCGGCTGCTGATGTGCTTCCCACCTCATGTGCCCATATTTCAAATGTAGTAGCAACTTGTCTTCCTGAGCTCTCCAGCGGTAAACACAGTGGTGTACCGTGGGTTGCCGGCGCCCAGGGCCGTGTGGTGGGGGGTGGGAGGGAAATGGACGGAGTACGCATGCACATCCTATTGCCTAATGGCATCCACGTCACCCAGGAGATTGCAGCTGCAGAGATAAGAAAAGAACAGTAGTTCTGTGGTCTGGGGAGGTCACTTCCTGGTTCGCATGGAGAAGCTGTTTTCAGTGGAGTGCAGGTATGGAAGTACACAGCTGTATTGAGGAAGCACCAGGCATTTTGTGCGCCTAACAATTTTGCACCTGGGGCGACCACCCCGTGGGCCTCCCTCCATGCTACACCACTGATATTGCATTAAAAGTGTGAGTGGTTGTTGTTGCTTAAATAACAATGCCGTTAGCATACATTTACACTGAACATATCTTTGTTTTCTGTTGATGCTGGTTATCATCATCATCACCACCACCATCATCATTGTCATCATATAATCTGTGGCTGCCCTCAAAAGCAAGAATGTTTAATTTCTGGGTGAGAAATGAATCAGCCTCAATACTCAACACCTTAGAAATTTTGCACCCTCTCTAATTAGAGAGCTGTGCATGGTTTGAAGAAAGCACCCTTTGCTCTCATCCAGACTGATGACTCAACCCTCAGCATAAAACAGGCCTATTCCATCCATGGTTTGAAAGCATTGTGTGAAGAACTTCAACTAGGAGTGCTAGGGACTAGGAAAGGCGGTGGGGGGAGAGATGGGCTAACATCATCAGAGACAAACTATAATTAACTACTGAAAGGAAATGTCTTGTAAGAAGAGATTTGGAATTTTCATGGTGGGGAATTTCAAAAGATAAATTACATAAGCATTAACCAGGAATAACTATCCTGCTTTCAAGCCATGACTTATTTAGATGGTACCATCCTGCCAAAGTGAAGCATGCATTTAAATCCCTTTGTTTTCCGTGGGAGAGGCCAGGTCATGCCCAATATCTTTTAAATTTTCTTCCTCCATGGTGTGTGTGTGTGTGTGTGTGCGCGCTGAAATGACTGTATGGGTGGTATTCTTTTGCTGACAGGGGATGAATGGCAGGCACCAAGCTGTGTGTAATGACACTGTTCCATTTCTTGCAAGTTGCTCCTCTGGCACCACAGATGATGGTGAGTAAGTGCCTGAAATGACAACACTTTTGCCTGTCTTTATGTTGCCCCTTTAAACCCCCTTCAAATTGGAGCTCCCTGTGGAAGAAATGGCGATTTGCTCTCAGGGTGGTGATGGCTTGTGGTGAAGCTGTATGCACCCCATTCTCACTCCACAGAGATTCTGAGCAATTTCACACAGTGCAAAATCGATTGCAGAAAGGACCAATCTGGGCTCCTGGGTCTGGTTTTCTGTATGTTTCATGCAGAAAAAGCAGACAAGATGGGTCGAGACGATAGGAAAGTGTCCAGGATTTCTCCTCATCTCAGAATGAGACTCCTGCCCCCCCCATCCTGACTACTTACTCTAGAGAAGAGCTGATTTGCTGAGATTGTGGGCTGAGTGGATCCATGTGGTGTTCAGCATGTGGTGAAGATGATTGCTTCACCATATGCCACCTTGCTACTTAACGTGCGTGTGCACCGTCTTCATCACAAAGCTGTTGAGTTTGCGCTGAAATGTGATGTGTGTGGATTGAGCTGCAAGGTAGGTGTGGTATGAAACAATATACCATAGCCATAGGGATACATCTGAAATGATTTCACTGGGCCTGAAGATTGAGAAAGGCTCCCAGAGATGCTGAGCCACCACTGCCCACATAGATTATGATTATGATTGAATTTATATACTGCCCAGGGCCGGATTTAGGTTTGATGAGGCCCTAAGCTACTGAAGGTAATGGGGGCCTTTATATGTCCAGCTGTCCTTTATCAGCAACAAATTGTTGCTTTTTTTGTGTTTAATATATGCTATATGGTAATTTATGGACCTAATAGGTATCTAAAGCCATATGTACATGCAGAATGTAGACACTATATATAGAAATGAGCAAACCAGTGATATTTTAGGGAGCAGGCTAGCAGGCAGGGCCCATTACTTACATCATAGGAGCCTACACAACACAAAACACTGTTGCTGTATGTAGGTTTTATTTTATTTGTTATCTTATATTTTGGAAATGTACATCCAGGGTTTATTTCCCCTTTAATTTTTTTGGGGGGCCCCAAGAGAGTGGGGTCCTAAGCTATAGCTTGTTTAGCTTATACGTAAATCTGGCACTGATACCATCCTATACCCAGAGGTCTGAGCACACATGCAAAGCCTCTACACAGATGTCCTAGGGTACATTTGAATCCTGCACAAGTTGAGAGCTGCCATGTTCTGAAGATGCTTTCAGTATTAGCTTGCTCTCATCCTGGTTCTATATGACAGCTCTACAAGTGGTTCTCAGCTGCTGTTTACTTAGGCTACCCTCAGCCACCTTCCTCCCTCTGATCCACCTTTCCTGCCAGGCCCAGAAAATAGATATAAATAAGTAGTCATTTACTGAAGTTGGTTGGCATCCGTCTACACCAGGAGACAATGGAGAAGTGTGCCTTTGTGGGTAAGGTCAAGCTATTGGAAAGCTGCAGTGTCTGCTGTGGCTGTGGAGACCGATCAGGGAGAGACAAATTTTGTTACAGCTGGGTCAGATGAAGGTGCATTTATATCTCATCATTTCCCTCAAGGAGCTCAAGGTGGTTTGCATGGTTCGCCCACTCCTCATTTAATCCTGTGGGGTAGATTAGGCTGAGAGGCAGTGACTGGCCTAAGGTCACCCAATGAGCTTCATGACCCAGTGGGGATTCAAACCCTGGTCTCCTAGGTCCTAGTCTGACATTCTAACCACTACACCACACTGGTACTATGGGGGCAATGTTTATATTTGCCAGATCTCACCTCTCTTTTCTGTTACATCTAGTGCATTTATAGTCCACTGTTCCTCCAAAGAGGTCAGGGAAGTATACAGGGTTAAAGGTAAAGGTAAAGGGACCCCTGACCATTAAGTCCAGTCATGGCCGACTCTGGGGTTGCGGAGCTCATCTCGCTTTATTGGCCGAGGGAGCCGGCGTGCAGCTTCCGGGTCATGTGGCCAGCATGACTAAGCTGCTTCTGGTGAACCAGAGCAGCACACATAAACACCATTTACCTTCCCGCCGGAGCAGTACCTACTTATCTACTTGCACTTTGATGTGCTTTCGAACTGCTAGGTTGGCAGGAGCAGGGACCGAGAAACGGGAGCTCATCCTGTCCTGGGGATTCGAACCATCGACCTTCTGATCAGCAAGTCCTAGGCTCTGTGGTTTAACCCACAGTGCCACCCGCATACAGGGTTACTCACCTCCAATTTTATCCTCACAGCCAAACCTGCACGTTAGGTTCGGGTAAGAGATGATGCCTGGCTCAAGATCATCTTGTGAGCTTCAGCCATAGCTCAAGTCACAGAGCACGTGTCTTCCATGCAAAAACCAGCAGTTTAAATGTCGGATAGCTTCAGGTAGGACTGGAAAAGACCCTTGCCTGAAATACTAGAAAGCCACTCCCAATCAAAGCAGACCAGTCTTCTTCAACCTGATGCCTTCCAAACGTTGTGGGACTACAGCTCCCAGCAACCTCTGACAACATGGCCAACAGACAGGACTGATGGGAGTTGCAGTCCAAAATATCTGGAAGTTGAGAAAGACAATGGTGAGGTAGGTGAACCAGTGGTCTCAATTGCTAAGGCAGCTTCTTATATCTGAGTAAGGATTTGAATCTAGGTCTTCCTAGTCCAACCTTCTAACCATTACACCTCACTGGCTTTCATCTTCTTCATTGCAAGCAACTTCTTTAGCAAAGCCTTCAGTGGACCAGTCTAGCCTCACCTTTCCCCCTTAGATAGTCCTATTCTCCGCTTCTTCTCAGTTCCTGGTTTCTTACCAGATCTTGTCAGTGGTGGGACCCAACCAGCACCAACAGATTTCCTTGTGAACCAACCAACAGAGTTCCACAAGCAGAGGGCATGAGTGACCAAGCTGCATGGATGTCAATGTGTCTGTTATTGCAGGGCTGGGGAGCCTAGGGCCTTCTGAATGCTGCTAGGCTACAACTCCCATAATTTCCAACCATTGCCCATGCTGACTGGGGGTGGTGGGAGCTGGAACCCAACAATATTTGATTCCCCATACCTTCATTACTGGCTCAGCCTCCCACCTCCCACTCCATCAGTTCCTCTAGATCAGGCATAGGCAAACTCGGCCCTCCAGATGTTTTGAGACTACAATTCCCATCATCCCTGACCCCTGGTCCTGTTAGCTAGGGATGATGGGAGTTGTAGTCCCCAAACAGCTGGAGGGCCGAGTTTGCCTATGACTGCTCTAGATTGACTGAGCAGCTCTGTCTTTGCCATCGCAATCGAGAGACAGGCATGGTGTGCCGGGCCCACCGCTATTAGTCCCTGTGTAATAATTTAAGTGGCCTGATTGTGTCGGAGGCTGTGCTACAGTTGGTACCTTGAGTTATAAATATTAATCCTGCCAGATGCAGGAGGGAGAAACAGGGCTGCACAGGAGATAGGAAGTGTGGGTGGCAAGGCGGGGTGGGGTTGGGGGGGAGAGCATAAGCCTTACAAGAAGAAGAATCACTTCCTCTCCCTGCATTCTCAGCAGAGGTGCTGACAGTCAAGAAGAGTGATAGGGTTGTTTGTATGGAGCAGAAAGGAGTCGGAACAGGCAAAAATGAGCGCAGAACCCTTTGGATGTAGGGAAAAATTAACTTGCTAAATAATGAAGGTGGAGGGAGAGAGAGAGAGAGACCCTCTGTCATTACCTATGTTGTCCATATCACATCAGCTGTCAACAACCACACTAATCTGAATAGTACTTTCTCAATATGGATTTATTTCCTTGCTAATGCAAAGATGGGAGATAAGCAGCCCAAGGCTTGGCTGGTTATTTCTAATCAAATGTGGAATTCAGAACCTGTCTCCCCGCACTGGCCTTCTTGAGCCAACTCCTTCAGCTTCCTGCCAACTGAGTCAGTGGCTCCAGTATCTCAACCAAAGCTTTTGAAAGAACTACATCTCTCATAGTCCTTTATGCTGCACAACCGGGCAACAGAGAAAAGAGAGAGAGAGAGAGAGAAAGAGAAGTCCACCTTCCTATGTTCTCCCCAGACAGCTTCATTGTAGCTACTGCCACTGCCAATGATTTTAGGAAAGTGGGGGGAACGTGTTGGGTTTTTTTGGGGGGCAGGGATAGGTGTTGGGATGGGAAGGGTGGTGGGGCAGGGTGGAGTTGGAGTGGAGCAATTCTTCCCCGACTCAGATGTTAATCTAAGCCAGAGAAGAATTTGAGGCCTTGGAAAACTGGACTGTCATTTTGATGCAAGCTCAGTCTTTTGAAAGGCTTATGGAAACTTTGCTAGCATGTCTGTTCATAGCCTGAGGTTGGGATCTAACTGCTGCTGTTACCTCGGAGCCCTCTTCAAGCACAATGGGGAATAGGGGTAGACAAAATCAGCCTCTGTGATTGACTTACCAAATGGAAACTTGGGGTTGGCCAGGCCCAGTGCTGGGAGGTTCTGCCCCTCAGGCTCTGACTTTTGCCACTCACGTCACCTTTGCAGGATTGAAATATATACACTTCAGATCTAGGTTTGCATACAGATGCCCACAGTCATGACCTAACAGTGCACCTGCAACCACATACATAGACCCATTTGTGGGATGTCCAAAATTTGTGGTCCCAATGTTGCATTGCCTTGTTCCTTACCAACCTGGCTATAGCAACACACTGAAGTTTTCTGTGCTGTGTATGGGAATTCTCCATACTAGGGCTCCGCCCCTAACCATAGCTACCTTCCGGTCAGTGGAGATGGCCCAGGTAATAATTGTAGAGATGCCTCACATTAAATGGTGGTGAAGGCACGCATGCATTTCCTTTGTTCCAATGGGAGGTGGCACCCATTCTTCACTTGAGGCGGCCTCAAACTCCAGTGACAATGATTAATCACATTGAAGAGCAGATTTAATGCCTTTCCCAAACAGCTTTTGGAGGGTGACAGTTGAGGTGATCAGGGCTGACATGTTGCCGAAACTGCACAGTGATAGCTTCACTGGCCTCCTTCTTGTTGGCCTTGATGGTAGGATGATTGGGGGGGAGGGGAGAGAGAGAGAGAGAGAGAGAGAGAAAGGAGAGAGAGAGAGAGAGAGAGATTCCTATTTACTGAATGGTGCTTATATCCTGTCCTTCCTCTAAGAAGCTCATTATTTTAGTTGAGCAGCCATCCTGTGAGGTAGGTTAGATAAAGGGGTATCGAGTTGCCTATGGCCACTGACCACCAAATGAGCTGCATACTTTAGCAGGAATTTGGGCCTGGAATTTCCCACAGCATCACACCCTCATCTCAGGACTGTGCAACTCAAGTTCTCCCAAGCTGAATATAGTCCAGCTTTTTATCAGAGTCTGTTAATAGCTTTGCAACACACACACCAGTTCTAGATAAGTAGGAAAAGCTGGAGGTTATATCGCCATACATGGTAGGTGGACTGTGTTGGCCTTGAGTCAAAAGTCGTGCATGTCTCATCTAGCTACTGTTCCATATTAGTCTTTGTCACTGAAGCATTTCCAGACTGGGCTTCCCAGTTAGTTTATGTCATATAGAGTAGGACAAATGCACCATGGCTAATTGGCAGGAGCAGATATGGTGAAAGCCTATGGAGGACTGAAATGCTCCTGCAGGGTTGTGTGTATTCTAGGTCCCTCCTCCCCCAGGGAGATGAAGCCTTAGTTAAAGGGGCAGTGCTCTGTTGATTAGGCGTGCGCTCTAACGAGGTTGCAACTGAAGGCTTATCCACACCTCTCTTCACCCCGCTGCTTCCCCCTGCGGAAACCCAATCTTTAGTGCTGAATCAATCGGAACATACAGCAATCGGGTTTTCTGCAGATCGCCGTTTGTTCCAATTTAGTGCTAAAGAGCAGGTTTTCTGGATGAAAGCAGTGGGGCAAAGGCAAAACCACTCGGACCCATGCCTAGAAAATGTGGGGCAAATGAAAAACCTCTTTGACCCATGCTTTCTGACCCAGAGCTCAGGAGTTTCCTGGGAGAAGATTGATATATGAGGATGCTGGCAATAATATGCTCTTGGAAGCAGGGGACAGAGAAAGTCCAGCCCTTGTGGATTCTTCTTCCTTTTTGGTGAGGTTTAATCTCTGCAAGAAGGAGTTGCCTTAGTGACTTCTTCCTGAGATTGCTGAGGGAGAGTACATCCCTTGCTACTGAGCTGCTTGATAACCCATGACCCCTTTTCCAATGCAGGTCCTGGATCGTGACGCTTGGCTCTTTATAGTTCAATTTACCATTGAAGCCACTTCTCTTTCTCTCTCTCTGTTTTATTTATCATTTTTAATTTTACAATGCCGCACACATCAAACAAAAAAAAATAAACCACACAGAAGCCACTTCTCTCTCACTTGGTGGCTCTTACTGGGAAGTGTCCCAGGTCCTGAAAATGTGACCTCTCTTCTATCTGGGTCCTGATCTCTGAAACATGAAACCAGTGGATTGATGTTGGAGAACCCCTACTCCAGCCAAGCATAGCTCAAGCATTGCTCAGTATTCTCATAGGTTTGCAGACAAGCTGGCACAGGGCACACCAGTAAATTATTGGGGGGATGGGGTAGGATTTAAAAAGCATTGCAACAATTGCCACTAAGTTATTTTATTCTAAAAAAAAGAGGCTCATCCATACTTTCACCTGACTTGTATTTTGACCACATCATTTACCAATTAATTCCTACATATCTGAGAGCTATTCTCATTGTTCCGGGGCTGTGTCTTGTGAAAATCTGATCTTACCTGCTGGACTGGATGTTATCAGATGTGCAGAAAACCCAAAGTGGGATTTTGCTTAACTGAGCTTCAATTCAGTGGGAAAGATTGGAATTTCACTAGGCATAGCCATGGAACAAGGAGAAAAGCTCTCAGACCTGGGAGAATTAATTGGTACACAATGCAATCAATATATGGGTCAAGCAAAAGTGTGGATGAGCCCAAAGTGTGACTAGCAAAAGTTTGTAATATTAAACAGAGAGGTGTCTGGTAATGTCAAAACTCCCCGAGCGTTCTTATTACCAGACTTTCCAAATTGTACAACAGTCTGTGACTTCAGTATGATGGAGTGTGGTACCCAACATATTACTAATAAACCCTAAGACACCTTGAACAGTCAAGAGATGCAGGAGCTTACGTATCTGGCTTTGATTTGTACCTATGTTCTCTGAATCCAATGTTCTCATCTGCAGACAGAGGCAAATCAGGTCAAAGAAAGAAAGATTCCAGACCAAAAGTTTTGCCTTTATACTATCACCTTGCAGGTAGGGGAGAAAAAACAACACAGAATACCAACAACCAGAGTCTGTTTTATGCAGCATCTGTCCTGATTGATACTTTGACAGCATGATAGATGGGATCGGCATATATTTTCCGACACCCCAGCACATCTTCTGCATTCTTTATCTGGAATGAGCCTCTGACAGAAAGCCGAAAATAAGCTACTCATAACAGGAATCCCAGATAAAATTCCATTATAGACCGAAGAGTCAATCAAGTTCACATTCAATAGAGCGTTCATCCTGGGAGACAGGGAGAAGGGTGGGAAGATATGCACACGGGTGGGGGGAAATTGTATGGGGCTCGGAATCCATCAGTGGGGAGTCTATAAAAGCCGGTGGGTATAAATGCTTTACTCAAATGCAGTTTGACATCCAACTGCCTTCTTTATTTGAGTCGTTCCATACATACACATGCACACATACACATGAACGATATCAGATGCGCATATCAATCAAACATAAAGATAAACAGTCTATTGGTGCACATTAGTCCTTGTATCTGCACCTGGTGTCCAGTATTTCACAGGCCCAAGGAGGCATAAAGAACTGTTTCGGTGATTACACTTGTAAACATGGGCCCTGATCTTGAAAAAGTAATGCTCAAACCCCACTGAAATCAATGGGACAAATAATTGCTTGACTCAAAGTCCCATTAATTTCAATGAGATTTAAGTAGAACTAACTTTCTCTAGGCACTGTGGTTTACTTATTTAGAAGATTTATATACTATCCTTTCAGCATAGCTGAAAGGCGATTTACAAACCAGGGTTGTATATATATCTGTCCAGACTATGCCTACCTGCAGCACTTACAAGCATAAGCATCTATCACTTTTACTACATTTTTTTTTTACAACAGCCCAAAATTTGACTGATTTATAAACATGAATGCTGCATGTGCGTACACACTTCCTAACGGCAACATTGTTAACTTCCTAGGCTGTTGGCTGAACTCTTCCAAAGTCAATAACTCTTGCTCTTGTGCATATATTGCATTATTTCACTGAGCTGCCTCGACTGGTGGCCTCACTAATTAAGAGGGATTCGTGGCTGCCACCAACATGCAACTCCCTCATACATCATCCTGGCAAAAGAAATGCGTCTGATGAGACGGGATCGTGCGTAGCATCTCCCTTCCCCCTGCAAGCATCAGACAGTGAACTGGAACGGGATGGGGAGAACCATCCTGTGTTTCCTTTATCCAAGAAACGTTGATAAAAATCAAAGAGCAAGCCTGGTGTAGTGGTCAGAGTGTTGGACCAGGACTTGGGGAAGCTAGGGTTCAATTGCCCACTCAGTCATGAAGCTCACTGGGTGACCTTGGGCCAATCACCAGCTCTCAGTCTAACTTACCTCATAGCATTGTTGTTTGGATTAGTTGGGTGAGGAAAATCATGTACACCACCTTGAGCTCATTGGAGAAAAAGTTAGGATAGAAATGCATCATCATCATCATCATCATCATCATCATCATCATCATCACCATCATGACTTTTATCAACTGGAACTCACCAGAACTCAGTTCCGGCACCTCTCGGGTGGGCACCATAAGAGAACAAGGTAGGTGTTCATGGTGAGTTCCGGCATCACTTTTTCTAGAAAGTAGCAATGATAATAATAATATATGCATATAGGGACACGGGTGGCGCTGTGGGTTAAACCACAGAGCCTAGGCAGTTTGAATCCCCACGATGGTGTGAGCTCCCGTTGCTCGGTCCCTGCTCCTGCCAACCTAGCAGTTCGAAAGCACGTCAAAGTGCAAGTAGATAAATAGGTACCGCTTCAGCGGGAAGGTAAACAGTGTTTCCATGCACTGCTCTGGTTCACCAGAAGCAGCTTAGTCATGTTGGCCACATGACCCGGAAGCTGTACGCCAGCTCCCTCGGCCAATAAAGCGAGATGAGCGCCGCAACCTCAGAGTCGGTCACGACTGGACCTAATGGTCAGGGGTCCCTTTACCTTTACTATAGGTAGCAAAAGGAGGCAGGCCAGGCCCTATCATTAGGCACGACAACTGTACCTTTCCATTGGAGGACAGAGCAGTGTGTGCCATGTGACTTTTCTTGTAGCTCCATAACTATCCTGCTGCTATTAGGTGTGGTGGTGAGACACTGTCTTCTTGCCAACACTAAAATCAGATTCAACTGGCAGTCCTGTTGGCTTCTGTACATTGAACAGTGTGGGCACCATCTTGTTCTTCACTTCAGGCAATAAAGAACACTGGGATGGGCCTGGGAGGAGAAGACACAGGTCAGTGGAAGTGATGTCAATTGTATTTTGTGTGTCCCTGAGTTCTGCCTTGCTAGACGTTCACCCAAGCAGAGGAGCCAATTCTCTCCAGTTTACTGACAGGCAGGTTCTTGTAACATTTGCTATTTCTCTCAGTGCTTCGGTGCTGTTTATCCTCAGTGCTCCCATGCTTGTTATTGCTGCTTCCCCAGATGGTATATGAAATAACAGCACATAATGCTACCAACCATATATCTCCAAACATGTGATGACCTGACTTCTTCAAGGACACTGAGTACGGCATGGGAGTTGGTGGAGCAGATGGTGGGGCGGCTGGAGCCTGCGTCTTGGGCCTCCCTGCAGGCTGCTGTGAGCTCTCTGAGGTCCATAAGCAGACAGCA
The DNA here is from genome assembly GCF_964270895.1 of Podarcis filfolensis. Classification (NCBI taxonomy): domain Eukaryota; kingdom Metazoa; phylum Chordata; class Lepidosauria; order Squamata; family Lacertidae; genus Podarcis; species Podarcis filfolensis. Next base: position 97,418,686 of record NC_139605.1, on the reverse strand, counting down.
TGCAGGAACAGGAACATGGGCTCTCTCTACCCAAGCTTCTAACTTCAGCCCAAGGGAAGAACCTTGGGTCTGACGGTAGATGAGGGAATCTTTTTGTTTGCTGCTAACCTGAGGCTGAAGCTGGAAGCTGGGCCGCTGGGGATCAGTTTCCCAGCCTGTGTAAAAACCCCTCTTTTATATATATAAGCCTCGCTCCGGCTTTCAAGCCAGAGTTTATCATTACTGCATCTTTCCTTTTGAAGAGCAGACAATCAAAGGACAGCATTGTGGTGAGGAAAAGTCCCCCCTGTTTTATTTTTCCTGCAGAGAAATTTCAGCTCCAATATTAGTTGCAAACATCGATGAGCAAGCAGGTCGTATATCATCTTCCCGTAAATCACTGATCGTCTGGGTACCTAAGTGCCAGGGCTCTGGGGATAGATGAGGCAGAGAAGGGGGCTCTGGCGCTGGTGGAGGGATTAGTGCACTTTAACAGAAAAAGTAACAACAAAGAAATTGACATATGCGGGGGATGTCTGCGAAGAGGTATGAAACACAGGGCAGTGTGTGAGAGAGAGACAGAGATGATGATGACAGCATGGAGACATCATACATATTGTATTACATGTTGCTCTCATCTTTTCCCACTACACTCTGGGCTAAAATTAATGCCTTTATTTGGCCGATGATTAATCATCTCTGAAAGTAACAGAGACTTTCTGTCACACTAAAGACCAATTGCTTGCAGATTAAGGTGACAGGAAATGTTTCCTCCTGTCAGGATTTGGCTCAATCACTCCACAGCCTGAGAAGTGCAAAAAAAGGAACTGAAGTTTCCACCCACCCACCGTCTCACCAGTCAGCTACAAAAGCAACACAGAAGAAAGAAAGAAAGAAAGAAAGAAAGAAAGAAAACAATAGCTTGTTTGAACTACCCAAGAATCTGAATGGTGAGTGAATTAACAACAGTCCAGCTCCTTTTCACTGAAGGGCCCGAAGAGTTTAGTGACATCAAGCGAGATGCTTTGCAACAAGCAATGGGGTTGTTTTTAGCCTTTCCTGCTGACATGAGGCCAGATCTACTGTAGAAAGCAGAGTTCTGGCTGTCGTAGGACAGGGAGAGACAAAGGGGGCAGGGGTGGAGCTCGGACGAACCAGGTTTTATGGGGTGTATGTGTACAGCCTGTATGGCCCCACATGGAATTAAGTGAATGGGCTACTTTGATTCCCTTGCCTTGATTCTGTGGAGTTAATACTCTACTATGAGTGTTCAGGAATGAATGTGTGGAGGGGATTCTGAGAACATGCTGGCTAGCCTCATCTCCTAGATCAGGTGTCAGCAAACTTTTTCAGCAGGGGGCTGGTCCACTGACCCTCAGACTTTGTGGGGGGCCGGACTATATTTTGGAAAAAAAAAAGAATGAATTAATTCCTATGCCTCAGAAATAACCCAGGGGTGCATTTTAAATAAAAGGACACATTCTTCTCATGTGAAAACAATCTGATTCCCGGACTGTCCGCGGGCCAGATTGAGAAGGAGATTGGGCTGGATCCGGCCCCTAGGCCTTAGTATGCCTACCCATGTCCTAGATGCTGCTAATGCATGTGCCATCCACATTCTTAGCCCAATGGGCAACCAGCAACAGGACTCAACACATTTCTTTAAAATATAAAGCAGTATAGAAATGAAATAAATAATAAAGAACTTACTGATGGACAATCATGGTTCCCAAACATTGTTTGACTATTAAAAAGCATCTCGCTGAAGCCTATGCATGGAGATAAGAACACAGCATCATACAATTGTATAATCGGAAGGGTCACAGGGGTCATGTAGTCCAACTTTCTGCAGTGCATAGGGGCCCTTCAGACTGATGCCAAATGTGTGTTGGCCAGGGTGGTGGTGCCCATTACACACATTGGCGACTAGAAGATGGGACTAGTGTTAGCATTTCACTCCTCCGTTGCTGGATATGTGATTGTTACATCACATGTCTGTGTTTACTTACCAGGCTTGGAAAGTGTGAGAATGGAAGCCAGTCTTATCTCTTCTGCTCTACTGTAATTTTGTATTTTATTTATTTCTCTCTCTCTCTTGGAGGAGAAGGGAGAGGATGCCATGATTGCTTTGTCCTGTATGTATTGCTCAATAAATACTTAGAATGCACAAACCAAAGCTGCACTTCGTTTCTGCTATATTCTGCCGAGTGAGCATGCACATAGTCTTCTGATATGTGTCGCTGGTGCGTGCCAGGACTTAATATTTTTGGACGTCCTAGACATCAGGAAGACACCTGGAGAGGTTTGTCTCATTCTGGAGGCTGCGTGTGCCCCCAGGCGGGTTCCGACAGCTAGTTAGCTTCTTCAAGTGTTTACTAACAACAGGTACCAAACAACTCAGGACAGATATCAAATCCTGACATTTCTTGTGTGATCTCATTGTCCATTTCCAAGCACAATTCAGGGCTGCTAAGCTGTGTGTACCAAGTACCTAAAGAGCTGCTTTTTACCGCAGGAGCCTGCATTTGCCATCTGTCCTCCAGATCAGAATGGAGATGAGTGGCGACTGTAAAGAGGACCATTGGCTATGGAATACCTGCTGCCCCAGGAGGCTCGCCTGGAGCCAACTTTAATGTCATTCCTGTACCACTGGTAGACATTTTTATTTGCAGGCTTTTCAGAGGTAATATCAATTCAGTGTGCAATGTTTTCATCTGCTGTGTGGATGCTTTATGCTGAATTTTTATGCTTTTGCTCTGCTCTGTTTATATGCGATTTTATATTTACTCCGGCATTTTATCATCCTCATTGTACACCACCCTGATAGTTCAGCTGAAAAGCAGCCTAAAAATATTTTAAATATAATAGATATTATATTATATTAATATCTAAATAAAATGCAGCCAGCTCTGCCATTAGGCAGACTTACGCAGCTGCCTCAGGTGGCAGCTGCTGAGTGGCAGATAGTGGACTCAACTATGTATGCTGCCGAGTCTGCCTATGACCCCTAGTTTACGGTCTTCCAGAGCAGTAGAGGGCACTGTTCTTCCCCCAGTTTTTTTGAATTTTTATTTTAACTCAACATGCATTATTAATAACCCAAAAATGCAGTAGTAGGGTATTGCAATGTACCATATACAAAACAATCAAACAAGGAATAATAAGTAGAAGAAGTCATAGTGTATTTTTCATCTTTGTTGGAAGCCGCCCAGAGTGGCTGGGGAAACCCAGCCAGATGGGCGGGGTACAAATAATAAATTATTATTATTATTATAGAATCACAGAATTGTAGAGTTGGAAGGGAGGGAGCCCACGGATCATCTAGTTCAACTTTCTGCAGTGCAGGAATCTCAGCTAAAGCATCCACGACAGAAGGCCACCCAACCTCTGCTAAATACCGCCAAGAAAGGCGAGTCCACAACCTCCTGAGGGAGACTGTTCCACCATCAAACAGCTCTTACTGTCAGAAAGTTCTTCCTGATGTTTAGTTGGAATCTCCTTCCTTTGTAACTTGAAGCCATTGGTTTGAGTCCTACCCTCCAGACGACAACACACCAATATCAAGTCATACAAGCAGAGTTCCCCAGCTGGAGTGTACAGTAAACGTTGGCTACTGAAATTTGGAGCATAAGAAACAAAACCCCGCCAGTTTTAAAATACGGTTCAGCTGCCAGACTGGCCACCTTCAATGCATGGAATGGAGGGAGGTGTCATCTTGACCTACCCCTCAACCAGCAAGCTGTCTCAGGCTCCAGTTTGTTCATAGCCAGTCAATGCAAAGATTGGGCTGCTCTGCTTCTTTGACAGGAGCTCAGTGCACACAAATTAGCAGGTGAAGCATGAAGATATCACACGTTCAGATCTGCATATGGCCCTGCAGCTCAAGACAAAGCAACAGTGGCTGGTTGAAAAATAGCACATGATAACCCAGAGGAGAATGCTAGGGCTGAGGATTCTTATCCCAATGCAGAGACGCAGGCAATGACCTTCAAGTCCCTTTTTTTGCACTTCAGTACTATGATTATTTTTTAAAACCAATATAGACTCCTGTCACCGTGGCACAGTGATGGACTAGATTGCTTTCTGAGACGCCTCCTGTTCCTGCGGTTCTCTAATTAGAAAAGTCCCCCACTTGCGTTCGCTCTCTTCTCCCTCCAGCTGCAGGTAAGGAAAATGAGCCATGCCCCTCATCTCTCATTGCCAACGCCAGAAAATAAAAAAGACTTAAAAACAGAAAGCTGTCGTGTTAAACTTGCTGCTGTATGCCAAGCAGAGAAGTAAAGGTTTGGCAAAGAGTGTGTTGCTCAAGGTACTAAGGGGAGCTTCAGAAATGGGGTAAAGCAAAGAGATTAGAGCTGGAGGGAAACAGGGGAGGCCACAAACAAGTCTCCCCTTGCCTCTGACCTTGAGATCTTCAGACCAGAATCTTTTCAGAAAGGTGACTCTCTCTCCAAGTGGCAAGATGCACTGAACTGAAGGGAGGAAATTCAGCTCTGGATAAACAATTACAGTCTATTTACCTCTGACCATATGGTGCATGGGAAACAGGTGTGCAGGTAATGAAGAACCCAGCACCAATTAAAGCTGATGGGAGAGCAGCTTTATATTCTCCCTGATTCTTTGTGTTGGGTTGCAGCCCATTTACAAATGAGAACTAAATAAGATTGAAGTGCAGCAAAAGTGGAGCAGGGAAAGCTGCCCCGGCTGTGCAGCAAAAGCGGTTTGTGTATTTCACCTGCAGTTCTGACGCAGGCACAGCCACTCAAGGGAGGAGGGGGTGGGAAGGTGAGGTGAGGGGGGATCACACTCAGGTGTGCCCCTTCCTAAACAAATGCTGATTACCATAAACATCATGGGTGGCATTAACTGGAACAACCTGCGCCATGGCCAACTGGGAAGTGCACGGCGGTGCCAGCTGCCAGATTTTATTTTATATTTTGGCAAAACACCGGCACTCCATCACCAATGTTTTAGTTTCACAGTGTGCATAAAATGAATATTTTAAAACATTGCCCAAATCTGTCTCAGCAGGTTAGTCTGCAGCTTGTCAAAGTGCTCTGCCATTTAGCTTGATGGTTGTGCGTGTTTGGTGCACCTGAATGCGGACTGTAGCAGAACACAGGCAGAATGTGGAATCTGGAAAACCTCTGATTATAATGTTGTATCTAGTGGGGTGGTTCTTCCCTCCTCACCCACCTGGTGTTTCTTAGCGCGCGCGGGGGGGGGGGGCGGGGAATCTGATGGGCATTTCTGCAGTAGGATAAGAATGGTGGGACCTTCCTATAGTCAACACAGTGAGGTTTTAAGTGGCTCAGAATTCCCTGCCCCAACTCCATTTTCTTCCACTCCCATCCACAAAATGTCCCTTTCATTCCCTGCTTGCCCTTCCTATTTCTGGAAGTTCTTTCAAGAAATTCCAAATGAGGCAGAACCCACGGGCACTGAAATGGGAGGCGGGATTGGGACCAAACAATAAAAGGGTTTTTATCCAACATGCTTTGCATTAGCGGAAAGTCCTTATGCTCATGAATACCTCTGAAGGTCCACACGTTCTCCAACCCTACATTAATGGAAAGGAAAATTACTGTTCAGGGTAATTTCCAGATCTGCTTGACAAAGAATTTTCATTTTAGGTCTGGAGCCTGCCTCTTGCCTTTTGGTAACACCCATAACCTTCTTTGTTACAACTCTCAAGCGGCAATCCTATGCCACTCACGGGTGAGCAAGCCCCTCTGTGATGATCCAAGTGAGCACACGCAGGACTGTAGAAAGCATGTTCTCCAACATTTCTCCAATGAAAATAGGGACATCCTAAGGAAAAGTCACACATTTCTAAGTCAAATTAGAAACTGGGACAGCTTCTCGAAATCAGGAGCATCCCTGGAAAATAGGGACACTTGGAGGGTCTGAGACAGTACGTATTTCCTGCGTATGCTGATCATTGGCTATGTGTACTGCAGACTACACAAGCATGAGTCTGCAACACATGCACAGCCTGCCTCGCCATTTCTGTCTCCATTCAGGTAGGTAGCCGTGTTGGTTTGACGCAGTCAATATATATATAAAAATATAAAAAATTGTTCAGTAGTACCTTAAGGTAAAGGTAAAGGGACCCCTGACCACTAGGTCCAGTTGTGGACGACTCTGAGGTTGTGGCGCTCATCTCGCTTTATTGGCCAAGGGAGCCGGCGTACAGTTTCCGGGTCATGTGGCCAGCATGACTAAGCCGCCTATGGCGAACCAGAGCAGCTCACGGAAACGCCGTTTACCTTCCCGCCGGAGCGGTATCTATTTATCTACTTGCACTTTGACGTGCTTTCGAACTGCTAGGTTGGCAGGAGCAGGGACTGAGCAACAGGAGCTCACCCCGTCACGGGGATTCGAACAGCTGACCTTCTGATCAGCAAGTTCTTGGTATAAGCCTTTGTGTGCATGCACACTTCTTCAGATTCACTGAAGCAGAAGTCACCAGACCCTTATATATAGTGGGAGTGTGGGGTGGGGGTTTTCTCAGGAGGGTAGCAGGAGATGGGTGATTGACTCAATGGTATGGTAAACCTGTTGACAACTGTTAACGACTGCAATTACTGTATTTTTCGCCCTATAGGACGCACTTTTCCCCCTCCAAAATTGAAGGGGAAATCTGTGTGTGTCCTATGGGGCGAATGCAGGCTTTCGCTGAAGCTTGAAGAGCGAGAGGGGTCGGTGCGCATTGATCCCTCTCACTCTTCAGGCTTCAGGAAGCTATCAGCAAGCCTGGGGAGCCTGCGGGAGTTCCCGCAGGGCTCCCTAGGCTGTGGATAACAGCCTGCCGCCCGGAGCGCTGGGCGCGCTGAAGCAGAGCGCCCCGTGCTTTGGGCAGATATCCTTTTCTCCTCTAAAAACTACGCTAGGTGCGTTTTTAAAAGAACGGGCTTCCCCCGCGGCTGGGGGGTGGAATAAATTTCCCCCCTTTATTTCCCCCCCCCCAAAAAAATTAGGTGCTTCCTATGGGCCGGTGCGTCCTATAGGGCGAAAAATACGGTAGTCCTACAGGAAAAAGCAAGGGATAGTATGCAGATGATTAGCATAAGTAATGAGACAGGAATCCAATATCTCTATTAAGAAGGATTCCTGTCTCATTACATATGCTAATCATCTGCATATTATCCCTTGCTTTTATCCCACCCCACCTCCCACTATATATAAGGGTCTGGTGACTTCTGTTTCAGTGTATCTGAAGAAGTGTGCATGCACACAAAAGCTTATACGAAGAACAAACTTAGTTGGTCTCTAAGGTGCCACTGGACAATTTTTTTTATACATTTCGCCTCCATTTAGTTTTGCTCAGTTATCCTAGAAACCCCAGCTCAGACTTGGTTCAACTTTGCTGACAGCTTGGCTGCTGTTTTCATGCTGCCTTTGTAACTATCCCGACTTCAACATCACCAGCCCTCCTCCGTCTCTGTCATCCTCTTTTTCTCTTTGTTCTCCGCCTTTTAACTAGGGAAGCCCCATAGCTCAGTGCTAGAGCATCTGGAACTCTGGAGAGCTCCTGCCAATCAACAAAGACAATACTGGGCTAGGTATGCCAATGATCTGACACAGTATAAGGCAGCTTCCTACGTTCCTATCGACCAAGAATTGCAACATACGGTCTCTGTCAGAAGAGCCAAGCCTTTGCACACAGAAGCAGAAACCTTTTGTTTCTGACAGCCAGGTGCTGAGGCATCCTCACCGCTATCATTGGCCCACACATTGGTCCTGCTTAGCTGCCAGGAGGATTCAGAGAAACATTGTTCTGGTTCTACCTACCTAGGCAGTGGCTGGCTTTGCATTTTCTCACAGATAAGCACCATTCAGGGGAAGCTGTGCCTGCGTGTGAAGCGATTATACTGATGGCGGCTAGTGCTAAACGACTATGATTGGAGCCATGACAGCGCAGCCTTATAGGCTCTTTCTTTCTTTTGTCCCTCCAAAAGAGGACCCAGCCCACACAAGCAAGGCAACAATGAGGAACAAAGCTCGGCTTTCCTAAGATTAATGGGTGGGTCTACCATAACGAATCAGTACCATTGCACTTTGCATGCTGGGGTTAGGGGTGGAATAAAGTAGCCTTCCAGAGACTAACTCTGATAGTTGGGAAAATATCAGAGGAGAGTACAAAGTAAGGGTGAATCGTAAGATGCTAGGCTCATTTGTATGGGCATTCCGTATCCGCAGGTTTTAGATCTTGTGCATTCTTACAGTGATCACATAAGAACATAAAAAGAGCCTGCTGGATCAGCCCCATGATCCTGTCAGGAACTGAGCCTACACATGAGTAGGACCCTGGTAGAGCCACATGCCCAACTGGCATATTCCCTCCCTCCTGGTTAATCGTTTGGGAGCTTCAAAAGCTTTCTTCAGCCTGAACATCACAATGACCGATGCCAACTGACACCGGCACACTTAGGGATCTGCAGAGTCTTCGCAACTTGCATGACAGACCTCAGCAACTCAGTGTTTTGGCTAATCTACTTTATTTACATATAAACACACACGGAGCACTCCAACATGGCTCCCTCTCTCTCTAGGATCAGACAGCAAAGAGAAAAAACAAAGGACAATAGTCCCACTTCAAGGAACACAGTAACACAAACATCCTGTTTCCATCACTTCCCACTCTGTGGAGTCAAAACATACGCCATCATGTGAAAGACAAAAATCCCATGACTGCAGTCATGGAGCAGGAATTCTAACAGATCCATCTAGTCCAACATCCTGTTCTCACAGATGCCTGTATGACCTGAAAACAAGAACACTTCACCTTCCTACAGTTTCTAGCACCTGGTGTTCAGAAGCATTGCTGCCTTCAGCCATGGAAGCAGAGCTTAGCCATTATGACTAGTAGCTATTGATAGCCTTATTCTTCTCCATGAATTTGCATGATCCTGTTTTAAAGCTATCCAAGACCCTGGACACTTTGGGGGTGTGCTCAGATAAGAAGGATCACATAAGTAAGCAGAGGCTAATTGTAATTCCTTTCTGTGCCAACTCCTGCAAAATATGTTGACTGTGAAAGTACAGTATATTTGGGTGCTGGTCCCAATGTTCTTTTATCTTCCTATGCAGCGGTGACTTAAGACCAAACACAAGCCCTGTCCTAGATATGCAGCTTCTTGATTCTACTTTTCTCTTTCTTGTCTCCAGCCAAAAGGGTTTGAAGAGGCTATAAAGTTAATCCCAGACCAAGAGGTTGGTTATCTCGCAATCTGGATCTGTGTTACATCTCCGGGAGATCAAGGGAAGTGATCTCTGATGACCTCTTGACACAAAGTGTCATTTCTTTGTTATTTCTTTGCCTTAGTGACATGGACCTACACTTATTTATGGTATCTATTATTCCCTTTGTCTAATGTTGCCAAGCATGTCTGTCTGTCTGTCTGTCTGTCTGTCTGTCTATCTATCTATCTATCTATCTATCTATCTATCTATCTCTATCTAGTTATCATCTATCATCTATCTATCTTTAGATTTCAATGTAGACAAGATGTGGATTTCAGTGTAGACAATGTGTTCCTGAAACAAAGGATAAAGGATGCGGAGTTGATGGAAATTAAATGACACTTTCTTCAATCAGCTGCTCCTAGATCAGACCAATAAGCACACAAAGATAAGTACTTTTCTTTTCCTTTTTTGGAACATATCTAGTGATTGTGTTGGGGATAACAGGACTATTTAGATATATAGGGACTGGGGATATTTATTAGGGTTGCGATTTACATCCTACATCTCCATACTCAGTGCTCTGAAAGACGCAGGCAAACCAAGACATAATAATGGCAGCCTCTGAGGCCTCTTTGAATTACTCATAAGAATGACTGTTTATCCTCTATGTAATCTGCTTTTCAGTTGCAACTTAAATCCACTAGATGAAGGCATTTTTTAAAAAAGCATCTCCCACTTCCTACCTGCCTGCTTTTCAGAGGAATAAACAGCACATGAATTGTGTGTCTGGAGAAGTCTTATTCCGGGGTACCATTCCGGTGTTGTGGCTCCCATCTGCCTTGGCCAGCATGGGCAATGGTAGAGGATGACAGGAGCTGTAGTCTAGCAACATCTGGAGGGCCACAGATTTTCCACTTCTGTCCTATGCCCTACCCACTAGGGACCACCATCCCATAGGAACACAGGAAGCTGCCTTATACTGACTTAGACCATTGGCTCATCTAGCCCAGGACTGTCTTTCATTGTTGTACCTGGAGATACCAGGAATTGAACCTGCGACCTTCTACATGCAAAGCGTATGCTATACCACTGAGCTACATCCTTTCCACTAATCTGTCTAAGTTTGAGACTCATCAAAAGACCAAGCACACACTGACCAGCTCATAATACAGCATCCTGTATTGTGGGAACCGAGGAATGTTCTGCTCCCCATCTGTTCTTGAGAGGCTGGGAGAAGGAACCGCTGGAAAGATGCTGTGGGAATGGAACTAGCCTGAGATCTCGCGACTGCAGTAAAAGGCCAGAAGTGTGTTTGGGTCCAGGGATCACCCATCAGCCTTTCCTGCAGCCATGTTGCATTGATCAATACCACTCTAAGATGAGAGACCGCCAAATTGCCAGATCTTCTTTTGAGCCAGCAACGGCATAGATCACAGAATCTTGGCACAGAAACCTCCTTCCCGGTGGATCTTCATCTGCCTGAAACAATGTAACAATTAATTTATGCAACAGCTCATTCCTCATTGTTACACAATGGCACATTAAGCCTGACTGACATTCCCCAAGAGCACTGAGCTGGCATCGAGGAGAAGCCATCCGTGCCCAGTGAAAGCCTGGCACACGGAGGCACCGATAATTCGAGTCTCAGGTTGGCATGTTGGCAAATGTGGGATTTTGCCACGCTTTCGTCTTGCTGACTTGGCTCAGGGACTACATATCAGTGGCTTCAGTGCCCCGTGTGCACTCTGTGCGCTTGGCAGATTTCTTCCTCACTGCCTGCTCCTTCCTTTATAATGTAGTCTAGCTAGGTCAAACCATCTGAATTATAGGCAGTGAGATGAGAGGCTGCCATTGCCTGGATGGGAATGGAAATGTAATGTGTGTACCACAAAGAGCTATGGCTTGTGTGTGTGTGTGTGTGTGTGTGTGTGTGTTCATGCTTGTCTTCATGTGCGTGAGCATGTATGTGTGAGAGAGTGTGTGTGCATAAGATGCATAAACACATTTCATTCCCCCCCAATTTTTTTTTCATTTAGTAAAACAAATGAACAACAAAAACAGAAAAACACACAATACAAACCAATTCTTTTCTTATCCTTATTTTTTCTAAACATTGTTGGGTGAGCTTCCCCAAGTCCCCCCTATCTGATTTTCATTTTAACTCATCTTTAGCAGATTACATATATCATAATTTTTAATTATTTTTTTATCACACTTGCTTTTATCATAAAAATCTTCATATTTTATCCCTTACAAATAATACTATTTTAAAATACATTATCTTCCACTTCTAACCCTACAGCCTATATCCACTTCCATGCATAAACACATTTCAGCTGTGTCTCAGGACTCAGCTACATTAGTCAAAAAGCAGCGTTTTGAATGCGTTATAAACACGTAACACCAGATGGTGCTGTAGAGCACAAAACTTTTCTATGTGATTTTACATAGCGTTTTTTCCTCTTTGGTTATAACAATTTAATTTAGGACTTATTTATGGTGTTTCCCCCCACTGCATGTAGATCCACCCCTAGTGACATAGTGGAGAAAAAAGTATGGGGGGGGGAGGACATCAATAACTGGCATTCTTTAAAAGTTGGTCTATGTTCAAGTACCCTGACAGGGCCCACAGCTGACCCCTACCTTGTGACCCCTCTAAATTTCTCCCCCAGTTGTGGGTGAGGCTTGTGACTATACTGCCCTTGTCAGGCATTCACTTCAGCCACATTCACACCATGCATTTAAAGCACTTTGATACCACTTTAAACAGTCATAGAACAGTCTCCCAAGGAATTCTGGGAGCTGTTGTTTGTTAAGGGTGCTGAGGGTTGTGAAGAGAAACCCTATTCCATTAGGGCCATTACATTTCCCAGAGTGGTTTAACCCTCAATCTCTCTGTAGCTCTGTGTGGGGAATGGGGGTCTCCTAACAGCTCTCAGAACTTCTAAGAAAGTAAGGTAAAGGTAAAGGGACCCCTGACCATTAGGCCCAGTCGTGGCCGACTCTGGGGTTGCAGTGCTCATCTTGCTTTACTGGCCGAGGGAGCCGGCGTACACCGGGTCATGTGGCCAGCATGACTAAGCCGCTTCTGGTGAACCAGAGCAGCACACAGAAACGCCGTTTACCTTCCCGCCGGAGCGGTACCTATTTGTCTACTTGTACTTTGATGCGCTTTCAAGCTGCTAGGTTGGCAGGAGCAGGGACCGAGCAACGGGAGCTCACCCCGTCACGGGGATTCGAACCGCTGACCTTCTGATCGGCAAGTCCTAGGCTCTGTGGTTTAACCCACAGCGCCACCCTTTAAGAAAGTACAGCTCCCCAAATGTTGAAAGTGGTGTCAGAGAGCATTAAATATACAGTGCGCATGTGGCCTTTCAATTCCTGCACAGGAGCTCTCTGAATCCTTGCTTATCCTAACTGGAAATCCTCACTTTTAAAGAGACATTGATGTCTTTTTCCTCCTGACTGTGAATGCTAATGCAAGGCTAATAAATTCTATGGAGAACGGTACATGTTAAGCGTACATGTACCAGCTTTTGCCAACCTAGTGCTTTCCAGGTCTTTTGGGCTACAGTTCTCATCAGCCTCTTGTTTCCTGGGGCCAATAGGAGTTATGGCAGTGATGTGATCATCTTGTTAATGGTAAGGAATGTGCTGCGTATTTCTTCTCCTGCTTCAGCTCAGCTTGCCCAAGCATCTAGATCAGAGCTTTCCAAACTTTTCATGTTGGTGACATGCTTTTTAGACACACATCATTTCGTGACACAGTAATTCAATTTTACTAGCACGGGGAGAGTTCGTTTGACATACCTACACACTGCAGCCGGCACATTAATGTGTCATGACACACAGTTTGGAAAGCTCTGATCTAGATGATATGGGAGAAGTGACCATATAGGGTAGCATTAAGTCCTTATATAGTTCAGTTTTGTTGTGAATCAAACAATGGTGGCATGGTGGCAATGATCTCCACCCCACTTTCTGGGGAAAAAGAACTTGGAGCTTGGGGCAGACTGGCTGCTGAAGAAATGGATATATTTTAAATAGGGTTGCCAAATTTAAAACAGTGGAAATCTGGACAGAAAGGTTGCTGAGCCATTTTTGGCAAATTCACACAAAAAAAGCTTTTTAGATTTTTTAAATGAAAAATCACCAAAAATGACACTGCTGACATGGGTTGGCATATGTCCAGATTTTCCCAGACATTTTTTTTACTGATTTCTGCGCAGACACTGCTTCCAACTGCAGTATTCTGGAGATATGTCCAGGAAATTCTGGATGTATGGCTACGCTATTTAATGTACAATTCTTAAGCCAAAAAAGAGCTATCATGCCAGGGAGTCCTGGCTGACTTACTGTATGGGAAATGCATCAGGAAGACAAAAACGTATCGAGGAGTTAGTGATCTGACACAGTTACCCTTCCTGCCTCTGTTCCTTTCCCCTCCCTCGCTCTTCTTAATTTTTTTGATGGTGTGAGAACAGTCTTTAAGGTCCTGAGAACCTTGGGAGGAGGTGAAGCCCCACAAGCCTTAATCAGTTGTGGAGGATAGTGCTGGGTACTTTCTTTGATGTTGGATATTGTTTTGAGAAAGTGAGGCATTGGGAGGGGGTGTCTAATGGATGATCTGCATGTAGCCAGTCTGGCAAGCCACACAGGCTATCTATAAAATCAGACGGTTTGGGCAGAGTTTCTTTGAAGCTCGTGCATGGACTGATTGGCCGCAGGGCCGTGCAAACTGAGGCTACCTAGGGGAGTCGCTTTGCCGCTTCTTGAGGGCTTCCACCTGGCAGATTGAAGTGCTTGCTTGGTATGTATACCTTGCTTGCTGTTTTGGAATAAAAACCCTTAATCTTCTCACTCACTTGTGTAGTTTGTATCGCTCATTTTAAAAGAACCACCTTGCCTTGGGCAAGACACTTATGTTAGAATTCCTGGACATGATTGCAGTCATGGGATTGTTGTCTTTCACATGACAGTATATGTTTTGACTCCACAGAGTGTGAAGTGACGAAGACAGGATGTTTGTGTTACTGTGTTCCATGAAGTTGTTTGTGTTACTGTGATGTTTGTGTTACTGTGTTCCAAGGCATTTGACAAGGTGCCCCATGATATTCTTGTAAAGAAGCTGGTAAAATGCGGTCTTGACTATGCTACCACTCAGTGGATTTGTAACTGGCTGACTCACCGAACCCAAAGGGTGCTCATCAATGGTTCCTCTTCATCCTGGAGAAGAGTGACTAGTGGGGTGCCACAGGGTTCTGTCTTGGGCCCGGTCTTATTCAACGTCTTTATCAACGACTTGGATGATGGACTCAAGGGCATCCTGATCAAATTTGCAGATGACACCAAACTGGGAGGGGTGGCTAACACCCCAGAGGACAGGATCACACTTCAAAATGACCTTGACAGATTAGAGAACTGGGCCAAAACAAACAAGATGAATTTTAACACGGAGAAATGTAAAGTATTGCACTTGGGCAAAAAAAAATGAGAGGCACAAATACAAGATGGGTGACACCTGGCTTGAGAGCAGTACATGTGAAAAGGATCTAGGAGTCTTGGTTGACCACAAACTTGACATGAGCCAACAGTGTGACGCGGCAGCTAAAAAAGCCAATGCAATTCTGGGCTGCATCAATAGGAGTATAGCATCTAGATCAAGGGAAGTAATAGTGCCACTGTATTCTGCTCTGGTCAGACCTCACCTGGAGTACTGTGTCCAGTTCTGGGCACCACAGTTCAAGAAGGACACTGACAAACTGGAACGTGTCCAGAGGAGGGCAACCAAAATGGTCAAAGGCCTGGAAACGATGCCTTATGAGGAACGGCTAAGGGAGCTGGGCATGTTTAGCCTGGAGAAGAGGAGGTTAAGGGGTGATATGATAGCCATGTTCAAATATATAAAAGGAGGTCACATAGAGGAAGGAGAAAGGTTGTTTTCTGCTGCTCCAGAGAAGCGGACACGGAGCAATGGATCCAAACTACAAGAAAGAAGATTCCACCTAAACATTAGGAAGAACTTTCTGACAGTAAGAGCTGTTCGACAGTGGAATTTGCTGCCAAGGAGTGTGGTGGAGTCTCCTTCTTTGGAGGTCTTTAAGCAGAGGCTTGACAACCATATGTCAGGAGTGCTCTGATGGTGTTTCCTGCTTGGCAGGGGGTTGGACTTGATGGCCCTTGTGGTCTCTTCCAACTCTATGATTCTATGAAGTTTCTTCTATGAAGTGGGACTATTGTCCTTTGTTCTTTCTCTTTGCTGTCTGATGCTAGAGAGAGAGGGAGCCATGTTGCAGTGCTCCATGTGTGTTTATATGTAAATAAAGTAGATTAGCCAAAATGCTGAGTTGTCTGTCACACAAGTTGTGCAGACTCTGCGGATCCCTAAGTCAACTGGCATCGGTCGCTGTGATGTTCGGGCAGAAGAAAGCTTTTGAAGCTCCCGAACGATCGACCAGAAGGGAGAGAACATGCCAGTCGGGCATGTGTCTCTGCCAGGGTCCTACTCGAGAGTAGGCTGAACTCCTAACAACTCACGCTGTGCCTTCACTGGCTTCCACAATTCAGTGTCCAAGCAGCTGGCTTCCACAAGTGCCCACGAGCACAGACAGAAGTTATGGCTGGGAGCAAAACATCAAGAAAACCGAAGTGGCTAGACTGATTGCAACCTTCCAAAAGGAATGTGCAACACTACCTTTCAAAGCAGCTGTCTTGGACGGTGCTGTAACAAGTGATAAGATAATACAAGGATGACAGGATCACTGCACTGACAATTCCTGCACCGTGACTCCGCTAAGCGTTTCCTTTATGGCATGAAGGTTGGTACCATTTCCATTGTGCCTTAGAGCATATCAGAACACTGGGAGCTGCACTTCACTGCACTCGGTGAAGCAGAGAGCAGAGCTGTGTGTTGACAGCGGAGAGCCAAGTGCTACACCGCTTCTGGTTTAAGCAGGAACCATTTGCGGTATGGCCATTGCTCCCACTTCCAATTGATGCAAAGGCATAGCCTTACATGGGAAGGATGCAAACTTCCTGAACCTTTGAGGATGGTAGAAATGGAAAGTGTCTAATGTGGAGTAGAGCTATTGATAACATTTCTTAAGAGCTGTGCATCATCAGGCCTCTGTGTATTTCCTGTCTCTTGCCACCACAAGGGCTAGGAATTTGTTTTATAACGAACACCGGGATTCTGAATTCAACATGATTCTCAGAATCTGAAGCACAGAGATTATACACATTCTTTTTCTTCTAGGCATCCACTATATAAGGGACATGGGTGGTACTGTGGTCTAAACCACGGAGCCTCTTGGTTTTGCCGATCAGAAGGTCGGTGGTTCGAATCCCCGCAATGGAGTGAGCTCCCGTTGCTCTGTCCCAGCTCCTGCCAACCTAGCAGTTTGAAAGCATGCCAAGTAGATAAATAAGTACTGCTGCAGCGGGAAGGTAAATGGTGTTTTCGTGTGCTCTGACATTCATCACGGTGTTCTGTGCACCAGAAGCAGTTTAGTCATGCTGGCCACATGACCTAGCAAAGCTGTCTGTGGACAAATGCCGGCTCCCTTGGCCTGAAAGCAGAGATGAGACCACACCCCATAGTCGAATTCGACTGGACCTAACCATCCAGAGGTCCTTTACCTTTACTTTTACCGTTACCTACTATTTAGGCCACTGTCCTAGCTTGGCATAGGTCAAGATTTGTTCTGTCCAATTTAGGCAACTGTTTCCCCAGAAATTGCTATGAGGGCTCAGCCTGCAAGACAGGCAGTTGTTAGAGAAACAATTCTGTATTAGGACAGAACTAATGCAACAGTTCTGTTTCCAGCAAAAAATTATAAACTGTGCCTTGATAGCACACTTCCCCATGACTTGTTGCCCTGGAGTGGGTTTCTAAGTGTGTGTTACAGACCTGTGGTGTGTACATTAGCAGAAGCCTGTTCTGCCAGAGCCTGTTGTAATTTTCTCTTCTGCCATTTTCTTCTCAGTAGGTTTCTTAAAGCCCCTAAAGATGTTGGCAATTTATTTTGACGTTCGGATTTTTCTCGCTGTGGATCAAATTATATATTTTTAAAAATGCAGTGCTGCTGTTGAAAATGGCACGCCCATGTTAGGCTCTCACCTCCCTCTCTAGAAAGGGGGACTGAGATCATTATGGCCAGCATCTGCCCACCCTCTTTCCCAAGAAGAAGAGTTTGGATTTGATATCCCGCTTTATCACTACCCGAAGGAGTCTCAAAGCGGCTAACATTCTCCTTTCCCTTCCTCTCCCACAACAAGCACTCTGTGAGGTGAGTGGGGCTGAGAGACTTCAAAGAAGTGTGACTGGCCCAAGGTCACCCAGCAGCTGCATGTGGAGGAGCGGAGACACGAACCCGGTTCACCAGATTATGAGTCCACCACTCTTAACCACTACACCACATTGGGATGCTCTTAATGACATCAAGATACAGGGTAAGATGCATTACACTTTGCAAATTAGGGTGGGCTTTATGCCACAGGGTGGCCAAATTCAGGGACATCCTGATGAGGTTGTCTTTCTTTTGTTATCAGAGTCAATGCCAGTTGTCAACATGATCAGGAATCTGCTATGGGCACACACCCCAGGAGGGGTCCCAGCCTCCTGGACTTGCTGCAGTGAGGAGGTCATCTCATTGATGGAGATGAGTCCATGGAAGGTGTATTGTCCAAAGACCCTGCAAAACCAAGAGTCAACACTCATGCAGTTGAGCCAGTCACCACATTTTAGGAGGATTGCATACTGAAGCCAGAAGAAGGTCACAAAAACAAATAACTCAGGCACTATCTCAAAACAATGTTGTGGGTTGGGGTGGGGCTGAAGACAGCTTAAGCAATCCAAATCACTTTGCATTTTAACACTGGTCAACACTGAATTTAGAGTAGGTGAACACCTGCCATACTTAACCATCACGACTTCCCCGGCTTTCAGAGGCGCACAACTGGAAACATTTGATTTGCCTTCTGTAGCCCACTGCTGAGAGAGCCTGTCTGGCAGAGATTGCAACCGCAAGTGGAAAAGGTTGTTCTCTGCTCCCTGGTAATGACCCTATCCTGCAAGATCCTGAGGACTTGGTCCTCAGTTACTGTGCATTCAGCCTGAAAACGCATTTGCATCCCAGGCAGCCATGTGCAGGATAAGACTCTGAACTATCAGCCTAGCAAGAAGTGGAAATTTCCAAAAGGGCAGTGAAAATTTTGACAAGGCCATTTGCACCTTGCTCGCAAAGCTGCTTTCATGCTGGCATGCTAGTGGAGGTGTAAATGAATTCCTTCTGGCCTGTCCATCACATGGAGGCCCATCTGATGCGCTTCATCACTACCTAAAATATTTCACAAATTCAGACACTGGAAGAAGCTGTTTGTTGCCTTCCCAGCCAGGAACGGCATCTTAGCATCTTTCCAAAGGCCTGTAACATGTAACTGACTGATGTTTGTTTGCCTTCCCATATGCGATGTAGCCCAGATGAACTTTTATGAGCCTGCAGGGAAGTAGACCTAATCTTGACTCTTAAGAATAGCTGACTAAAAACAACATAGGGTAGTCAGATGGATATTATTCTGAATGTGACATCTCATTTCTAAGGCTATGTCCTTCATTCCACAACATCACTATTGCAGGCTATTGAGTATAAAGATTGCAATTGTTGTTGTTGTTGTTATTTTACCCAGGCCATCTGACTTAATACTACTATACCCAAAGGACAATCTCTTCCAGTATGATCTTTCCTACCTACTGTGGTCAGTAGAAGATGCCTTCTAGGTGTCTTCTAGGGAATGAGAGAAAGGGTCTTCTCTGTTGTGGCACCCACAGCAAGAAGAAATGCAGGAGAGAAAAAGCAGAAGCAAAGTAAGGATAGAGAATCGTAGGCCTAGGGTCAGAATGTAGTCCTCCATGTATCTCCATCTGGCCCTTCGGACCCTGGCCCCGCCACAACCCTCTTCCCTAGCTGCCTTGCTCCCTTGAACACTTTTGCCTGGGTGGAATGTGTCCTTAACTGTGAGAATGCTTCTGACTTGTCTGCGTGAAGAATGGAGAGATGGTAGTATGCAGAAACCTCTGACATTATTGTAGCTGGAATGTGCTGGGTCACATTAATTGCTCCACCCACTTTTTGCCTCCCACAAAGTGTGTCTCTGGCCACATCTAGCCTCTGGATGGTAGCCTGTGAGGGAATGCAGCTCTTAAGCTGAAAAGTCCCCCCCCCCTTCTGATGTAAGGGATTTTTGCATTCCTGAAACGCATAGAGAATGTGTTCTGTTCAGGCACTATGAATGAACCCTTCTAGAAACCCAGGGCTATTGACTGTGGCTCCGAAGCACCCTCTCTGATTGCATGGAGCCTGGACGGCCCCATGGTTCTCCCCGGAGCTGAGGGTGATGAAACAATTGCTGAAATGGCTAGATTGCCGGTGGTGGAAAACTCATTCTGAATTGGACTGAACATGGGTTAAAGCTCAACGTCGAGCCTACCAAGTTGCAATAGCGACGGCAAAGAGGGCTACCTTTGAAGGTGACTCAGAAACTACAACTAATCCAGAATATGGTAGCTGGACTGGGAGTGGCCGCCGAGACCATATAACACCAGTTCTAAAGGATCTTCACTGGCTCCCAGTATGTTTCTGAGCACAAGTCAAAGTGTTGGTGCTGACCTTTAAAGCGCTAAATGGCCTTGGCCCAGAATACCTGAAGGAGTCTCCACCTCCATCCTTCAGCCCAGATACTGAGGTCCACTTCCGAGGCAGAGGACCTTCTTGGCTATGGTGCCCTCCCTGTGGAATGCCCTCCCATCAGATGTCATGGAGATAAAGAATTACAGTGGTACCTCGGGTTAAGAACTTAATTCGTTCTGGAGGTGTTCTTAAGCCGAGGTACCACTTTAGCTAATGGGGCCTCCTGCTGCTGCTGTGCTGCCGCCGCAAGTTTTCTGTTCTTATCCCGAAGCAAAGTTCTTAACCCGAGGCACTATTTCTGCGTTAGCGGAGTCTGTAACCTGAAGCATCTGTAACCCGAGGTACCACTGTAGACAACTTTTAGAAAACATCTGAAGGCAGCCCTGTTCAGGGAAGTTTTTAATGTCTGACATTTTATTATTTTTTATATTTTGCTGGAAGCCACCCAGAGTGGCTGGGGAAATGCAGCCACATGGGCGGGGTATAAACAATAAAACAGCAGCAGCAGCAATAGCAACAGCAACAGCAACAACAACAAAATTAGATTCATTACAGATAATGGAACTACATAGATGGAAAGAGCTGACGGTGCCTGAACTCCATAGTCAACAGACACAAGGTATAAACCATCCCTGTGTTGGAGCTGGGCATTTGGTCTTTGAGTCAGGGGAGAGGGCTGTTCTCTGTCCTGTGCCTTTGCCTCCCTCCTTCAGAACCAAACATTAGATCCAAATTGCTCCCATCATTGCTTTAGACGTGCACATCTCTCTTAATTCAAAATGACTCTCTTTATAGATCTCAAGCTAATGATATCCTCTTAAACTCCACTATGTGCCTCTCTCAGTAACAGGTTTCATATTCTCTCCTTAAACCCTGCTTGGGTATGGAAGGAAGAGCTGGCATTCTCTCTGGAGACAGGCACTGTAATCCAGTGTGACAGCGTTCAACCCCCTCCCCACTTTTACATGCACAAACACAAGAACAGGCTTCTCCCGCTAAATAATTAAGCTTCTTAAATTGCTTGCATTTTCCCTTCGGTTTCTCTACACATTTGTCATTATTCCATTAACTGCCAGTTTGCTTTTGCTTCATTTATTTATGAGATTGACTGTTGCTTTGCATTGGTGAGCTCTGGGGGTGGGCCACACAATCCAATACAGGGGCAATTTGATACCTGAGTTCTTTGGTGGCCATGTAGCCAACTTCTCAGAGGACAGACCTCACTTTACGGTAGTCGCACCCACTTCTCTTCCAGTCGCACCCACTTCTGACATGTTGTTTAGAGGTTCTGCTTCCCCACAATCCTCCATCTTCCTTCTGTCTCCAGCTTCTTCTCCTCTGACTATCATTTGTAACTAGAGAAGCTTAGTTCACACTGCCATAGATATGTTGCATGAAAGCTGGTGTGGCTGGGCAATGTTTGCCTCAAGTACCAAACAAGCACCATATTTTGCAATTTTTTTTAAAAAAAAAATAATGTTATTAATTTTCCAAAAATAACAAAAATAAAAACAACAACTATACAAAAACAAAACAAAACAGAACAGAACAGAACAGATTGACTCCCTTCCTTGGTTCCATTATTTATCAATGTACCACATGTCCATTGCTAAGTTTAAAACCTATTTGTATTATCTATGATCCATTCATAACAAAATACAAGTAATTTTAAAACCCTGCTAATGTATATTTTGCAAATTGATTAATGATCTCTGGTTTGTGACCTTGCATCTATCAGAGCAGAGGAAATGTGCTTGCCTTTACAGTGGTACCTCGGGTTACATACGCTTCAGGTTACATACACTTCAGGTTACAGACCAGAAATATTACCTCAGGTTAAGAACTTTGCTTCAGGATGAGAACAGAAACCGTGCTCCATCGGAGTGGCAGCAGCAGGAGGCCCCATTAGCTAAAGTGGTGCTTCAGGTTAAGAACAGTTTCAGGTTAAGAACGGACCTCCGGAACGAATTAAGTACTTAACCCGAGGTACCACTGTACTTGCTCTCCCCAAACACAACACCAACCCTTTCAGACTTTTAATATGGGTGCACGGAACACATGAGATGTGTGTGCACAGGCTCTGCCCCCTGACAAATGCATGTTCATTAGAATGTCCATAAAGACAGGGGCTCCACATGCACAAATCTGTGGGCTCCTTACAAATGTTCTAATGCGTGTGCATAGGGTTCCCACTCGCCCCATCCTACCCACATTGTACAAGACCACTACAGCGTCTTCCACACAAACACCATTACCAACACAACTAGGTGGTAGCATGGTTGAGAGTGTGCCTGTTTTGCAACCTCTCCAGCCAGGCAGCTGCAACGTGGGTGTTCTCTGTGCACAAATTCTGCACGTAGTAGTTTTATTTTGTGAATGAGCCTGTGCATTTCTTCAAGTGCCTGAGTATGAGTCACCTGACATTCAGAAATGGCCCTCACCTCCAAAGCCTATTCTACAGCCATTCTTTTGGAAGCACCATGGAGTATGTGTGCATATGCGGGTTGGGGCAGCATCTGGCCCATATATAAAGTGCACAAACTATTTATTTAAAATACGGACGGGGAACTTCTGTCCCTCCCATTGTTGCTGTTCTCCCATTACTCCTAGCCATTGGCCATGCTTGCCAAGGCTGATGGGAGTTGTAATTTAGCAGTATTCAGAGAACAAAGGTTCCCCACTCGATTTGGAAGTATGGAAGATTGAACATTGTTTCCTCCAAAATATGCCTCCAAAGCATGAGGCACCGTCCATCCCAATAAGTAAAGATCTCTTCGCTTGTGGCGACCCAAAGGCGCCACCCTCCATTCATTGCCTTCAGATATCCACTGCCGTTTTGTTCCACTCCCCCATCAATGCCAAATGCAAATGGTGCCAAGATATTATACACCATGCCTGGTAGTAAAGCAATCCTTGTTCTGACAAGACAAGCTACAAAGGAAAGCAAATAAACCAATTATAGGGAAACATCAGATGAGCCCAGCCCTGCGTTTCTCCAAGACGCAGGCACCGCGCGCCTCAAAAACTGAGGGGGAGGTGGGCGGAGGGGGACCAGGCAGCCTAGGAAGGTACAGCATGTCCTAATTACACATTCCTTTGTGACAGCCATTGTCAAAAGATTAAAGACTCAAGCGACATTACTCCACGCCTCTCCCTCCCACAGCACAAACGCACCAAGCTGAACAAAAGCGATTAGCGCACCAAGGAAATAGGAAATGCATCTCCCCAGCTTTGTTTAGTGGGTGCCCTCACTCCCTCCCTCCCTGCAAGGCCTGTGTTGGGGCTGCTGCGCGTTCCCTTCTTTGCTGCTTTGATTGTTTGGCTCCCACTAAACTGATGAAAAACAAATAAATAAAAATAAGGAGTGGGTGGCCGCTGCCGTTTCTTGCTTCGCATTCTCCCATCTCTCTCTGGTCATCCAGCTCCTGTCCCTTAAAGGTAAAGGTAAAGGACCCCTGACAGTTAAGTCCAGTTGCAGACGACTCTGGGGTTGCGGCGCTCATCTCGCTTTACAGGCCGAGGGAGCCGGCGTTTGTCCACAAACAGTTATTCTGGGTCATGTGGCCAGCATGACTAAGCCGCTTCTGGCGCAATGGAACACCGAAACCAGAGCAGTGCATAGAAACACCATTTACCTTCCCGCTGGAGTGGCACCTATTTATCTACTTGCACTTTTTGGCGTGCTTTCAAACTAAGTTGACAGGAGCTGGGACTGAGCAACAGGAGCTCACCCCATCGCAGGGATTCGAACCGCCATCTTCCGATCGGCAACCCCAAGAGGCTCAGTGGCGCCACCCATGTCCCATCCCTTAGCCTACAACTTTAAGCATCTCTTTAGCCCTTTTGCTGGCTTTCGGGATGAGGGGTGCACTTTCTTTTTTATTTTAATTGAATGTGTTTTATTTTACACCATGATGTGAGAACATAAAAAGGTAAAGGTACCCCTGCCCGTACGGGCCAGTCGTGTCCAACTCTAGGGTTGTGCGCCCATCTCACTTAAGAGGCCGGGGGCCAGCGCTGTCCGCAGACACTTCCGGGTCACGTGGCCAGCGTGACAAGCTGCATCTGGCGAGCCAGCGCAGCACATGGAAATGCCATTTACCTTCCCGCTAGTAAGCGGTCCCTATGTATCTATTTGCACCCGGGGGTGCTTTCGAACTGCTAGGTTGGCAGGCGCTGGGACCGAGCAACAGGAGCGCACCCCGCCGCAGGGATTCGAACTGCTGATCTGACGATCGGCAAGTCCTAGGCGCTGAGGCTTTTACCCACAGCGCCACCCGCGTCCCTTGATGTGAGAACATAACGCCTGTTTAATAAAAGTATACACATTTGTAACTTCACCCAGAATACACTTTTAATGCACGTTTTAAAAAGCGCTCATCTTACAAATTGTTTTGCAATCCAAATATACAATAGCTTGGAAAACAAATAGTTTTGAAAATGAATGCCAGTGTAAAAAGACTACTTAAACCTATAACAGTGGAGTTTCTGCATGGTTCACCTTTACAGTTTTCTTACTGCTTCATCAATATCAGTAATCTGTTCCTTCAGCTGGCTCCACTGTTCTGGAATTAGAGAGATACCTTTTCTGCTAGGTTTCATTTCACCTTCTTGATCCATCCAGTATTCTCTAATATCAATTAGGACTTTTACCTTTAAAATCACAAACACTGACATCTCTCATTTTACCAATCTGAAACATATTCTCATCTCTGTTGCTACTTTGCTTGCACATTTGTATGGGAAATGCATCTGGAAGACCAAGTGTATCAAGGAGTTAGTGATCTGACACGGTTACCTTTCCTGCCTCTGTTCCTTGACCCTCCCTCACTCTTCTTAAGTTTTTGGATGGTGTGAGAACAGTCTTTAATGTCCTGGGAATGTTGGGAGGAGGTGAAGTCCCACGCGCAGCTGCCTTAATCAGTTGTGGAGGATAGTGCTGGGTACTTTCTTTGATGTTGGACATTGTTTTGAGAAAGTGAGGAATTGGGGGCGGTGTGTCTAATGGATGATCTGCACATAGCCAGTCTTGGAAGCCACACAGGCTATCTATAAAATTGGACAGTTTGGGCAGAGTTTCTTTGATGCTTGTGCATGGACTGATTGACTGCAGGGCCATGGAAACTGAGGCTACTTGGGGGAGTCGCTTTGCCGCTTCTTGAGGGCTTCCAAGTGGCAGATGGAAGTGCTTGCTTGGTATGTATACATTGCTTGCTCTTTTGAAATTAAATCTTTAATCTTCTTACTCACATGTGTATTTTGTATTGCTTCTGGATCTCATTTTGAAAGAACCACCTTGCCTTGGGCAAGACAGCATTCTCCCAAACTGCACTCAGAACTGTACCTGCCCAGCTTGGAAATGGCTATGTGAAAGTCCGTCTGAGTCTTATCGCTTGCAAAAAGCTCACAGGCCTGTAATGACATGGCTGCTATGAGCTTTGGCCCCTGTGCAAGATGCCCTGTTACGCACCATCATTGGCTTGGTTCCTTGGCTTAGCCAGAACTGTTAGCATTCAATTGCATGGAAATGTCTCGTGAGACATTTTGGCCTCAGGAAAACCCAAACCACACTGGTAAAGTGCTGCTACTTCCATAGCTGGCCTCCATCACATGCCTTTCAAACTCTCTGCTTGTATTTGTATTTGTTATGAAGAGGTCAGCTTTGCTGCCATTTCAAATGTCACTCTAAGCGCCTCCACTCTCAAATCTCTACTTTGTTTGGTGGAAGGGGAATGAAGCAGAGGTATATAGAACCTGGGCAAAGATCAATAAGGTATAATGTATGGATCATGGTTGTTGCGAATGCTATGGGCACCTACAGAATTAACCCCCAAATTGCTGGCAGAAGCTGAACGCTATTGTTGTAATTAATTGATCATCCTATTTTTGCTATAAACCACGTATTTCTTTATTCTGTTTTGGTCAATCACTAAATTTTGTCCCATCCTCTCAGCAAATGAGTATGCCAGGAAAAATGTGTACTTACAGGCAATTTTTAGAGGGGGGGGGGAATTATCCTAAGTTATGTTAAAACAAAACCATGATTAAAACATATGGTAAATTACAGAATAAAGCCAAATCAAACTCTAAATAGCACAAGAAGTATCATACAAGCAGTGCTCAGAACCCGTGTAAAACCATCTGAAAGCCCATCATTAGAGGGGAAAATAACACTGTCCAAATTATTGTTCTAATTGGACATTGAAAGGAGGTGAAAGATTCCATAAGGTAGGTACTGGACATTATACCTCATATAATGTGTTTTTAAGAGCTTGGTTAACTGCCTTCCATTTTGGAAGGTCTCAGATGCCCCATTCTAAAGAAGCCACTACCTTAGGACTCTGTGCATGTTTCAGAAATGTAATCCCCCTGTATAAGTGGTTGTCTGTCACTTTCTGTCCTTTCATTCTGTTGCATCAACAAGTGTGAATGGGCTAAACTACTTAACAGGACGTCTTCCTTCTGCTTTTGAAGAGAATCATCATTAGTTTTTAATAGCAACATAAAAAATAATAATTGTTCATATGGATATGCAGTAATCTGTGCCGCGGAGTGTGTACATTCCTTGAACTGTTCTTACAATATCACATTGTCTGCATATATACATATGCCTTCCATAAGCTGCGTAGATCCAAGCTCTGGTTAGTTAATCTCTCCAAAATGATTTCTGAGAAGCAGGGAGCTTTGGCTCCCCAGGGGGAGCGTTAATAAATGAAAGAAAAGGCAGCCCAGTTTTCAAGGAAAATATCCCTCCCTATCTCCCCTTAGCAAGCCTGCATTGCTGTGTGAGTTTATTGGCCAGGCTAACTGCCGTACTCTATCATACCATCTCTTCAATACAAAACCCTCCTCACTTTTCCAGTAATGTGCAATTTCCATGCGAGCCGCCATTATGAGATGAGTTATTAGATCCCTGTGCACCAGTGATTTACTCTGCTCCTGAAATAAGGACAGCAAACCAAGTCCCGATTCCACACTGACCTGCTGAGTTACTCTTGCTATAATATCAGAGGCTTCCTGCCAAAAGTCTGGAAAAGGCACACAAAATGAGGCAATAGATCTAACACAGAAGGTGGTAATTTCCTCGTCAATGATTGGAGAAGGTTTGTCTTTTGTTCCTATTGGTCCAGTTTATCAATCTTTCCCCATTGCTGATAAGCCTTTTCTGCCCAACCAATGGAGACAGGAGGTTTCTGTCTGGTCTGAAATAGGAAATCTATTCGTTTTAGAAAGAGAGGTGCAACGAGCACACATTTTGAAACTCTGCTCAGTCTTCATAGGTTAAGGTAGAGGCAGACATGTTTGTGTGCACATCATATGGATTTCACCTTCTTCCCCCCCCCCCCGAATTTTAAACTATATTGCTATAAGAATTAGGGGTTATTCTGAATTATATCCATGGGTTGCCTCCACGCCTCTGTTTCTGCATCTGTGAGGTCAGAATTCAGTACAAGAAGCCACAAAACTGGTCAGACTAGTTTCTTTCTTAGGCGAATGGCCTTAGCCACTCAGCTAAGCACTGGATTTTGCTCGACTTAAAAAAGAGGGCCATGTTGTGAATTGTAAAATAATCAAAGGTACTGGGAGGAGATTTATAATGAGTTGAAAAAAATGTTTAAGTTAACATTTAACAAAAAAAACCAGAAGCTTTTTTATTAGGCATTACAGGACAAGAAACTCCAAAAGAACTCAAGAATTTATTTATGTATGCTACAACGGCTGCTAGCCCAAAGATGGAAGGATGACAAGATGCCAATGAAAGAAGACTGGCAACTCAAATTGATGGAATATGCAGAGATGGCGAAACTTACAGCAAGATTAAAAGAGAAGGACAACAAAGACTTTAAAAAAGATTGGAATGTATTTATTTTATATATACAGAAATATTGTAAAGCACTAGACTCACTAGCAGGTTTTGAGTAAACACTTACAATTACGGTAACAAAAAAGGATGTGGTAGATGTTGAAAAATGATGTGGAAATAAACAAGTAGAATATGGGATTTAAACAGTTTGATATAAAAGATTTTGGAAGAAAATAGAGTTTTTAGGTAAAGAGGAATGGTATTAAGATTAGAGGAGAATATGCAGAATGAGAAAATATTAGAAAGAACCGGAAGGGGAAGTTGAGGGAAGTCTGTGGGTGGGGGGAGGGGTGGGAAGAAAGGGGATGTATGCTTACTTTCTTACGTGATTTATGTTTATAGATTATGCTGATTAAATTGTAAAATAAAACTAAAAAACCTTTTAAAAAAGTAGGCCATGTTGCCATAGCGACAACTAAGTGGTGGTGTTCTCCAGGAAGGGAGAAGGTATTCTGCACCCCCCCCCCAGGCAAATCTGCCTGGATACCATGTCATCCTAATGGCCATAGGGGGCTATGAGTTTTTGGCTGATGCTGGGAACTGAATGGAGACATGGAGAAGCTTTTTTCTCTGTGGGCTGAAACACAAAGCTATGACTTTGGGGTGGAGGCTAACATGAAAGAAAGATTTGTTGGAGTGTTGATGTTATCAGCCCTTCCCTCTGATGCTGTAGTAGTATATATGTGTAAATAAAGCCCCATAGCCAAAAGATACCGCCATCTTCATTGACTTTCAGTCCAAGGAAACCCTACCCCGGGCGAGTACCAGAATCTCTTGCACACTCAGAGAATGGGGTGAGTGCAACAATATTTTCCTGCAAGTGAAAACCTTAAGTTAAACGCGTAATACATGGATAGGCAAACTAAGGTCTGAGGGCTGGATCCAGCCCAATCGCCTTCTAAATCCAGCCCGCAGGCGGTCCGGGAATCAGTGTGTTTTTACATGAGTAGAATGTGTGCTTTTATTTAAAATGCATCTCTGGGTTATTTGTGGGGCCTGCCTGGTGTTTTTACATGAGTAGAATGTGTGCTTTTATTTAAAATGCGTCTCTGGGTTATTTGTGGGCCATAGGAATTCGTTCTTTCTTTCTTTCTTTTTCAGAATATAGTCCGCCCCCCACAAGGTCTGAGGGACAGTGGACCGGCCCCCTGCTGAAAAAGTTTGCTGATCCCTGGCGTAAGAGGTTTGCAATGATTTTCTTTTAAGCTTCCTTATTAATCCCCCCCCCCCAGCTTTGAACTGCCTGCAGAGTCTTTCTTGTATTAAATGATATTTTACAATTCATTGCTAAGCAAGGCTGTGCTCTCTGGAAGGTTAATTCCAGGGCTGGCATCAGGGGTCATCGCAGTTCAGCATGGAGGGTCTACATCTAACCACAAGAATCACCTGGGAGCTGCCACCGCTTCTGTAGTCGTTGCTCTGTGCTTGTCTCCCTGACCTAGAAATATAGGGAGGTGGTGCCTTATACCAAACCTGGGTCAAAGTATTTCATTCCACTCTCCTCAGCATTTCATTATTTTGGAGGTGTGGGTGTGTGAGGTGGAAATATCTCCTAAATATTGAAACAGTGGGGAAGAATTTTCCAGGGTGGTGATGGTGTCACTTTCAATTATATATCTCTAAAGGTATTTATAAACCGCCCACCCACATAAAGCTATCAAGATATATAACGTGAAACGTCATATAAGTACAAAGTAACTCAAAGAATAACGGGCTAAAACTACAAGAAGACAATTGAACAACTGTAGGCCTGTCAGCTGAAGGCCTTTGCTGAAGGCCTGTCAGCAAAGAAAAGTATGCAAGAGAGGTCTGAAGGATGGCAGTGAGGGTGCCTGTTGGATCTCTGCTGGAAATCTGCTCCACAGCATGGAAACAGTGATGCTGAATCCTCTCTACTTGAGACTAATCAGGGACTCTGAGACCCAGGGACAAGGTACTTTGTTTTCCTTCTCTCCTCAGTCTCAACGGCTTTCCTATAGGTTTGATAGAGCCCTGGCTGCCTGCAGCAACCCACTGGTGTTGCCATTTGGGATCCTGAGCTTTTGGAGCAAGCATCTTTTTGCCTTGGAAATGCTGTCATGATATAGCATCATTCTTTCCCCAGGTATGTGACTAGGCTGTTGTGGGCAATCAATTGCTGCGCTTGAAGTGACAGCAAGACATTTTTTGAAAGAAAGAAAGAAAGAAAGAAAGAAAGAAAGAAAGAAAGAAAGAAAGGAAGAAAGGAAGAAAGGAAGAAAGAAAGGCTTGTCAAGTTGGTTCCTGTGCAGGAATCTCAACTAGATCATACAGGTGGCCATCCAACCTCTGCTTAAAGCCTCCTGAGGGAGTGCATTCCACTGCTGAACACCTCTTTGTTTACATTTCCATTCCACCTTAAGAAACAGGGATGTGGAACTGTTGCATGTCACATGCCTGTTTACATTCCAGCACAGTATGCTGGTAACTTCCATTTGTGTAGAAACGACATGTTTCTTCGTTCTGATTTATGTTTAATAAATCTGTACTAATAGTATGACTTCACAAGCCTCGTGCCTATTCTGTGTGCATGGTGTTGTTGTTGTTGTTGTTTAGTCGTTTAGTCGTGTCTGACTCTTTGTGACCCCATGGACCAGAGCATGCCAGGCACTCCTGTCTTCCACTGCCTCCTGCAGTTTGGTCAAACTCATGCTGGTAGCTTCGAGAACACTGTCCAACCATCTCGTTCTCTGTCGTCCCCTTCTCTTTGTGCCCTCAATCTTTCCCAACATCAGGGTCTTTTCCAGGGAGTCTTCTCTTCTCATGAGGTGGCCAAAGTATTGGAGCCTCAGCTTCACGATCTGTCCTTCCAGTGAGCACTCAGGTCTGATTTCCTTAAGAATGGTTTGATCTTCTTGCAGTCCATGGGACTCTCAAGAGTCTCCTCCAGCACCATAATTCAAATTCAAAAGCATCAATTCTTCGGCGATCAGCCTTCTTTATGGTCCAGCTCTCACTTCCATACATCACTACTGGGAAAACCATAGCTTTAACTATATGGATCTTTGTTGGCAAGGTGATGTCTCTGCTTTTTAGGATGCTGTCTAGGTTTGTCATTGCTTTTCTCCCACAGTACACTCTGCTAATAGCATGCCCTGGCTTTTGAAGTCCGGGCCACTGATTTACATCGGAGCACGGGCCGATGGAAGGAGATGGCACAGCTGGGGCTTATCAGCTGGCCTCCCCGGCCCTCTGCATGTCGACACTCTTACCACCAGAAAGTTCTTCCTGATGCTTAGTTGGAATCTCCTTTCTTGTAACTTGAACCCATTGGTTCAGGTCTTACCCTCCAGAGCAGGCCAAAAACAAGCTATCTCCATCTTTCGCGTGACAGCCCTTTTACTTTATACCAAGTCAGATTATTGGTCTATCTAGCTCGGTATTGTGGGGACGTGGGTGGCGCTGTGGGTAAAACCTCAGTGCCTAGGACTTGCTGATCGTAAGGTCGGCGGTTCGAATCCCCACGGCGGGGTGAGCTCCTGTCATTCGGTCCCAGCTCCTGCCCACCTAGCAGTTCGAAAGCACCCCTAAGTGCAAGTAGATAAATAGGTACCGCTTTATAGCGGGAAGGTAAACGGCGTTTCCGTGTGTGGCACTGGTGCTGGCTCGCCAGTTGCAGCTTCGTCACGCTGGCCACGTGACCCAGAAGTGTCTTTGGATGGCACTGGCTCCTGGCCTCTTGAGCGAGATGAGCGCGCAACCCTAGAGTCGGTCACGGCTGGCCTGTACGGGCAGGGGTACCTTTACCTTTAGCTCAGTATTGTACACACTGCCTGGCAGTGACTCCCTGTGGTTTCAGACATGAGCGGGGTTCTCAATCCTAGCTGGAGAGGCCAGGGATTGGACCTGGGACATTTTGAATGCAAATCATGTGCTCCACCACTGAAATACAGCCCTTTCCCTAGGCAGAGAGTATGAATGAATGATGGAAACAGGGAAGAAGAGGAGCCAGTGGGAATTGGTCCCAGGGTAAGGCAGAGAGTGAGTAAGAAATGGGGAGGGGCTGACAGACAGGGACTTGCCTAAGGGGTCTTCAAACCCGGGAATTAATCCTGGTTAATTCCACTCTAAACCTATTGCTGGCTCAGGATCATGCTGTCAAGGTTTGAAGCTATCCTGTCTTCTCATAGCTATGTTTGCAGGTAAGGAAATCTCTCATTTCCCTAGCAACTCAATACTGAGCACAGGAAGGACACAGCCCCTCCACCCCTTCCAGAACTGATGCGTTGCAGGTAAACATTGTCTGGATAGGTAAAAACAATTCAGTATTGAGTGGCGCAGTCCCTCTTGCATACTCCTGAAAAGCTCAGAGATCACACCACAGCCGTATCTTCCAGGGTGCCTCAGAGGGGAGCTGTGACCATTTAATGTCGTTTTAAAAATGGGTTTAAGTTCGTAATATTGAAATGTTCACTGTGTGATTGTGGCAGGATTGATATAACACTTCATAGAGGCCTCAAATCGACATTGACAGGTGGCAAGACTCTAGTCTCGCCCTGTCTTTTGACAGAGATGCAAAGAGATCGGGGGAGCTCAACGTTGCTGCTGGAGAATCTTCACACTATCTGTAACTTCTGCATCTTCCATGCTGCTCACAGAAGAAAACACAAGGGAGGAATTAAGGATAAAAAATTGGACGTTAGCCGAAGTCTTCCCAGTTAATGTGGAGTATATCCATTACCATAATAACTAGCCACTTAATAACTGGCTTCCTCGCTAATTCTAATTGAAACATATAATGATATTTCCGAGCTCGAGTGGCAGTCTCTCGTCAACACCAGCATCTCCCTGGGACTGGCAAGCGCTGCGAAAGCCAATGGTCTCCTTGAGAATTCGGGGCAGACTACGCCGAGCCAAACAGACTGCCGTTCTTGTACGCCTGCCAGAAACCACAGCTGACGATAAAAGCCATTAAAGGTCAGCAGGGAATAGAAAACTATTTATGTTAAATGTCACAGATTATACCGCAGAAACGGCCCAGGGAATCGGAAATCACACTTTAAGAGGCTTCGCAGGCACATGTCAACTTTAAGCAACAAAACTCCTTGGATGTGTCTTGCAAAGATATAGTAACAAGCTGCAGATGGAGCCGAGTTTGGTCCAGCAAGCATCTGTTGAGCGTTGCTAAGCAATGGGAGAGCAAGTGGGGATGGATCCTTTCTGGCTGGTGTTTGGAATTGGGCTGTCACAGTTGCACAGGTTCATAGTAATAGGTGGCTGGGGTGAGAACTGCAATGCTACAGGGAAGGATAAACTTTTTGAGGGGTGGGATTTCAAGGAGAACTTTCCTAATTTGTGACTGAAACTTTGGTCCATGTAATAGGCTTAATCTAAGACTAACTGGTTTAATCTAAGACTACTGGTTTTCCCAGTAGTGATGTATGGAAGTGAGAGCTGGACCATAAAGAAGGCTGATCGCCGAAGAATTGATGCTTTTGAATTCTGGTGCTGGAGGAGACTCTTGAGAGTCCCATGGACTGCAAGAAGATCAAACGTATCCATTCTGAAGGAAATCAGTCCTGAGTGCTCACTGGAAGGACAGATCGTGAAGCTGAGGCTCCAATACTTTGGCCACCTCATGAGAAGAGAAGACTCCCTGGAAAAGACCCTGATTCTGGGAAAGATGGAGGGCACAAGGAGAAGGGGATGACAGGGGACGAGATGGTTGGACAGTGTTCTCGAAGCTACCAGCATGAGTTTGACCAAACTGCGGGAGGCAGTGGAAGACAGAAGTGCCTGGCATGCTCTGGTCCATGGGGTCACGAAGAGTCGGACACAACTAAACAACTAAACAACAACAAGAAGAAGACTAACTGCATTGTTTCCTCCAAAGATGGGAGCATATTAGGACCTAAGCTGATCACTGCTGCATCAAGCCACAGACCCAACTGATCCAGCATCACCTTCTCACTAGGTGCTTATGGCATGCCAACAAGCAGGATGTGAATGTGACAGTCCTCTCCCTACTTGTGATTCATGCACAAAATAGGACAGACCCCCCCCCAAGTGTTCCTATTTTCCAGGGACAGTCCCAGATTTATAAAAGCCGTCCTGATTTGATCCCTGAATGTCCAGCTTTTCCTTAGGACGTCCCTATTTTCATCAGAGAAATGTTGGAGGGTATGGAGTTATGTCACCTCTGACCCATGGAGATAAGTAACTATACAGCCTTTAGAAGACACCTGAAGGCAGCCCTGTATTGGGAAGTTTTTAAAAATGTTTAAAGTTTTATTAGGTGTTTATATATGTTGGAAGCCACCCAGAGTGGCTGAGGAAACCCATTCAGATGGACGGCGTATGATGATGATGATACTAATACTAATACTAATACTACTAATAATTATAGAATAGGACATCCCTATTTTCATTGGAGAAATGTTGGAGGGTATGATAGGGTGGCCCTTTGATACTATGGAAGTTAAAACTGAGGGGATAATTATCTGTGTATTTCTACTCCTTGGGGCTTTGTCCTTGGGTTGGCCATCTCTTTTATTCCCGACCCCACCAGCGCAAAAGTGAGGCATCTTTCAATGGAGCTGAAGGAGTGACAAGTTAAAAATGGGTCTGTGTTTTCCATGCAGAATGCAATTAGCCTGTGTAATGCAGTACAATAGCATATATTTGAGGGCAATCACTATAATGAGATTTAGATGAAGGATCTCGCATCTCCTTGCCTGTGACAAGACGATTCTGAGCTGAAAAGAATTAATGCTGTAGACCTGGAAATAAAGTATGTGTACAAGCTCTCACTTGTACATAATTGGAGTGCTAGTCATTAGATCACCTTCTGGGGGGATACATTACATGAATTTTGTTGGAGTCTGGCACCTTCTTCTTTACTGTTAATAATCATATTTCTAAGGAAGCTACTCAGAGGAGTATGGAAGAGGGTATCCCAATCTCACTCTCACAACAGGATCATGGGATAGATTAACTGGCAATAGACATGGATGGACAAATGTGACAATTTTGGTTTCTCCCTGTTCCTCATTGTTTCAATCTTAAGTTCTGTTTGCCTTGTTTCCATGTTGGTTCGTTATTTTTTTAAGAAATATATACCGTATTTTTTGCTCTATAAGACTCACTTTTTCCCTCCTAAAAAGTAAGGGGAAATGTGTGTGCGTCTTATGGAGCGAATGCAGGCTGCGCAGCTATCCCAGAAGCCAGAACAGCAAGAGGGATTGCTGCTTTCACTGTGCAGCAATCCCTCTTGCTGTTCTGGCTTCTGAGATTCAGAATTTTTTTCCTCTTGTTTTCCTCCTCCAAAAACTAGGTGCGTCTTGTGGTCTGGTGCGTCTTATAGAGCGAAGAATACAGTATATAATTGTAGAGTTGGAGGGGACCACGAGGGTCATGTAGTCCAACCCCCTGCAATGCAGGAATCTTTTGCCCAATGTGGGGCTCGAACCTGAAACTGTGAGATCGCTCACGTTGCATGTTCATGGCTCATACTGACTGAGCCATCCCATGTACATTTTCCCCTATGTACATAATTTTGACTAACATACATATTTTGGCAAGCAACCTCCCCCCCCCAAAAAAATACACATTTGTGCACACTGCGCCATGGTATATGCTTTTTGTACACTTTTTTTGGGATTGGAGAACTGCAATGCAAAATTCGTTGTAATGCAGATTTCAAGGGATAGCTTCATTTCAGTTCATGTACTCAATAGCATTGGTTGGGAAAACGTGAGCTGGGTAGGTTCACATTCCAATGCAAACTATCAATCCCTAATTGAAGGGTTATTCAATGAGTTTCTTGGTTGAGTAGGGATATGAACCCAGATCACGTGCCCCATCCCTAGGTCTAGATCAGTGTTTCCCAACCTTGGGTCTCCAGATGTTTTCGGCCTACAACTCCCATCATCCCTAGCTAGCAGGACCAGTGGTCAGGGATGATGGGAATTTTAGTCTGGAATTGTAGCTGGAAGCCCAAGGTTAGGAAATCCTGGTCTAGACTATATCCAGCACTAAGCTTTACTCCACACCAGTTGTATAAAGTGTAAGAAAGAGAGACTACCCCCCCACCCTTTAAAATTGTGGCTATGCATTCAGTCCTTGCTATTTTGTGTGATACCAGTGTCTGTATCATAAAAGATATGTGTGTGTGTTATTCACCGTGCTTGGACAAAAGGAGAAACCATAGTTTACTGTTACATGCACAAGCCTGCTTCCCTTTCTCTTCTCTGCTGAAGACGCAAGGAGGAGATTGGAAGCATTTGTTCCTTTTCCAAATAACCAAGGATTGCCATTATGACTGAACTGGGAACTTTGATCAGTTTTCATTATGGTTTATTGGAGCAAGCCAGCATCATAAACCATGGTTTGCAGCTGGCTTTCTTTAGACAAAAGACTGTGGATAAAACTAAACTGTGGATAAAACTAACCAATGCTTGTCCTAGTTGAGGCATAAGGACAAAGCAGTTAGTTGGAAACATGCAAATGGTTCCAATCAGCCCTACACACAGTTTTACCAGAGGGGAGCTGTGGGGAGCTGGGAACACACAAACCTAGGGCTTGTTCACATAGCACTAGACCATTGCTATATTAGTGTTACTGCTGATTGTGGCACCATGTGCCCATTAAGCTCTTGTTGACTCTGTGACGGTTTGTCCTGAATAGGGTTGTTTTTTTGTCTCTGTGGGAGAAGGAGTGTGTTTGCCTTTTGTCCATACGGATGGATGCCTTAGAGGCGCTTGTCTCTTTCTTGCGTGAGAGGCATCATTCTATGCAGCCGCAGAGAAGGAAAGAAGAAAGAAGAGGTGGGGGAAGGAACTGTGTGGGTGTTAGAAGAAGGAAAAAAACAGAAGAGGGGTCTCTTCGCTTTTAAAGGGAATCATAAGCAGCCATAGCTGAGTTGCTTGTAGAGCTGCCACTAGGCTCCCGCTTGTGTAATTTCAATAATTGGCCCATAATTAAGTAATTATTGGAGGAGAAGGTGCCACAGACGTGGGAGGGTGTTTGTGTCTGTGTGTGGAGGGAGGCTGGCTCAGGAGGGGCTGTGAAGTTTATAACCCTAATTTTGTGCTTCCTACAGCTGTCAAAAGAGGCGAGAGGAGCGTTATATGCATGCTTGAAAGGAGGCGAGGAATGAAGCTGAAGAAAAAGCTGCTGACGACTTTAGCCCTGCTTCAGTTTCAGGGTTGAAATTTTTTTCCAGGGGAGAAATAACTTCTCCAACTTGGAGAAGAAGCTTTGGTGTTGTTTTCTATATCTATACCTTTACAGGCAAGGACTGTGATATACTGTACTTTTCCGTGTACAAGACGAGGTTTTTGTACTGTAAAATAATGTTAAAAATTGGTGTCATCTTATACACAGATGCATGGTGATTGTGTGGGTGATTGGTGGGTGTGGCAAGGGTTGTTGTGGATTGGCTACTGCTGAGGCAATTGGGTGTGTGATTTCTGGCTGCTGGTGGCAAGTGGGCAGACGCTTGGTGGTTTGGGCCATCTCCCCCCATTTTCTTAAATTGGAGTTCCCAAAAATAGGCGTCTTATGCACAGGGGCATGTTATACACGGGAAAATATGGTATATAAAGCTGATGCAACTCTAGCTCTTTTTTTTAATATATTTTTTATTCTTTTTCCATAACAAATTATACATCCAAAACATCTTTTTTACATCCAAATTCCTCCTTATTGACTTCCCTCCTCCCGCCTGAAAAACCTTCCTAGTACTTACTTTCTCCACATTTCTTAAATTTAAATTACACCACCATATTATTAATTAATTTTTTACAATCTAACAATATTCCTACCTTTTCTCTTCACAGAGCTTCCTTAAAACTTACAAACGTTATCTGATTATCCCTTAATTTTTGCATATATTCAGTAAATTTCATCCAATCTTCTGTAAATCTTTGGTCACGTCGGTTCCGGATCCTTCCTGTTAGTCTATCGAGTTCCGCATAATCCATCATTTTCATTCTCCATTCTTCAATCGTAGGTAACTCTTCTTGTTTCCACTTCTGGGCCATCAAAGTTCTTGCTGCTGACACTGCATATAAAAATATCTTCCTATCTTTCTTATCTATCTCATTACCTATTATTCTTGTAAAAACGCTTCTGGTTTCTTTACAAATGTATATTTCAATACTTTCTTCAATTCATTATAAACCATTTCCCAAAAGTTTTTAACTTTTTTACAGTCCCACCACATATGGTAAAACGTTCCTTCCTTTTCTCTACATTTCCAACATTTATTACTTATCTTATACATCTTTGCCAGTTTTACAGGTGTCATATACCATCGATACATCATCTTCATTACAGTTTCTTTTATAGCAGTGCACGCCGTAAATCTTATTCCATCTTTCCACAATTTTAACCAATCATCTATTTGTATATTATACCAAAATCTTTGGCCCAGTCAATCATAACTGATTTCACCTCTTCATCCTTTGTATACCATTCCAACAATAATTTATACATTCTTGCTAAACTTTTGAATTCATTATTCAATATTTCTTTCTGAAATTTAGACTCTTTATCAGCAAAACCTCTTTGTAGGATATCTTTCTTAAACATTTCATTAATTTGAAAATAATGCAGCCGATGCAAAACTAGCTCTGTGGTGTCAGCTTGGGCACCTGCAAAAGTTTCTTTTCCTTTTCAAAATGTATATACTTCCCTTCATCAAAAGGCCACAGAAATTTATATATTGCCCTTTGCCAAAAATTACTACTTGGTAATAGTAACTTAGTTGTAGTAACTTAAGAGTAACTACTACAATAAACGTTACTGCTGCTACATAATGTGCATATGTAACGTACTATGCATAAAATAGAAAAAAAACCAGTTATCTAAATACAATTCATAATAACAAACAATACAATATGATACATAATTAACAATACCTAATAAGCAGCAGTACAATGTCAGCTGAGGAATAAGCCCCACAGCTCAATCCCTGATAAATAAAAGAGTCTAATAGCACTTAAGCCCACCTTTCCAGTGTATGTTTATGGTTACGAACTGGAGGGCTCCAATATTTGTTTCAACACTTGGGAGTTTCTGGAGTGGGTAGTTGTTCTGAACACATTACTGTGGAGCACAAGGTTGTGATTTTGTGAAATACAGGATTTTTGAGCAAGTGGCCTGATTAATAAGGAAAGGATTAATGTCCACGGAGACATGTGAGGAAAGAAGTTATGGAAGAAAGAAAATGTAATTCCCCACAATACACTAATCACCCAGATTATATGAAAAAGAAGTTGTTAGTGTATCTTAAAAGGTAACTAATCTGCATTGTAACTGATTATGAAAAAAAAACCCCTGCCCTGTTCTCCTCACCCTATTTGCTGTGGAATGGATATTTTAATTCTCATTGATGGTGGTGGTGAAGACAAAGTATCACACTATTATAATAGTTCCACCTTCTGCTTTTCAGCAGTGGCGTAGCGTGGGTTGTCACCACCCGGGGCAAGGCAAGTAATTTGTACCCCCTAACCCGTGGATTTGCGCCCCCTAACCCTAACCCCCAGATGTTGTGCCCGGTACGGCCGGCCCCCCCTGCACCCCCCACGCTACGCCACTGCTTTTCAGAAAGAACAACCTCTCCTCTTCTTTCTCCATGTGCTGTTCTGGGGTTTCTCCCAACCCTTCAGATTTGGGGGAGGCATGTGGGACATGTGAGACAAGAGTTGCGTTGAGTAAAACAGCATTCTTCAACCTAGTGCCCCCCGGATAGTTTGGACTCCATCATCCCCAACAGCATGGCCAATGGTCAAGGCTGAGAAAAGTTTTTTTCTGGGTGAAAACAATATCTGCAGTCAACATTCTTGGAGCTGTGATGGCAGTTGGACTTCCTCCCCTTTAGAAATTGTGTGTTTGAGTGGGGTGGGGAGAGAGAGAGAGATTGGGAAGAAGACATGGATTATCTCTTTGGAAGCTGTTTACCTCTCTGAAGAAGGGAAACAATGTATGCTGCCACTGTAAAAAAAAGCCAACCCATTTTCAGCTAACATGTTCCTGCATAAGGCACAGTGATTAAAGGGATATAGGTGAGAGTCAGTGTCAGAGCCGGAATGACTTGCAGCCAATAAAACCTGTGGATGAAAAGATTGTGGCTAACAAGTGCTTCGTGTCTCAAGCTGGGAGGGCAAGAGGAAATAAAAGCACATGACATCACTGAGTGGAAGGGAACAGAGGCCAAAAGGGGCTGTTTCTGGAGATGGTCTGGAAGAAGACACTGCAGATGTCCTTGCTCAGCCTTGCCAGTTGTTGCTGTCAGAAAAAGTCAGCAGGAAATCAAGATCAGACTACAGGGTCTCCACAGAACAAGGAAATGTGGAGGGGGAAAAATCTTCTCTACAGGGCAATGGGAAAGTCGGTAACTGGCAGCAATCTGAACTTCAAGTGGAGAAGGATGCTTGTATTTTGAAGGGTAGACAGAGACATCATGCTATTCCCTTCTCCTCTGGCTACTCCTCCTCTGTTCACAATGACAGAATAGCAAGACTTAGCAGACACAGCTATTGTACACTGCCTTTGTTGTCAATCACTCATGGTCTCAGCTAGGTGATCTTGGACAACCAGCTACCATCGAGCCATAGATACTCAAGTGAGAGTAATAACTGCCTGCCTCTAGGGATGTAAGAAAACAGCAATTTCCATTCTGACTTGTCTTCATCAAAACCAGCACTGTTTCTGTTCTGCCACAATTCAGTTTCTACCAAATACTATATTATTCATCCTGCTGCCTGCTGTTTGATGTAATTTCCATAATTTTCCATGTAATTTATGAAAGTTACAAATTCAATGTAATTAATGGTTTTAATTATTTCCACATCATTGTTTCAGTGTAAAGAGAACAGCAAATCTATGTTTTAAAAAAGTAGTTAATTACGTACTGGTTGAAGGCCTATTAAAAACACACACACACGCAGTAATATTGTGAGTGAATGCCTTTAATGTTCCCTGCGTTGATACTGATTGTATTCACTGGATTGATTTCTGTTCTGGACCTGGGATGAAAACACAAAAAGTGGCAAATTCCGCTTCTGATGGAATTCTCTGACATCCCTCCTAGGGATGTCACAGTCTGCTTGATCCAATTTGGGGGACTTAAAAGAATTAGGGTTTTAAACATATGGATTAAACATGCAGTTCGTGCCAGTGTTGTGCGGTGAAACTTTTCGTAGGAGAACAGTTAGGGCGAGAGGCACCAGCTTGCAAGGGGAAATGGGTGTGTGTGTGTGTTGCGCACGTGACATCGTGATATCCTGCGCATGAGCATCACACATCCCTCCCTAAGCCGGGCAGAAGCTTCCCAGGCTTTGGGAAGGAGGCGCCAGGTCTCTGACATGATGCTTGGGCAGGCTTTGGGAAAGTGGTGGGAAGGATCATGGGAGCCAGGTGTCAGGGGAACATTTTGGGGTCTAGCCTAGTCCCCTTAGTCCACCGACTGCACACCACT
Organism: Podarcis filfolensis; assembly: GCF_964270895.1. Lineage (NCBI taxonomy): Eukaryota > Metazoa > Chordata > Lepidosauria > Squamata > Lacertidae > Podarcis > Podarcis filfolensis. The sequence continues at coordinate 97,377,525 of NC_139605.1, read as the reverse complement.
GGTTGGTGCAAAAAGAAGGAATGAAGAAGGAGATTGTCAGGCGTCAGAGGATCCAACCCCATGGTAGATTGCCAGGAATGGATAAGACAAGGAAAGTTCTTACCAATGCTTTTTATTCAATATTCACAGAGAGAGGCTTAGAAATGCAGACTCTTAGAGTAATGGCGTTGCTCCGAGTCAGTCTCCACTCCTCCCTCTCTCCCATTATGCGTCACCACTACGGGTGCTGAGATGTGACCTCTGCCTCTGAGCTCTCTGCTTTCCTACTTTTACTGCCTGCCAGGTTCTGGGAGAAGGGGGGTCTGGAATGCTTTCTAAAGACACTGTGTCCATCAGCTGTCCCCTATCTGGTGCTTCTTCTTCCTCCTCCTCTCCAATTATTCCCCAGCTTTCCCCCTCATCTTCCTCTGAGCTGTGATCTCCCTCAAACCCCCGTTGTAATTCTGAACTGTCTTCTTCTCCTCTGGAAGGGTCAGGCTGGAGAGGCGGTCTCCACCATTCCTCCTCTGCCCAGTCCCTGACAGAGATGAAGGCAGACTCTCACTTGAAGCCCCTTCTCCCACCTCCCCTTTAAACCCCACTTAAACATGCATTCAGTGGTGAGGAGAGAGGGGAAGAAGGATAGGCGACAGTCTCTGCCCGTGTCTCCTTCCGCCACTCTCTTTGTTGCTGGCCACATATTTAGCTAGAGTTTAAAATCCTGATTAAACAGGCCCATATTGGCCCACATGCTGATCTTGGGTATGTATCACCAGAAGCAATTGTCTTCTGCCCCTTCTTTATTACTTCCTGACATATATCCTCCGTGAATATGGTAAACAATCCTTCCCTTCCCTGACACATCCATCTCTTTCAGCCTGTTCTTACTTAATCTCCCTACTAGGCCTGTGGCTTTTGCTTATCCTCAACGAATCCTTTTCATGCTGACTTGTCTTCCATTTTGTTGCAGAGGACTCCAGTGCTGCGCTGTGCACTCCAGGATACAGCTAGTTTACCAAAGCTGGCAAAGAAGCTGAATGCTGAAAGATTCGGGCCAGCAAAAGGAGCTACTTCTTTACACATTGCATAGCTAAACAAGGGAGTTTGCTTCTACAAAATGCAGCAATGGATAGCAACGTGGATGGCGTTAAAACAGGATTTGGCAAATTCCTGGAGGATTTGGCTAGCAGCACCTGTCCGCCATCAGGGTTGTGCATTATCTCCATTGTTGGAGAGAGAGTATGCCTCTGAATACTATTTGCTGAGGAATACCCTCCAACGTTTCTCCAATGAAAACAGGGGTGTCCTGTTCCATTGTAATACAGTGGTACCTCAGGTTACAGACGCTTCAGGTTACAGACTCCGCTAACCCAGAAATTGTACCTCAGGTTAAGAACTTTGCTTCAGGATGAGAACAGAAATTGTGCTCCGGAGACGTGGTGGCAGCAGGAGGCCCCATTAGCTAAAGTGGTACCTCTGGTTAAGAATGGTTTCAGGTTAAGAATGGACCTCCAGAATGAATTAAGTTCTTAACCCGAGGTACCACTGCAATAATAATTTTATTATTTATACCTCACCCATTTGACTAGGTTGCCCCAGCCATCTAGGTGTCTTCCAACATATATAGAAGCATAGTTAAACCTTTTTTAAAAGTCCCTGTAGAGGGCTGCTGTCAGGTAAAGTAAACCTTCTGAACCTTCCTGAGAACAGGAGGACAGTAACATTTAGGACAGTGCTTTGCAGAAGGGCATAGTTCAGAGGCTGCGGAGGGCAGCAGCTGGGAAATATTGGGAGAGGAACAGCAGGAAGAAGGGGAAGCACCAGGGGAGTGACAGCTGACAGACTCGGTGTCCTTGGAAAGCATTCCTGACCCCCCCCCCTCGCAGGACCAGGCAGGCATTGAGGGTATTAGAACAGAGAGCTCAGAGGCAGAAAGCTCAGATTACCCAATGCAGGAGTGACGTTGAATAGGGGAGACGTAGGGGGGGGTGGGACTTTACTTGGAGCAACTCCATTAATAGGGAAGACTGCATCCTTTCATCATTCTCTGTGAATTATGAAATAAATTGCTTGGTAAGAACTTTTATCGTTTCTCTGATTCTGGGCTGCCACCGTGGGACGGATCTGATTCCCCAAAGCCTGACAGCTGCCTTCAGATATCTTCTAAAGGTTACTTAGCTCCCTAGCTCAGGAGTTGCATAATTCCATACCCTCCGATGAAAATAGGGACATCATACCATACCCGCCAACATTTCTCTGATTTGAAAATAGGGACATCCTATGGAAAAGTGGGACATTATGGGGTCAAATCAGAAACTGGGATGACTTCTGTACATCTGGGACTGTCCCTGGAAAATAGGGGCACTTGAAGGGTCTGTGAGGATCACAAGTGGGGAGAGTGTTGCTGTTCTCATGTCCTGCTTGCTGGCTTCCCATAGACAACTGGCTGGCCCATGTGAGAAGAGGCTGCAATACTTGATGGCTCATTTGGCAGCTGTGGCTCTACCTGTCCAACACCTGATGTCACATATGATGTCAGGTGTGGTGGCAGATGAGTGTGCTTTTGGGGAAATGGCCACACAGGCTCATTAGGCCCATGGGCTGGAAGTTCCTCACCCCTGGTGTAAGAGGACATCAAACTGGCAGCTCTGGAATTGTGTCTTAAAAGGGAAACAGAAGCCTGCCTTGCTGTCTATGAGAATCCAAAGCAGTTTCCTTAAAAGAGGTGTACAGTGGGACCTCGGGTTACATACACTTCAGGTTACAGACTCCGCTAACCCAGAAATAGTACCTCGGGTTAAGAACTTTGCTTCAGGATGAGAACAGAAATCGTGCTCCAGCGGTGCGGTGGCAGTGGGAGGCCCCATTAGCTTAAGTGGTGCTTCAGGTTAAGAACAGTTTCAGGTTAAGAACGGACCTCCGGAACGAATTAAGTACTTAACCCGAGGTACCACTGTAATATCTTTTGGAGTTCATGCTCTGAACCACCATTTTATGTTCATCCGGGGTATATGTGAGTGAATAAATAAAATTTCATGCCACATAAACAGCATGGGCAGACCCTCCAAGTGTCCCTATTTTACAAGGACAGTCCCTGATTTACAGAAGCTGTCCCAGTTTCTGATTTGATTTGAATGTCTGGCCTTTCCTTAGGGTGTCCCTATGTTCATCTGAGGAATATTGGAGGGTATGGAGTTATGCAACCCCCGAGCCAAGGAGGTAAGTAACTATACAACCTTGAGAGGCAGCCCTATATAGGGAATGTTTTTATGTTCAGTGTTTTATTATGTTTTTATATATCTTGGAAGCCGCCCAGAGTGACTGAGGCAACCAGTGGCAGGGAATAATAATAATAATAATAATAATAATAATAATAACAACAACAACAACAACAACAACAACAACAATAATAACAATAATAATGGAATAGGATGTCCCTATTTTCATTAGAGGGTATGGACTTAGAAAGGCTCTCCTACACTCATGCGGTGCATTGCCCAGGCTTCTTAGGACTTAACATTACCTTTCGCAACCGGAGAGCATTCTTTAAAATGCTAATAACACTTTCTTACAGGGGAAGATTGGCACTGTGAAAAACCTGTGTTTTAAGGATGCTTATCCCCACTACTGATTTTCTCATTAAAGAATGTCTAACAAGCTTCTGCAGAATCCCAGGGTTCATAGGAATATAATTTGAAAACCTTTGTCCTTGACTTTTTGCTGTTCCCATGACTCCCCTCTGAACCCTTTGCTGTTTGACAGCATGCTTCACAAAGCCCTTTGTTCCTACTAAACCCACTCATCAGTGTTCCAACTGAGTTCTTCCCCGTGCCGCACACTATATCAATCTGGACCCAGTTGTGAGCGACTAAAAATGCATAACAACTATAGCGCTAGATTGAGTTGCTCACCCTCATGTATATATCAAAAGCAGCATACAGCTAGCTCAGTGGGCTCTGGATAAGTATGGCGGTGCGGTTGCGAGATGTATATGCAGGTGTGTGCCTGCATCAGCTGTAAGTGTAGAAGGCAGCTTCTCTTCTGTGCATGAATCTTCCTCGCCGCACCAAGGCACGTGTTTCTGTTAATGATTCCTAAAACGGCACTGGCCTTCCATGTCACTGTCTATTTGTGTTCACTTTGTTATCTAGATGGACCATTTGTCCTACCAAATGTGACACTTCTCATGCTTTAATAGCCACCCACCCCATATAATTTGTGGGGCACTGGCAGCAACAATATTTCTTTTGCAGTGACAAGCCCGTAGAAGGAACACCACTGTTGCCGAGCAAAATGCTGGAGACCCCATCGGTCAAGAGAATACCTTGGCTTGCATGCTCAGGAAGAAAAGGCTCATCCTGATGGATTTTGGCTGTCCATTGCAAGGTTCATGAAAGGGCCACAGATAAAGTCGGCCTGGTTATAACAGAACCAGATATTAGCACTTGTGATCTGGTGCAGGAAAAGAATGTGAACTCCAGTTGTGAGAGGAGGAGGAGGTTGTGGGGAGAGATGCCAAAGAAGAATGGAAAGCTAACTGGGGGCGGGGGGAGGAAGAGTTCAATCAGATTTGTAAAGGGCATAATTTACAAAATCCGTCACATATTTTACTAGGCTGGGATTTACGGATTAGCCTGTAATACTTAGGCGGCTTTTTGTAATAAAAACTGAAGCTGTGGCAGCCTTGGGAAAGCGAAAAGAAACGAAAGGAGCAGACTCTCTATCTCACTTTCATTTTCCCAGCAATTTCTCCCCCCCTGATCTAGGCAGTGCCATTAATCTGGGCTTTATCTGCCTATGGAGAAGGATTGAGTTCTTTATTGGATTTTTGTCAAGAATAAATGATTTAGTTTGGGATATTGTGGAAACGATTTCTGTGGTATTACACCATCTAATAAATGAAACAGCAGGGATCAATTCCTTTCTTCCAGTGTGCTCGACGGGCTGACTGAAATATGCTCTACAATTATTGGCTATATAGACATACATATATGAACACCCATATATAATTAGAGCAGAACTGGAAGAGAGCTACTGTGTTGGATCACACAAATGGTCCAACTGCAATCCAGCATTCTGTCCCAAAATGTGAACTGTAGTGGATGGTTCTAAAGTGATGTGTCTGTTAATTATGGGATAATTCATTGCCTGCTGTAAAAAGCAAGCTTCCAATAGTCTCGGAAAATTATGGGCATGCTGAGCATGTGTTTCAGCAATTTGTCTACCAATATGACAGGTGCCATCAAATGAGAATGTGTGTATCTCTTGACGACAGATACACACAACCGTTGTACTTCTTGTCATGGGCCTTGCAGCATAAGGGTAAGTAATAGAGGCTACTACTGGGGTACTATATATAATTAGGGCACAATTCAAAGTGTCGGTGCTGACCTTTAAAGCCCTAAACGGCCTCGGCCCAGTATACCTGAAGGAGCGTCTCCACCCTCATAGTTCTGCCCAGACACTGGGGTCCAGCGCCGAGGGCCTTCTGGCGGTTCCCTCACTGTGAGAAGCCAAGTTACAGTGGCGCCCGCCCTGTGGAATGCCCTCCCACCAGATGTCAAAAGAAAAAGAAAAACAACTACCAGACTTTTAGAAGACATCTGAAGGCAGCCCTGTTTAGGGAACCTTTTAATGTTTAACAGACCACTATATTTTAATACTTTGTTGGAAGCTGCCCAGAGTGGCTGGGGTATAAATAATAATAATAATAATAAAAAATAACTACTACTACTACTACAAGGCAGGGATGGGGACTCTTTAGACCTCCAGATGTTACTGGACTACAACTCTCATCATATCTGATCATTGTCCATGCTGGTGGCCCATCTCTGCTATAAAGCCTATCAGCACCAGATGAATGATAGTTCAATCAGTAGAGCATGAGACTCCTAGTTCTGGGTCATGGGTTTGAGCCCCATGTTGGGCAAAAGATCCCTGAATTGCAGGAGGGTTGGACTAGATGATCCTCTTGGTCCCTTCTAACTCTACAGTTCTATGATCCTATGACTAGTGAATAACACTTCAGCATTAATATTTAAATCATATTTCTTGCATGTGAATTTTCATGGTTTCTCCCTATTGGCTGTGTGTGTGTGTGTGTGTGTGTGTAGAAGTCAGACAAAAAGAGCTATTGCAACAACCAAAGGATTTAGGAGACAGCTTATCCCATTGCTTTGCTTTATTTATTCGAAATATTTTTATGCCATCCTTCTACCACTCAGTGGCATTCAAAGCAGCTTGCAAAAAACCCCAAAAGCATTAAAACAAAAATATAATAACAATAAAAACCAAACAGCCGCAGATAAAATAAATCAATATAAAACAAATCAAAGCAGTTTCAGCTTCCACAGACCATAGCAGACTACAGCCACAGACAAATGAACAGACTCCGCTAATAGCTATGACTACTTTTGAAGGTTGCGTCTTAATGGAGGTTTGTAGCAGAATTGGCCTGCTCATGCAGACATGTTTCGCACCACCTACATGATGACAATGTGAACAAAACACCAGCCTGTACCCTTCCCCCCCTTTTTACTAGTAATCAAGACTACCCTCTACCATGGGAAATATGTTAAATAATCCATTATACAATTGCAGTCACCACTGGTGTGGAAGTTAGTAAGAATGGTTGTTCGTTATTGATGGGCAGATTGTTGTCTGTGTGGTGTTGCTTCAGTGAGTGGTCTCTTTTGCCACATGTCTAATTCTGTTTGCTTCTTGCCTGAGCACAACCTCACTATTTTATTTCCAGTGGCTATATATATGTATGTGTGTGTGTGGTACCTCAGGTTAAGTACTTAATTCGTTCCGGAGGTCCGTTCTTAACCTGAAACTGTTCTTAACCTGAAGCACCACTTTAGCTAATGGGGCCTCCTGCTGCTGCCGTGCCACCGGAGCACAATTTCTGTTTTCATCCTGAAGCAAATTTCTTAACCTGAGGTACTATTTCTGGGTTAGTGGAGTCTGTAACCTGAAGCGTATGTAACCTGAAGTGTATGTAACCCGAGGAACCACTGTGTGTGTGTGTGTGTGTATGCATGTGCCTATTTCCATTGACTGCCACATGATGGAGTCATGTTAAAATTTCAAAAAGCCAGTTCAGAAGAACTCTTCTCTCAAATTCTCAGCACATGTCAGGGATTATTTTGGGAGATATTACACACACACACACACACACACACACACACACACACACACACGTAATACAGTGATCTTGTCTGAGGCTTCTTCATCAGAATGTTGGTTTATACACATATCAGTCTTATTATTATTATTCATTGAACATATTAGTTGCTTTCCCTCCCCACTTTTTAACAAAAAGTGACTCTAAGCACATTTTTGTTGAGGCGAGGGACAAGCGGACATAGCAGAGAACCTTTCCAACAAGGGCTGCCTGCTAGTGTGGATGGGAAACAGCAAAATACGTATGAAAAACTAAGGCTTAAAAATTGTGTGCATGGATGCTCACATGCTGATCATGCACACAGAAAAATTGATCTGAACCATCAATTTGTGACATGAAACTCCCATCTGGAAGCATCCAGATACAGTATAATCCCTAACAAAAAAGCTCAGGTAAGCAGGACATCCTTTGCCTGGCAAACAACAACTTTGCCAAAAAACAACTACAGTGGTACTTCAGGTTAAGTACTTAATTCGTTCCGGAGGTCCGTTCTTAACCTGAAACTGTTCTTAACCTGAAGCACCACTTTAGCTAATGGGGTCTCCTGCTGCCGCCGCACCGCCGGAACATGATTTCTGTTCTCATCCTGAAGCAAAGTTCTTAACCTGAAGCACTATTTCTGGGTTAGCAGAGTCTGTAACCTGAAGCGTATGTAACCTGAGGTACCACTGTATTGTGTATGGATTTTCACTTTTTGAAAAATGGCAACCAGTGCCAGGTCAATGTTTGGGCACAACCACTGAGATGTAGGGGGGAAATGCAGAAGAGAACAAGGTTCCTACACATTTATTTATTTTTTAAAAAATAATTTTTATTAACTGGCCAATCACATCAAATTAAATCACATCACATAAATTCCAAATTACAAAGCCAAATTTTTAAATTTTGTTGGGGGAACCCATACTTCAAGATCCAAAGGGGGATTCAGATCATCTTCTTATTACTGCGTTAATGTCCAAATCAGTCCCAACCTACACATTTAATAGTTGTGGAGGGGAGAGAATTTGCATGACAAACTACAACATCTGAAAATATGTTTCCTATACAGGGATTAACCATCTATGCAAGTATTAAAGCTGCTGGTCACCCTACTAAGAAGACCCTCTCCCTAGTAACTAACCACCTAATCTACAAAGTCAGAGGCACTTGGAGTTGGACCTCTGGCAATAGCCTAAGCTGCTGGGTAGGTTCTTTTTACACCCAAAAGGCTACTTCATATTGACTAGACATTTTTATAAAAGCCACACAGGGAAGCGTTGGGTGCTGAACTATTGGAGCATCATGCCAGCACCCTCAGACTGCTGTAACCACTGATCCAAGTGACTGAAGTAAGATGCCTTGGGAGTGTCCTGCTCCTGGACTGTATTTAACTTGGAGATCAAGATGAAGACGATGCTTGTCTGTAATTCTACACACAATTTCCAGGGCGTATGTCCCACTGAACTCAGTCGGGCTTCAGAGTAGCCATGTATGGAATTGCACTGCACAAACCAAGTTACAGCAGGCTACCAATGGCTCTGTCCAGTCTTCCTCAGACATGGGAAACTTGGTGTTGGCATCTCAAGGAAATGAAAATATGGGATGTGTCACGGCTGAAAATTGGCCGCTGTTTCTTTAATGCTTAAAAAGCTGGGTCAGCATGAGTCAGCAGCCTGCACCGTATATATAGAATGAGAAATGTTAGTTTGCTGTTGGGTTGATTGGTTAGTGAAAGCTGGTAGTGTTGACGTGTGTACAGTTGGTCAGTCACTTTTGCAGGAAGACTTTTTAAGAATAAAAGCAGAAAGTACTCTGCAAGGATACTCTTCTCGTGGACTCTTTTATGCCGACAAGGATCTGAGGACTGGGCTGAGGCGATAAAGGGAGGTCAGAACCTTTGTTGTTGTTTTTTTTACAAACACTGACAGGATGGAGGAGAACTCACTGGTTCCACTGCTTACTTCATTGATGTGGTGAGCACACTGCGAGCCACTGAAGCCAGTGTGGTGTAGTGGTTAAGAGCGGTAGTCTCGTAATCTGGGGAACCGGGTTCGCGTCTCCGCTCCTCTACCTGCAGCTGCTGGGTGACCTTGGGCCAGTCACACTTCTTTGAAGTCTCTCAGCCCCACTCACCTCACAGAGTGTTTGTTGTGGGGGAGGAAGGGAAAGGAGAATGTTAGCCGCTTTGAGACTCCTTAAAGGGAGTGAAAGGCGGGATATCAAATCCAAACTACTCCTCCTCCTCCTCCTCCTCCTCCTCCTCCTCCTCCTCTTCTTCTTCTTCTTCTTCTTCTTCTTCTTCTTCTTCTTCTTCTTCTTCTTCGAGCCAATTATGATTCTCAGCAGCATCTCTAAACATAGTGCTTATGCCTAAGCTATTTTAGCCCCACTGACTTTCCTTTGCAGTCTATGGGATGAAGGTGGCTTATGTACATGTATTCTTGCTGTAAGTGATTTATGGATTATGGTGCCAATCAGCAGGGCATTGAGTTAATTACTTCAGTCACTGTGTTGTCATTGCACCCAAGAGCCTGGCTCATTACTTGAGTTCTCAAAACATCACCATCCTACAAGGGTTGAGAACCATTCCTTTCTGACAGCATTTTGCCAAGTATTTCCTCCTCACCCCCTCTTTCCAGACTCTCAAGATACATTTAATAAAACAAACATGCATTCAACCACAGAGCACTTGGAGATGGACAATAAGATTCAAAATGGCATCATGGATTCCTAGGATTTCACAAACATCCATTTTCACAGCCCACCGCTTAAGACAAATTTGTGCATTTATTTTGTGCACCAAAGTATGCAGTTTTGTGCATGCACTATGCACCTAACCACATGAATAATTGCATGTGTGAAAGGGATGATTTCTCTCATCTCCAGGAAAATATCTATGGCTATAATACTATCAAATAAGCACCCTTCTATCTTTTTTAAGGTATATCTTTTAATGATATATTATTGGAAAATAGAGAATAAAGGCACCTGAACTGTGGTTGGAAGATCTGGCAGATGACAAAACACAAACGTATTGATGTATCTTTAGAGGTGAGGTATATAATCATTTTCAATGGAATAAAAAGTGCTGTTTCTACTCAGGTTCTCCAGAAAATAGACCATATGACCTGCTGGTCTTTTAAAAGCTTCTCACTGCCATTTCCCCCCTTCATAATCTTTTTGCAGGCTAAAGGTGGGGAACCTGTGACCCTTCTGGTTTTGATAGACTATAATTCTCATCACCCCCTCCTGTTGACCATGCTTGCTAAGGATTTGTGGAGCTGATGTCCAACAACACCATGATAGCCACAGGTTGCCCACCTCTGTTCTCCTAAACCATTACCTGTACGTCGCACATCACAGTAGCAACTGGTAAGCTAATTTGCTGAAAGATGACTGTACTCACATTCTGCTTATGGCTGAGCCACTGTGAGAACAGAATGGTGGGCTAGTTCTCCCTTTGTTATGATCCAGCAGAGTTTTTCTTACCTTCTTATCAGAGGAGAAAGGTGGTGGAAATAATAACCTACCTTATACTGAGTTACAGATGTTAGGATGTTTATTAACACACACACACACACACACACACACACACACACACTATTCAGAAGGACTCCTGAAAGAAGAAAAAATATAATTGGTTTTAGCAGACGAAGAATACAATCCCCAGTTGAAATGGTATATTGAACTGAGTCAGGGAGTTTGAAATGGAAAAACAAGTTCTCTCTCTCTCTCTCTGATGAAAAAGAAGCATAAATGGATACAGATGCAAAATATGTCAAGTTACCACCTTGCAAATGGTTATGGAACCACTCTGGTTGTCTGTATTGCCCTTAATGTCCCCTCACCCAGGCTGGTCTGGTTATTCCAGCAATTGAATCTGTACTGAATCCAGGAATTAGAAAGGTCTCACCTACAATCTATTTTCTCATTGCTCTCCCCTCCCCCTTAAACTGGTCTGGCACCCCCAAACTTAAAACACTATTTTTTGGTGCCAGGCAAAAACATTCCTCTTTTCCCATGCTTCTGGCTAATCAAACAATATATGGTCGTTTAAACTGTGTATGTGTGTTTTTGTTTGTTACTATGTGATGTATTTTTGTGTTTTTATATTGTAAACCGCCCTGTGATCCTGGGATGAAGGGCAGTATAGACAGTAATTTAGTAAGTTCATAAGTTAGTGAGTTAGTAAGTTAGTAAGTAAGATCTGCCAATTGTTTCAGGACATCCCTGAGACAACTTGAATGTTCTGCCTCAGCTGCAGTCATCACTAACTGTGCTCCTGAAACCTATACATTGGTCCCTCTCCAAGGTGCTGAGGCAGCTGTGCCTTGCTTTTCTGCCTGCCTGGGACTCTAAGATCAGTGGTATCCACCCAACCTTCTCTTGCTTGGGCCCTCCCCTGTCCTTGCTGGTGAGCATCCCCAGGGTTAAAGGCAGTTTTACAAGCAAAAGCCAAATACAGAATTGCTGAAAGCCCTCTTCCTTCCCACAGATATTTGTCAGACTCTCAGGAGACAAGCTCACCAGGATCAACACACACATACATGAGTGGCAAAGACCAAGATTAATTGCAGAAGGGCTAGTACTTCCCCTCGTGATCGCTATCTCTTTAAAGATGGAGACCGACAGAAATTCTACATATGGTGAGAATGGTTCAAGCATGCCTTCTGAAAACAAGCACCTTAGAAAGAACACCTGAAGCTCAACAGAGATAGGGAGTGAGAAAGGAACTGGAAGATTATTTGGATTGTTTTAAACATATTGACTGGTTTAAATACCAAAGGTGGTGTACAGCCACAGGACTGGCACATCTATTTCTTCTGGGAAGGAGGAAAACAACTGGTGCTGAGCAAAAAGTTGCTTGTGTAACCCATTGCTCCTGCTCTTGGCCTAGAGTCTTGGCAGCACTGCCTTGCCTCTCCTAATCCAGTCTTGTGAATTCCTATCTGGAGGATACAGGATCCCTTGTATTGTCTGTTCTCTGTTTTCATTTAGGTCATTCTTAAAGCAGCCTTTTCCAGTGTCATCTTGTAGCCGCCAACACACAGACACACAGACTACCCTTGTGACCTCCTCAAGTCCACTTGTGGTAAAGTGGGCTCAGCGGTAAAATACCCTTTCAGCATTTCACAGAGGAAAACAGAGTTGTGCTTGTAGCATCCCTTTTATTCTGAACAAAGATTGCTGCCAGAGCACCCCTATTATTATTACTGAGAGGAATTTAGTGTAGTGCTAGGCATACCACTCTGTCAGTGCAAGCAGTTCTGATGGAATGACCTGCCCTCTCTCCCCTGCTGTTCCGGGGGTTCTCCAGTCAAATGGGGGCATGGGGGAGAAGAAGGGGGTAAAGCCCCATTGCACTAGTGCAAGTCCTTGCACAGACCTGCTCATTAGTTTAATTCTTCTCCTTCTCCTTCTCCTTCTCCTCCTTCCTACATACTGCAGAGGACACAAGCCTTCATTCCCACCAAATTAGCTTTATTCTGCAATAGCTTCCCCTCCACCGATTTAAAAGGCAGGAGAATGTTTACTCCTTAACATACCAAACTGTAGGAGAGTGTCAACAGTTCAAATCTGCCCCCAGAAACTGCAGTGTGTGAAGTCGCACTGCATGGAGCTTCAGCATGAGTGTGGATTTCCATACGGTCACTCTAGAATGGAGATGAGAAACCTCAGACCTTCCATGTGTTCTTGGACTCCAAATCCCATCAGCCAGGCCAGCATGGCCAGTGGTCCAAGATGATGGGAACTAGAGTCCAATAGCATCTGGTAACCAGAGCCCCACACTGGAGGCTAACAGATGCACTCCCTCCCACTCAACGATCCCGGAAAGGGAACAAAACCCCAGTTGCAGAATGGCAACTGTAGCAAATCACAATGACACTAAAGAGGAAGTTATTCCCAAAATGCAAACAGAGGGACAAAATGAGGGGCAGGGGTATTGGGAACAGGGTGGCCAAGACTCCTGCACCTTTAATAGGGGCATGAAAGGAAGATGTTCTGCAGGTGTAGCTTGCGTGGCAAGTCCCCTCCCCCCATGAGAAATGAAGACACTGGACACATTATTTAAGGTTAATGGGCATAAAAAGGCCACAACTTTATTGATTACAGAATTGAAAGGTATTGGCCTTAGGCATTGGCTCCTATCGTCTACCTGGCATGGAGACCGGGAAGGGTTGTCCACAAGCCGTGGGAGTCCTGTTGAAGTACGCCAACTAGGATCCCACGGGTGTCACCGCTCGGGGGTGTGCCGGGGGCCCTTACCTCCCTAGGTTTCAGACAAGGCAATGCCCCCCGGAGTCCTCTACCGGACTACCCTTTCCATTGGGGAAGGTGATGGCGCTTCCTTCCCCCCATTCATTTGCATAACAATTAACCCCTGCCAATGTCTAACCACCAATACTGTGGAAGTTGTGATGTTTGCTACGAGGTAGGTGAAAAAACCAAAAGGCTTGAAGTGTGCCAACTTGGAAAAATTCCTACCAGGCCCCTTGCGGCGACCAACCGAAGTCCATAGCAAGGTCATAGCTAGCCAATCCTAAAGGGTGGGTGGGATGGGAAAACCACTCGGCTGGGAAAGGGAAAAGAGGGCAGTCCCCGGGCGTGCCTGGCCTTAAATGGGCTAGGCCCCGCCTCCCTGGCCCACCGATTGGCGGACGGGGTGGAAGGCACACCCGGGGATTCCCTGTCCACGCGGGGGCAAGATCCCGCCCCCGCGTGTGTGGGTGGAGGGTTTAGCCCGCAACCCCCTCTCCTCCCAGGAGGAAATGGCTTTGCATGAACCTGGTCAAATTCCTTCTTCCACACAACTGGTAAAAGTGGTGGATCTGTGGCCTCTTTTTCACCTGCCTGCCCTAGCCAGGGACCAGAAAATCAGGACTGACCCCCTTGCAAACAGGGACAGCTGGAGTGTATGCAGCAAACCCCCTTTGGGATTCCACCCGTAGCTAACATTATGGCTTGTGATGGGCATGAGGCATGGCCTTCCTTAGCTGACTTTCCTGGTTCCGGGGAAATATATCTGCTTTAAATGGCAATGGGCCTTTCCTGCTTCATTTTTCCTTGCACTGTACTAAAACAGTCCATTAAATACTAGCATAGAACTGGATGGCTTGTATTTCTCCCCGGGCTGGTTTGTTCCACCATAATTAGGTCTGAGCTAAGGCGATTAAGAAGAATCTTAGCGATGGATTTTCTAATCCCAGTCTGAAAGGGAAATAAGCTTCTGGTTTTATTTTTACCCCCTCCTCTCCTGTCGCTTCTGTCTTTTCTCTTGTGCAGAATTAGCAGCAGCGGCTCCCATACAGGAGCCAAAGCTTTGATGAGAAACCTCTTTGTGAATGAGTTTCTTCAACCACTCAGACGAAAGAGGGCCTTGCTTTTCTTAAGAAGAATCTGGCTTCCATCTGCTGCTATAAACCTCTAGTGTGATCACAAATAAGTTTGCGCAAGCCTTTCAAGGCACAACATTGGCCGTGTACACACCATACAGTTAAGCACATTTAAGACATGCCCAACAGGATTCCTGGGAACATCTATTTGTTAAGGGTGCTGGGAATTGTAGCTTTGCAATGGGCAAATTACACTTCTTATCCTTTAGGACAGGTGTGGGGAATATTTGCCCCCACCCAGATGTTGCTGTACTACAACTCTCATCATCCCTGGCTGTTGGCCATGCTCGCTCACATGATGACCACAGGTGATTGATCACAAGGATAGCTGCAGCTATGCAGGGAGCTGGTTGACCTCCCGGGGTGCAAGCCTAGGCAGTGTGTATGGAGATCCTGGGCTGCCCAGATGGCAAAACCCCCATCTCGGCCTTGCTGATGTGGTCCAAAAAAAGAGAGAAGAAGCAGAGCAATATGTTTGGTATCAGCTTGACTGCAGGAGTTTCTGGAAGGAGGTATACATGGTGCCATCCAACTGTCTTAGGGACTCCACTCTGAATTTGTGTACAGTCTGCTTCTTAGCCTTTTCTTCTCCCAAAGATATCACACAGGTTTAGTGTCAAAGGGTGTGGCGGTTGCTCAAGAGTAACCAGGCAGGACTCCGACCTGTCTTTTACAGGCTTTATTCTTGGTGCAAACTATTTACAGTGAAGAGCATTGCAAGTTCATGTCTGGCTCAATCACTAGCAGAATCCGGGAGTGGTTGGTTTTTGTACCTCCCCCAGCATAAAAGTCGCGTCACCCCCAGCCTTTTCCGCCCCTCCCTGCGCCAAAGACTACTGCGCAGAATGGGTGCTGGCAAGGGCGCACTTCCCCTCCTCTCCGGCTTGCTCAGGCTCAGTGTTAAGGCTCTCCCTAGCATCCTCCGGCCCTTGCACTTCTTCTCCACTGGAGGTGGGCCTTCCCTCCTAGCCGGAAGAGGAAATGCTTTGCAAGATTTTTGGAGGCTCCCTATAACACAACTGTCCTTCCATCTCTCGCCTCTGAGCTGATGGCAGTTTCCCTGACATTTAGGTTCAGAGTTTTCCTTCTCTTAGATGGGCTACCTTCCCAGATTGACAAGCTCCATCTTCTCTTCACTTCCCTCTACAGCAGCGGTTCTCAACCTGCGGGTCCCCAGATGTTGTTGGACTACAACTCCCAACATTCCTAGCCACCATGACCAGTGGTCAGGGATGATGGGAGTTGTAGTCCAACATCTGGGGACCTACTGGTTGAGAACCGCTGCTCTACAGCATGTGTAGAAGCCACCTTCTTGACTATTGGACCCCACTATTGGTCTTGTCCACTCAATCTGCTGGAGCCTGTCTTTGCATGCAGGGCAAGTCCCTAACTCCCCAAGGGTTTGAGACCCATCAACTACCCTCAGCTGCCGTTGCCGGCCAGTCAAAGCAGTTTCCCCAGGGTGTGGCTGCTGCCGCATGCTGATAGCTTCAAGGAGTCATAGGTGAGAGCTGAGTGCAGCCTATGCTGGTGGAAGGCACTCTGAGGACTGGTAGCCCTCTTATCTTGACAGGGATAATTTGGCTACAGTAATGTATGCTCTGGTAACCTTTGGGGTACATGGGGTGTTAGTACTACCTCTGCCCATGTGGCAAAGGAAGCTTTACTGCAGCCTTGCAACCTCTGGGAAATATGATGGACTGGAAGCATTGATTCCTCACACGGTGATCAGTTCTGTGTGCTTTGGCCACACAGTCCAATTCCCATAAGTGGCAAATAAATGGTCCTCTCTCGTATCCGGCCACTGTCAGGTTAACAACCCCAATTGGAAAAGCTGTGTGGTATGTTCAGCGACACAGTTAGTATTCCTCCCCTGCTTGCTGGCACACAAGTGAAATGTTTCTTACAGTGCTCTTGGGAGGCAATCAAACAGGTGTTGCCCATTAATGAGCATGGAATTGCTAATGCTGTGGAAGTGCCAAGCCATTAGGAGCCTGACGCTTAGCTCTGATTTTGATGAATGCAATGCAGCTGAAGCAGAAAGTGTCAGGGGCTGCACCTGCCGAGTGTCTCCTGCATGCGAAGAACAGAACGGCACAAGCACTATTGCTGGCCGAGCTTATGCTCACCTTGAGTCACTTCGGCGACATAGCCTTTCGGTCATGATTCCATGTGAGGATCAACGAGGCAAAGGGGATTCTGTTCTGTGAAACACAGATGATTATTAATTAATTGGGGAGCAGGGGCCTGAATAGATTTCCTTTCTGCACATATAAGATCACACATTCGTATGTGGGATGACTCAGTCAGGACAGAGAACTGATACCTCGGTACTCACATTTAGACTCTCCATGTCAGGTCTAACTGTGCCCTAAATTGGTAGAAAATGCAAAATTCTGATTGCACACAACAACAGGTTGTTTAAAGGGCAACATATTCACGTTATGTGATCTTGAGGATGCATCTCCTGCTGTGTCTGTATTTGAATGGGTGGCCATGGAAATGTCAGGGTTTAAAGCTGGGTAAGACTATGGTCAATTGTTGTACTGTAGTGGAACATGGGTGGCGCTGTGGGTTAAACCACAGAACCTAGGACTTGCCGATCAGAAGGTCGGTGGTTCGAATCCCCACAACGGGGTGAGCTCCCGTTGCTCGGTCCCTGCTCCTGCCAACCTAGCAGTTCGGAAGTACGTCAAAGTGCAAGTAGATAAATAGGTACCGCTCCGGCGGGAAGGTAAACGGTGTTTCTGTGCGCTGCTCTGGTTTGCCAGAAGCGGCTTAGTCATGCTGGCCACATGACCCGGAAGCTGTATGCCAGCTCCTTCGGCTAATAAAGCGAGATGAGCGCCGCAACCCCAGAGTCGGTCACAACTGGACTTAATGGTAAGGGGTCCCTTTACCTTTTAGTGGAACATAGATAGAAATAGGGGTGGAGGCGAATTGTGTTTGATCTTCATTTTTAAACAAACCCACCTAACTTGCACCTCCAGGATTAATACGCAGATTGGAATGCAATTAGACTTCAGATTTCACACTCCTCCAAATTTTGCAATACAGAATCTTGGCTCAAGAGGATGTGTCAAAATTGTGTATTTAAGGATAAAATACATTTAGGTAAGACACACATGTTACAAATATATTTCATGGTACATGTATTTTGTATGGACTTTAAAAATCCCCCACAGATGAATAAAGAAATGGAATGGGCTTATAAATAAATACTTGTGAAATTGACACAGAAACCCACCCAGGTGGGTGGGGTATAAATAATAATAATAATAATAATAATAATAATAATAATAATAATTACAGACCATTTGTTACTTATACAGCACTTAGATGCTAAAGTGGCATACAACCCATCCACACATCCTTAGGTAGGAGACACCTGGGCAAGTAAGAAAATGAGGCAAGACTTGAAAGTCTGCATGGCAGTGGAGGTTGTGTATGAACGTGAACTGTGGAATTGTGTCCTGAACATGCCCACTGACTTTTATTCTGATTAGCCAATCTTTGAAAATATGGCACATTATAGTTTGCATTTCCCTCCCCCCACCCTTTGCGAACACCATAAGGGTCAAGGAGGTTCCATAAGAGAATTGTGCTATAAACATTGCAGCAGGTATCGTCAACCTTTTCGGACACAGGTCCCACTTTTAAGTTACCTGTGGATGAGGAGAAGCAAAGCTGGCATGCTGGTGACCGGCGTATGTCAGGAACGTTTGCTGAAATGTCAAGGCTGGGATGGAGAAAGGATGACAATTAAAATAAAATGTGTGGAGAATCTTGGGTAACAAGCTGTGTGAGGGTTTAGATCCTTATGGTAACATAAGAGGAATATGTTTGTAACAGGTAATGTGTGGTCTGATTACGGCCTCTGGGAAAGCAGGGGAAAGGCTCCCCTATTGTTGTTAAGACTCCAACTCCCATCATCCCTCACTGTTTGCCATGCTGGCTGGAGCTAATGGGAGTTGGAGGCCAACAACATGTGGCAAGCCAGAGCTTCCCCACTCCTGTCGTGAGGCGGTTATGTGGGAAAGAAGTCTTGTGGAAGAAGAGAAGTTGGTGCACATTCCAATATATATTTTTTTACACCAGCCTCCACTGAGCACGAGGGAAAAAACTATAAACAAGACTTTTTATTCTCTGCCCCAAATCCTGCTGACCCATCAGCCCCACCAAATTGCCCAGTATTTTACTCCTTCCCTCAGCATCTGCTGCCTCAGCTGAAACAGAGGGTCTCAGTCACAGGCTGGAGCTGCCTGAACTTCCACAATACATCATCCCACACCAGGCTGGCTCAAATGGTGTCTAAAATAGAGAGAGAGAGAGAGAGCTGGCAAGAGGGATGGCTGTCAGGGAACATCTGTCACCCAGCACCTGGGATACCAGGGGAGGGAAGTGAATGATTGGGAGATGACACAGCTAAAACAGCACGGCTTAAAGAGTGTGGGGAGGCATTTGGTTCCTTCCATCTCAGGCTCCTGCAGCCTAGGATGAGATAATGAATTATTACCGTAGGAAATGAAACCACTAATAAATTCAAAAGCAACACTGGGAAGTTTAAAATGCCATTTTTATATTTTTTAATCTTTTTTTTAAAGGAGACCATGATTTATAAACTGCTTCCTGGCTTGGTTTCTTATCTCCACTGCCCTTTTGCTCAGCGTGTGCATCTTTCCTTTCTTCTGAAATCCGAAATGTTTGCTGGGTCTGCAAGGAGTTGTGCTGGTGTTCACTGAGCAGGCTTTCTGATCAATCCTTGTTTACATCAACAACCCCCAGACTAGAGCTGAGACCAACAGCCTGCTCAAAATTCTCCTCCACGAATTTTAGTTGCTGTATATCCTATCTCCAGATACTCTCGATGCTTGAATTTTTGCCGAATGGTATCTCAACATTTGGTATCTAGTTTTATGCCCAGTGAACCAATATTTATCTGATAGCTGAAATGAGGTAGTCTTGGACCTGTGACCTACAGACTATTTAACAATGCACTAAGCAGGCAGGCTCAATGCAGACTAGGTAAAAGTTGGCTAATGGGAATAAGCGTTTAGCCAGTTCTGGTTGAGGTTGCAGTTTAGCACTTTTAAGGAGCAAGTTTTCACTTAACCAGAAGTGCTTCGGAATTTTGCATTGTGAGGATCTCATTTGGGATGGAAAGGCAAGATAGAAATATTTCTGTAAATAAATGAAATGTTGAGTGTCATAAAGTGGCATATCAACGGTCTTTAAACTCTTAGCCTTCAGCAGTTGCTTTCATAAGATCTGCCATGGAAACTTTGTACAGTGGTACCTCGGGTTACAGATGCTTTAGGTTACAGACTCCGCTAACCCAGAAATAGTACTGTGTGGCGGCAGCAGGAGGTCCCATTAGCTAAAGTGGTGCTTCAGGTTAAGAACAGTTTCAGGTTAAGAACGGTCCTCCAGAACGAATTAAGTTCTTAACCTGAGGTACCACTGTACTGTTTTCTAGGGCTGGGGTGGGAAAGCTAGGTCTGGTGGACAAATGTGCCCCCCTCCCCAGCATCTCTGTGTTATCCTTGGATGTTATTGGACTGGATGTCATTGAACATGTTTCCATCCTTTATGTGCATGCACGCTTCGTGGGCACATGATTCACCCATGAAAATGGTGGGAAAGAACTTCATGCTGCAGTATTACCCTAAATATCATCACATGAAAATGGTGGGGAAATTACAGCACCCCACACTCAGTTTTCTGGGTTAACAAAGTTGCAACTGTAATCTGATTGTGACTGCAATCTGTTTTAAGTGTTCATAATTCTGAATTTACTGGAAACACAGAAAGGAGCGCTAAACTTTCACTGGGTTGTCAGAGGTGGCTTTTATTTTACATGAAAGAGCACATAAAACACAGATATTTTCAGGTAAGGAAGCACTGGGGAAAGAGAATAAAATGCTGTCCTAATGCAGCCAAATATCTCAGAGTGCACGCAACATTCTCCTGTGGCTGCACTTTGCAGAGGAAGATTAGCAGCAGTGGACAAGTTGAATAAAATCTGGGAAAGTTTGTCCTCCAATGGAACCAGTTTTCCCATTGGAGAAAGCACTGTGATAAGCTTTCAAAGAACCTTCAGTTCCCTTGAAAACAGTTTTAAAAGCACACGATTAATCATGTTTGGCAGTATATGATGGCATTGACATACAATATATTTAATAATTGTCCATATATATTTGATGGTCGGCTTGTAATGGGATTTTTGTTGTTGTTGTTATCTTATTGCATTTGATAGGCACCATGTAAAAGTATGTAGTATTGGATAGCTGACAGCTTATGAGATTCCATATCTGAACCCTGTCAAAATCAAATCAATCAAGTGATTTACCAACCAACAAGTTTGCACTGGGAATCTGAATTTTGTGGTGAAAAATGCTGCAAAACAGAATTTCTCATTTAACCTTTCTTCAAAGTAGGAATGACAAAATAAGGAAATTCCGTCCTCCAGACTGAAATGCAGAGCGCATATACTTAGGAAATTGTCAGTTTTTGAGTATTTGTGGATATTTGCTATATCTCTTACTCTTATCCTCTGGGCTGCATGGAACCTGAAACAATTTGTTCTGCCTTGTGCTTTCTCTGCAAAGGCCTATGAATCTACTGTATGTTGTGTGGGGGGTGTAATCCACTGAGAGCAGTCAAATACAACATTCCTTGTTTTGCTAGAGTGGACATGCAAGGGAATCTTTGGTCCGGCCAGTCGAAACTTCCTGTTCCTCCTGGCCTGGAGCATCCTTCCTTGCATGTGACTAGTGGGTGGGCATGACCTTTCCAGACCTGGTAAAAGACCAAGGCATGCTGCCGCTGTCTCTCTTTTCCATCTTCCTTTCATCCTGTGAACTGCTGGACAGCTAGCCTGCAGTCACTAGATAAATCTCCCTTATGGGGTAAACCTGTTTGTATATGTTTGTAACTTTAAGCCTAAAGCCTGCCTTGAGGGATCACACTGTGCTCTGCCTGATCGTGAGTAAACTTTCTTTTTATTGGCTATGAATAAGACTGTGGAGTCTTTATTCTTTTAGGAGGGATGCAAGGGGTTTTACCAGGAAAATATTAGAACACGTTTCAATCTGCACAAGCCAGATTGAATTGCATATTGTCTTAAGAAACTCACACGAGTTTGCAACAATAGTTTTCTAGAATGCAATCTGCTAGGTAAAGGAACTTGCCAGCGCAAGTTAAAGGTAAAGGGACCCCTGACCATTAGGTCCAGTCATGGCTGACTCTGGGGTTGCGGCGCTCATCTCGCTTTATTGGCTGAGGGAGCCGGCGTACAGCTTCCGGGTCCTGTGGCCAGCATGACTAAGCCACTTCTGACGAACCAGAACAGTTCACGGAAACGCCATTTACCTTCCCGCAGGAGTGGTACCTATTTATCTACTTGCACTTTGATGTGCTTTCGAACTGCTAGGTTGGCAGGAGCAGGGACTGAGCAACGGGAGCGCAAGTTAGGAAGGATATTAATAATAAATATATCCTCTCCTGCCCCCTTCAACATTCCCACAGTGTGAAGGGGGAAACATGTGCATGTTCTCTAATGCATGCACTCCTGATATGTATCTCTCGTCATGGGGAGAAGTGCAAGCTCTATTTTGCACATTACAGCAGAAGTGCAAAAGGGGGAAGTGCAATGAGTCACTCATATTTTCCCGTCCACTACTTCCTGTATGGAGAGCTCCTCC